>NC_037338.1:83012916-84414552 GCF_002263795.3 Bos taurus | reverse complement strand
ATTTTTTTTCTACATATGATTAAACAACTCATATTTTGAAGAAATTTGCCTAAAAATATAGAAGTGATGACACTAAATTCGTACTGAAGTTTTTAGGAATATTTTGAATTATAAAAATTAGTTCTCAACCTCAGGAGACTTAGCATTAAACCTAATAACCTGGATGGGTGGTATAATGTTTCTACCTCTGTCACTTACTACCAGCATAATCTCAGCCATTTAAATTATATACAGCTTAGTCTCTTTATTTGTAAAATACCACTGAAACATACACCTCATCTTATGTTCTAAGAATTGTATAAGATGAGGCATATAGAGTTTTAAACACAATCTATACTTGATTTTTGGAAGTTCAACTATTAATTTTTTTGTTTGTTTGTTTTTAAGAATAAGACATCTGTAACTTATCTTCAATAGCCCCCTCTTTTATTCATCTCATTTCATTTTTTTTAAGAAACAGTAATAATACAAAGATGATGATGATAAAGAAATGAATAGTTTTTCAAAGTGAAAATGTTTTTTTAAATCCAAGATTCAAATTCAGGTGTTAATCCTCCTTTATAGCAAGAGAGATACTTCCTTCACTTTACTCCTCATGGTACTTTGGATAGCGAAGCTGTTCTTTGTAAATGCATTTTAGCTTGAATTCATGAATTAGTAAAACCTGATAGATATCCCCAAAGGCTGTTGATTTTACCTGGCTTTCTTTAATTACAATGATCACATGGAACAATATTGTTTAACATCATTCATTCTGGGTTGCAATTAACTTAATCTCAAATTTATTTCAGCTTTTAGTGGACTTTTGATCTAAGGATGTTAGTTTGTTCAGGTCATATTAATACTCACTGATCTGATACGTAACTGGTGACATTTATAATGAGGTCATCTCGTCTATTAATTCTACCTGCATTATGGCTTCTGATACAGTGGGAAAGAGTGTCATTGACCCTCAGACTCTCACTTCTGCCTCATCAGTCACATACCAGTCTAACTGCACCCTGGGCCCTAAATTCTCTGGTGTCATTAAGAAGCTAAAAACTTCAGAGGGCAGATTTGCAGCTGTGATGTATAATACAGAAGAGTTCATAAAAAAAAAAAAAAGTTGGTAAGAGCGGATGCTAATCTATTTTATATTTGGAAAGAAAATGACTTCATGAAGACAACGTGCTATTGGGACAACGTGTACTTTATTTTCAAACAAATAAACGTATTTTCAGAATAAATCTCTTTGATATAATAATTATTTTTGACATTTCTGACCATGTCTTTTATTGTAATAATGAACATTCTAGGGAAAATGAGCATTATGAATTCATGAACGCAACTTATTTTTGTTCTCAATGGGGAGGTGAGACTCTAGTAGAGTCAGCAAATATTTACTGGCTGTGTATAATATGCAAGTACTATGATAGATTTAGGGCAGAGTTCCCCAATCTCAGCATTATTGGAATTTTGAGACAGATAATTCTAAGTGGTTGTATCGTGTATTGCTGACTGTTTAGTATTATCCATGTTCTCTACCCACTAGATGCCAATTTTGCCTCATCCTATGGTAACTACAACCAAAATGCCTACAGACATTGCTCTGGGGGAAACCTTGCTCACAGTGAGGAACCATTAACTTAGAGTGTATAGGGATTAATCAGACAATGATTGCTCTAAATATATGTATGAATTTATCTAGAAGTAAGACGTCCTTTTCATTATAGGGGACTGGAATGCAAAAGTAGGAAGTCAAGAAACACCTGGAGTAACAGGCAAATTTCGCCTTGGAATACAGAATGAAGTAGGAAAGATAATAAGAGTTTTGCCAAGAAAATGCACTGGTCATAACAAACACCCTCTTCCAACAACAACGAGAAGACTCTATACATGGACATCACCAGATGGTCAACACCAAAATCAGATTGATTATATTCTTTGCAGCCAAAGATGGAGAAGCTTATACAGTCAGCAAAAACAAGACCAGGAGCTGACTGTGGCTCAGACCATGAACTCCTTATTGCCAAATTCAGACTTAATTGAAGAAAGTAGGGAAAACACTAGACCATTCAGGTATGACCTAAATCAAATCCTTATGATTATACAGTGGAATGAGAAATAGATTTAAGGGCTAGATCTGATAGATAGAGTGCCTGATGACTATGGAATGAGGTTCATGACATTGTACAGGAGACAGGATCAAGACCATCCCATAGAAAAGAAATGCAAAAAAGCAAAATGGCTGTCTGGGGAGGCCTTACAAATAGCTGTGAAAGAAGAGAAGCGAAAAGCCAAAGGAGAAAAAAGGAAAGATAAACATCTGATGCAGAGTTCCAAAGAATAGCAAGAAGAGATAGAAGCCTTCTTCAGCGATCAATGCAAGAAATAGAGGAAACAACAGAATGGGAAAGACTAGGGATCTCTTCAAGAAAATTAGAGATACCAAGGGGACATTTTATGCAAAGATGGGCTCGATAAAGGACAGAAATGGTATGGACCTAACAGAAGCAGAAGATATTAAGAAGAGATGGCAAGAATGCACAGAAGAACTGTACAAAAAAGATCTTCACGACCCAGATAATCACAATGGTGTGATCACTCACCTAGAGCCAGACATCCTGGAATGTGAAGTCAAGTGGGCCTTAGAAAGCATCACTACAAACACGCTAGTGTGGAGGTGATGGAATTCCAGTTGAGCTCTTTCAAATCCTGAAAGATCATGCTGTGAACGTGCTGCACTCAATATGACAGCAAATTTGGAAAACTCAGCAGTGGCCACAGGACTGGAAAAGGTCAGTTTTCATTCCAATCCAAAAGAAAGGCAATGCCAAAGGATGCTCAAACTACTGCACAATTGCACTCATCTCACAGGCTAGTAAAGTAATGCTCAAAATTCTCCAAGCCAGGCTTCAGCAATATGTGAATCATGAACTTCCTGATGTTCAAGCTGATTTTAGAAAAGGCAGAGGAACCAGAGATCAAATTGCCAACATCTGCTGGATCATGGAAAAGGCAAGAGAGTTCCAGAAAAACATCTATTTCTGCTTTATTGACTATGCTAAAGCCTTTGATTGTGTGGATCACAATAAACTGTGGAAAATTCTGAAAGAGATGGGAATCCCAGACCACCTGACCTGCCTCTTGAGAAACCTATATGCAGGTCAGGAAGCAACAGTTAGAACTGGACATGGAACAACAGACTGATTCCAAATAGGAAAAGGAGTTCGTCAAGGCTGTATATTGTCACCCTGTTTATTTAACTTATATGCAGAGTACATCATGAGAAACGCTGGACTGGAAGAAACACAAGCTGGAATCAAGATTGCCAGGAGAAATATCAGTAACCTCAGATATGCAGATGACACCACCCTTATAATGGCAGAAAGTGAAGAGGAACTCAAAAGCCTCTTAATGAAAGTGAAAGTGTAGAGTGAAAAGTTGGCTTAAAACTCAACATTCAGAAACGAAGATCATGGCATCTGGTCCCACCACTTCGTGGGAAATAGATGGGGCAACAGTGGAAACAGTGTCAGATTTTATTTTTGGGGGCTCCAAAATCACTGCAGATGGTGACTGCATCCATGAAATTAAAAGACGCTTACTCCTTGGAAGGAAAGTTATGACCAACCTAGATAGCATATTCAAAAGCAGAGACATTACTTTGCCAACAAAGGTTCGTCTAGTCAAGGCTATGGTTTTTCCTGTGGTCATGTATGGATGTGAGAGTTGGACTGTGAAGAAGGCTGAGCACCGAAGAATTGATGCTTTTGAACTGTGGTGTTGGAGAAGACTCTTGAGAGTCCCTTGGACTGCAAGGACGGTTCCAACCCGTCCATTCTGAAGGAGATCAGCCCTGGGATTTCTTTGGAAGGAAAGATGCTAAAGCTGAAACTCCAGTACTTGGCCACCTCATGCAAAGAGTTGACTCATTGGAAAAGACTCTGATGCTGGGAGGGATTGGGGACAGGAGGAGAAGGGTACGACAGAGGATGAGATGGCTGGATGGCATCAGTGACTTGATGGACGTGAGTCTGAGTGAACTCCGGGAGTTGGTGATGGACAGGGGGCCTGGCATGCTGTCATTCATGGGGTCGCAAAGAGTCGGACACGACTGAGCGACTGATCTGATCAGATCTGATACATAATTAGAAAAATACATGCACAACTTTCCCTGCATATATCGGCATAAGAATAAATAAAGAGTAATCTTATATTTAAGGCTTCACCTGCAACCTATCTATATAGCAAAAAGAAAAGAAAATTTTAACTTCTAGGAATAGGGAAGAAACAATTGTATCTCAAATTCTTGTATCTCATTTGGTGTCTCTACTGTATCCACAATAGTGTGGTGTCTACCAACACAGGATAATTAGGTCACAGTATAATTAGCACATTTCATGGAATATCTTATATTTTATTTATTTTTTCTCTATTATGCCAATAGAAAGAACCATTAATCATTTTAAACATGTATTCAAGTAAAGCCCACACACTGTTTAAGAGCTTGAATTCTAATTCAGATTTGTCTATTTCAAAAATTCTGTTCTTTTTACACAAAACACAACTGTATATAAGAAACAATCCTAATTCAGTTCAGTTAGTCACTCAGTTGTGTCCGACAGTTTGGGATCCCATTGGACCGCATAACGCTAGCCTTCCTTTGTCCATCACCAACTCCTGGAGTAATCTAAAACTCCCATCCATTGAATAGGTTATGCCATTCAACCATCTCATCCTTCTATTATCCCCTCTCCTCCTGACTTCAATCTTTCCCAGCATAAGCGGTCTTTTCCAATGAGTCAGTTTTTCACATCAGGTGGCCAAAGTATTGGAGTTTTGGCATCAGTCTTTCCAATGATATATTCAGGACTAATTTCCTTTAGGATAGAATGGTTGGATCTCCATGCCATCCAGGGATCTCAAGAGTCTTCTCCAACACCACAATTCAAAAGAATCAATTCTTTGGCATTCAGCTTTGGTTTATAGTCCAATTCTCACATCCATACATGACTATGGGAAAAACCATAGCTTTGACTAGATGGACCTTTTGTTGGCAAATTAATGTCTCTGCTTTTTAATAAGCTGTCTAGGTTGGTCATAACTTTCTTCCAATGAGCGAGCATCTTTTAATTTCATGGCTGCAGCCAACATCTGCAGTGATTTTGGAGCTCAAAAATATAAAGTCTGCCACTGTTTCCACTGTTTTTCCACCTATTTGTCTGAAGTGATGGGACCAAGATGCCATGATCTTAGTTTTTTGAATGTTGAGCTTTAAGCCAACTTTTTCCACTCTCCTCTTTCACTTTCATCAAAGAACTCTTTAGTTCTTCTTCACTTTCTGCCATAAGGGTGGTGTCATATGCATATCTGAGCTTATTGATATTTCTCCTGGCAATCTTTGATTCCAGCTTATGCTTCATCCAGTCCAGCATTTCTCATGATATACTCTGCATATTAGCCTTTGCCCTGCTTCATTCTGTACTCCAAGGCCAAATTTGCCTGTTACTCCAGGTGTTTCTTGACTTTCTACTTTTGCATCCCAGTCCCCTATAATAAAAAAGACATCTTTTTTTTATGTTAGTTCTAGAAGGTCTTGTAGGTCTTCATAGAACCATTCAACTTCAGCTTCTTCAGCACTACTGGTTGGGGCATAAACTTGAATTACAGTGATATTGAATGGTTTGTCTTGGAAACGAACAGAGATCATTCTGTCGTTTTTGAGATTGTATCCAAATACTGCATTTCTGACCCTTTTGTTGACTATTACGGCTACTCTATTTCTTCTAAGGGATTCTTGCCCACAGTAGTAGACATAATGGTCATCTGAGTTAAATTCACCCATTCCAGTCCATTTCAGTTCACTGATTCTTAAAATGTCAAAGTTCACTCTTGCCATCTCCTGTTGACCACTTCCAATTTGCCTTGATTGATGGACTTAATATTCCATGTTCCTATGCAATACTGCTCTTTACAGCATTCGACCTTGCTTTTATCACCAGTCACAGCCAAAGCTTGCTGTTGTTTTGCTTTGGCTTCATCTTTTTCATTCTTTCTGCAGTTATTTCTCCACTAATCTCCAATAGCATATTGGGCACCTACCGAACTGGGGAGTTCACCTTTCAGTGTCCTATCTTTTTGTGTTTTCATACTGTTCATGGAGTTCTCAAGGCAAGAATTTTGAAGTGATTTGCCATTCCCATCTCCAGTGGACCACATTTTGTCAGAATATTTTCAACAGTTCATGAACCATGAACTTTCAGATGTCCAAGCTGGTTTTAGAAAAGGCAGAGGAACCAGAAATCAAATTGCCAACATCCATTGGATTTTTGAAAAAGCAAAAGAGCTCCAGAATAACATCTATTTCTGCTTTATTGACTATGCCAAAGCCTTTAACTGTGTGGATCACATCAAACTGTGGAAAATTATTAAAGAGATGGGAATACCAGGCCACCTGTCCTACCTCTTGAGAAATCTGTATGCAAGTCAGGAAGCAACAGGTAGAATTGGACATGGAACTACAGACTAGTTCCAAATCAGGAAAGGAGTACATCAAGGTTGTATATTGTTACCCTGCTCATTTAACTTATATGCAGAGTACATCATGAGAAACATTGGGCTTGATGAAGCACAAGGTGGAATCAATATTGCTGGGAGAAATATCAGTAACCTCAGACATGCAGATGGCACCACCCTGATGACAGAAAGTAAAGAAGAACTAAAGAGTCTCTTGATGAAAGTGAAAGAGGTGAGTGAAAAAGTTGGCTTAAAGCTCAACATTAAGAAAATGAAGATCATGGCATCTGGTCCCATCACTTCATTGCAAATAGATGGGGAAACAGTGGAAACAGTGACAGATGTTAATTTTTTTTTTTTTTTGACTCCAAAGTCACTGCAGATGTTGGCTGCAGCCATGAAATTAAAAGATGCTCACCACTTGGAAGAAAAGCTATGACCAACCTAGACAGCATATTAAAGAGCAGAGACATTACTTTGCCAACAAAGTCCATCTACTCAAGGCTATGGTTTTCCCAGTAGTCATGTATGGATGTGAGAATTAGACAATAAACAAAGCTGAGTGCCAAAGAATTGATGCTTTTGAACTGTGGTGTTGTAGAAGACTCTTGAGAGTGCCTTGGACTGCGTGGAGATCCAACCAGTCCATCATAAAGGAAATAAGTCCTAAATATTCTTTGGAAGGACTGATGCTGAATCTGAAACCCCAATCCTTTGGCCACCTGATGTGAAGTGTTGACTCATTGGGAAAGGCCCTGATGCTGGGAAAGATTGAAGGCAGGAGAAAGGGATGGCAGAGAAAGAGATGGTTGGTTGGCATGACTGACTTGATGGACATGAGTTTGAATGAACTCTGGGAGTTGGTGATGGACAGGCAAGCCTGGCCTGCTGGAGTCCATGGGGTCTCAAAGAGTCAAACACGACTGGGTTACTGAACCTAACTGAACTCTGCATATAGGTTAAATATGCAGGATGACAATATACAGCCTTGATATACTCCTTTCCCAATTTGGAACCAGTCTGTTTTTCCATGTCCAGTTCTTACTGTTGCTTCTGGGCCTGCATATTGACTTTTTAGGAGGCAGGTCAGGTGGTCTGGTATTCCCATCTCTTGCAGAATTTTCCAGTTTCTTGTGATCCACACAGGGCTTTGACATAGTCAATAAGGCAGAAATAGACGTTTTTCTGGAACTCTCTTGCCACCATATATTATATTACTCATACATTTCTAGGAAAGTAAAATTAAATACATAGCTCTAAAAGTCACTTCTTTCAATGGTGCTGGAGTAAAGCAACAGTGATCATAAAGTGAGGAAGCAGGTCTAGGAAGTCTGGAAGGCTTCCTGGAGGAGGTAGCACTTCATATGAAAGTTTATTTATAAGAAGAGTTAACCAACCAGACTGTAGATAAAATGGATTAACACTGAAGGGTAAGATGTCAGGGTGGACTCAGTTGTAAAATGTTCAGTATTAGAGAGCAAACTGTATAATATACAGTTTTTCAAAGATCTGGCCAGCAAGATGATATTGTAGGATGAATTAGTTCAGTTCAGTTCAGTTGCTCAGTCATGCCCGAGTCTTTGCGACACCATGGACTGCAGCATGCCAGGCTTCCACGTCCATAACCAACTCCCAGAGTTACTCAAACTTATCCAACCATCTCATCCTCTGTCATTCTCTTCTCCTCCTGCCTTCAATCTTTCCCAGCATCAGGTCTTTTCCAGTGAGTCAGTTCTTCATATTGGGTGGCCAAAGTATTGGAGTTTCAGCTTCAGCATCAGTCCTTCCAATAAATATTCAACACTAATTTCCTTTAGGATGGACTGGTTGGATCTCTTTGCAGTCCAAGGGACTCTCAAGAGTCTTCTCCAACACCACAGTTCATAAGTATCAATTCTTTGACACTCAGCTTTCTTTATAGTTCAATTCTCACATCCCTACATGACTACTGGGAAAACCATAGCCTTGACTAGATGGACCTTTGTTTGCAAAGTAATGTCTCTGCTTTCTAACATGCTGTCTAGGTTCATGGGAAGAATATCGTGCAACACATCTTATGCTAAAAATGTTTTTTAAATTATTTTTAATTCTCCATAGTAACTTTCAAGGTAGAGATTTCTGTCTCCATTTTGATGGCAATGAATGTGAAGCCCAGAGAGGTGACTTACCCAAGGTTTTGATGTGTTGAAGCTTAAATAATACTCAAACCTATACCATGCAAGTGACTTTTGGTATGCCACACTGAGGAGAGCAGTCTATTATCCCATCCACTCACATATAGTCATTTAACCACAATTATTTGCACTGTTCATTTTGGTCATTTGATTTCACAGAAAATCCAAGGCAAAGAGATAGCTCCAAAGGAGAGAGTTGTAGCTTGAACACAATTAGCTTAAAAGAAGACAGAACAGGATTTGGAGTCTGCCTGGAGGATGCCTGGATATCTTTAATATTAGAAGATAGTCATGCAGCCAGCAAATCCTAGGGAATTTACAGGACATGTTTGTCACAAGCCCATCTTATTCTCTGACTTTAATGAATCTGTGTATCCAAAATCAGCCAAGAGAAGACTCTTGACAAATTCTTGTGTTTTCCCATGGCACATAGGATGAGCTGCAGAAGGCTTTGCACAGCTCAGGAAGTCATCTGCAATCTGGCTCCTACCAGTCTTTGAACTTTAATTCCTCTCTCTCCACTTACACTTTATGTGTATATATATATATATATATATATATATATATATATATATATATTATCTGTAGCTTCTCCAATGTGGGCTTCTGTGGTGGCTCAGTCAGTAAAAAATCCACCTGCAATGCGGGTGACCTGGGTTCTATCCCTGGGTTGGGAATATCCCCTGGAGAAGGGAATGGCTACCCACTCCAGTATTCTGGCCTGGAGAATTCCATGGAGCCTGGAGAGCTATAGCCATGGGGTCACCAAGAGCCAGACATGACTGAGCAACCTTCACTTTTCCTTTCTCCAGTATGTAATACTCATTCAAAGCTCTGCTCACCAAAAAAGTTTTTCTCTGACTGGGAGGTCCTATTTTTTTTTTTTTTTTTGCCTTAGAAAACATTCATTCTTCATCCAGTTTCAAGCTAAACCCTATCCCAACTATGACACCTTCCCTGTTTATCCTCTAGCAACAATTAAATTAAGTACATAATAGCTTTTCTTTTTTTTGCAGAGGCAACAGTACTTCTGAAACTACTTTTTGTACATTCAAATTTTCAGCAGAGAAATGAATATACTTTGGGTAATGAAACCAGTTTCTCACTGTCAAGAGTAGGGAGTTTAAAATATGGAAAAGACCAAGGACAGCAACACTGTGGCATTTCATTGGGATTGGAGTTATCAACATAATCTGTTGGTTTTGTTTTAATTTTTTAAAAATTTTATTGGAGCATAATTGATTTACAATATTGTGTTAGTTTCAGATGTATAGAAAATTGAATCAGTTATGCATGTATGTATAACCACTTTTTTCATCTTTGAAGTTTAGCATAAATACAGTGAATGACTCATGGTATATGGTTATATGATTAATTTTATGTATACAATTGGTTAGCTCACAGTACCGAGATATCTAAACATTATTCTAGGTGTTTCTGATGTTTTATAGTTGAGGCTAACATTTAAATCAAAAGACTTTAAATAAAAACCATATTATCTTCTGTAATATAGGTGGGCCTCATCCAGTCAGTTTAAGGCCTTAATAGGAAAAAAAGACTGACTCTCAGAAAGAATGAATTCTGCTCATAGATGGCCTTAGGACTTGAAAGGCAGCATCAACCCTTCCCTGTGTCTTCAGTCTGCTGGCCAACCCTGCAGATTTTGAACTTCCTAACTTCCATAATTGCTTGAGCAAAATTCTTAAAAATCAATCAATTAATCAACCTTCATCCCCCCTCCTTCCCTCCCTCTCAACCTCCTCTCTCTTCTCTCTTCCCACTTCCTACTGACTTTCTCTCTCTGACGAACCTGGACCAATACATGAATTTGTTTAAAAATTAATTGATAAGGTTTTACCTCTTCCTATACTGGCTTTCTTCTGTTCACAAATAAAGACTAACATGTACAACTCAATCAGCTTTAGAAATTATACTAATAGGAGCTTTGATAGTTATCATAGGGAAAGCTTTTTATTGGTAATTACTTCTACAAAGAAACAATTAACTCTCAAATGTCCCCAAACTCCACTCTCACTAGGAAGACATATGTATTTTCATATGTTTCAGTTCCTCTATTAATTATCATTTGAAAACTGACAGAATCAGAAGATCTGGGATCTCATATAAACTCTGCCATCTAGGAGCTGGAAGACCTTGTGCAAAATCACTCAACCTCTTTGACCCTCAGTTTCCTCATTTGTGGTATGTGTGCTCTAAGGTGACTTGATACTGCCTACTTCTATGAAAGAAGAAGTTTAAGTGGAATAAAAGCATGATTTAGACAAAGAAACATAAGGCTTGAATTTAGGCTTGTTAACTTGTTGGTCATCACTAAAACACATTCTTCACCCTCACTGTCTATTAGCTCCATAATCTATAAATGAAGATAATTGCATTTGCCTCTCTGTATTGTTATTGGAATAGTGTGGTGCTGCAGACATAGCTCAGGCTTGGAATGAAATAATCAGGAATACACATGAACTGTTCTTGGGTCTTGATGAACAGTATCAGGCTGCTGCCCAGACTGTCGTGACAATTTGCTTCCCATATATAACCCTGATTAAGCCATATTTATTATTATTATTATTAAACTTTTGAAGGGTAGAAGTGTTATAAGCCCCTTAAGGAAACTGCCAAGTAAAAACTGCATAAGGGAAAGTTAAATAAGTAAGGAAGACTTTATTCAAGGATACTGCATGAGGAGAGAGATGACAGAACTCAGTCTGAGCTCAAACTGGGGAGTTTTAAGGGCTGAAATCACAAGACAATTTTTTCTTCCTCTTTCTTATTCTTTTTTTGCTAATTGGTGTTACTGGAAGGAGAAGTGAATGTTCTAATACCTTCCTGACAGGAGGTTGTTTTAGAACTTGAAGCAAGGTGCCAACTGAAGTTGAACCCCTAACCTCTGACCTTCCAGGGCAGCTGGGAGATTGAGACATGGTCTTCCTTGATGATCGCATGTCAAGGGGATGGTACCCAGGCCCTTAAAATAGACAGTCTTGGATTGTGAATCTGGCAAGAGGTTTTCTGAAAGATTTTCATCTCAAAGAGGCAGAAACAGAATTGGCAGTTCCAAGTTTTCAAAAGTAAATTACCTAAGAAAAGAGAAGCCAGGGCCTAGAATCTTGTCCAAAGTTTACTCAAGCTGAGGAAACAGTAGGACCATCTTGGTAAATATGTACCTCATAAGACATCCTCAGTGCAGCAGAGCTGTTACGATTAATATAATGATCATTATCTTCACTTTATGTTTTTCCACTTGCAATTTGGCTTTATACACTTTCTCAAAGGGAGGCTGTTAACTGTCTAAAAATATTTATTTTCTTGTGTTTCAAAAAAGAAATGCTTCTCCTCTCATGAGATCAATGATTCATTATATTAGTTGTCTCTTTCCTCGCTTAAAAAAGATTTTTTTCACTGCACTTTACACTTGAAAGGAATTCAGCATTAAAGTTTGAAACTTTCCCTCACATTAGTCTTATTTGCTCTAATTAAAACAAGATTAGCTGACATTCACAAGTCATTTACAAAATGTATAACTGCATTCTGAGAACATATCTAATTATATAGACAACATGGGAAATTGCAAGAAGATATTGAAATTTACCCTAATATTTTCTTACACTATTGTCTTCAAAGCTTCATTAATGAATGGTTATTAACATATTCTCTGTGAATTAGAATCTCGCTATCTTTCATCTTTTTAACTGAACAGCAGAGCTTCCTAAAAAACATATACACAATTAAAATGGAAGTGTCAGTGGAGAGAATCAACACTATGAGAAAGTGTTTTGTGCTGGAATGCTTTTACAAACTTACATGATTTCATTTAATCTGCATGGCTATACAGTTGACTGAATATATTATTCTCCTTTCACAGTTGAGAAATTTGAGGCTCAGTGATGTTAAATAACCTAACCAAGCACAATAGTCTAGTAAATAAAAAAGAATCAAACTCTGACCCTCATCTGTGATCTGTAATTTCCATATACTTATCATTTCATGATCCAGATAATCACGATGGTGTGATCACTCACCTAGAGCCAGACATGGTCAGGAAGCAACAGTTAAAACTGGACATGGATCAACAGACTGGTTCCAAATAGGAAAAGGAGTACCTCAAGGCTGCATATTGTCACCCTGCTTATTTAATTTATATGCAGAGTACATCATGAGAAACGCTGGGCTGGAAGAAGCACAAGCTGGAATCAAGATTGCCAGGAGAAATATCAATAACCTCAGATATGCAGATGACACCACCCTTATGGCAGAAAGTGAAGAGGAACTCAAAAGCCTCTTAATGAAAGTGAAAGTGGAGAGTGAAAAAGTTGGTTTAAAACTCATCATTCAGAAAACAAAGATCATGGCATCTGGTCCCATCACTTCATGGCAAATAGATGGGGAAACAGTGGAAACAGTGTCAGACTTTATTTTGGGGGGGCTCCAAAATCACTGCAGATGGTGACTGCAGCCATGAAATTAAAAGACACTTACTCCTTAGAAGGAAAGTTATGACCAACCTAGATAGCATATTGAACAGCAGAGACATTCCTTTGCCAACAAAGGTCTGTCTAGTCAAGGCTATAGTTTTTTCAGTGGTCATGTATGGATGTGAGAGATGGACTATAAAGAAAGCTGAGCACTGATGAATTGATGCTTTTGAACTATGGTATTGGAGAAGACTCTTGAGAGTCCCTTGGACTGCAAGGAGATCCAACCAGTCCATTCTGAAGGAGATCAGCCCTGGGATTTCTTTGGAAGGAATGATGCTAAAGCTGAAACTCCAGTACTTTGGCCACCTCATGCCAAGAGTTGACTCATTGGAAAAGACTCTGATGGTGGGAGGGATTGGGGGCAGGAAGAGAAGGGGACACAGAGGATGAGATGGCTGGATGGCATCAGTGACTCCATGGACTTGAGTCTGAGTGAACTCCGGGAGTTGGTGATGGACAGGGAGGCCTGGCGTGCTTCGATTCATGGGGTTGCAAAGAGTCGGACACAACTGAGCAACTGAACTGACTGACTGACTGACAGAAGATGTGGTAAGTCATTTTGTAAAATCATATTAAATAACAGAATATACATTTTTATTTGGCATATGGAAATATGTTCATAATACAAGTGGTAGAAAGTAAAGTTCTAAATGAAAAGTTCAAAATAAAATTATTTCCATTTGAAGGTCAAATAATCTCATTGAAGAAAATGAGAGAATCTTGTTTTGTTAGGAGATATTTACTTCTCTGCAAAGGAAAAGTATTAGAAAATATAGAGACTCTCACCTATTCTCTAAAGCTCGTTTGCCATTCCATTTTGGAAGAAGTGGTCCAATTTTAAAAACAAACATAAAGATCACCACAGAGAGACCATGTAAAAGATAATGAACACTGCATGTGATGGTCAGCAACTTGGGACACAGACATAGAAGTTTCAGATCTTGGAGAGATGGTAAAAAAGAAGAGTCAACAGGAAGAACCTATAACCTCCAGGCTATAAGCTTCAGGCACCTTCAGGTAGATGGGGAAGAGACAGAGAATGTGAGAACCCTGCCTCTTCCTAGAACACACTAGAGCAGACCCCTGATGCTGCTGCTGCTGCCAAGTCGCTTCAGTTGTGTCCGACTCTGTGCGACCCCATAGACGGCAGCCCACCAGGCTCCCCCGTCCCTGGGATTCTCCAGGCAAGAACACGAGTGGATTGCCATTTCCTTCTCCAATGCATGAAAGTGAAAAGTGAAAGTGAAGTCACTCAGTCGTGTCCGACTCCTAGCAACCCTATGGACTGCACCCTACCAGGCTCCTCCATCCATGGGATTTTCCAGGCAAGAGTACTGGAGTGGGGTGCCATTGCCTTTTCCGGAGCAGACTCCTACCGCTAACAATAATCTGAATGATTTTGGAAGCAGATTATTCTCCAGTCTCTGATAAGAAAGCAGCTTTTTTTAATACCTTGCTTTAACCTGGTGAGCCCTATATTTGATTAAATCTACAGAACTGTGAAATAATAAGCTTATGTTGTTCAAACCACTAATTTTTGTGGAGATTTGTTAGGAAGTTATGGAAAACTAATATACCACATTCACCTTAGTTCATCTCTGAATTCATTCTCCCACCAGTTCAAGATACCTTTAAAAAATGTTTCCTGAATTTGCTTATATCTGTTGTGTTAGGTGATGCTTTTCATTTCTTATCTCCTCTTCTCAGTTAAATTGCAACTTCCTCAGAGATAGAGACACAGACTGATCCACTATGGCTGATATATTGTTGTTGTTGTTTGGTCACTAAGTTATGTCTGACTCTTTTGCGACTCCATGGACTGCAGTCTGCCAGGGTCCTCTGTTAATGGGATTTCACAGGCAAGAATCTGGAGTGGGTTGCCACTTCAGGGGTAGCATCCAAGTTTGATCTTGCATTGCAGGTCGATTCTATACTGCTAAGCAAATAAGTGACGCAAAATTTTTCTCACATCTGGCTCTATCACTCTTGGATTTTTCAAGATCAAGAAAATCAGTGGATTTAGGTTCCCAGTGTCTGTGTGTATCAGATCAGATCAGATCAGTCGCTCAGTTGTGTCTGACTCTTTGCAACCCCGTGAAGTGCAGCATGCCAGGCCTCCCTGTCCGTCACCAACTCCCGGAGTTCACTCAGACTCATGTCCATCGAGTCAGTGATGCCATCCAGCCATCTCATCCTCTGGCGTCCCCTTCTCCTCTTGCCCTCAATCGCTCCCAGCATCAGAGTTTTTTCCAATGAGTCAACTCTTCGCATGAGGTGGCCAAAGTACTGGAGTTTCAGCTTCAGCATCATTCCTTCCTAAGAAATCCCAGGGCAGATCTCCTTGCAGTCCAAGGGACTCTCAAGAGTCTTCTCCAACACCACAGTTCAAAAGCATCAATTCTTTGGCGCTCAGCCTTCTTCACAGTCCAACTCTCACATCCATACATGACCACAGGAAAAACCATAGCCTTGACTAGACGAACCTTTGTTGGCAAAGTAATTTCTCTGCTTTTGAATATGCTTTCTAGGTTGGTCATAACTTTCCTTCCAAGGAGTAGGCGTCTTTTAATTTCATGGCTGCAGTTACCGTCTGTAGTAATTTTGGAGCCCAGAAAAATAAAGTCTGACACTGTTTCCACTGTTGCCCCATCTATTTCCCATGAAGTGGTGGGACTGGATGCCATGATCTTCGTTTTCTGAATGTTGAGCTTTAAGCCAACTTTTTCACTCTCCACTTTCACTTTCATCAAGAGGCTTTTGAGTTCCTCTTCACTTTCTGCCATAAGGGTGGTGTAATCTGCATATCTGAGGTTATTGATATTTCTCCTGGCAATCTTGACTCCAGCTTGTGTTTCTTCCAGTCCAGCGTTTCTCATGATGTACTCTGCATATAAATTAAATAAGCAGGGCAACAATATACAGCCTTGACGTACTCCTTTTCCTATTCGGAACCAGTCTGTTGTTCCATGTCCAGTTCTAACTGTTGCTTCCTGACCTGCATACAAATTTCTCAAGAGGCAGATCAGGTGGTCTGGTATTCCCCTCTCCTGAAGAATTTTCCACAGTTTATTGTGATCCACACAGTCAAAGGCTTTGGCATAGTCAATAAAGGAGAAATAGATGTTTTTCTGGAACTCTCTTGCTTTTTCCATGATGCAGCAGATGTTGGCAATTTGATCTCTGGTTCTTCTGCCTTTTCTAAAACCAGCTTGAACATCCGGAAGTTCACGGTTCACATATTGCTGAAGCCGGGCTTGGAGAATTTTGAGCATTATTTTACTAGCGTGTGAGATGAGTGCAATTGTGCGGTAGTTTGAGCATTCTTTGGCATTGTCTTTCTTTGGGATTGGAATGAAAACTGACCTTTTCCAGTCCTGCAGCCACTGCTGAGTTTTCCAAATTTGCTGGCATATTGAGTGCAGCACTTTCACAGCATCATCTTTCAGGATTTAGAATAGCTCAACTGAAATTCTATCACCTCCACTAGCTTTGTTCGTAGTGATGCTTTCTAAGGCCTACTTGACTTCACATTCCAGGATGTCTGGCTCTAGGTCAGTGATCACACCATCATGATTATCTGGGTCATGAAGATTTTTTTTGTACAGTTCTTCTGTGTATTCTTGCCATCTCTTCTTAATATCGTCTGCTTCTGTTAGATCCATACCATTTCTGTCCTTCATCGAGTCCATCTTTGCATGAAATGTGTGTATAGACATGGGTATAATTGTGAATATTTGTTCTTCAAAATGAAGATATAATGTATGCCAAGTACCTACATTCCTGTGATAGGTGTGGTGCCTGGTAGGTACACCATGATTACTGATAACCACACTGTGTCACATGGCCCTAGAAACCCTGGCTCCTTAAAGTGGGGAAGTCTCACTGTGACTGTGGCAAGTGAAACATTTTAAGTCAGCAACCACAATAACTCCTCATGTCATCTGATTTTAAAAAATGATCGTTTAAAACAGGCTGCATTTGCACTACTTCCACATTCTGACACTAACAAATTATTTGCTACATAATTGAAAAGTGATTCTTCACTGAATTACCCATTAACTGTGCTATTTTCTTTAGACTGCTCACAAAATAAATAAAGCTAGGGTTTGAGAAAGAGTGATAATAAATTCTGTCACTCTCTTAGGCTTTAAATGATGGATTCCTGTTAGGTGTGATTATGGATTCAAGGCACTAAATGCTGTCTCGGGCATTTCATCTGACCTTGTGTTAATACGGATAGAAAGTAGGCAATATCAGGGTGTCTATTCCCCCAAATAAAAGGAGAGGTATAAAAGAGAAGATAACTGTGTTGAATATCAGAACTGAATGATACTATGAAATACATGTATATTTCAGTCAAGATTTTATGGAAATAGAAATCTGAGAGGATATGTATTTTCTACTATGTAATAAATGCTTAGAGTATAAAAAAAGTGACAGATTGCCCTGAGCAGACTTGGAGCAATAATTGTGTGCATGCATAATTACCAAGCTAAAGAGAAAATTTTAACTAAAGCATGAAATTTCAAAAACAAATGACTTTCTGTCCTACTAGAACTATCTTCAATAATTTCCAAAATTCGATAAACTCCAGGAATATATTTAATGAAGTCAGTGTTACTAACCTTTCCCCCCAAAATAGGCATGTCCAAGTAAAGAATACCTTGATGATTTCTTTGATGTTTGGTTAACTCTTAGATTTCTAGCTTTTGTATTCTTTTATATTTCAACTTTTTAGGGTTTTATCATATTTTTTATTATGTTAGAAAATCACAAACTGACATCTAATATCTTAGTAGTCACTCAAAAAAATGCTCTAATATATTAATATTTACACAATACCTAAATTTGAAGTATAAATACCTAAATTAATCAATATTATAAATCTTCTACTTTGTAATTCAAGAAACTTAAACATCCATAATTTAAACTGCTCATTTCATAAGTGGGACCTGTGATCTGACTTCCTCTATTCCCTACAAATTAAATATTATGAAAAATTTAGTAAAACACATTAACATTAATGAAATACAAACAAGAATAAAAAACTGTGCAGGCCAAACATGTTTGTTGGCCAGATTCTGCCCTCAGTCTATGAGTTTGCAATCTCTGATTTATGAGTTTCTTTAACAAAGCTTTTAAAGTAATAAAATATCAGTTGGGAAGAATTGAACTAAATAGAAATTAACTGCAGACTTTTCAGTAAATGGTTAATTGAAACAAATTTTATAGCAATGGCATCTACTAGTAGTTATAATTAAAGTGAAATTCTAGTAGATTTTAGCTATTATTCAAAATGAAGTACTTCGTAAATTCACATTATGGTTAAGGAAAATATTTCTCTCATGGTTAGTACAGCTTCCTGGCTCTCATATTTAATAATGCAATGGAAACACTGTTTCCATGAAAGCTTTATTTGCAAAATTCTTCACTTTCAAATTTTATTGCCATTTTGGTAGCAAAGGAATAATATAGTCATTTTATATGTCATAACCTTTTTTTCTCCTTGAATATAAAAATCTTCAGTTCAGGTCAGTTCAGTCGCTCAGTCGTGTCTGACTCTTTGCGACCCCATGAATTGCAGCATGCTAAGCCTCCCTGTCCATCACCAACTCCCGGAGTTCACCCAAAGTCACGTCCATTGAGTCAGTGATGCCATCCAGCCATCTCATCCTCTGTCGTACCCTTCTCCTCCTGCCCCCAAATCCTCCCAGCATCAGTGTCTTTTCCAATGAGTCAACTCTTCGCATGAGGTGGCCAAAGTATTGGAGTTGCAGCTTTAGCATCATTCCTTCCAAAGAATACCCAGGGCTGATCTCCTTTAGGATGGACTGGTTGGATCTCCTTGCAGTCCAAGGGACTCTCAAAAGTCTTCTCCAACACCACAGTTCAAAAGCATCAATTCATAGGCGCTCAGCTTTCTTCACAGTCCAACTCTCACATCCATACATTAACACTGGAAAAACCATAGCCTTGACTAGACAGATCTTTATTGGCAAAGTAAAGTCTCTGCTTTGGAATATGCTATCTAGGTTGGTCATAACTTTCCTTCCAAGGAGTAAGTGTCTTTTAATTTCATGGCTGCAATCACCATCTACAGTGATTTTGGACACCCCCCCAAAATAAGGTCTGACACTGTTTCCATTGTTTCCCCATCTATTTCCCATGAAGTGATGGGACCAGATCCCATGATCTTAGTTTTCTGAATGTTGAGCTTTTAGCCAACTTTTTCACTCTCCAATTTCACTTTCATCAAGAGGTTTTTTAGTTCCTCTTCACTTTCTGCCATAAGGGTGGTGTCATCTGCATATCTGAGGTTATTGATATTTCTCCTGGCAATCTTGATTCCAGCTTGTGCTTCTTCCAGCCCAGCGTTTCTCATGATGTACTCTGCATATAAATTAAATAAGCAGGGTGACAATATACAGCCTTGAGGTACTCCTTTTCCTATTTGGAACCAGTCTGTTGATCCATGTCCAGTTCTAACTGTTGCTTCCTGACCTGCATATAGGTTTCTCAAGAGGCAGGTCAGGTGATCTGGTAAAGTACAATTAAAAGTAGAATAAGATTTTTGATTTAATTTTGAAATCAGTGTCTTCTCGTTTCTTTCACAGAATCAGCAAGGATTCTGATTCTGGAGTAAAACTTCCTTAACTGCCAGGGTCAGTAAAGAGGATGAGTGGCTCTGCCCAGACAAAGCATATGATGTTCAACTTAATTACCTAAATTCACTAACCGCCGTTTTGTCATCTAAGATGGAGATAATGACACTCTTGTATTGTGGACAAAACCTGTTCACAATTCTCAGGAAGTAAAAATAGAATCTGGGTAATAAAGTCTAACTTTTTTTTTCCCCCTTTGAACTTAGTCCATTTCACTTGCTTGTAGGGGTCACGTGCAGAGGCCTCACAGACCAGAGTTCCTCCTTTTAAAAGGACACACCCTACACCTCAGCTGCCTTTCTCTTCTGAGGTCACATCACTATCCAAGATGGTGGCAGTGGGCTGTGTGCAGAGCAGCTGCACACGGCACTGCCATCTGGGGCATCTGTGCCATCTGCGCCAGGAACGTAAGAACTCCGCCCTCAGAAGAGAACCTGTCAAGCAGCCCCACCCACCACCAGGCTGGGAGCCCCTTGCTCTGGAGCTCAAGCTCCCAGTTCTGTGTTCTTTTATCAAAGATAAAACTTCCCTTTGCTTCTGAACTGAACTTGGTCTGTTATTGGCTCCAAAGACACCAGACAGAGAATTCTCCTTGGGGGTGGACTTGAGAACACTGGTAACATTTTCTTAAGTCTGCTGCTGCTAAGTCACTTCAGTCGTGTCCAGCTCTGTGCGACCCCGTAGACGGCAGCCCACCAAGCTTCCCTGGCCCTGGGATTCTCCAGGAAGAACACTGGAGTGGGTTGCCAGTTCCTTCTCCAATGCATGAAAGTGAAAAGTGAAACTGAAGTCATTCAGTCGTGTCCGACTGTTAGCGACCCCATGGACTGCAGTCTACCAGGCTCCTTCGTCCATGGGATTTTCCAGGCAAAAGTACTGGAGTGGGTTGCCATTGCCTTCTCCGACTCAGCCACTGGGGAGTCCTTAACAAAAGTTAGCTCATATGATTATTTGTCATATTCCAGATAAGTAATAAAATCTTCTTGGATAAGTTGCCTTCTGTTTTCTGATGAGATGTTAATAAGAAAAAAAAATATTGCAATGATAAAATGAATAAGAAAATACTCAGAGAAAAAGTGTGGATTTTTAAAATCCGAAAAAAAATATTTAGTTTATAAGGTCTTTGTTTTCAAAATCTCAGGAGAAATGATAATAGCTTTCTACATCACTTGAAGAAACTGTTACCTGAATCATTTTCAACATTTTGTTTTAAACTGTGTGAAATTTTATGACAACGTCTGTGATAATTATACTAGATGCATTTAAAGACAGAACTTGTTAAGTCTTTTGTTTTTTACTTTGTTATGAAAAAAGTTTAACATATAAAAAATAGACTAGTATTGCAAACACCCAAGTACTTGTTACTTACACAATTGCCCATCATTTTCTGTGAGGGTTGGTTTCAGGACACTCTCAGATACCAAAATCCTCAGATGTTCGTCTCGTATCATAGAGTAAAATGGCATGGTATTTATATGTAACTTACATACGTTCTCCATATACTTTATGTCCTCTCTAGATTACTTATAATACCTAATACAAAGTAAGTGCTATGTAAGTAGTTAGAAATACAATGCAAATGATGTATAAATAGTACAGTTGCCTTCTAGAGTGTGGCAGACTCAAGTTTTACTTTTCTGGAATTTTTTTGAATTTTTTTGCTGAATTTTTCTGATGGGTGGTTGGTTGAAAATGTGGATATAGAGTCCTTGGATAGGGAGGTCAGCTATATTTCTAAGTGCTAACATTTTGTATATTTGCTGTGTCTATTGTTAGTTTGCTGAAATGCTTTCAAGTAGAGACATAATACAATTTTATCCCTCATATTGTAATAAATAATTTAAAAAGCAAATAGTGAGTTTTGATTTTATGCTAATGTGTATGCTCAGGCCAGTCACAAGGTAAATAGCTAGTTTGTGAGCAATCACATGAAAATCGCACAGTACCAGCTGACAGTGTTTGTATGTGCATGCTCAGTCATTCAGTCGTGTCTGACTCTTTGCAATGCCAGGGACTGTAGCCCGCTAGACACCTCTATCCATGGAATTTTCCAGGCAAGAATACTGGAGTGGGTTGCCATTTTCTACTCCAGGGGATCATCTTGACCCAGGAATTGAACTTGCATCTCTTGTGACTTCTGCATTGGCAGGCAGATTCTTTACCACTGGGCCACTTGGGAAGCCCTACAGTGTAATAGTCAACCACAAATTTATTAGGATTATTACATGTATGCCAGGTCCATTGTCTGTGTAATTGTTGTATGTAATGCCATGAGACAAAAATACTTCTGTTGATATTTTATCCCATTTTATTTTAAATGCATTTTAGTTTAAAAGCAAAGTTAGCTATTTTGTTAGAAATTATGATAAATGTAGTCACCATTTGCACTATGAGAAACCTTCCTTATTTTCTTTTCACTTTAACAAGGTGATTTGTAAATACTGTAATTTTTTTACTGTATTCAAAAATTTAACTACCTGTATTTAAGAAAGCAGTAAACTTAAAATTATAAAAAGAGTATACAGCATGAAGCTGTCTGTGCCCTGACCACTTCCATTCAATTTATGTCTGTTTTTGAATACAGACAGAAACATTCCAGTTATGAGTTTATCATTGTACCTGTCACGGGTAGACTAAAAACTGAATGATGCTAGGCATTTTCAAAAAATAGCTTTACACAATAAAGTCCTATTCTACGGCACTGGGAACTATATTCAACATCCTGTGATAAACCATAATGGAAAATAATAGAAAAAAGAATATACATATACATATGTACATATATATATTTAGATAGATAGATAACTGAATCACTTTGCTGTACATCAGAAATTAGCCCAACACTGTAAGCCAACTATACTTCAACTTTAGAAAAGAGAAAAAGTTCAAATATAGGTCTTTAGTTAAAAACATACTTCTAAGGCAATAAGAACAAATGAAAGATGGTGTGTAAAAGAACTTTTGGACATATTAAATTTTTTTAAGTTACAGAATATCTAGATAATAAAAAATTTGGCATACTTATCCAAATTAGCACATATTAAACACTGTAGTCAATAAGTATAGAATGACATTATTTTAAGGAATTCATGGAATATTTACCAAAATTGACCATATGTCAGGCTATTAAAAAAAGACTTAACTTACCTTAAGGGATAGAAATTATACAATAAATATTTTCTGACTTGAATGAAGATAAGCTAGAAGTCAGTAATTAAAAGGTATCTACAAAATATCCAGCTGAATATAAATAAAGTAATAAAAATATGAATAATCCATTTGTCAAAGAAGAAATTAAAATTTAAGTTAAAAATTGTTTTGAAATGAATGGTAAGGAAAATATAACATGAAAACTAGAGGAATATACATTCATCTTACTCCTATTTTGAGAACTGACTCATTACTAAGAAAAGAAAATTGTTAACATCAATTAGCAAAATAACAATTTTTACATGAGATGCAATGACTGAAGAAAGTAATAAAAATTAAAATTATTGTTAAAACATAAGGCAATGGCACCCCACTCCAGTACTCTTGCCTGGAAAATCCCATGGACAGAAGAGCCTGGTAAGCTGCAGTCCATGGGGTCGCTAAAAGTCGGACACGACTGAGCGACTTCACTTTCACTTTTCTCTTTCATGCATTGGAGAAGGAAATGGCAACCCACTCCAATATTCTTCCCTGGAAAATCCCAGGGATGGCAGAGCCTCATGGGCTGCCGTCTATGGGGTCGCACAGAGTCGGACACGACTGAAGTGACTTAGCATAGCATATTAGCATAGCATAGATAGATACAGACCCTTCAGTTTGTTTGGAGGGTTAGCCAATTTTATTCTTCCTTTCTTAACAATATGTCAGCTATGAAATCATCTGTTGTTATCTACTCAGTTTCCTACCTTATATAAGAAATTCAATAAGTATTTGTTGAATTAATATAGTGCTATTAAACTAACATTTTTCCCAAAATTATGTTAGTTTTCAGAGTTTTTATGTCTATCTTTGCCTATTATGTTTCCTGACCTTTGACAGCTCTTCTCTTTTGTAATTGAAAAATCACTCTTCCTTCAAAAACCTCACCTCAAATGTCATCCCTTGATCTTTCTACCGTATGGTGCATGTAGCTCTCGAGATAAAGGGAATTATAAACATGTAAAGCCTTACTGTTATTATGTGCGAAATGACTCAACCCATATTTTTACATAGGAAAACTAACACTGAAAATGTCAGCATTCATTATTACCAAATTCATTACCCTCAAATTCTTATGTTCTCATAAACATGTTCTTATGTTCTTATGTGGCTATATCATAGTGGCTAAATCATATTATTATGATTTCAGCTATTCTTCTGTCTTTTTTTTTTATGGATAATTGTTTTGGAATTTTGTTGTTTTCTGCCAAGTATCAACGTGAATCAGCCTTAGGTATACATATGTCCCTTCCCTCTTGAACCTCCCTCCCATCTCTCATCCCATCCCACCCCTCTAGATTGTTACAGAGCACTTGTTTGAGTTCCCTGAGTCAACCAGCAAATTCCCCTTGAGTATCCTGTTTTACGTATGGTATTGTAAGTTTCCATGTTACTCTATTCATACAACTTACCTTCTCCTTCCTCACCTCCCCACCGGGTTCCAAAGTCTGTTCTCTATGTCTGTTTTTCCACTGCTGCCCTGCAAATAAATTCTTCAGCACCATCCTTCTGGATTCCATATATATGAGTTAGAATATGATATTTATCTTTCACTTTCTGACTTACTTCACTCTGTGTAATTGGCTCTAGGTTTATCCACCTGATTAGAACTGACTCAAATATGTTCCTTTTTTTTATAACTGAGTAATATTCCAATGGGAGAAGGCAATGGCACCCTACTCCAGTACTGTTCCTCGGAAAATCCCAAGGATGAAGGAGCCTGGAAGGCTGCAGTCCATGGGGTCACTAAGAGTCAGACACGACTGAGCGACTTCACTTTCACTTTCCACATTCATGCATTGGAGAAGGAAATGGCAGCCCACTCCAGTGTTCTTGCCTGGAGAATCCCAGGGATGGGGGAGCCTGGTAGGCTGCAGTCCATGGGGTCACACAGGGTTGGACACGACTGAAGCGACTTAGCAGCAGCAGCAGCAATATTCCATTGTACATATGTACCACAGCTTCTTTATGCATTCATCTGTTGGTGGGCATCTAGGTTGCTTCCATGTTCTAGCTATTGCAAATAGTGATGCAGTGAATATTGGAGTACATGTTTCTTTTTCAGTTTTAGTTTCCTCAGGATGTATGCCTTGTAGTGGGACATACGGTGGTTTTATTCCTAGTTTTTTATGGAATCTCCGTACTGTCTTCCATAGTGGCTATATCAGGTTACATCCCCACCAGCAATGCAAGAGGGTTTCCTCTTCTCCACACCCTTTCCAGCATTTACTGTTTGTAGGCTTTTTGATGATGGTCATTCTGACCAGTGTGAGGTGGGTAACTCGTTGTAGTGTTGATTTGCAGTTCTCTAATAATGAGTGATGTTTAGCATCTTTTCATGTGTTTATTAGTCATCTATATATCTTATTTGAAGAAATGTCTGCTTAGGTCTTTTTCCCACTTTTTGATTGGGCTGTTTTTTTCTGGTATTGAGTTGTATGATCTGCTTATATATTTTGGAAATCAATTCTTCGTTGTTTCCTTTGCTATTCTTCTTCTTCTACTCTTTATTTTAGCAGTCATACATGGGATCTTTCAGTGTACCTTGAGCAATGTGGTATATACTATACATGACGTCTATGGCTTCACTCACATCATCTTCATTCTTCTTTTCCTTTGTCACCATAGAACAGAATGGGCTTCCTTGGTGCCTCAGACAGTGAGGAAACTTCCTGCAATTCAAGGGTCCGATCCTTGGGTCAGGAAGATCCCGTGGAGAAGGGGATGGCAACCCACTCCAGTATTCTTGCCTAGAAAATTCCATAAACAGAGGAGACTGGTGGGCTGCAGTCCATGGGGTTGCAAAGAGTCTGATACAACGGAGCCACTAACATAGACGAGAATACCCCAGAAATCCCCATACTTTGTCATCACAATCTAACAAGAATATCAGTTTGTGGAGACCAATTTGTAAAATGAAATTTACCAATACATATGTCTAGCATCAGCTTCAAGTACAGTTTAAACATGCTTGAAAAAAGTTTCACTAGCTAAACCTTATATAGTTGTAAGGTTTGTACAATTTCATTAACTAAACCTTATAACTGATTTGTACTCTGAATCTTTATTCACATAAGTTAGGTTCCTTGTTCCATTTCTCTGGGAGGGTGACTTAAGCTAAGGGTCTCAGGTTTCTATCAGTTAAAATGTATTAAAAGTTTAAAAATAGTTGAAATTACAGTATTAGTTCAGTTTCCCTAATAATACAATAATAGTATAAAATCTTGTTGTTTGTTGTTGTTTTTGTTTAGTAGCTAAGTTGTGTCCCACTCTTTCCAACCCCATGGACTGTAGCTGACTGGACTTCTCTATCCACTGGATTTCCCAGACAAGAATACTGGAGTGAGTTGCCATTTCCTTTTCCAGGGGATCTTCTTGACTCAGGAATTGAACCCACATCTCCTACATTGTAGGCAGATTCTTTACCACTCAACCACCAAGAAAGCTCCATAAAATCCTGAATAGCCTCCAATAAGACTGATGATCTAAGAACAAAGATCAGGTTTACCTTCTCATCTGATAGGAAAAAAAAAGACTAAGCTTCTGAAAAAATTATTTTCAAGACATTTAGCAACAAAGGACTGTAAGCTCTGTGATACAGAAAATACTTGCTGTATAAAGAGTCTTACTCTCAAAAACAAGAAGTGAGAACATGACGAACATGATTATGGTAATAAGAAGTCAAGACAGCTTCCCCAAATAAGCAAAAGAACTTTGCAAAATCTCAAATAACATTGAAAAATGCTGGAGAATAAATCGATGTAGCTGTTCTTGTTAAGAAATGCAAGTGCAATTATAAATGTTAAAAGAATTACTATAGCCTCTATGTGGCATGTAATTCAAAGGAAACATTAAATGTCCACCATTGGTATGACCTGTTTTTGGTATAATGTTCTAATCCTGAAACTTTGCCCATTAGGGTGGTTCTTCCCATGCTGTGATGCTGTAATTAGCCACTACTCTGAAGACAGTCCAGGGGCTTCCCTGGTGGGTCAGATGACAAAGAATCTGCCTGCAATGCAAGAGACGCTAGTTCGATCCCTTGGTTGGGAAGATACCCTGGAGAAGGGAATTGCAACCCACCTCAGTATTTTTGCCTTGAGAACTCCATGGACAGAGGAGGCTGGTGTGCTACAGTCCATGAGGTTGCAAAGAATCGGAAATGACAGAGCTAATAACACTTTCACTTTCTAATGATTGTCTAAGTCCTAACCCGCCTTTAAAATTTCAGTCCCTTTTCAGGCCCTGTCATTCTGGGCTACTCTAAGAAGGCCATAAATTCTAACAGTGAGGAGAATTATTCTTCATTTTCTCTCTCAAAGTATTATTAACAACTGAAGATTTTTAAAAGCCTTTATTCCCTAGTATATCCAGGCAGACCATTTTATTATTTCAGACTTTGACTAAAATTTTATTGCCATGGTACTTCTGGAATGAAACAAGATAAGAAAAAAATGTATAATTCTTCAGCTTTAATATTCTTCTGTCCAGTTTAATATCATGGTATAAGAAAAAGGTCTATCTTTTCACAAAAATCTTTTTAAAATGTCTTTTAATTGCTCAATTCAATGAGAAGGGATTGATAAAACTTTCTTGCCAACACACACACACACACACACATATATATATATATGTGCTAACATATATATATGTATATGTTAACATATTAACATTCTGTATTTGGCATCTCCTATATGCCAGAAAGTGTTCTAAATGTTAGTTTAAAAATGAATATATTTTATTATCAGTCTGGGTACAAACAGAAAACAGAATCCAGATACAAATTTGAATCAGGAAGATTTCACATTTTAAAAATTACAGTAAGTCCCCCACATAGGAGCCCCTCAGTTGTAAACTTTCAAAAGAAGCTAACAGGCATTACACCAACATTAGGCAGAAGTGAAGTTGCAGCTGGCTCTCCACCTCCTATTGCTGACAATCGTTTAGCTCTACCATCGCCCACCTCTTCTCCTCCTGCAATCAGTAACTCTTCTTGCCTCTTCACTTGATGCCAGCCCCTGTATATCAGCTGCTGTTTTGTACTTTTCCAGGTACTGTTGTCGTTCAGTTCCTAAGTTATGTCTAACTCTGAGACCCCATGGACCGCAGCACACCAGGCTTCCCTGTCCTTCACTATCTCCTGGAGTTTGCTCAAACTCATATCCATTGAGTCAGTGATGCCATGCAGTCATCTCATGCAGTCATCTCATTTTCTGTTGCCCCCGTTTCTTCCTGCTCTCAATCTTTCCCAGCATCAGGGTCTTTTCCAATAAGTTGGCTCTTTGCAACAGGTGGCCAACATGTTAGAGCTTCAGCATCAGTCCTTCCAGTGAATGTTCAGGGTTGATTTTCTTGTACTATAAGATTAAAAATGTTTTCTTTATTTTTGTTTTTGTTTTGTATGCATTATTTGTGTGAAAAGTAGTATAAACATATTACATTACAGTGTTTTAGAGCTGATTGTGTTAGTTGGGTATCTAGGTTAATTTTGTTGGACTTCAAACAAATTGGACTTAACACAATGCTCTCTAAATGGAAATTCATATTTAGGGCACTTACTCTATTAACTATAATAGGGAATTGGAGTAACAAGGTATTGGGTCATAGTCAAGAGAGGGCTTCCCAGGTGGCCTTAGTGGTAAAGAACCCACCTACCAATGCAGGAGACAAAAGAAATGCAGGTTCAGTCCCTGGGTTAGGAAGATCCCCTGGAGGAGAGAATGGCAACCCATTCCAGTATTATTGCTCCCATGGACAGAGGAGCCTGGTGGGCTACAGCCCATAGGGTCTCAAAGAGTCGGATACGACTGAAGTGACTTACCGTGCACACACACACAAGTAAAGAGACCGCTAAACATTATAGGAATATTGAATAAGGAGCAAGCCCTAGTCCTTGGGTATTTTATCTCAATAGTATACCCCACCCCCAAGTTTGTGATCCAAACCTTAGTGGACGTCACAGCTGTGGTCCCCTAGATGGCAGAGAAGCCACAAAACTGCCATCTGGGTGACCTTTGTATGCCTTCTAGGGTTCCAGAGAAAGCTTCATGGGTGGCGACTCCCGAGACGCTGCTAAACCAAGTCAAAGGAGTTGCCCAGAAGGTGACCAATCTCGTTATGGTTTATTTGAGAAGGTCCCAATTAGAAATAGAAAGTCCCATATTCCATGGGTCTCCTCAATCTTGAGTAAATCATTACGGACGGTCACTGAGTTTCTGGGAAAACTTTCTGACCATAAGTTGTTGTTGGTCCCTATGCATTACAGGGGCTGAGCACTGGAGAAAGGGCATGCATTTGCAGAGACTGGTGCTGGCAGAGCTGTCCATGCAGGCACTGGGCACTGTGGGAGCCATGTGCTGCAGGAGCAGAAGGCTGGAGAAGCTGCTGATGTTGCAGGAGCCAGGCACCAGAGTATGCATGCTTTAGCAGCCCATCTAACGTTCACAGTAGAATAGTAAGCTAATCCCTGCCCTCCTGACATGTCTCTCCAGTACTCTCTACTGACAAATTTCAAGATCCAGCCAACTTGCAAAGAAAAAAGTATTTAAATGGTGTAGAGCAGTTGTTATATCATAAGTAGAAAGCGTGTAATTGAAGCTGAGAGACATTAAACCCATTACCAGCACATCATACAAGTCTAGAACGCTTAGTATAATCCTGAAGACTCTATCTAATAAGTTATAGGTTCTAAGACTAGCATCCTAGAATGTGAGTTTACTCAAGAATCTTTTTCTTGCCTGCCTTTATTTATTGCATTCTACATTAAAAAAAATTTTAAATGTTATTGATATATAATTGACACACACCATTATATCAGATTCTAGATAACAGAAAAATGATTTGGTATTTGTATATATTGCAAAATGATCACCACAAAAATTCTAATTAGCATCCCTTACTATACATAGTTGCAATTTTTTTTCCTGTTGTGATATGTGAACTCTTAAGATTGATTCTCTTAGCAACTATTACATACAGAATTATTAATTTTAATTGTCATGCTGTGCATTATATTACAAGACTTTCTTATTTTATAACTAGAAGTTTGTATCTTTTGATCCCCTTTACTCATTTGATCCATGACCACTCTTCCTCTGACAACTACAAATTGGTTCTTTACATTTATGGCCTTATTTTTGACTTCCATACATAGCCAAGATCATACGCATTTATCTTTCTTCTACCTGACTTATTTCACTTAGCATAATGCCCTCAATGTCCATCTATGGTGTAAAAAATGGCAAGATTTCTTTCTTTTTTTATGACAATAATATATAATACATATGTAAAATTTATCCATCCACTGATGGATTTTTAAACTGCTTCTATATCTTGGCTATTGTAAGCATTGTTACAGTGAATATGAGGTTGCATATATATTTTTGAGTCAGTTTTTTCATTTTTCTTTAGATCTTTAGATAAATACCCAAAAGTGGAATTGCCAGGTTTTATATATATGTATATGGGCTTCCCTGGTAGCTCTAATAGTAAAGAATCTGCCTGCAATGCAGAAGACCTGGGTTCAGTGCCTGGGTTGGGAAGATCCCCTGGAGGAGAGCATGGCTACCCGCTCCAGTATTCTTGCCTGGAGAATCCCCATGGACAGAGAAGCCTGGCGGGCTACAGTCCATGGGGTCGCAAAGAGTCAAACACAACTGAGTAACTAACACACACACACACACACACACACATAAATATGTGTGTATGTGTGTATATATATACACAATAGTTTCTGTTTATTTTTTTTGAGGAACTGCCAAAGTGTTCTCCATGGTGACTGCACCAATTTATATTCTCACCAATAGAGTACAAGCATTTCCTTTTCTCCACGTCCTCATCAACATTTGTCATTTCTTATATTTTTGAAAATAACCATTCTGATAGGTGTGAAACAGATCTGGGTTTTAAAGTTTTGAATGCTAAAAGTAACTATGGTTTTACCAAGGCTCTGATCTAAGTGTGCAGACAAAAATGATGTCTGATAGCTTCCATAATTTCAATGAGTACTGTCTTAACTCCAGAGAGAAACACCTGAGCGGAAACACTTATTAGTATGATTTATATTTTACTTGTCATGGAATAAAAAGAATTTTATTTTATTTCTAATCAAGAGTCCAGCACTATCAATATTTTATTTAATAGCTTTTCTTTGCCTATCTTAATATTTCAGTTAATTACTTCAGACAAGTCATAGTTAATCACCTACTCTTTAAATTAGTTTTACCTTCATGGTTATTGCTGTCTCTGACCACAACCAAAATAAATGTTCATACCATGATGTAGAATATAGGTCAAAATTTTATTTCATGTATTATATTCTTATTTTCTGTTTCTAAGTAAGATAGAGAATCTTATAAGGGTACAATGATCCCATCAACTAAAACAAAACTAGATGAAACCCAATTCATCAATTCTCGATGGCATCACAGACCTGCTGAATAAACAGCTAAAGGTGAGAGGGAATGATGCAAGAAGAGGAGAAGGGGGAGGAGATCAGCAGCGTTTCTCAGAAGGCACTTTGTGATTCTGGATGTAGGACTGGAAACCACCCAGCTGAGAAGTACTGCTGGGGAATTAAGAAACCAGCAGAGCTATTGCAATCTTAAAACACTGGCATGATACAACTGGAGAACTGAGAGGTCTTCGGCATTAAGTTCCCTACCCTAACATTCAGTTCAGTTCAGTTCAGTCACTCAGTCGTGTCCAACACTTTGCAACCCCGTGATTCACAGCATGCCAGGCCTCCCTGTCCATCACCAACTCCCGGAGTTCACCGAGACTCACGTCCATCAAGTCAGTGATGCCATCCAGCCATCTCATCCTCTGTCGTACCCTTCTCCTCCTGCCCCCAATCCCTCCCAGCATCAGAGTCTTTTCCAGCTCTTCGCATGAGGTGGCCAAAGTATTGGAGTTTCAGCTTTAGCATCATTCCTTCCAAAGAAATCCCAGGGCTGATCTTCAGAATGGACTGGTTGGATCTCCTTGCAGTCCAAGGGACTCTCAAGAGTCTTCTCCAACACCACAGTTCAAAAGCATCAATTCTTCGGCACTCAGCCTTCTTCACAGTCCAACTCTCACATCCATATATGACCACAGGAAAAACCACAGCCTTGACTAGACAGACCTTTGTTGGCAAAGTAATGTCTCTGGTTTTGAATATGCTATCTAGGTTGGTCATGGTTATATGTAAATTCTAAAGCTTCACAGAATTAAAACAAAAAGGAAACCTAAAAAAAAAGAAGAAGAACTAAAATTAATCTATGTTAGAAGCTAGGATTGTAGTTACCCTTGGAGGTGAGGGAGTTTCAAGGGGGCTTGAACATTTCTGGTAAGGTTCTGTTTCTTGAACTGGGTGATTTTTGCAAGCTTTATTCACTATGTGAAAATTTATTAAGCTATATGCTTATTATTTGTGTAAGTTTCTATAGTATATTTCATGTATATATGTACATGAAGAGATACATATACAAGAAGCATGTTTCATGCATAAATATAGTGACACATAAATGTTTTAGATACATATTCATTTGTATGCACATATACAGACTATGCATTCCTTCCATTATTCCTTCATGTCAGTAAAAGTGTTTCCTCTTAATGTTAAAAATTGTTAAGTATGGAAAATTCAAGATTTTTATAGTCTAAGTCATTAGGGTGAAAGATATCCACTCAATCAGTTAAGTTCAGTGTCTCAGTCATGTCCGACTCTTTGCAACCCCATGGACTATAGCACAGAACTAAAGACTTCCCTGTCTATCACCAACTCCCAGCACTTGCTCAAACTCATGCCCATTGAGTCGGTGATGCCATTCAACCGTGTCACCCTCTGTCTTCCCCTTTTCCTCCTGCCTTCAATCTTTCCAAGCATCAGGGTCTTTTCCATTGAGTCATTTCTTCCCATCAGATGGCCAAAGTACTGGAGTTTCAGCTTCAGCATCAGTCCTTCCAATGAATATTGAGGACTGATTTCTTTAGGATGGACTAGTTGGATCTCCTTGCAGTCCAAGGGGCTCTCAGGAGTCTTTTTCAACACCACAGTTCAAAAGCATCAATTCTTTGGCCCTCAGCTTTCTTTGTGGTCCAGCTGTCACATCTGTACATGATTACTGGAAAAACCAAAGCTTTGACTAGACTAAATATTATATATTCATATAAAAATGACTGTGAATAAGAGGATTGAAATAAAATATGTAACAACAATCCTATCAGGAGTAAGTATAGCTTCTTTGGCATTGTTGACCCAAACAAAAATTTTGAAAGAAATCGTAGAAGCATTTATTGTTGTTGTTGCTCAGTCATATCTGACTCTTTGTGACCCAAGGACTGCAGCACACCAGGTTTCCATGTCCTTCACCAACTCCTGGAGTTTGTTCAAACTCATGTCCATTGAGTTCATGATGCCATTCAACCATCTCATCCTCTGTCATCACCTTTTCCTGCTGCCTTCAATCTTTTCCAGCATCAGGATCTCATCTACACATAGAAGCTTCAGTTCAGTTCAGTTTAGTCACTCGGTCGTATCCGACTCTTTGCGACCCCATGAATTGCAGCACAGCAGGCCTCCCTGTCCATCACCAACTCCTAGAGTTCACCCAAACTCATGTCCATCAAGTCAGTGATGCCATCCAGCCATGTCATCCTCTGTCTTCCTCTTCTCCTCCTGCCCCCAGTTCCTCCCAGCATCAGGGTCTTTTCCAATGAGTCAAGTCTTCACATGAGGTGGCCAAAGTATTGGAGTTTCAGCCTCAGCATCAGTCCTTCCAATGAACACCCAGGACTGGTCTCCTTTAGGATGGACTGGTTGGATCTCATTGCAGTCCAAGGTCTCAAGAGTCTTCTCCAACACCACAGTTCAAAAGCATCAATTCTTTGGCCCTCAGCTTTCTTTATAGTCCAACTCTCACACCCATACATGACCGCTGGAAAAATCATAGCCTTGACTAGATGGAACTTTGTTGGCAAAGTAATGTCTCTGCTTTTTAATATGCTATTTAGGTTGGTCATAACTTTCCTTCCGAGGAGTAAGCATCTTTTAATTTCATGGCTGCAATCACCATCTACAGTGATTTTGGAACCCAAAAAATAAAGTCAGCCACTGTTTCCACTGTTTCACCATCTATTTCTCATGAAGTGATGGGACCGGATGCCATGATCTTAGGTTTCTGAATGTTGAACTTTAAGCCAACTTTTTCAGTTTCCTCTTTCACTTTCCTCAAGAGGCTTTTTAGTTCCTCTTCACTTTCTGCCATAAGGGTGGTGTCATCTGCATATCTGAGGTTATTGATATTTCTCCCGACAATCTTGATTCCAGCTTTTGCTTCTTCCAGACCAGTGTTTCTCATGATGTACTCTGCATAGAAGTTAAATAAGCAGGGTGACAATATACAGCCTTGACGTACTCCTTTTCCTATTTGGAACCAGTCTGTTGTTCCATGTCTAGTTCTAACTGTTGCTTCCTGACCTGTATACAGGTTTCTCAAGAGGCAGATCAGGTAGTCTGGTATTCCCATCTCTTTCAGAATTTTCCACAGTTTATTGTGATCCACACAGTCAAAGGCTTTGGCATAGTCAATAAAGCAGAAATAGATGTTTTTCTGGAACTTTCTTGCTTTTTCCGTGATCCAGCGGATGTTGGCAATTTGATCTCTGGTTTTAAGTCCAGCTTGAACATCTGGAAGTTCATGGTTCACATATTGCTGAAGCCTGGCTTGGAGAATTTTGAACATTACTAGTGTGTGAGATGAGTGCTTTGAGCATTCTTTGGCATTGCCTTTCTTTGGGATTGGAATGAAAACTGACCTTTTCCTGTCCTGTGGCCACTGCTGAATTTTCCAAATTTGCTGGTATATTGAGTGCAGCACTTTCACAGCATCATCTTTCAGGATTTGAAATAGCTCAGCTGGAATTCCATCACCTCCACTAGCTTTGTTCTTAGAAGCTTGCTACTGCTACTGCTAAGTCAGTTCAGTCATGACCGACTCTGTGTGATCCCATAGACGGCAGCCCATCAGGCTCTGCCGTCCCTGGGATTCTCCAGGCAAGAACACTGGAGTGGGTTGCCATTTCCTTCTCCAATGCAGGAAAGTGAAAAGTGAAAGTGAAGTCGCTCATTCGTGTCCGACTCTTAGCGACCCTATGGATTACAGCCTCTTCCATCCATGGGATTTTCCAGGCAAGAGTACTTCAGTGGGGTGCCATTGCCTTCTTTGCTTAGAAGCTTAGATATTATCAAAGTTCAAGTGGGCATATGCCTCATATCTAAGCCCTAAAGAACTTTTCCTAACACAGTAGAGTTCCAGAGTTATATCTGAAGGAAAGGCTCCACAGAAATAAACCATTTTTAATGGGAATTGTTTAGGCGCCATTCATATGATTATACATAACCGTGCACTACATATTTTTAAATGAAAGCAGACTCAGGCAAATTATAGAGATGTGCAATAGATAAGAGTCACAGTCATATTACTACTAACAAAATTTTGTGACACTCAGATACAAAAAATAGCAACACAAGATATCATCTTTACTGTACCTTCCTTTATTTATTTCCTCTTCTCATACATTTACATAAACTTGAAAAAAATCTAATAATATTTTACATTGTAAATCATATTTAAATGACCAATATCAATAAATTGGACTATGTTCTTATTGTCAATGAGTTCTGTAGTATTCATTTTTTTCCACTAAACTATACCTAACATCTATTGACCCTCTACTATGTGCCACGTAGTGTTTCATATACTTTATGTTCATTAAATTATTTTATCTGCAGAAAAAAATACAAACAAACAGTATGTCATAGCTTCTCATATAATTTTGTCTAAATAAATGCAGAAATCAAGTGACAAAGACATGGGGACATCCAATATTTGTCAAATAACTATTATGTGGAAGTATAGGAATTCTAGGGAAGCAGTCTCCTCCAGAGTCTCGTACCATTTGTTCATACTGCTTCTCAAATTTAAGCTAATTTGGCTTCAAATAAGAATGACAGCTAAATTAACTTATATGCAGCAAGCTTCACATTATACTATTCTTATTTTCACCCAGAAGATTTTCAAATGATTTCAATACTTCGGTTTCAACCTTCATTTAGGGAAGTATTTCTCAGAATTCAAAAGAAGATATATTTGGAATCTTTTTTTTTTTCCTTTCCTAAATTCTATTCCTACTATAGGACTTTACAGTGACATTCATCCACAGTGTTCTCTTGATTGTAAAACAAAACAAACATAAATTTTAATTGAAGATTTACTAGAGAACAGGAACAGTGAAAACATAAAACTATTTTAGAGTTTAAAAAAAAAGGAAAGAAGGTCCTGGAAAAGAAAGTTGAATCTCCATCTAGTGACCTTTTTTCCCTAAAGCAGGTCAGAAACTATAATTAATTCAGTGGAGTGATTGAAGTATAGTTATTATATGTACTGTGTAGTGTACATTTTCAAATAAAAAATGAATTTTTATTTCAAACTTACTGATGGAACATGATAATTTTGGTTGAGTCTTCTTCAATCAAAATGGTAATTATTGTGATTCTCTGGAATAATGTAGGGATAGAAGTTGGTATTAAAAAGAATAGAAGGTGAGTTGTTCTTGGAAAGTTGAAAGTGGAGAAAGTGTATCACAAAGAATATAGTTTAAAAAAAAAGTGACAAGCTTTGGAAATACAGCAACTAAAAATGGACCAAACAATTTAATTTCTGGGCCCTTATTGGCTCCGTCAATGAATACGGGATTCCAGTGCCCTTCAATAAAGCTTTGTGCAAAGGACAACTGTGTGCACACGTATCTTTGAGATGGAGATAGAAAGATGCAAGACAATAACTTGCTTAATAGTGGACTAGTAGCATTGGTTGTGAACTCAGATTCCTTGGGAACTCCCTCAGGGTCCCAGGAAACACTGGCTACCTGAAGGTTTTTAGCAGAAAATGTAGAGTTGCAAGACAAGTGGACAACATACTTCCTGGACTAGTTAGAAGGGTCTGAAAGAAAGCCTGAAGCTTCCTAATGTTCTCACAGTTGTGAGAGTTCAAGAAATGTTTGTCGTATCATTACCTGCTCCACACAGTGAGCATAAGTATGTTTCTAAACCCTGCTAGGTGTATATATATGCTCTGACTTCACAATCTCAAGTTACAAAGTTAAAAAAAAAAAAAAAAAATAGGCAAAGTCACCACCTGAAATCACACCATGAAAGCAGAAAATTGAGCTTCGAACATCAGGGCTGGTCTGCCTCAGACCTGTGGCAATTGACTATATCTAGGGGAAACCGAATCCATTATTGACCCAGGAAACGGACTCCCCACCAAGAATGAGTAAGCAGGCTTCTTGTAGAGAAAGCAACTAAGCCTGGCAGGCACTTAACTTATCTCCTCCCTAAGCAGCTGAAACAATAAAGCAATAATGTCCAGCTCACTGCCCTGCAGAGAGGAAGGCCTAAAATCATTTTGAACAAAGTCAAATGAAATTAGAAAACTGAAGAGGAAGTAGAGCAATATCTGAGTGACCACTATTCTTAGGGTAAGAAATTTTAAAACATTATATCTCATATTTCTTCTTAAAAAATTTGTTAGATAGCAGGAAAATCCCGTAAATATCACTACCCATATTTTTAAAGTCAGAAAGATGAGATTCCAAGAGTTGAAGGAAATTGGCCAATTCTTCAAGAGCTCGTAAGTAGCAGATTCTGGATTCATAACATATTCTCTTCTCCCATGGGTTATGGGAGAAATCCGGTGTTTATTTGAACTCAAAACAATAATCACTAGGAAAATATGAAGTACATATTATACTTTCTTCCATTGGTGAACAGGATATTTCAAAAGAATAAACAGTTGGAGAATGTGGGGGATTGTCTCAATAAGTTTCCTATCTAGGTGTTCTCAGAGAGATAAAATGACTTTCTAAACATGGGGGCTCCCTTGATTCCTCCTCAGTGTGTTCAATAAGATTTTTTAAACTGTATCTCATTTTCCAGTTCTTCCTGGTGGGAAGTTTGTCCTGCTCTGAACTGGTTTGCTATAGCTAGAACTGGAAGGGAAAGACATTTTAATAAGCATTTTTGAGAGGAAATTGGTATTGTATTTGTTGTTGTTGTTCAGTAGCTAAGTTGTGTCTGACTTTTTTATGACCCCATGAACTACAGCCTGCCAGGCTCCTTGATCCATGGGATTTCCCAGGCAAGAGTATTGGAGTTGGTTGCCATTTCCTTCTCCAGAGGATCTTCCTGACTCAGGGATTTAACCTGTGTCTCCTGCACTGGTAGGCAGATTCTTTACTACTGAGCCACCAGAGAAACCCAACTATAATATAGAATTACCTTTCAATTCTCCACATATATTGATACTTATGCCTCTACAAGTTTATCCCAAGCACAACTTATATACATGCATTATGATATACTTGGAAGGATTTTTATTGCATTTTCCAAATTAAAACAAGAAATCTGAAAATAATCTAAATGTTTATTCAATAGAGGAATTGTAGTATATGCCTTGTAGAATAGGTATATAATGCACTATATACCTTCTAGAATGGCTAGACATTTTTAAAGGTTTTAAAAAAGCATTGGGAAACTTTTGGAAATGTCTTTTAAGGATGAATGTATATCTATTTCTACTTTATGGCTTAGTCATTTCATTCAGAAATTTACCTAAGGCAAATGAAAGAAAAAGTCCACTTAAAATTTTACATAAATGATAATAGGAGTTTTATTCATTGTAGTCAAAAGCTAAAAGCAATCTAAATGCCCCTGTGAAAGGATAAACAAAATACAGCATATATCTTTGATGGAATGCTATGTGAAAATAAAAAAGAATTAAGTGATAATACTTCCTTGGATGTGTCTGAAAATTCATATATTGAACTAAAGAAACCAATCATGGGAGTTTCCTGCTAGTCCAGTGGTTCAGACTCTGTGTTTCCAATGCAGGGGACAGGGATTTTATCTCTGGTCAAGGAATAAAGACCCCACATGCTGCATGGCAAAAAAAAAAAAAATTAAAATTAAAAAAAAAATAAAGAAGCCAGTCACAAAAATGTATATTATGTATGATCTTATTTGCATGACTTTTCCCCTCCAACCAGGTTTATTAAAGATAACAAAATTTTATATATATGGTGACCTAAACCTGCTGCTTCAAAACATGATACTTTCCTTAACTACTATTTTGATAAGTCAACCTACAGAGTTTCAAAAGGCAGTCCACTCTAAAACTAATAGAAAAATACACAATGCATATTGCATGAATGATCTAATTACTAGAACTCCTATTGTATAAGTCCTGGAAAATGCACATGAATGTAAAGAGACAAAAAGCAGATCAGCTGAGAGAAAGGTAGGAGGGTTGCAGTCTTGGCTCAAAGACGACAGACTCCTGCTTTTCTTACAGTATCTTTAAAGGCTTCTTTGAATAAATGATGCTTAATTTGCTATATGACCTTAGGACCATTTCCAGAGGCTTTGAATTGTTTTTTCCTCTCTAAGTAATTTTCACCTCTTTCACTGGAAAGTGGCTATGCATGGCTCCTCATACTAACAGGCCAAAAATTCAATTTTGGGGGGGTGGGTTAAATATTATTTTAGCAGAATTAGTTGACTTTTTGTAAACAATAAAAGCTCTTAACAGATTGCTAGTGTATTTTCAGATAATTTTCAGCTATTTCACCAAGAAAGCTGTATTGATTTCTTCTCCAGTGCCCAGTATATCCACATTGAAGAAACAATTCAATTCGTTTACTAGAGTTTTAGCTGCTATTTTCTTTTCTTTTCTTTTTTCACTTTTCATTATGGGTTTTACTAACTAGAGATTTAAATTTAATCTTGTTTAAAAAAATTAACATCAAATACACTGTATTTGTGCACTTCCTCTGTACCATTCGTTACATACTTACAAGGCTACTTTATCTGGGTTACAATGTTATTTTTTTAGATAACATTTGACTGATATTGACTCCAGAAGACCATACTGTCCACCAATAATTTATTGTTCATTCCAATTCAATTTGAGCACACTGTAGTCCATGATAGAATGTTCATTATTTGCTTTTCACTGAATACATCATTGTAGTATATACATATTAGTTTAATTCCAAAGACTTGTACACATGAAAAATTGTACTGACTATGCTGCTTACATTGACAGAAATTAAATTGACTGTCATTTATTCTTTGATTTTGTTTAGAACATCAGAGATTAAAGTTGGAGTTTAAATATGTACATGTGGAAAACACATTAGTTGGAAAAATTATAAATAGAGCAAATGAAGGATTTGTTATCATTTTAGAATTTAGAAATGATTGATACCTTTTATTTATTTATTTGTTTTAATTTTCTAAGCAAGGTGCTAGCAAGAACCTAAATGGTTCATGTAGGATAATGACCTTAATTTGCACAAGCATGGGGGAAATTAAATCTTAATTTTTTGCAGATGATCAAACTAAGTCCATGAGAGGCTATGAACCTTGTCTAAATAACACAAAGCTGAAATGCATTCTATGTGGCACAGAGACTAAGAATGGCAGAAAATACGTTCAAGAGAATGGGTTTCATTAAGGTATCAAAATCCTACATCTTGAGAAATGTGCAAGCCCCATTGGAAGAAGATACGCATTTGTGTATGTTTGTATCATTTTATACACAAAATTTGTAAGTGTCAATATTTAGTGTTGTGTAGGTTAGGTATTTATATATACATATGTATGGCATACGTATGGCATGTATACATATATACATATATATGTGTGTGTATCATTTGTATGGCATACATAGGGCATACATATGGCATATGTATGGCATGTGGCTTCCCTTGCGGCTCAGCTGGTAAAGAATCCACCTGCAATGCGGGAGACCTGGTTTGGTCCCTGGGTTGGGAAGAAGCCCTGGAGAAGGGAAAAATACCCACTCCAGTATTCTGGCCTGGAGAATTCCATGGACTGTATAGTGCATGGGGTCGCAAAGAGTCAGACAAGATTGAGCAACTTTCACTTTATGTATGGCATGCCTTAATAGATATAGTTACTGATGCATTAAATGAGGGACAAAAAACAAATGTGGAAAGTGCAAATAAAGACTCTGAGAACAATGAAGCAAAATGATTTTTTAGATCTAGTTATTAGTGAATTAAGAGATAGCATTAACTCCTTACTGAATAAGAACTGGTTATAATATTCAGACTGACAGCTACTTAGAAATCACAAAGCTTAAGGAATGCTTGAGTTGTCAAAATTTGTTTCTGCCAGTTCACAGAAAACTTTTCTGAATTAAATCCTATGTAAACTGGCGTATATTTTTATGTGTGAAATTACTAACAGCTTAAAACAAACAAAATGCATATGTTTTACATCGAAATAGGGTACAGTTTTGTAAATATAATAGTGACAATGATCTCTGTAGACAAATGTCAGTGGGATAACTGATACTGTATTAGGGAGAATTAACTCATTGTTTGTGAACTGAATGGTTCATGAAAATGAAAAAGTGATAGTCGCACCTAACTCCCTGAGACCACAGGGACTATGGACCACCAGGTCTTCTGTCTATGGAATTCTCCAGGCAAGAATAGTGGAGTAGATTGAGTAGGAAATATATTTCTTACTCCAGGGGATCTTCCAGACCTAGGGATCAAACCCAAGTCTCCATTCTTTACTCTCTGAGCCACCAGGGAGTAGTGATTTCTAAATAAACTATTTATATGGCTCAGAGGGTAAAGAATCTGCCTGCAGTGCGGGAGACCTGGGTTCAATCCCTGGCTCAGGAAGATCCCCTTTCCAACTCAACCCACTCCAGTATTCTTGCCTAGAGAATTCCATGGAGAGAAGAGCCTAGTAGGCTACATTCCATGGGGTCTCAGAGAGTCAGCTGTGACTATCACTTTTTCACTTTCATGAACCCTTCAGTTCCACAAACACTGAGTTAACTTACGACCCCATGGGGTTGCAAAGAGTTGGACATGACTGAGCAACTAAGGCTTTCATTTTCATTTTCAATTTCATATTCTGTTTAAGGATGCTTCCTCTATTCAGATGGAGAAACACAGAAATGTGTTACCAGAGTCAGGGATTCTGAATCACAAGCATGACCTGCTGTGTAAGAGTTCTTGTTACAAGGTAAATCAAAGGGAATGCCCCCCTCCCTTTTCTGGAATATCTACCTCAAAAGAAAGAGCTAGATCATTCCTTCCTGTAAGCAACACTTAATTTATTAGCAAGAAACCCACACGATTCTTTCATCAGCTAGCATTTATTCCATAGTATATACTTCTGAATTTCCCATCTTGGTTGAATGGATGCTGCAAACCACAGATGTCCTGCCAAAAACTTTTTTCTGGTTATCATAAATTCACAGGATAGTTTTTAACTCTTAGGTAATTTCACATTTTTAAAACTTCTGTCACCATTTTTGAAATGTATGCAAATAACAGCCGGGCTATTATTTTGATGTATATTGAAGCACACCCAACTCATTTTTATGAAAGAAAACACCACGGAAATGTTGGCATCCTAGCTTGTTCCCTTGTTTCCTGTCTATTATCTTAAAACCATACAGAGCTATTGGAGGAAGAAATTTGCAGTATTGTCAAAGTCATTTTGTCATCACTTTTCCAATTATGGAAGAAAAAATTTAGGTAAATTATCATCAGAAATGCAGGCTTATAATAGATGTGCCAACAGAAGCAGTTTCTGGATTAATTTTTATGGCTGTCATTAGCTGCAACAGGAGCTATCCATGGAAATCTCCCATTTCTACAGAAGAATGTACTTTTGAAAATGCATAATTCAAGGATCATAAGTTACCAAAAGGATAATCACAAAAGTATGTTTTTTTAATTCATTTTTGAATATATATCATAAGATACTGCTAGGCAAGAAATTTAAAAAAAGACAGTCTTCTCAGTGATAGCTTTCTATGAGTATTTAATGTATCCTAAATGCTGTCACTAGAGTTACTTGGAATATTCTTTTTTTTTTTTTTTTTTTTTTAGGCTCTCAATTCTTTTTTTTTTTTTTTTAATTAGTATACATGTGTTCCCCATCCTGAACCCTCCTCCCTCCTCCCTCCCCACACCATCCCTCTGGGTCCTCCCAGTGCACCAGCCCCAAGCATCCAGCATTGTGCATTGAACCTGGACTGGCATCTCGTTTCATACATGATGTTTCACATGTTTCAATGCCATTCTCCCAAATCTTCCCACCCTCTCCCTCTCCCACAGAGTCCATAAGACTGTTCTATACATCAGTGTCTCTTTTGCTGTCTCGTATACAGGGTTATCGTTACCATCTTTCTAAATTCCATATATATGCGTTAGTATACTGTATTGGTGTTTTTCCTTCTGGCTTACTTCACTCTGTATAATAGGCTCCAGTTTCATCCACCTCATTAGAACTGATTCAAATGTATTCTTTTTAATGGCTGAGTAATACTCCATTGTGTATATGTACCACTGCTTTCTTATCCATTCATCTGCTGATGGACATCTAGGTTGATTCCACGGCCTGGCTATTATAAACAGTGCTGCGATGAACATTGGGGTACACGTGTCTCTTTCCCTTCTGGAATATTCTGATGACAAATATTTTTGAGCATCTTCATGGCACCCTACTCTAGTATTCTTTACTAGAGAATTCCACAGACAGAGGAGCCTGACGGTCTACATTCCATGCAGAGTTGGACATGAATGAGCGTCCTGTGGTTGGACAGAGTTGGACACGACTCAGTGACTGAGCACACCACACATATTATCGTCAATGTAGGGATCTGAATACTTTCTACAATACGAACATACATAGCATTATTTCACCATTGAAGGAAGCAAAATCCAAAAGCTCCATGAGTATCTATTTGCTGAGTTACAAGATTTAAGATACACAACTTTAATAATTCCAATGTAGAAGTAATAATTAGAAAAGGGGATAATCAAGAATTCCCTTTTATTTGTTTTACATTTTCATATATTTCCGTTCCTTTTCAGTGTCTGTTTTTAAGCCCTTTAAGGAAATGGTAATGCTTTTGATATCCTGTTTTTATTTGGTGTGGTTTTTGTGTATGTGTGCTTTGATTATAACTGTATTTTTTAACTTCGTTTATTTTTGATTGGAGGATAACTGCTTTACACTGTTGAGTTGGTTTCTGCCATATATCAACATGAATCAGCCAGAGGCATACATATGTCCCCTCTCTTGTACCTCCCTCCCATCTCACCGCTCCAGGTTGTCACACAGCACCAGATTTGAGCTCTCTGCATCTTAAGCAAATTTCCACTGGCTGTCTAATTTTACATGTGGCTATGTATATGTTTCAGTGCTAGTTGTGTTTATTTTTAATTAAAAAAGCAGAGCATGCATATTGAGATAAAAGTCAGAAAGTCTCAAGCTGTATGATTCTCATACCATAAAGTTGTGAAGAATCCCTTATAATATGAAATATCATTTTCTCACCAAAAGGAAAAAGGTGTTTCACTTGCAGGTATATTGATAGAGTGAGAGTCAGAGTGATTTTGATGAGAATTTAGAGAGGAATCTCTATAAGAATTACAATTTCCTGCTTTGATTCCCTTAAATCCAAAGAGACATGGCCAAGCATATGCATGACAATTCATAGATAAATTTGAAAGTATCCTCAACATATAAATCTTCTGTCTTGTTCATAATGTAAGACCTCAAGAGAATGAAATTTTGGTTACATAAAGTGACACAATCACAATATCTGAATGAAATGCTTAGGAAATAATATCTAGGTGATCCAGCAGTTCTGAACATATTCCTGAACATACAGGAAATCATATTAAAATTTTCCCCATTTGCCATAAGATTGCAGAGATGGTGATTGTGCTGGAAAGTGACGGTGTTATTCACTCAGACGTGTCCAGTTCTTTGCAACCCCATGGACTATAGCCCGCCAGGCTCCTCTGTCATTGGAATCTCCAGGTAAGAATACTGAAGTTGGTAGCCATTCCCTTCTCCAGGGCATCTTCCCAACTCAGGGATTTAATCCAGGTCTCCTGTATTGCAGGCAGATTCTTTAGCGTCTGAGCCACCAGGTTCTGAAGTGATGTGATAAATGATGATAATGGTAACATCTCCAGGCATATCTAAATTCTTAACATCTACTTTTAAATATCTGTAATCACTCTCTAGAGAGTAAACTTTTATTATCCTTATTTACAAGTGAACAAATTTTGTCAGAGGTAGGTTGAAAAACACCTTCTAAATTGTAGAATCTTTGAATTTATAATAAGACTCAATGTAAAGAAATTTCTTTACATGAAAGAGATAGGGGTTATCAGTAACAGATGAAGCAGAACAGCAAGGTGTTCAGAGCTTCAGCAAAAAGTCTGGAAGACCAAGGACATTACATGCAACAGAGACCTCATGAATGGTTTATCATAGCCAACTGGGAAAACAAAAACAGTTGGCTAAGTCTGCTCAATGGTCAGTCTATGCGATGTTTCACTAAAATAAACCAGTAATGCCAGATACTTGATATTTGACAAATAGTTTATATTTTAAATAACAAAGACTCATTTCTCACTATAGATTCTTATCCATAATGTTCCTAGGAATCATTCAGAAATCTAGAAGAGCAGCAACCACTATTTTAAATGTTAGCACTTGCTAGGCTAAAGAGCAAAGTAAAACTATGTATGAATGAATGATCTTACATTGCACTTAAATCCTCTGACCTATATTGGCATGTATAATTAACATGTCCCATAAGTAATTTGTTATTAAGTTACCTACTAATCACTTAGTAATTGAGCATATGATCCCACATATACACAATAAATTTCCGAAAGTGAAATTCTATTCAAGCCTCCAGAAATCAGAGCTGTAAATATTTGGCAACTCGCTTTTCACCTTTTGGATTGCCATACATTTAACTCATTTTTCTTTCTGAATAAACACAGGCTCCTTGATACCTTCACAATGGCAAGCATTCCATTTTCCTAGGCCACTCCTGTGTCAAGCACAAAATCCTGTATCTTTTGAGGTTTTTCCTTCTCTGTTACTCTCCTTGGTCACATACAAAGTGGCTGTTGAACAATATGTCTTTGTTTGTGTCAGAGCAACTCCCTTAGTCTTTTCATCCCTATAGAATATTGAGAGTTTAAAGATCATTTTAAATCTCAGGCAGTCACAAAGTCAGCAACACTCTAGTTTCTCTCAAGAATTGTTCATGTTTTCCTTTTGTTGCTGTTTTTGGAATTGGAATATAATTGCCTTAAAATGTTATGTTAGTTTCTGCTGTACAACATTGTGCATCAGCCATATGTATAAATATATCCCCTCTCTCTTGAGCACCACCCCCACCATTCCACCCTTCTAGGTCATCAAAGAGCACCAAAGTGAACTCTCTGTGCTATAGCGCTGCTTATTTTTTATATTAATATGTTGGATAGTTTTGAGTTCTATAACCTTTATTGTGAATACTTTGCTTTGAAGAGTCAAATTACATGCTTTTCCTCTGAAGGGTATTACTTGTGTTTGTTGTAGTTGACAGCTAACTTGGATGAACTCAAACTGCCAGCTCTGTTTCTTGGGGAGAAATTTAACTTTCACTGAAGTTCTTGGCATCTACATCATGCAGGAGCCAGTTAGAGATGTGGGCAGTGCAAATACACAGAATCCAGGCTCTTCTCACTGGATCTGTCCTCCACTAAATTCTCTCTTTCCATTGGCTGTGGTTGCCCTTAAACTTTTCACATTCCGTGTTGAACCTGGCTTCTTCTCAAGCTGCTGCTGCTGCTGCCAAGTCGCTTCAGTCGTGTTTGACTCTGTGTGACCCCATAGACGGCAGCCCACCAGGCTGCCCCGTCTGTGGGATTCTTCTCAAGCTAAAAGTCATTAAATCTCTAGTATTACCCAATACTTTCTTATTCTTACAAATGTTTCCTTCCAGATTCTGCTTACTTTCTGTATTCTCCCCTTGCCTGTGTGCTCAATCTCTTTAGTTCTGTCCAACTCTTTGCGACCCCATGGACTGTAGCCCACCAGACTCTTCTGTCCATGGGACTCTCCAGGCAAGAATACTAGAGTGGGTTGCCATGCCCTCCTCCAGGGGTTTTCCTGACCCAGGGATTGAACCCACGTCTCCTGCACTGCAAGTGAAATCTTTACCCACTGAGCCATCTGGGAAGCCCCAAAGTACTTAACTATTCATACAAGCTACCTGTTTGTCAGCTTGGACGTAGGCTTTCAGAGTGAAGTAGTCAGTCTGGTTTCTTCCAAGAAGTTCATTATGTTCTTATGACAATAGATATCTTATTAACCCAGAAAAGATGTCTTAAATATACCTTCATGAGTACATGTCTTAGGCCAATGATATATAGATATTGTTGAATTTAATTTATATTTGCTGATGAAGTCTAATTGTGTCAATTAGTTAGAAAAGAGAGTTTGCAGTTTCCTACTCAAGAATTTAACCAACTAAAACCCCAAAGCAATGGAGAAACAGACATAGAGAATAGATTTACAGACATGGGGAGAAGGGAGGAGAGGGTGAGATGTATGGAAAGAATAACATGGAAACTTACATTACCATATGTAAAATAGCCAAAAGGAATTTGCTGTATGGCTCAGGAAACTCAAATATGGGCTCTGTATCAACATAGAGGGGTGGATGGGGAGGGAGATGGGAGGGAACCTTAAGAGGGAGGGGATATATGTATACCTATGGCTGATTTATATTGAGGTTTGACAGAAAAGAGCAAAATTCTGTAAAGCAATTCTCCTTCAATAAAAAATAAACTAATTTTTTAAAAAAGGGCAAAGAAAGCACTTTAAGAGAAGATGGGCTTTAAAGTTAACCCAGCAAGTGGTTCAACTAACATAGATACAAACATATTGAATGGGTTTGATTAAGGAACTTCCTAGAAGGAAATTCTAGCTTTCAGTTCCCTGGTGATATTCAAACACTTATAGTTTAGAGGTCAGAGAAAAGAAAAACTTAGCACTCAGGCCAAGTCATCATACTCATCTTAGCAGCTGGAAATATGTGAACAAGTGCAGTGACATTTACAAATCCCTTGATTGCGATGGATGATTAGGTGACCTTGGTGGTCAGAGAAACTTCTTATATTTCTTCTTAGCAACTGGAAGCAAAACAACCATGAGTTGTACAGTCTCCCTAGAGAAACACAAAGTAAAATAGAGGTAGGGCACACACACAGCTCACATTCCTCAGAAGAAAAGTGTTTATTTGAAAAAAAAAATTAGTTAAACCTCTCACAATTTCTTTAAAAATGCCACTGCCAAGAATTTTAAGACATAGATTATTATTATATCACACTCTACAAAATGTTTTTTTTTTCTGTAAATATACATAAATGATTTTGTAGTTCTTTTTTTTTTTAACTCAACATTTAACTTTTAATTGTGGTAAAATGAACAGAACATCAAATTCACCATCTTAACCATTTTGACATGCACAATTCAGTAGGATTAAGTACATTCACACTGTTGAGCAACAAGCGTCCAGAACCCTTTTCATGCTGCAACACTGAAACCCACAGAACACCTCTCAGTTCTCTCCTCCCCCAGTCCCCACAACCATCCTTCACTTTCTGTTGCTCTGAATTTCACTCCTCGAGGTTCCTCATACAGAAGGAATCACACAGTATTTGTCTTTTTGTGACTGGCTGATTTCACTTAGCATAATTTTCCCAAGGTTCATCCATGTTGTAGTATGTGCCAGAATTTCATTCCTTTTTAAGGCTGATTATTATTCCATTGCCAGTATATGCCACATTTTGTTTATTCAGCCATTGATGGGCACATGGATTGCTGCCACCTTTGTGGCTATTGTGAAAAACTGATGTTATGCACCCAGGTATATAAGCATCTCTTCAATTAGCCTACTTTCAATTCTTTGGAGTCTATATACCCAAAAGTAGAGTTGGTAGGTTATATGGTAATTCTATTTTTAATTTTTGAGTAACTGTTTTCTACAGTAACTGCACCATTTTACATTCCCACCAACAGTATACAAGGGTTCCAATTTCTCTTTGCCAACACATTATTTTGTTTTTTTCTTTTTTTTTCTTTTTTAAATTTTATTTTATTTTTAAACTTTACAATATTGTATTAGTCTTGCCAAATATCGAAATGAATCCGCCACAGGTATACCCGCGTTCCCCATCCTGAACCCTCCTCCCTCCTCCCTCCTCCCTCCCCTACCCTCCCTCTGGGTTGTCCCAGTGCACCAGCCCCAAGCATCCAGTACCGTGCATCGAACCTGAGGAAGAAAGGCAGAACTTTGAGTTTAGAAAAGAATTCCTATAGTATGATTTAATAATTAGAGACAGATAACCCTGGCATTTCTCCCCATTTGCTTTCCCAACCTAAGAGATATTCAGAGGCAACAGGGAATATTTTACTGTTCCCAGTCTTTCTCCTCTGAGGATTTCCTACCTATCAGTCAACTCTATCTTTCCCTTTGCTTTCCCCAACTTTCTATCACTTACCTATATAGGCTGTCTAATTGTACTTTTAGGAAACCAACTGTTAGCCATCTAACTTTTGTTGTAAATGTAACCAGGCTCTTTTCACTTTTAGCAAATGCTGACATTTAAATTATTCTGATTGTGGAACAAAGAAGTCAGTTCAATTCTGGGATCCATTAAAAGAGTGGTGGTGAAAAGTATAGAGATATCAATACCTAGATATAACAATTCTAACAGTTTTGTTAACTATACACAAGATCAAACCTGTCCACGTGAAAAGCTGATCTCAACTGACTTCTTCACCCACAGAGATCTGATCCTGCTGCTGTCAAGAGGAGGCAGGAGACAGATATCAGCTCCACTAACTGGAAGACATGTACTAGGAAGTAGATCCAAAAGGGGATGACTAGACATCTCTCAGGAAATTAACTGGACTGATTTAAATGTATTCATTGAAAATATTATAAGTTAGTAAGTTAAAGCAACAACAACAACAAAAAGGGTAGGAAGTGCCTTCGCAGGTAAGCTATTTGGTTTAATACCCTCACTCTACCACTTGATAATTTCTGTGAACTGTGGCAAATTAAGTATCCTCTCTCTTTGTCATAGTTACCTCTTTTGGGATAATTCCAAATCAGATGACTTAAATGAGGTCATAAATAAGCTTGTCGGTCATATACTGTTTACGGATTCACACATTTGAGTTTATAATTAAAATTAAATAGTTCTCAACTAAAAAATTGAGTTTATAATTAAACAATTAAATTAATTGAGTTTATAATTGAGAGAAGTTTTAAAGACTCTCTTTTCTAGTACTAAAAGAAATCCTCCCCGCCCCTGCTAGTGTATTCTTGATCATATGGGGCAAGTCATACATTAGTGATTTAGTGAATGTGCCAGATATTTCATTTGTCCGTTTTATTTGACTGCAATTTAATTAATGCTTTATGTCATGGATCAGAAAATTGCCAGTTTTTCAAATGCATAAAAGCCCGGAAACTATCACAATTCATTTTATTTTTACTCATCTTTTTCATGTATAGTTCCAAGACTGAAAGTTTGTTATATTTGTCCTGATGAATTGTAATAACAATATATAACACATAAGAGCTAACCTGTAGTCATTAAAACAATAAGATTATATAGTAAAAAAAAAAAGTAGAATTGATCCTGCTTCCCCTGCTTATGGAATAGGTGAATAGATTTTCGCTATTTCTAGTTCCTTCCTAAGGTACCCAAGTTTACCCTTAGGATATAACATGGTCTAGAAAGGACAAAGAGTCATATGGCTCTAGTTGTTAAGGCACTTGTCTTGTAATCATGAATAGAGCCATACAATTAAAAAGTCAAGGCAACATAATAGGAAGTACAATGTGAGAGAATTTGAGCTAATTCCTTTATTGAGCCATGCTCAAAGACAGCCACCTCTAGATTTTCCGTTTGCAATAACCTAATAAATCCACTTACTTTTTAAGCCAGTTTGAGCCTGGTTTTCCAATGCTTGCAATTGAAAGAATCTCTTATTCAGCTCAAATTTAATAATAATTTCCTTGATTTATTCTGAAACTACCTTTAGAATTTTTATTCTTTCTTCGCATGATTTCCAAGGCTTTCAACAAGTTGGAGTCTAGAGGTAAACTTGCCCTTCAGGAGCATTTACAATCTGGCTCTTGTTACTTTCCACCAAGTGCTCTTTTATACAAAAGCTTTTCCTTGGTTCAACTTTTCTATCAATATCTCATGCACATGGCAGACACAACCCCAGCTCAACGTTTGCACATGATCTTCCTCTGATGCAGAGAACACCTTTCTAGAATTTTTTTTCTCTCAAATTCCAGCTCAAGTCTCCTTCTATAAACATCTCTCTAGGGTCTTTAGTCCACAATGAATTTTTTCTTTTCCTCCCTTGCAGTAATATATATGTATGATATTTATCAAGTTCCATTTCATATATACAATCACAGTTATCAAGGACTGTATAAATTTTGCCATTATTTTTCTCTATTTCACCTAAAACAATTCTATGTACACAAAAAACTACCTTTTTTGGATTATTTAATTTGCATTTGTGTTTTTTTCAAGATTCACTTGAAATGCAAATTGGACTGTACATTTGACACTGCAATCAAATCATTTTCCAGAACTTCAAATAGTTCTCTTAAGTTTTGAGACTGTTAAATGTTTTTGTATTTTCTCCTCATTCAGTAAATATCTATTAAGAATTTAGGGTGTTCAGTTGTTAGCAATGCATCAAAGACTAATGGACAGAGTCTCTGTTTTCATGGTCTAGTGGAGAAGGTATACAAAAATTAACATAAATCAGGAAAATAATTCAAACAACTGATTAGTGGACAGGGAGACTATTTGTTTTCTTTGCTTAGGAAACACCTGATATTTTCCTCTAGTACCAGTATTGTATCTGTTACATTATTTCTTATTTTAATTTTTAACATAAAATATTAAAAATTATATTAAAGTAAGTTAAGGTGGATTTGGCAAACTTCCATTTGTACTTGTGGCTTCTGCCATTGATTCATTCATGAGACCCATTTTCAGTAAATACCATGTATAGAAAGCATATTCAGACACTAATGATTATGGACAGCAAACACTTTCTAGTTTTGGATATTAATAGCAGAAATTATTCAGTACTATTGATTGCTACATATTAAAAGTTCCAGCCAACTTTGTCATAGATGATGCCTTAGCCTTCAAGCAAAACTAAGGCTGGACTTCAAGAAGACTGAGGTGAAGTTGATGGTGGAACTCTGCAGAAAAGAACCCCACATACATCATGCAAGTCCATTAATGCTAAACTGCTAGGCAAAAGTTGAAACTCCACAAGACCAGGCAAGGGCCACTAGTGAGTCATAAGCTGAACAACTCTCAGACCTTTACACATTGCTAAAAATGTTTTAAGTTCTGAGTAACCAGGATAGAGAGATCTCGTTAAACACCCTGGTAATTCAGAAGATTCCCCATAAGGACTATGCCTCAGTAGTAGGGATAAACCAGCCCTAGAATAAGAGCCTTTAAAAAATAGTGAAAGCAGCAGTAACTAAGCTACCTACAAACATAATATTTAGCTACTGAGCAAAACAATGTATGACAATATTTAAAGAAAGAAGACCAAACTTACCGCTGAACAACTCAAAGTTCACAAAGTTAAGCATTCAATCAGAAGCTAGAAACATGGATTTTATACATCAACTCAATTCAGTCGCTCAGTCATGTCTGACTCTTTGCAACCCCATGGACTGCAGCATCCCAGGCCTCACTGTCCATCACCAACTCCCAAAGTTTACTCAAACACATGTCCACTGAGTTATACATAGTAGTATGTGTATATGTGAAACCCATATATAATCCTAAACACTTTTCCCCATATCTCCCCTTTGATAACCATAAGTTTGATTTTGAGGTCTGTGTGTCTTTTTCTATTTTGTATATAAGTTCATTTGTATCAGTCATTTTGGTGTACACCTGAAACTAACACAACATTGTAAATCAATTTTACTCCAATACAATTAAAAATAAAAAAGCTAGAAACATGGAGAAGCAAAAATTTATGATCCAAAAGCAGATGGGAAAAATCAGACAAAAGAAGTTGGCTCCTAAGTAAAATAGATGATGGAATTATCAGATAAGAATTTAAATGCAACTATAAAAATATATTAAATAATGTTAGCATGATAAATATACTCATATAATTATATATAAGCAAAGCAATGGAAATAGGAACCAAATGGAACACTTGAAGTTGAAAAATACAGTTACTGAAATGAAAAATTCCCTGGATAGGCTTCAGAACTGACTTGACACTACATAAAACAGCAACAAATAAATAGTGAATTTGATTTCCTAACAATATAAATGATGCAAACTTGAACACAGAAAAATCAAAGACAAAATAAAACAGACATAGTGACATGTGGGGGGAAAAAATCTGTCTACCATCTCTAATTGGAATCCTACAAAGAAGGCTGATGGAATAATTGAATAAATAATGACTAAAAAAATTTCAAAGTTAGTGGAAACATAGGGAACAAAAGAGACTGTTTCTTGCACTATAAGACTCTGGGATTTTTCTCTCTGTTTTGATTTTTTTTTTTTTTTCCACAAGGGTTCCTGACATGCCATACCTTTCTCTAATCTGGCTTGAAAGTTCATCCCTTTAGATGTTTTGAATTTAGCTCTTTAGTCTGCTTTCCTTTTCAGGTTAAAGTTCTGGCAGGTGCTTCATGGGGTGGACTTGTTCTTGAGCAAGTTTTATCTCTTAAGCATCAAAAAACTCTCAATGACTTCATTTGGCTTGTCCAAACTCCCACATTTAGACATGGTCCCAGAATTTACCAAAACATGCTGGAGAAAAAAAAAAAAAAAGAACTGTGAGTTTTGTGTTTTTCAGGTCACAGCCTCTCAAGCTATAAAGCAAACCACAGTGTTTTCCATTTTCTGTAGTAGAATACTAATGCCTTTGGCAGGAACTGAGATCTTCTGCCAGACTGCAGAGGGCTTTTAGCATTAATAAAGCATTAGGACACTGGCCTCAGTGAAACCATTGAAGGATTTCACCTTTTGTGACTGGATAAATACAGCCTAACTGAACTGGGTGCATAGATGTTATTTTCAAGATGAGGGATAGAGTAGCTTTATTGATTGACAATTTACTATTACTGATCTAGAAACAGACTCTAAATCCAAACCAAGTGAATTAAACACAGTAAGCAAATTTTGCATCGATCAGTTGAACCAAACTATCATCATCAACTGCTTATTGATAACATATTGTGACACAGCTTGAGTACCTACAGTACAATTTAAATTTTGTCACCATCTCAATGCATTTTAATTACTTTATGGAAACAAGCACATGTTATTTGTTTAAATCAGTACTTATGGAAATTATTTTACTTTTTATAAACCAAAGAATTAATTTTCACTTAAAAAACACTTTGACTATACACATCTAATTTTTACATATGTTTATGTTATATAATTTGTGTGTGTGTGTGTGGTGTGCACTTAGTCATATTGGACTGTTTGTGACCATGTGGAGTACAACCCACCTGTCTCCTCTGTCCATGTGATTTTCCAGGCAAGAATACTGGAGTGGGTTTCATTTCCTTCTCCAGGTGACCTTCCAAACCCAGGGACTGAACCTGCATCTCCTGAATTTGCAGGCAGATTCTTTACGACTTAGCCACAGGCTTCATGGTATAATAATCACACTAAATGTGTAAGAAATTATTAAAACTTTTTTTTTTCATTTTGCTGTGTTTGTGTTATAGATGAGGAAGTTAACATTCAAAAAGACTAGACAACTAATCCAAAATAGTACTGCTTACTAGAAGCAGTATAAATAGAGCGCCAAACTCAGTGTCTTTTAAATAGTCCCACACTGCTGATACCCACTCCAGTGTTTTTGCCTGGAGAATCCCAGGGACGGGAAGCCTGGTGGGCTGCCGTCAATGGGGTCGCACAGAGTCGGACATGACTGAAGCGACTTAGCAGCAGCAGCTGATACTGAGATAGCTGTTATCTTTAGGCATTTAGATCTAAAAGCAGATGTTTCTTTCTATGAAATCTCTTCATTCCTTTGGTTTTATGCCTAGCATGGCATGGATGAGAACATCCTGGAATCATTTTAAATTCTTTTTTTCTGCATACTTTTAATGGCCTCTGTATAGTATTAATGATGATTGTGTGATGGAATGAGAATTGGGGGTGGGTCAGGATTAACCATATTTGCAGTTTCCAGGGTGGTTTATTCAGTATTGCTGCTTCTTCCCTTTTCTGTATTGATATTCATGATACACATGTCAGAACCTCATTTTTGAGCTAAGACATTACTATATTCAGTCTAGAGTGAGGAAAATTTGGGTTCTTTTCCTAGTGTTGGCATTTATTATAAATTCATAATCCAAAGAATTATTAAAATGGGAGTAATAATATTTACCTCAATAAAGGCCATTGTAAACCTTAATTGAATTTATATAGATAAATAATCTATTAGAATTATTAGCTTAAACTATTTACTCAACAAATGAAGCCTGTTCTAATTATTTCCACCCATACCCAAACTCATGAAATATTAAGACAAATATATCTTGGTATATATATATATTCCTATGTTTATATTGGCAAATTAAATTTTATTAAGCTGCATCATATATATTATATTGGGTTTGGCAAGCATTTATATTTTCCTATTTCATTCTTACATCAATGTCACTAGCTTGTGATAATTATATTCATTTCCCATACAAAGAAACTGAATTCTGATTAAGTTATACAACTTTTGCAGAGTTGCATAGTAGATGATAGAGCTGAATTTAAAATACAAGTCGTCTTATATGAAGACTAAGCCTTTTCCACAAGAACAGAGTCTCTTGTTTTTAAACTTTAAATCATTATCATGTTTTGTTGTAACATGAGTACAAATTAATATACAAGAAAAGATGTTCATGAGCACAGTACTGTCCTTCACTCCTCAGCTGTAAACTCAGAGGGATGGATATTTTTAAAGCATTTGGCATATATAGTGTTATTGATTTTGTCTTCTATCAATCCCCAAACCTCTCATCCTCCTTAATAATTACCCCATACACCAAGCCAAAATCAGGCCATCATTCTGTCTCCATTCTCTGCCTCATCCCTACATTTAAGAAAGCTTACTTGACTGTCACGTTCACATTCCAAAATAATCTTCAATTCTCTGCCATGTCACTGTGCTATGACTTATCATCTGAAACACCACAGTGGTGTCTGTACCTATCTTTCTCTCTTATGCCCAGTTTCCTCGAATACACCTTCTATACTGCTACTGAGAAATGATTCTAAAGTCTAATATTATCATGCAAATCCCTTCTTGAAATTCTTCAATGACTCTGTTACTGGGTAAAAGTCCAAACACTTCAGCAAGTCGCCTTCTGCAACAGGACTCCTACCTGTATAGCCTTTCCTATCTCTTTCTAGTCAAACTTTGACAGAAACAGTTTCATGAGTATCTCAGTGCTTCTACAGCTCAGAATGCCCATCCTTCTCTGATTTTTCTGATCACTTCAGTTCAGTCGTGTCCGACTCTTTGCGACCCCATAGACTGCAGCATGCCAGGCTTCCCTATTTATCACCAACACCCAGAGCCTACTCAAACTACATGTTCATTGTGTCACTGATGCCATCCAAACATCTCATCCTCTGTTGTCCTCTTCTCCTCCCACCTTCAATCTTTCCCAGCAGCAGGGTCTTTTCCATGAGTTGGTTCTTTGCATCAGATGGCCAAAGTATTGAAGTTTCAACTTCCGCATCAGTCCTTCCACTGAACATTCAGTACTGATTTCCTTTAGGAGGGACTGGTTGAATCTCCTTGCAGTCCAAGAGACACTTAGGAGTCCTCTCCAACACCACAGTTCAAAAGCATCAATTCTCCAGTGCTCATCTTTCTTTGTAGTCCAACTCTCACATCCACATGTGACTACTGGAAAAACTATAGCTTTGACTAGACGGACCTTCGTTGATAAAGTAGTGTCTCTGCTTTGCAATATGCTATCTAGGTTGGTCATAGCTTTTCTTCCAAGGGGCAAGCATCTTTTAATTTAATGGCTACAGTCACCATCTGCAGTGATTTTGAACCCCTCCAAAATAAAGTCTGTCACTGTTTCCATTATTTCGCCATCTATTTGCCATGAAGTAATGGGACCAGATGCCATGATCTTAGTTTTCTGAATGTTGAGTTTTAAGCCAATTTTTTCACTCTCCTCTTTTACTTTGATCAAGAGGCTCTTTAGTGTTTCTTCACTTTCTGCAGGTGATATAATCTGCATATCTGAGGTTATTGGTATTTCTCCCGGCTATCTTGATTCCAGCTTGTGCTTCATCCAGCCTGGCATTTCACATGATGTACTCTGCAAATAAGTTAAATAAGCAGGGTGCCAGTATACAGCCTTGACCTACTCCTTTCCTGATTTGGAGCCAGTTTGTTGTTCCAAGTCCAGGTCTAACTGTTGCTTCCTGATCTGCATACAGATTTCTCAAGAGGCAGGTCAGGTGGTCTGGTATTCTCATCTATTGAAGAATTTTCCAGACTTTGTTGTGATCCACACAGTCAAAGATTTTGGCGTAGTCAATAAAGCAGAAGTGGATGTTTTTCTGAAACTCTTTTGCCTTTTTGATGATACAGCGGATGTTGACAATTTGATTTCTGGTTCCTCTGCCTTTTCTAAATCCAGCTTGAACATCTGGAAGTTCACAGTTGATGTACAGTTGAAGCTTGGCTTGGAGAATTTTTACATTACTTTGCTAGCGTGTGAGATGAGTGCAATTGTGCAGTAGTTTGAACATTCTTTAGCATTGCCTTTCTTTGGGATTGGAATGAAAACTTATCTTTTGCAGTCCTGTGGCCACTGCTGAGGTTTCCAAATTTGCTAGCATACTGAGTGAAGCACTTTCACAGCATCATCTTTTCAGTTCAGTTCAGTTCAGTCACTCAGTCGTGTCTGACTCTTTGTGACCCCATTAATTGTAGCACTCCAGGCTTCCCTGTCCATCACCAACTCCCAGAGTTTACCCAAACTCATGTCCATCGAGTCAGTGATGCCATCCAGCCATCTCATCCTCTGTCATCCCCTTCTCCTCCTGCCCCCAATCCCTCCCAGCAACAGAGTCTTTTCCAATGAGTCAACTCTTCGCATGAGGTGGCCAAAGTATTGGAATTTCAGCTTCAGCATCAATCCTTCCAATGAACACCCAGGACTGATCTCCTTTAGACGGACTGGTTGGATCTCCTTGCAGTCCAAGGGATGCTCAAGAGTCTTCTCCAACACCACAGTTCAAAAGCATCAATTCTTCAGCGCTCAGCTTTCTTCACAGTCCAACTCTCACATCCGCACATGACTACTGGAAAAACTATAGCCTTGACTAGATGGAACTTTGTTGGCAAAGTAATGTCTCTGCTTTTTAATATGCTATTTAGGTTGGTCATAATTTTCCTTCCAAGGAGTAAGCATCTTTTAATTTCATGGCTGCAATCACCATCTACAGTGATTTTGGAATGCCCCAAAATAAAGTCAGCCACTGTTTCCACTGTTTCCCCATCTATATCCCATGAAGTGATGGGACAAGATGCCATGATCTTCGTTTTCTGAATGTTGAGCTTTAAGCCAACTTTTTCACTCTCTTCTTTCAGTTTCATCAAGAGGCTTTTTAGTTCCTCTTCACTTATCTTTTAGGATTTGAAATAGCTCAACTGGAATTCCATCACCTTCATTAGCTTTGTTCGTAGTGATGCTTCCTAAGGCCCATTTGACTTCGCATTCCTCTTCTTAATATCTTCTGCCACTTCTTCTTAATATCTTCTGCTTCTGTTAGGTCCATATCATTTCTGTCCTTTATTGTGCCCATCTTTGCATGAACTATTCCCTTGGTATCTCTAATTTTCTTGAAGAGATCTCTAGACTTTCCCGTTCTATTGTTTCCCTCTATTTCTTTGCATTGATTGCTGAGGAAGGCTTTCTTATATCTCCTTGCTATTCTTTGGAATTCTGTATTCAAATGTGTATATCTTTCCTTTCCTCCTTTGCCTTTAGCTTTTCTTCTATTCACAGGTATTTGTAAGGCCTCCTCAGACAACCATTTCGTCTTTTTGGATTTCTTTTCCTTTGGGATGGTCTTGATCCCTGCCTCCTGTACAATGTCATGAACCTCTGTCCATAATTCTTCAGGCACTCTGTCTGTCAGATCGAATCCCTTGAATCTATTTGTCACTTCCACTGTATAATCATAAGGAAATTGATTTAGGTCATACCTGAATGGTCTAGTGGTTTTCCCTACTTTCTTCAATTTAAGTCTTAATTTGACAAGAATATTAGGAGGCCACAAAATTATATATCTGAATAAAACTACTGATTTATGTTATGTTTCATCTTCTGAAAATAATTACTGAGTGTCTATACTATGTGTCAGGTAAGGTGCAAATGGCTGGAGACAGAGAACTGCAAAAGAGGAATTCGCAGCCTTTCAGGGATCACTGACTTTAAAGAAATCATCACATAATAAATGTGTATAGGCATAGCCATTTTATTGTGCTTTTCCTTGTTTCACTTCACAGATATTGGATGGTTTACAAATTAAATGTTTGTGGCAACTGTACATTGAGCAAATGGATTCTTGTCATTTTTCCAACAGCGTTTGCACACCTCATATCTCTGTGACACAGTCTAGCAATTCTCAAAATTCATCATTGTTATATTCATTATGGTAATCTGAGTTCAGTGATCTTTGAAGATACTATTGTAAAAAGATTATGGCTCACTGAATGCTCAGGGTTAGCTTTTTCTTTTTTTTATAGCAATAAAGTATTTTTTAATTAAAGTCTGTACATTTTTTAGACATAATGCTATTACACACCTAGTGGACTACAGTACAGTATAAAGATAACATTTTTTGTATGCACTGGGGGGGCAAAAATTTGTATGACTCCCTTTATTCAACTCATCAGTCAGGTGACAAGGTGGGTTGGTAAACAGTCATTTCTGTTCCCAGATAGAAGAAAGCAAACAAGGGGATGTGCAGGGCTTCACGGAGCCACGTCACATAATCAGGCACTATCATTCCTGTCACCACCCAGAGGCCCTCCTTCCCAGGAAGACACTTAATGTGGAAGATCATCATCTCTTCCCTAAGAGAGCTGGCTGCAGACCTTCACCCCAGGATTGCATTCACCTGGAAATCCAGGTTGATGTATTACGTATGGTTTTCTGACATGTATATCCTTTGTTCTTTTGAGTCCATAAACAAATCAGGTAGTGGAGGTCATAAAGGTTGAGGTTGTTGTCAGGGTGGTCATCAGTGGAGGGGTGGCAGGATGTTGACCTCCTTGAAAGACTCTATTCTCCCATGACACTATTCTCTCTGGACCAAAAGTTGACTAGCATCCACCCATAGCGTTGTCCTGTCATTTCGCCTTCTGACGATGGTTTTAGAAACACTTTTCCATTTCTTTATTTTCATACCTCCTCCTCCCTGTGTAGACAGCTCAAATGACATTCAGCTGCCTTCCATATGTCTATGATTTAATTATAATTCATACTGTTAGAGAAGGATGCTAAATCACAGAGGTCTGTCAGAGCATGCTGGCACAGCATAGAAATTTTCCATGATCATCTTTTTTCTGACTTCAAATTTATATTAATGGTCATCATTCCTCAGAAAGCTTCCCTAAGAAGTGCTGGCCACCAAGAATGAAAGCAAAATAAGCCATATATTGCCTCAAGCAGGAAATGACTGCTGTTAAATTGCATGAATGCCAATTTAAGACATTTCACTCAAGCTGCCTATGACAAGGCATATCCCATTTCATAAACTAAGCACATATGTCTTATCCAGCTTACCCTGTATGGACAGGAAGGTATTAGCTATCCTACCACAAAGATAGAAATTCAGAAATAGAACAACTTCATATGAGACAAACCAACTTTTAAAAATTGATAGGAAAGTCACTGAGAATAGACATTTTAAGAGCTAGAAAATTTAAAATGAATTATATCTAATAGAAAAAACATTTGTTCAGCTAAAATAGAATGTGTAGCAAAATTAAGAGATAAAGAATTTAATTGCACTATGATAGCATATATAGGTGGAGAAGGAGAAGGCAATGGCACCCCACTCCAGTACTCTTGCCTGAGAAATCCCATGGACGGAGAAGCCTGGAAGGCTGCAGTCCATGGGGTCGCTGAGGGTCAGGCACGACTGAGCGACTTCACTTTCACTTTTCACTTTCATGCATTGGAGAAGGAAATGGCAACTCACCCCAGTGTTCTTGCCTGGAGAATCCCAGGGACGGGGGAGCCTAGTGGGCTGCTGTCTACAGGGTTGCACAGAGTCGGGCACGACTGAAGTGACTTAGCAGCAGCAGCAGCAGCAGCATATTTAAGAGGTTTGATTTACCTGGCTTCTCTCATTCAGTTCTTGACACTAATAGGGCAGATTCAATCCATATTCGGGTTTATTATACCACTTCAGATTTTTACAGAGAATAAAAAGATTTGTTAGAAATAAGCAAACTAATTGAACTATAGCATGAAGATGATATAAAGTATCTATTTATCTACTTAGTTATATGCACACAGATGCATTGAAAAGTGACAATAAACACATGCTTCAAAGTCTCCTGAAGAACCAGGAAGATCTTTGGTCTGTTTGGTCCGAGAGCATCTTAATCAATTCCTTTCTGTCCATGTTCTACTGACTGTCCATGTAGAGTCAGTATATATATTGTCTATATATATAGACATATAATATTATATAATATATATTATATTAATACAGTATATATATTATATGTCTCATATAATATTTGCCCTAGAAAATAAACTCTATGATGTTGTTTTTGTGCTGCTGACCTTATGTCAGCTTGTACTCAATAATTTTCTTAAACTTTACTTGACACCACTCTATTAGGAAGGTCTATTTGCTCGCTGTTCTTCCTAATCCGGCAGTTGCCACTGAGCTGTTGGTTTCTGTCTGTCTGTCTCTGACACTATCTCTCCCTTTCCCTTCCCCTGAATATGCTATCTATTTTTATGCACTAGGTTTTCTGCTGTGCTGTGATAAAGGAATGAGAATTATAATTCTTTCAGTAGGTGGAAACAGTCACTTCTAATTGGGATCAGATTTGACAGGGTTTTTTCCCCATTAAACAGACATGTGGATATTCTGATTCTTTTTGTGAAAACCCATTAAACATCCCCATCCACAATTTCAGAAAATTTCAGGAATGTTTTCTTTTTATTTTTAGTCATAAAATGTTTCTTTTTTTTAATTTTATTTTTTTTAAAACTTTACAATATTGTATTGGTTTTGCCAAACATTGAAATGAATCTGCCACAGGTATACATGTGTTCCCCATCCTGAACCCTCTTCCCTCCTCCCTCCCCCCTCCCCATACCATCCCTCTGGGTCGTCCCAGTGCACTAGCCCCAAGCATCCAGTATCGTGCATCGAACCTGGCCTGGCGACTCTTTCCATATATGATATTATATGTATTTCAATGCCATTCTCCCAAATCATCCCCACCCTCTCCCTCTCCCACAGAGTCCAAAAGACTGTTCTATACATCAGTGTCTCTTTTGCAGTCTCGTATACAGGGTTATTGTTACCATCTTTCTAAATTCCATATATATGCGTTAGTATACTGTATTCTAATTGGACTATTTCAAATTCTAAAAGATGATGCTATGCAAGTGCTGCACTCAATATGCCAGCAAATTTGGAAATCTCAGCAGTGGCCAGTGAAGAAAAGTCTTCAGCAGGACTGAAGAAGGTAAGTTTTCATTCCAATACCAAAGAAAGGCAATGCTAAAGAATGTTCAAACTACCACACAATTGCACTCATCTCACACGCTAGTAAATAATGCTCAAAATTCTCCAAGCCAGGCTTCAGCAGTATGTCAACCATTAACTTCCAGATGTTCAAGCTGGATTTAGAAAAGGCAGAGGAGCCAGAGATCAAATTGTCAACATTCCTTGGATCATCAAAAACACAAAAGAGTTCCAGAAAAATATTTACTTCTTCTTTATTGACTATGCCAAAGCTTTTGACTGTGTGGATCACAACAAACTCTGGAAAATTCTTCAAAAGAAGGGACTAACTGACCTGCCTCTTGAGAAATCTGTATGCAGGTCAAGAAGCAACAGTTATAACTGGACATGGAACAACAGACTGGTTCCAAATAAGGAAAGGACTACGTCAAGACTATATATTGTCACCCTGCTTATTTAACTTCTATGCAGAGTACATCATTAGAAATGCCAGGATGGATGAAGCATAAGCTGGAATCAAGATTGCTGGGAGAAATATCAATAACGTCAGATATGCAGATGACACTGCCCTTATGGCAGAAAGTGAAGAAGAACTAAAGAGCCTCTGGATGAAAGTGAAAAAGAAAAATGAAAAAGTTGGCTTAAAATTCAACATTCAGAAAACTAAGATCATGGAATCTGGTCGCATCAGTTCACAGCAAATAGATCTGGAAACAATGGAAACAGTGAGAGACTTGATTTTGGGGGGCTCCAAAATTACTGTAGATGGTGACTGCAGACATGAAATTAAAAGACACTTGCTCCTTTGAAGAAAAGTTTTGACCAACCTAGACAGCTTATTAAAAAGCAGAGACATTACTTTGTCAACAAAGGTCTGTCTAGTCTGAGCTGTGGTTTTTCCAGTAATCATGTATGGATATGAGCTGCTACTGCAGCTAAGTCCCTTTAGTCGTGTCTGACTCTGCATTGTACTATAAAGAAAGCTGAGTGCCGAAGAATTGATGCTTTTGAACTGTGGAGTTGAAGAAGATCTTTCTTTTTTTTTTTTTTATGTACTGATTATATTTTATTTTTTTTTAATTTTATTTTATTTTTAAACTTTACAATATTGTATTAGTTTTGCCAAATATCGAAATGAATCCGCCACAGGTATACCTGTGTTCCCCATCCTGAACCCTCCTCCCTCCTCCCTCCCCATACCCTCCCTCTGGGTCATCCCAGTGCACCAGCCCCAAGCATCCAGTACCGTGCATCGAACCTGGACTGGCGACTCGTTTCATACATAATATTATACATGTTTCAATGCCATTCTCCCAAATCTCTCCACCCTCTCCCTCTCCCACAGAGTCCATAAGACTGATCTATACATCAGTGTCTCTTTTGCTGTCTCGTATACAGGGTTATTGTTACCATCTTTCTAAATTCCATATATATGCGTTAGTATACTGTATCGGTGTTTTTCTTTCTGGCTTACTTCACTCTGCATAATAGGTTCCAGTTTCATCCATCTCATTAGAACTGATTCAAATGTATTCTTTTTAATTGCTGAGTAATACTCCATTGTGTATATGTACCACCACTTTCTTATCCATTCATCTGCTGATGGACATCTAGGTTGCTTCCATGTCCTGGCGATTATAAACAGTGCTTCGATGAACATTGGGGTTCACGTGTCTCTTTCTCTTCTGGTTTCCTCAGTGTGTATGCCCAGCAGTGGGATTGCTGGATCCTGAGGCAGTTCTATTTCCAGTTTTTTAAGGAATCTCCACACTGTTCTCCATAGTGGCTGTACTAGTTTGCATTCCCACCAACAGTGTAAGAGAGTTCCCTTTTCTCCACACCCTCTCCAGCATTTATTGCTTGTAGACTTATGGATCGCAGCCATTCTGACTGGCTTGAAATGGTACCTCATAGTGGTTTTGATTTGCATTTCTCTGATAATGAGTGATGTTGGGCATCTTTTCATGTGTTTGTTAGCCTTCTGTATGTCTTCTTTGGAGAAATGTCTATTTAGTTCTTTGGCCCATTTTTTGATTGGGTCATTTATTTTTCTGGAGTTGAGCTGTAGGAGTTGCTTGTATATTTTTGAGATTAGTTGTTTGTCAGTTGCTTCATTTGCTATTATTTTCTCCCATTCTGAAGGCTGTCTTTTCACCTTGCTAATAGTTTCCTTTGTTGTGCAGAAGCTTTTAAGTTTAATTAGGTCCCATTTGTTTATTTTTGCTTTTATTTCCAATATTCTGGGAGGTGGGTCATAGAGGATCCTGCTGTGATGTATGTCGGAGAGTGTTTTGCCTATGTTCTTGAGAGTTCCTTGGACTGCAAGGAGGTCCAACCAGTCCATCCCAAAGAAAATCAGTCCTTAATATACATTGAAGGGACTGATGCTGAAGCTGAAACTCCAATCCTTTGGCCACCTGATGCAAAGGACTGATTCATTTGAAAAGATCCTGATGCTGGGAAAGATTGAAGGCAGGAGGAGAAGGGAATGACAGAGGATGAGATGGCCAGATGGCATTTCTGACTCAATGGACATGAGTTTCAGTTAACTCGGGGAGTTGGTGATGGACAGGGAGGCCTTGGGTGCTGTGGTTAATGGGTCGCAAAGAGTCGAACACGACTGAGCAACTGAACTGAACTGAACTGAATATTGAAATACAATATCAGTGGGAAAGAGAGATCATCACATAAGAAATGTAACCACTAACTATACTAGATTTTTTTAACTTAAATTTTCTCTTTCCATTTTCAGTGGAAGCGGTGTTTAGCCTCAGTTAATGCTCAGGCCCTCTACTTGTTCTTTGGACTCCACACCATCTCATATTCTCAAGGATCTTACTCTTGTAGTTATCAGAATAAAAATATCACCCCTGTGTAGCAAAATCAAGGAAGAAATACTCAAATCTAAATTGAGTAAAAAGAAGAGTATGAGTTCAATTCTAGTTTTATTTGTTAGCCTCGTATGTACCTGAAAGAGAGCTGATAATTCTTACCCAAAGTCAAACATTTAAAACTTCTTCTCTCATAACTTCTTCCCCAACTAGTGTGTCATGGGTGTATCTATTTGTCCTTATAAATTTTCAACTTTCATGGGAAAAATTTGATTTTGCCTTAAGAACTATTTATTTATAGAATTTATGAGAATCATGCTAAAATAGTTTTCAAATCAAAGCTAAAATTAATCAGATTGCTTTAACTTGTTTTGCAACACTAACAAATCAGTTGGTCTTTACTTAATGTGAGTCAGTTCAGTTCAGTTCAGTCACTCAGTCATGTCCGACTCTTTGCGACCCCATGAATCGCAGCACGTCAGGCCTCCCTGTCCATCACCAACTCCCGGAGTTCACTGAAACTCACGTCCATCGAGACAGTGATGCCATCCAGCCATCTCATCCTCTGTCGTCCCCTTCTCCTCCTGCCTCCAATCCCTCCCAGCAACAGAGTCTTTTCCAATGAGTCAACTCTTCGCAGGAGGTGGCCAAAGTACTGGAGTTTCAGCTTTAGCATCATTCCCTCTAAAGAAATTCCAGGGCTGATCTCCTTCAGAATGGACTGGTTGGATCTCCTTGCAGTCCAAGGGACCTGCAAGGGTCTTCTTCAACACCACAGTTCAAAAGCATCAATTCTTCGGCATTCAGCCTTCTTCACAGTCCAACTCTCACATCCATACATGACCACAGGAAAAACCATAGCCTTGACTAGATGGACCTTTGTTGGCAAAGTATTTTCTCTGCTTTTGAATATGCTATGTACATTGGTCATAACTTTCCTTCCAAGGAGTAAGCATCTTTTAATTTCATGGCTGCAGTCACCATCTGCAGTGATTTTGGAGCCCAAAAAAATAGTCTGACACTGTTTCCACTGTTTTCCCATCTATTTCCCATAAAGTGATGGGACCGGATGTCATGATCTTTGTTTTCTGAATGTTGAGCTTTAAGCCAACTTTTTCACTCTCCACTTTCAATTTCATCAAGAGGCTTTTGAGTTCCTCTTCACTTTCTGCCATAAGGGTGGTGTCATCTGCATATCTGAGGTTATTGATATTTCTCCCGGCAATCTTGATTCCAGCTTGCGTTTCTTCCAGTCCAGTGTTTCTCATGATGTACTCTGCATATAAGTTAAATAAGCAGGGTGACAATGTACAGCCTTGCCCTACTCCTTTTCCTATTTGGAACCAGTCCGTTGTTCCATGTCCAGTTCTAACTGTTGCTTCCTGACCTGCATACAGATTTCTCAAGAGGCAAGTCAGGTGGTCTGGTATTCCCATCTCTTTCAGAATTTTCCACAATTTATTGTGATCCACACAGTCAAAGGCTTTGGCATAGTCAATAAAGCAGAAATAGATGTTTTTCTGGAACTCTCTTGCTTTTTCCATGATCCAACGGATGTTGGCAATTTGATCTCTGGTTCCTCTGCCTTTTCTAAAACCAGCTTGGACATCAGGAAGTTAACAGATCACGTATTCTTGAAGCCTGGCTTGGAGAATTTTGAACATTACTTTACTAGCATCTGAGATGAGTGCAACTGTGGTAGTTTGAGCATTCTTTGGCATTGCTTTTCTTTAGGATTGGAATGAAAACTGACCTTTTCCAGTCCTGCGGCCACTGCTGAGTTTTCCAAATTTGATGGCATATTGAGTGCAATACTTACACAGCATCATCTTTCAGGATTTGAAAAACTCAACTGGAAATCCATCACCTCCACTAGTTTTGTTTGCAGTGATGCTTTCTAAGCCCCACTTGACTTCACATTCCAGGATGTCTGGCTCTAGGTCAGTGATCACACCATCATGATTATCTGGGTCGTGAAGATCTTTTTTGTACAGTTCTTCTGTGTATTCTTGCCACCTCTTCTTAATATCTTCTGCTTCTGTTAGGTCCATACCATTTCTGTCCTTTATCGAGCCTATCTTTGCATGAAATGTTCCCTTGGTGTCTCTAATTTTCTTGAAGAGATCTCTAGTCTTTCCCATTCTGTTGTTTTCCTCTATTTCCTTGCACTGATCGTGGAGGAAGGCTTTCTTATCTCTTCTTGCTATTCTTTGGAACTCTGCATTCAGATGCTTATATCTTTCCTTTTCTCCTTTGCTTTTAGCTTCTGTTCTTTCCACAGCTGTATTACAAATGAGTGAGTTAGAATGAGTGAAGGATTATCATGAAAATGTGCCACCTTAACCCCATCATTCTCTTCCATTTTCTTCTTGTTTTTGTCACACTATGTAAAAAACTTATTTATAACACAGAATGTTCTAGGCCACTGCTGTGACCATACTGGTCTTTTTATCTTCTGGCATAAAAAGCTACAATTGAAAAGCTGAAAGATGTCATCTGGTGACAAATGCCCAAAATAGACTCTGTAAGGTGTCTAAGATTGATTTTCCTAACTTCTTCAATATTTGGAATGTTATTAAATGTTCAGATTATTTTTTGAAATTTAAATTGTTGATGAGCTGATACAGTAATGGAGAATTAATTATATAATCATTCTAGTACAGTTTTCTCCACAACACTAAGTTAGAAACAAGGGATTTGGTCTTACTGATTTATAAGTTTTATTGTTATTATCAAAGCTAACCTTAATTGAACATTTAATTTGAACTCTATAATTTATGAAGTGCTTTACATTATGTTTTTTATTTTATATTAATATCCATAATTATATGAGGTGGCTTTTATAGTCTCTACAAGTGGTATATTACAAAGAGACTCAAAGTTTTAACAACTTGTCTAGCCTTACAGAACTAATTAATGACAAAGCTGAGCCTGTGAACACAGTTCTCTTAGGTCACAAAACTGGATTTATAAATGGTTTATACTGCTACTATGTAATACTACATCTCCTAGTTTGGAAAAATAATAGGCATGATATAATGCTTGAAAAACAAATGGCTAGATTTTGCCTTTTTCACAAAAATAATAGATTAAAATTATGCTTCACAAATATCTACTATAGCCAAAAAATTCAGTGTGCCAAATAAGTGCATTGCTTTAGAAATTATTTCAAGCTTTTGATGGCTTCTATTTCATTCAGAGAATGGCATTGGTATAGAGTGATTCAATAGCATATCAATCAAAAACAGAATTTATAGTTTAATAATTTAGGCACAGCCACTTTCAATCCTTGTTGGAATCAAGTTAGCTCAAAATAAATCTTTATTTGATATATAGCCCAGAGGATATCACCAACAATAGTGTTAAGGGAAACTGTTATGCAAAGAAAATTGCAATATCCCCAGGCTCCCTAGATTGCCATGAAGAACTTTGCCAATTCTAAACACACAGAGACCTATAAAATATATTATCCCAACTACAATTTCTAAGCAAAATTTTAGCGTTTCCTATTTAATTTTCTTTTAAAATTATGGATGAATTCATCTCGAGAAGATGATCTTAGTCTATCTTAAAATAATATTTTATGATATGTAAATTCATAAAACCCACTTATTAAAAAGCGAAATTGGTAACCTGTAAGAATTAATGTTTATTAAATAGTCTACATAAAGATATATTTAAAATGAGGTTCAAAATTTTCAATGAATATTCAGTTGTACACAAGGCAAATAAATGTATTGAGGATATAACTCGTCTTTCATCAAAATTGTTTGCCTGAACTTTGGTCCAAAGGACCCCTCTTCACCCTGCTTTGATAAGTACATAATCAAAGTTATACCTACAAGGGATGCAACAATTTTATTGAGGCATATTTATATGTACTTTTATATAAAAAATTCAATGATTTTTAGTAAATTTTCAGAATTTTACAACAATTACTACAGCCTTGAATACAGATTAGTCTGGTTCCATGAATCTTTTGTAAACAAAGGTGAAAAAATATTCAATGTCATTTGCTTATAAACTCATTAAAAATTTAGATCTGACATATTTTATGTGAAGATACTGAGATGGATATGAGGATACAATGATATAGTAATCAACAAAAATAACAGTAATTAACAACAAATGAGTTCTTCCTGTGTTTCAGACACCACTCTAAGTGTTTTATATGTGTTAATACTTTTACTTCTTACAACAACCCAAGGTGTTTGCATAAACTGATGACAAAGCATTAGAAAAATCTGCCTGTGTTTACTCAATTAATAAATGATGCAGCAGAATATCGGAGAAGGCAATGGCACCCCACTCCAGTACTCTTGCCTGGAAAATCCCATGGACGGAGGAGCCTGGTAGGCTGCAGTCCATGGGGTCACTAAGAGTCGGGCAGGACTGAGCGACTTCATTTTCACTTTTCTCTTTCATGCATTGGAGAAGGAAATGGCAACCCATTCCAGTGTTCTTGCCTGGAGAATCCCAGGGACGGGGGAGCCCAGTGGGCTTCCGTCTATGGGGTCGCAACAGAGTCGGACACGACTGAAGCGACTTAGCAGCAGCAGCAGCAGAATATCTTAAATGCGCTCAATAATCCTTCTGCAGAAAATTAAAACTAATAATAAAATAAATCTTCATTATCCATATCCTTCTGTAATGAAAGCTCCGTTGTCCTGCATGCCTTCAGAGAGAAAGAGACAGAGAGACACTGTTTCTACATCTTATCCTTAATTTTATCTTTTACCACCTCCAAGCATGTTCCATCCCTCTTGCTCTGCTGAAATTGCTTCCTCAGAACTATTAGAGACTGCATGTTATCAAATGCAGTAGTCAGCTCTCAGGAGCGTTCTGTTCTAAGTATTTACAACTCTTTTCTTTAACAGCTGTCTTCTCTGGGATTCCGTAATACCATAATGTATTGATTTTAGTTCTAGCTCGGCTTCTTATGGCTCTCTTGTTCTTGACTTGTCTTTTGTGCAACCTCTGAATGTTATTGATCCCTAAGATGCTGTCTTTAGCTGCTTATTTTCTTTTCATTCTAAATGCTCTCCCTGGATGATCTGCAAATTTTGAAGCACAATAATTACACCATTGAAATCTGCATTCCTATATGTGTGATCTATCTACCCTCAAAACTCATGTGTTTGACATTTCTTTTTGGACGTGTAATACCCATCTCAATCCTAATGGAACAAAAACTGAACTCTTTTTTATTGCATTGCCGCAAACACATTCTTCTTTATCTCAAATTTAATGTAAAAAAACAGAATTCTTTATTGCATTGCCCCAAACACAAACACAGTTTTCTTCAGCCTTCAAGTTTCTATATGTATTCTTCTGCTGTATAATATTTCTGAACAATCATTCCACCCCTTGCTCATTTCTCTTCAGTACAAGGAGGCTGAATTTTATGATAGGTGACTGAAACAGTCTCTCTCTCTCTCTCAAAAAAAAAAACAAAACAAAAAACAAAGCACCATGCTATGCACTAACCATGAGGCTGCTGGGATTAGCAGATTAGCATTATAACAACAAACACAAAAAACTCAATCTTATCATCACAAGGAAATGAATTCCACCAACAAGCTGAAAGAGGTTAGAAGAAGAACTCAAGCTCCACATGGGAACCAAAGTTGAGCTGGTATTTTGTTTCCATTTTATGAGACCTGTACAGAGGACTCCCTGACTCCTGATCCACTGAAACTGTGAGATCATAAATTAGTGTTGTTTTATGCCAACAACTTTGTGGTCATTTGTTACATGGCAACAGGAAATTAAGCAGGGAAGTTGCTCAGTCATATCTGACTCTTTGAGAACCTATGGACTGTAGCCTGCTAGGTTTCTCCATTCATGGAATTTTCCAGGCAAGAATACTAGAGTGGGTTGCCATTTCCTTCTCCAGAGGATTTTCCCAACCCAGGAATTGAACCCAGGTCTCCTGCACTGCAGGCAGACCCTTTACTGGCTGAGCCTCCCTTTTCTTCTGGAGAAGAAAATTAAGCAAATCTGGTGGGTTTTCTCAGTTTTTATTTTAAATATTCTGATTCTCTCTCATTAGTACTTTTGCTATTGCTACTATTGATCTCATTTCATTGCTTGTAACTATTATTTCCTGAGTACCTTCTCTGCAGTACATACATACTCTGCAAACTTCCTAAATATTTTTAATACTTATTAGATTGAAGCAAATCAGTTCTTACTATCCTAAGATGAAAGTAATCACACTTTAATAGCTATAATCCCTACTTAATAGATTGTCAAAAACTTGGTCATCTCACATTTTCCCTCAGATATTTTTGAACAGTGCTCAGAGTTCTCAGGGCCACCACATTATGCCTGCGATGTTGTGATTTTTTTTTTCCCCTCAATGGGTCATATTTTTTCCTTCTAGTTACCATCACTGTCAATGTCATCGTGGATTTGGATAAAGAAGATCCAATCCAAATTTTGCTACTCAATTAAAATTTTAGAGCCAGTCCCCCCATAACTGCTTTTATTACAACTTAGACAAAGTTATATATATTAAAAATATTCTACTGAAATTTTAGAAAGTGGAAGGTAAAGACCAGAAAATAGCATACAAATACTCTCTGGATTCAACATATGGTTAATTATTTTAATAAGCCAGCTTCCAAATCTCTAAATTGCTAGCCCAATTTATATGATTGTGTTTTCCCCAACTTCCATGTGTAATTCTTTTATCTATTATTTTTGTGTTGGTAAGTGGTATTTGTAAATCACAGGAACCAAATACAAAATAATTTAAGTAAGGAATCACAGCAAGGAGTCTAAAGAAATCCAGTAATAAGAAGATAGTCTTAGGAATAAACGGAAAACAGAAACTTAATACCCTCAGGTCTCTGGATTTTTCTGCTGTATGTATTTGCCTTGTTCTTTACTTTCTGTCTGAAGGTTGAATTCCCCCACTTCTTTAGTTCAGGCAGTCAAAAACATGGCTGATGGAAATTTCTGAATTTTACATGATGTAGCTTCAGACACACCTAGAGATTAATTCTCTCCCTCAGATTCAGTTCCAGAATTCCAAAGATAAATGCCAATTGCCCCAGAATTAGTTATATCCCCATCTATGAACCACTCAACTAAGCAATACTGTGCCATGGAGATGACATATTAACATTCGCTGTAACCATGTGGATTGTACGTGTATGTGTAGAAGCAGGTGGGAGTGAGGAGAAAATTTAATGTGGACCAGTTATCAGAGAGTCTATGATTAGTAGTATTGCATACTACTGGTAGTACTGGCATACTGAATACAATCACTATAACTAACCCATGGCATACAGGCTGTTAACTCAGGTTTGGCCCCCTTTCTCACTATAAGAAATCAGCCAGAAAATACTAAGGACATGCCTTTATTGGGCACTATACATTTCTTAGAACTTCAATCCATAGGATTTACTTGAGTTCACTTAAGAAACAATTATTAGGTACTTGGCTCTACTCTGTGTTGAGGTCTAAAATATAGAGACAATTAAGAAACAGTTCTTCCCATGAGCATCCAGCCTAGAAATGAAGGCAGGCACATAATTGATATTTCAATGCAGCACACTAAGGAGGAAAGCTCAAGGTGCAGTCAAGAAGCAAATAAAAGAGCTATCAAGTCTGCATGGGTGGTTCAGTAATGATTTCCTGGGCCAGAATGGGAGTTGACCCAGGTTTACTGCTGAAAAAAAGCCAGAAAAAAAAAAATCAAGAAATTGGACAGTGCCGGTGAAATAAAACCATGTGCAAAGACATAGAGATATCAGAGAGCATGAGAATGCAGGCCTTTATTTATACCAATGTTGCTCTTTTTTTTTTTTTTTGAAAAAATTACAGCTAGTTTAACTTTTCATCAAAGTAATGCATGCAGGAAGTTTAAAGAGTCAATTAGTTCGACAAGGCTGATTATGAAAACATCTGCAGGTCCTAACCGTTTGTCTCTACAGAGGCAAATACTTAAAACTCTTTTATCTAATTCTGTAGTGTTTGTGTTCATATTGATAAATACTATACTTATGTAACCACTTATTGATTTTTCAGTATTAGCCTTTATCTATTGACTTCCTAAATGAGAATTTAACTTTCCTTGACACACTCATTCTCATAATTCTCTCTGTTTCTCACACACACAAATACACACACTCCATCTTCTAACATAGTTAGAATTCTTGCTGAAACAAGATGGTGTTAGCGGTTTGAATATTAAACATACTATATTTTGATTACTGTGTTTCCTCAAAATGTTATTAGTTATTAGTTTCCCCTTAGAGCTTTAAATAACTGTACATAATGAGCTACTATTATGCCCACTTTACAGTGAAGAACTAAGGCTCAATAAATTGTCTAAGGTCACACAGGTAGAATACAGTAGATTGGTGTTTGAATTCAAGGACTCTAGGACCAACATCAAGTTGTGCATTTAACCATAATTTTTGTGATGATTCTCAGTTGGAATAACATTTTCTAATATTCTTGTTATTGATTTAGCCTTAGCACTTCAGACATTGTCACTTTAAATCATCCTCCTATTATATAAATCCTTTCTCTATACATTCAAACCCGTAATGTGTTTTGTAAATTTTATCTTTTGCCTGGAACCTTCTCACTGGCTTCAGAAGAGACTGGTGATTCTTGAGTTTTTCATGTCTGTTATAAAGTCTTAATTTCTAAGAGTTATTTCTTGTTATCTGATTGTTTTAAAACAATCTGCCTGTATTTCATGGCAGCTGCATTTTAAAAAATTTCTTTTTCTGAATGGTCCCTCTTTCTACCTTTTTTGTTTGTTTTCTGCTATTTCTATCAGATCCTAACTATTTGAGTCTATACCCTCATATTTAAGACAAGACATCTAAAAGCTAATTAGATCTTCTAAGTGTACAGGATTGTTTTTCTTCTGTGATTTTTACTAACACATGATCTCTACTAACACATGATCTCCTCAAGAGTTTCCTCACAGAAACTTTGTCAAAGCCTTATCTATGGATCTGCTTTTGAGAGAACTCAAATTCTTTACACAACATATAAGCTTTTACTTTATCACCAGGTTTCTGGAATGGTATCACCTTCTTCAGTATTATACCTTTGAAAAACTTTTCCAAGGGATCAACATTCTGTCTTCTGTTACCATGAAAATGTAGTTGCTCATTCATAGGAAGTGGGGGAAGGGATCTAAGATGAAGTAAGACTCCATCTTAACAGTGCTTCAATTTTGTTTAGTTTTTAAATTTTTAGAGCATCCTTATGTGATTCATGGGGTTGCAAAGAGTCAGACATGACTGAGAGACTGAACTGAACTGAACTGAACTGAACTGATGCTTCTACTTCCAGAGCTAACTGATGCCAACAATCTTGAAGCTTTGGGAGATCCTGTGATGAACGTAGAATTACTTCTCTATGTTCTCACTTTCAGCTTGGGATTCAGCTTCCCCCAGCCTTCTAAGCCATTTACTAATCACCTGTCATCTGTCTACTTCTAGCCTCCCCACACCCATCAATTTACTTGTTAAAATTCCATTACCATTTTGTAGGTTTTAAGAGTACTAACCTTGTTATTATTTGGTCATAATTTTTAGTCTGTATATTTTATTCTGATTTATGCTTTATTATCTGGTTGCATAGGGCTTCCCACGTGATGCCAATGGTAAAGAACCCACCTGCCAATGCAGGAGATGTAAGAGATGCAGGTTCACTCTCTGAGTTGGGGAGAACCTCTGGATGAGGGCATGGAAACCCACACCAGTATTCTTGCTGGAGAATCCCTTGGAGAGAGGAGCCAGGAGGGCTCGGTCCATAGGGTTGCAAAGAGTCAGACACGACTGAAGTGACAGCACACACACATATGTTCAGGTGAAATGGCACTTGAAGTCACTGAGACACAGATTCCTGTTTGCATAATGCTGTGTCTAATATCCATTGTGTAATTGTCAAACTGATTTATAAGAAAGTAGGCCACACAATCAGTACTCAAGCCTTGGAGTTAATAAATATCTGGCCGTGTTACCATAACACATTTATAAAGCTTTATTTTGAATTTGTTCTGAAAATACAGTTGAAGAGTATAATGATATTTTTAAAAGCCATATATTATGTTACAGTTTCCCTATAACATTGATATAATTTGGGGTCAGATTTTTTTTTTTTTTCATGCACCAATTTACCACCTCCAATCTTCAATCTGGAACACAATAGCTTTCTCTTGTCACCTTTTAACCTCCTAAGCCATTAAACCTTTGAAATATAAACTTAACTTAAAATTGTGTTGACAAGTGACTTGGCCACATCTATTCTAGAATCTGCAGCCAACAATAGTAAGAACATGTTTATAAGGAAAGTAATCAGGTATGATTAAAGTGCAATAAACCGGAAGATAAACCACTCAGTTATTTTACAGAGTATATTTTTTCTGCTTTGTTTTTAAATTTTCTTTATTTTTTGTGGGAAATTGCTTTACAATTTTGTGTTGGTTTCTGCCATACAACAATGTGAATCAGTCATAATTTAATATATATCCCTTCCCTCCTGAGCCACTTGCCCCTCCCTCTATCCCACCCCTCCAGGTCATCACAGAGAGCCAAGCTGGGCTCCCTATGGTATTTTGCAATTTCCCACTAACTATCTATTTTATACATGACAGTGCATATATGTCGATGGCACTTTCTCAATTCATCCCACGCTCACTTTCCCCCACTGTGTCCACAAGTCCATTTTTTACTAAGTTCATCAGGAGCATTTTTCTAGATTCCATATGTATGTGCTAATATATGCTTTTCTTTGTCTGACTTATTAATACTTCGCTCTGTGTAAGAGGCTCTAGGTTCATCCACCTCCCTGCAACTAACTCAAATGTGCTTCTTTTTATGGTTGAGTAATATTCCATTATATAAATGTTCCAGAAGAAGTATACTTTTTAAAACGTGTTTTTGTTTTTATAGTTTACCTTGAGCAAATATGAAATGAGAGGAAAACATTGAGCATTCTCACAGTCAAATTATAACTATCATCAAAAAATAACGAAAGCAATTCTGTTTATATCAGATCAGATAAGATCAGTCGCTCAGTCGTGTCCCACTCTTTGTGACCCCATGAATCGCAGCATGCCAGGCCTCCCTGTCCATCACCAACTCCCAGAGTTCACTCAGACTCACGTCCATTGAGTTAGTGATGCCATCCAGCCATCTCATCCTCTGGCGTCCCCTTCTCCTCCTGCCCCCAATCCCTCCCAGCATCAGAGTCTTTTCCAATGAGTCAACTCTTCGCTTGAGGTGGCCAAAGTACTGTAGTTTCAGCTTTAGCATCATTCCCTCCAAAGAAATCCCAGGGCTGATCTCCTTCAGAATGGACTGGTTGGATCTCCTTGCAGTCCAAGGGACTCTCAAGAGTCTTCTCCAACACCACAGTTCAAAAGCATCAATTCTTTGGCCCTCAGCTTTCTTTACAGTCCAACTCTCACATCCATACATGACCACAGGAAAAACCATAGCCTTGACTAGATAGACCTTTGTTGGCAAAGTAATGTCTCTGCTTTTGAATATGCTATCTAGGTTGGTCATAACTTTCCTTCCAAGGAGTAAGTGTCTTTTAATTTCACGGCTGCAGTCACCATCTGCAGTGATTTTGGAGCCCAAAAAAATAAAGTCTGACACTGTTTCCACTGTTTCCCCATCTATTTCCCATGAAGTGGTTGGACCAGATGCCAAGATCTTCGTTTTCTGAATGTTGAGCTTTAAGCCAACTTTTTCACTCTCCACTTCATCAAGAGGCTCTTTAGTTCCTCTTCATTTTCTGCCATTATAAGGGTGGTGTCATCTGCATATCTGAGGTTATTGATATTTCTCCTGGCAATCTTGATTCCAGCTTGTGTTTCTTCCAGTCCAGCGTTTCTCATGACATACTCTGCATATAAGTTAAATAAACAGGGTGACAATATACAGCCTTGAGGTACTCCTTTTCCTATTTGGAACCAGTCTGTTGTTCCATGTTCAGTTCTAACTGTTGCTTCCTGACCTGCATACAGATTTCTCAAGAGGCAGATCAGGTGGTCTGGTATTCCCCTCTCTTGAAGAATTTTCCACAGTTTATTGTAATCCACACAGTCAAAGGCTTTGGCATAGTCAATAAAGCAGAAATAGATGTTTTTCTGGAACTCTCTTGCTTTTTCCATGATCCAGCAGATGTTGGCAATTTGATCTCTGGTTCCTCTGCCTTTTCTAAAACCAGCTTGAACTACAGGAAGTTCACGGTTCATATATGGCTGAAGCCTGGCTTGGAGAATTTTGAGCATTACTTTACTAGCGTGTGAGATGAGTGCAACTGTGTAGTAGTTTGAGCATTCTTTGGCATTGCCTTTCTTTGAGATTGGAATGAAAAGTGACCTTTTCCAGTCCTGTGGCCACTGCTGAGTTTTCCAAATTTGCTGGCATATTGAGTGCAACACTTTCACAGCATCATCTTTCAGGATTTGGAATAGCTCTACTGGAATTCTGTCACCTCCACTAGCTTTGTTCATAGTGATGCTTTCTAAGCCCCACTTGACTTCACATTCCAGGATGTCTGGCTCTAGGTCAGTGATCACACCACCATGATTATCTGGGTTGTGAAGATCTTTTTTGTACAGTTCTTCTGTGTATTCTTGCCACCGCTTCTTGATATCTTCTGCTTCTGTTAGGTCCATACCATTTCTGTCCTTTATCGAGACCATCTTTGCATGAAATGTTCCTTTGGTATCTCTGATTTTCTTGAAGAGATCTCTAGTCTTTCCCATTCTGTTGCTTTCCTCTATTTCTTTGCATTGAAATAGAGGAAATTTGCATTCTTATCTCTTCTTGCTATTCTTTGGAACTCTGCATTCAGATGTTTATATATTTCCTTTTCTCCTTTGCTTTTTGCTTCTGTTCTTTTCACAGCTATTTGTAAGGCCTCCTCAGACAGCCATTTTGCTTTTTTACATTTCTTTTCTTTGGGAATGGTCTTGATCCCTGTCTCCTGTACAATGTCACGAACCTCATTCCATAGTTCATCAGGCACTCTATCTATCAGATCTAAGCCCTTAAATCTATTTCTCACTTCCACTGTATAATCATAAGGGATTTGATTTAGGTCATACCTGAATGGTCTAGTGGTTTTCCCTACTTTCTTCAATTTAAGTCTGAATTTGGCAATAATGAGTTCATGGTCTGAGCCACCGTCAGCTCCTGGTCTTGGCCATAGGAAGTGTTGACTAAATACCCATAACTGAATTACTAATTAATGTGTTTTCATGTTAAGTATATTTAATTTTTAAAATGTGATTTGGTCATAATTTTACTTTATACAAAAGTTATTGATTGCTATATGCAAAGCATTTATACTTAGCATTTTGCATGTATTATTTTATTTATCCTCCACACCAAAACTTTGAGTTACATAGTGAGGCATAGAAAATTTAAGTACACATCCAAGTTCATACAGCTAATATTATAGAGTCAAGCTTATAGAATCAAGACCCAGGCAGTATGGCCTTAATTTTTCTTACTACTTTTATATAAAAACTTTAATATCAAAGAGAAGCAGATGAATTATTTTTAATAACAATGATGAAGATGTTCCAAACACTAAAGATGATTGCTTACTTTGGGAAATTCTGTATGTGTCATATTTCTGTGGTGTGTGTGTGTTCTTGCCCAAACATTTGTTCTCAGGAGATCAGATTTGCTGGGAGAGACTGTCTTTACGTATACGAGAGGTCAGACTTAAGAAGGAAATGCACTGTGCTTGTCACCGCATTGTATGAACTGGGCTTTGCTGTTGCACTTGCCTTAGACTGAAGAAGACTCAACTGTAGGAGATGTACTACCACATGTTGAAACTGCCTCTCCATCTGGGATTGATCCTGACATGTGCCCTTGAAACATGATGAGATTTTCCGAGCAACAGGATTTCAACTCTTAGTCTATAAAGAGGTTGATACTGAAGCAGGATTTGAGAAAGATGGTTTCTCTCTTCCTGCGACCTATATATCTACAGAGCCTAAACTCCTTCTCGGCAATGTGGAGATGCTAGGATTGTCCCTGGATGTAGGACTTTTCAAATTGTTCACACTAACTTGGGTCAAAAGATAAAGAGCAAGAAATTGTGTGATCCTGAAAGCCAAGTTAGGTCCTAAGAATAACTGTTTCTAGGAATCAATTCTTTGATGTGCATGTCTATTTCATATTTTCAGCCATGCTACTGACTACTAGAAAAAGTGGTCTCCCCTCTCTGAGTTTGGTGTAGATGTGTTAGCCGTGGCCATGTAATAAAAATCATCTGTAGGATGCAGAACTGTGGACACAGAAGGACGTTGGTGATGAAGGAGGTGCAAAACAAAATAGCTACATAATCCATTAGCTTGAAAAATCTCTGACGAACCTAAGGAACATCGTGAGGCAACTGATTCTGGGCTATTATGATACTGATAGATTTGACATATGACCTATATTTTTAATAAAACAAAGTACAAATGTCTTGGTACTTACAGTTTTAAAGACCCATGATGTGTGTGTCAAGCACCAATAATAAATCTGATATTCAGAAAATCTAAATGACAGCCCAAGAGCTCACAAACAGTATGAGTTAGTGATGAAACTGTTCAGATGTATGGTAGTATGCTTATCTATAGCCATATATTGTTACCAAAATTACTCAACATTTAGATCTCTGCTGTGACATAAACTTGTGAATTAATAAATGTAACATTAGACTACAGTCAACAAGAACAATAAATGTCTCAGTTCTAAGTTTGAACTTCACTTACTGCCCAGCAGGACAGAAGAGGAATGTAGCCACTGACTGCTTACTTCAATATCTAAGAATGATAAATCCCTTTATTTTTATTCTGCTTTTAAACATCTCTAGAAGTCAATTTTATTTTCCATTTTGCACAATGCATCATTCCAGGATCAATTTTGAGTGTTCAAAAAAGCATTTTAGACTAAATACAAATTATAGTGAGCTCTAAAAGTACTTGTTTAAATTCACGAGATTTTAGCAATAACATAGTGTGTATGATTTCAATTATAGCACTTGTATTATTGTGCATCATTAATTACAGTAATTTCCCCTCTCCACACTGCTCTTTTCATTGTTCTATGGGCCTTCAAGTAGAACGAGAGAGCTCCAGATGTGAGTAAGGGAAAATGTCACAAAGGCTGAACTCGCTTTGGGGTTCAGACCACTGCATGGGCCATATTGTGGTCAGTGATGTGTAAAGGACAAATGAAAATGTATGGATGGAAACAGAGATAATTTTCAGCTGCAGTGTTCCCACATTGATCATGTCACTTCAACAACATGAAATTCTGTTGTTTCTTCTGATACTTTAGGATAGTTTGTGTAACTGTTTTTTTTTTTTTTTTTTTTAAGGCTGTGCTGGGTCATTGTAGCTTTGCGCAAGCTTTTTCTGGTTGCAGCGAGTGGGGGCTATTCTAGTGTGGTGCGTGGGCTTCTCTTTGCAGTGGCTTCTCTTCTTGTGGAGTATGGGCTCTGGGGTATGTGGGCTTCAGTGGCTGTGGTTCCAAGGCTCTAGAGCAGAGGCTCAGTACTTGTGGAGCACCAGCTTAATTGTCCCATGGCATGTGTGATCTTCTTGGACCTGGGATCAAACACATGTTCTCTGTATTGGCAAGTGGAAAGAAGTCCAAGGATAATTCTTAATTTAGATAAAAGGCTTTTATCAATGACTATTGTTGCAAAGTAAATCACCCCATAAGTTTATGGCTTGAAACATAATTTAATTAGCTCTTAATCAGATAGTTCCACTGGTCTGAGTTGGCTTTTCTGGGCTTGGAAGATCTAGAATGGCCTCATACAGGTCTGCCCTCAACTAGGTTCTCTGGTGAAGCTGGACCTTCCAGGAAGTTAGCTCAGGTTTATATACATAATGAAGGAAAAGTTTCCAGAAGCAGGAGAAGGCCAGCCCTAATGTGCAAGTACGTTTAAAAATATCCTTTCTCCAGGGGTGCTAAAGTCCTATTGGCCAATTAAGACACAGGGCCAAATCCAAATAAGATGGAGAAATAAACTCCCCTTCTTCACAGGGACACCTTCAAAGAGATTGTGGCCTTTTTTCTTGTGGTTGCCAGGAAAGCCATTTTGCAAATTAGTGAAAATTAATGCAAAGTGTTTATCATGTAAGAAAAGCTAAATATGTCATTGTTAATATAGTTTACAAATCATACATCATTATTTATTATTTTAAAATATTTATTAGGAAAATGGGCTTCCCAGGTGTCTCAGTGGTAAAGAATCCTCCAGTCAATGCAAGAGACATGGGTTCGATCCCTGGGTCAGGAAGATTCCCTGGAGTAGGAAATGACAACCCACTCCAGGATTCTTGCCTGGGAAACCCCATGGACAAAGGAGCTTGGTGGGCTACAGTCCATGGGGTCACAAAGATGGGGACCTGACTGAAGAACTGAGCATGCACACATTGGGAAAATGAAATGTTAGATTATTCAAATTATAATAACGATGAATAACAGCTTTGAGCATAAATCTTTGTACATTTACTCAAGTATTGCTGAAGAAGAGCCACTGATGAGCATGAGCAGTTATTTTTATATGAGGAATTTGGAGCAAAGAATATATCTTTCCTAGATTTCTGTGATTTTTCCAACATTTAACTTTTCCTTCTAAAGACATAGCTATTTACCTTTGAAATCACAGTTACCAGGAATTCAGGGGCTTCCTTTGTGGCTCAGATGGTAAAGAATCTGCCTGCAATTTAGGATACTGGGTTTGATCCCTAGGTTGGGAAGATCTCCTAGAGAAGGGAATGACAACCTACTCCCGTATTCTTGCTTGGAAAATTCCATGGACAGAGGAGCCTGGCGGGCTATAGTCCCTGGGGCCACAAAGAGTTGGACACAACTGAGTGACTAACACTTTCACTTTCCTAAATAGCAATTAAGGATATATTTACATGATATTGAAAGTTTTAATGGTCAGAATTGTAATCTTTATCATGGCCTCCATTTGTCTGAATCAATGGCATTTATTTCACATTAAAGCCTCCTCAAAGTACAAGTGACAAGTGAAAATGATTTGACTATTCATGCCCAAATGAGAAAATGTCCTTGAGTTGAATGACACACTCTCTCTGTCAATAATCTCACCCAGTTTTATATCTTTTAAAAACAGTAATTGGCTGTTGACATCCAGATTTCAGCTTTAGTAAAGGTGTCTGTCCTGAGCTCCAGATTTGCCTAACTACACTGTACTATTTTTGAGTTGTACTCTAAACCAATTAGAATTTAAATGGCTAAAAGACTCCCTGTATGCCTCGCTCATCGCTATAGAGGATTCAGTAAATATACCATACTATCTAAAATGCTAAGCACAAAAGTGTTTGAAATGAAAATTGCCTGAGGAAATGTCCTTCTAAATCCCTTCACTTCAATGTTTAACTGCTTCTCTCTAAGTTTTCATATCACTCCAATACCATCTAAATGACATTTTCTAAACTTGGCTTGAATCCTCTCTGTCATATCATGTTGGCTCTTGCAACTGCCAGAAAGTAATCTCTGATTTTGCCAAAGGTTGCTCGGCACCTGGGTTCTCTGATTGCAGCCAGAGGACCAGATATAAGAAGTCATCCTGGCAGTCTCCTGTTGGTTGGCTAGAGAATAGATGTTCTTTTCTGGGATGTTTTATTGTATACAGAAGTGTTGATGCTTTCCTTTCTTTTGTGAGCAAATCGCGATATACTTTGAGTTGATATGTAAATAATGATAATGTGGCCAGATGCTCTCAGTCACTCTCTCCTTATATATTTTAATGAACAAATATTAACCACCTTACAAGGTGGCTGTGGGGATTATAGATAAATAAGATACTTTAATATTCTTCCTAAATTGATATGTGTACAGGTTAGCTCAAATTTCATTCAATTAATTCCTCTGAAATAACTGCACTAGTCAATTTTTGTCTGCTAAAGGGTCCTCAACATAAATAAATAAATTAAAATACTATATCCTTTTCTTTAAGGGACTTGTGGTCTAATGATTCATTCAGTTCAGTTCAGTCCCTCAGTCATGTCCGACTCTTTGCGACCCCATCAATCGCAGCACGCCAGGCCTCCCTGTCCATCACCATCTCCCGGAGTTCACTCAGACTCACGTCCATCGAGTCGGTGATGCCATCCAGCCATCTCATCCTCTGTCGTCCCCTTCTCCTCCTGCCCCCAATCCCTCCCAGCAACAGAGTTTTTTCCAATGAGTCAACTCTTCGCAGGAGGTGGCAAAGTACTGGAGTTTCAGTTTTAGCATCATTCCTTCCAAAGAAATCCCAGGGCTGATCTCCTTCAGAATGGACTGGTTGGATCTCCTTGCAGTCCAAGGGACTCTCAAGAGTCTTCTCCAACACCACAGTTCAAAAGCATCAATTCTTCAGCGCTCAGCTTTCTTCACAGTCCAACTCTCACATCCATACATGACCACTGGAAAAACCATAGCCTTGACTAGACGGACCTTTGTTGGCAAAGTAATGTCTCTGCTTTTGAATATGCTACCTAGGTTGGTCATAACTTTCCTTCCAAGGAGTAAGCGTCTTTTAATTTCATGGTTGCAGTCACACATTAAATAGCTCTTGCAGGCATTCAATACTTTAGATTCTTTAGAGTGCTTTCATATGCATTACCTCATGAGTCCAACATAACAAATCAGTGAGGTAGACCAAAAGGTAATTATTTATCCCATTAAAAAAGAAAGAAGTAATTGCTCACCAAGGACATAAATTATCCCACTTAAGTTTACACAGTATTAAAATATTGAATTTCTGTGAAATAGACGAGTGCTTTCTCCACCACAGAAGACACATTTTATAAGAGGAAGATTGATTTTCATTTGAAAAGAAATACTTTAATGTATGGATAACCATGGATAACCGAAATAAGATTTCAGTGTTGGAAAAAAAAAAAAAAAAAGCAATTACAGAAATCAGTCTCCTTGTTATATCAATTCTGTCTTCCATATCTAATTTGATCATTCTTTTATCTATGTCTAACCTCAAATAAGAATTTATTTTTATGTCTCCTATCAAAGATATTAAGAAAATACACCTGGCAAGGAGGTAGGATTTATATTGAACAGATATGTATTAAAATGCTAGTTCATTCACTTAATAGATATGTCCTCTTGATTACATTGAATATCTTTTCTATACATTGATGTGTATTTTTGAAAATGAAAATAATCATATTTAACTTGGAAAATTTTTGTGATTTATGCAAAGCAGCTACAAACAGTAGTGACTTGAAAAATTCATGTTTCTCCTTATCCCTTCATTCCTCCTCACTTGTCTCTACTTCACCTTCTTTTTAAATATATAGTATATTTGTTTTGTATTTTGAGGTTCAAAGAGGAAACATATTACAGACACCATTTTTGTGTGTGTTTAAGCAACTTGTATGACAATGAAAAAATTTAATTAAATGTGCAGCAGTCAATGATATATGAAATCTCTCAAACATTTCAACCATGTCACTTTGTGATGGTAAAAAATAATGTATATCTATGGCTGCTTCATGTTGATGTTTGGAAGAAACCAACACAATTCTGTAAAGCAATTATCCTTCAGGTACAAAAATAAATAAATCTAAAATTAAAAAAATAATGATTACAAATGCAACAACCATATAGCCTGTATCACAGACTTGGTAGATAGTCATAAAACCTCCAACACTAAAAGCTGTATTTATAAGAACTAAAAGTGGCAGATATATTTACCTGAATTTACATCTGAACATATACAAATTATCTTGAGACAATTAAGTAAACTCCATTTACTTATTCTGGAGTCAAACGTCTCATTTTAGAGCACACTATTCCTACAAGAGTTATCTGTGTTAACTTAGTGAATGTGAGTAATAACCCTAAAGGATAAGATACCCATCCTTCGGGAGTTGGTGATGGACAGGGAGGCCTGGTGTACTGCAGTCCGTGGGGTCACAAAGAGTTGGACACGACTGAGTGAGTGAACCGACTGACTGACTGACTGAAGGTGGAATGGAGACTACTGATTTTCACTGAAGGAAATAACATAGTAAGATTCCCATTAGTGTGAAAGTTTTGAAAACAGAACAGTCTTGGCCTGGAGACAAGAGATGTACCTGACTCTCCACTGCCTTCATTTTAGCCTGTCTCCCATTGCTCTGGAAATCTCACACAGGCTTGGATCACTATCAAAATAACTTACAAAGCAAAATTTCCACTAGCAATCATAGTGCCTGTTGTAAACTCTGTCTTAAGTTCACATTTCTGAGTCTGAACAAGTGAGCCTAGGAGCTTATTAAGTTGCCTCAAGAAAATCTGGATAGATTATTCAGACATGATATAAATCCAAGTACATATGTCTACCACTTTTAGTTCATGCCAGTATAACTCTTGATTCTAGATACCCTGTGTCTATCTACCTGAATAATTTTATTATTATATTTATATATTGAATTAACTGAACTAATTAACTGAATATATTAAATTTATGTATTAAATTAAATATATACATATTTATACATATATAAACTATATTTATATATTGACAATTATGTTTCCAATTATTATTCTTATTTTTGACCATCAGAAAGTCACTGAGGTAGAAATGTCTGAAAATTTTCCTGTTAAATGAGTATTATTGATTGACTTATATTTAATGAAATTACCTGCTTTATCATATGTCATTGAATTTAAAAAGTATTCCTTGGTAATCATGAATTCTCATTCTATTATTAAAATATTTTATTTTATATATTTTAAATTTATTAGTGAGTCAAATTTGTAGTGCAAATACCAAATAAAACTATAATGGAAGAACCCTAATATATTTAATTTAATCAAATAAACATATTTTAAAAGAATGTCTGCAGATTCTTTTTACTTCATATGAGCCATGCTTTTACCAATAAATTTGATTTGTGGAAGGCAGAGACAAAGAACAGAAATTGAATAAAAATATTATATCTTAATTTATTAAGGAAGATCTTAGTATGTACACATGCAGGTTCAGTCACTTTAGTCATGTCTGACTCTGCAACTCTATGGACTGTAGCCCACAATGCTCCTCTGTCCATGAAAGTCTCCAGGCAAGAATATTGGAGTCATTTGCATGCTCTCCTCCAGGGGATCTTCCTGACCCGAGAATCAAACTTGCATCTGCCTGTGTCTCCTGCATTGCAGGTGGATTCTTTATCTACTGAGCCACGTGGGAAGCCCAGAGTCTTAGTATATTCCCTTTTATAATATTAAGAAATCCTACAAAAAATATTAACCAATAAAACAGTCACAGGCTTTAACACAAGTTAAGGAAATTCATTTCAAGCTACAAAAATTCCAATAAATTCAGTGTTTATTGAGTTCTTATTATGAACAAAGCACTGTGATCTGCAAAAAAATAAGACATGTCCTTTGTCTCATTTAAAGGTACCATAATATAGAGGTGAAAAGATATTGGTGAACTAGTGAAACTTAGAAAAATTTTGTAAATTATGTCAGGAACCATCTTATTACAAGGCAAAGGAGAGGGAGCAGTGGATATTTCTTGTTCCATGGAGACTGCAAATTGAAAGAAACAGCGCTCTGAAATGATGCCAACAGTGTAAAATGGAAATGCTACCACTCATGAGAAGCTCATTTTGACCTTCCTAAGGAAAATTTGATTTTATGGCTGGCTGGATTCTTGTTTCACTTTGCAGGAGTCTTTTTCCTAGTTCCTTCCTGCACAGCCAGGTACAAGTAACTCATGCATGAACAGCCACCACCCAATCTATACTAAGACCCACAGCCAGACCTGGGAAAGTATTGATCAGTTTCCGATAAGTCACCTCACCATCAGACTCAAGACTTCAGCATGACTGCTGCTGCTGCTGCTAAGTCACTTCAGTCGTGTCCAACTCTGTGCGACCCCACAGACGGCAGCCCACCAGGCTCCCCCGTCCCTGGGATTCTCCAGGCAAGAACACTGGAGTGGGTTGCCATTTCCTTCTCCAATGCGTAAAAGTGAAAAGTGAAAGTGAAGTCGCTCAGTCGAGTCCGACTCTTAGCGACCCCATGGACAGCCGCCCTCCAGGGTCCTCCATCCATGGGATTTTCCAGGCAAGAGTACTGGAGTGGACTGCCATATAACTGAGGTAACTTCTATAACCAAGAGTGTGTGATTCAGCTAAAAAAATTTAAAAAGGCAAAACTAACCTGTATCCTTAGAAGTTAGGACAGTGGGTACCTTTTGAGAGGTAAAAAATAAGTTTATAAAGGGGCTGAGGACAGTCCCTAGAGTGCTGATAATTGTCTACTTCTCTTGTGGCTACTATATGAGCTTGCTGACTTTGTATGTATTTATAATTCATGAATATATTACGTGTCGTTGATTTTCAGTCACTAAGTTGTGTCCAACTCTTGTAACCTCGTGGACTGCAGCATAACAGGTTTCCCTATCCTTCACCATCTCCCAGATTCTCCTCAAACTCATGTCCGTTGAGTTACTGATACCATCAAACCATCTTGTCCTCTGCTGCCCCCTACTCCTCTTGCCCTCAATATTTTCTAGCATCTGGGTATTTGCAAATGAGTCAGCTCTTTGCATAAAGTAGCCAAAGTATTGGAGCTTCAGCATCCATCCTTCCAATGAGGATTCAGGGTTGATTTCCTTTAGGATGGACTGCTTGGATCTCCTTGCAGTCCAAGGGACTCTCAAGACTTCTCCTACACCACAATTCAAAAGCATCAATTCTTCAGCACTCAGCCTTCTTTATGGTCCAATTCTAATATCCATTAATGACTACTGGAAAAAGCATAGCTTTGACTAGATGGAATTTTGTTGGCAAAGTGATGTCTCTGCTTTTTAATATGCTGTCTAGATTTGTCATACCTTTTCTTCCACAGACCAAGTGTCTGTTAACTTAATGGCTGCAGTCAACATGCAGAGTGATTTCGGAGACCAAGAAAATAAAACCTGTCAGTCACTGTTTCCAGTTTTTTTCTGTGTCTGTTTGCCATGAAGTGATAGATGTGCATGTCACGATCTTAATTTTTTGAGTGTTGACTTCTAAGCCAGCTCGTTCCCTCTTCTCTTTCACTCTCTTCAACAGGCTCTTTAGTTATTTTCTTTCTGTGATTAGAGTGGTATCATCAGCATATCTGAGGTTGTTGATATTTCTCCCATCAAACTTAATTCCAGTTTGTGATTCACATAGCCTGGCATTTCGCATGATGTACTCTGCATATAAGTTAAATAAGCAGGGTGAGAATATACAGCCTTGACATACTCACTTGCCAATTTTGAACCACTCCATTGTTGCATTTACAGTTCTGTTACTTTTTGTCCTATATACAGGCTTCTCAGGAGACAGGAAAGATGGTATAGTATTCCCATTTCTTTAAGAATTTTCCATAGTTTGTTGTGATCCACACATGTGGTCACAAAGAGTTGGACACTAATTAGCAACTGAACAACACAGTCAAAGGCTTTCACATATTCAATGAAGAAGAATTAGATTTTCTTTTATTAATCCCCTTGCTTTTTCTATGATCCAACAGATGTTTGCAATTTGATCTCTGGTTCCTCCACCTTTTAAAATCCAACTTGTACATCTGGAAATTCTTGGTTCATGTACTACCAACATCTAGCTTGATGAATATTGAGCATTACGTTACTAGCATGTGAAATGATCAGAGTTATATGATAGTTTGAACATTCTTTGGCATTGCCCTTCTTTGGGATTAGAATGAAAATGGACCTTTTCCAGTCCAATGGACATTGATGAGTTTTCAAGAAGCAAAAGCTAGAATAAAGATTGCCAGGAGAAATATCAATAACCTCAGATATGCAGATGACACCACCCTTATGGCAGAAAGTGAAGAAGAACTAAAGAGCCTCTTGATGAAAGTGAAACAGGAGAGTGAAAAAGTTGGCTTAAAACTAAACTTTCAGTAAACTAAGATCATGGCATCTGGTCCCATTATTTCATGGCAAATAGATGGGGAAATAATGGAAACAGTGACAGACTTTATTTTGGGGGGCTCAAAAAAATCACTGCAGATGGTGAGTGCAGCCATGAAATTAAAAGATGCTTGCTCCTTGGAAGAAAAGTTACGATCAATTTATACAGCATATTAAAAAGCAGAGACATTACTTTGCCAACAAAGGACCATCTAGTCAAAGCTATGGTTTTTCCAGTAGTCATGAATGGATGTGAGAGTTGGACTATAAAGAAAGCTGAGCCCTGAAGGATTAATGCTTTTGAACTATGATGGTTTTGGAGGAGAATCTTGAGAGTCCCTTTGAGAGCAAGGAGATCCAACCAGTCCATCCTAAAGGAAATTAGCCCTGAATATTCTTTGAAAGGACTGATGCTGAAGCTGAAACTCCAATACTTTGGCCACCTGATGGGAAGAACTGACTCATTTGAAAAGACCGTGATGCTGGGAAAGATTGAAGGCAGGAGGAGAAGGGGACAACAGAGGATGAGATGGTTGGATGGCATCACCAACTGAATGGACATGAGTTTGAGTAAACTCCAGGAGTTGGTGATGGACAGGGAGGCCTCTTGTGCTGCAGTCCATGGGGTCGCAAAGAGTCAGACATGACTGAGTGAGTGAACTGAAATGAATTGAACTGAGTGCAGCATTTTAACAGCATCATCTTTTAGGATTTTAAATAGCTCATCTGAAATTCCGTCACCTGGTCTAGATTTGTTGTAATGCTTCCTAAGTCCCACTTGACCACACTCCAGGATGTCTAGCTTTAGGTAAGTGACCACACCATCATGGTTACATGAGTCATTAAGTTCTTTTTTGTATAGTTCTTCTGTGTACGCTTGCCGCTTGTTCTTCTCTTCTGCTTCTGTCTGATCTTTGCCATTTCTGTCCTTTATTGTGCCCATCTTTGCATGAAATGTTCCCTTGGTATCTCCAATTTTCTTAAAAGGATCTCTAGTCCTTCCTATTCATACTGTAGTAAAAATTGTTAGTAAAAAATTTCATTTTCAAGACTTTAATAAGTGCTTGTTGTTGTTTAGTCTCTACATCGTGACCAACTCTTTTTTGACTCCATGGACTATAGCACACTAGGCTCCTTGCTCCATGGGATTTCCCAGACAAGAATACTAAGGTGGGCTGCCATTTCCTTCTCCAGGGGACCTTCTTTACTCAGGGATTGAACCCGTGTCCCCTGCATTGGCAGGCAGATTCCTTACCACTGACCTATATGGGAAGCCCTTTAATAGTTCTAGAATCACATCATTTGGACTTTAATATTACTATGTGAGCTCAGACAATTTGTCTTAGCTCTCTGACTCATTTTTATTCTATATATAAGGATATGATAATGTTGTAAGTCTCACAGTTTTGTTTAGACAATTATGTAGTATGATACACATAAATTGGTTAAAATGCTATTTATCATTTAAAAAGCACTTAATAAATAACATTTTTGCTGTGGTTTTGTGATATTTCTCTCAGTATTTTGTTGTTTATTTCTTTCTTAAAGTAATATTTGAACCTTATGAATTCCACTACAGCTTTCATATTTTTAATTTTCATTAGCATATGGCTCTTAAATTTGTAGTAGTACTGGTAATATAATTCTAGTATCAGTGTTATGACAGTTCATTGTGTAGCTTTATGTAAGTCACTTCCTCACAGAAAAACTAAGTTTTACATATTTAAAAAACACTGGGTTTAGATAACATGAGAACAAGAATTTCAACTTACTCTAAATTTCTAATAATATATGTTAAAATAATATTATAGGTACACGTACATTGACTAAAATATCTAGATCCAATATTAATAATTTCTTTGTTGTGTAATCTGCATTTTATATCTTCAGGGTATGTAATCCTTATTTTATTCCATAATAATAAAAAAACTGTAAAAATCTACAGATAAGCAAATAGATAAAATATAACACTCTATTTCCAATACTATGTTTAGATCATAGGGTAGATGCAGATAAACCTAGATATATGTATATATGTATTGTTTTTAAACATAGGCACCCATACATACATATAAACACAAACATAGATGCTTCATTTTATAATCACATGAAGATTTCCCTTTACTGCTTAAAAGCAGGATATGTATGGACAGAACTTCGTATTGCAGTGCAAGGAAGTCTGTTGAAAAATGACGTCTTCAGAAAAACATTTGAAATACTTTTTTCAAGATGATAAAAGCAAGGATATTTTTAGAATTTTGAGGCTAAAGAAAAAGTCTTTTTTAGAGAAAATGTTTATAAGGAGGTATGTTGTAATGTAAGAACTGAAAAGTCATGTTAAGAGAATAAGTATAAATACTACTAATTGCAGGACAACTCAATTATTTAAACTGAGAGTGATATTAGGCAGCATAGAAAATATCACAAAAATTACATTTTATGTTTTAATGGCAAACAAGTTGTTTTTCAGTTCAGTTCACTCTATCAGTCATGTCCAACTCTTTGTGACCACATAGACAGCAGCACACCAGGCCTCCCTGTCCATTACCAACTCCAGGAGTTTACTCAAACTCATGTCCATCGAGTCGGTGATGCCATCCAGCCATGTCATCCTCTGTCATCACCTTCTCCTCCTGCGTTCAAATCCTTCCCAGTATCAGGGTCTTTTCTAAGGAGGGAGTTCTTCACATCATGTGGCAAGTCTAGTTCAGTCAGTTCAGTCACTCAGTGGTGTCCAACTCTTTGAGATCCCATGGACTCCAGCACACCAGGCCTCCCTGCCCATCACTAACTCCTAGAGCTTACTCAAACTCATATCCATTGAGTCAGTGATGCCACCCAACCATCTCATCTTCTGTTATTCCCTTCTCCTCCACCTTCAATCTTCCCCAGCATCAGGGTCTTTTCAAATGAGTCAGTTCTTCCCATCAAGTGGCCAAAATATTGGAGTTTAGCTTCAGCATCAGTCCTTCCAAGGAATGTTCAGGGCTGATTTCCTTTAGGATGGACTGGTTGGATCTCCTTGCTGTCCAAGGGACTCTCAAGATTCCCCTCCAACACCGCAGTTCAAAAGCTTCCATTCTTCAGCACTCAGCTTTCTTCATAGTCCAACTCTCACATCTGTTAATGACTACTGGAAAAACCATAGCTTTGACTAGATGGTCCTTTGTTGGCAAAGTAATGTCTCTGCTTTTTAATATGCTATCTAAGTTGGTCATAGCTTTTCTCCCAAAGAGCAAGCATCTTTTAATTTCATGGCTGCAGTCACCATCTGCAGTGATTTTTGAGCCCACCAAAATAGTCTGTCACTGTTTCCATTGTTTCCCCATCTATTTGCTATGAAGTGATGGGACAAGATGCTATGATCTTTGTTTTCTCAATGCTGAGTTTTAAGCCAACTTTTTCACTCTCGCTTTCATCAAGAGGCTCTTTAGTTCTTCTTCACTTTCTGCCATAAGGGTGGTGTCATCTGCATATCTCAGGTTATTGATATTTCTCCGGGCAATCTTGATTCTAGCTTGTGCTTCATCCAGTCTAGCATTTCTCATGATGTACTCTGCATATAAGTTAAATAAGCAGGGTGACAATATACAGCCTTGAAACACTCCTTTCTGAATTTGAAACCAGTCTGTTGTTCCATGTCCAGTTCTAACTGTTGCTTTTGACCTGCATGCAGATTTCTCAGGAGGAAGGTCAGGTGGTCTGATATTCCCATCTCTTTCAGAATTTTTCACAGTTTGTTGTGATCCACACAGTCAAAGGCTTTGGCATAGTCAATAAAGCAAAAGTAGATGTTTTTCTGGAACTCTCTTGCTTTTTCTTTGATCCAACCGATGTTGGCAATTTGATCTCTGGTTCCTCTGCCTTTTCTGCATCTGGCTTGAACATGTGTAAGTTCACGGTTGATGTACTGTTGAAGCCTAGCTTGGAGAATTTTGAGATTACTTTGCTAGTAAAGTAATTGCACAAGCAATTATGTGGTTATTTGAGCATTCTTTGGCATTGATTTTCTTTGGGACTGGAATGAAAACTGACCTTTATAGTCTAAAGATAAATGTATTCATGACTTCCTCCTTATGCTACAACAGCATAAGCCACAATGTTATCTCTTTACTCAAAAGACATTTATTAAATATATCCCTCTGAAGCAACTTACCATGTACACACCTTATACAACAGCTTCCCAGGCGGAGCTAGTGATAAAGAACCCACCTGCCAATACTGGGATGTAAGAGACACAAGTTCAATCCCTGGGTCAGGAAGTTCCTGTGGAGGACACGGCAACCCACTCCAGTATTCTTGCCTAGAAAATCCCATGGAGAGAGGAGCCTGGCAGGGTATGGTCCATAGGAACATAAACAGTTGGACATGCCTGAAGTGACTTGGCTTGTGTGCACTTTATACAGCAAACCCTTTCAAAGCAGCTGGAGATAACTTCTCAAAAAATGCAGATAAGTGATTTGTTCTCATATAAAGTACATTCTAATGGGAAGGATAGACATAAAGAATTAAACAAACAACGTAACTATCAATTCTGATACAACCTATGAAGGGAAAACAAGGTGATAAGACTATTTAGCAATTCTCTGGGGGTAATATCAGATACATGTTAAGAATAATTTTTCTGCAGAAGTAATATTTCAGCTGAGAATCACAGGTGAGAATGAGTCAGCCAAAGAAAGTGAATTTCAGTGAAAGATAACAAACACAAAAGATTAAAGGCTCATCAGCAGAAACAGGATGGAAAGGCCAAGGGAGTCTTTTCCAGACTTGCCACACTTCACACAAGAATCACCTCCTAACAAAGAAATTCCCCAATCCTCATTCTGTCACTGCCTGTTATGGATTCACTGTTATGGACTGAATTGTGTTCCCCCACCAAAAAAAAAAAATTCGTATGCTGAGCCAAGTCTCCAGTATGATAGTATTTGGAATAGCAGACTTTGGGAGATAATTATGTTTAAATGAGGTCATAAGGGTGGAGCTCCCAGGATCAGATTAGTGTCTTAGAAAAGGATAATGGGGCTTCCCTGATAACTCAGTTGGTAAAGAATCCACTTTCACTGCAGGAGACGCAGGTTTGATCCCTGGGTCAGAAGGATCCGCTGGAGAAGGGAAAGGTTACCCACTATAGTATTCTGGCCTGGAGAATTCCAAGGATTGTAGAGTCCATGGGGTCGCAAAGAGTTGTACATGACTGAGTAATTTTCACTTCACTTACTTACTTCACTTGAAAGGATAATGAGACCAGAGCTTTCATTGTTGAACATCTGAGGACACAGTAAAAGTGGTAACATGGTCATGCTACAAACCAGGAAGAGAGCTCTGGTGATAACTCAGCAATGCCAGTATTCTAATCTAGGACTTCCATCTTCCAGAACTGTAAGAAAGAAACAGTTATTTAAGGAATCTGGTCTATGGTAGCTTGTTAAAGTTGCCTGAGCTAAGATATACTCTTTCTTTTTACTTTGCTCTTTTCTTCCTAGTACTCACAGACTTGTAGCATTAGCAGTTCTCGCTTTGCATGGTACTGATATGCATGAATTCTAATTACTGTCATTTAGTTAGATAACATCAGACTTCCCAAACTACATCATTCACATTTCAATTACTACATTATAGTCACTGGAAATAATTATATGAAGTACAAACTTCACTGCTGTCTCTTCAGTGCATGGATTGCTCCGTACATAACTAGTAATGTGTGCTAGCTTCTCTCTCGTGATACAGAGCAGTGGCTGCAAGACACAGCTCCCAGTCCACCACAGATCACGAGGGTGAACACTGATGCACTGAAACCATTCTGTACCGATACAAGCATCCTGTTTGCCATTTTCAGTACAGTAGTCAATACATCACATGAGATATCAATAATTTTTATAAAATAGGTTTTGTGTTAGTTGATTTTGGCCAACTGTGGACTAATGTAAGTGTTCAGAGCTTATTTAAGTAGGCTAGGCTAAGTTGGGCTTCCCATTTGGGTCTAGTTGTAAAGAACCCTCCTGCCAATACAGTATATGTAAGAGATGTGGGTTCAATTCCTGGGTTGGGAACATCCTCCAGAGGAGGGCATGGCAACCCACTCTAGTATTCTTGCCTGGAGAATCCCATGGAGAGAGGAGTCTGATGGACTGCAGTCCATAGGGTCACAGAGAGTTGGACGTGACTGAAGCAACTGAGCATATTCAGGCTAAGTTATGTTTAGTGTGTTGCTGCTGCTGCTGCTGCTGCTAAGGCGCTTCAGTCGTGTCCGACTCTGTGCGACCACATAGATGGCCTCCTACCAGGCTCCCCCGTCCCTGGGATTCTTCAGGCAAGAACAATGGAGTGGGTTGCCATTTCCTTCTCCAATGCATGAAAGTGAAAAGTGAAAGTGAAGTCACTCAGTCATGTCCGACTCTTAGCGACCCCATGGACTGCAGCCCACCAGGCTCCTCCATCCATGGGATTTTCCAGGCAAGAGTACTGGAGTGGGGTGCCATTGTTTAGTGGGTTAGTTGCATTAAATGCATTTTCAACACATCATGTCTTCAACCTAAGTTGTAAGTCAAGGGTGATCTATACTTCACAACAGAAATCACAAAGAATAAAGATGTGGAAATTGATACAAACTTAGAAAGTGATATGACAATTTGTCAAATCACAGAAAACATGCTTACTTCATAAATGATGCAACTTGAAGTCAAGAGTACAATTTAAACTACCTCTGATAAATTTATTACAAGTCAAGGGAAAAAAAAAACATTTTAGTTTCTCAATGTTTATAGTATTTTCCATTATAGTACACTAGGTAAATGTTAGTTTTTTTTCTTTTTGTAATGAATTTTTAAATTTTAATTGGAGGATAATTATTCATTGGAAGGACTGATGTTGAAGCTGAAACTCTAATACTTTGGCCGCCTGATGCAAAGAGGTGACTCATTTGAAAAGACCCTGATGCTGGGAAAGATTGAGGGCAGGAGGAGAAGGGGATGACAGAGGATGAGATGGTTGGATGGTATCACTGAGTCAATGGACATGGGTTTGGGTGAACTCTGGGAGTCGGTGATGGACAGGGAGGCCTGGCGTGCTGCGGTTCATGGGGTTGCAAAGAGTCGGACACCACTGAGCGGCTGAACTGAACTGAATTGATTAACATGGTTGTGTTGTGAATTAGTCATAAGTATACATATGTCCCCTCCCTCTTGGGCCTCCCTCCCACTTCCCGCGGCCCTCCCCTATTTCTCCATCTAGGTTGTCACAGAGCACTGACTTGAGCTTCCTACCTTATGCAGCAACTTCCCAATTGTGGTCTGTTTTACATATGGTAATGTGTATGTTTCGGTACTACTGTCTGTTTCAACAAAATGTTTAAAGATCATGGAACAATCATACTTTTCCTTTGATTATGAAAGTCTTAGTTCAAATGTTGCTTTATGTTTTTGTTTTGAGTTTTTGCTTTGACACTACTGTGAACAGCAAAGGTGGTCTGTGTACTTGTTTTTTTCTTGCTGCTGTTGCTACCCCTCCCTAATGTAAGTCCCTTAAATGAAAGGATTGTCATCTTCTTGGTTTGCTAATGTGTTCTAAGACCCTATAGTAGTTCTGGCATAATAATTGGGATGAACAGAAATCAATGAATAACCAAGGAAAAGAAAAAAAAAAAATGGTGGGCAAAATTAGCCTTGCAAAACTTGGGTATTATTTTAATGAATAGGAAATCAATGAAGAAATTTAAGCAGGATATTAACATAATCTGATTTATGTTTAAAAAGATAACTTTAACTTCTCTTTTACATAATTAAGGTAATGTGCCCAGAAATGGAGAAAAAGGAGAACAGTAAAAAGGTTAGTGCAGTGGTCCATGAGAGATGAAAATGACTTGATTTAGCATGGTTAATAGTCCTGAAAGGAAAAAGTGAATGAATATGAGATTTCTGTTGGAAGGTTCAGGAGTCTTGCCTACAGATTGAATGTAAAAATTAAATGAAAAGTGGAATCAAGGATAACTGCTAGATTTCTGATTGACATAGCTAAATAGATATTGATCCATTTACCAAGATGGCAGAATCTGGGGGAAAAACAAGATTAAGGGTTAGTGGAGTGGATAAATATGTCAATTTCATTTCTGTGAAGTTTAAAATAGGTTTAAGATATTTGAGTGCAGTTATCAGATAGATGTCTTCTGAGCTCAGGGTAGCAAACTGATGGGTGGCATAAATCCAAGTGTATATAGAAGTGTATTGAGAATTACAGGAATGGATGCTATCTCAGAAGAGAAGGTTCATGCTGAGCTCTGTAGCTATTGAATAATTGCAAGGTTGGTAGAGGAGTAAGAAGAAATAAAATGGTCACTAAATTAAAATCAGTATCACAAAACCCAATGATATATATTTTTTAAGAAAGACATGATCCACTTATTCATATTTTATTGAATCAAATTCAGTACTATGAAGATAAAACATTTCCTATTTGACTGTTTTAGTATGGAGTTTTAGTTGACCTTGACAGAAATGATTTTAGGAGAGTGGTATAGATAAAGTTAGATGTAATTAAATTTAATGTAGTTAATGATTGATTTAGTTTTAAGTCTACCATCTTGATATTTGTTTTGTTTATACCATGCATACTTTGTTCCTGTAGTCTTTTGGTTCTGTCTTGTTTTGTATTAATTATTTTTACTTTAGGATAGAATTAGATTTATAGAAAAATTGTGACAATATTACACAGTTCCAATATCCCTCACTTGCATTTTCCTTGATTATCAAACATTTTGTATTAGTATGATATTTGTGTCTCAGTGAAGAAAACAATGTTGACACACAGTATCAATAACTAAAATCATACTTTATTCTGATTTGCTTAGTTTCTGCCTAATGTCCTGTTTTCTTCTCTTACAGAATTCCATCCAAAATGCCATGCTATATTTAGTCATTACCTCCTTAGGCTCTTCTTGTCAGTAACAGTTTCCAGATTTTCTTATCTTTGATAACTTTGACACAGAAAATATCCATGACCATCTTTTTAATGTCCTTACTTAGTAGATCAGTCATTTCTCCAAGGAACTCTGACTCCTTTAATTGGAGAACAGTTTTAGAAAACAAGATTACTGTAGTTTTGCAGCAAAACTTGAAAAAGAATAGTGTGAATTACTCAACCTTGCTTTTCTTCTTTGATACTGTGTTGGATATTTTAGGTCTTTCACCTTTCTGTTAAAATTTTAGATTCATTTTGTTGATAACCACAAAATAAATTGGATTTTATTTGGGATTGTAATAAAAAATAGATCAGATGGGAAAACCATGAACTAAACAACACTAAACCTTGTAATCTAGGAACATGGAATTTCTATTCCATTTATTTATATCTTATTTGATTTCTTCCATTTGAGTTATTTTTTTACATAGTCCTGCTGCCAAAAAATTACCAGCTTAGCATATTACCTAAAAAAATCACTTTTCCTTTACCTTGTTTGTGTTTGCAAATAAAACAATTAATTACTGTCAGTCAGACACACTCATGCCCAAGCATGTATACACATCATTTAAAATTTAATATTTGCCCCTTATTCTGTAAATATGTGTTTAAATTGCAAGAGGCAGTTATTTTTGTCAGGTTTATAAGATTTTATATATAAAAGGTCATTCTCTTGTATGTAGCCCTCTATACTGTGAAAAATGTATATTGTTATGAAAATACCACCGCAAACAAGGAATAGGATATTTCCACCACTACCCCTAGAACTTCCTTTATGCCACTTTATCATCAACTTTACAATCAGTCCTTCACCTATGAGCATAGCTAAACATATTGTCCTAGTAGTTAGACTTTTTTCCATGATTTTCATAACACTCAAACATACAGTTCATCTGCCTTCTGGCTAATTTCACTTAGCATGTAGGCTTTTTAAAAGACCCCGATGCTGGGAAAGATTGAAGGTAGGAGGAGAAGGGGATGACAGAGGAAGAGATGATCGGATGGCAGCACCACTTCAATGGACATGAGTTTGAGTAAACTCTGGGAGTTGCTGATGGACAGGAAGGCCTGGTATGCTGAAGTCCATGGGGTCACAAGGAGTTGGACACAACTGAGTGACTGAACTGAACTGAACTGCAGGCTTTTGGGCTTCTGTTGTGGCTCAGAGGGTAAAGTATCTGCCTGCAATGTGGGAGACCTGGTTTGGAGACCTGGGTTCAATCCCTGGGTAGGGAAAATCCCCTGGAGAAGGGAAAGGCTATCCACTCCAGTATTCTCGCCTGGAGAATTACATGGACTGTATAGTCAATGGGGTTACAAAGAGTCAGACACTACTGAGCTATTTTCACTGAAGGCTTTTAGAATCAATCTTGTGCATAAATAAGTTGTTGTTGTTCAGTAGCAAAGTTGTGTCCGACTCTTTGCTATCCTATGAACTGCAGCACACCAGTGTCCTCTGTCCTCCACTAATTCTAAAGTCTCCTCAAACTCATGCCCATTGAGTCAGTGATGATTTCTAGCCGTCTCATCCTCTGCTGCACCTTCTCCTTTTGCCTTCAACCTTTCCCATCATCAGGGTCTTTTCCAATGAGTTGGCTGTTCATATCATTTGGCCAAAGTATTGGAGTATAAGTTTCAGCATCAGTCCTTCCAATGAATATTCAGGGTTGATTTCCTTTAGAATTAACGAGTTTGATCCCTTTCTGTCCAAGGGATTTTCAAGAGTCTTTTTCAGCACCACAATATGAAAGCATCAAATCTAAGTAGTCAATCCCTTTTCATGACTGAGTAGCATTTAACTCTCTGGATACAATGTGTTAATCCATTCAAACTATGATAGATATTGAGTTGCACTGAAAAAAGTCTTTTGTCTAGAACATGGATCCTCAGTTTTGAGTTCACCAAGTTGTTGGAAGGTGGCAATGAAATGACCCTGAGTGCTTACTCTGGACTTCCTCTGTGAGTGAAAATATATAGCAATATGAGTTTTTGAGGTAATATAGATACTGTTTCAAAAATTCATTTGGAAATATCAATAACCTCAGATATGCAGATGACACCACCCTTATGGCAGAAAGTGAAGAGGAACTCAAAAGCCTCTTGATGAAAGTGAAAGAGGAGAGTGAAAAACTTGGCTTAAAGTTCAACATTATGAAAACGAAGATCATGGCATCTGGTCCCATCACTTCATGGGAAATAGAGGAGGAAACAGTGAAAACAGTGTCAGACTTTATTTTTGGGGGGCTCCAAAATCACGGCAGATGGTGATTGCAGCCATGAAATTAAAAGACACTTACTCCTTGGAAGGAAAGTTATGACCAACCTAGATAGCATATTCAAAAGCAGAGACATTTCTTTGCCAACAAAGGTCCATCTAGTAAAGGCTATGGTTTTTCCAGTGGTCATGTATAGATGTGAGAGTTGGACTGTGAAGAAAGCTGAGCACCGAAGAATTGATGCTTTTGAACTGTGATGTTGGAGAAGACTCTTGAGAGTCCCTTGGACTGCAAGGAGATCCAACCAGTCCATTCTAAAGGAGATCAGTCCTGGGTGTTCTTTGGAAGGAATGATGCTAAAGTTGAAACTCCAATACTTTGGCCACCTCATGTGAAGAGTTGACTCACTGGAAAAGACTCTGATGCTGGGAGGGATTGGGGGCAGGAGGAGAAGGGGATGACAGAGGATGAGATGGCTGGATGGCATCATCGACTCGATGGATGTGAGTCTGAGTGAACTCCGGGAGTTGGTGATGGACAAGGAGGCCTGGCGTGCTGCAATTCACGGGGTCGCAAAGAGTCGGACACTGCTGAGTGACTGAACTGAACTGAACTGAATAATATTTTAGAAATAACTGAAATGGAAAGATTTTATGGTAAGCCCACCATAGGTAGATAAAAGGTACAACTTCTCAGCTACTTCTGGAATGAAAAAAAATAATTTTTAAGCCTTATTGGAATCTCAGTTTTGCATAAAGGTAACAATTTACAAGAGGAAAAAAAAATAACAAAGGTTGCAGATACAAAAACAGGCATCTTGCATCTAATTCTGAGACCACCATTTACCAAATGGCTTTTATTTCTCAGAGCCACAGTTGTAAAGCTGCAGTAGATGAAGCTGAAGATCCATCAGGTTAATTAATTTGCTAAAATTTACTAAGACATCAAAAGCTAAGTCAGAATTCAAGTTCAGGGTTGGAAGGGGATAAATTAGGAAGATGAGATTAACATACACACACTACTATATATATATAATAGGATTCCCACGTGGTTCAGGTGTATAAGAATCCACTTGCAATGCAGGAGATGTGGGTTTCATCCTTGGGTCAGGAAGATCCCCTAAAGGAGGAAATGCCAACCCACTTCAGCATTCTTACCTGGAATATTCCATTGACAGAGCAGCTTGGCAGGCTACAGTCCATGGGGTCACAAAGGGTTAGACACTACTGAATGACTAAACAACAAACATATATAAAGTAGATAACCAACAAGGACCTACTGTATAGTATGGAAACTATACTCAATATTTTGTAATAACTTATAAGGGAAAATAATTTGAAAAAGTATATATATATATATATATATATATATATATATATACACATATATAACATAATATATATAAACTCCTGAAACTAACATGACATTGTAAATCAACTATACTTCAATAAAACAATAGATTTTAAAAAATTTCAATTCTAATACTCTAAGAGCCAAACTACTTCCATAATAACATGCTATTATTTTTTCACAGACGGTTACTGTGTAGGAAACCTTACCAAATGTGGTATATATTGGGAAAGCAGAGTGAAAGCAAATACTAGTAAAATGATTGATTGATAATAAAATTATTGGATATCCATTCCAAAGGCTTGACTTCTCTTTCTTGAAAAGTCCCACTGCTGGGCATACACACTGAGGAAACCAGAAGGGAAAGAGACACGTGTACCCCAATGTTCATCACAGCACTGTTTATAATAGCCAGGACATGGAAGCAACCTAGATGTCCATCAGCAGATGAATGGATAAGAAAGCTATGGTACATATACACAATGGAGTATTACTCAGCCATTAAAAAGAATACATTTGAATCAGTTCTAATGAGGTGGATGAAACTGGAACCTATTATACAGAGTGAAGTAAGCCAGAAGGAAAAACACCAATACAGTATACTAACGCATATATATGGAATTTAGAAAGATGGTAACAATAACCCTGTGTACGAGACAACAAAAGAGACACTGATGTATAGAACAGTCTTATGGACTCTGTGGGAGAGGGAGAGGGTGGGAAGATTTGGGAGAATGGCATTGAAACATGTAAAATATCATGTATGAAACGAGATGCCAGTCCAGGTTCGATGCACGATACTGGATGCTTGGGGCTAGTGCACTGGGACGACCCAGAGGGATGGTATGGGGAGGGAGGAGGGAAGAGGGTTCAGGATGGGGAACACATGTATACCTGTGGCGGATTCATTTTGATATTTGGCAAAACTAATTATGTAAAGTTTAAAAAAGAAAAAAAGAAAAAAAAGAAAAGTCTGGCTACTAAGAAGGGGAAATGAGAAGAAAATGCCTAAAACTGACCTAAATATAGAACTGCTTTTCAAAGTCAAAAGGGTAACATGTTTATCAGTTGCCTTGTCAAAGAGGAATAAAGTTATACTTGACCTTTGTTTAGGAAACAATTCCGTTCCTTTCCATAAAATAACTTCTTCCTCTTCCTCTTTGTATTACTCCTTTTAAATTATATTACATATTAAAGGTTAAACATTTTCTGCCCATACAATACAGCTATAATTTACAGCACACTGGTGTGGTTTTATATTTATATTTTGCTTTAAATAGCATATTTCTAGCTTAGGATCTATTATTACATCTGGCAAAATTGAAATGAGAGCATTAGAAGTTTGAATTTAGTGAGGTGTGAGGCCCATGGGGCCTTTACAATGCTTTCTTAAATAGCTAATCCCATATAGAATTGGATTTCTCCAGTGCCCTTGAGGATGTGTGTCTTCTGTATTTCAGGTAATCTAATTCATGGCTCTTGTTTATATATAAAAGTCGGGTACATTACATGGTTATTCCATCTGCCTTTTTTAAAATAAAAGACAGTTTTCTTTATTTTTTGTTAAAATAGCATATGCATGCCTCATTCATATTAAATATATTGAAATGTAAGCCTTTTTCACAAGTTTCAATGTTTTTCTAAGTATTCCAGATGGAGTAATATTATCATATTTATCCCTAGTTCTATCTCCTAGACTAAATTCCTAAATGTGGCAAGTTACCCCTTATTTATCCCTAGTTCTATCTCCTAGACTAAATTCCTAAATGTGGCAAGTTACCCCTTATTCTACCTCCTAGACTTGGTTTCTTAGTTTTAAGAATATCTTTTAATTTATAGAATTTAATCACAGATTTAGATAAAAATCAGCAGGGTATATAGTAACAAGAATACCTTCCTCAAGTATATAATCATAATATACAACTACATATATAATATACAATTGTACATATAATATACAATTTGATTTTGATTAATCTCTTGTAAAATTCATATTTCAGAATTTATTCTCTACAATACTATGTGATGAGATTACAAAGAATATAAATTAAATAAGATTTAGGCCAGCAGAATGCCACCTAAACCCACATAAGTCTTCATAAGTTTAACATAATATGGCTGAAATACTCATACTCTTTTTATTTTCTGAAAATAAATAAATGTGTCCTTGAAGTAGCATGTTATCTTTTTCTCCAATACTATGTGTTTGGAGTTCATGCAATTTTCCTGTCTTTTATATTGTATTCTATATCTGTGTTTCCTAGATTCTTTTACTTGCAGTTTTGATGAATCCCTCATAAATCATGTCCAGGAAAGTTAAATTGACAGTTAATAGAATTTAAAATTATCATCAAATTCCTATTCTAGTCTCATGAAATTTGGAGAATTTTAAAAAACTGTTCATGGATGAAAATACCAATATTTAAAAACATGAACGCCATGTGGAAATAAGAGTTTTATTTTCTTAAAATGACTTTAAATAGGATCCTGCTTGAATTCACCCAGACCAAAGCTTTTGTAATGGAAGACTTTGTAAAGTTGTATGAAATAGTCAGTTGTCATTTTCAGGGTACCCTTTCAAGTAGAGGGTTAACAGGGAAAAAAATTCAACGTTTCATTTTTCCAACAGACTGAAACAAATTAAATATGTTTTTCTGAATGTACAATATGGAAGTGTGTTCTCATAAAAACATAGTTAAAAGGCTGGGAAGTTGGCATGTCTTATTGAAGGATAGATATTCTGAGACACCAGGTACTGGGCAGAGGGCAGGAAATTAAAAGATAATGAGATTGCACAAGTGGAAGTCATAGCGATGTCAAGGGAACACTTTAATATATACTTTCGCCCTGAGAGTTGAAGACCATCTGGCAGGTCATCAGATCTCCTCTTGGCCTCTAACTCTACTGGAAGAAAAAGTGAATAATTGGGGGGGGGGGTTCACATTTCAGTACCTAGGTCAATAAGATTAAGACAAAATTCTGCCTTCAGAAGGACAGGTGCCATGAGGAGACACTTGGGATGTCAGAGTAATGATCGTGAGAGCATCAGCACATGACATTACATAATTTCTTCTTTAAAGCATTTCTCTAGGGATTCTAATTAATAAGGTAGTTTAGAGTTTCTTTTTTGGTATCTTTAATTTATATTTTGTTTCCTGAATTTAAGGGCAGAAGAAATACCCAGAACCGGGGTAGAGGGCATGGTGTAACTGAGTGTGCTGTGCTATGTGAGCTAAATGACTTCAGTTGTGTGACTCTGCCCTCTTGGTGACACTATGGACTGTAGCCACCCAAGCTCTTCTGTCTATGGGATTCTCCAGGCAAGAATCCTGGAGTAGGTTTCCATGCCCTCCTCCCGGGGATTGTCCTGACCCAGGGATTGCACTCAAGTCTCTTACAACTCCTGCTTTGGTAGGTGGGGTCTTTACCACGGGTGCCACTTGGGAAGCCCATTGAAACTGACAGGGATGATGAAAATTGACAAGGGAAAATGAGTTGGAGGAGGGAGGTGCAAAAACCAAGTAGGAGAAGGAATGAGCCATGAGTCCAGGCTAATGATGGGGTATGGTAGGCAATTATTAGAACACGGTTAGGCTTTTGTACTCAAAGAAATACAAGAGAATGATCTAAATTCATTGGTTCAGATCATCAGAAGATGCAAGTCCAGCTCTAAGCCTAAGTACATCTACCTACAAGCATGTAGGTGGAAGGGCTCCCAAGACTGGATGGAATGGAGAAGATCATAAAGATCATTAGGGCTCACAAGCTCAAACAATTGAAAGAAAGTTTCTGCAAGGATTGTCATTGACTATATTGTAAGAATAACTTAGAATAGGATTTAACAAATGAAGGAGGTAACATTAGTCTAATTAACTAATTAAATATCAATCCTTACCAGTCAGTCACTCTGACTTTTTCATAAATAACTTTAATTATGTAGCAGCCATACTTACGAAGCAAATCACTTCCAGTTTTTAGTTTTTCTGAGTGTTGGAGAGCTCTTGACTGTATTAAGAAGGGATTTTATTGTTGGAAAAACAGTTTTGGTCTTTATTTATTACCATATTGACTTCTTAACAAATAGAAAACTGTGTTAAATGATTGCACATATCTGTGGGAACATATTGGTTCTATAAAGGGGGAGGTCCTGGCATAAGGGAGTAAGGACCCCTTTCTTGGGAGAGATAGTAAAAGGAAATGAGCCTCCCACTAGCTCCTGGTCCCTAATTAAGTGCTTTCCTCTCAACAAATGTTTTAGTCTTCATACTTGATTTAATCCCATAGAATCAAGAGCAAACAGTGCAGAGAGCCAGCCAGCCCTTTAGCTATACGGATTTCTCAGCATAAAATGAAAAGTCCAAATGTGCTTTTGGTAGGTAACCATCCTTGATCTAAAATAGCACCACCGTGCAGGAAGGTGCACATTTACTGCTTTTGAATATTACGACTGATTTAAAATGTAAAGTGGGTTGCCCCACCACAGATGGGAATCGCTGAGACTCAGAGTGGCTAAGTGGTGTACTCGTTGGCTAAACTGCCAGAGGAACACAGGATATAAGATCTGCTGGCCTTCCATGCTCCAGGACATTTCATCACCTGCTTTTGAGAAATATTCTCTTCTTCTTGTCTCATCCTTCAACTTGTCTCTTCTTTATTCATATAGTCTATGTACTATTTTCTTCATCATGTATCCCTTTTCTATAGTTTGCATCTCTTGCTTTCCATCACAAATGGAATAACAAGAGTCTCTCAATCACTGCTGAAGAGCCTGTGGCTCCCAGGAGATTAGGGTGGCTCAGATGCTCAAGGTTGTATTCACTATTTCTGTCTCCGGACATGCAGAATCTTAAGACACACACGTGTATACTTGTAAATGGATATAATTAAGCTAAGATATTTGACTGCTTGCACCTATTTTTATATCCTTGTGTATTCAATGTGCTTATAAATGGAAATTTTTGTTCTGGTCCAATTGTTTTCTTGTCAGCTTCCAACATGATTGCATTCTGGGCTAAGGGCTCAAAAGACAGCAAATCCATACCCACATGTATTTTATGTTTTAGGTAATTGATTTTCTTAATGTTTATCACTGTTCAGTTAAGAAGTTTCAATGAAAAAAAAAGTTTCGATGATCATTTTACTCTATGGAAATAATTTAAGACTTTGTGGAATTTTCCAAGATTGAAAAATATGATCAGTGTCTGTGTGTTTCATTCTTCCTTTTCTGCCTAAATTGATTTTCTTTAGTCTTTCTAGGTCATTGAAAGTCCATTGGGGATTAGCTTTACCAATTTTACATGTGAAAATATTGAGCTTTCAATTTTTTTAAAGGGGGAAATCCAAACGAATGTCACACATGAAATACCTTAATTGCCAAGTATTCACGATAGATTAATTTTAATTTGTAGCTTATGTGTCAGTAACCTAGATCTTTCACACCAGAAATGGCATGGTTTTCTTTCCCTTTTCTTCTCATTTCGTTTTCTCTTCTTCTCTTTCCTCTTGTCTCCTTTTACTTTCATACCTCACTTTTCTGACCTGTACTAGTGCGATAGGGATAACTTTACTTTTCTAACATATGAGAAAAACTAACATATGGCTTCATGCGTTACAGAAAGAAGGTGAAGGAACAAAGTCAGTAGAAATAAAACTGAGTAAAATAGTAAGCTCCAATACTTTGGCCACCTGATGAGAAGAGCCCACTCTGGAAAAGATCCTGATGCTAGGAAAGGTTGAAGGCAAAAGAAGAGGGTGACAGAGGATGAAATGGCTAGATAGCATCACTGACGGAATGGACGTGAATAATTTGAACAAACACATAGAGACAGTGAAGAACAGAGGAGCCTGGTTTGCTGCAGTCCATACGGTTGCGAAGAGTCAGACATGAATTAGCAACTTAAAAACAACAAATAGTAGATTCAGAGAAGAGTGCATAGATCATAAAAAAAATAAAAATCAATAATTAAAAATAAAGATTAAAATCAGATTAAGAATAAAAAAATTTTGATGGGCAAATGCAAAAAAAAATTATGGAGCAACAGACAAAATAATGGGGCAAAACTATGAAGTGATTTTGGTCTCATGATCAAAAAAGTGAGCTGAGCTAAGACTAGAGTTGCTGTTGCTGCTGCTGCTAAGTCGCTGCAGTCGTGTCCAACTTTGTGTGACCCCATAGACGGCAGCCCACCAGGCTCCCCCGTCCCTGGGATTCTCCAGGCAAGAACACTGGAGTGGGGTGCCATTGCCTTCTCCAATGCAGGGAACTGAAAAGTGAAAGTGAAGTTACTCAGTCGTGTCTGACTCTTCGAAACCCCATGGACTGCAGCCTACCAGGCTCCTCCGCCCATGAGATTTTCCAGGCAAGAGTACTGGAGTGGGGTGCCATTGCCTTCTCTGAGACTAGAGTTGAGACCTGGTCAATTGGAGCAGGGGTCCGCCAGAACCTGAACTTCACTCATTCAATTTCTATTTGCTTGTCAAGAGGCACCAATGCTGTGCTGGTAGTATTATAAGGAGAAGGAAAATATCAGAACAGGTAATATATAGTAACTGGAGGGACAACTGCACTGTGAGATCTGAAAAAGTATCTGGGAACAATTTGTGTTACAGACAAAAGATCAGGTTATAAATAAAAGAATTTGAATCATGCGCCAAAGGGTTAAATTGAGCCTGTGTTCGGATCTCTATTCACACCTAATGCTCTTCCTCTCAGTGAATCTGGGAGATTATAAGTAATGAAGTCATGTAGCTACATTGTTTTGCTTTTTGCACTGTTGGGAACTGCCATCTTGAACTAGGAATTCACAGAAGCAGATTCTTTCAGTTGCCAGATTAAATTGAATTGAGACTTGAAATATTTTAGTTCTTTGCGGCTTAAAAGTTTTTCCATGTACTTTAATTGCCTAGTGAACTGGGCTCACATACAGAAGGTAATAGTATAGAAAATGAAGCCAACAACTACTTTGTGGGGTGTGATTATGAGGAGCTAAGGTAAAAATGATTGCATAAACCTGTCAGGACATCTGTGTCAAAGACAAACAAAGCTAGTTAAGTGATAAAGGGCAGATTTTAATCACAAATACAGTGTTGCAACAGGGGAAAGGGTCCAGCATGAATTGAATGGAATTGAATTGAATTGAGATGAGCAATGAGGTCACTATGCATGCATTTTAAAGGGAGACTGAAGGACTAGGGGGAAGGAACAGGGGTGCTCAGTAAGTGAAAACTTACAGAGCTGATAAGTAGATACGGGATTTGACAAACCAACTGCATCAATTCACTGGAGATTATGGGAGTCAGGATTCTATTCTGGAGAGTCTAAGAGACAGAGGCCCTGTCCTCGGTGATGACCACATTTCAAAGGAAAGGTTTTTTTAGGACACTCTTCAGTTACAGGAGATACATTATACATCTCAAGGAAACAGAGGTAAGATTCACATTTTAAAGCCATTTTTAGTAAATGTTTTAACAAAGTAAGGTTGAAAACCTATGATCAACAGTTGGTTGGAATAAACAGTGCTTTTAGTAGCCTTGAGCCTCCTCAGGTAGGTGGACACTTTAAGGAAAAAATAGCAGCATCCTAGGAACACAACTGTGAGCTATTAGAAACTATATTAGCATTTAAGTCTTTTTAAGGTGAGCAAAAGGGGGGATTGGAGGAAATATTTTTTTTTTTTTTTTTTTGCTGAGCATCTGGAGTTTTCATAGACCAAGACTGAGGTCTACTCAAGAACAGGGCTTAAAGGAACTTGACAAGAGTCAAGGGAGAGAATCTGTGTTTCCTGACAGATTTCTGTGTACAGAAAGTACACAGAAAATGGTAAGTATCATTGTTATCTGATTATTTTCTGTAATCTGATGAGTTTTGTTAATCTTTTGAAGAAAACAGCTGAACATGAGTATTTAAGGTCACAAACCTAAACAACTTTTCACTATGTCCTTTTCTCCAACTCCTTCTGGTCCTCTCATCCATCATCTTCACAGAATAACATCACAAACACAGGAAAAAAAAAAAAAACATAAGAGAACTAATTAGATTGAAATGTATGGTGCCTGGTCCACATTCTTATCACAGCATCTCCTAGAATCTTAAGACAGCTTCAAACTGGCCTCTCTTCTAGCAGTGTTGTACTTCCTAGACAACATTCTCCAAATTGGTACCATATTGGTTTTCTAATAAAAAGTTTGATTTTTCACTCACTGCTGCAAATTAAACACATGCATATGTGGGCATGCCCACACACACAGTCATACTCCTTGGCTTAGCATAGGTATCCTCTCATGTGGAGATTTTCAGTTTCTTGATTTTGCCTTTTATCCTTCTATACTTATTTTATCATTGATCTTTGAATAGCATTTGGCCTGAATAGATTTCCTCAGTTTTTAATTCTACACACTAATCAAACACTCTTTCTTTAAAATCTTCATGTAGATGACCTCCTGTTTTAAGTCTTCCTTGACTCCCAGGATTAGCATCTTCTAAGCTTCCAAATTAAAGAAAAGTCTATGGATAATCTAGTTGTGGGATGTTTCTGTGTAGGTATGTATTTCTTTCCACATCTGAATGCTAGAAAGGCAAGGATTTCTTTGTTCCTCAGTTTCTCAGATTGTTCTTGCCTGGAGAATCCCAGGGTTGGGGGAGCCTGGTGGGCTGCCATCTATGGGGTCGCATAGAGTCAGACACAACTGAAGCAACTTAGCAGCAGCAGCAGCAGCAATACACAGGTAACATTTAATATATGGTAGATAAATGAATGGATGTTTTTTCCAGTAGTCACGTACAGATGTGAGAGTCAGACCATAAAAGAAGACTGAGCACCAAAGATTTGATGCTTTTCAACTGTGGTGCTGGAGAAAACTATTGAGAGTCCCCTGGACAGGAAGGAGATCAAACCAGTCAACCCGAAAGGAAATCAACCCTGAATATTCAGTGGAAGATCTGATGCTGAAGCTGAAGCCTCAGAATTTTGCCCTCCTGATGCAAAGAGCTGATTGATTCATTGAAAAAGACCTGGATGCTGGAAAAGATTAAAGGCAGGAGGAGAAGGGGGCGACAGAAGATGAGATGGTTGGATGGCATCATCAACTCAATGGACATGAGTTTGAGCAAAGTCCAGGAGGTAGTGAAGCCTGGTGTGCTACAGTCCATGGGATCAAAAATATTCAGGCATGACTGAGTAACTGAGAAACAACAACAAATGAATGGATACATGTAAAAATGAATAAGAACAACAGAAAATATTACAAAATGTTATAAAATGCTTATGCAGTTTGAATCTTTGAGTTTAACATTGCAGCTATAAATACAAATAGGAAAGATAATTGAAACATTTATGTAAGGGTTTGAGTGTTTTTCTCATTTACTTAAAATAATATGTTTCTAACTGATCTTGAACCTAGGTAAACTTGTATTCTGTTATTAACTACTTTTTCTCTAAGGATTATCATCTAGGGTTTTCTATATAGCAAAGTATAAAAAACACAGAAAAGAAAACAATTTGATTTGGTGAGAAAATCCTTGATAGATTCAAGTCCCAAGCTCATTATTTATTTACTACTGGAGGCTGTAATCTTTTCTCCGAAGGACTGCCCTTTTGTTTAGAGATCTTAAATCCATTGCTGAAAATTAGCTTACAAACCAGGAATTAAATCTGCAGGAATCACATTTGGCTTAAGACAAATTTAGCCCCTAAAAAAGAGCAAAAGAATGAAAAGGGACTTCAGTACCAATGCTGCTATTCAGGCAGCTAATACTAACCATCCGTGTGTGTGTGTGTGTGTGTGTGCGCGCATCCAATTGTGTCCAACTATAGCCCACCATGCTCCTCCATCCATGGCATTTTCCAGGCTGGAATACTGGAGCGGCTTGCCATTTCTTACTCCAGGGAATCTTTCTGACCCAGGGATCAAACCTGTGTCTCTTGCATGGACAGGAAGATTCTTTATCACTGTGCCACTGGGAAGCCCCAAGTATCATTATTCAGAATAAGGTACTAAAATCAGGCAGGTCACTGGACACTCATGCTTTGAGTCTCGGTGACCTGTGAAGGTCTGGACCTATGTAGTGACCTCTATATTTCTACAGAAATGTCCTAGTTTGTGGGTGATGAAACATATAGAGGTTTGATATTTCCAAGTTATCACTTAAAGATTTTTTGGTAGACATTGTAAAATTGTTTCTGTGATATGGACAGGAACATCTGTGTATTGAACGATGTTAATTTCAGACACTAAATGGTATGACCTTGAGCTATTATTTGAATTTTCTGAACTTCAGTGTCCTATTCCAAGTGGTCACTTCCCTTTCTCAAAAGGGAGATAATTTCAAAAGTTATCCTTGAAACAATATTATATTACTATTAACAAAAAACTAGAAATTAAAAAAGCCTGTGGGTGTCAGAAATTGAAATAGTAATATGCTCATGGAGATTTTACAGCTGTGTGTGTGTTCTTATTGTCGTCACTAGAAATAGATATTTAGACCTGTCCCCTTCTGCACCCAAACAGGATAATGTGAATAAGTGTCCTTCTCCAAAAGAAAAAAAATCCTTTTTATCTTTGAAAAACAGTTAAATCATTCATAATGTGGTATGAATCATGAAGAAACATAATCTCTGGTTTGTGTTAGAAAGGAACTTTGTACCTCTAAAAATGTACATTGTCATGTGAACAGAAAATTCCTCCTGAATATTGCTTGTTTTTTTTCCTCCCTGCTAATTTTAGAGATGTTATCACACAAAACCTGCCTTCATTCATGATGCAGTGATTGCCAGGGTTTGAATCAGATGGCACCAATAGAAGCGTGATGAGTTTGTACTGATAACACATTTTAAAATAATTTCTACTAAAAATATGTGCTTCAAGACTTAATTAACAACCAGAGTTCCCAGTTTATACATGAGATATAAACAGAAAATATATTTTGAAATCTTTATTGCAAACTTGTATGAAAATTGAATGTATAAATCAGGAAGAGGGTTGTGTAAGGCCATTTACTAACCAGACAGCTTGGCTGAAAGGGATGTAGACCAGGAGAGGAGAGTGACAGATGCAATATTTTATCATCTGTGACTGCATGACTGTCTCAATGCCTCTCTCCGCAAGTGGACCAGATCACACCAAATTTACCTTCTTTCTTTGTCTTGTATGGACAGATCAGAGGATGAAGCCCCTGTCCTGTAACTGGGTTGTTAGAGACAAAAGATAGGAAGAAGAGATAATGCTAATTTTAAAGTCTTGTAGCATTTATAGCTTCATGTACTCAGTTGATCAGTTGAATCCGACTCTTTGCAACCCCATGGACTGTAGCCCACCAGGCTCATCTCTGTCCATGGAATTTTCCAGGCAAGAATACTGGAGTGGGTGTCCATTCCTTACAAGTGATCTTCCCAATCCAGGGATCGAACCTGCATCTCTTGGGACTCCTGCATTGACAGTCGGATTCCTCACGACTAGCACCACCTGGGAAGCTTTACAATTGTGTTAAATCCACATCAGTCTGGGGGCATCCTGAGCTAACAGGACTGTCTCTTTCCTTTGTCTGTTCTCCCATCCTCAAGAACACCAAGCAGACCAACAGAGCCACAGAATCACAGACACCTCCTTGAGAGCTGGGTGAGCTACTGAAGATAAAGATGAAAGATATCAAATATGTTTCCCTGGGAAAGGAAATCCTCCCCCAACCTATTCATTTCTAGTTCATCCATGTGTCCACTTGGTTTTCTTCCCTAGCACACATTCTGTGCTCCTCTGAAAGATGGCGAACAATTTAATTCTGAGCGTGGCATGGATTAATACACAATGAATGTGGACAGAAAAAAGAATGCAGAGAGAGAGTGAGAGAGCATAAGATAAAGAGAAAGAGGAAAGAGGGAAGAAGAAGAAAGACATTTAGGAAGGACATGTAGTAGTGAGTGTGTGTGCTCAGTTATGTCTGACTCTTTGAGATCCCATGGACAGTAGCCTGCCGGGCTCCTCTTGTCCATGGGATTTCCCAGGCAAGAATACTGGAATGGGGTTCCATTTCCTTCTCCAGGGGATTTTCCCAACCCAGCGATCAATACCACATCTTGTCTCCTGCATTGGTAGGTGGATTCTTTACCACTTCATCACCTGGGAAGAGCATAATATAGATTAATTGTCTTAAGTCACTGCCTACTGTATTCCTCCAAATGCTGCCACTCCAATCTGCTTGTCACATCAGAGATGTTAAAAAAAAAAAATAGCATTTGTTTAAGCAGTTGTTTTTAAAACACTTTGTATATAAATTAGCAGATTTAATTTTAAACTGTGGACCAATGCTATGATGTAGGTATTATAAGAAAAGTAAATAATAGCTGTTTTATAAAAAAGAGAAACAAAGTCTCAGAGTATGACAAATTCTGTTCTGCTAGATTCTGGTAAGTTTTCAAGATTCTATTCCATCTCGAACCCTTCAGGAAATCAACCATGACAGCCCTAGTTCACAATGCTTTGTTGGGTCTCGGGGCAGGGGTGGGGGGAAGAAAAAAATCTGTAGAAAATAGGATTTAGTCTTTATCCAAATATTGCTTCTTAGCTTTGATTATGTTTTATATTTGCACCCCCTTTCTATCTAAATAATGAATGTTTAGAGTATGCCATATTTCCAAACATCTGATAAAGAAAAGAAATGTAATATTTATTCCTTGATTTTTGGACCAGAGAGTAGCACATAACATAAAATTATGAAAAAATACACATCATTTAAATAGGTTTTGACTCAAATGCTCAACAAGGACCTAGAATTCCAGAAAGCCTAGGCATTTGTGGGTATACTCCTACCATGATTGTCTTTACCTTGAGTATATTTCAGTATCTGAATATGTTTGCTAAAATATGCATAATCTCTGCTTTATACCAATAGTGTGATTTTCAATAGTTCTCCTTTTAAGCGTATTTTTCTATTTGGCTATCAGGACATTTTTTCCATAATTAGTCTACAACATTCACTTGCTTAAATCACCTCAGTGGTACCCTGGAGATTAGGGAATAGTTCAAATTCCTTATTTCATCATCCATAGAACTTGCCCTTCTCAAAAGGGGTAATATAATTTCATGGTTCTCTGCTTTTTTCCTGTGCCCAAGACACTTCTTTCTTTACTTTCTAAACTTTATCTATTTTTTAAGAACAGATTCAACTGCCATTTTCTTTCCAAAGACCTCTGGACAAACTGTCCCCTGCTCTCTAGCACTTTGTGCCTTTAGCATTTATCATTTATCATTACTTTCCACACAGATTAACTCTGTACTTGACACATCACCAGTGCTCAATAACTACATATAGAATGAAAGTGAAAGCCATTCAGTCGTGCCCGAATATTTGCAGCACAATGGACTGTACAGTCCATGGAATTCTCCAGGCCAGAATGCTGGAGTGGGTAGCCTTTCCCTTCTCCAGGGAACCTTCCCAACCCAGGGATCAAACCCAGGTCTCCCACATTGCAGGCAGACTCTTTACCAGCTGAGCCACAAGGGAAGCTGTGTATATATTATGTATAGAATAATATATTATGTATGTAATACATAATTAAGCATATATATTATGTATAGAATATGTATAGAATAAGTAAGTAAATTAACTAACTCATTAATTCATGAGGTAAACAACTAACTAATTAAGCATTCTTCCCTTCTCTATCTCATTTCATTTCCTATGGAATAATTCATTTGATTCAAAATGAACTCTGAAGCTCTTTTCAGTGATGATGTTCTAAGTGTCAATAATGAAATAATATACAAGTATGGTATAATCATTGTTTCCAAACTGCATTGCAAAATTTAGGTATGTTTTGTAGGTAAATATAGATTTACCAAAGTCAAGTAATTTGGAGAAAGTTGGCATGCCCTCCTCCCTTGCCTTTCAATGTCTCCTCAAACATGCACATTAACACATATAATACTAAATTAGGAAAACACTGATGAAATACGTAGTTTTTTGGCGGGGTGGAGAATTAATTTTTAGCAAAATCTGACTAGCACCTGGCTTCCTGAATACCAATTTAATATTATTACCACTGACTTCCCTGGTGGCTCAGATGGTAAAGCGTCTGCCTACAATGCGGGAGACCCAGGTTCAATCCCTGGGTCGGGAAGATCCCCTGGAAAAGGAAATGGCAATCCACTCTAGTATTCTTGCCTGAAAATCCTATGGACAGAGGAGTCTGGTGGGCTACAGTCCACGGGGTCGCAAAGAGTCGGACATGACTGAGTGACTTCACTTCCACCACTGCCTAATGAAGATTGCATGTGCACCTATATGCCACCTACTGTAACATATAGTAGTGAGGATTTACTTAATGCTTCGGTGTCCAGCTAGACTTTGTACCTTGTGAGAGTAGGGATGGTTCCAACAGTTTGCATATCTGAAATCTTTGTATCTAAAAGCATCTCCTACTTTAACATGGTCATCTGAGTTAAATTCACCCATCCCAATCCATTTTAGTTCGCTGATTCCTAGAATGTCGACATTCACTCTTGCCATCTCTTGTTTGACCACTTCCAGTTTGCCTTGATTCATGGACCTGACATTCCAGGTTCCCATGTAATATTGCTCTTTACAGCATCAGGCCTTGCTTCTATCACCAGTCACATCCACAGCTGGGTGTTGTTTTTGCTTTGGCTCCATCCCTTCATTCTTTCTGGAATTATTTTTCCACTGATCTCCAGTAGCATATTGGGCACCTACTGATCTGGGGGAGTTCCTCTTTCAGTATCCTATCATTGTTCATGGGGTTCTCAAGGCAAGAATACTGAAGTGGTTTGCCATTCCCTTCTCCATTGGACCACATTTAACTCAGATGACCATTATATCTACTACTGCGGGCAGGAATCCCTCAGAAGAAATGGAGTAGCCATTATGGTCAACAAAAGAGTCCAAAATGCAGTACTTGGATGCAATCTCAAAAACGACAGAATGATATTTGTTCGTTTCCAAGGCAAACCATTCAACATCACAGTAATCCAAGTCTATGCCCCAACCAGTAATGCTGAAGAAGTTGAAGTTGAATGGTTCTATGAAGAGCTACAAGACCTTATAGAACTAACACCCAAAAAAGATGTCCTTTTCATTATAGGGGGCTGGAATGCAAAAGTAGGAAGTCAAGAAACACCTGGAGTAACAGGCAAATTTGGCCTTGGAATACAGAATGAAGCAGGACAAAGACTAATAGAGTTTTGCCAAGAAAATGCATTGGTCATAACAAACACCCTCTACCAACAACACAAGAGAAGACTCTACACATGGACATCAACGGATGGTCAACACCGAAATCAGATTGATTATATTCTTTGCAGCCAAAGATGGAGAAGCTCTATACAGTCAGCAAAAACAAGACCAGGAGCTGACTGTGGCTCAGATTATGAACTCCTTATTGCCAAATTCAGACTGAAATTGAAGAAAGTAGGGAAAACCACTAGACCATTCAGGTATGACCTAAATCAAATCTCTTATGATTATACAGTGCAAGTGAGAAATAGATTTAAGGGACTAGATCTGATAGATAGAGTGCCTGATGAACTATGGAATGAGGTTCGTGACATTGTACAGAAGACAGGGATCAAGACCATTCCCATGGAAAAGAAATGCAAAAAAGCAAAATGGCTGTCTGGGGAGGCCTTAGAAATAGCTGTGAAAAGAAGAGAAGTGAAAAGCAAGGAGGAAAGGAAAGATATAAGCATCTGAATGCAGAGTTCCAAAGAATAGCAAGAAGAGATAAGAAAGACTTCCTTGGTGATCAATGCAAAGAAATAAAGGAAAACAACAGAATGGGAAAGACTAGAAATCTCTTCAAGAAAATTAGAGATACCAAGGGAACATTTCATGCAAAGATGGGCTTGATAAAGGACAGAAATGGTATGGACCTAACAGAAGCAGAAGATATCAAGAAGAGGTGGCAAGAATACACAGAAAAACTGTACAAAAAAGATCTTCATGACCCAGATAATCACGATGGAGTGATCACTGACCTAGAGCCAGACATCCTGGAATGTGAAGTCAAGTGGGGCTTAGAAAGCATCACTACGAACAAAGCTAGTGGAGGTGATGGAAATCCAGTTGAGCTCTTTCAAATCCTAAAAGATTATGCTGTGAAAGTGCTGCACTCAATATGCCAGCAAATTTGGAAAACTCAGCAGTGGCCACATGTTGGGGGCCAGAGTGAGGTACTCCGCCCGTGACAAAGGTCATGAGGAAGGAGGCTCGACGTACGCAAAGGCGGGATCGAACCTCAGGAGTCCCCCTGGAACTCCTCGAGCATCTACCCCCATTACCAGAGCCTGCCTACTTTACTACTTTGTGCTCTCACCTACATCTCTGACTTTACGGGATGCTGTCCCCCACCACCTCTTTCGGAGAAGGAGTTAACCTAGAGCTCCAGTTAATAATAATTCCTGGGCGTGATAAGAGTGTTTTAACCTACAAACTCCTCTGAAGGTTCTCTAGCCTGCCTGACAGGCTTGTCCGGCCACATGTGATTGCTCACAGCCTCCCAACTGTGAGAGGCACGAGATGCTTTAAACCTTCTAAAAACAGGTTCCTTAGAAAAGTTAGAAAACTATTAGTATAAGTATAATGGGCTGATTAGAAATTGTATTGGTGAAGGGTTTTTCATTTGTTGAGCCAGTGTTTGTTGCTAAGTCTCCACATCCCCTGCCCTTACACACATTAATGAATATATAGAAGAAATAAGTATTAAACTTTGATATTAATCACGTTAGACCTTAGGCTAAGTAAGTAAATTCTTTCCTTAACTAAAACCCACTACACTGTCACCCTGTAGGAATGTAACTTTATTTGGGTGGCGTCTGTCTTAAGAATAATCACCCCTGGAGAAATAAGTGTCCTGGTTGACTGACCGCTGTCACAAGGAGAGGGTCATAAATTGTCAGCAGGCCCCCCTGGCCAGAAGATGATGTAACACCCCTAAGACCTCTGTATACATTTGTATGAAGCACCTGACTTTGATAAAAGTCAGGACTGCTGACCCCGCGTAACTTTTGCATAATATCTCAGTGTATAAAAGTAGACCATGGAAAATAAAGAATTGGGATCAGTTTCTCGAAATACTGGTCTCCCCATGTCGCTCTCTCTCTCACTCTGGTTGAGTCTCCATCTGGAGCGCGGAACCCGCCATGCTTACTAATTATGCCTGGGCTTCTAAAATCTGACCGGGGAGGCCTCAGTGTCTCCTCTCCTTTGGGAGAATGGAAGGATGCCTGTGGCCTACGTAAGTGGTGCAAACTTCTTGTCTTGAAGTTTTATTGGTCTCCTGCATAAACCAAGCTACTCAGCCTCTTTTCTCCACTGAATTTTCCTACTGAGCTATCCTCATCCTATAACTCTTTATATCTTTGATAAAATATTTAAATAAATAGGTCGCCGACGCCGTCCCCGCTTCGAATACCCTGGATCAGCCGGGGCAGGACCCCGGCAGCCACAGGACTGGAAAAGGTCAGTTTTCATTCCAATCCCAAAGAAAGGCAATGCCAAAGAATGCTCAAACGACCGCACAATTGCACTCATCTCACACGCTAGTAAAGTAATGCTCAAAATTCTCTAAGCCAGGCTTCAGCAATATGTGAAATGTGAACTTCCTGATGTTCAAGCTGGTTTTAGAAAATGCAGAAGAACCAGAGATCAAATTGCCAACATCCGCTGGATCATGGAAAAAGCAAGAGAGTTCCAGAAAAACATCTATTTCTGCTTTATTGACTATACCAAAGCCTTTGACTGTGTGGATACAATAAATTCTGAAAGAGATGGGGATACCAGACCACCTGACCTGCCTCTTGAGAAATCTGTATGCAGGTCAGAAAGCAACAGTTAGAACTGGACATGGAACAACAGACTGGTTCCAAATAGGAAAAGGAGTTCGTCAAGACTGTATATTGTCACCCTGCTTATTTAACTTATATGCAGAGTACATCATGAGAAACGCTGGGATGGAAGAAGCACAATCTGGAATCAAGATTTCTGGGAGAAATATCAATAACCTCAGATATGCAAATGAAACTACCCTTATGGCAGAAAGTGAAGAGGAACTAAAAAGCCTCTTGATGAAAGTGAAAGAGGAGAGTGAAAAAGTTGGCTTAAAGCTCAACATTCAGAAAACGAAGATCATGGCATCCGGTCCCATCACTTCATGGGAAATAGATGGGGAAACAGTGGAAACAGTGTCAGACTTTATTCTTCTGGGCTCCAAATTCACTGCAGGTGGTGACTGCAGCCATGAAATTTAAAGACACTTACTCCTTGGAAGGAAAGTTATGACCAACCTAGATAGCATATTCAAAAGCAGAGACATTACTTTGCAAAGGTCCATCTAGTCAAGGCTATGGTTTTTCCTGTGGTCATGTATGGATGTGAGAGTTGGAATATAAAGAAGGCTGAGCACCGAAGAACTGATGCTTTTGAACTGTGGTGTTGGAGAAGACTCTTGGCAGTCCCTTGGACTACAAGGAGATCCAACCAGTCCATTCTGAAGGAGATCAGCCCTGGGATTGCTTTGGAAGGGATGATGCTAAAGCTGAAACTCCAGTCTTCGGCCACCTGATGCGAAGAGCTGACTCATTTGAGAAGACCCTGATGCTGGGAAAGATTGAGGGCAGGAGGAGAAGGGGACAACAGAGGATGAGATGGCTAGATGGCATTACTGACTCGACGGACGTGAGTCTGGGTGAACTCCGGGAGTTGGTGATGGACAGGGAGGCCTGATGTGCTGCAATTCATGGGGTTGCAAAGAGTCGGACATGACTGAGCGACTGAACTGAACTTAACTGAATTTAACATGTTTAGAGGAATAACAGTTTGAACATTTTACACTGTTTAAATATTTTAATTTCCCTTCCCTTGACGGTATTTCTTTATCCTTGTGTATCCTAGGAAACATATGGCAAAATCATCATTTCTTTTTGCATGTGAAGAAAATTGCCAGAGAAATTAAAAGATTTTTCAGTGATGATATGACATACATAGCACAACGAGGTATTGGACCATGATCGTGAGGTCCTTTCCTTTCCTGAGGTTTTTATATACACAGACCTAGGATTGATTCCTCCATATAAACTTTAAAATGAAGCATGACTCCAATGATAGTGGATCAAATTTAACATGGAAAAAAATTTATCTTTACCACGCATTTACTATGTGTGGTGTTATTTACTCATGTAGATCTTTTCTGACACCAGCTTTTCTTTTGTCTGAAGAATTACATTTAATGTTTTTAATATTTTTACTGCAGATCTGTTGACAGTTAATTAATGTCTGAAAAAATCTTTTTCTTCATTTATGATATGTTTTCTTTGCAGATAAAATTTTGTTTGAAGGTCTTTTTCCTTCCAGTACTTTAAATATGTCTTTGTCTTCTGACTTGCAGAATTTCTGACAAGTTGGCAAAAAAAAAAATTATATCCTTATCCCTCTCTATTTAATATGCCCTCTTTTTTTTATTGAGGCTTAGGATTTTTCTCATTACTATTTTTTAGCATTTTTAATATGATGTGTGTTGTTTTGTGACTATTGGGGAGTTTATTCTGTGTATATTTCATATAACATTGTGAATGTGTGCATTTATAATTTTATAATTTTTAAAACTTCTGTGACCATGGTTCTTTGAACTTTTTTTCCTGCACCTCAGTTTTGCTTTTGTGACACAACGTGTTTATATATTTAACTACTTTACACTGTCTCTAGATCACTGAAACTCCATTTTTTTTTTCTCCTTGTTTCCAGTTTTTTGACTTTATCGTTTTGTCTTCAGTTTTATCATTCTTCTCTTCTTTGGTGACTAACACTCCATTAAAGTCACCCATTACATTTTTCATATTAGATGGTATTTTTTTCATATCTAAAAATTTATTTATTTTTCTTATATATTCAGTTTTTCTTCTCAAAACAGGATTTCCTTTAAATCCTTGAACATATTTATAATATCTATTTTTTTACCTTTTTATTTTATATTTTAGTATAGCCATTATATATATATATATATATACATAATATATATATGTATGTGTATATATATATATACATGTATCCATTCTCCCCCAGACTCCCCTCCCATTCAGGCTGTCACATAATGTTGATCAGAGTTCCCTGTGTTATACAGTAGGTCCTTGTTGGTTATCAATTTTAAATATAGAAATGTGCTCAGTTCAGTTCAGTTCAGTCGCTCAGTAGTGTCCAACTGTTTGGGACCTCATGGACTGCAGCACACCAGGCTTCCCTGTCCATCACCAGCTCCCAGAGCTTACTCAAACTCATGTCCATCAAGAGGGTGCTCCCATCCAATCATCTCATCCTCTGTCGTCCCCTTCTCCTTCTGCCCACAATCTTTCCCAGCGTCAGGGTCTTCTCGAGTGAGTCAGTTCTTTGCATCAGGTGGTGGTGTGTACATGTCAAATAATATCTGGTTTAAATTCTCTGCCTATTGATTCCATAATACCTGTTATTAATATTTTTGTTGGCTTCAAATGACTATTCCTTCTGCATTTTTACTGACTACCAGATTTTAATTATTTTAATTACTTTAAAGAGCATTGGTCTGCGTCCTAGTAGTCTTTGAGGCTCATTTTAACTTTTGAGTGCAAGTCTAGAGTAGTCATACTCTGGAGTAATTTAGCCTACTCCTAAGGTAGACCCTCTGTGGGCCTCTCCTGAGCCTCATGTATCCAGTGAGGTTTCTGGACCCACCCTTTTTCTGGTGGAATCTAGAGGCTGCTTATCTTAATGTTCCCCTAGAATCATTCTTTCTCCATCAATAGTGTCTTAACTAGCCATGTAGAATTTCACTCAGTGACTCTAAGAAACCTTTTATAGATTTCTCTTACTTCTTTTCTCCATAATTTCCTCTTCTTTAGCCTGTTCCTTAAATTCTAGTCTGTTTAACTTCTACATGTTTCTCCTCTGTAAGCTGAAAAAAAAAAAAAAAACAACTATGGATATTTGGATATTTCTTTGCTCTGCAGAATGAGGAAGGTATTCTATGTCAATCGCTGTCACAACTAAACTTTGGAAGGGAGATTGCTTTGAGTTCTAAATTTCTAAGTGGTAGCCTCTGTACAACATGGGTGAAATGGATATTCAGGAGAATCTGAAATTACGAAACTCTCTCTCATTTACTACCTTTTGTTTCTTTTGTTGCCTCTTTTTGAATAAAATTAACTTTTTAGTGATTGCCTATGCTTTGAAGCAGCAGTACTATAAATCTTTTAGGTATTGTTAACCCACACTTTAAAAAGTCTTTTTTGAGACCTAAATCAGACTATCTGTTTGACATTCATAAGGAAGGTTTTAGAAGGAAAAGGTATCAACATTTGGATCAGCTCTATGTAACATTATATTCTAGATGATAATGCAAATTCACAAATGAATTTTGGCAGCACTTGCAGCCATTTGGATTGCTGCTGCTGCTGCTGCTGCTAAGTCGCTTCAGTCGTGTCCGACTCTGTGCGACCCCATAGACGGCAGCCCACCAGGTTCTGCCATCCCTGGGATTCTCCAGGCAAGAACACTGGAGTGGGTTGCCATTTCCATCTCCACTGCGTGAAAGTGAAAAGTGAAAGTGAAGTCGCTCAGTCACCTCCAACTCGTAGCGACCCCATGGACTGCAGTCTACTAGGCTCCTCCATCCATGGGATTTTCTAGACAAGAGTACTGGAGTGGCTTGCCATCACTTGTGGGCAATTTGAGAACTTTGAATGCTGTAATACATAAATATGATTAGTTCATCTAGGAAACTTCATTAATAAAACACAGGATTTATGAGCACAGTGTGTAAGGACTCTCACTTCTGCTTTAGGAATTCTAATAGTTTGTTGGTTTAAGATGCTGTATTTTGAGGACTTCCCTGGTGGCCTAGGGGTTAAGAATCTGCCTTCCAATGTAGGGGATGAGGGATCAATCCCAGACTGGGGAGCTAAGATCCCATACACCGCAATGAAGACCCATAGCAGCCAAAATAGGGGAAAAAAATCTAATAAATAAATAAAATGCAATACTTTCTTCTCCCTATGTATCAGTTTTCAATTTGCCAGCAACTATGTTTTTTTTTTTTTTTAATTATCATTTTTCTATTGTAAAAGCAAACTACTGTATTTGGCATCATTGTATATTTGCCACATTGGCCTTTTACTTCTTCAACATGGAAAATATATGAAATAAGGGAACAGAAGCTAGATTTGTGGTTTGTGCTCAGTTTAGTGTCTGTGGGCATGTCTCAACTTTTTTCAACACATTCTTCTTAAAAGGAGATAACTCACAGAATTTGCTAGCATCATCTATAACAGCAAATGTGAAAGAATTCTATCGACAAGAAAATATTTTTCATTAGTTACTGGTTGTATAAATAAAGATTTATATATTTAACCATCTTCTCAAAAATGAGTGGACTGAGGACATAAACCCTGAATCAGCACTTTAATATAGTTGTACCATTCCCCATGCTTGGCTTCACAAATCCCATAGATCCATGAGCATAAAAAGAGATAACTGTATACATTCTTGCCTCCTGAAGGATGAGCCCCAGACTCTTAAGGCTGCTTAGCCAGAACACTTCACTCTGTGGTTACTTTGAATTCACTTAGCTTTTTGAATAAAGTCCAGTCCCTTTTAACTCATTAGTCTCATAGATGGAACATAAAAAGAAAGAACAAGGGTACAACATTCAAAACACCAAAGAAAAATAGAAAATATTTCAAGACACATGGAGCTTTTGAAAACATTTAATCACTCTTCTGAAGACTCCAGTCCCTGGCAGGAAGACTCAAGATATAAGAACAAGTAGTCCCTGACATTAGGCACCTGAAGCTGACCGATCTACCTCTGTCATGTCTAGAGAGGGACAAAATCCATATCCAAATACAAATTTGAGTAAACTCCTTAAAAATAGAAGTTCCAAGGCAAGGAAGGTAGGTTTTTTCCAATTCCTCTCACTCAGTCAGTCAGTTCAGTTCAGTTGCTCAGTCGTGTCTGACTTTTGCAACCCCATGGACTGCAGCACACCAGGCCTCCTGTCCATCACCAACTCCCAGAGCTTACTCAAACTCATGTCCATTGAATCGGTGATGCCATCCAACCTTGGTGATGCCATCCAACCTTGGTGATGCCATCCAACCGTTTCATCCTTTGCTGTCCCCTTCTCCTTCTGCCTTCAATCTTTCCCAGCAGCAGCAGGGTCTTTTCCAATGAGTCAGTTCTTTACATCAGGTGGCCCAAGTATTGGAGTTTCAGTTTTAGCATCAGTCCTTTCAATGAATATTCAGGACTAATTTCCTCACTCAGAGAATATCATAATTAATAATGAGTTAGGGAGATCCTCTCAGTGTTGAGTATAATGCCATGTATAGCTTTGAGACATATACAGATACTAGAATGCATGAAATTTAGGCCTTTTTGATAATTGATAACTCTTAAGATGAACTTATATGCAGAGTACATCGTGAGAAATGCTGGGCTGGAAGAAGCACAAGCTGGAATCAAAATTGCCAGGAGAAATATCAATAACCTCAGATATGCAGATGACACCACCCTTATGGCAGAAAGTGAAGAGGAACTCAAAAGCCTCTTGATGAAAATGAAAGAGGAGAGTGAAAAAGTTGGCTTAAAGCTCAACATTCAGAAAACAAAGATCATGGCATCTGGTCCCATCACTTCATGGGAAATAGATGGGGAAACAGAGGAAACAGTGTCAGACTTTATTTTGGGGGGCTCAAAAATCACTGCAGATGGTGACTGCAGCCATGAAATTAAAAGACGCTTTACTCCTTGGAAGGAAAGTTATGACCAACCTAGATAGCATATTGAAAATCAGAGACATTACTTTGCCAACAAAGGTCCATCTAGTCAAGGCTATGGCTTTTCCAATGGTCATATATGGATGCAAGAGTTGGACTGTGAAGAAAGCTGAGCACTGAAGAATTGATGCTTTTGAACTGTGGTGTTGGAGAAGACTCTTGAGAGTCCCTTGGACTGCAAAGAGATCCAACCAGTCCATTCTAAAGGAGGTCAGCCCTGGGTGCTGTTTGGAAGGAATGATGCTAAAGCTGAAACTCCAATACTTTGGCCACCTCATGCGAAGAGTTGACTCATTGGAAAAGACTCTGATGCTGTGAGGGATTGGGGGCAGGAGGAAAAGGGGACGACAGAGGATGAGATGGCTGGATGGCATCACCGGCTCGATGGACGTGAGTTTGAATGAACTCCGGGAGATGACGATGGATAGGGAGGCCTGGCATGCTGCGATTCATGAGGTTGCAAAGAGTCGGACACAACTGAGTGACCGAACTGAACTGAACTGAAGATGAACACATTATCTTTATTCTAACACCTTTCTAGATTTTCATTTACTGGTTTATTTTTGTTTGTTTGTTTGTTTTATTTTTAGCAAATTCCTTTTTTCATCTACCTAGAATTTATTACTTATAAGAGCTTGAATTGATTCCCCCCGACACACCCCCACAGTGGATATTCAGCTAACTCAAAACCATTTATTCAGTAATTTATCCTTCACTAGTTGGTTGAAGTATGGTGATTTCATACATATTATATTACTGTTGCATACATCTTACATATGGGTCTTACTATGCATACATTCAATTCTCTAATCTTTCATTTCATTAACATGTTGGTCACATCTGTAACAAATCACATTCCTTAATTAATTGTGTTTTAATATACAGTATGTAGTAAGGAAAACTCATTTTCCTATTGTTTTTTCTTGAAATCACCTTGACTACTCTTGCGCATTCATGATTCCTTATGAATTTTAATATCAGGTTCTCAAGATCTATACATATTTGACTTCTTAGGATGAAGGAAATAATAAACAGCTCCCACTTTTGGAATAAAGAAAATACTTTAAATCTATGGGCAATTTGATAAACATTCTCCAAATCATTATTTTGCATCAGGTACTCTGTTAGACATGAGTGCTAAAATAATTAATTCAATAAGAAAGCCTCTTGCCCTTACAAGAGTTTAATCTTACCAGGAGGGTATAGAAACATAAGAAACTGATTGCTCTAAAGGCATTGTCTGCAGTTAACTTTCTGGGAGGTGTTGTCTGTCATTCCTTGCATTGTGTACCATGGTCATTCTCTCAACCATGAGATACTATTGGGCTTTGCTTTTCAGCTCTTTCTTATCAAATTATATTTCATACCAAGCTTACACATGTGTGCAGTGTTTATCTTACCTTAAGAAATGTGTCATGTGCCTTCTATGTAGTTGGGTTGGGAGTGATTTCCTCTAGGATCTCAGACAGGGAGACACATAAAGTACAGTTCAGAAAATACTGTGAAAGAGAATACAATGAGCACCACACAGTGTGGGCAGAACATTGAATTATAGAGATTGAGGACTTCCTCTCAGACTGCTGGGTTTGAGCCCCCACTCTCCCATGTACCATGGTGGAAGCTTGAAGATGCTACCTACGTTTCCTGAGTCTCAGCTTTGAGATCAGTAAAATGAGGGTGATGACAGAACCTTCTACATGGACTGTGATGATCCACTTGAAATCCTTAGAATAGTCCTTAGAACAGAAATCCTTAGAACAGAAAAAGTGCTCAAAGAATAATAACTATTATTATTATCTTTATTGGGCTTCTCAGATAGCTAAAGCCACCAGAATTCTACTTCATGGCTGCTGCTGCTAAGTAGCTTCAGTCGTGTCCGACTCTGTGCGACCCCACAGACGGCCTCCTACCAGGCTCCTGTGTCCCTGGGATTCTCCAGGCAAGAACACTGGAGTGGGTTGCCATTTCCTTCTCCAGTGCATGAAAGTGAAAAGTGAAGTCGCTCAGTTGTGTCCGACTCTTAGCGACCTCATGGACTGCAGCCTACCAGGCTCCTCTGTCCATGGGATTTTCCAGGCAAGAGTACCGGAGTGGAGTGCCATTGCTATTGTGATGCAAATTTTCACTATGAGGAAAGAAGCCCAAAGAAGTTAAGAAACTTTCTCAGAAGTATTGTTCAGTAAGAAGCAATTGTGGAAATCAAATGTTACAGTTCTGATTTCACATTGTGCGTCTATTACTCTAAAGAGGGATGCCTGCTCCCTGCCCATTATCTACTTATAATAAGATGTGAGTTGCTAGGACTGTGAAGGCAGTGCGTGTGCAAAAGCAGAATCTGAGCTTTTCTGTGCCCACTCATTTAAATGCCTTTTGTTCTGATTGCACCGTCTTTATAACTGGTAATGGAAGAGAAAGGGAAACATATTCATTTCAATTTTATTTTAAAGGAATGTTACAATGGGTTAGGTTGAGAGGAGAATTTTGCCTTTTGACCAGTGTAACTGGAGAATTTTATTCGAAAAGTCTTTTTGAGAACACCTCCAGGCTCCAAGGAGCAAAACTGGAATACAGTCACTTCTCTCAATGTGTGTTTAGGGACTACAAGAAAATGAAAATTTCTACCCAATAAAAAGCACAGTTTGAATTATTGATGGTCTCACACTCTTTCTAGGTTTTCCCACATGCAAATCTGAGTCACATGCAAATTTGGTGATGTTAAAAATCATATTATGCCATTTTAGAAAAGGAGTGAACATTGAGATTCTGAGATCATGATAATTGAATTTTAAGCATTCTCTGATTTTTTTTCCTTATCTTAAATTTTCACATTCATATCCTGTGGCCATCTGCAGTGTCTCAATGTAACAATCCATCAGCTTGATTTTAAACCTATTCTATCCATGCCTCAAGCATAAAGCATGCCTGTCTACTGTGTTGGCTCAGAGAAATATTTACTTTGGAAAAAGCTAACTAGATCCTGTCCATTACTTGTGAAGAATAACCTCTGGCCATGCACTTGACTTAGGAAAGACCTTGAATTGTTTTTTCTGGGAGGGCATTATCTGAGGCTAATTTTCACTTTTGTATATTATTGCAGTATTTTCATTACCTGAAAATTACTCTGAAAATACCTGGAAGAGAAATCAGTTCCATGATAAAGTATTTTTCTGCATAACAAGGAAGCTAATTATTTGTCCATAGGTCTACAATATAATTTGGTTTCATAACAAGATACACATATAATTTCATAAAAATCTGCATTGCATTTGCAAAATTATCAGGGAATTGTATGATTTCTTACTTCACTGAATTTTAAACTATAGGCAAATCAGTATTTTATTATCATCTGCTTTACGATTAACATCCTACATGCAGGTCTGCAAAGGAGACACAGATGTAAAGAACAGACTTTTGACTTCATGGGAGAAGGCAAGGGTGGGATGATTTATGAGAATATCTTTGAAACATGTACATTACCATATGTAAAACGGATCACCAGTGCAAATTTGACACAGGAAACAGGGCATCCAAAGCTAGCGCTCTGGGACAACCCAGAGGGATAGGGTGGGAAGGGATATGGGAGGGAGTTTCAGGATGGGGGGACACATGTATACCTGCGGCTGATTCATGTTGATGTATGGCAAAAATCATCATGATATTGTCAAGTAATTATCCACCAATTAAAATAAATAATTTTTAAAAAGAGCAAAAAAATAAAAATGAAGAAATTAAAAAAAAAAAAAACATGAGTTCAAAAAGAATGAGTCCATACAGCCCATTCTAAGACATCTGACCCAGCAAGTACATGCTCTTTCCCTAGAGACTTCTGTATCCAAATGATTTACCAGTTAAAAGTTGAATGTGCTAACATTTTGTTTTGTTTTTTTTTTCTTGATAAATCTTTTTTTTTAGAAATTTAAATTTATTTATTTTAATTAAAGGCTAATTACTTTACAATACTGTATTGGTTTTGCCATACATCAACATGAATCCGCCATGGGTGGACACGTGTTCCCGATCCTGAACCCCCCTCTCACCTCCCTCCCCATACCATCCCCTGGGTCATCCCAGTGCACCAGCCCCAAGCTTCCTGTATCCTGCATGGAACCTGGACTGGCGATTTGCGTCTTATATTGTATTATACATGTTTCAATGCCATTCTTCCAAATCATCACCCCCTTTCCTCTCCCACAGAGTCCAAAAGACTGTTCTATACATCTGTGTCTCTTTTGCTGACATTGTGTTTTAGTTTTTACAGACTACTTTTTTTCTTTGTATTTAGGATATTTTATTTACAAAATTTTGCAATTTGAGTATTACATAAATTTTCCAGGATCCAAATTCAACATTAGCCCAAGCCCAAATTGTCACTTCTTCAACACCTGGCTTCTAAGGTCACTCTGCTCTTTGCGTCAAAGGGCAAAAAGGAGCCATTTATGGATCAAGTCTGGAAGTTGAGTGTGCCTATATTCCCCTGTTGACAAAACGCCTAACTCTTAGAGAAGCTGGAAAATGTAGACTCCTTGTGTGATCAAGAAAAGATAAAAGGAAACAAGGACTATTGATTGGCAAGCATCCTTCGCTTGGCACCAAGAAAATAGATAGAACACTGTAAACATATGTGTGTCTCACCAAAGCCATTAAAATCATGGCATATACTTGAAATTATACTGAAATCATGAAAAACACTTAAAGTAACCTGAAAATGTCTTTAGAACAAGGTCCAGGTAAAATAAACACACCAGGTACAATAATCCCATATCAGATCTGGAATTTTGTATTTAAGAAATTTAGAAAGTTAAAACTGTGAAAAAGAACATATTATCTAAGAATATATCTCCCCTGTGGATCTTCCCTGTACCTCAGACAGTGAAGAATCTGCCTGCAATGCAGAAGACCGGGTTTGGTCCCTGAGTTGGGAAGATCCTCTGGAGAAGGGAATGCCAATCCACTCCAGTATTCTTGCCTGAAGTATCCCAAGAACAGAAGAGCCTGGTGGGCTACAGTTCGTGGGGTCACAAAGAGTTAGACACGACTTGAGTAAGTAACACTACACTACACTACAAGAATATATATTGAAATATATCTGAACCCCTTTTCTAAATAGCAGAAATTAACATAACATTGTAAATCAGTTATTCTTAAGTAAAATAAATGTTTAAAAATAATAATAAAATAGTAGAATTACAAGGAAATACGAACAAATCTGAATAATTTCCAGAGTTATTATCTAAACACCATCTATTTGGAGGACATTGAGGAGAAATACACAAGTGATTAACAGCTGAAGCCTGCTTCAACAGGCCCGTTTTCTAACGGGGAGATCAATATGTAAATAACAGAATCTGTTATGAAGACCAGAGGAAATAACCTAGAGAGAATGAATCAAAATAGATGTAGAAGGATCTTTGACTTCTGCTGGGATCTAACTGACTTAGTTTGATTGCCTGACTCCTGGTCCACGCGGCGGTGATTTTCTCTGGCATTGTCAATATGACACTTTCAAGGGTCAGGTTCCATTAATGAACTTCTCTATTTGCTGACACATCTGTCGGCATGCAAATGTCAACATCACTAACCCCCTTTCTTAATCTTCTATTCAAATTCAAAAATAAATTACCTGTTCTCTCTAGGGTCAAACTCCCATATATCTTGGAGATGAGCAAGGATATTACTGAAAATAGCAAGTGGGTAAACCAATTGGAGTGGTCTCTGGGGAAATGCACAATGCACTATTATCTCTTGGATATACAGTCAGTAGTTTGCTCTTCTGCCCTTCTCATCTGTTCCATCAGCCTCCTCAGAAGGATGTCTCTCTGACTTCTTTGTTCACACTGACCACTCAGATCATGCACTGGCCCATAGCATCTTTCCATGATTAATAGAGAGTCACTTTTGTGCAGGATTTTGCTTTAAATCATTTGTGGACTATTTTTATGAATTGTAACATTATCAGATTTATCAGGACATGAAAGTCTCCACAAACTAGCTCATGGTTCTTCTTCAGCTACATGTTCACTACTTCAAACTTCTGTACACATGCACTTTGTTCCTTGTCAGTTCCCTGTTCCCTCTGCTGTGTTAATGCTTTATGTACCTAAAAAGGCCACCCTACTTCACTCATCTTGAAAATTCATTATCTCCAGTCAAGTCTCAGCTTAAGCTCCTCTTCTAGGACAATTTCTCTAACATACACTGCTAACTTTATTTCACCGTGTTGTATGTTGCCAGTGAATCTTGGGTACACTTCTTTTCTAGTACAGGCTTGTGTATCTTTCTATGACTGTAACTATGCACTAGTCCATGAGCTCTGAGTTCAGGAACTGTATTTTTTTTCCTATAATTTAATCACCTGACAATCTAGGAACCCAATAAGTTCCTGCTGCTGCTGCTGTTAAGTCGCTTCAGTCGTGTTCGACTCTGTGCGACCCCATAGACAGCAGCCCACCAGGCTCCCCCGTCCCTGGGATTCTCCAGGCAAGAATACTGGAGTGGGTTGCCATTTCCTTCTCCAATGCATGAAAGTGAAGTCGCTCAGTCGTGTCCAACTCTTAGCGACCCTATGGACCGCGGCCCACCAGGGTCCTCCGTCCATGGGATTGTCCAGGCAAGAGTACTGGAGTGGGGTGCCTATTCTACTGTAAAGCACAGGAAATTGTACTCAATATTTTGTAACAACCTATAATGGAAAAGATTCTGAAAAATTATCTGTCTGTATATGCATACACATATACATACACATATACATATATATACACATATACATATATATACATGTACATACATATACACACATACATATATATATGTATGTGCATATATATGTGTGTGTATATATATATATATATATATATATCTGTGCTGTACACTGGAAACTAACAGAATGTTGTAAATCAACTATAATTCAATTACAAAAAATAAAAAAGGAAAAACAAAGAATCAATTGAGGAATCTATGCCTCCACTGAGGGGGACAAACTGTACACACAAGAACAAATCTTTCGTTTATTTATTCATAAGTGTATTTAGTACCTATCCCCATGCCAAGTGATATACTTGGAAAGAAGAATAAAAAGGATGAGTAACATACGGTGCTTGATCTGGAGGATCTCACCTTCTTATGGAGAAGCAGACATGTGAATATCTTATTTCAATGATGCTAAGGCAATATTGATCCTAACATGTTCCATTATGTTTTGTGCTACTGAGACATATAAAATAATGCCAAGGCAACCATGACACATTGCAGTTATGTAGATTTCTCACCGTCTTCTTTTTGAAAGAGCTTTTTAAGACTTATTCAAATTAAATTGGTTGCTATTTGTAGTGGGAATTCCTAATAATGTACTTTCACAGCCTTGAGAAATTTCAAAGAAATAGGACCTGGAAAAACAGCAAATATTAAGAAATTATGTTAATGATTATATTTCGTGTTTTTTCTTAAAAATAATCTTGTTACAAACCCCAAGGCCAGACCCAGAAGGAAGCATGACTAGGATCATGAAAGCATGGACCTTGGAACACTGACTCAGCGTCAGGCATGAATGCTGCCTATGCACTTGCTAATTGTTCCCAAGACTAGCCCAGAGGGAATGATCTGGGGTAAACACTTGGAGATCTGGATTATGTCAGTGTAGTCCATGACATTTAGGAGTACGTGATTAACGAAGCATGTGTCTTGAGAAAAACAAGATCTGAGAAAGTCTTGTAGTCTACACTTAGGAATAAAAGCTGGACTCAGAGTGGACTCTGCACCCCAGTCCAACAGAGGCCGCAGGTCCCCTGACCCATTGCACCAGATTTCGTGTTCTGTCTTCATTCTTGTTGCTCACTCCCAGGTCATTAGGGCAAGAGATTCTTTACATTTCTTCACATGTGAAGTTTGATTCTTTTGAATCCCTTTTCAACTCAGAGAAGTCTATCCTGTATTTATTCAAGCAATGTCATCTTCTCGGCCCAATATAAGTATTGACAGCTGTTGCTGGAATTTTTAAAACAATGCAGAAAGAATTAAAGGCCATTCAGCTAGATTTATAATATTTACCCCTGCTTTCTGAATGTTGTCCAAAACTTCTGATTGTCACCTCCCTCCTCTCTACAGTTAATTTAATGGTAGGAGTTAAAAATATTTCCACATTCTGTTTCTGGAAGTTTCTTCTAAATTCTGACGGTGTGGTTTTTTATTTTTGTGAGTACACAGGCCATGACACAGACATCATGACTGATATCTAATTGACAGCAGCTGTAAGATGACATTGATTAAAAGGCATACTCCAAGTTCAGAGACATGAAAGTGTGAAAATCAATGTCAATCAATCAATCAATGACATTTTAGGACCAACAAAATAGAACATAATCTATCACACTACAGCTAGAATCATTATAAACACAACATATTACAAGAATACAGAAGATTATTTGATTACTTTTGCCAGATGAATCTAGGAAACCTCTCCGTAGGTGTAAAAATGGTCGTATTTAGAGCTGAATTTGTGCTATTTGAGTGAAAAGAATGTAGAATGAGTGTAACCTAATATGCATTGCTATGTCTACACAAGCCTTGTAGAAATAGATGACAAGTTTGACTTTCAGGTCTTTAATGAGGTTCACACAAAACAGGTGAAAAGTGTCATAAATAAATATTTCATGAAAATAATCTTATCGTTAGGTAAGATGCACATATATTAAGTATCAACAACTGAAAATATTAAAGCTTAATGTCATTTTTGACAAAAATGAATGTTTTATGACTAAGAATATTGTACAAAGGCGCACATTTGTTTGCAAAAGATGTTTAATGTTTAATGGTATCAATGAAGGTAACTGTTCAAATTGAAGCTATAATACAATTCGGATGCATAAGATTATAAAAGGAACAAACTTTAAACATGTTTATAGTAAAAAAATATATAAGTCTTACTTAGTGAATATAATGAAGAAACAATATCCAAATGTATATATACTAGTACTTCTATTGGCTCTGTAAGAAAAAATAATTGCAATAGCAGTAGCAATAATTATCATTTATTGAATGATTGATACATGCCAGGCACTGTTGTAAGGACTTAAGTGTATTTAACTCATTTAACCTCTGTATTGAGGGTACTCTTATTGTCCTGGTAGTAAAGATGGAGAACAAGATGTCTGATGGAGCCAGGTCATCTAAGCCCAGAGAGTGAGGTGTTAGTATGTCAGTCGTGTGGGACTCTCTGTGACCCCATGGACTGTGTAGCTCGCCAGGTTCCTCTGTCCGTGAATCTCTTCAGGCAAGAATACTGGAGTGGGTTGTCATTCTCTTCTCCAGGAGATCTTTCCAACTTAGGGATTGAACCCAGGTATCCTGCACTGCAGGCAGGTTCTTTACCACATGAGCCATGTGGGAAGCCCTGCTGAGGAGCCTTGAATCTGAGACAGAACAGATGGTCAAAGGGCAGTGCATGTAGGCTTTGTGAAGCCCAGCATATGACCATGGGCCTCCAAGTCAAGGGACTCTATGTTCAGGGTCTCAGTACCCTGTTGGGTGAAAGTTTATTTTCCATAAAGACACTAAATATATTCCAGTGTAGCTTTTTAGTCCCTTGAACTTTCCTGGTCTGTTTCTCTGGGAGAAACCTTTGCCAAATCTTGCCAGCATTTTACATGATAAATGATTTAATGCTATTGGAAGCAAAATGCATTTAAACAAATCTGCAGTTTTAAAAATGCTTGACATGACAAGCATGAAAGTTTGAAGAATTAAACTACACAAACAAGGAAATTTCAGCCTCTGGGAGTGTTTGGGATGAAGGAATAAAAATGGCCAAATTGCAGCAGAATTCTAAAATATTCTAACAGGTCTTATGAAGAAGAAAAAAAGGGATCCTTGCTGTCAGTAGATTCATTTTATTTTATTTTTATTTTTAAGTGTGCACAATTCCTGGTGGCAGGTAAACTAATATAGTCAGGGCAGTATACATTCCACAGAGCGTATTGTTTATAGTTTATGACTTATCCCCCCAGAACAATAGCAAAAGGATTCACAAAAATATGTGTTTAATAAAAGAACATGTTCCCTTCCATCTGGATGTTTTATAGGCCTCAGAAATATTTGGTAGGAAGTATTGAGTTGAAGTAATCTAATAAAAATAAAACAAGACCAATTGTCACAGACCACATACCAGCGATAACCATTTCAAGAGGATTTTAAATTTTCTTACAAATGAGACTAGACTCCATTGAGGAGTAATGGACGCTGTATGTGAGGACAAGTTAGAAGTACACAGAAATTCCTTCTCAAGCTGAAGAATTTAGCATTTTATCAGATAGAAATAAAGATATTACACCAACTAATGTTCAGGTCATAAGAGCTTAAGCACGGGATTGCTTACAGTAGCTTTCAAATCAAGCTCTCAATTTTGGAGTTAATCATGAAATAGGCAGTGATGGGGAGGGTGTGAGACAGACTAATCTTGATATTTTATAGGTGATTTGAAAATTAAAAATGATTTTCTATGATAAAATATGATACAAATGAGCTTATTTAAAAACCATAAGGAGACTCACATACTTATAAAACAAACTTGTGGTTACCAAAAGGGAAAGAGGGGGAAGGACAAAGTAGGAGTTTGGGATTAATATATACACACCACTTTATATAAAAGAGATAAACAACAATGTCCTACTGTATAGCACAGGGAATTATATTCAATATATTGTAATAATCTATAATGGAAAAATCTGAAAATAATATATATATTATATATAAAGAATATACATGTAATACATATGTATGTATAACTGAATTACTTTGCTGTACACCAGAAACTAACACGACATTGTAAACCAACTATACTTCAGTAAACATTAATTAATGGGATTTTTCTACACATCTACGTATGCATATACTAAATATTTATATCCTAATTCTTTAAAACATATTTTGAGACCTAAGATATAATATATTGACAAAAAGTATATATATATATGTATATGATTTATAATCATATATTTCATCATAGATTCATTCATACACACACACACACATATTCATGGCCTTTACATGTGTCTCCCTCCATTAATACTTTCTCCTGTTCCCCAGGGTGCATCGTACCATTTTGCTGTATGAAACAAATGGACACTATGGGAAAAACAAGAGTGTTCTTCTAGTTTAAATTCTAATTTAAATTGAGGCCATCCTACCTAAGGGATTTTAATCTCCCAAGTCTCAATTTTCCCATCTGCAAAATTAACATATATTAAACAAGTCTATGATGGATATTTTTATCAAGATAAAACTTTATAAAATAGGAAAAATAGTCTGCATAGCGCCTAGCATGAAGTGTACTGTCAATAAATATAAACTATTCTTATGAGTGACATATTGTTCAGTCTGCTAGGCCAGTATTTCATTGAGATGAAAAAAGTATGTATGTATATATATATATATATATATACATACATACATATATATTTATGGAGACTCAATGATCTTATTGTTTGGTCATGGTCACATAAATCAGTATTTATGAATGTCAAGCCTTTGCTAGTATGATACAACTTAAAAATTAAAAGCAAGAAAGTGAAATAATCCAAGCCACGTGTTTAAACAAAATTTTTTCTTTACCACAGCCAAAACAATCAAAGTAAATATAGAGACACAGTTGATAGAATGCTATAGATAAAGTACAGAGGCAAGTAAGAAATGAGGATATGATATTCATTTGAAATCAAAGTATTCAATTGTTTAAATTAAATTATTAAGAATAAACATCTCTAAATAGACTCAAATAAAGATTAACACAAATATTTGAAAATGTAAAAAAAAAAAGATTGTTATTTAATTCTTAACTGTGCACAGAAAATAAAGCAATGCTATGTAAACATTAAGTCTTCCCAGATGGCATTAGTGGAAAGAATCCACCTGACAATTAAGGAGCTGCAAGAGACGCAGGTTGAATTCCTGGGTTGGGAAGATCCCCTGGAGGAGGAAATGGCACCCCACTAGAAGATTCTTGCCTGAAAATTCCACAGGCAGAGGAACCTAGTGGGCTGCAAAGAGTCAGGCACGACTGAGCTACTGAACATATGTAAGCATTAGGATGAATGTACAACTCATAGAATAGGATAAAACAGATGCTTTTTGTTGTTGCTGTTCCTACGCTTTTATTAGGGGTCATCTCATTCTACCCTTGGATAGAAATATTAGTAGATGCCACGGACTTTACTCATAATGTCAGATAATAGCGATTCCTGTGCTCACATTGTCACAAAACCAAGTGAGAGTCCATCTATTCACAGGAATAGTGCTCAGTATGATAGAAAAAACCAGGGATACATATTTGCAACAATACATCAAAAAGGCATTGTATTAAGTGAAAGAAGCCAGACACACAAAAATCATGCCCTGTGTTATTCACTTGTATGATTTTTCACCCCCATCTGGGACAGGTGAACCAAGAGGGCCAGAAATCTGATCAGCAACTTTCAGGTGATGAACATGAACACTGAGTACATTGATACTTCGCGGTTACACCAGAGGAGCAGGCTGCAACTTGGAAGATGATGAAAATGTTTTATCTAATTTTGGTGGTGGGTACCCAAAACTATATATTTGACAAAATTCACTGAACTTTGTACCTAAAAAGGGTGATTTTAGGTATATGTGTGCTCAGTCACATCCAACTTTTTGTGACCCCATGGACTGCAGCTCACCAGGCTCCTGTGTTCCCAGAATTCTCCAGGCAAGAATATTGAGGTGGGTTGCCATTTCCTCCACCAGGGGATCTTCCTGACCCAGAAATATATAAATTATACTTCACTAATCCTGATCTCTCTCTCTCTCTCTCTTTTTCTGTCTCTCTCTCTCACACACACACATAGCCTTAGAATTATCATTCTCCAGATTTAGAAAAAGAGTAAGAGAAGAATTTATGGGTATGTTAAACCTCTTAACTGAATTAATATCTTCATAATGATACAGAGAGATAATTCCTAGTAAGAATGCTTTAAAAGCTGTCAGAGATAGGGTAAGTAGGCTTTTGAAGTTATAAAAGGTCTTACTTGAATGGATATTGTGATAATACTATTATTGGTCATTCGCTTTGATTACACTCTTTTTTTAGAAGGGAGAACTGAGGCACAAAGGTGTAGACGTTAGACAGCTTGCACAGGCTGCTTCACAGATGTGTGGCCAGGACAGCTGCACAGGGCCCCAAGCTCAGAGGGGCTCCACGCACAGGCGTCCATGCTCTGTGTGATTCTACAGTGAGAACTGGGGGTTGGAGACTACACTACATAAGGTCTCTCCACCACCCTGCCTCCCTGTTTTGGGTCCTCTGACCCTTCAAGGGGCCTGAGCATGAGTCCTGGAAGGTCAGGGTCAAGCCCGTGTTCCCACGAGCAGTGTTAAGGGACAAGTCAGGGCCCTGGATGAATGCCTTCACTCACAGCCATATTCCTGCACCCGAGGGAGTGAAACATTAAACAGAAGATAAAAATCTCTATGATGAATCAAAGAGACAGAAGAAGAAGGGAAAAAATAAAAATCTTTTTTTTTTTTCTTGCTGTTTGAGTAAGACTCCTGCATTTTCATATTGCACTGGGTCCTGAAAGTTATGGTGCCGAGAAAGCCTCCACCCCATCCTTTTGGACAGGGGAAGAGATGCACAGTCTGACAGCAGCCTCCTCCAAAGGCAGCCATGCATGATTCAGAGTTCTTTTATTTATTTCCACCCTCTGATTCTTCTTATGTCCTTGATGTGTCTTTGAGGTCCAAGAGATGTGGAATTACTTCTTACAATGTACTTTGGTTCAGGAATTTCACATCTATCATCTTTGCTCTCTTGTTCAGATTTCCATTTTTATATCCTGTTTTAAAATGTGAATTATTTTTTTCCTGCCTTTAACATGTTTTATTCTTCAGCTCAACTTCTCATCCAGGAAAGCAATAGTTAGGTTTTGAATATCATTGGTGAGTTAGAAGTTGAAGCCCTGTCTTGAAAAGGTTATATTAAGAATAATCGATATCTGTCTTTGATTTCAAATAAATATAAATATAGTAAGCACTTATGAAGTCCTAACTCTGTGCCCGACATCATCCTAAGGGCATTCTATACTTTCACTCTCTACATCCTTGCAGTGTTTTGATGAGGTGGAAACTATTAATACTGTTTTGTAAATGAGAAATTTGAAATAGGGATAGTTTAGTTCATATCCTCACATCCAAAAAAAAAAAAACAAACTAGCAAGTAGTCTAACCAGAATTAATATCAAAACACTTTACCTCCACACTCTGTACTCTTAATGACATGGATACACTATAGTTGGAGGTACTGGAATTGTTACTTGCAGGGTATTTATCCTCTACCACTTTATGAAGATTAATAAATATAATATCAATGTCTTCACTGAAGACTTGCTGTACCAAGCCTTCCTTGCTTAGCTGCTTCAGTCGTGTCCAACTTTTTGTGACTCCATGGACCATAGCCTCCCAGGCTCCTCTGTCCATGGGACTCTCCAGGCAAGAATACTGGAGTGGGTTGCTCTGCCCTCCAAGCCCAGGGCCATGCTATTGGTGCTATATAATGTAATTTTAAAAGCCACTGTCAGAATTAGATATTATCTCTAATTTGAAGATGAGGAAGTTGAGGTTTCAAAAGGATGAGAGCTCAAGCTTGTTCATTCATTAGTCTACTAAATGTGACAGCAATCCATCTGAATTCCATGTCTGCATGAAGCCCTGCACTGTGGCACTGAAGAGCCTGGCATCCACCTCCATGACCTTCCCTACATCTGGCTCCTACCTCCCTGCACTCAACACTCACTGCCTCAGTCCTGAGAGCCCAGTATGTGCTTCTCTTTCCAATTCCACATTCAGTGATGTCAGATTGCTATCTTGAGTTTAGTCATGGTGGGTTATTTACCCTAAATAATCAACAAAGCCTGGAAACAAACCCCTTTGGAGAGCTGGCTTACCAACACAACAGTGTGTGACCTTCAGCTAATTACTCAACCATTATGCAGCTTCTCTATTTATCACCATTTCCTGATCTACTCTTGTGTTTTATACTCCCTAAGCCCTTTCCCACTTGACTAGCAAATTACTCTCCATTGACTTTTTGTTCGCACTTTGGTCCAACCCTGAATCTAGTCATCTCCCTGCTTCAGTCCACTTTTCATCCTTCTGTCAGAATCATTATTCTTTGTTTTGCTTTTCCTTGAAAGTGAAAAATAAAATGTCATGAAGTATGAAGTTTGATGTGACAACATCCCAGTACCCACTGTGCTTCTTAACAAATGTATCAACAGAATTTATCATGAAATTGCCCCACATAAACTCTTCAGTGGTCCTCCATCCCCAGGAAATGTGATCAGCTCATCATGACATATAAATTTCCTTTATGATCACTTCCCTATCTCTCCATCAGGCTGATATCCTGATCAAACTTTCCTCACTCTGGAGACACCAATTGCTCTGGAGTGGTACCACAGCAAGGGCCAGAGCTCAGACTCTAGAGACTGACAGTCCTGGGCTAGATGTCCCAGTTTCTGCTGTGGTTCAGATGTGCAACTGGGAAGTCATTATCCCAATGTTTCAATATCTTTGCCTACAGAATAGGGTAGCTAGCTTTTGTAGGGTTTACATAAATGAATAAATAGAGGTGAACTTAAAGTTTGGCACATAGTGATAGCTATAAAAATGAAAATTATTATCATTGTTCATTTTAATAGCATTATTATCATCATTGTTAACAGCATTTATTATTTGGTTTCATTCTTTATAACTGGAAGAAAGAGATTATCAAATACCCTTGAAACATAACCATGTGGTTCTAGTGAATTGAGAGTTCAATACAAGAACCCTAATTAAATTACCAGGCTTTTGAAGAGACCTATGTGTTTAACATAATGAAAAACAAGAGAGTGGTGCAAACTTCCTCATTTCCTATCCATCCATGTCAGTATCTCACCTCTGGTACCAGGACAGCGGTGGTAGTTTGTACATGGGGAGAGCGGTCATGAGAAACAAACAAACAAAATAGACAAAACTACTTCAAATAAAATGATCTCATGTGAAACTATTTACTAGGCATTTCTTTGGTATACCACGATGATATGGGCCTTTGGACATAGATTCCTACTTCCCTTCTGAGCGGAATACCCTGTATATCCTACCTTCTTCAGCTTTTGTCTAAAAAGCATCCATCAACCTTTCAATTACCAGCTCAATTGCAAAACATTCCAGGATATCATCTTTAATCTCCCCAAATGTAGTACGTCACTCCCTCCTGCCCTGCATTTTAGGAATGACTACGCCTTTAACCTGTTTATTAATTTGTACTTCAAGTTATTTTTATGTGGCCCTATTTATAAATATAATGTGAAATCCTTTAACGTTAGGTTGTATTTTCTGTATGACCTACTATAGTAGAAATTGAGGTCCTCAATGAACATTTGCTAAATTGTGTTTTATTACATCAAATTGCATTAAAGTGAGATGCAACCATATCACGTAGGTTTTTTGTGTTGTCCTAATCCTGGAGAGGTATTCTATCTATGCAGGATACCAATAATGTATAGTCAGTGACAGAGAAGTAGAAATTAATAGTGCATATCAATTAAATAATTTTCTTCACCTCTATCTGAAGTCTCTACTTCCACCAACAATGCCCTAGAATGTTAGAGGCCATTTATTTGTAGTGGTTGATTTCATAGAAAAGAGATCAATCCAGTTAAATGACAGTATTTGAAGAACCGACAAACAAAGGAGCAAGCAGCTAAACCCAAGTCTACTGATTCCTAAATGAAGGACTTGATGGTAATCTTTGCTGCTTATCCTAGCCCTTAGCTCTCAATTGCTTCTCTTCTTCTTAACAGTTGTTTTTGTGTAACTCAGTGGTAAATTGAGTTAAACTGCATGTGTTCCGTGTCTAGTGCCATGAACTTCTATGTAAACCTCCTGAAATATTGACATCTCTCAGTCCATCATCCAAATATGAGTTTAGTTAAACCTCTCCGATTTAAAGTATTTTCTTTTTCTTTGTCTTTGGTCTTGAACTATATCCCTATGTCATGATTTTACACTTTCTTTGAAACTTTTTTGTTAAAACTAATCATTTAATCAAACCCTTAGACATACAAAAATACATGCTTCTTCAACGCAAGATGCTTACCTAGTCTTTTTGACCCCATAAATGAGAACTAGAAATGCTCTGTGATTCTATGATGCTTGCTGGAGAATAATCACTGAGTTAAGAAGTCAAAAAAGAGTTACCAAAAATGGGTAAAAAGTTGATGCCTAGAGAATGTCTGTGAGGTCATAAACACTAGGTCTAGTGGGATGATTCCTATCTGACCAATCACCATTCATTTTTGACAACATACACTCTACAGAGATACCTACCTATCTATATCTTTCATACATTAATCATATACAATAGTTTTATTGAAATATATTTGTATACCATTAGGTTTTCTCATTTAAAATGCATGATTTAAAATCTGTGGCATATTTACAGAGTTATGCAACAACAAATACAACAGAGTTTAGGACATTTTTATCCCTCAAACCACCTGATATCCATTAACAGTTTCTTCTCATTACTCCTTTGCATGTGTGCGTGTTAAGTCACTTCAGTTGTGTGTCCAACTCTTTGTGATGCTATGGACTGCAGCCTGCCAGGCTCCTCTGTCCATGGGATTCTCCAGGCAAGAACACTAGAGTGGGTTGCTATGCCCTCCTCCAGGGGATCTTCCCAACCCAGGATCGAACCCACATCTTTTATGTCTCCTGCATTGGCAGGCAAGTTCTTTACCACTAGCACCACCTGGAAAGACCCATTACCCCTTTACCTACCTCAAACGAGGTAAGCATGAATCAATGGTCTGTCTCTATAGAGTTACCTTTGTTGAACAGTTTCATCCATGTTTCAGCATGAATCAGTTCATTTTTATTGTAGAAAAGATGGACAAAATATTATTGCCTTTTATAAATATATTAATAACATGTTTTACTTATCTGTGTAGCAGTTGTTGGACATAGGTATTTTCAATTTTGGCTATTATGAATGATATTGTTATAAAAACTTATGTACACATTTTTGTGTAGACAAATTTTTCCAGTTTTCTTAGATCTATACCTAGGAGAGGAAGTGCTCAGCAACACAGTAACTCTATGTTTAACACTTTAGGTGATGGCAGATTGTTTTCCAGTTGTATCATTTTACATTCTGACCAAAAATATATGAGGTTACCAATTTCTCCATATCCTTTCTGACACTTACCACTCTGTCGCTTTTATGAGAATGGTCCCAGGGTCCTAGGTGAAACAGCATCTCATGTGGCTTTGCTTTACATTTCTCTAATTGATGATGAGGTTGAGTATATGTTCACATACTTAACAGCCATTTGGATATCTTTTTTAGAAACGTGTCTATTCCAACCCTTCATTCATTTTTAATTGGATTGTATTTTTTATTATTGAGTTGTTGTTGTTGTTGTTTTTTTTTTTTTCCTTGTATCCTGGAGTTAGGTCTCTTGTCAGATACAGGACTTGCAACTATTTTCTCCCATTCTGTTGGTTTTGTTTTTAACTTATTGCACAAAGAGTTTTAATTTAGATGATATTAGACAAACAACGGAGAAGGCAATGGCACCCCACTCCACTACTCTTGCCTGGAAATTCCCATGGCCAGAGGAATCTGGTAAGCTGTAGTCCACAGGGTCCCTAAGAGTCAGACACAACTGAGCGACTTCACTTTCACTTTCACTTTTCACTTTCATGCATTGGAGAAGGAAATGGCAACCCACTCCAGTGTTCTTGCCTGGAGAATCCTGGGACGGGGGAGCCTGGTGAGCTGCCTTCTATGTGGTCGCATAGAGTCGAACATGACTGAAGTGACTTAGCAGCAGACAAACAAACACACAAAGAACATTATATTGCTGAGTTATAGATGCTGAAAGATGGAGGTACAATTAGGTTGAATTTTTGCTCATTTAGGTCGCTGTTTCCAGTACAAAATGCAGTTAAAAGTTATAGCTCTCCCAAGTCATTTAGTTCTTCTAAGATTATGATAGTCACCACAGTGACCAGAAATTGAATGAAAACCTCCCTTTGGTTTGCTAATTAGATCTGTACATCTCAAATTTGGTGAAAGACAAGAGTTCTGAAATAACAGTTTATATGACTTGTTTCTACATTGGGAGCATAAGGTGTGAAAGTGAAAGTGAAGGTGGATCACTCATGTCCGAGCCTTTGTGACGCCATGGACTGTAGCCTACCAGGCTGCTCTGTCCATGGGATTCTCCAGGCATGAGTACTGGAGTGGGTAGTGAGTTCCCTTCTCCAGAGAATCTTCCCAACATAGAGACTGAACCCAAGTTGCCCTTATTGTAGGCAGATTCTTTACCTTCTGAGCCACCAGGAAACCCAAGAATACTGGAGTGGGTAGCCTATCCCTTCTCCAACAGATCTTCCTGACCCAGGAATGGAACCAGGATCTCCTGCATTGCAGGTGGATTCTTTACCAGCTGAGCTACCAGGGAAACCCATAAAGTGTGAAGTAATGCCAAATATAAATAAGGTGGCACTAGTGGTGAAGAATCTATTTGCCAAAGCAGGAGATACAAGAGAACTGGGTTTGATCCTTTGGGTCAGGAAGATCCCCTGGAGAAGGAAATGGCTACCCAATCCAGTATTCTTGCCTTGGAGAATCCCATGGACAGAGCAACTATGGCAGGCTACAGTGCATGGGGCGACAAAGAGTTGAACATGACAGAAGCGACTGAGTATACAAACATGGGGGAAATATTCTGCCCCAGGAATCAAAGCCACATCTTTTATTTCTGCTACATTGGTTCAGTTTGGTCACTCAGTCCTATCGACTCTTTGCAACCCCATGGACTGCAACACAACAGGCCTCCCTGTCCATCACCAACTCCCAGAGTTTACACAAACTCATGTCCATTGAGTTGGTGATGCCATCCAACCATCTCATCCTCTGTTGTCCCTCTCTTCCTCCTGCCTTCAATCTTTCCCAGCATCAGGGTCTTTTCAAATGAGTCGGTTCTTCGCATCAGGTGGCCAAAGTATTGGATTTTCAGTTTCAGCAACAGTCCTTCCAGTGAATATTCAGGACTGATTTCCTTTAGGATGGACTGGTTGGATCTCCTTGTAGTCCAAGGGACTCTCAAGAGTCTTCTCCAACACCTCAGTTCAACAGCATCAATTCTTTGGGACTCATCTTTCCTTATAGTCCAACTCTCACATCCATATGTGACTACTGGAAAAACCATAGCTTTGACTAGATGAACCTTTGTTGCCAAAGTAATGTCTCTGCTTTTTAAAATGCTGTCTAGGTTGGTCATAATTTTTCTTCCAATAAGCAAGCGTCTTTTAATTTCATGGCTACAGTCACCATCTGCAGTGATTTTGGAGCCCCCCAAAATAAAGTCTGTCACTGTTTCCACTGTTTCCCCATCTATCTGCCATGAAGTGATGGGACCAGATTCCATGATCTTATTTTTCTGAAAACTTAGTTTTAAGCCAACTTTTTCACTCTCCTCTTTCACTTTCATCTAAAGACTCTTTAGTTTTTCTTCACTTTCTACCCTAAGGGTGGTGTCATCTGCATATCTGCGGTTACTGATATTTCTCCCAGCAACCTTGATTCCAGCTTGTGCTTCATCCAGCCCAGCATTTCTCATGAGGTACTCTGCTTGTAAGTTAAATAAGTAGGGTGACAATATACAGCCTTGATGTACTCCTTTCCCCATTTGGAACCAGTCTGAGTTCCATGTCCAGTTCTAACTGTTGCTTCCTGACCTGCACACAGATTTCTCAGGAGCCAGGTCAGGTGTTCTGGTATTCCCATCACTTAAAGAATTTTCCACAGTTTTTTGAGATCCACACAGTCAAAGGCTTTGGCATAGTCAATAAAGCAGAAATAGATGTTTTTCTGGAACTCTCTTGCTTTTTCAATGATCCAGTGGATGTTGGCAATTTGATCTCTGGTTCCTCTGCCTGTTCTAAATTCAGCTTGAACATCTGGAAGTTCATGGTTCACGTATTGCTGAAGCCTGGCTTGGAGAATTTTGAGCATTACTTTACTAGCATGTGAGATGAGTGCAATTGTGTGGTAGTTTGAGCATTCTTTGGCATTGCCTTTCTTTGGAATTGGAATGAAAACTGACCTTTTCCAGTCCTATGTCCATTTCTGAGTTTTCCAAATTTGCTGGCATATTGAGTGAAGCACTTTTCACAGCATCATCTTTTAAGATGTGAAATAGCACAACTGGAATTCCATCACCTCCACTAGCTTTGTTCATAGTGATGCACTCAAAGGCTCACTTGACTGCATTCCAGGATGTCTGACTCTAGGTGAGTGATTACACCATCATGATTATCTGGGTAATGATGATCTTTTTTTGTACAGATCTTCTGTGTATTCTTGCCACATCTTCTTAATATCTTCTGCTTCTGTTAGGTCTATACCATTTCTGTCCTTTATTGTGCCCATCTTTTTATGAAATGTTCCCTTGGTATTTCTAATTTTCTTGAAGAGATCTCTAATCTTTCCCATTCTATTGTTTCCCTCTAATTCTTTGCACTGCTCACTGAGGAAGGCTTTCTTATCTCTCCTTGCTATTCTTTGGAACTCTGCACTCAAATGGGTATATTTTTCCTTTTCTCTTTTGCTTTGCACTTCTCTGCTTTTCTCAGCTATTTGTAAGGCCTCCTCAGAAAGCCATTTTGTTTTTTTGCATTTCTTTTCCATGGGAATGGTCTTGATCCCCATCAAGACAATGTCATGAACCTCCACCCATAGTTCTTCAGGCACTCTGTCTATGAGATCTAATCCCTTGAATCTATTTCTCACTTCCACTGTATAATCATAAGGGATTTGATTTAGGTCATACCTGAATGGTCTAGTGGTTTTTCCACTAGAAAAACCACTTTCTTCAATTTAAGTCTGATTTTGGCAATAAGGAATTCATGATCTGAGCCACAGTCAGCTCCCGGTCTTGCTTTTGCTGACTGTATGGAGCTTCTCCACCTTTGGCTGCAAAGACTATAATCAATCTGATTTCGGTATGGACCAATTGGTAGGTGGTAGGTGGATTCTTTACCACTACCAATTGATAGGTGGTAGGTGGTTTGATAGGTGGATTCTTTACTGCTGGTGCCACCTGGAAAGTCCACAAACATGGCGGGGGGCAGGGGAATATAAAAAATAAAAATGAGTGAAAAAAGTGGGAAACTTCATGATCAAAACAGACCTGCATGGAAGAGAAGGCTTTTTATCCACCTCATGCTTTTTTTTCTCCTCCACAATTACAAGGTTAGGGGCCTTTTTACCACTCTCAGTGAAAATCACATTTTTCAGGCTCTCTTGCAGAGAAGCGTGGTCCTCAGTTCTAGCAAAGGAGATGTAAGTGCACTTAATAAAGTTGAATGCATAATTCTACAAACTTACAAGGAGATTTCTAAGAGCCCTAATTACATAATTTTATTAACATAATGGGAGATTTAAGATCACTCTTTAAAAAAAAATGCAGATTAAAGAAGAAAAATAATCATCTACAGTTTTTCTCCAACTTAATGATTGTTTGACCAAAGAAGCAGATAGAGAGCATCTGAGATCACTAATCTTGCTAAAGTTTAACTGTAGGATTTCTATACAGTGGTTATTACCTCACTCTATAAGGAAACTGATTTTGCTTGTTTGGTTTATTTTATTTTTAAATTAATTTTTTATTGGAGTATAGTTTCTTTACAATATATATAATGCATAATTTTGAAGTTTAGAAAAATGGTAAAAATGAACTTATTTGCAAAGCAGAAATAGAGAAGCAGACATAGAATAGACACAAGGATACCAAGGGGGAAAGGGAGCAACTGGGTGATTGAGATTGACACATGTTACTATCGACACTAATTACAAAACAGATAACTAATAATATATAGTACAGCACAGGGAACACAACTGAATGCACTGTGATCTGAATGGGAAGGAAGTCCAAAAGGGAGGGGTCTATGTATATGTATGGCTGACTCATTTTACTGTGCAGTGGAAACTGAAATTTTCTCTGTCACCAAAATCACTGAGGATGGTGACTGCAGCCAGGAAATTAAAAGACACTTGCTCCTTGGAAGAAAAGCTATTACACATCTAGACAGCGTGTTAAAAAGCAGAGACATCACTTTGTTGACAAAGGTCCATATAGTCAAGGCTCTGTTTTTTCCAGTAGTCAAGTACAGATATGAGAACTAGGCCATAAAGAAGGCTGAGTGCCAAAGAACTGATGCTTTCAAACTATGGTACTAGAGAATCCTTTGAGCAACAAGGAGATCAAACCAGTTAATCCTAAAAAAAATCAGTCCTGAATATTCATTGGAAGGACTGATGGCAAAGCTGAAGCTCCAATACTTTGGCCACCTGATGCAGTAAGCCAACTCATTGGAAAACACCCTGATTTGGGGAAAGATTGAAGGCAAGAGGAGAAGGGGACGACAGAAGATGAAATGGTTGGATGGCATCACCGACTCAAGGGACATGAGCTTGAGCAAATTCAGGGTGATAGGGAAGGATGAGGAAGCCTGGCCTGCTGCAATCCATGGGGTCGCAGAAAGTCAGACATGACTTGGCAACTGAACGACAACAACAACAGCTGATTCATTTTGCTTTGAAACTAACACAGTATAAACTAACACAATATTGTAAAGGAAACTATTACTGAGATTCATCATGCTCTCTTACAGGTGAGCATGACTCATCCCAGCCCTCAAGGAAGTCATAGCCTGTGTAGTCTAATCTGTGTAGCCTGAGTAGAAACACAAACCCAAAAGAATATGCTGAAGAGCTGAGAAAAATTTATGTCTCAACTTACTGCAGAGAATTTTTATTTTTCCTGTGCAAGTTTTTTCTTTTTTCTGTATTTTTGAATATAGTGAATTAATCATTTCCTCTCATTGATGGAACATAGTTTTATAACACAATTTCAGCCAATATATTAGGTCATTATAATATTTTTTTATTTTTGGACTTGAACGGCTTCTTTTTCATCACTTCCTCTTTCATTTGTACCTGCCACTTGAATTTTTAAAATTTTCTAAGAGAGTGAAGTCTCTCAGTTGTGTTCGACTCTTTGTGACCCCGTGGACAGTAGCCTACCAGGCTCCTCCATCCATGGAATTTTCCAGGCAAGAGTACTAGAGTGGGTTGCCATTTCCTTCACCAAAAAAAATGTTCTAAAGTTTCATTATATTTAATGTATTTACATATGCTAACTAAATTACCTTCTGGAACAAGGGTGGTATCAATAAACATAAATATTTATTAATATAAAATTACAGTGTGATATATTAAAAATTGGTTGAATTTGAATAAAATGATAATACATAATAAATACAAATGTAATACATTTTCTAGGAAATCAAATGAAGGCCGGTCAAAGAACCATCTGTAGTTTAGCTCTGAAATTATAATTAGGAATTAAGTGGGCCAACAGAGCACTAAGAATGTCCACATCAAAATGTAAACTCACAGTGCAGAATGACACTCTTAGAAGTTTTCTAAACTTCTTTTTCTGTGTAAGTCCATGTTCCTCACCTTCCATATTTACCTAACAAATTTGCTCTGAGGACCACATACTAGATTATGTGCAAATTGTATTAAAAATTGTATAAACTTTATGTAGTATTGCCAAATCTTTATTCTTTTAACCAAAACACTTGTTTATAGGATTGCAGCTAAAAAAAGAAGATATACCTTTTTGTATTTTCTGAAAAATGCAACTGTAAGCTTTTGAGTATGCTTTTTTTTTATAGTTAATGATTTGCTTCAGTCAGTATCTGAATTTCTCTGATTATAATTTTTTCAAATGTTAGTATCTAGACATAAAATAAGATTCATAGTCTTTAAGACTTGGAATATGTGCAGTTTTATTTATCCCTGGAGGCTAACATCAAAATTAATTGAATTATTTGATACCAATAATTGAGTGCTGTTTTTCTTATATTTGTATAAATTATTTGATTTTATGCCCTTAAATCACCCAAATTTATATGCTGTTTGACTCTGATGTCCCTGGTAACACAGGTTCACTCTCATCTTAAACCTTTGTGGGTGAGACTAAATATTTTTTATTTCAGTTCAGTTCCATTCAGTTCAGTCACTCAGTCATGTCTGACTCTTTGCAACCCCATGAACTACAGCATGCCAGGCTTCCCTGTCAATCACCAACTCCTGGAGTCCACCCAAACCCAGGTCCATTGAGTTTGTGATGCCATCCAACCATTTCATCCTCTGTCGTCCCCTTCTCCTCCTACCCTCAATCTTTCCAGCATCAGGTCTTTTCAAATGAGTCAGCTCTTCGCATCAGGTGGCCAAACTATTGGAGTTTCAGCTTCAACATCAGTCTTAGCAATGAACACCCAGGACCGATCTCCTTTAGGATGGACTGGTTGGATCTCCTTGCAGTCCAGGGGATTTTCAAGAGTCTTCTCCAACACCACAGTTCAAAAGCATCAATTCTTCAGTGCTCAGCTTTCTTTATAGTCCAACTCTCACATCCATACATGACCACTGGAAAAACCATAACCTTGATTAAATGGACCTTTGTTGGCAAAGTAATGTCTCTGCTTTTCAATATGCTGTCTAGGTTGGTCATAACTTTCCTTCCAAGGAGTAAGTGTCTTTTAATTTCATGGCTGCAATCACCATCTGCAGTGATTTTGGAGCCCAGAAAAATAAAGTCAGCCACTGTTTCCCCATATATTTGCCATCAAGTTATGGGACTGGATACCATGATCTTATTTTCTGAATGTTGAGCTTTAAGCCAACTTTTTCACTTTTCTCTTTCACTTTCATTAAGAGGCTATTTAGTTCTTCTTCACTTTCTGCCATAAGGGTGGTGTCATCTGCATATCTGAGGTTATTGATATTTCTCCTGGCAATCTTGATTCCAGCTTGTGCTTTCTCCAGCCTAGTGTTTCTCAGGATGTACTCTGCATATAAGTTCCTTTAAATTCTTTTATTTCTTTATTTAATTGTTTTGCTTTTGGAACATTCAGGTTATATTCTCTTTTAAATGAAATTTTCAAAGTTAAATATCTAAGCTGGTAGGTGGGGTGAGTCCTTAAGTCATCTGTGTTTCTAAAGTATTCCATTTGATACTTGGAAGGAAAAACTATTTAGAATGTAACTGTAAAAACAAGGGCCTTAGGGTCATACGATTTGTATTCTGATGCCCTTTTTCAAACAATGGCATCTTTGAAAATCACTTACACATTAGCCTCAGCTTTCTTATCTGTTTAATGGAGAATCTACAAAATCACTGGAGATGGCTGTTGGGAGGCACAGTGCTAAATAGCCTTGAAGGAGAAAGTCCATGGGAAAATGGCGAAGGGCCAGAAGTACCCAGGCATTTGTGTACTGATTGCTGAAGAACATTTCCTACCTTTGGCTATGCTCGGCGCCTAGATTTAACAATTAAACATTAAAGACATTGCTTGAGAAAATGGGTTATGGATAAATACATGGGTCATTAAGAATGTGCTGTTCCTTGAAGTATCTTTTACTGATTATATCCTAGCCTTGTATGTGTTCTGCTGGCTGTATGCTCTAAGCTCTTTGTTCCTTGCTCCTATAAAAAGGCTTGACTGCAGAAATAAACTTGTCAGTCCCTTGCAGAGACTGTCCAAGTGTTGTTCTTTCAGGTTCACCGTTTCCAAGTCCCAGAGACATATCTCCAACAAGTGGCGCCACGAACAGGGACTTGAAGGAAGACTGAACAAAGCGGCGAGCCCTGCAGAAAGAGGTAAGCAGGATGGGACAACATAGCAGTAAGATTCCTTTCATTTCTATAATGCATCACTTTCTGAAACAAAATGGTGTTACTGTTTCAAGAGATCAGTTGAATGACTGCTATCATATTTTACTGGAACATAATCCGTAGTTCCCAGAGGAGCAGATGCTCGATCTAGACATATGGAAAAGGGTTGAAAATAATGTTTTGCGAGCATATCGGCAAGGAGTCCATATTCCCCCTCAATGGTGAGTTACATGGTCACTCATACGGGCTGTCATAGAACAAATTGAAGGGCATAATATTGATTTGGAAGTAGAAACTGTTCAGTCTTTACATGAATATGAGCTTAAGGAACAAAATATGCAAGGTGCTTTGAAATATAAGAATGTTATGCTTAATCAGACACAATCCCTGGAAAAACAGCTTGGAGACGTATGTATACAGGATGTGTCAAAACTGAAGCCATTTAGAGCAGAGGTCATTTCATTCAACGGACAGCCCAAACCTGAGGTTTTTCCTTCTGCTCTATCTGTAACAGCAGTTGCTAACTTTGCTCGTACTAATCATTTCACTCCTCCTCAGGAGATGCCTGCTTGCACTTTCCCTTTCCCAATACAGTTTGATCAGCCTGCCCAAGGCAAGAATGCTTGGGCTGGTCTAGATTTTGGTATGTTGTCCAGCTTTAAGAAAGCATGCACTCTGCATGGACGTACTTCTCCTTACTGTGTAGAATTCCTCAGAGGATGGGCTGATCATTGGATGCCATATGATTTTTTTTTCAAGTAGCAAAGATGGTTCTAAATCCTCAACAATTACTTCAGTGGCAAATGTGGGTTAGTGATGAGGCCCGACAAATGATGATTGACCAGCAATCTCATGGTAACCCTGCCAATTTAACCTATGATATACTCACTGGAATGGGAGCCATGGCCAATATTACTGCACAATTAGATAATATTACCCCTCAGATGTTGCATTTCATTAGAGAAATTTCTTGCAGAGCATGGGCAAAGGTTGATAATGTTAACTCTGATGGTTCATTTGTCAAGATTACCCAGGGACATGAGGAGGAATATGCCCAATTTATAGGAAAATTAAAGGATGCCATTGAAAAATCTATCAGAGATGAAACCTTACAAAATATTATTTTAAAACAACTTGCCTTTGAAAATGCTAATGAGGAGTGTCAATCTGTGCTTGGACCAATTCGAGAAACCGGTTCTCCTATGGAATATTTGTAAGCTTATAGAGATATCGGATCTATGTCCCATAGAGCAAAATTAGTGGCACTAGAAACTTTCAATGTGCAAAAGGCTGCCAGTGCTAAATGCTTTAACTGCGGGAAGGCCGGCAATATGAAAAAACAACGCTGCATGCCAGTGCAAACAGCCAAAAATAATCTTACTTCTAATAAAAAAAAGGCCCCCGGGAGTTTGCCCAAAATGTAAAAGGGGATTCCATTGGTTGAATGAGTGTCGTTCCAAATTCGATAAGGATGGAAATGCATTGACACCAGAGGCACAACAAAAACAACAGGGAAACTAATAAAGGGGCTATCCTCTAGCCCCACTACAAAAGGAGGACCCAACATTATGACACTGCAAGCAGCTACATCTAAGAGTGCTTGCGTTGATATACCTAGTCCTTATGATATGGAATTGATAGAACTATACAATCCTCATAAAATCCCCACTGGATATTATGGTCCAATCCCACCCGGAACAGTTGGACTAATTTGGGGACGTAGCAGCTGTACAATGAAAGGTTTAGTAGTATTGACTGGAGTTGTGGATGAAGATTATGAAGGAGAGGTACATGTCATGGTGAATGTTGTAGAATTAAGAAATGTATATCTACAAAAAGGGGAACGCTTTGCACAATTATTACTTTTGCCATATGTCAAACCAATGAGGGCATCTGATAAAATTAGGCAGGGAGGTTTTGGTAGCACCAACCTTAGCGCCGCACTATCTACCTTATTAAAGGAACATCAAAAGCCTATGCTTACTCTAAAGATACGGGGAAAAAATTTCACAGGTATGTTGGATACAGGAGCCGACATTTCCATTATTAGAACTGAAGAATGGCCCCTTGAATGGTGTAAGACTGTGGCTCCTTCCAGACTGTTAGGGGTAGGAGAGGCTGATGCTACACGAACTTTAATCAGTGCATCCTATTTACAAGCTTATGGTCCTGATCAAATTGTAGTTTACATCAAACCATATATTACCAGTATCCCTATTAATTTGTGGGGAAAGGATTTTCTTGAACAAATGAAAGCCATGATCTCTCTAAATGAGCCTTTTTGATGGGGGCCATTGAGTTAACACCGCTGCCTCTTGATTGGGAATCTGATGCCCCAGTATGGACACCTCAGTGGCCCCTGACTAAAAAAAAGTTGGCAGCTATCACACAGTTAGTAAATGAGCAATTACAGAAAAATCATATACAGCCTTCATTTTTCCCATGGAATTCTCCTGTTTTTGTAATAAAAAAGAAATCAGGAAAATGGCGAATGTTGATAGATTTAAGAAATGTTAATAATACTATGATTCCTATGGGGCCCTTACAACCTGGATTGCCCTCCCCTTCCATGGTGCCAAAAGGATGGCCTGTAATTATTATTGATTTACAAGACTGCTTTTTTACTATAACTTTGCATCCTAAAGATAAAAAACGTTTTGCTTTTTCAGTTCCCTCTATAAATCACGTGGCTCCTGTTAAAAGATTTCAATGGAAGGTTTTACCTCAGGGGATAATGAACTCTCCTACCATTTGCCAATATCTCATATCTGTTTTATTACAACCCAGTAGAGATAAATATCCTACTGCCTTCATAATTCATTATATGGATGACATATTTCTTTCCATGGAATCTGAACTTTGTTTACAACAGTTATATGATGAAGTCACCACCACTCTTCAAAATCATGACCTACTCGTTGTGCCAGATAAAATTCAATTGAAAGCACCCTTTAATTACCTAGGACACGTTATGGAAGAGTCTAAGATAAAACCTCAAAAAACTCAAATCTCTGTGCATTCTGTACCCACATTAAACAATTTTCAAAAATTGATAGGAGATATTAATTGGCTTCGATCATCTATTGGCATTCCCACCTATGCATTACAAAATTTATTTAAAATTTTAGAGGGACTTCCTGACCCGAATAGTCCTAGACAGCTAACAAAAAAGTGAAAGAAGAATTAAAATTTGTTGAAAAACACATTCAACAATCTTTCTCTACTCGGCTGGACCATACCCAACTGATCTATTTATATATATTCCCCACCAAACATTCACCTACTGCAATCATAGCTCAAAACAGCCCAATAGAATGGGTATATCTACATACTAAGCAGTCAAAGAAAATCGTATCATACATTGAGAAAATAGGACAGCTAATTGTATTAGGAAGAAGCCGTGTACAAACCTTAACTGGATTTGATCCATATGCAATACATGTCCCTTTGACAAAAAAGGAATTACAAATTGCCTTACAGTATAACATGACCATGCAAATAGCATTAAGTGACTTTCAGAACGTTATCTCATTCCATTTGCCGAAAGGAAAATTATGGGACTTCCTACAATTTACTAAATTTAGAGTAACTAATATCATTGCCTTCCAGCCTATTTCAAATGCACCTACCTATTTCATTGATGGCAACAAAAAAGGCATAGCTGGGATTGTTGGCCCTGACATCAAAGAGAAATTACCCACTACCTATTCTTCAGTACAAAGAGTTGAATTGTATACTTTATATGCTGTTTTATCTCTTCAACCATCATCCTTCAATGTCTATACTGATTCCAAATACCTTGCTTCCCTTTTCCCCGATTTTGTTACTGCCTTTTTATACAACCTAGATGAAGAATTATATATTCTCTTTTCAAAGACCCAAGCCTTAATTCAGTCACGTATGGAACCTTTCTTCATTGCACATATACATGCTCATTCAGGTTTACCTGGCCCCCTGGCAGCAGGGAGTGATGCTGTTAAGTTCATAGCTCCTATCTTTACATCTGCTATGGACGAACACACTAATCTTCATACCAATGCTAAAAGATTGCACTCTAAATACCATATTCCCCTCACTGAAGTGAGACATATCATTAAATCCTGTGACGTCTGTGCTCCTCTGCACTTACGTACCATAGTTCAGGAGTTAATCCTCGTGGGCAACAGCCTAACTCCCTTTGGCAATCCGACTTCACTCATTGCTCCTTGGGAAAGCTTTCTTTGCTTTTTGTCTCAGTGGATACATTTTCAGGTTTTATATGGGCAGTGCCTGTCTCTTCAGAATCCAGCAAACACGCCATTTCCGCACTTTTACTCACCTTCCCTGTTATGGGAATACCTTCGGTCTTAAAAACAGATAATGGGCCTGCATTTACCTCTCACTGATTTCGTTCATTTCTAATGGAATGGAATATAACACACATCACGGGGATACCCTACAATCCCCAGGGTCAAGCAATTATCGAAAGAACCCATCGTACTCTTAAAACTCATTTGTTAAAACAGAAAGGGGGAAAATGGAAGAGGAGATACACTTCTTATCCTATGAACCCTCAACTGTTATTATCTTTAACTCTTTATTCCTTACTTTTTTAAAATTTACTAAAAGATAGTTCTGATAGTCGTGCAGACAGACATTTTGCAGAGGAAAACAGTAAGAAACCGTTAGAAGCCAACACACCAATATGGTATAAGCAGTTTAATCAATGGTTGCCAGGAATCTTACGACTCCTAGGCAGAGGTTATGGTCTTGTCGTTGCAGATGGAGAAGAAATCTGGGTTCCACTTCGCCATGTCCATTACCGAGAAGGACCCCAAGACCAGACTCCCCCGACAAGTGACGCAGCTGACGCGAAGAGTCTCATCAATGACCATAGAGAAGCCGAAGAGAAAACGTCAATGTCTGAACCCCTACTGTAGGACCTGAGCAATGGCATGTGTGGAAGATGCCTGCTGCATTGGAGTGCTTTGCCAGTGTGTATGGGACTGCGAAAGCCTTAAAAACCTCAGAACTATACCTTTTTATACGATAGTACAGGTTATATCTAATCTTGTGTGCACCTCCCGTACATGTTTATTGTAGGTAACTTCGACATAGATCTTTCTGCTAAGAATGTTAACTGTACAGCATGTGCCTTGTAGACGTGTTTAAACCATACTATTTCATATCATTATGTCAACATTGCAATAGTCAAGCAAAGATCTGATTTGTGGCTTCCTGTTAACCTAACAGAACCATGGACCGACTCTGTATTTCTCTCAGTTTTGCTCAAATATGGCTTAAGGAGGTCAAGGCGCATAAAAGGATGGATTATTGCTGGCATTCTTAGTCTAATATCTATTGTTACAGTAGGAACCCTATCTGGTATGGCACTACACAATTCTATACAGATGTCTCTACTCAAGACTCCTTGCCTCCTACGACGGAGTCCAACTAACAGCTGCCGTGTTTAAACTAAAAAACAAAAGGAGGAAATGTTGGGAGGCACAGTGCTAAATAGCCTTGAGGAGAAAGTCCATGGGAAAATGGCGAAGGGCCAGAAGTACCCAGGCATTTGTGTACTGATTGCTGAAGAACATTTCCTGCCTTTGGCTATGCTCGGCGCCTAGATTTAACAATTAAACATTAAAAACGTTGCTTGAGAAAATGGGTAATGGATAAATAAATGGGTTGTTAAGAATGTGCTGTTCCTTGAAGTATATTTTACTAATTATATCCTAGCCTTGTATGTGTTCTGCTGGCTGTATGCTCTAAGCTCTTTGTTCCTTGCTCCTATAAAAAGGCTTGACTGCAGAAATAAACTTGTCAGTCCTTGCAGAGACTGTCCAAGTGTTGTTCTTTCAGGTTCACCGATTCCAAGTCCTGGAGACATATCTCCAACAATGGTGACTGCAGCCATGAAATTAAAAGACACTTACTCCTTGGAAGGAAAGTTATGACCAACCTAGATAGCATATTGAAAAGCAGAGACATTACTTTGTCAGTAAAGGTCTGTCTAATCAAGGCTATGGTTTTTCCAGTAGTCATATATGGATGTGAGAGTTGGACTATAAAGAAAGCTGAGCACTGAAGAATTGATGCTTTTGAACTGTGGTGTTGGAGAAGACTCTTGAGAGTCCCCTGGACTGCAAGGAGATCCAAACAGCCCATCCTAAAGGAGATCAGTCCTGGGTGTTCATTGCTAAGACTGATGTTGAAGCTGAAACTCCAATACTTTGGCCGACTGATGCGAAGAGCTGACTCATTGGAAAAGACCCTGATGCTGGGAAAGATTGAGGGCAGGAGGAGAAGGGGGTGTCAGAGGATGAGATGACTGGATGGCATCACAAACTCAATGGATCTGGGTTTGGGTAGACTCCGGGAGTTGGCGATGGACAGGGAGGCCTGGCATGCAGCAGTTCATGGGGTCACAAAGAGTCGGATATGACTGAGCGACTGAACTGAACTGAACTGAACACTTACCTTGCCTAGCTAACAAACACATTGTTACTTGTTCTTATTTTAATTATTATTGAATTGTCATGTTGAATCTGATGCCCTGAAGGAGTCTCCAGGATACCAAGTTGAATTATACAAGCCAATTTGATAATAAGTTCAGTAGTTATCTAATTGAATCTCCCTTCTTCTTATGTAGAGACTGAGCTGCAGAAATAGTTGTGATTTTCCAAGAGGCTGTCAGCAAATTGGGACAAAGCTATGACCAGAAAAATCACATCTCTTTACCCAGGAAGAAGTAAAGTCACAAAGGTTTTATTCTGTTGAAATGTATCCTTTTAGATTGTAGGATTTGGGAAGAATTTCCAAATATGTAACTTAGGTGTGTGGGGATATCAGTTAGTGACATCTTGAAAGAAACAATGAAGGACTCTCAGAACTCTAAGCATTAGTGTATTGATGAATTTCATTGACTTAAAGAAAAACACACAACTAAGAATTGTGAGTTTGTTTTATTCAATGTCTTACTGAGGACTACAGCCCAGGAGGCAACCTCTCAGGAGCTCAGAGAGAATTACTCTGAAGAGAGGGGAGGAAGTCATTTCATATAGGATTTCTGGCTACAGAGTACATGCAGACAAGCACATTCTTGGGGAAAGATTACTGCTAGTCACTTTTCAAGTTAATGATTTTAGTGCTCTTCAGTATGGGAAAATGCAAGAATTTGGGTTCAGTGAAATTCTTCCTGAGATATGTATATTATTAATACTATTTCTGGGGCCTGCTATTCCAAAGCATAGAGTGCCCCATCCTGTTTTGTATCCTGATTTCTATCAGGGTGCATGTCTATCAGTGACTGTAGTACTGTCAGTGACTTTAGCAGTTGTCAACTTAATCTTTATAGAAATAGATGGATGGTGCATGTGCGCGTGCTTAATTGCTCAGTCGTGTCTGACTCTTTGCGACCCATTGGACTGTAGCCCACCAGGCTCCTCTGTCTATGGGATTTTCCAGGCAAGAGTACTGTAGCGTGTTGCCATTTCCTTCTCCAAGGGATCTTCCCAATCCAGGGATCAAACCCGTGTTTGCTGTGTCTCCTGAATTGCAGGCAGATTCTTTACCCACTGAGCCATCAGGGAACAATCTCATCTATAGCACAGTTAAAGATGTCCCAGAGCTGCAAAGGCCTTCATAAAGAATTAAAGAGACACATTATCTTGATCACAAAGCAAAAGTGAAACAAACTGTGTATCTATTATCAGTTTTAAGAAAGCCAAACATATAATTACAAAAAGAGGATCTTTCAGCAGAAAACATAGACTAAGGGTGAGAAAAAACACTAGTGTTGGGCACCCAGCACTGATGAAATAGATGACATAAATATATGTATCCATATTTCTATCTATCTGTGTGCATGCATGCTAAGTGACTTCAGTCATGTCCAACTTGGTGCAACCCTATGGACTCAGCCTGCCAGTCTCCTCTGTCCATGGAATTCTCTAGGCAAGATTACTGGAGTGGGTTGCCACTTCCTCCTCCAGGGCATCTTCCTGACCAAGGAATTGAACCTGCATTTCTTATATCTCCTGCATTGGCTATATCATGTTAAGATAGGTCTGATAAATACTGTAGATAAGTTGTGTTCATAGTCCTCTCAGCTGCTGAGTTACACATACCTGAAGTCTTTAAAGAAGTCAAAATAGAGCAGATGGCAACCTAGAAATAAAAGGCAACAGACAAATGTAGGCAAATAATTGGGTCAGTAGAAAACTGGACAATATTGGAATTATTATAATATAGCCCAAGATGCCAGCTTTAGGCTTACATTGAAGAAATGAATTAAAAATGAAGATGCAAAGAACAGCATGTATATTTCTTTATGTCGATACACAGTGTTTCCTTATCAGTTGTGTCCCTTAAGTTTCATGTATTACATTAACCAAAAGATTCATTTGGGTATTTCTGTAACATCTTACGGAGAAACCCAAACAAACTGTGTGAAGTGAAGTGAAGTGAAGTCACTCAGTCCGACTCTTTGTGACGCCGTGGACTGTAGCCTATCAGGCTGTTCCGTCCATGGGATTTTCCAGGCAAGAGTGCTGGAGTGGATTGCCATTTCCTTCTCCAGGGGATCTTCCCGACCCAGGAATCGAACCCAGGTCTCCCACATTGTAGGCAGACGCTTTACTGTCTGAGCCACCAGGGAAGCCAACCCAGTTCCCTGATAGTGCAGTTGTTATAGAATCCACCTGCAATGCAGGAGACTCTGGTTCAAATCTTGGGTCAGGAAGATCCACTACAGAAGGGATAGACTACCCACTCCAGTATTGTTGGGCTTCCCTTGTGGCTCAGCTTGTAAAGAATCTGTCTGCAATGTGGGAGACCTGAGTTCGATCCCTGGGTTGGGAAGATCCCCTGGAGAAGAGAAAGGCTACCAATTCCAGTATTCTGGCCTGGAGAGTTCCATGGACTGTATAGTCCATGAGATCACAAAGAGTTGGGCACGACTGAGCCACTTCACTTCAATATTAATATTACTATTTCACATAAGGGGAGTCCATCAGAGAGAAATGAAATAATTTGCCGAGTGTCAAAGAAACAGTTTGAGAAATATATTAAAAAAAAATACTTGGCTTTGTTGTGTTAAACAAATAATAGAAATAATAATCTCTTCCTTTAAAAAATTTAGTAATAAGAGAGATTAAGTTCCTTTCTTCACAGAGAGCACTTTTCCAGTGTGATGGCACAAAAATAAACAGGTAGTCATGTGAATAAGTAACATCACACACTGGCTGTGGAAGGTAGATGATGAGGGGATGAGATTGAGATGAGAAACTTCTCTATGTTTATCCCTGCTCTTTAGTCACGAGTTTTAAATCCATTGTAAGGGAAAGAACTTTTTGCCCCCATTGAATATGAAAGCTCAGCCTCTCTGTACCCTGGTGCCAAATCAAATCTCAGAACAGAGGTTGGGGTTTAATAGAAAAGGATGGTTTTATTGCTTTACCAGTCAAAGGGGGACACAGTAGGCTCTGGTCTCTAAAAACTGTGTCCCAACCTAAGGAAGTTTGGGGAGGAGTTTTATAGAAATGGTTCAAGAGTGGGGTGGCTAACAAGATTAAGGCATGTGCAGGGTCCCAGGTGGTTGGTCTCCTAATCCTGATGAACTCTAGTTCCTTTGATCTTGCCTCCTTGGTTTCTTGACTGCTCCTCCCTTAATGAGCAACTGGTCCAATCTGCCCTTTGGAACTCAGGGAAAGTCATGGGGTCTGGAGTCTGGCCTACAAGAAACAAGGGATAAAAAAGGCTTCTACGCCCAGGAGCCCCACAGGGTCCCGCTTGGTTTCACTGTGATCTGACATGATGTGATAAATTAAAGAATCATTTATGAGCCCATTTAAGAGCCTTGCAGTTGGATAGGGAAGGAACTGAAACTGTTCCCCTCCTGACATTCTTAAACAGCTGGACAGGTAGCCAAGTAGGGAGAGCTGTGATGAGGTGGTTTGCAGAGGCTGGGGAAGCATGTGAGGGCACTAAGCAGGGTGGAGTGGGCACAGAGTGGGAGCTTGTGACTGAAACAGAGAATATACGGGATTGGTCCTTATCAATCACATGCATCAACTTTAAAATACATGTTTCACTCAGAAATAATCAGCTTCCCAGGTGGTGCAGTTGGTAAAGAATCTGCCTGTCAATGCAGGAGATGCAGGAGATGCAAGTTTGATCCCTGAAGGTGGAAATGACAACCCACTCCAGTATTCTTGCCTGGATAATTTCAGGGACAGAGGAACCTGCGGGGCTACAGTCCAAGGGGTCACAGAGTAGGACACAAGTGAAGCAACTTGGCACACACGCAAACAGCTGTTAATCTATAAGGTGAAGTTTCTTTGGAGGTGAGGTTTGGCAATGCTATGTAGTATTAGGACTTCCAAAATCCCATGGACGGAGGAGCCTGGTAGGCTGCAGTCCATGGGGTAATGAAGAGTCAGACAAGACTGAGTGACTTCCCTTTCACTTTTCACTTTCATGCATTGGAGAAGGAAACAGCAACCCACTCCATTGTTCTTGCCTGGACAATCCCAGGGACAGGGGAGCCTGGTGGGCTGCCGTCTATGGGGTCGCACAGAGTCGGACACGACTGAAGTGACTTAGCAGCAGGCGGTGCTAGTGGTAAAGAACCTACTTGACAAAACAGTTTAGACATAAGAGATTCCGGTTTGATCCCTGGTTCAGGAAGATCCCCCGGAGGAGGGCACAGCAACCCTCTCCAGTATTCTTGCCTGGAGAATTCTATGGACAGAGGAGCCTGTCAGGCTGCCGTCCATAGGGTCACACAGAATCAGACACGACTGAAGCGATTTAGCACATGCAGTTTTAGCAACAGACAATTGTGGTAGAAATACAGTGTACAGTTTTGTGGGCAGCCAGCTTCTGAATATGTTGAAGATCGTAAGGAAAAAAAGTGCTAAGTTGGAACTTTAACACTCGGCTCTAGGCATGGATAGAAAATAGATATTTTCTGTGACAGTTCTGCTATATTGCTAGAGGGCAAATATTTCAGGAAATCAAGCCCAAAGTCATCTCCAACAAGTGGCTGAATTACCATATACATGAAATTCAGAACCTCCCTGGGTCTCTTATGGGTTATAAGGTATAAGAAGAATTGAAAGACTTGGGATTGGGATTACAAATTCTCAAATCCCAGGAGAGAAAACAAAACAAAACAAAGCCAAAAGAAAAACACACACACATAAAACAACAACAACCAAAGCACATCTGTCTCTTTTTCTGAGTAGGTTTGCTTCCCCTTGACTAATGATCTTAATAATACACTTGTCAGAGGCAGTTGTCTTGCACAGGCAAGTTGAATCTCCTCAAAACCCAAATCCTCATTGCTCAGTCCTCAATCCTCATCTCTCATTGCTTCAAAAGCAGTGTTAGGTTCAAATCCATGTGGATTCCCTAGAGCATAAATGCAGAGTCTGAGAAGAGTTATCATACACAAAAACACATAGCAACATTTTGCCAATTCATAAATATAGAACCCTGAAGAAAATGCACCAGGATGTATTCTAAGGGTGTTTGACGGGGGTAAGAATGCAAATTTGAATCAGTGTGAATTTATTAATATGGGTAGACTGGCCAGTTTGGATTGAAAGTTAATGAAAGCAAGTTGATTGAAACTTAGATTCAAGGGCAACATTGCTTCTTCAGTATTAATGTAAACCCTGGAATACAGAGTAGTTTCTCTTCCTGGCTGAACTCTACAAATACATCATGATCAATCCACCTGACTTCTATAGCAGCCTCAAGCAGTCAGGGAAAGGTCTTGGAAAATGTGGATGCCATTGTTCCATCACTGTTCTCTTACCTATGCAATGTCTAGCATTAGATATTTTCTGTTCTTTCTTTTTTTCCCCAGTTCTGAACATCCTTGCTCTAGTCACCTGATTACTAGACCAAGATTTCCTGAGATTCTTAATTTTATTACCATCTGTATTCAACTAAAAGTGTGAAAAATCTTCATTTCTTTGCAAGCTTCCTTCTGTTGAGGAAATCATTATAGGAATTTGCTGATGAGACTCATAATTTGCCTTAGGTGTTTAGAAAATTTGAATTTATTCTTTTTTGTGTTTGTTTGTTTCTATATTTTTGTTTTCTAATTGTTTTAATTATACTGTATATAGTAATAATGGTTTTATTCTACTCTCTTTAAGGGTTTCCCAGGTGGCTAACAGGATAAAGAATCCACCTACAATGCAGGAGACACAGGAGACGTGGGTTCAATCCCTGGGTCAAGAAGATTCTCCCTGGAGGAATGCATGGCAACCCACTATGGTATTCTTGCTTAGAGAATCCAATGGACAGAGGAGCCTAGAGGTATACAATCCATAAAGTCTCAAAGAGTTGGACATCTCTAAAATGACTAAGCACGTACAACTATCTTTAAAGCCGTGACATTTTGTAGAAAAACTAAGGCTCAAAAGATCACGTTTTGACCAAATGTACACAGAAAATAAGAGGTAAGCTACAGTTAAAAATATGTCTGTCTGAATCCATAGCATTTTTCCTTAAAACAAACAAAAAAAATCTCTCTTCTCTAGCAAGGGGACAAAGGGCTTGTAAACCTATATGTGACAATGCTAGAGACTTTACTAAATATTTTGGCATAAATCTGGTAGTAGTGTTAGTCATTCAATCGAGTCTAACTCTTTGTGACCCCATGGACTATAGCCCGCCAGGCTCCTCTCTACATCAGATTCTGCAGGCAAGAATACTGGAGTGGGTAGCCTAGCCCTTCTCCAGGGGATCTTCCTGACCCAGGGATCAAACCCAGGTCTCTTGTATTGCAGTGGATAATTTACCACCTGAGCCTCCATGGGTCTAGGTAAAGGGTAAGGTTTTAACCTCACAGATAATGTAGTCTGGATCAGCTTTTCTAAATTTAATGTAGTCTGGACCAGCATTTAAATGGTCCAGACTACTACATTATCTCTGAGGTTAAATGGAGGCAAATGCTTAATAGTATTAGGAAGAAAGAAAGAATTTAGAATTAAATTAACACAAGTGACATGTCGATATAGAGTATAGAATTTATTTCTATATAAAATTCTAGATTACTCATCTATTTTATGATTCTTTTCTATGCTTCCTGCTATACCTCCTTCTCCAAACAATGTTGCACAACAGTGCAGCCAAATAAAAAATAATCATAAATTATATATGAAAATCCACATATATCTGTAACTATTATCTACACCACATGGAGCAGCATGGATTTGAAGAAAAATGATGCAAAATGGAAAACCAGCTTACTAGTTTTCAGCTTTGCTTACCTCAGGCAAGTTTCTCAACACTTTTAAATGCCTGTTTTGATGTCTGTAAATTGAGGATAACACTCTGCATGGTTATGGAAAGATTAAACATGGTGTTAGGTATAAAGCATTAATACAACATTAATATTAATACTGAACTAAATATGTAATCTTGGGCAACTTCACATCTTGGAACTGGTTTCCTGCCCTGCAAAATAGAGGCAGTCACATTCATTCGGAGGATCGCCATGACAGTTAGATGTAACACAATCAGCACTTGAGTTGACCACTGCTAAATCTGTACCATTGATAAAATCGCCCATGACCTTCTCTATCCCACTCACTTATCTCTGGCTGGAAAGCAAACAAGTAGAGCAACAGGTGAATTCCACCCAGAGGGCATCATTTTTATCAAGTGCATTTCCAAATAATGAGGCTTAAATGCCATTTCTGAAGTAGTTAAGACAGATAGCGGTCTTGCTGATGATAAAGGCAAAATATACTGTGCATTTGATGACAGAATATTTCATATACAGTTGTTCCTAAAACGTGAAAAGGTCTGAGATATGTCTGTTAAGGGATATAGTAATAGAATGAAAAGATATTTTCCATGCCGTTTTATGAATGGTTAGGAGACAGCATTTTAGATATAAAGTGGAAATTTTTATAACATTTGTGATAGGTAATATGGAAAAATGTATCCAAAGCCTTAAAAAATTTGCTACCTTTAGACCCAAAATATTTTGTTAGTAAGAAAACAATCAAGGATTTACGTGCAGATTCACCTTAGGGTTTCTCAGATTCATTTCGATATTTGGCAAAACTAATACAATATTGTAAAGTTTACAAATAAAATTAAAAAAAAATAAAAGAGAAAAAAATTTTAAATGTTATAAATGTTTTAACACAAAGTATAAAATAAATATTCACGAGTCCATACAGACTCAAGAATAAGTGATTGAATAAATAAATGGGGGGAGAATAGATGATTTCCTATGCAGAAAAATCCCATGTTATTCATGTTCCCTCCACCCTTAAGGGAAGTGAAGCTTATTTCCCCCATTTAATGACTTTTTTTTTCCAAAGAGTGCAATGTGGAAAATGGAAGGGAAGAGAAGAGCAATTTTACAGCTGAGACACCTAACAAACACTACCTCAAGAACAAGGACAAAGGTTAACTCAACAGTTTTAAGTCTTAGGTGTAGCATGCACTCTTGATATGATGTGATGAGGATGACACTTTACTCCTGCTAGTTTTCCTCCCTATAACACATAACCCCAGTGTAATCATTAAAAAAATCAAGCAAGTCTTCATTGAGGGAAGTTATAAAACATCTGACCAGCACTCCTCAACACTGTCACGAAGCATCACCACAAGAAAAAATTATGAGAAGAAAAAGATTTAACTAGTTTCTAAAATCTTTGAAGAATATTACATCTCTCCCAAGGCTGTTGCAGGAAAAAAAAAAATGGCTTTCTTTCTATGACGACATATTAATTTTTTAAAGTGTGGGATGATGATAATCCCAAAGTTTTATATTTTCTTATATTAGGTTAAAGGATTTCAGAAAACTCTACATAAACAAAAGCAATCTTATAGACAGCTTTAGCTGACTGTATCATATCTGCTTTCTCTAATAATAGTTATTGAAGAATAAGTAAGTTTGTTTTTTTTTTCTCATCTGAAGTCAGAATGTGACCAAATAATTATCTATATATTAACTATTTATAATAAATTATTTGGACTGTAAGAATTTAACTAAATCTGTATTATGAAAAAGACATATTATTTCAGATTAGAGACAGAATTTCAGGGAAGGAGCAGTATCATTTTTTCCCAGCATGCACTTCTGCTTGTGGGACCAGCATCATGGGAAAGTATGAAGAATCCATAGGAGAACCAGGGGAGGAAGAGACGGGAAAGTTATGGAATGAAAGACACTTTATCCTGACACCTCTCTCCACTGGGGAGAGTGAACACTTCTTTTAGTTACTGTGATTTATTTAATAATAATTATTATAATTGCTATTATTCCATTTTCATTAAAAAAATCCAAGTTATATAGTGCTGTGATTTGTAAGTTCTTTCACTGTTTTTGTCAATTAGGTTAATAAAAGCATCCCCCTTATCCTCTCACAGTAACCATTTTTAATATCCTGAAGATCACTGAACCTCAAAATTTTGGTGAATTCATAGCCATAACATTCCCATCACCTCAATAAAAACCAAAAGCTATTTTAAGTAAAATGAAAGTACAAACAAGTGATTTTTTTCCCATAATTATTTTTGTATATTCAAAAATAAATGCTGGTGATAATTATTCTCTTTCCAAAGTGACCTTCCATTGAAAACTTGAAAAACCATTTGTCCTGAAATTTTATCTCTGAGAAAAGTTAGACATTAGTCTTATAAACAATGAAATGACAATATATAAGGGATATGGATGAAAGAAATGTCTCCAATACATTTTATTAATATTTATGTTGCAACTATATTTATTGTCAATGTGAGGATGATGGATTAAAATGTGAAGACCTGAACCATATGGCAATGAGAGATGAACTTTCTCCTGGGCATTTATGAAGGGGACCTTGCTAGAACTGATAGAATATTGTTTATTTTTATGTCAGAGAAATACATATAAGTAAACATTAGACATGCTAATTTGAGAATGGAATTTGAACAGTGTATCTCTTAAGCAAAGGTAAAGACCCCAAAAAGAAATGAAATGTAATGGTTTGCATCTTGGATACCAAAATCTGTAGAAACTTAAGCTCTTTATATAAAACTGTGTAGTATTTGCAAATAACTTATGCACATCTTCCTCTTTACTTTATATCATCTCCAGATTACTTATAATAATTAATATAATGTAAATGCTGTGTAGGTGCACAACAAATTCAAGTTTTGTGCTTTCGAACTTTTGGAATTTTTTGGTAAATATTTTTGTTCCAAAGGTGGTTCAATCTATGGATGTGAAACTTTATATATGAAAGGTAACCATATGTACCAATCATCACATAAAATAGTATAGATAGATATGTCAAATATATATATCCCCTTCTAAGGGATCTTCCCAACCCAGGGATCAAACCCAAGTTTCCAACATTGCAGGCAGATTCTTTACCAGCTTAGCCACAAGGGAAGCCTATAGAGAGAGAGAGGGGTGGGGGGGAGAGGGAGAGAGAGAGGGAGTCAAATTACAGAATAGAAAACAGAATACTGATTATGTATTGCTACTTCTTAAGTGAATACTTATTGAGCCATGTCTTGAATTCACTATTCTACACTTGACAGAAGCAAACAGTTTCCATCCCTACTCTAAAGACAGCCCCACTTTAGTTCCATCAATATGTGCAACTGTTTCAACCCTGACTCTGAAAACTCCAATTTATTTGTATAATTTGGATTTATTTTATGCATCCTATATTCAGAATGATTTATTTTTCCTTACTAGTCTCTCCTTTCTGCTCTTTTCACTCAAGGAGAATGCTACATTTAATTAAATGTAGAAGTGTGCTTTTTATCCCATTTATAATTTTCAAAGCAAGTGCAGATTTCTATAGTAGTAAATGTTTCCTTTTCAGTCCTTAAGGAAAATATCTAGAATTTCTGTACACAGATGAGATCTAGATTTTCTAAAAAAGAGATGCATTCAGGGAAAGATGGAAAGAACAGATTTTTGAGATGAAAGTTTGTTTAGGGAGCAGTCAATCTGATTCCTGGAGAAGGAAATGGCAACCCCCTCCAGTACTCTTGCCTGGAGAATTCCAAGGACAGAGGAGCCTGGCGGGCTACAGTCCGTGGGATCACAAAGAGTCAGACATAAATGTGTGACTAACTTCCAACTTTCACTTTCAACCTGATTGTATGGTTGTTAGAAAGTCTGCAAAAGCTGTTACACTCCAATTGTGTAAAGCACAAACTGAACTCACCCCATCCTTTGGTTCCTACTTCTCTTGTGTTTGGAGGAAGAATAAGATGTCAAGTTCTAGAGAAAGTCACCTTTTCCCTGCACAAGGTTCATCTATAACCCTTATACCAAAGACAAACTTTATATAAAAATTGTTCAACTCTATTTTGTTAGGAAATCCCTTTACTTACTAGGGCCATTCATGGAGGAGAAAGGAGAAGATTGTGCTTTTCCTAGAGGCCATAGTGCATGTCATTAACATCAAGTAGGTTGTTGCAGATTCAGATCTGGTGATCTCAGGAGACAGCTAAAGAATTTGGAGTCTCTCTTGTGCAAATGGCAATGGAAGCCACAGTGATAAAGAGAGATCAGAAATAAACCTGAAGCTCTCCCCCAGGACAGACCCTGTCTCTTGGAATTAAAAAAAGAAAAAAAAATTCACAGAAGGATACGGAGTAAATCCAGGTAATCCTATTTTGAAGCTCATGAAACAAAAAACTTACATAATCTGTCACGAGCATCACATCCTTAATGAACCGATCAGTCCCTTGAATCAGATAAATCAACTCAGTTGTAGTTTTATATTTTCTTTCAAATAGTTTGCTTTCTTCTGGCAGACAACTATCTCCCTAACTTGACATATATAGACTTCACCTTCTGAAGCCATACACTCCAGGCTCCACCACTTACTACAAGCTCCGACACTTGCCCTGTCCCTCCTATCACAGTGCATCTGCACACTTCTTACCTGGTCAGGATGGCAAAGTTCTTCATGCAATTGCCCTCACGTGACATTCACTACATCACAGTGGAGAATGTAGCCCATCTGACAATCCATATTCATCCCCCTAACTTTTTCTGTACATATGTACCCTATCCTTACAATACGTACACCATTCATTGTTGAATCTAAGAAATTGGCTTAATTCCAAAATCAGGATGTTGTTGTCATTCAGTGGCTCAGCCATGTCCCACTCTTTTCAACCCTGTGGACTGCAACACGTCAGGCTTCCCTGTCCTTCACCACCTCCTAGATGTTGCTCACTGAGTCTATGATGCCATCCAACCATCTCATCCTCTGCTGCCCCCTTCTCCTTCTGCCTTCAGTCTTTCACAGCACCAGGGTCTTTTCCAATCAGTTGGCTCTTCACATCTAGTGGCCAAAGTATTGGAGCTTCTACTTCGGCACCAGTCCTTCCAATGAATATTCAAGATTGATTTTCTTTAAGATTGACTGGCTTGATCTCCTTGCTGTCCAAAAGATTCTCGAATCTTCACCAGCACTGCAGTTTGAAAGCATCAATTCTTCCATTCTCAATTTTCTTTATGGTCCAGCTATCACATTTGTACATGACTACTGGAAAAACCATAGCTTTGACTATACAAGGGCTTCCTTGTGGAAGCTTACTCAGCTGGTAAAGAATCCACCTGCAGCATGGGAAACCTGGGTTCGGTCCCTGGGAAAGATCCCCTGGAGAAGGGAAAGGCTTCCCACTCCAGTATTCTGGCCTGGAGGATTCCATGGACTGTATAGTCAATGGGGTTGCAAAGAGTCAGACATAACTGAGTGACTTTCATTTCACTTGACTATACAGACCTTTCTGAGAAGGCAATGGCACCCCACTCCAGTACTCTTGCCTGGAAAATCCCATGGAGGGAGGAGCCTGGTAGGCTGTAGTTCATGGGGTAGCTAAGAGTTGGACATGACTGAGCGACTTCACTTTCACTTTTCACTTTCCTGCATTGGAGAGGAAATGGCAACCCACTCCGGTGTTCTTGCCTGGAGAATCCCAGAGACGGGGGAGCCTGGTGGGCTGCGGTCTATGGGATCGCACAGAGTCGGACACGACTGAAGTGACTTAGCAGTAGCATACAGACCTTTGTCAGCAAAGTGATGTGAAGTCTCTGCTTTTTGCAAAGTGTCAATAAAAGTCTACAGAACTACACTCTAAGGATAACAGAAAGATCTCAGTCGTTAAGTGGTGGATGTAAAGGGCCTTCTGAAATATTTAAAAGAGGTTGGTGAGGTTTCAAAATCTAGAAGCAATCCAAAAATATTCTTGGTGCCTCAGTTCAGTTCAGTCACTCAGTCGTGTCCGACTCCTTGTGACCCCATGGACTGCATAACAACAGGCCGCCCTGTCCATCACCAACTCCCAGAGTTTACTAAAACTCATGCCCATTGAGTCGATGATGCCATCCAACCATCTCATCCTGTCACCCCCTTCTCCTCCCTCCTTCAATCTTTCCCAGCATCAGGGGCTTTTCAAATGAATCAGTTCTTCACATCAGGTGACAAAGTATTGGAGTTTCAGCTTCAACATCAGTCTTTCCAATGAATATTCAGGACTGATTTCCTTTAACAAAGACTGGTTGGATCCCCTTGCTGTCCAAGTGACTCTCCAGAGTCTTCTCCAACACCACAGTTCAAGAGCATCAATTCTTCAGCACTCAGCTTTCTTTATAATCCAACTCTCACATCCATACATGACTACTGGAAAAACCATACCCTTGACTAAACAGACCTTTGTTGGCAAAGTAATGCTTCTGCTTTTTAATATGCTGTCTAGGTTGGTCATAACTTTCCTTCCAAGGAGTAAGTGTCTTTTAATTTCATGGCTGCAGTCGCCATCTGCGGTGATTTTGGAGCCCCCCCTCCAAATAAAGTCTGCCACTCTTTTCACTGTTACGCCATCTATATGCCATGAAAACTTGGTGTCTCAGTTGAATATAAATTAGCTTTATCTGATACGATACTCTTACAACAGAAATATGTACAATGAATTAAGAAGAACCAGATTAATGGCAAAGACCAAAGGGTATGGGTAGACATTCCACAACTGTCCAAAATCCAAATCTTAATTTCTGAACTCTATGGGGAGTATAGCCTGGCAGGCTACAGCCCATAGGGCTGCAAACCATCAGCTGCGTCTGAAGCCACTGAGCACACATGCACATGGCATGAAGACCCTGGTACTACTTCTGTTCCACAAGCAGTAGGTCTGGAGGGGCTCAGGATTTTAACTTATTTGACCACAGCATGCCTGATGCCCTGAGTCAATGGTGAATTGAGATAGACGAGTGATGGGCTAAGGAGTCAGGGACAGCTGTTTCCTAGCAGGGGAAGGCTCAGATACACCGAAGCCAGGCTCAGACCAAAATCAATTACAGAGACTGGTATGAGAGAAGCACTCATTTCAAGTCTTGAAGGGGAAAAAAAAAAAAAAAAAGTAAGGTTAAAGATGAGCTGGTTCTAAGTACGAGTGACAGGATTGAGATGTTTTTCTAAAAGGGGAAATTAAGGAGCCAGAGAACTTCAAGCATCAAAGGTGAAGAGTCGCAAATGAGGGAACAGAAGTCCTGAGAAAAGGAGCAAATGACATCTGAGAAAATTGACAGGACTCAATTTAAGAGCCGGAGGATTCTTCAAGGGCTGGGGAGAGGTAGCGATATGACCCAACAGGCAGAAATGGCACCGCACAGAGGAGGGGCTGCAAGTGGAAAACGCTGAGGGAAGAACCCCACTCCTGTGTGACCGGCCTGATGTGTAAATAACCCCAGGTCAGAGGATGCTGCTGCCCCTGGTCCAAGGTTAGAAAAAAATACTTCTCTCAGGACTCCTTGGTGTGCTGTGTCTTTGCCTGTGTGTGCAGAGACCCCCAAGACAGTATTATCATCCATTCCCAAGATTTTTAAAGATCCATCCTTACTTGTTTGTTTAGGTGTCTGTCCATTCATCCATAAATAAAAACTGCGTGGCAGCCCCAGGCAAATTGCAAATACAGCTCATTTCAATCAGAATGAGAAACACTTATGTGCTACAGACTCAGGGTGGGTGTCTGAAAAGGTTTGGGAGAAAAGACTTGGCTAAAGGAATGAGGTAGAAACAACAGCAAGCAGGAGAGGCCGAGACAGGTGAAAAAAGCAATTAAGGAAGATATCTCTGTAAAGGAATATTCTCAGTGGCATATATCTGCAAAGTGGTACTGCAACAGTGGGAAGTTAACAGAGTAGGTAGTCAGACAAATATAATATTGAATTCTTGTCTGTGCCCAACTAGAGTGTCAACTTGGGTCTCATGACATGAAATGGTTGAATCAGCTCCCTTCTGCATAAATGACAGTGTTACCATTTTCTTCCCTGGGTTTTGTGAGAATTAAATGAGATCATGTATAGAGAAACATTGCCTGGCATGTTTGCATCCTGCTACCAGCGCCTCTAGCTTCATGACAGCAAGACGTGTGGATACAAAGTCCCACAGCCTCCCCCTGCTTCCTTCCAGAGGATCAGAAATAGAAGGGTGCAGCCGTCATTGCTCAATGCCGCTCCGTGAATAGGGACAAGGGGCTGAACTGGTTGGAACCACGGCTGAGGGACTGACTGAGTCAGGGGCAAATCACCATAATTGTGCCCATCAGGAGGGAGAAAAAGTGCCAGAGGATCAGTAGGAATGAGACATGGAGAGCAAAAGGAACATGGGGGCCCTCCATGGCAGCTTGGTTTTGCCAACTGTATGCAGGAGCAGGGATCAGATTAAGAAACTTTGTGATATTTGTCTAAAAAAGAAAGTTTTAGACAAATATCACAAAGTTTCTTAATGGGGAACACATGTATACTAATTAAATAATTTTCTATTAAAGAAAAAAAAGAAAAATAAATAAATAAAAAAGAAAGTTTTAACACAGAGAGAGAGCAGAAGTGAGGAGTCAATATTTTTATTTTGGAAATTTGGTTTTGGTTCCATTGACACCATCTGGTACCAAGGGCTTTCCCTGGCATTGAGTTGATGGAAGAAATAAATCCTCTTCTTTACATCATTAAAATCTGAACATATTTCCAAAGCACTGGGACAGGCTGGCTCCACATCACCCCAGAGAGCTTTTACTGAAGTGGCAGCAACACTTAACACTTGATAAGGTGACTCCTGTGGACCTGTGCTGCCCTGGTACTGGGTCTTTGGTGCTTCACAGAGAATTTACAAGTGTGTTCTGCAGACCATCAGGCTAGATCTGGGAGGGCTATAGTGCCCGCTCATGATGTCATGCTAAGGGAACAGGCTCCTCTCTGCTGTAAGGGGTCAGTGGCTGACTGTCAGGATGTCATGTGTTCACCAAACACTATGGTGTGAGAGAGATGGAATCTGTTGTAAAGGCCTTCAGATATTGCTCCCATCAGAGAAAAAATTTCCTCTGAAGGGCACATCCTCCATTTCTTCCAGAGGCATTCCCTGTAGGTATTATAATCTCCACTTCCCAACCTCCCATTCTTTTCCAATTTCTATTTCATTACTGCACAGAAATGTTTGTTGTCAAGACCACAAATGCCTTCCAGTTTGCCAAACCTAATCATCACTTCTCTGCCCTCATTACAAGCTCTGGGCAACTTTCCACCTGAAGGCTAATCTGTTTTTGAAAATCTTTTTCTTTTCTTATCTTGTGTGATTCCACCCTCTTCTGAATGTGCTCAGCTCTCTTCAGGCCCTTCCATTCATTCTTTGATCTGGACAATCCTGGTGCCCAGACCTCAGTAGAAGAACACTTTCTTTATTTTTCTTTCTTTTTATAAATACACACTCTCAGTCATGTAATCAAAACCTATGACTTTAAAATGCCAGCATCTCAGTGTTTATGACACACAAATTATTCTATGTGGGTTTTTTCTTTGCTATCCTTTCCTTTCTCATTGTGCTCAACTTTTCCTATAGATTCTTAAATGTGAGAATTATCTTCATAATGTCTAGTTTGAAGTTATTATCTGTTGGTTCCACTGTCTCTATTATTTTAAAATCTGCTTCCGTTGGTTGTTTCTGCTTCCATTATGGGTCAAGTATTCTGCTTATTTGCATATCTGATCGTTTTTTATTAGAGGTCAAATATTGTGTATTTTGTGCTGAAGATTGCTGAGTTTTGTTATGATTTTTAAAAATTTATTCAGATTGTGTTCAGATGTTCAGTTCAGTTCAGTTCAGTCGCTCAGTCCTCCCTGTCCATCACCAACTCCCAGAGATGTACATCATGTTTATGCAACTGGAAGCTTGCTTTTAAGATGTCTCTTAGCTGGCCAATAACAATCTTTTCTCCAGTGTTACCATAACCCAGTATCCTCTTCTGAGGGTTCTACCCAATGTCTCAAGCATTTCAAGATCTTTCCACCCTGGCTAAGTAGAGACTATTTTCTTTCCTCTGAAAAATATCCGCAGCCTTGTTTAAGCTCCGGGAATTTTAATTGTATTTTTCTTTTCACCAATTCTTTGATAATGGGCAAACTCTAAGAGATGGTGAGGGACAGGGAAGCCTGTCATGTTGGTCGGTGAGGTCGCTAATAGTCGGACATGACTTAACAACTGAAGAACAATGTTCTTTGGCAGTGATTCATCTTCTGGGTTTGAGTAGTTTCTTCTCACTTTGGGACCTCACAGAATCAGAGGAGCTCACTGCAGTTGTCTGTGGTTCCTCTCTCTCGGTCACTGTCTCTGTCCCTTTCTCCAACATTTTTAGAACTCTAGTCCACGTTTTATGGTTACCTCTTTATCTCTCCAAATTCTGATATTTTCTCTTCAATTTATCTAGATAACTAAATTCTGTGTTTTTTCTTGTTTTGCATTTTGTTTGTTTGTTATTTCCCATCTGTTACTTTGGCCCCATCTCCAAGCTGTGACAAGTTGATGCATCCATAGGACTCACAACATTCACTAGTCTTCACCCAAGGACTAGACTTAACCTGCATATTATCTAATGTCTGAAAACTTGTCTCATTAATTTTACCAGTTTCTACATTTTTTAGAAAAGAAATTCCAGTAACAGTTAATTCTTTATGGGCAAAATTAGATCTTAATACATATTTAAACAATAAAGACTTGAAGTGATAACATAGAAAAAAAATCTGAAAGCTACAGAAATGGATTATTTGAAAGATAAACTATAGTAAATTTAATACCTTCTGGCAGGTTAGGACTAGAAGGGGCATAGAGCTTTAGCAATTAATTTCAGGGATTCAAAAATTGGACTAGAAAGGGTATCTGATTTAGCCAAGATTAGAAAGTTCCCAAGCCAGGGCTATGGGGCCAAGTTTCTTGACTTCATGACCTCTGTGTGTGTGTCTGTATCTGTATGTCTATATCAGTATTGCATCAAATAAGGTCATAATCTTTAAGCATCAATTCAGTTCAGGTCAGTCGCTCAGTCGTGTCCGACTCTTTGTGACCCCATGAATCGCAGCACGCCAGGCCTCCCTGTCCATCACCAACTCCCGGAGTTCACTCAGACTCACATCCATCGAGTCAGTGATGCCATCCAACTATCTCATCCTCTGTCGTCTCCTTCTCCTACCGCCCCTAATCCCTCCCAGCATCAGAGTCTTTTCCAATGAGTCAACTCTTTGAATGAGGTGGCCAAAGTACTGGAGTTTCAGCTTTAGCATCATTCCTTCCAAAGAAATCCCAGGGCTGATCTCCTTTAGAATGGACTGGTTGGATCTCCTTGCAGTCCAAGGGACTCTCAAGAATCTTCTCCAACACCACACTTCAAAAGCATCAATTTTTCGGCACTCAGCCTTCTTCACAGTCCAACTCTCACATCCATACATGACCACAAGGAAAACCATAGCCTTGACTAGACGAACTTTGTTGGCAAAGTAATGTCTCTGCTTTTGAATATGCTATCTAGGTTGGTCATAACTTTCCTTCTAAGGAGTAAGCGTCTTTTAATTTCATGGCTGCAGTCACCATCTACAGTGATTTTGGAGCCCCCCAAAATAAGGTCTGACACTGTTTCCACTATTTCCCCATCTATTTCCCATGAAGTGATGGGACCAGATGCCATGATCTTTGTTTTCTGAATGTTGAGCTTTAAGCCAACTTTTTCACTCTCCTCTTTCACTTTCATCAAGAGGCTTTTGAGTTCCTCTTCACTTTCTGCAATAAGGGTGGTGTCATCTGCATATCTGAGGTTACTGATATTTCTCCCGGCAATCTTGATTCCAGCTTGTGTTTCTTCCAGTCCAGCATTTCTCATGATGTACTCTGCATACAAGTTAAATAAGCAGGGTGACAATATACAGCCTTGACGTACTCCTTTTCCTATTTGGAACCAGTCTGTTGTTCCATGTCCAGTTCTAACTGTTGCTTCCTGACCTGCATACAGATTTCTCAAGAGGCAGATCAGGTGGTCTGGTATTCCCATCTCTTTCAGAATTTTCCACAGTTTATTGTGATCCACACAGTCAAAGGCTTTGGCATAGTCAATAAAGCAGAAATAGATGTTTTTCTGGAACTCTCTTGCTTTTTCCATGATCCAGCGAATGTTGGCAATTTGATCTCTGGTTCCTCTGCCTTTTCTAAAACCAGCTTGAACATCTGGAAGTTCACAGTTCACCTATTGCTGAAGCCTGGCTTGGAGAATTTTGAGCATTACTTTACTAGCGTGTGAGGTGAGTGCAATTGTGTGGTAGTTTGAGCATTCTTTGGCATTGCCTTTCTTTGGGATTGGAATGAAAACTGACCTTTTCCAGGCCTGTGGCCACTGCTGAGTTTTCCAAATTTGCTGGCATATTGAGTGCAGCACTTTCACAGCATCATCTTTTAGGATTTGAAATAGCTCAGCTGGAATTCCCTCACCTCCACTAGCTTTGTTCATAGTGATGCTTTCTAAGCCCCACTTGACTTCACATTCCAGGATGTCTGGCTCTAGGTTAGTGATCACTCCATCATGATTATCTGGGTTGTGAAGATCTTTATGAAAATAAAATCATACCAAATAAATTTGTCACTTTTTATCATTAATATGTTTCTCTTTTGAACATCAATAATGCTGGGGGGAAATACCCATTGAAGGGTCTTCATGCTATGGGGAAATAACTCTGCTCTAGCAAACCAAATAACACTCTTGCTATTCGCTCCTCTAGGCTGTCACAAGCAGAAGTGCACAGCAGAATACAGAGGATGGAGCCACTAGTTGTCACAAGACCAATAACACTCTTGCTGTCCTCAGCGCTAACAAGCTTATTAACTTTGCCTGTAGGCCTGTCAATGGAAGTTTTATGGTGGAATATTTTCTCTGAAATGAACACAGACTTACCTGCCATTTGAAAACAGCAGTTTCCCAATATATTTATCCAAATAGAACTCTGTGCAGGTGGGTGGAAAATATGATATTACAGTAATTGGGACTGTTCCCAATGTCTGTCTCCCACATAGACTTAGAGATGACTGCCTACCTGCCAAGATTCTAGGAAAGCTAAATAGATTTCCTTCCCTGGCAAAATTCTCTCTCACCTGCTACCCTAAAATGCCAGATTTTAAAGTTATTTAAACCCATGAACCCATGAGAAGACTATTTCTTGTTCATTTCCTAAGTCGTGTCTGATTCATTGTGATCCCAAGGACTTCAGCACTCCAGGCTTCCTGGACTTTCACCATCTCCCGGAGTTTGCTCAAACTCTTGTCCATTGAGTTGTTGATGCCATTCAATTATCTCATTCTCTGTTGTCCCCTCCTCCCCTTGCCCTCAAACTTTCCCAGAATCAGGGTCTTTTCCAATGAGATTATTGGATAAGACTTAGTGGAAAATTAGTCTATTAGAACGGACTGTTAACTCTAGCCATTATTAGTAAGGCTCTACTTCCAAGGGGAAAAAAGAAATTAACAGGTAGTCATCAGAGTCTCATGTACATAGAATTTTAGAAACATTGTTCTAATATTTAACTCTCAGCACTACTTTTAAACCCTAGTGGCTCAGACGGTGAAAAATCTGCCTGCAATGCAGGAGACCAGGGTTCAATCCCTAGGTCGAGAAGATTCCCTGGAGAAGGAAATGACAACCCATTCCAGTATGCTTGCTTGCCTGGAGAATCCCATGGACAGAGGAACCTGGCAGACTATAGTCCATGGGGTCACAGAGTCGAATACGACAGAAGTGACTGAGCATTCACACACTCCTTCTAAAACTCAGTGTTACATTAACAATCTGACCTGATAATCTTCAGTCTGCTCTTGATTTATCCCATCTGACATGACCCCAACCCACTGATTTGAGGCCTGGCTTAATAAAAATGGTCTTCTCTCCTAATAATAGATAGGGCAGGGGTCCAGACACACAATGAATCTTTCATGAGAGAGAAGTTTGTAGCATGAAAGAGACAAAAATAAATCATCTGTCTAGGATCTTGCACATAAAATTTTACTTTTATGAAATTCAGGCTAGTTAATTCAGTCTAGTATTCATGTATTCATGGCTAATTATGACATATTGCAATATGTAAAAAATAAAACATCAGTTTGTAAATTTCAGAGTGATTATGGTTTTAGAGATATCTTTTTGCCTTCACTTCTGCCTGGAAATATTCCACTCTATCTTTAAGCCAGTATGTCTCAACCATGGCTACATAGTAGAGTCATCTGGAGAGGCATGACTGAGAATACTGCCATAGGGCAAGTTCATTAATGCCTCCTCCATGAAGTTTTACTTTTCATCATATAAAAATATCATCTAAATAATTTTTTATTTTCTGAGTTTCTTCAGGAGTCAATTTGGAATTCTCTTATTCCATTTAAGGATATATATATATATATACACATACATATATATATTTTTGGATTTCTAAATTCTTTTTTTTTTAATTTTTATTTTATTTTTTAACTTTACAATATTGTATTGGTTTTGCCATATATCAAAATGAATCCGCCACAGGTATACATGTGTTCCCCATCCCGAACCCTCCTCCCTCCTCCCTCCCCATACCATCCCTCTGGGTCGTCCCAGTGCACCAGCCCCAAGCATCCAGTGTCGTGCATTGAACCTGGACTGGTGACTCGTTTCATACGTGATATTATACATGTTTCAATGCAATTCTCCCAAATCTTCCCACCCTCTCCCTCTCCCACAGAGTCCAAAAGACTGTTCTATACATCAGTGTCTCTTTTGCTGTCTCATACACAGGGTTATTGTTACCATCTTTCTAAATTCCATATATATGTGTTAGTATACTGTATTGGTGTTTTTCTTTCTGGCTTACTTCACTCTATATAATAGGCTCCAGTTTCATCCACCTCATTAGAACTGATTCAAATGTATTCTTTTCAATGGTTGAGTAATACTTTATAAACTGTGTGTGTGTGTGTGTGTGTGTGTGTGTGTATGCTTTCTTTCTTTACTTATTCATGTCCAGTCATTTTTTTTTTAATTAGAACTCAAATATTATGTATTTTATGCTGAGGATTGTTGGAGTTTTTTGTGACTTTTAAAAATCTATTTAGACTGTGTTCTGATGCACAAATAACTTATTTTTAACCAATTAGAAGCCTGCTTTTAAAATGTCTCTTAGCTGGTCAAGAGCAATCTTTAATCCAGTGTTACTGTAACCTACTCCTTCAGAGCACCCCTTCTAAGGATTCTACCCAAGGTCCCAAGCATTGCAAGATCTTTCCACTCTGGCTGGTAGAGAAGTTTCTATTTTTTATATTTACTCTGAAGTATTGATGTTTTTGAACTGTGGTGTTGGAGAAGACTCTTTAGAGTCCCGTGGACTGCAAGGAGATCCAATCAGTCCATTCTAAAGGAGATCAGTCCTGGGTGTTCATTGGAAGGACTGATGCTAAAGGTGAAACTCCAATACTTTGGCCACCACATACGAAGGGTTGACTCTTGGAAAAGACTCTGATGCTGGGAGGGATTGGGGGTAGGAGGAGAAGGGGACAACAGAAAATGAGATGGCTGGATGGCACCACCGACTCAATGGATATGAGTTTGAGTGAACTCTGGGAGTTGGTGATCGACAGGGAGGTCTGGCGTGCTGCGATTCATGGGGTCACAAAGAGTCAGACACGACTGAGTGACTGAACTGAACTGACTCCGAAGTATCAAATCTAACTGTAACACATTTCATATGTTACAGAAATGTCTAGCAGTTTCAGAAATGTAAGAAAGGATTTTCAGTTATCTCACCAGGTTTTTCAGTGAATGTGTATATGTATGTGTACACTTGTACCTCGTGTGGAAAACTGAAGAGCTTGAGGCATAAATCATTATCTTTTGATTCCTTGGAAGGAACTGTAGTTGACTAGCTTATAATTTTATTTTTTTAGGAAGTTAAATATATGTATATTTGAATAAGAAATATGCTATTTTTATTGTAAACCTTTTATCTGTGATTATTCTATTTATATCATTATTATAAAATATTCAAACCTAAAACACACACTGGAAAAATGAATACATACATAGATAAAGCAAGCTAACAAAGCAAATACTATGCACACTACCAAATTTTAATAACTGCTAAAATTTTGCCTATTTGGGTCATATTGCTTTTAAATAAAAGGCTCAGTTTAGTTCAGTTCAGTCACTCAGTCGTGTCCGACTCTTTGTGACCCCATGAATTGCTGCACGCCAGGCCTCCTGTCCATCACCAACTCCTTGAGTTCACCCAGACTCACGTCCATCGAGGCAGTGATGCCATCCAGCCATTTCATCCTCTGTCGTCCCTTTCTCCTCCTTGCCCCCAATCCCTCCCAGCATCAGAGTCTTTTCCAATGAGTCAACTCTTCGCATGAGGTGGCCAAAGTACTTGAGTTTCAGCTTTAGCATCATTCCTTCCAAAGAAATCCCAGGGCTGATCTCCTTCAGAATGGACTGGTTGGATCTCCTTGCAGTCCAAGGGACTCTCAAGAGTCTTCTCCAACACAACAGTTCAAAAGCACACTCTTCTTCACAGTCCAACCCTCACATGCATACATGAAAAATGAAAAACCATAGCCTTGACTAGACCGACTTTTGTTGGCAAAGTAATGTCTCTGCTTTTGAATATGCTATCTAGGTTGGTGTTGAAATTCCAGTTGAGCTATTCCAAATCCTAAAAGATGATGCTGTGAAAGTGCTGCACTCAATATGCCAGCAATTTGGAAAACTCAGCAGTGGCCACAGGACTGGAAAAGGTCAATTTTCATTCCAATCCCAAAGAAAGGCAATGCCAAAGAATGCTCAAACTACCATACAATTGCACTCATCTAACACGCTAGTAAAGTACTGCTCAAAATTCTCCAAGCCAGGCTTCAGCAATATGTGAACCATAAACTTCCTGATGCTCAAGCTGGTTTTAGAAAAGGCAGAGGAACCAGAGATCAAATTGCCAACATCCACTGGATCATGGAAAAAGCAGGAGAGTTCCAGAAAAACATCTATTTCCGCCTTATTGACAATGCCAAAGCCTTTGACTGTGTGGATCACAATAAACTGTGGAAAATTCTGAAAGAGATGGGAATACCAGAACACCTGATCTGCCTCTTGAGAAATCTGTATGCAGGTCAGGAAGCAACATTTAGAACTGGACATGGAACAACAGACTGGTTCCAAATAGGAAAAGGAGTACGTCAAGGCTGTATATTGTCACTCTGCTTATTTAACTTCTATGCAGAGTACATCATGAGAAACGCTGGACTGGAAGAAACACAAGCTGGAATCAAGATTGCTGGGAGAAATATCAATAACCTCAGATATGCAGATGACACACCCTATGGCAGAAAGTGAAGAGGAACTAAAAAGCCTCTTGATGAAAGTGAAAGTGGAGAGTGAAAAAGTTGGCTTAAAGCTCAACATTCAGAAAACAAAGATCATGGCATCCAGTCCCATCACTTCATGGGAAATAGATGGGGAAACAGTGGAAACAGTTTCAGACTTTATATTTCTGGGCTCCAAAATCACTGCAGATGGTGACTGCAGCCATGAAATTAAAAGACACTTGCTCCTTGGAAGGAAAGTTATGACCAACCTAGATAGCATATTCAAAAGCAGAGACATTACTTTGCCAACCATGGTTCGTCTAGTCAAGGCTATGGTCTTTCCTGTGGTCATGTATGGATGTGAGAGTTGGACTGTGAAGAAGGCTGAGCACCGAAAAATTGATGCTTTTGAACTGTGGTGTTGGAGAAGACTCTTGAGAGTCCCTTGGACACAAGGAGATCCAACCAGTCCAATCTGAAGGAGATTAGCCCTGGGATTTCTTTGGAAGGACCGATGCTAAAGCTGAAACTCCAGTACTTTGGCCACCTTATGCAAGGAGTTGACTCATTGGAAAAGACTCTGATGCTGGGAGGGATTGGGGGCAGGAGGAGAAGGGGACAACAGAGGATGAGATGGCTGGATGGCATCACTGACTCGATGGACATGAGTCTGGGTGAACTCCGGGAGTTGGTGATGGACAGGGAGGTCTGGCGTGCTGCAATTCATGGGATCACAAAGAGTCAGACACAACTGAGCGACTGATCTGATCTCTGATCTGATCTAGGTTGGTCACAGCTTTCCTTCCAAAGAGTAAGCATCTTTTAATTTCTTGGCTTCAGTCACCATCTGCCGTGATTTTGGAGCCCAGAAGAATAAAGTCTGACACTGTTTCCACTGTTTCCCCATCTATTTCCCATGAAGTGATGGGACCAGATGCCATGATCTTCATTTTCTGAATGTTGAGCTTTAAGCCAACTTTTTCACTCTCCACTGTCAATTTCATCAAGAGGGTTTTTAGTTCCTCTTCACTTTCTGCCATAAGGGTTGTGTCATCCGCATATCTGAGGTTATTGATATTTCTCCTGGCAATCTTGATTCCAGCTTGTGCTTCTTCCAGTCCAGAATTTCTTATGATGTACTCTGCATATAAGTTAAATAAGCAGGGTGACAATATACAGCCTTGCCCTACTCCTTTTCCTATTTGGAACCAGTCTGTTTTCCATGTCCAGTTCTAACTGTTGCTTCCTGACCTGCATACAGATTTCTCAAGACGCAGGTCAGGTGGTCTGGTATTCCCATTTCTTTCAGAATTTTCCACAGTTTATTGTGATCCACACAGTCAAAGGCTTTGGTATAGTCAATAAACCAGAAATAGATTAATTTATGGAACTCTCTTGCTTTTCCAATGATCCAGCGAATGTTGGCAATTTCATCTCTAGTTTCTCTGCCTTTTCTAAAACCAGCTTGAACATCAGGAAGTTCACAGTTCACGTAAAGCTGAGGCCTGGCTTGGAGAATTTTGAGCATTACTTTACTAGCATTTGAGATGAGTGCAATTGTGCGGTAGTTTGAGCATTCTTTGGCATTGCCTTTCTTTGGGAATGGAATGAAAACTGACCTTTTCCAGTCCTGTGGCCACTGCTGAGTTTTCCAAATTTGCTGGCATATTGAGTGTAGCACTTTCACAGCATCATCTTTCAGGATTTGAAGGAGCTCAACTGGAATTGCATCACCTCCACTAACTTTGTTCATAGTGATGCTTTCTAAGCCCCACTTGACTTCACATTCCAGGATATCTGGCTCTAGGTCAGTGATCACACCATCGTGATTATCTGGGTTGTGAAGTTCTTTTTTGTACAGTTCTTTGTGTATTCTTGCCACCTCTTCTTAATATCTTCTGCTTCTGTTAGTTTCATACCATCTGTCCTTTATCCAGCCCACCTTTGCATGACATGTTCCCTTGGTATCTCTAATTTTCTTGAAGAGATCTCTAGTCTTTCCCATTCTGTTGTTTTCCTCTATTTCTTTGCATGGATCGCTGAAGAAGGCTTTCTTATCTCTTCTTGCTATTCTTTAGAACTCTGCATTCAGACACTTATATCTTTCCTTTTCTCCCTTGCTTTTCACTTCTTTTCTTTTCACAGCTATTTGTAAGGCCTCCTCAGACAGCCATTTTGAATTTTTGCATTTCTTTTCCATGGGGATGGTCTTGATCCCTGTCTCCTGTACAATGTCACAAACCTCATTCCATAGTTCATCAGGCACTCTATCTATCAGATCTAGGCCCTTAAATCTATTTCTCACTTCCACTGTATAATCATAAGTGGTTTGAGTTAGGTCATACCTGAATGGTCTAATGGTTTTTCCCTACTTTCTTCAATTTAAGTCTGAATTTGGCAATAAGGAGTTCATGATCTGAGCCACAGTCAGCTCCTGGTCTAGTTTTTGTTGACTGTATAGCGCTTCTCCATCTTGGCTGTAAAGAATATAATCAATCTGATTTCAGTGTTGACCATCTGGTGATGTCCATGTGTAGAGTCTTCTCTTGTGTTGTTGGAAGAGGGTGTTTGCTATGACTAGTGCATTTTCTTGGCAAAACTCTATTAGTCTTTGCCCTGCTTCATTCCGTATTCCAAGGCCAAATTTGCCTGTTACTCCAGGTGTTTCTTGACTTCCTACTTTTGCATTCCAGTCACCTATAATGAAAAGGACATCTTTTTTGGGTGTTAGTTCTTAAAGGTCTTATAGGTCTTCATAGAACCGTTCAATTTCAGCTTTTTCCGCATTACTGGTTGGGGCATAGACTTGGGTTACTGTGATATCTACACATTAATAAAAAATAAATACAGTTTCTCAGTACTTCTCTGGTGGCTCAAATGGTGAAGAATCTCTTGCCTATAATGCAAGAGACTCAGGTTTGATCCCTGGGTGGCAAAGATCCCCTGGAGAAGAGAATGGCTACCCACTACAGTATTCTTGCCTGGAAAATTCCATGGATGGAGAAGCCTGGCAGTCTGCAGTCCTTGGGGTTGCAAAGAGTCGGACATGACTGTAGTAACTTGGAACACATACACATAGAGTTACATATTGAAATTGCAGATGAAAATTTTCAATAACATGTTGAACAAAGGAAGCAAAAGGCAAAAGGATTTTATACTGGGTTATGATTGGCAAATATGATCTATAAAATTTTTTTGAAGGTGGAGTTTTTGAAATGATATATTAAGGAACTAAGCAAGTTTCCCACCTGACAATATTGAAATAGCACAGAAATATTTGAAACAACTGGAATTCTGAACTGAACAGTATTTTCAGAATTCTGAAAATTGAACAAAGTCATTTGACAAGATGAAGATACCAAGTAAAAAGTCATAAGACTCTTTTCATTGGGAAGCCTTAGGAAATGTCAGTAGGAATCATTTCCAGTAGTCATGTATGGATATGAGAGTTGGACAATAAAGAAAGCTGAGTACCAAAGAATTGATGTTTTTGAGCTGTGGTGTTGGAGAAGACTCTTGAGATTCCCTTGGACTGCAAGGAGGCCAAACCATTGAATCCTAGAGGAAATCAGTCCTGAATATTCAATGGAAGGATTGATGCTGAAGCTGAAACTCCAGTTCTTTGGCTACCTGATGCAGAGAACTGAATCAGTGGGAAAGACCCTGATACTGGGAAAGATTGAAGGCAGGAGGAGTAGGGAGCGACAGAGGATAAGATGGCTGGATGGCATCACTGACTCGATGGGCATGAGTTTGAGCAAGCTCTAGGACTTGGTGAAGGACAGGGAAGCCTGGTGTGCTACAGTCCATGTGGTCACAAAGAGTCAAACACAACTGAGTGACTGAACTGATTAGGAATCAAGATGCAATTTGCTTATGAAAATTTCAGAAGAGAACTACCACCTATGTGTTCTATATCATGATATAATTATTTGATTCATGAATTTATGTTCATCACTGTAAAATGCACCATCACAACATCAACCTTGTGATTCCAAAATGTTGAAATATTTTCTGCATTATATTCATCAATACCCGTGCAAACAGTCTTCTCAGACAAGGAAAGGAAAACATCCCAATAATGAACAAGATATTGATAAGTAACTTAATGAAAGTTAGAAATAAGAAAGACATGAAAACAAATACAAATATAAAAATGAATCAATGATATGCTTCTACCTTTATGTGTGTGCTGCTGCTGCTGCTAAGTTGCTTCAGTCGTGTCCGACTCTGTGCGACCCCATAGACGGCAGCGCATCAGGCTCCACTGTCCCTGGGATTCTCCAGGCAAGAACACTGGAGCGGGTTGCCATTGCCTTCTCCAATGCCTGAAAGTGAAAAGTGAAAGTGAAGTCGCTCAGTCCATTTGTGTTATATTCTCAGTCGTGTCCCATTCTTTGTGACCCTTTGGACTGTAGCCAACCAGGCTCCCCTGTCCACGGAAGTCCCCAGGCAAGAATACTAGAGTGGGTTGCCATTTTCTTCTCCAGGGGATCTTCCTGACACACAGATTGAACCCGAGTCTCCTGTATTGTGGCAGATTCTTCACCATCTGAACCACCAACAGATTCTAAATGTAGTCAATATACATGATTTTCAATCCCTTTAGCACAATTTTTTCCTTCCTGCAATTCTTCAACAATGAATATTAATTTGCATTTGGAAATTTATTTTGAAAAATTATTTTGAAAAATCAGTCTGAAAAATAGCTGAGATTTGGAAATTTTAAAATTTAAGATAATTAGTGCTTTTTTCATCAAAGTTCTGCTTCTATTTACTAATTAACAAAAATAGTAAGTGGAAGTCTAATGATTAAAGTAGTACAGTATTACATTTTGAGTGTCTTCAATAAATAAATTAGACATTTTATAGTGGATTCTGTCTTTTTTGCTATACTTTGGATCAATTGGAAAAGTAAAAACAGTAAGGATTTTTTTTCACTCAATAAAAAAAAAAAGGCTTTGAGCATAAATGTTATGGAAAGAAATGTCATTGGTCTAGAATTTCTTAGAAATAAAAAGAACAAAATTTGTGTATTTTTATCCTATCTCTAATAAGAACATTCATATGGTCCATTACAACCCAGAATTATTTTAATGAACTTTAATGAGTCATTGATGCAGTCTAACAGTGTGCAATAAATGCCAAAAATGTTTGTGCCTTCTAAATCCCCTACTAAATTTGTGCCTACATATCTAATTCCCTGGTTTCCAAAACAATCTTTCTATTTTTAATGTGCAAAGTTCCACATTCAAATGAGATACAAGGAACTAAAATATGAAGCTTTTAAAATGAGATTTAAGGATATGTAAATATCAGATGTGCTAATTTTAAAAGGAAGTATTATTTTCATCCTAAAATTCTCACTTAATCAGATTTAATTTTCTACAAAGTACATAGTCATTAAACTATATTAAGATGAGTCATAAGACTCTCCAGACTAATGGAAACTTTATAGATAATGTTGCAGAAATGAAGGGGAAAAAAAAAAAAACACTTTGGAAGTGGAGGAGAGAGAACAGCATTATTACATTAAGATTATTCCTTAAATATAACCCTCTATAAAAAAATCATATTTTTATGACTCAAGTTCAGAAGATATCCATTTTTATTACGTATAAATTTAAAGAAACTAATTTTCCTTGATATGGCTAAAGAATTTTTCCATAGTCAACATGAAACTTTAATGCTGAAATAAAGTGGTTTTAGAAATTATGTTTACTAATTGTTATCTCATCACTTCTACAATGAATTGAATAAAATTTAACATAATATTAATAATTTATCTTTAACATAAGAAAAATGCAAAACTTAAAGATTCAATGAAGGGACTATTCTGGTGGTCCAGTGGTTAAGACTCTATGCTTCCACTAGAAGGGAGCAGATTTGATCCTTGATCAGGGAACTAAGATCCTCCATACCTTTCACACGGCCAAAATAAATAAGCAAATATTTATGGAAATCTCCAAATCCCCATAGAACCACAGGTTTTGAAGTGAGGAGGTTGGATTGAGACCTTCATTTGAAGGTGTTGTTTCCAGAAGATATATTTAAGATATAAAATGTGTTATTTAGGTGGGCAAACAGAGACACTGTTCATATTTATTAAGTTGTTTTATCTTCACATAAATGGGATTCAATATAGAGGAGTAATATCATGAGTAAAAGTTTAACAGAGACATTTGGAGAAATATTTGAGAATGGATCTCTGTCTTTTGAGGGTGATCTTCAGTTTCCTGAGCTCTGAAGAGCCTTGGCTAGCATTTTAAAATGCATTCCCTGAATGTTTATTGCACAACATACACTAGGAAGAGTTGTGGGCAGTGGTGGTGCATAAAAATCATTGAAACATAGCCCTTTCTCTCTTGTTACAGTTGAATAGCCACATACAATGGAAAAAGACTTGAAATTATATGGTGTATATATATATATATATATATACACGTGTATATATTGTGTATATATACAACATATATTTGACACATATAGTATGCATATATATACATATGTGTATATATATATATATGACATTCTATAAATAAAAACAATTAAAAAATATATTCTGCTATTGAGACATGGACATTCCCTTGTAGCTCAATTGGCAAAGAATCTGCCTGCAATGCAGGAGACCCAAGTTTGAGTCCTTGGTCGGGAAGATACTCTGGAAAAGGAAATGACAACCCACTCTACTATTCTTGCCTGGAGAATCTCATGGACAGAGGAACCTGGAGGGCTACAGTCCATGGTGTTGCAAGAGTCAGACATGACTTAGCAACTAAACCATCCATTGAGACATGAGAAGGCAGAAGTCCTATAATTCTAAGTAGTTGAAAGAATTCTCAAACTTATTTCACAACAGTGTTATTTCTTCCTCATTATCCCTATATTCCTATTAACACCTGACAAAATCGTATTCTTCAGACACATTTTAGAAAAAGATACGTGATAACAGTGGTTCTCCAAATTGGTTGATGAGTAGAAACACCCAAGGATATTTCAGACCATGTTGTGGAGATGCTGATTCAGTGTTTTACTCTGTCTTTGGTAGAACCATAGCATTTGTATTAAAAAAATAATAAAAGAAAGAAAGTACAAGGACAAGATAAAGGGAAAAGAAAAAAATACGGTTATATTTCAGATGTTTTGCAGGCTCCATTTCAGACCACTGAAATAAAGTATCTCAATAAAGTAAGTCATACAAAGTTTTTGATTTCCCGGTGCATATAAAAGCTATGTCACTATACTCTTTTTTATTAAATGTGCAATAGCATTATGTTTTTAAAGAAAACCAATGTGTGTTCCTTAATTAGAAAATACCTTAATACTAAAAAATGCTAACCATCTGACAGCACAAGGTCGTCATACATTCACCTTCAATTTATGAAAACAGCAGTATCTGGGAAGCCTGATGAAGCAAAGTGCAACCAAAAGAGGTTTTCATGTATATTTATCTCTAAATATCCATCTGGGCTTGATTCCAGAACCCCCACAAGAGACCAAAATCCACCAGTACGCAAGTCCTTTATATAAAATACCATAGTATTTGTATATGATGTTATATACTTCCTCCTGTATACTTTAATTCATCTCTAGATTACTTATGACACCTACTACAATGTAAATGCTATGTAAATAGCTGTAAATGTAATGTAAATGCTGTGTAAATTATTTCCTGCATGTAGCAATTTCTAATTTTACTTTTTGTAGAGTTCTGAATTTATTTCAATATTTTTGAGTCATGGTTAGTTGAATTTGCAGACAAAAAACCCACAGAAATGTGATACAGCATAGCCATGTTTCAGAAATAAGACAAATTGAAAATTATATAGGGAAGAGTGACATGTAATCAGATTCTAAGACTGGTTGGGCTTGAATCATGAAGAGTCTTAAATATCACAATAAATTTACTCAGTAAGCAATTAAAAACAGTTTAGCAAGGTGTAATATAATCATATTGTTCTTCAGAATGACTGTTCCAGTCACTAAGAGGGATGAGCAGAGGGAAACCTATTTTAATAATCCAGGAATATAGTTTTGGTCCTGGGTTGATCCTATGGGAACCGAACATGGTGAAAGCCAGAAGCAGTTCTGAGAAGGACCCATTAAGATGAATGAGTTGGATTTGGGGGGTAATGAAAGAGGAGATTTCAATGATCATTGCAGCCTTTGCATAAAGCAAAATAATAATGATAATAATGGCAATGGCATTAACTGAATACAAAGAAAGAAATGAAACTTTCAGGGTTTTTTGTAGGAAATGATAATATTCATTAATATTATGGAGAGTTTAGTGTATGCCAATTAGTTTTCTAAGTGCTTTACACATAATAAATCATTTAATCCTCAGAGCTATCTTGTGATGTAAGTACTCTTGTTATTTCCAAAATATCAATGAAGAAAGTGAGATTAGAAATTGACCCAATATTAAAAGTTATTAAATGGCATGGACAAGGATTGAGACTCATTTAGTCTAACTCTAGAAAGTGAAAGTATTAGTTGCTTAGTCCTGTCCAATGCTTTGCAACTCCATGGACTGTAGCCTGCCAGGCTCCTCTGTGCATGGGATTCTTGAGGCAAAAATACTGGAGTGGGTTGTCATTCCCTTCTCCAGGAGATCTTCCTGACCCAGGGATAGAACCCTGGTCTCCCACATTGCAGACAGACTCTTACTGTCTGAGCCACCAGGCAAGCCCAGTCTAACTCTAGGATATGTGCTAATCAGATCAGATCAGATCAGTCGCTCAGTCGTGTCCGATACTTTGCGACTCCATGAATCGCAGCACGCCAGGCCTCCCTGTCCATCACCAACTCCCGGAGTTCACTGAGACGCACATCCATTGAGACAGTGATGCCATCCAGCCATCTCATCCTCTGTCATCCCCTTCTCCTCCTGCCCCCAATCCCTCCCAGCATCAGAGTCTTTTCCAATGAGTCAACTCTTCGCATGAGGTGGCCAAAGTACTGGAATTTCAGCTTTAGCATCATTCCTTCCAAAGAAATCCCAGGGCTGATCTCCTGGACTGGTTGGATCTCCTTGCAGTCCAAGGGACTCTCAAGAGTCTTCTCCAACACCACAGTTCAAAAGCATCAATTCTTCGGTGCTCAGACTTCTTCACAGTCCAACGCTCACATCCATACATGACCACAGGAAAAACCATAGCCTTGACTAGACGGACCTTTGTTGGCAAAGTAATGTCTCTGCTTTTGAATATGCTATCTAGGTTGATCATAACTTTCCTTCCAAGGAGCAAGCGTCTTTTAATTTCAAGGCTGCAGTCACCATCTGCAGTGATTTTGGAGCCCAGAAAAATAAAGTCTGACATTGTTTCCACTGTTTCCCCATCTATTTCCCATGAAGTGGTGGGACCAGATGCCATGATCTTCGTTTTCTGAATGTTGAGCTTTAAACCAACTTTTCCACTCTCCACTTTCACTTTCATCAAGAGGCTGTTGAGTTCCTCTTCACTTTCTGCCATAAGAGTGGTGTCATCTGCATATCTGAGGTTATTGATATTTCTCCCGGCAATCTTGATTCCAGCTTGTGTTTCTTCCAGTCCAGCGTTTCTCATGATGTACTCTGCATACAAGTTAAATAAACAGGGTGACAATATACAGCCTTCACGAACTCCTCTTGCTATTTGGAACCAGTCTGTTGTTCTATGTCCAGTTCTAACTGTTGCTTCCTGACCTGCATACAAATTTCTCAAGAGGCAGATCAGGTGGTCTGGTATTCCCATCTCTTTCAGAATTTTCCACAGTTTATTGTGATCCACACAGTCAAAGGCTTTGGCATAGTCAATAAAGCAGAAATAGATGTTTTTCTGGAACTCTCTTGCTTTTTCTATGATCCAGTGGATGTTGGCAATTTGATCTCTGGTTCCTCTGCCTTTTCTAAACCAGCTTGAACATCAGAAATAGCTAATGTTAACTCAGTGGTCTACTGGCTTTCAGTAAACAGTAGCCAGGTGTTTATCTCTTTATCTCTGCTTCTTTGAAATGCATAAGACCATCTAACATGACAATTATAACTGCATATTTTTAGGTTTTTTAATGTATGTAAATGCAACATCTGTAAAATAGTACTTCAAATTGGCAAGGAAAAATGGAGATATACAGAAATAATGTTTATGTGTTTCATTGGAACAGTCAGTATAAAGCTGAAGTAGATTATGATAAGATGTAAACTACAAGCTCTAGAGAAATTTTAAAAGACGTTAAGAGGGATGGTTTGGGGAGGGAGGTGGGAGGGGGGTTCAGGATGGGGTACACGTGTATACCCGTGGCGGATGCATGTTGATGTATGGCAAAACCAATACAATATTGGAAAGTAAAAAAAAAAAAAAAAAAAGTTCTTGAAAAAAAAAAGACAGTAAGAAAATAATTTTTTAAATTATAATTAATTCATCAATGTGCAAATATCCAGTGATAAGATATATAGGTCCTGGGGATGTAATGTACAGAATGGCGACTATAGCTAACAATGCTGTATTGTAAATTTGAAGATTGCTAACAGCATACATCTTAAAAGTGTTCATCTCAGAAAAAAAAAAAATTAACCCTGTGGTGATGGATGTCAACTAAACTGTATATGGCAATAATTTTGTGATGACAATGGTATATGCAATGACATAGATCATTAGGTTGTGTACTTAAAATAATACAATGTTATATGTGAATTTTATCTAATGATTCAGTGGTACAATCCTCGCCTGCCACCTGAAGGCCTAGGTTCAAATCCCAGTCCTTGGAGCCACAGCATCCCCTTTGGGCACTCCAGGTGGTGCTAGGGGTAAAGAATCTGCCTGCCAATGCAAGAGATGTAAGAGACATGGGTTTGATCCCTGGGTTGGGAAAATCCCCTGGAAGAGAAAATGCACCCCACTCCAGTATTCTTGCCTGAAAAATCCCATGGGCAGAAGAAGCTGGCAAGCTACAGTCCATGGGACCACAAAAAAAGTTCAGACAGGACTGAACATGCACACACATAATTAATATAAGAGGAATCAAAATATTACAATGTAAAATACTCACTTAATATTATTACAAGGACATGGTTCGATGATTATGGAGTCTGGCAAAGCCCAAAATCTGCAGAGTCAATGTCCCAATTCAAGTACAAAGGCCAGAAGGCTGCTGTAAACCCAGAAACAGCTGATGTTCCAGTTCTAATGCCAAGAGGCAGGAAAATTCTCTTTTATTTGGGAGAGAAGAATCTTCTTTACTGAGTCTTCCAGTTAGATATCAATCTCATCCAAAAACATCCTTTGGAAACATCCATTGTTTGACCAAATATCTAAGCATGTCATGACTCAGTCAAGTTGATATATTAAAATTAACCATCATAGACCAAATATCTAAGCATGTCATGACTCAGTCAAGTTGATACATTAAAATTAACCATCATAGTGTATTTTCTAATTTTGTGATCCTATTTTGCCTTTTAATGTCCTTAATTCTACCAGTTGCTTCCAGAAGAGACTTCTTTCTTTTTGACATTTTCTCCAACATCCTATTGTATGTCTGATATTTGCTTTAGAAGTCTTTTAGAAATATCAAACTTAGAATGTCCAAGGCAGAACACTCATTCCTACAGTTTCATTAAGAACAATGAAGGAATGCAAAAGTGATGGAAAATGGCTAACAACTCACAGTATTATGATAAATTATTTAGAGACAAAAGCAAATAAACATACTAAGATGTGTAAGATATGGTTTTGGTACCTAGGAAAACATGACATTTTAACATCTGTAAATTCATTTGTAATTTGAAACTCAGTTCTTATCAGCATGACTCTTACAATATTAAAAAATTAACAAACCAAAAGTCCCATGTATACTAGTTGTTTGAAAATATCATGGCTTTTTGATACAATGCATTCAAATGACTGATTCAACTTTTTTTTTTTTTGAGTATTCTGGTAATCTTTCAGCTCAGTAACAGCCACCCTCCCCCAACACACACACACACACACACACCAAGAAACTGAGTCAGAGATAAATTACCAAGTTTAGTTTCAATTACTCTGTGATATTTGGCATTTAACTGGCATACAGAAAGTAATCATTCATGCATACATTAATCATCATAACTATTGTCCTGATGATGATGGAATATATGATTTCTGTGGTTTTTCATTCTTATGTTTTCTGTGTTTGATGTATTTATACACATTTTAGAGATGGAAGCTTTCATATATTTAATGAAAAATTATCGCAAGAAAGTAGGAAAAAAAAACTGGATAGACTAATTCCAAGTAATGTACATCAAACAAATTGGTTTGAACACTATCACACCAAAAGAGCAATATAGTTCTTGCAGTTCAAAATTTAAGTCAGTAAATAATTACTGAGCATCTTCCAGCTGCAGAGTCCTAGGAGGGTATTCAGAGATATCAACTAGTGGTATATTTCCTCAAAAAAATTAAGTCTATGAAAGACTGAGGTGACAAAATAATGTAGAAATATGACAAATATTGTATAAACACACCTGTATGTGTGTGAGAAAGATTTAACTTTAATCTTATAAAGAAGATATCCTAATTTGCTGAGTTAATTAAAAAAAAAAAAAACTTCAATTAAATATGTAGCTTTTGAAATGGGCCTTGAAAGTTTGAAGGTGGAAATATGAAAAGGAAACCAAAAAGTTTCATAGCTGAAGCTACAATGTAAGGAATACTTTAGAGAATCACTGTTTTGATCAATGGGCTGTGTTTTATTCTGATTTAGTTTGTCAAATCAACAAAAACAAGCCAGGAAAAAAAAGGCACTAGAGGACAAAGACTCAAAAAGTAAAAATGAAGATAATAATGTTTGATATTCTCTTCACTGTCCTTGTGATTAATTTAGCTTTCAGATATATCTGATATTAAAAAGAACCCATTGTTAATAATACTTTTGAACTTACTATAAAGGAAAATTAATATGTTTTTGAATAAGACCTATGATGTGTGCCTATTTCTTTAATCTTACGGTCAAAAATATCTTTCTAAAAGCAACCGATTTCCATCAGGGTCATCTAAGTCTGCAGTTCTTTATCTGTGAAACCAAGATTAAACACCCTTTCTTGTGTCATAAACATATTTATAATGTCCTCTACCATGGTCACTATAAGAATACACTTGAAAAAAAAAAAAAAGAATACACTTGAATTTATTTCAAATGGGAAAGTGAATGTATATCATTCATTTTTACTTTCCAGTATTTTATGCATGTGCTTCCCTGGTGGCTCAGATGGTAAAGAATCTGCCTGCAATGTGGGACACCCAGGTTTAATCCCTGGGTCAGGAAGATCTCCTGGAGAAAGGAATGGCTACCCACTCCAGAATTCTTCCCTGGAGAATGCCATGGACAGAGGAGCTTGGTGGACTACAGTCCATGGGGTCACAAAGAGTCAGACACAGCTGAGCAACTAACACTTTTCACTTTCATATTATTCACTCTTTGTGATATGTATTACATTTGTCATAAGTTCAGCAGACAGCCAATGTGAAGATGAGTGGAAGATCTATATTTTAACTCTGATTGACAAGGACCAAGGTGATCAATGGTATTTCTTTTAAAATTATTCCCTTCTTTTGCCATATGTGTTCATGTTTTTAGGAATCAAGTCATATATTCTCTATGTTAATTACCATTCAACAATTAGTATCTCCTCTTTTAAAAATAGTACATTTAATATATACGTTAATAAAAAATGTGATTTAAAGAAATGGATCAGTAGCAATTAATACTGTCAATTAAGGAAGAAGAGAAACAAAGTACGCATTATGAATGGATGAATGGATGGATGAATAGATGTAAATCAGATGAATGTGTGAATGAATGAAATCAGAATTCTAGCTATACATAGGAAATTCTCATGTGGTTAAGAGATAATTATTGAATTCAAGTAAACTTATAAGCAAGTGAACATAACATCTTCAATTTCTTTGGAGCTCTCTGCTTTCACCTGGTTCCTCTTTTTAGTGTGAATAAGAAACATGCTGTCAGATACGCTTAAATATATGTCACAATTTAGACACGTTCAGAAAATGTAAGATGTCCATTTAGAAAGAAACATTTAGAAAAAGGCAGAATATCCAAAGTGTTACATGTGCTTTGCATAGATTCTAAAAATTTCTACCAACCTAACTTGTTTTGATAACCTCTATATATAATGTCTCATTTAATCCACAAAGAAAATAAATAGCTTGATCACAGGAAAGACTTAAAGCGAAAGAGAAAGCAAGGATTTAAATCAGAATCTGGTTCCAAAGGCTGTATTTTATACAAATTAGCATACTTCCCCAGAGTATGGGAAAGTATTGTCTCCTTCTAAGTTATAAATACGAAGGAAGAGAAATATAGCCAATGCCTACCCCACTGATAAATCATGCCTTATATTTTTCAATTCAATTATACAACTATCTGTATACACAGATACAGAAGTTCCCACAAATATCTTACTGTAGTATACTATTTGTTGCCGTTATTGTGATATAGTATTAAATCACGAGTTCAGTTCAGCTCATTAGCTCAGTCGTGTCCAAATCTTTGGGACCCCATCGACTGGCACATGCTAGGCTTCCCTGTCCATCACCAGCTCCAGGAGATCACATCTCGATAAATTAAACTCTGCTCCTGAGAATTGTATGTTGATATTTGAAGCAGCAGTTCAGTTTAGTTCAGTCACTCAGTCGTGTCTGACTCTTTATGACCCCATCAACCGCAGCACGCCAGGCCTCCCTGTCCATCACCAACTTGCAGAATCCACCCAAACCTGTGTCCATTGAGTCGGTGATGCCATCCAGCCATGTCATCCCCTTCTCCTTCCGCCTTCAATTTTTCCCAGCATCAGGGTCTTTTCAAATGAGTCAGCTCTTTGCATGAGGTGGCCAAAGTATTGAGTTTCAGCTTCAACATCAGTCCTTCCAATGAACACCCAGGACCAGTCTCCTTTAGGTTGGATCTCCTTGCAGTCCAAGAGACCCTCAAGAGTCTTCACCAACACCACAGTTCAAAAGCATCAATTCTTTGGTGCTCAGCTTTCTTTATAGTCCAACTCTCACATCCATACATGACCTCTGGAAAAACCATAGCCTTGACTAGACACACCTTTGTTGACAAAGTAATATCTCTGCTTTTTAATATGCTATCTAGGTTGGTCGTAACTTTCCTTCCAAGGAGTAAGTGTCTTTTAATTTCATGGCTGCAATCACCACCTGCAGTGATTTTGGAGCCCCCAAAAATAAAGTCAGCCACCCTTCCACTGTTTCCCCATCTATTTCCCGTGAAGTGATGGGACGAGATGCCATGATCTTCATTTTCTGAATGTTGAGCTTTAAGTCAACTTTTTCACTCTCCTCCTTCACTTTCAGGAGGCTCTTTAGTTCTTCAATTTTTGCCATAAGGGTGGTGTCATCTGCATATCTGAGGTTATTGATATTTCTCCCAGAAATCTTGATTCCAGCTTGCACTTCATCTAGCCCAGCATTTCTCATGATGTAATCTACATATAAGTGAAATAAGCAGGGTGACAATATACAGCCTTGACACACTCCTTTCCTATTTGGAACCAGTCTGTTGTTCCATGTCCAGTTCTAACTGTTGCTTCCTGACCTGCATACAGATTTCTCAAGAGGCAGGTCAGGTGATCTGATATTTCCATCTCTTTCAGAATTTTCCACAGTTTATTGTGATCTGCACAGTCAAAGGCTTTGGCATAGTCAATAAAGCAGAAATAGATGTTTTTCTGGAATTCTCTTGCTTTTTCGATGATCCAGCAAATGTTGGCAATTTGATCTCTGGTTCCTCTGCCTTTTCTAAAACCAGCTTGAACATCTGGAAGTTCACAGTTCACGTATTGCTGAAACCTGGCTTGGAGAATTTTGAACATTATTTTACTAGCGTGTGAGATGAGTGCAATTGTGTGGTAGTTTGAGCATTCTTTGGCATTGCCTTTCTTTGGGATTGGAGTGAACCCTGACCTTTTCCAGTCCTGTGACCACTCCTGGGTTTTTCAAATTTGATGGCATATTAAGTGCAGCACTTTCACAGGATTATCTTTCAGGATTTGAAATAGCTCAACTGGAATTCCATCACCTCCACTAGCTTTGTTCATAGTGATGCTTCCTAAGGTCCACTTAACTTCACAGTCCAGGATGTCTGGCTCTAGGTGAGTGATCACACCATCGTGATTATCTGTGTCATGAAGATCTTTTTCACACAGTTCTGTGTATTCTTGGCACCTTTGCTTAATATTTTCTGCTTCTGCTAGGTCCCTACCATTTCTGTCCTTTATCGAGCCCATCTTTGCATGAAATGTTCCCTTGGTATCTCTAATTTTCTTGAAGAGATCTCTAGTCTTTCCTGTTCTATTGTTTTCCTCTATTTCTTTGCATTGATCACTGAGGAAGGCTTACTTATCTCTTCTTGCTAGTCTTTGGAACTCTGCATTCAAATGGGTATATCTTTCCTTTTCTCCTTTGCTTTTAGCTTCCCTTATTTTCACAGCTATTTGTAAGGTCTCCTCAGACAGCCATTTTGCTTTTTTGCATTTCTTTTCCATGGGGATGGTCTTGATCCCTGTCTCCTGTATAATGTTACGAACCTCCATCTATGGTTCATCAGGCACTCTGTCTATCAGATCTAGTCCTTTAAATCTATTTCTCACTTCCACTGTATAGTCATAAGGGATTGATTTAGATCATACCTGAATGGTCTAGTGGTTTTCTTCACTTTTTTCAATTTAAGTCTGAATTTGGCAATAAGGAGTTCATGATCCAAATCACAGTCAGCTCCCAGTCTTGATTTTGCTGACTGTATAGAGCTTCTCCATCTTTGGCTGCAAAGAATATAATCATTCTGATTTCAGTGTTGACCATCTGGTGATGTCCATGTGTAGAGTCTTCTCTTGTGTTGTTGGAAGTGGGTGTAGCTATGACCAGTGCTTTCTCTTGGCAAAACTCTATTCGTCTTTGCTCTGCTTCATTCCGTATTCCAAGGCCAAATTTGCCTGTTACTCCAGGTGTTTCTTGACCTCCTATATTTGCATTCCAGTCCTCTATAATGAAAAGGACATCTTTTTTGGGTGTTAGTACTAGAAGGTCTTGTAGGTCTTCATAGAACGGTTCAACTTCAGCTTCTTCAGCGTTACTGGTTGGGGCACAGACTTGGATTACAGTGATATTGAATGGTTTGCCTTGGAAATGAACAGAGATCATTCTGTCATTTTTGAGATTGCATCCAAGTACTGCATTTTGGACTCTTTTGTTGACTATGGTGGCCACTCCATTTCTTCTAAGGGATTCCTGCCCACAGTAGTAGATATAATGGTCATCTGAGTTAATTTCACCCATTCCAGTCCATCTTAGTTCGTTGATTCCTAGAATGTCGATGTTCACTCTTGTCATCTCCTGTTTGACCGCTTCCATGCCTTGATTCATGGACCTGACATTCCAGGTTCCTATGCAATATTGCTCTTTACAGCATCAAACCTTGCTTCTATCACCAGTCCCATCCACAGTTGGGTGTTATTTTTGCTTTGGCTCCATACCTTCATTCTTCCTGGAGTTAATTCCCCTGATCTCCAGCAGCATATTGGGCACCTACCGACCGGGGGAGTTCACCTTTCAGTGTCCTATCTTTTTGCCTTTTCATACTGCTCATGAGGTTCTCAAGGCAAGAATACTGAAGTGGTTTGCCATTCCCTTCTCCAGTGGACCACATTCTGTCAGACCTCTCCACCATGACCCGCCCATCTTGGGTGGCTTAGAAGCAGCAATTCTGCTTTCACCCACACGGCTTGGCTTAGAAGCAGCAGTCTCATTTTGTCAAATAGAATTTCATCATTCCCAGAGGGTGACTGACTATAATATAACAAAGTAATTTTATTATTTTCTTTTCCATTGTGGTTTATTACCGGATGGTGAATAGCGCTATACAATACGACTTTGTTGTTTATCTATTCTATATACAATAGCTTGCATCTGCTAATCCCAACCTCCCAATCCATCTCGATTCCCCATCCTCATTCTCCTCAGCAATCACAAGTCTGTTCTCTGTGTCTGTTTGTGTTTAGTAGGTAAGTTCATTTGTGCTGAATTTCAGATTCCATGTATAAGTGATATACAAAGTAACTTTAAAGATGGAGAAAGAGATGAATGAGAAAGGAAGGCAGCTGAAGCAATATGTAGAGGGGTATGCCAATCTTGACAAAGAACTGGAAGAAAGAGGAATAAGGGCTCCAGTCCTTGGAAGAATGCAAGGGGATTGAATGTAAAGAACAGGTAGAAAGTTGGGCTAAAGGCTGAAGGGAGAATTTCTTTCTTTCTCTTTTTACAAGTAGATAAAATTGCAGTGGGTCTTCCCTGGTGGCTCAGGGGTAAAGAACTCACCTGCTAATGAAGGAAAGGTGGGCTCAATAATTCCTGTTTGGGGAAGATCCCCTGGAGAAGGAAATAACAACGCACTCCAGTATTCTTGCCTGGGAAATCCCATGGACAGAGGAGCCTAAAGGCCCATGGGGTTGCAAAAGAGTCGGATATGACTGAGTGACTAGACAACAAAAGGTACAGTATGACAATGTCTTCCTTCTTCAAAAGTATAAGGCTTTTCATCGTGTTATCTCTAAACTTTTAGTTGCTAGCAGAAGTGTATCTTGAGCCTCACCTACTTTTATTTTCCTTTGAGGCTCAGTTGATGAAGTTCTTTTCCTTGGCTACATCTTCACATCCTCACCCTGCATCCTTCTCACTCATCCTTTTCCAGCTCTTTGGTTACCAAGGCACATGACTCAGTCCATCTTTTATTTTTTCCCCTGTATTTTCAATGCTACAACTTCAATGACTGATGTCATTTGATAGCTTAAAGTATTGATTATGTGGCCCAACTGCCTATATTCAAACTCTGATTCCACACTTAGCAGATAACTAACTGGGGTAAGTTATTTACAGTTCATGTCTCAAATTATTTGTTTATAAAATAGAGATAACAAAGCTAATCCATGAAAAATGCTTAAGAAAATTACCTGTTACATAATAAAACTCAATAAATATATTTTATTTTATCCTGTCTGTCACCCTTCAAATTTTTGATACTCTAAAATTTACCAATAACATTAATTCAAAAAGTAAGTTTTAAGGACACTCCTGGCAGTCCAGTGATTAAGACTCTGTGCTCTCAATGCAGGGTTTCTGGGTTCAATCTCTGGTCAGGGAACTAAGATCCTGCATGCCACATGGTGTGGCCAAATAATAAATAAATAAAAATATAAAGATACCAATTTCTTTAAAAAATGCAAGCATTAACTCCCACATAATCCTCTCTTCTGTGTTCTCCATGAAAGTTATATTTTTCTTGACCACATTCTGATAAAATGTTCTTCAGTCTGGTTTCTGCACAATACTCTATTTAAACTACCTTTTATAGATCTCTATAGCTTTTGATAATATGGATTAGTTTTTTCATACCTAAATTTTTAACACTTAGATTACATCCTTATACACAGTCTTGATTCTTCCTATCTGTCTCAGACTATAATTTTATCTCCATTTTGGAAGTTTCCTTTTCCTTTGTCTGTCTGTTAAATGACGCTAATCCTTGCAGTTCTATACTCTTCTGATTACTCATATAAAATTATATGCATCCTTGATATAAACTGTTGATGCATTGTTGCATATTTTCATCCAATATCTCTCTTCTGACTTTAAAACACGTATGTCTAGGTATACAAGAGACATCTCAATATACTGCTTTATATTTTTATGTCCTGCTTTATATTTTATATTGTTATGATTGCTTTATACTTTCCCCTCCCATATGTTCACATAATATGTTTTCATCTGGCAGGATCTTGATTCATTTGTCCATGTTAAAAACTGCAGAGTAAGGCTAGACACTATTCTCTCATATTCTGATTCAATCGTTAATTTATGCCAACTTCTGAAAATCAGATCCACCAATTTTTTTTAATTTTTATTATTATATTTGTTTTATACTTTACAATATTGACGATATTTTAGAAATCAGATCCATCCTTTTCTTTCCATCATTACTGATCTAAGACATGTCTTCATCATTCCAGGAATTGACAACTTAAATAATCTTTTAAAGTGTTTTGTCTTAAACTTTCACAGCTGAATTTAATTTCATCCCAAGAAGTGGAGAGCAATGTGAAAATGAGATTCTGATTGAGTCACTTTACGGCTAAGAACTTAATGTAGCTAAAGGTTACAAAAAAAAGAAAAAGACATGGAAAGTTTTGATTGGCAATTTAGGCACTGTCTCTTGAGTCTTCTTTCCTTAACTCATCTTCCTCACTGGTGAATTGAAGAGCTCTTTTGCAAAACAGTCACGTTGTCTATAAACAGTGGCATCAGGGACTTGTCATATTGATTTTGACTGCATGTTTCATTGATAGCCCATGAGCTCCTCAAAGGCAAGTATTATACTCTATTTATCTTTGTATTCACAGAATTTAGCATAGTGTCTGTCCCATATTAGGGCTTGGTTTATGCTTATTACAAAAATGATAAAATGGTTCTTTAGAAATAATGAATTTTGTCAGAAATCAAGCCCCACAAATTTATGAATTTTTCTATATTTGTAAATCTTTGGTATAAAAGCAACTTTTTCATGATTTATTATCTTTATGCTTTATTGCTGATTTGATTAGCTAGAATAAAAATTTTGGCAGCCCTAAGGATGCTCTTAAGAAGTATTAATGTATACTTTTGTTATTGTTTTATTTTTACCATTTTTGCTGAGATATGGCATCAGGGTTACACTGACCTGAAATCCTTGGAGATCTCTGAATATGCATGTACTTTTATTTCTTTCTGTGCATGAATATGTTCACAAACACATGTATTCGTGCATGCACTCAAAGAAGTCCACGTTTATCTTGTTTTATGTGTATGAACATAAACACTGGGTATGATTCCATGCAACGTGTGAATGCTTTAGCGAAGGGATGGTAGAAGTTACTATAACATTTACTGGTCGACACGAATATGCACACACACTTTCCTGTGTTCATGTTTTCATTCTTGGAGAATGCACTGGTGTGTGCATGAGCATTTACATGTATGTGCTCCTCCTTGTGACTGTGTGCATGAAACCTACATGTTTGTCATATGTATGGACTTTCGTGTGGCTTTAAACATTAAGATTCTGGTGTACCACCTAGCTCATAGAGTGAAAATTAACTGTCAACCTCAGAGGAAAAAAAAATTCAAAATGGAAAATTGCCTCTGCTGGATATAAACTCTGTTCTCCTTTTGCTCACTCACGTTTGCATCCCTTATTTTCTAGTGTTTTATATAACCTGACGCTGCCAGGACTGTTTGAAGAATTCTTGCTTCAGGTCCCTTCCAGCAGCCTATGAAAAATTCATACCCAGCTCTTGCAAAGACTGAATTCTAGCAAAGATTTTGCTAGGCAGGAGGTGGCAGCTATGTCCTGATATGCACCTGTCTCAGAGTAGTCTCTGAATATAGGGGAAAAGCTTTCCTAAACATTTCCATTTTAATTTTTTGGTAGATACCAGCTTTCCAGCTGAGAAGCATGAGTTTTTCTTCTATTCAATAAGGCAAATGGTTTCTTATCTTCAGATTTTCACTTCTTAAGCTGTACAAGGATCTTTACACTTTTAAAGTCATTTTCACACATTATCTTAGATGGTCTTGTGTGACCTTGGTCATCTCATTTTTCGGAGTTTCAGTTTCTTTTCAGTTTCTGCAGGACTGTGATAATCGTCAGTGTGCTGATAACCAGACACAGACTCAGTGAAGATGCAAGGGAGATAGTGACTTCACAAGCTTGCAGATTGTAAGATTAATATAAACAGGCCGTAACTTTTTCTTATTGTCATCATTATTCTTCTCAACAAGAATGCAGAGTATTAAATATATTATAAGGTGCTCAGTTCAAACACTGAAGAACCAATTTCACATTCTCTATTGCCATACTTGAAAAAACAGAATATGCTATAAGCTATTTTCTTTATACAAAGGGACAACTGAGATAATGCATTTTGTCCACTATATTCAAACTACTGAATTTAATTAATAATCAGTGTTAGCAAGTGAGTGGACACATCGGCATTCTAATATATTGTTGACAGTGTTGTTCTATGCTATTTTTCAAATTGTGTAGCTATATTGATCAAAATTTAAGTTCTGTCTAATCTTTGACCCATTCATTCCACTCTTGGTATCTGAACTAAGGGAAAAAAATCATACATGAAATACACATATTCATACATAAATATGCAATACACACATATACAATTATTTTACAAGGATTTTAAGTTAATACATACTACATATGTATATAAATAAAGGAGCATGTGCATTCATTTGTAAATATATATTGATGATGAGAGTATAAATGAATATGCATATTGGTTAACATTTTAATACTTAATCATTAAACACCAACTCCATGTCTCTCTGTAAGTGAGGGTAAATAAACTGTGCTCTATGTCTATCACAGGGTTCTATGAGCCTTAAAAAGAGTAGTTTACATCTAGTAGTAATATGGAAAAATAACTACCTCATAGTGTTACATTAGGTTGCAGAACACTATGCCTGGTATAAACCCACTAATCAAAAATAATGTTTATAAATATAAATAGATTGGTTTAGGGGCAAAGACAGGCTTTGTCTCTACATGATTCTGCAGTAAGTTTGGATTTTTTGATAATGTGTCATTTTTACACTAAACAAAAGTCTATCAATATAATGAAGAAACTGCACACTAAAAGAGCATGTTTAAGAGACAGAGAGTATATTAAAGTTCTTTAGAGACCATTCCATCGAACCACTAACTGAGAGTAGCGGTGTGATCAGCAGTTGGAAGTGAATATCTAATAACTGTATGCTAATTCTGGCTCCTTCAATGCTGCCCTGTGGATCCTCTAGAGGAAGCAGTTTCGCTGTAGTCTTTTCCTTACAGTTTATTATGGGATTATAATAGCTATAATTTCCTTCTCTGGATTTTTCTTCTGAACTAAAATAGTTGTCTTGATTGGAAGCAGTCCCTTGTGAAATGAAGGTGACTATGGGAAGATTTTTCTTAGGGAATGCAGATTCCTCAACAAGCTGTATCACACTGAATGTGCTGGCCCTAACATTTTCATTCAGGGGGAGCTGGATTGAAATGTATATTTCAGTAAAGTTAAAATTTAAATTTTTTTTTCCTATGGGCAGGTTCTTTAACAACTGAGCCACTAGGGAAGTCCATGGGCAGTACAAAGGGCAAGAATTCGTGCTTTGCCAAGTAGCACTTTCTCTGTGTGTTTAAGCTTTAACTGGAACTTGCAAGAAGAACTTAGTGGTGTTTTTTGAGTCTCAGTCTCCTGGGGAATCTAAGAACTATCTTTGGGTGTTCTGTTCTTACTCTTAGAAGTAGACTCCTGAACAGAATCTAAATAGATTAAAAATATACATAAAACAATATTGGAGGTTATCCTAAATGGGATGGAAATAATAAAGTCAAAAATTAGGAATTTTCTTTCTTGACTCTGGCAGTTACTAACTGCAAAAACTTAGTAAGTCACATATTCCCTGAAATGCATTTTGATCACTATATAGTGTTCTTCTTTGTCTCTAGCAAATATGATGGCTTTGAAATCTACTCTATTTCAAATTTATAACTACTCCTTTTTCTTTAGATTAATGGTAGCATGATACATTTTTCTCTATCCATTTCGCTAAAATTTGTATGTATCTTTATAATCAAAGTGGGTTTCCTATAGACAATATAGACTTGGGTCCTATTTTTTATTTGCTCTGACAATCTCTGTCTTTGCACTGATACATTAAGACCATTTACCTTCATAATGACTATTAACATCTAAATATATCACCAGTTGGACATCACCAGATGGTCAACACCTAAATCAGATTGATTATATTCTTTGCAGCCAAAGATGGAGAAGCTCTATACAGTCAACAAAAACAAGACCAGGAGCTGACTGTGGCTCAGACCATGAACTCCTTATTGCCAAATTCAGACTGAAATTGAAGAAAGTGGAGAAAACTACTAGACCGTTCAGGTATGACATAAATCAAATCCCTTATGATTATACAGTGGAAGTGAGAAATAGATTTAAGGGACTAGATCTGATAGATAGACTGCCTGATGAACTATGGACGGAGGTTCATGACACTGTACAGGAGACAGGGATCAAGACAATCCCCATGGAAAAGAAATGCAAAAAAGCAAAATGGCTGTCTGGGGAGGCCTTACAAATAGCTGTGAAAAGAAGAGAAGTGAAAAGCAAAGGAGAAAAGGAAAGATATACCTATTTGAATGCAGAGTTCCAAAGACTAGCAAGAAGAGATAAGAAAGGCTTCCTCAGTGATCAATGCAAAGAAATAGAGGAAAACAACAGAATGGGAAGGACTAGAGATCTCTTCAAGAAAATTAGAGATACCAAGGGAACATTTCATGCAAAGATGGGCTCGATAAAGGACAGAAATGGGATGGACCTAATAGAAGCAGAAGATATTAAGAAGAGGTGGCAAGAATACACAGAAGAACTGTACAAAAAAGATCTTCACGACCCAGATAATCATGATGGTGTGATCACTCACCTAGAGGCAGATATCCTGGAATGTGAAGTCAAGTGGGCCTTAAAAAGCATCACTACGAACAAAGCTAATGGAGGTGATGGAATTCTAGTTGAGATATTTCAAATGCTGAAAGATGATGCTGTCAAAGTGTTGCACTCAATATGCCAGCAAATTTGGAAAACTCAGCAGTGGCCACAGGACTGGAAAAGGTCAGTTTCATTCCAATCCCAAAGAAAGGCAATGCCAAAGAATGCTCAAACTACCACACAATTGCACTCATCTCACATGCTAGTAAAGTAATGCTCAAAATTCTCCAAGCCAGGCTTCAGCAATAGGTGAACTGTGAACTTCCTGATGTTCAAGCTGGTTTTAGAAAAGGCAGAGGAACCAGAGACCAAATTGCCAACATCCGCTGGATCACGGAAAAACAAGAGAGTTCCAGAAAAACATCTATTTCTGCTTTATTGACTATGCCAAAGCCTTTGACTGTGTGGATCACAGTAAACTGTGGAAAATTCTGAAAGAGATGGGAATACCAGACCACCTGATCTGCCTCTTGAGAAATTTGTATGCAGGTCAGGAAGCAACAGTTAGAACTGGACATGGAACAACAGACTGGTTCCAAATAGGAAAAGGAGTACGTCAAGGCTGTATATTGTCACCCTGCTTATTTAACTTCTATGCAGAGTACATCATGAGAAATGCTGGACTGGAAGAAACAAGCTGGAATCAAGATTGCCGGGCAATATCAATAACCTCAGATATGCAGATGACACCACTCTTATGGCAGAAAGTGAAGAGGAACTAAAATGCCTCTTGATGAAGGTGAAAGAGGAGAGTGAAAAAGTTGGCTTAAAACTCAACATTCAGAAAACGAAGATCGTGGCATCTGGTCCCATCACTTCATGGGAAATAGATGAGGAAACAGTGTTAGACTTTATTTTTGGGGGGCTCCAAATTCACTGCAGATTGTGACTGCAGGCATGAAATTAAAAGACGCTTACTCCTTGGAAGAAAAGTTATGACCAACCTAGATAGCATATTCAAAAGCAGAGACATTACTTTGCCAACAAAGGCCCGTCTAATCAAGGTTACGGTTTTTCCAGTGGTCATGTATGGATGTGAGAGTTGGACTGTGAAGAAAGCTGAGGGCCAAAGAATTGATGCTTTTGAACTGTGGTGTTGGAGAAGACTCTTAAGAGTCCCTTGGACTATAAGGAGATCCAACCAGTCCATTCTGAAGGAGATCAGCCCTGGGATTTCTTTGGAAGGAGTGATGCTGAAGCTGAAACTCCAGTACTTTGGCTACCTCATGTGAAGAGTTGACTCATTGGAAAAGACTCTGAGGAGAAGGGGACGACAGAGTATGAGATGGCTGGATGGCATCACCAACTCGATGGACGTGAGTCTGAGTGAACTCCGGGAGTTGGTGATGGACAGGGAGGCCTGGCGTGCTGAGATTCATGGGGTGGCAAAGAGTCGGACACGACTGAGCGACTTTACTTTCACTTCACTTTCTACCACATTGGTTGTGTCATGTGTTTGGCCATTCAGTCGTGTCTGACTCTTTGTGACCCTTTGGACCGTAGCCCCCCAGGATCCTCTGTCCATGAGATTTTTCAAGTAAGAATACTGGAGCAGTTGCCATTTCCCCATCTAGACGATCTTTCTGACTCAGGGATTGAGCCCACATCTCCTATATCTCCTGAATTGCAGGCAGATTCTTTAAACACTGAGATCAGAAAGCCATATCTGTTACTCTTTTTTCTATTTGTTGTCCCATTTATTTGTTCCTATTTTTCCTCCCATTCTTTTTTTTAACCTTTTGTGGCTTCAATTATTTTATTAAATTCAATTTTCTCTTTCTTCTTAGCATGTTAGTTATATATCTTTTTTTTTCTCATTTTTTAGTGGTTGCCACAGAGGTTGTAAATGCACTTATAATGAATCACACAACACTGTGAGTGCGCTAAAAGCCTCTGACCTGCACACTTTAAAATGGTTAACTTTATCCAATTTTTACCTCAATTTAAAAAATTGATGGGAACAAAACTGTTAAAAACAGACTCATAATAGTCAAGATGAAAGGTGATACTAGGTTCCACTATCCTGGGAGCAGAGAAGATGGAGAAATTTGAAAAGATGAGGATTTGGTTAGAAAGGAAAATTGATAAGATTGGTGATGGCTTATGCATGGGAGCACAGGAAGATATAAGTTATTTACAGTATAAATATTTCCTTGATTCTCATACTAGTTACTCCCTTCTGGATAATCTATCACTTTGTGATTTTTCTATTATTTTTATTTTTATGATTTCAAAAAAACACACATCACAGGAAATTATAATAGACTGCAGATTTGTTTACTTTGATTCACTCTAAGATTCCAAAGCATATATTGATCTATTAATTTTGTATCCCCATTGTTTGTCTGAGTGTTTGTTACACACCAGGTGCTCTATGACTTTGGATGAGCAAGGATGATTACATATAAACAGTTGTGTTAGTAATGCAAATGCCTGTGAAAGCTTACATATTTCTTAGCCAACATTTTGTTTATGAATATTGAAAATATCAAATGTCTCCAAATTAAAATATAAAATATTGCACTTATAATTGGTGTTGTCACTGTAATATTCTTACTACTAACATTGTATCCATAGATATGCCTGAGTTAACTAAATGAGTAAATGCATTAGAAAATCTCTTTAACGTTGTGATGAATTAATGTATGAAATATATTTACACCAAATTTCAATTTTTGGATTTCTCTAAAACAGCCTGATTACTCATTTGCCAGAGGATAAATGGCTTATTAGAAATGGAAAGCTTTAATATTGTAAATATTTCAACTCTCTTGAAATTAGTCTACAAACGTAATCTTAATCAAATCTCAAAATATATTTTTAAAAAAAGGCAAAATGATCTTAAATATGTCTGTAAGAATACATGCAGTGTAATAAGTGGGATAGCAAGATATTTCTAAAATGAATTATGTTAAACAGACAAAATAATTTACATGTCCCATGGTCATGAGAATAGGCAGACACATTAATGAAATAGCATAGAAAATATTTAGAAAGACATTAAACATAAAATTTAATATATTTTAAAATATTTAAAATTTAGTTTTATTAGTCAGGTAATGAATTACTCAAAAATGATGCTAGGAAACCCATTCCTTTGTTTAAAAAGAGCATTGAGCATGTCAGAAAATGCATTTCACATTTATACTAAAATAAAATAAATATAGTTTATATTTCAAAAAGCATCAAAGAAGCAAAAGAAAGTATAATGAATAATTCCATTATAGACTTGGCATATAAAAAAGTTTTTAAAACATATCAGTAAAAGCAGAAACCATGGAGAAAATGACTGATTAGATTTTATAGGTAATTTTTTAAAATAAATATACAAAGCTGTCAACCAGAATAAAAGTGATAAATTTAAGAAAATTATTTCAGCATATATAAAATAAGATTTGTTATTCATTACATTTAAAGTTATCATATATCAGTAATAGAAATATTCTGGAGGATAACTTGAATCTGCATCACAGAAATATCACTAAACTAATAATTTAATTTACAAATATTTTTCCTAAAGAAATTGTCAGATAAGGGAAAGTTGATGTGATACACATATTTTCATCACAGTGTTGTTAAAAGTAGCAAAATAAAACTGGAACAAGCATAAATGTCCAGTAATAGATTTCAGATTACATGAGTTGAATTATTGTGTAAACATAAAATGAAATGATAAAGAAATATGAAATAATAGTGTAGATATCTGGGCTTCCCAAGTGGTGCTAGTGGTAAAGAACCTGCCTGCCAGTGCAGGAGATACAAGAGACATGGGTTCAATCCCTAGATGGGAAGATCCCCTGAGGGTATGGCAATCCACTCCAAGATTCTTGCCTGGAGAATCCCATGGACAGAGGAGCCGATGGGCTATAGTCCATAGGGTTGCAAAGAATCAGACAGGACTGAAGCAGCTTAGGATGCTTCAGTGTAGGTATCTATTGACATACATAAAATCCTCATATAATTAATATCAAAAAGCAAATTTCAAAATATATTCTATACGATTATAGATGTGTGTACAAGTTCGTGTAGATAGAAAAAATAACTGGAAATATATAGATTGATAGTGAAAAATAAACGTGTGCAAGTATATATATATATATATATATGTACACATATATATATACTCGTGTATCAGTGTGTATGGACATGGATGCACAAAGCAAAGTTACAGCCTAATGTCATAAATTAAAATGTCAGCCATTATTTTTGAGTGATGTTTTAGGAATGATTTTTTGTTGTGCCTTTTTCTATTATAGCGTTCTTGCTCACTTGTAATTTAATCTTTACTATTCAGCATTGATAATGGGGAGTGTATGCTTTTGTTTGTTCATTTGAATTTTAGATTTAATTCTCTGAAACACTGCATACCCTCCAGATAATGTTAGTATCTGGAAATTTCCACGTAGAAGCCAGTAATCTTGAGGCAGCTGCTACAAGAGCTTCAGTCAAATTTAGCTCTGACAATACAGAAGGTATAATAAAAATGTCTTTTTATTGGTAAAATGGATGGTTTAAGGACTTTGAGATTGGAAATAATAATAATAATGGAGTTCTCAACTTTGCATGAATAGAGTACGAGAATAGAGTGTATGCACTGGGCTATACACTTGAGAGCAACACCTCAGGCTTGATTCAAACGACTGCGCTTCTAGACACTGACTCAGAATTTTTGTTGCCTGAATCCAACTAAGGGTAAGTAAATCGTGGTACTAAAATACTACCATATTTGTTTTGGGAGAACCTTTCATGCAAGGAGCTCTAAGTGCATTTTAAACGTTAACAGAACCAGAAACCATCGTGGAGATTACAGAACAAGTAGCAAGAAAATAAATTTTATGAGTAGCAACATGTAACTAGGTGATAGAAATCAAAAGAATTTTTTTCATTGTAAGTAAGATGTTGTAGGGAAAATACCTAAAGTAATAATGCTTATCAAAAAGACAAATTAATTGTGAATATCCAGAAAGATGTATATCAGTTTGCAAATATTATGGCTTGTCCTCACACTCATATGCAAATAATTTTTAAGCAGAGGAGATGCATTTTTTTAGGTTGTTTGTTATTTTTTTATTAAATTAATTTATTTTAATTGGAGGCTACTTTACAATATTGTAGTGGTTTATGCCATACACTGACATGAATCAGCCATGGGTGCACATGTGTTCCCCATCTTGAACCTCCCTCCCACCTCCTTCCCCATCCCATCCCTCACGGTCATCCCAGTGCACCCACCCTGAGCATCCTGTCTTGTGCATTGAACCTGGACTGGAGATCTATTTCACATATGATAATATACATGTTTCAGTGCTATTCTCTCAAGTCGTCCCACCCTCACCTTCTCCCACAGAGTCCAAAAGTCTGTTTATTTCTGTGTCTCTTTTGCTGTCTTGCATATAGGGTCATTGTTACCATCTTTCTAAATTCCATATATATATACTGTATTGGTGTTTTTCTTTCTGACTTACTTCACTCTTAGTATAATAGGCTCCAGTTTCATCCATCTCATTAGAACTGATTCAAATGCATTCTTTTTAACAGCTGAGTAATATTCCATTCTGTATATGTACCGTGGCTCAGCTTTCTTATCCATTCATCTGCTGATGGAAATCTAGGTTGCTTCCACATGCTGGCTATTGTAAACAGTGCTGTGATGAACATTGGGATACACGTGTCTCTTTCAATTCTGGTTTAGAGGCATTTTAAGTGACTGTATATGGAGTAAAATATTTGTCAATATACAAAAAAGAGTCTCCAAGCCAGGTTTCAACAGTATGTGAACCATGAACTTCCAGATATTCAAGCTGGATTTACAAAATGCAGAGGAACCAGAGATCAAATGGTCAATGTCCATTGGATCACTGAAAAGCAAGAGAGTTCCAGAAAAACATCTACTCTGCTTCATTGACTATGCAAAAACCTTTGACTGTGTGGATCACAACAAACTTTGGAAAATTTTTCAAGAGGTGAGAATACCAGACTACCTTACCTGCCTCTTGGAAAATCTGTATGCAGGTCAAGGAGCAATAGTTAGAAATGGACATGGAACAACAGACTGGTTCCAAATGGGGAAAGGAGTTCATCAAGGCTGTCACCCTGCTTATTTAACTTATATGCAGAGTACATCATGAGAAACACTGAGCTGGATGAAGCACAAGCCGGAATCAAGATTGCCAGGAGAAATATAAATAACCTCAGATATGCAGATGACACCACCCTTATGGCAGAAAGCGAAGAAGAACTAAAGAGCCTCTTGATGAAAGTGAAAGAGGAGAGTGAAAAGTTGGCTTAAAACTCAACATCCAAAAATTAAGATCATGGCATCTGTTCCCATCACTTCATGGCAAATATATGGGGAAACAGTGGAAACAGTGGCTGACTTTATTTTTGGGGGCTCCAAAATCACTGCAGATGGTGACTGCAGCCATGAAATTAAAAGATGCTTGTTCCTTGGAAGAAAAGTTATGACAAAACTAGACAGCTTATTAAAAAGCAGAGACATTTCTTTGTCAACAAAGGTCCAGCTAGTCAAAGTTATGGTTTTTCCAGTAGTCATGTATGGATGTGATAGTTAGACTGTGAAGAAAGCTGAGCACCAAAGAGTTGATGCTTTTGATCTGTGGTGTTGGAGAAGACTCTTGAGAGTCTCTTGGACTGCAAGGAGATCCAACCAGTCCATCCTAAAGGAAATCAGTCCTGAATATTCACTGGAAGGACTGATGCTGAGTTAAAACTCCAATCCTTTAGCCACCTGATGTGAAGAACTGACTCATTGGAAAAGATCCTGATGCTGGCAAAGATTGAAGGCAGGAGGAGAAGGGGACGACAGAGGATGAGATGGTTGGATGGCATCACCAACTCAATGGACATGAGTTTGAGCAAGTTCCAGGAGTTGGTGATGGACACGGAAGCCTGGAATGCTGCAGTCCAGGGGGTCGCAGACAGTTGGACACGACTGAGCATATGAACTGAAAGCAGAGTCAATATGATACAGATTATGTTCCCCAAACATAATACATAAAATTATATACACATACATATATGTATTTAAAATAGCTCTATCATTTATCTATTGATCTATCCGTCACAATAGACAGTCTTAAGAAAATATATTTTAAAGATGGTAAATTATTTTCATGGTTTCGCATAAAATTTTGGATGCTTGGGGTTGGTGCACTGGGATGACCCAGAGGAATGGTATGGGGAGGGAGGAGGGAGGAGGGTTCAGGATGGGGAACACATGTATACCTGTGGTGGATTCATTTCGATATATGGCAAAACCAATACAATATTGTAAAGTTTAAAAATAAGATAAAATTAAAAGAAAATAAAAAAAAATTTTTAAACAAAAATCATTAGAGTAAATCTGAATTGTTTATTAGACAAGCAATTTAACCAACTAAGCCACTGTACCAAAGACATAATAAAGAATTAACTACATGAAAATAAAAATTATCAACAAAGTCAAAACTTCTCCTTGAAAAAGCCTAATGAAATAGACATGAATCTAGTAAGCATAATCAAGAATGCACCATAGAGAAGGCAAAGCCAAATTATGTTGAAAATAAGAGAAAGGATACAGCTACAGATATATAGAAAACATGTAAAAACTAAGAAATACTAAGGACAGGTCAACTCTGAAAATACTAGTAAAATATTAGTGGAAATTTAGATTAAAAATACAATTTTAGAAAAATATGTATCACCAAAATAAAGTATTAATGAAAATCCTATAGAATATGTACCTAATGAAAGCTACATTTGTAGTAAAAAGTTACTTTCTCAGACTGTGAGCAAACTCAGACAAGATCATTAGAGCTGGAGAGACAACCCATAGGTGACTACATGCTTAGGAGCAAGCACTAACTGTAATAGCCAAGTTTAGAACAGTTGCTCTAAATCCCACAAACTCATGAGCTAGATAAATGTCATTTATTCAGCACTATTGAGGAAACAGATAATTAATACAAACTCAAAGAGGTAACGTGTGTGTGTTCAGTAGCTCAGTCAAGTCCAACTCTGCGACCCCATGGACTATAGCCTATCAAGCTCCTCTGTCCATGGAATTCTCCAGGCAAGAATACTGGGATGTGTTGCCATTTCCTCCTGCAAGGGAATCTTCTCATCCCAGAGATCAAACTCTCATCTCCTGTGTCTGCTGCACTGCACTGCAGGTGGATTCTTTATGGCCGGGCCCTCTGGGAAGCCTCAGGGATGTAACATTGCTTGCTTAAAAACAATAGTTGATTAGGCTGAAATTTGAACCCACATCTGTCTGACTCAAAATCCCACTACAGATATGCAGAAAAATATGTAAAAAATAAGAAATACCAAGGACAGGCCAACTCTGAAAATACGAGGACTCAAAATCACACTACAACAAAGGAAATACATTCTAGAATAACTTCCTAGGACATGGCTGTTTGGAAGTACACCCACTCATTTTCCAAAGACAGGATCATAGAAAATATGTTCTAATAAAATGCAATTAAGCTATGATACATAATTAAAGAGTAGCTAAAAATATGGATATATTTGGAAATTTAGAGCAAATTCTAAATAATTCAGGAGAAATGATTCATGAAATTAAAAAATATTTAACTGAACCCATTCAAAATTTACTGAATGGAACTAAACTAGTTCTTGGTAAATTAGCATCCTTAAATATTTACAACTGACAATAAGAAAGGCTAAAAAATAATTGATTAAGCATCTACTTTAAGAAGTTAGAAATTTTACAAATCCATTAAATATAAAATGATTGAAGAAAGATATAAACAGTTTAATGGCAAACCATTAAAGTAGAAAACAATAAAGATAATAAATAAAGCCAAATGTTTCCTTGAATGACCTGAAAACTTTATAAAGCTAATAAAATTGATTAAGAATTTAAAAAAGGAAAGTCATGAATAAACAATATCAGGAATTAAAGGACTATAAATATAATTGCTTCAGAGTTTAAAAGGATTAGAGAATATGATAAACAACTTATTGTTGGCATGTATTAGAAGAGGAAAAATGTAAAAAAAGTGATAGATGGTATGGGGAGGGAGGAGGGAGGAGGGTTCAGGATGGGGAACACATGTATACCTGTGGCAGATTCATTTTGATATATGGCAAAACCAATACATTATTGTAAAGTTAAATAAAGTAAAATTTAAAAAAAAAGTGATAGATGAAAACTGACCTTCGGGAACAGATGAAAAAATCTTGAATATTCCTACAATTTTTGAATAAAATTATTATGTTAATAGTTACCTACCACAAAGAATAGACAAATTTCAGATGTTTCCACAAGTTAGCTCCTCTAAATATTGTGAGTAAATTAATCCCATTCTTAAATAAAAAAATCTTTTTTAAAAAGTGAGTAAAGTGAAAAAAGTAAAGCATATAAACAAGTCCACAAATAATTTTGTGACAATTTGTAAGAATTTTAATAAGAAAACTAGACATGGGCCATTATTAAAAAGGAAACAGACACCATGCTTTCTTATAAACTTGGAAGTAAGTAAATATAACAGAGGAATAACCTATTATATGCATTCCCATATAACCTTTTCTCAATAGAAGGCCAATGGCTTTTCAACCCCAAATCTCACAGAAGTCCCATTTTTCAGCAGAATGCATCATGACGTATGTTTCCATGCTCAATCACTCAGTTGTGTCTGACTTCCTGCGACCCTATGGACTGTAGCCTTGTCATTTCCTCCAGTTGTTTCCTCCTGAAATCTTGAATCCTTCAAGTCATCCATGAGGGCTGGAATCAAATTCTTACAAACTCCTGTTATGTTGATATTTTTGGCCTCTTCCCATGAATTACAAATGCTCTTCTTGGTATCTAAAATGATGAAGTTTTCCAATTGACTTTGCCCAGATTCATCAGAGGAATATATGACACAATAGATTAATGAAATAAATTCCTTAAATAATAAGACTTAAAGGTTAAAATGCCTCCCTGATCCATAGACTTCAAGAATGGAAGTTGTGTTAGCAGACATGAAATCAACATTAATCTTACACATATTCATCAAAGCTCTTGGATGACCAGGAACATTGACAATAAGCGTTAATATTGTGAAGTGAAAGCGTTAGTCACTCAGTCTTGTCTGACTCTTTGTGACCCCATGGAGTATAGCCCACCAAGCTCCTCCTGTCCATGGAATTTTCCAGCAAGAATGCTGGAGTGGGTTGCCATTGCTTTCTCCAGTGGATCTTCCCAATCCAGAGATCGAACCTGAGTCTCCTGAGTTGCAGGCAGATTCTTTATCATGTAAGCCACCAGGGAAGCCTATTAATCTATTTTTCTGAGTGGTAAGTCTCAACAGTAGGCCTCTCTCTGGGAGACAGTGAAGGATGGGGAAGCCTGGCATGCTGTAGTCCATGGGTTCACAAAGAGTCAGGCATGACTGAGTGACTGAGCAACAGGTCTCAACAGTGGGCTTAAACTCTTCAGTACACCATGTTGTAAACAAATGTGCCACCATCCAGGCTTTGTTGTTCCATTTTTAGAACACAAGCAGAGTACACTTAGTATAATTCTTAAGGCCCTAAGGTTGTAAGAATGGGAAATGAGCATTAGCTTTTTTTTTTTTTTAAACTATACAAATTGTGTTAGTTTGGCCAAATATCAAAATGAATCCACCACAGGTATACATGTGTTCCCCATCCTGAACCCTCCTCCCTCCTCCCTCCCCATAACATCCCTCTGGGTCGTCCCAGTGCACCAGCCCCAAGCATCCAGCATCGTACATTGAACCTGGACTGGCAACTCGTTTCATACATGATATTATACATGTTTCAATGCCTTTCTCACAAATCTTCCCACCCTCTCCCTCTGCAACAGAGTCCATAACACTGTTCTATACATCAGTGTCTCTTTTCCTGTCTCGTACACAGGGTTATTATTACCATCTTTCTAAATTCCATATATATGTGTTAGTATACTGTATCGGTGTTTTTCTTTCTGGCTTACTTCACTCTGTATAATAGGCTCCAGTTTCATCCACCTCATTAGAACTGATTCAAATGTATTCTTTTTAATGGCTGAGTAATACTCCATTGTGTATATGTACCCCAGCTTTCTTATCCATTCTTCTGCTGATGGACATCTAGGTTGCTTCCATGTCCTGGCTATTATAAACAGTGCTGCGATGAACACTGGGGTACACGTGTCTCTTTCAATTCTGGTTTCCTCAGTGTGTATGCCCAGCAGTGGGATTGCTGGATCATAAGGCAGTTCTATTTCCAGTTTTTTAAGGAATCTCCACACTCTTCTCCATAGTAGCTGTACTAGTTTGCATTCCCACCAACAGTGTAAGAGGGTTCCCTTTTCTCCACACCCTCTCCAGCATTTATTGCTTATAGACTTTTGGATCACAGCCATTCTGACTGGTGTGAAATGGTACCTCATAGTGGTTTTGATTTGCATTTCTCTGATAATGAGTGATGTTGAGCATCTTTTCATGTGTTTGTTAGCCATCTGTATGTCTTCTTTGGAGAAATGTCTATTTAGTTCTTTGGCCCATTTTTTGATTGGGTCGTTTATTTTTCTGGAGTTGAGCTGTAGGAGTTGCTTGTATATATTTGAGATTAGTTGTTTGTCAGTTGCTTCATTTGCTATTATATTCTCCCATTCTGAAGGCTGCCTTGTCACCTTGCTAATAGTTTCCTTTGATGTGCAGAAGCTTTTAAGGTTAATTAGGTCCCATTTGTTTATTTTTGCTTTTATTTCCAATATTCTGGGAGGTGGGTCATAGAGGATCCTGCTGTGATGTATGTCAGAGAGTGTTTTGCCTATGTTCTCCTCTAGGAGTTTTATAGTTTCTGGTCTTACGTTTAGATCTTTAATCCATTTTGAGTTTATTTTTGTGTATGGTGTTAGAAAGTGTTCTAGTTTCATTCTTTTACAAGTGGTTGACCAGATTTCCCAGCACCACTTGTTAAAGAGATTGTCTTTAATCCATTGTATATTCTTGCCTCCTTTGTCAAAGATAAGGTGTCCATATGTGAGTGGATTTATCTCTGGGCTTTCTATTTTGTTCCATTGATCTATATTTCTGTCTTTGTGCCAGTACCATACTGTCTTGATAACTGTGGCTTTGTAGTAGAGCCTGAAGTCAGGTAGGTTGATTCCTCCAGTTCCATTCTTCTTTCTCAAGATCGCTTTGGCTATTCGAGGTTTTTTGTATTTCCATACAAATTGTGAAATTATTTGTTCTAGCTCTGTGAAGAATACTGTTGGTAGCTTGATAGGGATTGCATTGAATCTATAAATTACTTTGGGTAGTATACTCATTTTCACTATATTGATTCTTCCAATCCATGAGCATGGTATATTTCTCCATCTATTAGTGTCCTCTTTGATTTCTTTCACCAGTGTTTTATAGTTTTCTATATATAGGTCTTTAGTTTCTTTAGGTAGATATATTCCTAAGTATTTTATTCTTTCCATTGCAATGGTGAATGGAATTGTTTCCTTAATTTCTCTTTCTGTTTTCTCATTATTAGTGTATAGGAATGCAAGGGATTTCCAAACTATTATATAAAAAATGCGTAAACAGCCAAGCCCTACTGTATAGCACTGGAAACTATATTCAATATCCTATAATAAATGGTAAGGGAAAATAATATTTAAAAGAATGTAAATATATGCATGCATTCATATATATATATATATACACATATATAAACTGAACTACTTTGCTGTGCAGCAGAAATTGATGCAATATGGTAAATCAACTATACTTCAAAAAATCACACTAAAAGTAGAAAAAAATATAATGCCTGTGTTATGGGAGAGTATGGCTGAGGACTGGGCTATAAGGTGCTACTCTACGCCAGAAACTAGCACAAGATTTTAAATCAGTCAGTTTTCATTCAGTCCCAAAGAAAGGCAATGCCAGAGAATGCTCAAACTACCACACAATTGCACTCATCTCACACGCTAGTAAAGTAATGCTCAAAATTCTCCAAGCCAGGCTTCAGCAATCGGTGAACTGTGAACTTCCAGATGTTCAAGCTGGTTTTAGAAAAGGCAGAGGAACTAGAGATCAAATTGCCAACATCCGCTGGATCATGGAAAAAGCAAGAGAGTTCCAGAAAAACATCTTTCTGCTTTATTGACTATGCCAAAGCCTTTGACTGTGTGGATCACAATAAACTGTGGAAAATTCTGAAAGAGTTGGGAATACCAGACCACCTGATCTGTCTCTTGTAAGAAACCTATATGCAGGTCAGGAAGCAACAGTTAGAACTGGACATGGAACAGACTGGTTCCAAAGAGGAAAAGGAGTACGTCAAGGCTGTATATTGTCACCCTGCTTATTTAACTTATATGCAGAGTACATCATGAGAACACGGGACTGGAAGAAGCACAAGCTGGAATCAAGAATGCCAGGAGAAATATCAATAATCGCAGATATGCAGATGACAACACCCTTATGGCAGAAAATGAAGAGGAACTAAAAAGCGTCTTGATGAAAGTGAAAGTGGAGAGTGAAAAAGTTGGCTTAAAGCTCAACATTCAGAAAACAAAGATCATGGCATCTGGTCCCATCACTTAATTGGAAATAGATGGGGAAACAGTGGAAACAGTGTCAGACTTTATTTTGGGGGGCTCCAAAATCACTGCAGATGGTGACTGCAGCCATGAAATTAAAAGACGCTTACTCCTTGGAAGAAAAGTTAAGACCAACCTAGATAGCATAGTCAAAAGCAGAGACATTACTTTGCCAACAAAGGTCCATCTAGTCAAGGCTATGTTTTTTCCTGTGGTCATGTATGGATGTGAGAGTTGGACTGTGAAGAAGGCTGAGCGCCGAAGAATTGATGCTTTTGAACTGTGGTGTTGGAGAAGACTCTTGAGAGTCCCTTGGACTGCAAGGAGATCCAACCAGTCCATTCTGAAGGAGATCAGCCCTGGGATTTCTTTGGAAGGAATGATGCTAAAGCTGAAACTCAAGTACTTTGGCCACCTCATGCGAAGAGTTGACTCATTGGAAAGACTCTGATGCTGGGAGGGATTGGGGGCAGGAGGAGAAGGGGACGACAGAGGATGAGATGGCTAGATGGCATCACTGACTCGATGGACATGAGTCTGGGTGAACTCCAGGAGATAGTGATGGACAGGGAGGCCTGCTGCTGCTGCTAAGTCATGTCAGTCGTGTCCTCCTCTTAGCGACCCCATGGACTGCAGCCTATCAGGCTCCTCCGTCCATGGGAGTTTCCAGGCAAAAGTACTGGAGGGGGTCGCCAGTGCCTTCTCAGACAGGGAGGCCTGGCGTGCTGCAATTCATGGGGTCGCAAAGAGTTGGACATGACTGAACAACTGAACTGAACTGAACTGATAATTCAATAAAAGATAAAAATAAAATGAAATAATTTAAAAAGAGCTTGATACAAACACCAAATGTAAACAAAAATGGAAGGAAAACTATTTGGAAAGAAACACAAAGAGAAATATATTAATGACAAAAATTGCTAATGACTGGTGGGAATTATGTACATTAAAAGGAATGAAGCAAGGCATAAAATGAAGAACATAATGTTTAAAGAAGTATTTATTGCAGGAATGCAAGGATTTTTTTCCTATAATAAAAAAAAAAGGTAACTCACAGATTAACAGATTAGAGGAAAATAAACAAACTGAATGTTTCAATAGATACCAAAAAGGCATTCAAAAATGTTCAATAGAAACATATAGAAAAATAAAAATGAATTGGAGAGACAAAAATGTATTACTAGACTTCCTGATATATATACAAAAATCTAACATGTTCTCTCTATAAATTAGTAAATTATTATAATTTATAGCAGAGTGTAGCAAGGTTGCTGGATATGAGGTCCATTAACATGAGTTGATTGAAAATCCATACACAACTAAATGTAGGAAAATATAATCTGAAATAATAGACTTTTTTTTTTATAAATTTTATTTTATTTTTAAACTTTACATAATTGTATTAGTTTTTCCAAATATCAAAATGAATCCGCCACAGGCATACATGTGTTCCCCATCCTGAACCCTCCTCCCTCCTCCCTCCCCACACCATCCCTCTGGGTCGTCCCAGTGCACCAGCCCCAAGCATCCAGTATCGCGCATCGAACCTGGACTGGCAACTCGTTTCATACATGATATTCTACATGTTTCAATGTCACTCTCCCTAAACTTCCCACCCTCTCCCTCTCCCACAGAGTCCATAAGACTGTTCTATACATCAATGTCTCTTTTGCTGTCTCGTATACCAGGTTATTGTTACCATCTTTCTAAATTCCATATATATGCGTTAGTATACTGTATTTATGTTTTTCCTTCTGGCTTACTTCACTCTGTATAATAGGCTCCAGTTTCATCCACCTCATTAGAACTGATTCAAATGTATTCTTTTTAATGGCTGAGTAATACTCCATTGTGTATATGTACCACTGCTTTCTTATCCATTCATCTGCTGATGGACATCTAGGTTGCTTCCATGTCCTGGCTATTATAAACAGTGCTGCGATGAACATTGGGGTACACGTGTCTCTTTCCCTTCTGGTTTCCTCAGTGTGTATGCCCAGCAGTGGGATTGCTGGATCATAAGGCAGTTCTATTTCCAGTTTTTTAAGGAATCTCCACACTCTTCTCCATAGTGGCTGTACTAGTTTGCATTCCCACCAACAGTGTAAGAGGGTTCCCTTTTCTCCACACCCTCTCCAGCATTTATTATTTGTAGACTTTTGGATCGCAGCCATTCTGACTGGTGTGAAATGGTACCTCATAGTGGTTTTGATTTGCATTTCTCTGATAATGAGTGGTGTTGAGCATCTTTTCATGTGTTTGTTAGCCATCTGTATGTCTTCTTTGGAGAAATGTCTATTTAGTTCTTTGGCCCATTTTTTGATTGGGTCATTTATTTTTCTGGAGTTGAGCTGTAGGAGTTGCTTGTATATTTCTGAGATTAGTTGTTTGTCAGTTGCTTCATTTGCTATTATTTTCTCCCATTCTGAAGGCTGTCTTTTCACGTTGCTAATAATTTCCTTTGATGTGCAGAAGCTTTTAAGGTTAATTAGGTCCCATTTGTTTATTTTTGCTTTTATTTCCAATATTCTGGGAGGTGGGTCATAGAGGATCCTGCTGTGATGTATGTCAGAGAGTGTTTTGCCTATGTTCTCCTCTAGGAGTTTTATAGTTTCTGGTCTTACGTTTAGATCTTTAATCCATTTTGAATTTATTTTTGTGTATGGTGTTAGAAAGTGTTCTAGTTTCATTCTTTTACAAGTGGTTGACCAGATTTCCCAGCACCACTTGTTAAAGAGATTGTCTTTAATCCATTGTATATTCTTGCCTCCTTTGTCAAAGATAAGGTGTCCATATGTGCGTGGGTTTATCTCTGGGCTTTCTATTTTATTCCATTGATCTATATTTCTGTCTTTGTGCCAGTACCATACTGTCTTGATAACTGTGGCTTTGTAGTAGAGCCTGAAGTCAGGTAGGTTGATTCCTCCAGTTCCATTCTTCTTTCTCAAGATCACTTTGGCTATTCGAGGTTTTTTGTTTTTCCATACAAATTGTGAAATTATTTGTTCTAGCTCTGTGAAGAATACTGTTGGTAGCTTGATAGGGATTGCATTGAATCTATAAATTGCTTTGGATAGTATACTCATTTTCACTATATTGATTCTTCCAATCCATGAACATGGTATATTTCTCCATCTATTAGTGTCCTCTTTGATTTCTTTCACCAGTGTTTTATAGTTTTCTATATATAGGTATTCAGTTTCTTTAGGTAGATATATTCCTAAGTATTTTATTCTTTCCGTTGCAATGGTGAATGGAATTGTTTCCTTAATTTCTCTCTCTGTTTTCTCATTATTAGTGTATAGGAATGCAAGGGATTTCTGTGTGTTGATTTTATATCCTGCAAATTTACTATAGTCATTGATTATTTCTAGTAATTTTCTGGTGGAATCTTTAGGATTTTCTATGTAGAGGATCATGTCATCTGCAAATAATGAGAGTTTTACTTCTTCTTTTCCAATTTGGATTCCTTTTTTTTCTTTTTCTGCTCTGATTGCTGTGGCCAAAACTTCCAAAACTATGTTGAATAGTAATGGTGAAAGTGGGCACCCTTGTCTTGTTCCTGACTTTAGAGGAAATGCTTTCAATGTTTCACCATTGAGGATAATGTTTGCTGAGGGTTTGTCATATATAGCTTTTATTATGTTGAGGTATGTTCCTTCTATTCCTGCTTTCTGGAGAGTTTTTATCATAAATGGATGTTGAATTTTGTCAAAGGCTTTCTCTGCATCTATTGAGATAATCATATGGTTTTTATTTTTCAATTTGTTAATGTGGTGTATTACATTGATTGATTTGGGATATTGAAGAATCCTTGCATCCCTGGGATAAAGCCCACTTGATCATGGTGTATGATCTTTTTAATGTGTTGTTGGATTCTGATTGCTAGAATTTTGTTAAGGATTTTTGCATCTATGTTCATCAGTGATATTGGCCTGTAGTTTTCTTTTTTTGTGGCATCTTTGTCAGGTTTTGGTATTAGGGTGATGGTGGCCTCATAGAATGAGTTTGGAAGTTTGCCTTCCTCTGCAATTTTTTGGAAGAGTTTGAGCAGGATAGGTGTCAGCTCTTCTTTAAATTTTTGGTAGAATTCATCTGTGAAGCCGTCTGGACCGGGGCTTTTGTTTGCTGGAAGATTTTTGATTACAGTTTCAATTTCCATGCTTGTGATGGGTCTGTTAAGATTTTCTATTTCTTCCTGGTCGAGTTTTGGAAAGTTGTACTTTTCTAAGAATTTGTCCATTTCTTCCACGTTGTCCATTTTATTGGCATATAATTGTTGATAGTAGTCTCTTATGATCCTTTGTATTTCTGTGTTGTCTGTTGTGATCTCTCCATTTTCGTTTCTAATTTTGTTGATTTGATTTTTCTCCCTTTGTTTCTTGATGAGTCTGGCTAATGGTTTGTCAATTTTATTTATCCTTTCAAAGAACCAGCTTTTGGTTTTGTTGATTTTTGCTATGGTCTCTTTTGTTTCTTTTGCATTTATTTCTGCTCTAATTTTTAAGATTTCTTTCCTTCTACTAACCCTGGGGTTCTTCATTTCTTCCTTTTCTAGTTGCTTTAGGTGTAGAGTTAGGTTATTTATTTGACTTTTTTCTTGTTTCTTGAGGTGTGCCTGTATTGCTATGAACTTTCCCCTTAGGACTGCTTTTACCGTGTCCCACAGGTTTTGGGTTGTTGTGTTTTCATTTTCATTCGTTTCTATGCAAATTTTGATTTCTTTTTTGATTTCTTCTGTGATTTGTTGGTTATTCAGCAGCGTGTTGTTCAGCCTCCATATGTTGGAATTTTTAATAGTTTTTCTCCTGTAATTGAGATCTAATCTTACTGCATTGTGGTCAGAAAAAATGCTTGGGATGATTTCTATTTTTTTGAATTTACCAAGGCTAGCTTTATGGCCCAGGATGTGATCTATCCTGGAGAAGGTTCCATGTGCGCTTGAGAAAAAGGTGAAATTCATTGTTTTGGGATGAAATGTCCTATAGATATCAATTAGGTCTAACTGGTCTATTGTATCGTTTAAAGCTTGTGTTTCCTTGTTAATTTTCTGTTTAGTTGATCTATCCATAGGTGTAAGTGGGGTATTAAAGTCTCCCACTATTATTGTGTTATTGTTAATTTCTCCTTTCATACTTGTTAGCATTTGTCTTACGTACTGTGGTGCTCCCGTGTTGGGTGCATATATATTTATAATTGTTATATCTTCTTCTTGGATTGATCCTTTGATCATTATGTAGTGACCTTCTTTGTCTCTTTTCACAGCCTTTGTTTTAAAGTCTATTTTATTTGATATGAGTATTGCTACTCCTGCTTTCTTTTGGTCCCTATTTGCATGGAAAATCTTTTTCCAGCCCTTCACTTTCAGTCTGTATGTGTCCCCTGTTTTGAGGTGGGTCTCTTGTAGACAACATATGTAGGGGTCTTGTTTTTGTATCCATTCAGCCAGACTTTGTCTTTTGGTTGGGGCATTCAACCCATTTACGTTTAAGGTAATTACTGATAAGTATGATCCCGTTGCCATTTACTTTATTGTTTTGGGTTCGAGTTTATACACTGTTTTTGTGTTTCCTGTCTAGAGAATATCCTTTAGTATTTGTTGGAGAGCTGGTTTGGTGGTGCAGAATTCTCTCAGCTTTTGCTTGTCTGAAAAGCTTTTGATTTCTCCTTCATACTTGAGTGAGATCCTTGCTGGGTACAATAATCTGGGCTGTAGGTTATTTTCTTTCATCATTTTAAGTATGTCTTGCCATTCCCTCCTGGCTTGAAGAGTTTCTATTGAAAGATCAGCTGTTATCCTTATGGGAATTCCCTTGTGTGTTATTTGTTGTTTTTCCCTTGCTGCTTTTAATATTTGTTCTTTGTGTTTGATCTTTGTTAATTTGATTGATATGTGTCTTGGGGTGTTTCTTCTTGGGTTTATTCTGTTTGGGACTCTCTGGGTTTCTTGGACTTGGGTGATTATTTCCTTCCCCATTTTAGGGAAGTTTTCAACTATTATCTCCTCAAGTATTTTCTCATGGTCTTTCTTTTTGTCTTCTTCTTCTGGAACCCCTATGATTCAAATGTTGTAGCGTTTAATATTGTCCTAGAGGTCTCTGAGATTGTCCTCATTTCTTTTAATTCGTTTTTCTTTTATCCTCTCTGATTCATTTATTTCTACCATTCTATCTTCTAATTCACTAATCCTATCTTCTGCCTCTGTTATTCTACTATTTGTTGCCTCCAGAGTGTTTTTAATTTCATTTATTGCATTATTCATTATATATTGACTCTTTTTTATTTCTTCTAGGTCCTTGTTAAACCTTTCTTGCATCTTCTCAATCCTTGTCTCCAGGCTATTTATCTGTGATTCCATTTTAGTTTCAAGATTTTGGATCAATTTCACTATCATTATTCAGAATTCTTTATCAGGTAGATTCCCTATCTCTTCCTCTTTTGTTTGGTTTGGTGGGCATTTATCCTGTTCCTTTATCTGCTGAGTATTCCTCTGTCTCTTCATCTTGTTTAAATTGCTGAGTTTGGGGTGTCCTTTATGTATTCTGGCAGTTTGTGGAGTTCTCTTTATTTTGGTGTTTCCTCACTGTGTGTGGGTTTGTACAGTTGGCTTGTCAAGGTTTCCTGGTTAGGGAAGCTTGTGTCGGTGTTCTGGTGGGTGGAGCTGTATTTCTTCTCTCTGGAGTGCAATGAAATGTCCAGTAGTGAGTTATGAGATGTCTACAGTTTTGGGGTGACTTTGGGCAGCCTGTATCTTGAAGCTCAGGGCTGTGTTCCTTTGTTGCTGGAGAATTTGCTTGGTATGTCTTGCCCTGGAACTTATTGGCCCTTGTGTGGTGCTTGGTTTCAGTGTCGGTATGGAGGCATTTGATGAGCTCCTGTCAATTAATGTTCCTTGGAGTCAGGAGTTCCCTGGAGTCAGGGTTTGGACTTAAGTCTCCTGCTTCCGGTTATCGGTCTTATTTTTACAGTAGTTTCAAAACTTCTCCTTCTATACAGCACCATTGATAAAACATCTACATTAAAGATGAAAAGTTTCTCTATGATGAGGGTCACTCAGAGAGGTTCACAGGGTTACCTCCTTTCGAAGAGTTGGGTTGCTTTTCTGGGTGCCTGATGTCCTCTGCCGGCATTCAGAAGTTGTTTTGTGGAATTTACTCGACGTTTAAATGCTCTTTTGATGAATTTGTGGGGGAGAAAGTGTTCTCCCCGTCCTACTCCTCCGCCATCTTGGCTCCTCCACCTAGACTTTTAATAGGAATAAAAATATAGGATATCTAATGTTTCATTTATTCCAGCACACAATGTTTATCTAAAATCTAAATTTAAAATTGTCCATATTATTGGATAGGAAGTCTTAGTATTTAAGCATGTCTGTTTTCCCTAAATTAATCTACAGATTCAATGCAGTTCTAATAAAAAATACAGAACTATAAAATTTATTGGGAAGTTTAGAGATACTTTCAATAATGTGAAACAAGTGACATGGTCATGAAAAGAATTTCTTACCATTATAAAATACTACATGTGTGTCTATATATTTTCTGTAAATGGGTCTAATAGAGTTCTGTACATTAATCCTGAGTCTGAAATCATGGGTAAATGGCCCCAAAATAATAACTTTGATTAAGAACAAGGACGGGCTGTATTTCACAGGTATCTGCCCTCTACCTATCCTGTTGGATTTTTTTCTTTCTTCACTAATGGCTTGTTTGAAGACATTACATGGTGACATATTGTCAAATTCAGCTCTGGTGTACCACTGTGGTTGTTAGGTCATATGCCATACCACAGAGCCCAGATCCAAAATGCTTTTGACAGGTTTGAACAAGAGGTTATAGTTACCTTGAAAAGTAACATGGAAAATGAAAAATTATATATCTGAGACTAAAATTGTATGCAAAAATGTAGAATAGGGCAATGTGATGCCTTTTTCCAGAGTCCCCACTCTCCAGGTTGGGAGCAGATATCATCTTAGAGGCAGGAGACAAGACACAGTGAAAGTTCTAGTCAGTTATGCACACCTTATTGCTGATTTTTGCTACTTTTTCTCTTCCGTAGGTAACTGAGGCACAACTAAATTAAGAAAAAATAAAGTCTTATTTATCATATTCTCTCCTGAAAAAAACCTCAGAATCATCCTTAAATGCCACTTCCTGTCTGTGTCACATATATCCGCTTCTCAAGGACTTAGTGGGACCCAAACCCAAGAGATAAAAAGGAAGAGTGAGGAAAAAAAAAAAAAAAAAAAAGGTGGAAGACTGAAAAATCAAGCCTAGAAAGACCCTAAACCCTTTTGAATTGAACCAAATAAAGCTTCAAGTTTGTCTTTCCTCCCCTCTCACAAAATCCCTTAGCTTCTGGCATATTCACTTATCTCCTTTGTTTCTGAGATTGTTTCATTGTTTCTACTTGTTCATCAGGAAAACAAGAGGAAACAGCCACCTGCATCCTTACTCTGGGATTTCTGGAGGTCTGCTTGTTGAATTTTGCTAGACAGCAGATCATTTGCCAGCTTCCAGGGGCTAGTTAAACATTTATCTCTTTTCCTTGCCGGAAATTGCTGTTCGGGAGATGTTTTAATGAGACCAGATCACTATTAGCATTCATATTTAGAATAATATTTAGTAGTCATTTACAGATAGTGATTTCTCAGCTACTCACCAAATTGGGAGGGTCAGCCCTGGTTGTGTCCTTGAAGCAGAGTTTTTGGTTTGTAACAGCACAAAATACTACTACATTTTTAATTCCAAGCAGGCCTGTTGCTGCAAATTGAAGATTCTGTTGCCCTCCCTGCAAATATGAGCACTACACTCCTGGCTTGGTGATGCTTCATGTAGTTTATTAAACACTGCTTTAGAAAGTAGATAAACACAAGGGGGATATCATATTAAGCAAAGTGTAATTCATTCCCACCTTACTCTAAGTTTATTCAATTAAATTGCTTTAGACTGAGATAATGCCATTTAAAATTTCAGGAAGTAATTTGTTCAACCATTGGAAAGACTTTAAGCATTTGCAAAGCAATATTTGCCTTACCTTTCTAGGCTCCCAAACCAAGCTCAGAGAGAAAGTAGGCTTGCCAGTAATACATAGGATATATCTGGCCCCTGTTATTCATGATCTGATAACAAACTATTAAAAAAAAAAAAACAACTCAGATGTCTCATTTTAATAATGGTTATTTAAGAAAGGGGAGGAAGGTCTGTTTAAACTTCAAACTTTCATCATGTAGGTCAGAGTGATATTTTAAACTCACTCAATGCCTACTTAAGGTTCCCTGCATGAAAAATAGTTAAAAGAATTTAACTCATTTCTATGAATTTTTAAGTTCTAATTATACATGCCTAGGTACTAAATATTATGAGAGTGGCATGTCTGGAAGCCATTACCTAAACTCTGAATAGAAATTAGTATTTAATGTTCAACCTTATGCTTTGAAAAGCCTAGTAACCCTGGCTTGAATCCTGACTTGTCAACTTGTCAAGGTCTCTTATCTTGGGAATTTAACTTAACCTTTGTGTGCATTTATTAATTCAACTATAAAATGTCAACAATAGTATATAATATTATTCACTAGTATTGTGGTGAATATTAGCTAAATTTCTATACCTAAAGTTCAAAACACAGTGTCTTGTCCATAATATGTTCTTGAAAAGTGTAAGTTCCATTCTAGGAAGGATTGGTATAGGAAAAGATCATCTGAAAAATATATGTCCTTTTCACTTTGGTAGACCCACAGTAGTATCCTGTTTTATGTTACTGAACACCTATTGCCAATTCATTCTTGTGTTAAATGAGAAGTAGTTTTCTCCTGTTTTTCAGATAGGAGAAAATTGCAAATCGATTTGTTTTTGTTCTGGTTCTGGTTCTGTTGGCTGTTGATGGTTTGTTTGTTGTTGTTGTTTTTGTTTTCCCACATAGCCAGGAAGCTTAAACTCCAAAATTATGCTAAACCGTACCAAATGTCACAGCCCACAATCTTTACATCTTATTCGTTGCATCTCTTCTTCAAAAAAAAAACATTTGTTCTTACTCCTTGGTTGTATTTAAGCATTAATTTTTATAACCTACTTCACATCCTTTCTAACTTTAATCTTAACATTGAAAGTGGTCTGATTTATAACTATTGAAATAAATTTACTTACTCATAGGGAATGGAGTTTTTCTTGGTGGCTCAGTGGTAAAGAAACTGCCTGCCAAGCAATAGATGTGGATTTGATCCCTCAGCTGGGAAGATGCTCTGGAGAAGGAAAAGACAACTCACTCCAGTAATCTTGCCTGGGATATCTCATAAACAGAGAAGCCTGGGGGCTGCAGTCCATGGGGTCACAAAAGAGTCGGACACAACTTAGCAGTTAAACAACAATGAAACAGAATATGGAATGGAAGTCCTAATGGGAAGAGAAACAGAAGAGGAACAAATGCTCCACTATGTAATATTAGCTGCCAACTACATAAGAGCCACAGCTGGTCAATACTGGGGGGAAAACAGGCATGAATCCTGAGTCATTGTATTATGAAACCTAGATGACAGTCCATGTGCTACTTGACATCTTTAAGACTCACAGGGCCTCAAAGATCCAGGCATGGGTCCTCCTGCTCTCTCCCGATGTGTGCCCCACCCCACAGGAAGGTTCTCCACATTGCACACTGCACCAGCTGCAACCAATCCAAGCATCAACCTAATGGATGTCAGCTCCCCACCAGTGTGAGAAAGTATTCAATAAACTGACCACATCTTTGTGCAGGTCCTAAGACTTACTTGACCCTCTTGTCACTACAAAGCCTGCCTCATGAAATTCCAAGTGCAGCTCACTTGGCCCTGCCCGGTATCTGGTGTCCTGCTCCCCAAAGCTGTGGGATCATGTGACTAATAAAGCAACGTCCATCTCATCTCTCCAAGGTCAGGTGTCATGCATTTAGCTGGCTATACTATTTAGGACAAACATCAGTTGGATAAAAGAAGGTAGGCAGAAAGGTAATGAATACCGGTGGGTTGGATTAGAGGTAAAACGTGAACCGAGGGAGGCAATAATTCTGATATTCTTATGTGGCATTTTATAATCTCTTTCAGGCAAATCTATGTTTTGGTGAGGCAAAAAACTCACCTTATTATATGCTCTACTACTTTGGAAGTTATGGTATAAATTTTTATTACTTAGTGATACCAGACCACCTGACCTGCCTCCTGAGAAATCTGTATGTAGGTCAAGAAGCAACAGTTAGAAATGGACATGGAACAACAGAGTGTTTTTCCACTGGACATGGAACAACAGACGGTTCAAATCTGGAAAGGAGTATGTCAAGGCTGCCTGTTGTCACCCTGCTTATTCAGCTATCTGCAGAATACAGCATGGGAAATGCCAAGCTGGATGAGGCACAAGCTGGATGAGGCACACGCTGGAATCAAGATTTCCAGAAGAAAGATCAATAACCTCAGGTAAGCAGATGACACCACCCTTGTGGCAGAAAGTGAAGAGGAACTAAAGAGCCTCTTATGAAAGTGAAAGAGGAGAGTGAAAAAGTTGGCTTAAAGCTCAACATTCAGAAAACTAAGATCATAGCATCTGGTCCCACCACTTCATGGCAACTAGATGGGGAAACAATGTAAATAGTGACAGACTTTATTTTGGGGGGCTCCAAAAACACTGTAGATGGTCACTGCAGCCATGAAATTAAAAGACTCTTGCTCCTTGGAAGAAAAGCTATGATCAAACTCGACAGCATATTAAAAAGCAGAGACATTACTTTGCCAACAAAGGTCCATCTAGTCAAGGCTGTGATTTTTCCAGTAGTCATGTATGGATGCAGAGTTGGACTATAAAGAAAGCTGAGTGCTGAAGAATTGATGCTTTTGAACTGCGGTGTTGGAGAAGACTCTTGAGAGTCCCTTGGACTGCTAGGAGATCCAACCAGTCAATCCTTAGAGAAATCAGTCCTGAATACTCATTGGAAGGACTGTTGTTGAAGCTGAAACTCCAATCCTTTGGCCACCTGATGTGAAGAACTGACTCATTTGAAAAGACCCTGATGCTGGGAAAGATTGAAGGCAGGAGGAGAAGCGGACAGCAGAGGATGAGATGGTTGGATGGCATCACCAACTCAATGGACATGAGTTTGAGTAAACTCTGGGAGTTGGTCATGGACAGGGAAGGCTGGCATGCTGCAGTCCATGGGGTCGCAAGGAGTCAGAAACAACTGAGCAACTGAACTGAACTGAGTAACTATTCTTAAGTTTGAATGTACATATTTCATATTGTGATCTAGATTTTATTCTCATTTTCTGCGAAAAATAAAAAGAAATGCTATCATTTCATCAAATTTATGTAAAAATGTGTGATGTCTTTTATTTATATGCAAAATATGTTTTACATATGTGATATAATTTATGAACAATATATAAGTTCGGTGTAACTAATATGTAATTAGGTCATAAATAGTTATGATTTCTTTTTAATTCATTACTCCCACCTCTTCTTTTCCATTTTCCTCTTGAGTCTAGTGGGTGCTTTGTTCTCTGACTCCTGCAGAGTCATTGAACTCTGAGCCACATCTCGTATTTACTGCCACAGACCAGCAGTTGTCTGATAATTTAGCCCCCATTCACAAAGGAGAGTCTCCATTATGCTTATTGATCCAAAAGATATTTTTGTTACTTTTATTATTCTTATCATAGTTTTTTGCAGAACTTTATTGCTTCATCATTTCCAGTTACTATTATAATTGATCCAGAAGTGTTTGTTTTTGTTGGTTTCTAACATAGAATCCTGATCCTATAGAAATTTTGTTGTTCAGTTGCTCAGTCATGTAGGACTCTTTGCAATCCCCTGTAGCCCACCAGGCTCCTCTGTCCATGGGACTTCCCAAGCAAGATTACTGGAGTGACCTGCCATTTCCTTCTCTAGGGGATCTTCCCAACCCAGGGATTGAACCCATGTCTTCTGCATTGGTAGGTAGATTCTTTACCACTGAGCCATCAAGGAATTCCTAATCCTGTAGAATTTAATGAAGCAATCTTAAGCAGAAATAAACACTGGACTTAAAAAAAATTTGTGATAACCCTGATTGAGATGGTGTCATTCATAAACAAGGAGTCAATCATTCACCTAACAAATGTCTATGTATCATCTCTTGTGGGCCAATTTTCTTTCTAAGGGTTAGGGAGAATACAGAGAAGCTCCAAAAGATGATTAATACTCAATGCCATACTCCAGTGATCCCATAGTCTGCCTGAGGAATAGACACATATGTGTCATTCTATTGCACCATGATTAATATTATAATAGATGTGCATACTGGTTGTTATTTGTGTGTTTTGATGATATGAGAATAACTGATTATATCTAGCTGGGTGGGAGAAAGTTGGAAAAAGCTTCACAGTGAAGTGAATCTTCAAATTGGGCCTTGAAGAGTTAATAAGATTTAGCCAAGCAAGGAGAAGAATTAAGGATGACTCTGTGGATCACAACAAACTACAGAAAATTCTTAAAGACATGAGACTACCAGACCACCTGACCTGCCTCCTGAGAAATCTGTAAGCAGGTCAAGAAGCAACAGTTAAAACTGGACATGGAACAACAGACAGTTCCAAATCTGGAAAGGAGTACATCAAGGCTGCCTATTGTCACCCTGCTTATTTAACTTAAATGCAGAGTACATCATGCAAAATGCCAGGCTGGAATAAAGCACAAGCTGGAGTAAAGATTGCAGTAGAAGTATCAATAACCTCAGATATGCAGATGACACCACCCTTATGGCAGAAGTGAAGAAGAACTAAAGAGCCTCTTGATGAAAGTGAAAGAGGAGAGTGAAAAAGTTGGCTTAAAGTTCAACATTCAGAAAACTAAGATAATGTCATCTGGTCCCATCACTTCATGGCAAATAGATGAGGAAATAAAGGAAACAGTGACAGACTTTATTTTGGGGGGCTCCAAAATCACTGCAGACTGTGACTGTAGCCTTGAAATTAAAAGACACTTGCTCCTTGGAAGTAAAGCTATGACCAACCTAGACAGCTTATTAAAAAGCAGAGACATTTCTTTGCCAAAAAAAGTCCGTCTCGTCAAAGCTATGGTTTTTCCAGTAGTCACGTATGAATGTGAGGGCTGGACTATAGAAAAAGCAGAATGCCAAAGAATTAATGCTTTTGAATTGTGGTGTTGGAGAAGACTCTTGAGAGTCCCTTGCACTCAAGCAGATCCAACCAGTCCATCCTTAAGGAGATCAGTCCTGAATATTCATTGGAAGGACTGATGTTGAAGCTGAAACTCCAATCCTTTGACCTGATGCAAAAAACTGACTCATTGGAAAAGACCCTGATGCTGGGCAAGATTGAAGTTGGGAGGAGAAGGGGCTGGCAGAGGATGAGATGGTTGGATGGCATCATCGACTTGATGGACAAGAGTTTGAGTAAGCTCTGGGAGTTGGTGATGGACAGGGAAGCCTGGTGTGCTGCAGTCCATGGGGTCTCGAAGAATTGGACAGGACTGAGAGACTGAACTGAATTGAACTGAACTGGACTGAATTGGAAAGAGAAGCCAAGCAGAGGCAAAGGGTGTGGTGAGCATTCATTCATTCATCCATTTACCAATTGCCTAATCAGCTTATTTATTCAATAAACAGGAATCTAGGACTTACATTGGGCTAAATATTGTACAAGGCACCTATAAAGAACTTGCCCCAGTGGCTCAGACTATAAAGCATCTGCCTGCAATGCAGGAGACTGGGGTTCGACCCCTAAGGCATGAAGATCCCCTGGAGAAAGAAGTGGCAGCCCACTCCAGTACTCTTGCCTGGAAAATTCCATGGACAGAGGAGCCTGGTTAGGCTACAGTCCATGGGGTCACAAAGAACTGGATACAACTTAAGGATTTCACTTCCACCTATAGAGAAACAAACCCTGGTGTGAGGAATACCGCAGGTCATGGAGAAGGGAATCATGAAACATTCAAGGTGCAGCCCACTACCTGTAAGGACGCTGGCAAGCACAGAACTGCGAGGTGTCTGTGTCATAGTAAAGCATCTCCTGGAGCATTACTAGTTTAGAAAATTGCTTTTTCTGATAATGAAAATAAAGCCAAAGCTCAGAAGAGTCTAACAAAATCATCTTTCCAAACACTTGCTTCCCAAGGCCTCTATTTTTACCTCCTACCTCTTGCCCACATTAAAAGTGCATTTCATTTGTCCTAAATTCATCTCATTCTCCCTATTTCTCAGAAGTGCTTTCAGTCATTCCACTTCACAGCCCTCTACACAGTCATTTGCTGCTGGCGTCAGATTCACCTTCAATCCTGAGTGACAGATTTGGGAAAGAACCCAATTAGAACCCAGCTAATGAGTCCTCCACGGGCTCCCCTAATAGCCAAATGACTGTTTATTTTCATCTTTTGAATTAAGAAAGAGACTGCAATTCGAGGAAGAGTTTAGAATAAAGAAGCACTAATTGAATCAGAGAAACACCTGTGCTCCTCAACCTATATGTATTTATGTCCTTTAATCTGATCTTGTCTAAAAGGTGCAAAGTTTTTTAAACATGCTAATTATGTGCTATAAGGAAAGCAGACTCTCAATAAAAGCTACGAATTAACAGCATCGAGGGAAAAAAGACATCAGGGAACAAAGGCATTTTATAGTCTTTTACCCTGGAGTACTTTTTAAATGAAAATACCAAATTAAATAGTCTTTAAAAATTGTATTTATTGTGATTCTATAATAATAGTGAGATATATTCATCAGATGTTATTTGCAAATATTCACATATTTGAGTGGAAAAGCATTACTCAGTAAGTGAAAAACCCTGAGTTGTCATTACAAAGTCATAAAGAGTGTCTATTGTGTGCCTTTTTTTCTTTTACAGTTTGAGAAGCAGCTGGTAGAGGCTACATTTGATGTTATTCAGAATAGCTGGCTGCAGTGACAGACCACTGGGACTCCAAGGTGACAATCATTTTATTTTAATTGTTTCTAAATGTGCAATGACTGCAGGAATCTCTGAAAATGTGAATATTTAATAACCCATGATTACTGGGTACCCCTCTGCCATTTATCCTTATCAGAAACATAGACACCAGCTATCTTCTTTTCAAAAGAGATCAACTATTACTGTGAATGAAGAATCTGTCATGGATAATGTGATCACTCAGATCTAGTCATTGAGTTACTTCCCACACACAAGAGCACAGAACCTTCTGAATTTGACCTAGGTGAGAAGGTGAACCCAAAACAAACAAAACCCTGAATATTTGACACTGAGATATATTACTAAAACTATGGTAAATGGTGAGCACACAAATATTTTCCTGCTTCTGTTAGCCCAACCAAGTCTTTCGTTCCTAACTGACTTCTAGCGAGTGTTAGTCACTCAGTCGTGCCTGACTCTTTGCGACCCCATGGACTGCAGCCCACCAGGCTCTGCTGTCCATAGGATTTTCCAGGCAAGGATACTGGAGTGGCTTGCCATTTCCTTCTCCAGGGGATCTTCCTGACCCAGGGATCAAACCCGGGTCTCCTGCACTGCAGGAAGATTCTTTACTGAGGTACGAGGAAAGATATATGAGGCTAGCTTTTATCTAGCCACAGGGGGTCAGAAAGATGTACAGCACTAGTATTAATCCCTAGTTCTCCAAACTTCTTCTAAAGGTCTCCTCTTGCAATGTTTAACTTTTTTATACATTGCAAGAACCATTTTCAATTCCACCACATCAGCACTAGTGATGTTTCCACAACTATTTCCAGCACGTCCCAATTATGCTTTAATCAGCACTGCTACCCATTGAACGCACGTGTGTGTGTGTGTATGCACTCAGTTGTGTCTATATGTATATATGCCACCTGGGAGGCCCTTTGAATGATTATGTGGCTTATTATTCCATAATGGCTAAGCAGAAAAGAATCCACCTGCCAATGCAGGAGCTGCAGAAGAGGCAGGTTCAATCCCTGGGTCAGAAAGATCCCCTGGAGAAGGAAAGAGCAATCCACTCTAGTATCTTTCCCTGGAAAATCCCATGGACAGAGGATCCTGGCAGGCTATAATCCATAGGATGACAAAAGAGTAAGACAACTTAGTGACTAAACAACAAATATATATATATATATATATGTGTGTGTGTGTGTGTGTGTGTGTGTGTGAGTTTTGCACAGTGTGAAGAATGTATCATTTAAAGACAATTAGTTTGAGGTTCATATAGACATCATAGAACTTTTAGAATCTTCGTTGTAGACAACAACAGAATGCTGGATTCCAAGTATATTCTGCGACACACAAAGAGCCCAATGGTAGACAAAAATATATATTTCACAAAAAATAATATAGATATGGGTTCAAATTAAAATTATAGATTGTCTTCACTTTATTCACCACAGCATTCTTTAGAAAAGAGTTGGCTTAAGTAGAAATGCCCTTGAAATAGCCTAATAAGGTATTGCATAAAGCATATATGTAAATAATAGAGGAAATGGTAAGAGTAAAGGAGATGAACATGAGGCAACTTCCAAGTATTGGAATAGAATCAAACAGAAAGTGGATTCATGGTTCCTTGCAAAGTGTTTTATATGGCCTCAAAGGTATTAAAGAGATCATTTATTTGTAGGAAAAAAATCAAAGAATAAATAAAGAAGAGAAGGATAGGCTATTTTTGATGGCACAGTCTAGGAAACTTAAATGAATATAAAACAAATATAGAGATGAAAACCACATTAGAGGCAATAAATTCGAAGTAAAATCAGCTCACATTAATCAAGGAGAGAGGGTACAAGTTGAAGAAAAAATTGAAACATAGTAAAGATAACAAGAGGCAGAATGATATAGTACATAATGTTTTATGGACATAAAGGGCATACTGGATCAAACCATCTATCAACTACATACCAGCCAAGTATCCCGAACAGTTCAGTTCAGTTGCTCAGTCATGTCTGACTCTTTGTGACCCCATGGACTGCAGCACACTAGGCTCAGGCTTCCCTATCCATCCTGAACAAGTTACCTTTAACCCTCTTATGTATTAAGATATTCATCCATAAAGTGGGAATGATGATAAATCTACATCTTAGGTGGTTCCAGTATGACCTAGAGATAGTGAACATATGGAATATTACACAGTGCCTGATACACAGTCAGAGCATCACAAATGTTAGTTATTACACAAAAATGAGAGAAGATAAAAGAGATCCACAATATATATAAGGAAATGAATAAATATAGCTAAAAATTCTCAATATTTTTGACTCTAAGGTATGAAAAGCCACAACTTATCCTAAGAAGTTTTGAGGCAAAGTTCTCATCTACATAGCTTACCTAGAGGAAGTTACCGAATTTCCAGAATCAAAAAGAAAATTTCAGACCCTGGCCAAAAAAGGAAAAAAATAAGGTAAAAAAAATCAGACTGACTGACATATTATTTTTCCATACTAAGTTTCAGTGGCAAATGACAATAGAGCTTCACTTCAAAGATTCTACAGAAAAAAGAAAGTATGACCCTGGACAATGGAACTGATATTCTTCACATGTAAAGACAACACACAGAAAGAAAAAAAATTACTCTGAAGATAATCTATGTCTTGAGTCTTTTGCATTATGTGTATACATATTATACTTTTTTCAATCTTTGCATATATTAATTAATTTAAGTACCTCTCATGACAGAAGAAATACTTATTTCCATCTAAAAAATAAGATAATTTTGTTTGAACTTGGAGACTAAAATGCAATTACTTGTGCCTCACCTTTCACTAGCTGTGTGATCCCAGAAAAAACAAATAATCTGGCTGAGACCCAGTTCTTCCTCTTTCCTGGGCAGTGGTGTAGATACACCAAATCTGGAACTGAAATATTTATGTAAAAACCTTACTCTGCAATTGGTAAAGATCATTCAGTTTCATTATTCCTGCTCAGCTAGTGAGTAATATAATGGAAAGTGAAAGTTGCTCAGTCCAATCCAACTCTTTGCCACCCCATGAACTACACAATGCATGGAATTCTCCAGGCCAGAATACTGGAGTGGGTAGCCTTTTCCTTCTCCAGGGGATCTTCCCAACCCAGGGATCAAACCCAAGTCTCCCGTATTGTAGATGGATCCTTTACCAGCTGAGCCACAAGGGAAGCCTGGAAGTTCCCCAATTATTTCCCTCATAAAGAAAGCATACCATGAAAAAATACGTCATATAAATAAATGGAGAATCTTGTGCTCTGCACAACATGGTCAACTTTATCAAAAGTTTTTATCTCATAGATGATATATTGTTATTCTCTTTGAAGGCCTTTCTTCCTAGGGAGTTCTACTCTTCAAATTCAGCATCTTGAACTTCTTTTCTTTCACAACATACATTAATAATATTCTAACAGTCTACCCTTGTGTGGTATAAAACAGATATAAAAAAAAATAAGAAATCCAAGCTTTGTTTTTTTAGGTACTGTTGGGTTTCCCTGGTAGCTCAGATGGGAAAGAACCTGCATGCAGTGCAGGAGAACCGGGTTTGATCCCTGGCTTGAGAAGATCCCCTGGAGAAGGGAATTGTTACACACTTCATTGTTCTTGCCTGGAGAACTCCATGGCCAGAGGAGCATGGTGGACTACAGTCAATGGGGTCGCAAAGAGACAGACACAAATGAGCGACCGACAGGCCCAGTTACTGAAAGAACACACCTAAGAGAACATAACACGCTCAGTCGTCTCTGACTCTTTGCAACCCCATGGACTATACAGTCCATGGAATTCTCCAGGCCAGAATACTGGAGTGGGTAGTCTTTCCCTTCTCCAGGGGATCTTCCCAACACAGGAATCGAACCTAGGTCTCCCGCATTGCAGGCAGATTCCTTACCAGCAGAGCCACAAGGGAAGCCCAAGAATACTGGAGTGGGTAGCCTATCCCTTCTCCAGTGGATCTTCCCAACTCAGGAATCAACCAGGGTCTCCCATATTGCAGGCAGATTCTTTACCAACTGAACTATCAGGGAAGCCCACTTCAGGCACAGAGATACCTTAATGGTGCCTATAAAATAAGAGAATGAATTACTCGCCGAAGAAAGGAACTTCAAGCTGTATATGCTTTTTATTATTTTTTTTTTCACATCCTGCTGCTTAATTTCCTATAACTAGGTCCATTAAATTTCCAACCTAAATTGCAACCAATCCTAGACCTTGTCCAACCTCAACATGGGCCAGAAAATATTGAAAAATTGTCTCTCTACCCCACCCCCAGTAGGTGGTCATAGAGTAGGAAGACCTCCACTTATTAAGTGGCCACAGTGTGGTGGGCATTTTGCCTGTTTGTCTCTAGCCCTGGCAGGTAGTTTCAGTGTCCATCTCTCTGATGATGCACCTGAAATTCAGTGCCATTTAGTGATTTGCCAAGTAACTGTCACAGTAGGACAGCAGAGCACGGGTTCAAATGTCCATCCACCTGCTTCTGAAGCCTGCATTCTTCTACTCCGCTTTATTACAAATTATAATAAATTTGATGATGGTTTCATCACTTACTGAGCTGAGGGAACTTGAAAATAACTTAAAATTTCAAAGGTTCAGTTTTTTCAGATCCACAATAGACTCATTCATGATATCAATGTCATAGATAGATGGCATTATGTAGTTATATATATACATATATATGTGTATATAAAATATTTTCTAGTTTTATTGGGGTACAATTGATAAAGGTTGTATATAATTATAGCCACTTGGGAAGACATTTTGACTCTTACTCACAAAACTAAACATACCCATACCCAGATGAACCAGCCACCACAGTCCTTGCTATTTACTTAAATGACGTGAAAACATGTCCACATATAAACCTACACTCTAATGATTTTTAGCGGCTTCATTCATAAGTGCTGAAACTTGGAAGCAATCAGGATTTCCTTCAGTAGATAAATGAATAAAATTACCTGCAGTACATCTGTACAGTGGAATACTATTCAGCACTAAAAAGAAATGAGCTTCCAAGCCATGAAAAGACATGTTGTTTTTCAGTCCCTAAGTCGTGTCCAACTCTTTGTGACTCCATGGACTGCAACACACCAGGAGTCCCTGTCCTTCACTATCTCCCAGAGTTTGCTAAAATGTATGTTCACTGAGTTGGTGATGCCATCCGACCATCTGATCCTCTGTCACCCCCTTCTCCTCCTGCCCTAAATCATGAAGGAACTTAAATGCATATTACTAAGTGAAAGCAGCCAGGCTGAAAAGGCTACATATGAAATGATGGCAACCATATGACATTCTGGAAAAGGCGAAACTTTGGAAACAGTAAAAACGTCAGTGGATGCCAGGGGTATGGTTCTGGGGGAGGGGAAGATAATCAGGCAGAACACAGAGAATGTTTAGGGCAGTGAACATTCTATGGTGCTGTAACTGGTCAGCCATAGGTAATGGATCTCATACCAAGAACAGATACCTTTTCCTAAACCCACATACCAGAAATGGCAGACCATAATGCCTCTCTTGCTGGTTCTCCAGGTATGCTGTAAGAAACCGCAAACTAGAGGGCCATCTGGCCTTGAAAGATGAAACTGAAAAAAAAAAAAGAAACATGTTCAATGCTCTTTCAAACCAGTTGTCAAAGTAGAATATTTTCTGTGCTGTTTCTCTAAAACATTATTTAGAGAGAAAGCTGTCCAGCCGTAGCGCTGTGCATAATATCATATTATCTCCCTCCACTAATGCCCACATCTGTTAGCTTGTTGGAGACAAAGTTGAATGCTACTTGGAATCAGTGTTGGGCAAATGTTTGAATGAGACATGCAGTCCACCCGGATGGATTGCTAATTTATCTTTGCCAATCTTGACTAGTTTTAGCTCAACAAACAATGATACAGTATCTGAGTTGGCGGCTGGGAAATTCCCAGGGAAGTTCTAGAGTCCCAGCTGCCCTTCTGAAGAGTTGGCAAGCTGGAGATAACTGGCAATAAGCCCAACTTCCAGAGCCCAGCTGTGCTGGACATACAGATAGACTGCAGATGGGGAGTGCCAGGTTGCAAGAGCTGAGGTCTTGCAGCAAGATTTAAGACCTCGTTGCTGGAGGTCAGAAGGGGGAGAAACACAGAGCCCTGCCAGCTGCTGTGCAGTATCGGCAGTGAAGACTGGACTTGAGCTCCCTGTGTATGTGTGCATTACGCAAAAAGACAGATTTTATGGGTTTAGCAAAAGGAGTTCAAAGTGGCTTTATTTCTATATGCCAGGGAGAAGAGGTGAAAAGCCTGGTTGATGGAAAACTTGAGAAGTTTGTCTCTGCTTCTTCAATTTCTCCTTTTCCATTTTCATTTCTCTCTTTCCCTCTGGCTCCCATTTTCCTTCTGCCTGGTATCGGGAGAGGAGATGATTTTGTTGGAATTGGGTAGTATGATTTAGCTAACTCAGCTTGATGGTTCCATAGCTCACAAATTTAGGATTCTGAAATTAACGGAAGAATCTTTTTAGACAATTAGGTCAAGTAAAAGACCAGTATAATGTTATGATAGGTGTGCTTTTTTCTTCCTTCTCTAAAAAGTATCCATCCACCAGAGCTGCAGGTGAGAGTAAGGCATAAAATTAAATAAAATAATGTTGGGTGAAGACAGACATATGTCTGAATTCTAGATCTTGGCAATGAACTTGAACTTTCTGAGCATTAGTTTCTCAATCATAAAAATGGAAATAATAAAAATAGACTTGGAGGGTTGTTATAAGGTTTAAGTTAAACATAAAGCATGGTACCTAATAGTTATTTAAAGTTTAGTGTGTTTTTCTACTAAAAAAAAATAACTAAGTGTTGTTGCTGTTAAGGTTTTGCTACTGCCATTATGTGTGGAAAGAACGAGATGCCTTATACCTTTCTAAAGATATTATGGGCTTCCCTCATAGCTCAGTTGGTAAAAAATCCACCTGCAATGCAGGAGACCCTAGTTTAATTCCTGGGTCGGGAAGATGTGCTGGAGAACAGATAGACTACCCACTCCAGTGTTCTTGGGCTTCCCTTGTGGCTCAGCTGGTAATGAGATACCTTATATCTTTCTAAAGATATTACAATGTCAGAGAAGAAAACTGTAAAGAAGATAAGACAGAGCTTTATTTTACATCCTTGATAATACATCAGGTAGTTATCCACCTATCCATTGGTGGTGGCCCCCTAAAGAAAACTACTATTTTCATCTATCTTTCTCTTCTATCATCTATCTATCTATCAGGTTGGCTGTAAGATTTATGAAAATAACCAAACCGTTTGGCCAACCCAGTATCTATCTCCCTATCTATCTATTTACCCATCCAAACCAACAACAGTAATTTCAGCACCAATCCCAGTACGCCCACTAATGTAAAAACTGAGATTAGTGGTTCAAATAGCCATGGACCTCCCTGGGCCATTTCAAAGTACTTAGCAATCAATGCTTCAATACCAAAAGATACGGAAACACTCTCAAAAGTCTGACAAACAGCCCTGGTTTTCCCTTCTCTCTCTCCATTTTTCTCTTCTTTCTCTCCTTTTTAAAAAAATTTGAACTTTAAAAACCTTGGTAAAAGTCAATAAATCAAAAATAACAGGGGCTTCCCCGGTGGCTCAGTGGTGGAGAATCCGCCTCCCAATGCAGGGGCCACGGGTTCAATCCCTGGTCCGAGAAGATCCCACATGCTGCAGAGCAACTGAGCCCGTGTGCCGTAACTACTGAGCCCTAGAGCCTGTGCTCTGCAGCAGCAGAAGCCATGAGGAGCTTCTCAACGCAATGAGAAGCCTGCACACCACAACTAGAAAGTCACCCCCATTGACCACAGCTAGAGAAAAGCCCGCACAGCGACGAAGACGCAGCATAGCCAAATAAATTAATAAAATTATTAAAAAAATAAAAATAATAGAGGTCAAGAAAAATTTTAGGTCAAATTTTGAGCTGAACTATCCACAATTAAGATGCTCTCTAACTATAGGGTCTTCCGCTCCTACAGTGTTGACATAAACATATACATGAACAATAAGAAGAAATCCATCCATTGATTGGGTTCTTGCCTGAATCATTTATACAAGTGTCTATCTCACGGAGTGAGCTTCAGGATTCCTTAAGCCCAGAGCAAAGACTGGCATCTGGGCCTCTGGTGTGATCCATGATGGATGCTCGATTCTCAGAACCCATGGGGATGCTGCGCAGGCAGGGTAGAACTGACAGGAGTTTCACTGAGTGTTACCAACAAAGCATGGCAGATAAGGCACACATTCTACATCTTTACCTTTTCCAGAGTGGAGTGCTGTGTCACTGATGGCTGGGATCAGGGGAAAGAAATCAGATTAGCAGATGGTGGTGGCTCTATCAGTTACCATTATGGAGGCAATGCCCCTCTCATTCTTACTACTGTAGGAAAAAAAAATGCCCGGGGACCTTTAGCAATGCTAAAGGTCCAAATGCCTATAAGCTCTATGTATCTCCAGGAGCTAGCTTACACAGAGTCTGGTTTATGGTTAAGAATTAAATAAAAATGTGTTAAATGAATGATTATAAAGATCACAGTATGTTGATATCCTGACAATATATACTTTACATATTTAAGTATTTTTTGAATATTAGATATAATCAGTATGGTTGTAGAAAGATGAGGAATTGGCTATGAACATTATGTGTCCATGTATCCATTTAATCACATTACAGTTAATATTTTACAATCTGAAAAGACTTAGAGGTACCAGTGAATAAATTAATAATTATGAAGTTCTTTAGATGAGTGAGAAAGAAATGGAAAAGTATTGCTATTTTCAATATCTATTCTGTCTGGTCACTGCCCTAGATTAGCTCTTTTAGAGACTGCCATTCACTTAAACTTCATAATAGCCCATCAAGGTGAGGGTTATCAGTTGGCCAGGGTGGGCAAAGTCCCTCCTGAAGCTCTGCTTCCTACTATATACATACTTTTTTTTTTCTTGACTGCACTGCCAGGTACAGTCTTAACCACTGGACCACCAGGGAAGTCCCTATACATATTATTTTTAAAAATCATCCTCATTTTTATACCTTCGGCAATGCAAAGGAATTCTTTGTGGGTAATATATTCTTAGAAAGTATGTTCCGTCTTCCTATGACATTAGTAATGAAGTTGAATTCTAATTGCATGAAAATTTAAACTGTTTTAATTCACATAAGTCTTCTGAATAGGAATGTAGAATCTTAGTAGCTTTATAAGGTTGAAAAGCAAGAGGTCTTTTTTTCTAGTTTAAACTCTGGCTTGGAATGTCTCTAGATTTTTTTTAAAGCTAACTTTATCATTATTGCAGACAAAAGTATCTTAAATAAAATATATAATCGAACAGTTTTAGTGGGGCTAAGAATTCAAGTTTCTCAACTGTCAATCAAAACAGATGTGAGGTGGATTGTTGGGATGCAACTGCATCAAATATACCCAATCTGTCCCACATATTTTTATGGGAGAAAGTGAAAAATAGTGCCGAGGATAGCAAGATACTCTATGGTAAGCTAGCTCTATAGACTGAATAGATTCTCCAAATTATGTTTAATTATTCAGAGAAAAGAACATTGTACTGGGCATGAAGAAGTTGAGTTATTAAAACTACATCTACTACGCTCATGTTGCTCGGTGTCCACAGTGTCTTTTCTCCCTGAGTCTCAGTTATCTTCTCCACTGAACATTGCACATTAGCCCTGAGCTCTCTTGAGTTCAGACTCCACATGCCTTTATGCTGGGCCCAGCACAGATGTTTTAAGGAGTGCCATTGATTTGAACAGTCTAAAGATGAGACATATATATATGGAAACGTTAACTCCTCTAAGGCATACAATTAACTTAGATAAAGTTTAACTTATCTATGTTTACCATTGTTTCAGGTTGGGTATTACCACTTTAGCATATATCTTCCACAACACATATTTGGGGAAAAAAACAAAACAAAACATATTCAAAGGACTCTAATCAGACACATGAAACAGAATTCCAGGCAGAAAAGGAGAAGGAAAGAAAACAAGTGAGCAATAAATTCAGCAAAATACATGTATATGTGTTTGTATATAGAAGCTTCTCTGTCATTAGAAAGCTTTCATAAGCCTCTTATCCTTATCCCTCAGAGGGCTGACAGGATGAAAACTATAATCACAGAAAACTAATCAAACTGATCACAAGGGCCTCACCCTTGTCAATGAAACTATGAGCCATACCACATAAGGTCACCCAAGATGGACAGGTCATGGTGGAGAGTTCTGACAAAATGTGGTCCACTGGAGAAGAGAATGGCAAACCACTTCAGTATTCTTCCCTTGAGAACTTCATGAACAGTATGAAAAAATGAAAAAGATATGACACTGAAAGATGAACTCAGGTTGGTAGGTGCCCCATATGCTACTAGAGAAGAGTGGAGAAATAACTCCAGAAAGGATGAAGAGATGGAGCCAAAGCAAAAAAAAAAAAAAAAGCCCAGTTGTGGATGTGACTGGTAATGGAAGTCCAATGCAGTAAAGAACAATATTGCATAGGAATCTGGAATGTTAGGTTCGTGAATCAAGGTAAATTGGAAGTGATCAAACAGGAGATGGCAAGAGTGAACATCGATATTTTAGGAATCAGTGAACTAAAATGAAGTGGAAGGGGTGAATTTAACTCAGATGGCCATTATATCTACTACTGTGGGTAAGAATCCCTTAGAAGAAATAGAGTAGCCCTCATAGTCAACAGAAGAGTCCAAAATGCAGTGCTTGGGTGCAATCTCAAAAATGACAGAATGATCTCAGTTCGTTTCCAAGGCAAACCATTCAATATCACAGAAATCCAAGTCTATGCTCCAACCAGTAATGCTGAAGAAGCAGAAGTTGAACAATTTTATGAATACCTATAAGACCTTCTAGAACTAACACTCGAAAAAGATGTCATTTTCATCATAGGGGACTGAAATTCAAAAGTAGGAAGTCAAAAATACCTGGAGTAACAAGAAAATTTGGCCTTGGAGTACAAAATGAAGCAGGCCAAAAGCTAAGAGAGTTTTGCCAAGCAATGCACTGGTCATAGCAAACACCCTTGTTCAACAACACAAGACAGGACTCTACACACGGACATCACCAGATGGTCAACACTGAAATCATATTGATTATATTCTTTGCAGCCAAAGATGGAGAAGCTCTACATAGTCAGCAAAAATAAGACCAGGAGTTGACTGTGACATAACTCCTTATTGCCAAATTCAGACTGAAATTGAAGAAAGTAGGGAAAACCACTAGATCATTCAGGTATGACCTAAATCAAATCCCTTACAATTACACAGTGGAAGTGACAAATAGATTCAAGGGATTAGATCTGATAGAGAGACTGTCTGACAAACTATGGACAGAGGTTCATGACATTCTACAGGAGGCAAGGATCAAGACCATCCCCAAGGAAAAGAAATGCAACAAAGCAAAATGGTTGCCAGAGGAGGCTTTACAAATAGCTGAGAAAAGAAAGAAGCTAAAGGAAAAGGAGAAAAGGAAAGATATAAGCATCTGAAGGCAGAGTTCCAAAGAATAGTAAGAATATATAAGAAAACCTTCCTCAGTGATCAGTGTAAAGAAATAAAGGAAAACAACAGAATGGGAAAGACTAGAGATCTCTTCAAGAAAATTAGAGATACCAAGGGCACATTTCATGTAAAGATGGGCACAATAAAGGCCAGAAATGATATGGACCTAACAGAAGAAGAAAATATTAAGAAGAGGTGGCAAGAATACACAGAAGAACTATACAAAAAAAGATCTTCATGATCCAGATAGCCACAATGGTGTGATCACTCACCTAGAGTCAGACATCCTAGAATGCGAAGTCAAGCGGGCCTTAGGAAGCATCACTATGAACTAAAGTAGTGGAGGTGATGGAATTCCAGTTGATCTATTTCAGATCCTAAAAGATGATGCTGTGAAAATGCTGCACTCAATATGCCTGCAAACTTGGAAAACTCAACAATGGCCACAGGACTGGAAAAGGTCAGTCTTCATTCAAATCACAAAGAAAGGCAGTGGCAAAGGGTGCTAAAACTACTACACAATTGCACTCATCTCACACACTAGCAAAGTGATTGATGCTCAAAATTCTTCAAGCTGGGCTTTAACAATAGGTGAACTGTGAACTTCCAGATGTTCAAGCGGAATTTACAAAAGGCAAAGGAACAGAGATCAAAGAGCCAACATCCATTGGATCATCGAAAAAGCAAGAGAGTTCCAGAAAAACATCTATTTCTGCTCTATTGACTATGCAAGAGCCTTTAACTATGTGGATCACAACAAACTGTGGAAAATTCTTCAAGAGATGGAAATACTAGACCACCTGACCTGCCTCCTGAGAAATCTGTATGCATGTCAGGAAGCACCAGTTAGAATTGGACATGGAAAAACGGACTGGTTCCAAATCAAGAAAGGAGTACATCAAGGCTATATATTGTCACCCTGCTTATTTAACTTATATGCAAAATACATCATGAGAAACACCAGGCTAGGTGAAGCCCAAGCTGGAATCAAGATTGCTGGGAGAAATAACAATAACCTCAGATAGGCAGATGACACCACCCTTATGGCAGAAAGCAGAAAGAACTAAAGAGCCTCTTGATGAAAGTAAAAGAGGAGAGTGAAAAAGTTGGGTTAAAACTCAACATTCAGAAAACTAAGATCATTGCATCTAGTCCCATCACTTTAAGGCAAATAGATGGGAAACAGTGAAAACAGTGGCTGACTTTATTTTGGGGGGCTCCAAATCACTACAGATGGTGACTGTAGCCATGAAATTAAAAGAGGCTTGCTCTTTGGAAGAAAAGCCAAGACCAACCTAGACGGCATATTAAAAAGCAGAGATATTACTTTGTCAACAAAGATCCATCTAATCAAAGCTATGTTTTTTCCAGTAGTCATGTATGGATGTGAGAGTTGGACTTTAAAGAAAGCTGAGTGCCAAAGAATTGATATTTTTGAACTATGATGTTGGAAAAGACTCTTGAGAGTCCCTTGGACTGCAAGGAGATCCAATCAGTCAGTCCTAAAGATCACTCCTGGATGTTCATTGGAAGGACTGATGCTGAGGCTGAAACTCCAGTACTTTGGCCACTTGATGTGAAGAACTGACTCATTTGAAAAGACCCTGATGCTGGGAAAGATTGAAGGCAGGAGAAGGGGACATCAGAGGATGAGATGATTGGATGGTATCACTGACTTGATGGACATGAATTTGAGCAAGCTCCAGGTGTTGGTGATGGACATGGAAGCCTGGCATGCCGCAGTCCATGGGGTCACAAAGAGTCGATCATAACTGAGCAACCGAACTGAACTGCTACAGAAATATACGTAGACAAATATACACATAGATGCATGTATATAAAGGATTGATATATGATTTTTTATTTACCACTAGCTCATTTTTATGTAATTGATAAATAAATTCTGAGATGCTTTAAGTTCTTCAAGGGCAGGCATTTCGTGAAATGTCCTCACTGATGTATCTATATCACTTAGCATCATAACTTATGTCTAAGAGATATTCAACAAGTATCATAACACAGAAGAACAAAACATATCATCAAGATTTTCTATTAGTAGTCTGATTTATCTCAACAAAACCAAGAAGTTTATGTGATACCAAAACATTTCAAAAATCTAGTTTAGAGTATTAGCATTACTGGTCTCTATTCTTCACATCCTTTTGTCTACATACCAATCATGGCCTCATTCTGTACAGAATATACTTTTCTTAATTATAAAAGAAACAATTCATCAAGAAGACACAATTACAAATGAATATGTGCCTAATATCAGACTCCAAAAATGTCTAAAGCAAAGCGATAATTTTAAGAAGTGGAATAAACAATTTCACAATCAGAGAAAGATATTTTAACACCCTCCTGTAAGCAATTGTTAAAACAACCAGACCAAAACCAAAAATGAAACATACCTGGACAACACTGTCAATCTCCTTGATTTAATTGATGTATGTAGAAGATTACATTCAACTTCAGGCAAATGCACATTATTTTCAATAGTTTATGGTACATTTGCGAAAAGAGACCATTTACTAAGCCAGAAAAAAAAAATCAATACATTTAAAGATTGAAATATAGAGAATATATTATCTGACCAGAGTGGAACTAAATTATAAGTTCATTGAAACAAGCTAGGTAGGTCAGTCTCAACATTTTAAACTAAAATAATTGTAAGTAAGTCATGAATCAAAAAGTTATTAATAATTAGAAATATTTTTAACTGAATGATAGCACAAAACAATTTCTCTGGGATGCAGCTAAAACTGCATAGAAGGGAACATAATTTTACATTCTTACATTAGAAGAGAACATATATCTAAAACTAGTGGATTCAGTTTTCACATTTCGTAGACCACAGTGAAAAAAGAAAAGAAAAGTAAACCGAAGTGAGGCCAACGTAAATAAAAGATACTGAAATAAGATAATAAGTTTTTGAAAAAATTAGAATAAGGACAGAATTAAAAATTTAACAAATCCAAAAATTGGTTCTTTGAAATGATCAAATGAAATGACCAACTCCTAACTAACTTGATTAAACAAGAGAAAAGGTGAGAAGTGAGAGAAAGAAAAGGTAAAAGGAAGAAAAGGAGAGACCACATAAACATAAATCACAGTATCAGGAATTAAAGTGAGCTTATTAAATTCAGATTTCAGAGGTTTTAAAAGTATATGAGTAAGGAAGATCATGAGCAACTTTAGGCTGATCAGATCAGATCAGTCGTTCAGTCGTGTCCGACTCTTTGCGACTCCATGAATCAGCACGCCAGGCCTCCCTGTCCATCACCGACTCCCGGAGTTCACTCAGACTCACGTCCATCGAGACAGTGATGCCATCCAGCCATCTCATCCTCTGTCATCCCATTCTCCTCTTGCCCCCAATCCCTCCCAGCATCAGAGTCTTTTCCAATGAGTCAACTCTTCGCTTGAGGTGGCCAAAGTACTGGAGTTTCAGCTTTAGCATCATTCCTTCCAAAGAAATCCCAGGGCTGATCTCCTTCAGAATGGACTGGTTGGATCTCCTTGCAGTCCAAGGGACTCTCAAGAGTCTTCTCCAACACCACAGTTCAAAAGCATCAATTTTTCAGCGCTCAGCCTTCTTCACAGTCCAACTCTCACATCTGTACATGACCACAGGAAAAACCACAGCCTTGACTAGACGAACCTTTGTTGGCAAAGTAATGTCTCTGCTTTCGAATATGCTATTAGGGTGGTCATAACTTTCCTTCCAAGGAGTAAGCATCTTTTAATTTCATGGCTGTAGTCACCATCTGCAGTGATTTTGGAGCCCAGAAAAATAAAGTCTGACACTGTTTCCACTGTTTCCCCATCTATTTTCCATGAAGTGATGGGACCGGATGCCATGATCTTCGTTTTCTCAATGTTGAGTTTTAGCCAATTTTTTCACTCTCCACTTTTACTTTCATCAAGAGGCTTTTGAGTTCCTCTTCACTTTCTGCCATAAGGGTGGTGTCATCTGCATATCTGAGGTTATTGATATTTCTCCCGGCAATCTTGATTCCAGCTTGTGTTTCTTCCAGTCCAGTGTTTCTCATGATGTACTCTGCATATAGGTTAAATAAACAGGGTGACAATATACAGCCTTGACGTACTCCTTTTCCTACTTGGAACCAGTCTGTTGTTCCATGTCCAGTTCTAACTGTTGCTTCCTGAGCTACATACAGATTTCTCAAGAGGCAGATCAGGTGGTCTGGTATTCTCATCTCTTTCAGAATTTTCCACAGTTTATTGTGATCCACACAGTCAAAGGCTTTGGCATAGTCAATAAAGCAGAAATAGATGTTTTTCTGGAACTCTCTTGCTTTTTTGATGATCCAACACATGTTGGCAATTTGATCTCTGGTTCCTCTGCCTTTTCTAAAACCAGCTTGAACATCAGGAAGTTCACGGTTCACGTATTGCTGAAGCCTGGCTTGGAGAATTTTGAGCCTTACTTTACTAGCGTGTGAGATGAGTGCAATTGTGCGGTAGTTTGAGCCTTCTTTGGCATGGCCTTTCTTTGGGATTGGAATGAAAACTGACCTTTTCCAGTCCTGTGGCCACTGCTGAGTTTTCCAAATTTGCTGGCATATTGAGTGCAGCACTTTCACAGCATCATCTTTCAGGATTTGGAATAGCTCAACTGGAATTCTATCACCTCCACTAGCTTTGTTCGTAGTGATGCTTTCTAAGGCCCACTTGACTTCACATTCCAGGATGTCTGGCTCTAGGTGAGTGATCATACCATCGTGATTATCTGGGTCGTGAAGATCTTTTTTGTACAGTTCTTCTGTGTATTCTTGCCACCTCTTCTTAATATCTTCTGCTTCTGTTAGGTCCATACCATTTCTGTCCTTTATCTGTCCTTTGCATGAAATGTTCCTTTGGTATCTTTGATTTTCTTGAAGAGATCTCTAGTCTTTCCCATTCTGTTGTTTTCCTCTATTTCTTTACATTGATCGCTGAGGAAGGCTTTCTTATCTCTTCTTGCTATTCTTTGGAACTCTGCATTCAGATGTTTATATCTTTCCTTTTCTCCTTTGCTTTTTGCTTCTCTTCTTTTTACAGCTATTTGTAAGGCCTCCCCAGACAGCCATTTTGCTTTTTTGCATTTCTTTTCCATGGCAATGGTCTTGATCCCTGTCTCCTGTACAATGTCACAAACCTCATTCCACAGTTCATCAGGCACTCTATCTATCAGATCTAGGCCCTTAAATCTACTTCTCACTTCCACTGTATAATCATAAGGAATTTGAGTTAGGTCATACCTGAATGGTATAGAGGTTTTCCTATTTTCTTCAATTTAAGTCTGAATTTGGCAATAAGGAGTTCATGGTCTGAACCACAGTCAGCTCCTGGTCTTGTTTTTGCTGACTGTATAGAGCTTCTCCATCTTTGGCTGCAAAGAATAATCAATCTGATTTCGGTGTTGACCATCTGGTGATGTCCATGAATAGAGTCTTCTCTTGTGTTGTTGGAAGAGGGTGTTTGCTACGACCAGTGCATTTTCTTGTCAAAACTCTATTAGTCTTTGCCCTGCTTCATTCCGTATTCCAAGACCAAATTTGCCTGTTACTCCAGGTGTTTCTTGACTTCCTACTTTTGCATTCCAGTCCCCTATAATGAAAAGGGCATCTTTGGGGGGTGTTAGTTCTAAAAGGTCTTGTAGGTCTTCATAGAACTGTTCGGCTTCTTCAGTGCTACTGGTTGGGGCATAGACTTGGATTACTGTGATATTGAATGGTTTGCCCTGGAAACGAACAGAGATCATTCTGTCGTTTTTGAGATCGCATCCAAGTACTGCATTTCGGACTCTTTTGTTGACCATGATGGCCACTCCATTTCTTCTGAGGGATTCCTGCCCGAAGTAGTAGATATAATGGTCATCTGAGTTAAATTCACCCATTCCAGTCCATTTCAGTTCGCTGATTCCTAGAATGTCGACATTCACTCTTGCCATCTCTTGTTTGACCACTTCCAATTTGCCTTGATTCATGGACCTGACATTCCAGGTTCCTATGCAATACTGCTCTTTACAGCATCGAACCTTGCTTCTATCACCAGTCACATCCACAGCTGGGTATTGTTTTTGTTTTGGCTCCATCCCTTCATTCTTTCTGGAGTTATTTCTCCACTGATCTCCAGTAGCTTATTGGGCACCTACTGACCTGGGGAGTTTCTCTTTCAGTATCCTATCGTTTTGCCTTTTCATACCGTTCATGGGGTTCTGAAGGCAAGAATACTGAAGTGGTTTGCCATTCCCTTCTCCAGTGGACCACATTCTGTCAGATCTCTCCACCATGACCCACCCATCTAGGGTTGCCCCACAGGCATGGCTTAGTTTCATTGAGTTAGACAAGGCTGTGGTCCTAGTGTGGTTATATTGACTAATTTTCTGTGAGTATGGTTTCAGTGTGTCTGCCCTCTGATGCCCTCTTGCAACACCTACCATCTTACTTGGGTTTCTCTTACCTTGGGCATGGGGTATCTCTTCACGGCTACTCCAGCAAAGTGCAGCCATTGCTCCTTACCTTGGATGAGGGGTATCTCCTCACTGCCACCCTTCCTGACCTTCAACGTGGGATAGCTCCTCTAGGCCCTCCTGCGCCCGCACAGCCACAGTTCCTTATGGCAAAATAAATTTTATCAAAATTCATGTAAGATGCAGCAAAATCTGGCTAGTCTTATAAATATTAAATAAATTGAATTCAGAATCAGAAACTTTTCCAAAAAGAGTTCTCCAAGCTCATGTAATTTCATCGTTGGGTTACATCAAACTAGGAGAAAATAACAATAATTTTATGCAAATATTTTAGCAAAAAAAGAAAGAAAAGAAAAGGAAGGAGATGGCATGATCCTAATACCAAACCTTGGCAAAGACATACCAGAGATAAAATTAGAATGAATATTCCTCAGATACACATTCAAATTTTTTTCAAATATAGAAAGCTATATCTTCAGATTATGTAATGTCATCATAAATTATAGTTTACCAGTAAAGAATAATAATCTGAAAAAAAAAAAAAAAGAAAGCTATATCCAAAACTGTTCAGTGGATCAGAACTCAGTATTATACAAGAAGCTTTGTTTCTCTTTTATGTCATATATTGATATAATAGAAACTATCCAAATTAACAATTATTACTCTCTCATTTCTGTGGGTTGACCAAAATCTCTAGTTATCATTTAGTATATCTGGCTGCTGTCAGCTTTTGACTGGTGACTGCAGTCATCCAAAGGCTGTCCAGAGCATCCGCCAATACCAGTTGTCGTCTGGGACTGTTGATTAAAACACCTGCATAATATCTCCATTGGATTGTGCTTCTCACAATACAGAAACTGGGGTTCAGGTGAGGGATTCCAAGAGCAAATGTTCCACGATGCAGTATGCAGAACCCATGAAACCAAGGGCCATGGCTGAAAAGAATAGTGTCTTTCCAACATACTGCACTCTTCAGTGAAGTCACAGGTCTCACCCAGATTCAAAAGGCAGAAGAAATAGACTCTCGTTCTTAATGGTGGAGAATCAAAGTAACTTGGTAAGTCAGCATGGTGGATAGGAGACACTGTTTCAACTATCTTGGGACAATACAGTCTGCCATAGTTTTGTGGTTCAGCTGGTAAAGAATCCGCCTGCAGTGTGGGAGCCCTGGGTTCGATCCCTGGGTTGGAAAGATCTCCTGGGGAAGGGAAAGGCTACGCACTCCATTATTCTGGTCTGGAGAATCCCAAGGACTACAGTCCACGGGGCCGCAAAGAGTCGGACATGACGAGCAATTTTCACTTTCATAGTTTACTCTGTGGGCACAAAAATCACATTCTTCTCATGTGCTAAATACACTCACCTTCTGCCCCTAAGAATTCTAGATTTCATCTTATCATGGTATAACTTCAAAGCCTAGTATCTCATCATTTAAGTCAAGTCCAGATGAAGATAGGTTCCCCAAGTGTGGTTCATCAGATGTAGTTCTCCACGTGTAGTTTCTTTTGATACCAAGACCTGCTAACTAAAGAGAAAAGACATACACTCTACCCTATGCCTTCAGTATAAAATGGTGACAAAATGATAACCACCAGTACTTCTGTTTAGAAGGGAGGGAATCGAAGGTGCCTAGTATTTACCATCTACAGCAAATCTGAAATTCAGGTGGACATATGACCACTTGCTCAATTTATCAGCAGCTCTGCTGCTTCATGGCTCATTGCTCCACCCTTTGGGCTCTAAGCTCTGCTCTCTGAGTCATCCTTTTTATCAATTAAAAATGAGCTAAAAACGTTCCATCTCCCTAGGAAATGAGCTGAAATGCAAATCAGATTGTAAAATGATATCCATACAAACCAAAGAATCTTACTGGTGTTATGGTTGAATTCTGTGACCCCAAACCCATATGTTGGAATCCTAATTCCCAGTACTTAAGAAGGTCACCTTATTTGGAAATAGACTTATTGTAATTAGTTAAGACAAGGTCACATGTTAAGTGATTATTTTTCTTTTCCATTACAGTTTATTAGGACATCCCTGTAGCTCAAATGGTAAAGAATCTGCCTGCGATGCAGGAGACCAGAGTTCAATCCCTGGGTAGGGAAGATCCTCTGGAGAAGGGAATGGCAATCCACTCCAGTATTCTTGCCTAGAGAATTCCATGGACAGAGAAGCCTGGCAGGCTACAGTTCATGGGGTCGCAAAGAGTCAGACACAACTGAGTGACTGACACACACACACAGTTTATTACAGGATATTGAATATAGTTCCTTGTGAACAATAGCACCTTGCTGTTTATCCATTCTACATATAATAGCTTGCATCTGCTAGTCGGAAACTCCCAATCCAACCCTCCCCACCTGCTTTCACTCTTTAGAACCACTAGTCTGTTCTCTATGTTGAGGTCACATAGTCTAGAATGAATGACTGGTGTCCACTAGGACTACTGTCCTTACAAAAGAAGAAATTTGGAGACAGTCACACACAGTGACAATGCTATTGAATTTGGAGGAAACAATCTGGGTGATGTATCTACAAGCGAGGGATTTCCAGCAAACCACCAGAAGGTAGGAGAGTTATAGATCATATTTTTCCCACATACCCCCAGCAGGAATCAAACTTGCCCACACCTCCATGAATAGACTACTAGCCTCCAGAATTGTAAGGCAATAAATTTCATTGTTTAAGCTACGCAGTTTTTGTTACTTCATTACGGCAGTTCTAACAAACTAATGGATCTGGAATCAAGCTTAGGCTTTCAGGAGTCTCAGAAAAAACAGAGATGACTGAAGACAACTCACCTAATGCCCCAGGTCCTTCCTTCTCTTGGCAGATATTCTCTGTCCCAGATTAACTGATGAGATCCCAAAGTGAAATTTTACAGGTTATTATCTCATACAACAGGGAGCATTTAAGTTATGGAATCTCTCTATTTTATAGTGCAAGTATAGAGCATATGAGACATTCTTCAAAAAGCATGACTCTCTGAGTCTGAATTTATTGACCATAGGTAATCCTTACTTGAGGACATTCTAAGCAATCTTTCTCTTAGAAATTCATGCTAAGTAGCTCAGTCATGTCCAGCTTTTCTGTGAACCCATGGACTATAGCCTGCCAGGCTCCTCTGTCCATGGGATTCTCCAGGCAAGAATACAGGAAGCAGGTTCCATGATCTCCTGCAGGGGATCTTCCCAACCCAGGGGTTGAACTCATGTTTCCTGTGGTTCCTGCATTGCAGGCAGATTCTTTACTGCTGAGCCACCAGGGAAGCCCCTCTTAGAAAATATTATTAGTCAATTACCTTAAGTTCCAATTGGTCAGGGCTATTGGCTTAAAACTCAACATTCAGAAAACTAAGATCATGGCATCCAGTCCCATCACTTCATGGCAAACAGATGGGAAAACAATGGAAACAATGAGAGACTTTATTTTCTTGGGCTCCAAAGTCATTCCAGATGGGGACTGCAGCCATGAAATTAAAAGAGGCTTGCTCCTTGGAAGAAAAGCTATGACAACCTAGACAGCATATTAAAAAGCAGAGACATTACTTTGTCAAAAAAATGTGCATCTAGTCAAAGCTATGGTTTTTCCAGTAGTCATGGATGTGAGATGGGAGATATGGATGTGAGAGTTGGACTATAAAGAAAGCTGAGCACCAAAGAATTGATGCTTTTGGACTGTGTTCTTGGAGTAGACTCTTGAGAGTCCCTTGGACTGCAAGGAGATCCAGCCAATTCATTCTAAAGGAAATCAGTCCTGAATATTCATTGGAAGCACTGATGCTAAAGCTGAGACTCCAATCCTTTGGCCACCTGATGAGAAGAACTGATTTATTTGAAAAGGTCCTGATGCTTGGAAAGATTGAAAGCAGTAGGAGAAGGGGATGACAGAGGATGAGATGGTTGGATGGCATCACAGACTCGATGGCCATGAGTTTGGGCAAGATCCGGGAGTTAGTGATGGACAGGGAAGCCTGGCATCCTGCAGTCTATGGGGTCTCAAGGAATCAGACATGACTGAGCAACTGAACTGACTTAGACTGGATCACCTGCCTTTCTTCCCTCAAAGGTGACCCCCAATAAAGAAAGTGAATGTATGCAAAGCCCTCTGCCTTCTCTAGTTCCTCCTCAGGAAATGGCCCTTGTTGGCAGCTATTTTCTCATTTGGTTTCCTGTCAGTAAAATGTGGGGTCCCTAGGGTTTCTTCTCATTTTAAATTACTCTTTGTCCATTTCATTCCAAGCAGGTGGTGCTTCAACCACTACAGTTCTATTAAATTGTTGATTGGTTTCTATGCATCTTAATGGTCCTTGCTTGATTAGACAGGGGCACACACACAAACAGACCTCACCTCGGAGACAAATCTCTTTATACCTTAGGCTAAGATGGATGGTACTTTCAGACAATGCTCTGAAGTTGCTGAAAAGCATTTTCGTCTAACTTGAAAAGAGTCTACAAAACAAAGCTTTAAGGTTCTTAGAAGTCATATTCCCTAAGAAAGAAGTCTTAAGAGCCACCCTTAAATATCTTAGAAGCCCTACCAGGTATGTGGTCTCAACAGAGTATGTCAGAGAGGTATCTTGAGATTGCATTTTACTGGCAACATCCTGTTTTAAATAATTGTTCTCACCTTGTGGGTTTTCATAGGAGATACAGGGGGATGAGAAACAATGTTATTTTTGAAACTCTCTAGTCCCAACTCCTTTATATTTTATACAAATTATAACTTAAAATGAACAATTTCTTTAGTTCCCTTCTCTACTTACTCTTACACAGGGAGATAGACATTACCAGTTGGCCCTTACAACATTATGCCTGGAAATCTCTTTAGCCAGATGGGCTAAATTTGGCGTTTGGTGACATTTTGATTGTGTCATTTTTGGGACATTTTTCCAGAATATTTCATCCACTTATTACACGTGTCACTCTTCTTCCAGCTTTCAATAACAATTTCCTCCTTGCCTTCTAATTTCCAGTAACAGTCACCTTGAATCCCTTTCAGTTTTCAGTCTCCTCAAGACGTTTCGAGACTCTGACTACCCTCAGTTTCAAGGCCAAGGCCACATGTTTTATGTATAGCAGTATCTCTGCTCCAGGAACCAGTTTCTAATCCAGGTACCTGTTTCTGCTTAAAAGCCAACCATAAATTTAGAAGAAACCAATAACTACTTTTTAAGCTCACAGTTTTGGTGGGAATTCAGAAAGGGTTTCGTAGTGACCTCTCATTTCCCTTCCACGGTTTCCAGAGCTTCAGTTCGGATGACTCTTATGGCAGAAAAATTATACAGCTATGCTTTAAAATAATAAATGCATATATATTTTACCCAAAACTTCCTGGAAATCTTTTTTTCAGGATATCTGTTTACTAAAAAATCTTTAAAAAGTTATTTTGGCAATCAACTGCACAAAATTCATGCTGGTTGAATAAATTATCTTAGCTCCACACTATAGAATATTATGCAGCTATTAAGTACCATGGAGTGGGAACTGTGCCAGTCACCCTGGAGAGATTTTCATAAGATAATATTGACAGAAAAATCATATTCATAGAACTATATTGAATGCCATTTAATTTTTTCCTAGCATACTACAAAGAATATTATATCTAACAAATGCATGTGTTATATGAATATGGAATAGAAGATAGATGCTAGACAGTTGACTTGGGTAAGAAGGGAGGTTATTTCATGAGTGGTGGGAAAGACTAGAGATAGTAAGACAAGCAAAAAAGATAAACTAAAAATAAAAAAACATAATGCCCTAAACACACAACCATATAGACTGTGTATATTATATAGTCACATGTAGAACTCCATGTATTTAAACAAAATAAAATTAGAAAATTACCTATATTTACATTCCTGTATGTCATTACTTATTCTTAAGAAAAATATCCAGTTCTCATGTTTATTTCTAAGACATTTCTGTATATATATATATGTAAATGCTTTTATACACTTTTATACATGAGCACAGAGAAATATGTGCAAGATTTCTGGCAAGAAGGCAATAGAATTGAGGAGGAGATAGGATGAAATTTTATATATAAATATGTTATTGTTTCACTTGCCACACATACATATATAATAAGACAAGACATCCACAGTTCAGTTCAGTCACTCAGTTGTGTCCAACTCTTTGCGACCCCATGAATTGCAGCACGCCAGGCCTCCCTGTCCATCACCAACTCCCGAAGTTCACTCAGACTCACATCCATCGAGTCAGTGATGCCATCCAGCCATCTCATCCTCTGTCATCCCCTTCTCCTCCTGCCCCCAATCCCTCCCAGCATCAGAGTCTTTTCCAATGAGTCAACACTTTGCATGAGGTAGCCAAAGTACTGGAGTTTCAGCTTTAGCATCAGTCCTTCCAAAGAAATCCCAGGGCTGATCTCCTTCAGAATGGACTGGTTGGATCTCCTTGCAGTCCAAGGGACTCTCAAGAGTCTTCTCCAGCACCACAGTTCAAAAGCATCAATTCTTTGGTGCTCAGCCTTCTTCACAGTCCAACTCTCACATCCATACATGTGCACTGGAAAAACCATAGCCTTAACTAGACAGACCTTTGTTGGCAAAGTAATGTCTCTGCTTTTCAATATGCTATGTAGGTTGGTCATAACTTTCCTTCCAAGGAATAAGCATCTTTTAATTTCATGGCTGCAGTCACCATCTGTAGTGATTTTGGAGCCCAGAAAAATAAAGTCTGACACTGTTCCCACTGTTTGCCCATCTATTTTCCATAAAGTGATGGGACCAGATGCCGTGATCTTCGTTTTCTGAATGTTGAGTTTTAAGCCAACTTTTTCAGTCTCCTCTTTCATTTTCAAGAGGCTTTTTAGTTCCTCTTCACTTTCTGCCATAAGGGTGGTGTCATCTGCATATCTGAGGTTATTGATATTTCTCCTGGCAATCTTGATTCCAGCTTGTGCTTCTTCCAGCCCAGCGTTTCTCATGATGTACTCTGCATATAAGTTAAATAAGCAGGGTGACAATATACAGCCTTGATGTATTTCTTTTCGTATTTGGAACCAGTCTGTTGTTCCATGTCCAGTTCTAACTGACCACAAAGTCATTTAAAAAGGGAAATTCGCTGATACATATTGCTAAAATTTAGAAAGAAGTACTCAACTTCCTTCTACTATGAGATCAAAATTTTTAATATTTGAGCTTGTGTCTTTTCCAAACACATGCATGTGTGTGTGCATACATGTACACACGCGCTTGTGCGCACACACACACACACACACGCATTTACTGTGACCCTTTGATTAGTTCATAATATTTAGATGTTATGGCCAGGAAGAATACTTATCCTCTGTCTGCTGTGATTAAATGGATTGATAGATACTTTTTCTCAAAGATGTTTTGTTACTACTCTTAATACCAGACTAACAGGAATGAGCAATGTCTCACTTTAAAGATAGGTTGACATTTTAAAAATAGTCAGAAGTGGATAGCACTTAGATATGATTTAGTTGATAGGAAAATCATGATCATCTCTTAGATGATAACATTAGAACTGATGCAAATATTGGCCAATACTTTACAACTGAATTTGGTATACAATTCCACGACTTTGAGAGTAATTCTTTTCCTCCAACATATTAAATTTGGGAATAAATCTTTGAGAATAAGTTTTAGTAGAATGATTTCTTTTTCTGTGGTAACCAAAACTATGCTTATAAAATTTGTAACAAGGATCATTTTCAACATGTCCATACCAATGGTTATACAACTCAATGAATATTCATTGTTAAGCCTATCAGTTTATTGAATATCTAGATGTGTTTGGCACCATGGTGAATTCAAAATATATAAATATTAGTGAGACATAACGCTTGTCTTTGTTCAATATCCCTTTTTATCCTCAAAACACCCCCATGAGGTAGGAAGTGCATTTCTTTTTGTTAACCTAATACAATAAGGCAACTGTGTCTAGACACATTAGTAATCTAAGTGAAGAGCTTAAAATCCTGCACCTCACCTCGTAACATGCAGAACTTGATACGAATCCAATTATTCTCTCAACTTGTACTTTATTTCTGTTATAATGAAAGTTGACATTCTTCAACATCCATTGACTGTAACTCTCAAATTGGGTTTCCATATTTCAGAAAGTACTCAGGATTCCCAGGCAATGGCAACAATGGCAGCAAAACCACTGAACTATTTGTAGTATAGGAATATATGGTAGATCTTCCTGTGATGATGAAAATATTCTGTATCTAAACTGTCAAGCACATATCCACTAGCCACATATGGATAATGAACACTGGAAATGCAGCTCATTCACTTGAGGAAATAAAATGTTAATTGCATTTGATTTGAATTATTTTATATGCAATTTTTTATTGCCACATGTGGCTAGGAGATGCCCTAATGGCAGCAGAGCCAGAGCACCACGTTTACTTAAAGAATCATAGCAGAGGGGGGAAATCACATAATTTTATACCAAACAAATGGATAAGTCATGAAATCAACTAAGCACATTGAATTAATGTTAAACTTTAAAAGCAGAACTGCTAAGCAAGTTCTCATTTGCTGCTGCTTGAAATAGTCCCCAGATCCCTGAGGACTCTCCTTTGATCACTGGGAACTTGTATTGAAATATTGGAGAAAATTTGAATACAATAAGAATTAGAATTTTTATTTATGAATTTTAATCTCTGATACTCAACAATTAATAAAAAAACAGCAAGTGCAATCATAAATTATAGTACTAAAGGTTAATTCAGTCAAAATAAGTAGGGCAGAGAAAATTTACCCATTATCTAGTTCCTTGACTTATTTTTGGAAGTAGAATGTCAAATTCAGAGAAGTTATTGACTTCCTCATGTCTAAACAGCTAGTAAGTTGCACAGTTGAAAGGTCAGGTTGAGAGGTCAGAGCTCCAAGATCTTGGGTCAGAATGTTTTAGATTATCCCCAGCACTTTACTGACATTCAGGCATGTCACACCCAGTTAAGCTTCTTGTCAACATTTCTTTCAAAAAAATAAAAGACATTTTCTTCTGTCATTTTTCCCTTATATATTGTGGCAGGTAAGCAGAGCAATGGGGAACATTTAAAATGTGGAAGAACAGATGAATTCAGTAAAATTGCAGGATACAAAAGCAGCATAGAAAAACCAGCTCCATTTCTATACACTAACAAAAAGCTACCCTAAAAAGAAATTAAGAAACCAATCCCATTTACAATAGTATCAAAAGAATGAAACACTTAGGAATAAACTAAACCAAAGAAATTATGGGTCTGTACTGAGAATTATAAAACTGTTGAAAGAAACTGAAAGAACAGACTTATGAACATGGGGAGAGGGTGAGATGTATGTACAGAGTAACATGGAAACTTACATTATCATATGTAAAATAGACAGCCAACAGGAATTTGCTGTATGTCTCAGGAAACTCAAACAGGGGCTCTGTATCAACCTAGAAGGGTGGGAAAGAGAAGGAGACAGGAGGGAGCTTCAAGAGGAAGGGCATATATGTATACCTATGGCTGATTCATGTTGAGGTTTGACAGAAAACAACAAAATTCTGTAAAGCAATTATCCTTCAATTAAAAAAAATAAATAATTTTTTAAAACAGAAAGAAACTGAAGAAAAGACAAATATATAGAAAGACGTCTGTGCTCATGGAGAGGAAGAATAAATATTGTTGAAATGCCCATGCTACCGGAATTAGTCTACAGATTCAATGCAATCCCTATAAAAATCCCAATAACATTTTCATAGAAATAGAAAAAGCAACAACATAAAATTCATATGGAACCACAAAAGACCCCAAATAGTCAATCATATTTGAGGAATAACAATGCTGATGGTATCATACTTCCTGACTTCAGAATACGTTACAAAGATATAGTAAATAAGACTGTATAGTGCTGGCCTGGACAGACATATAGACCAATGGAACAGAATAGAGATCCAAGAAATAACTCACACATAAATGTTCAACTGAACTTTAACAAGGGTATGGAGAATATTCAATGCAGAAATGATAGTCTCTTCAATAAAGGGTGTTAAAAACTGGATACTTACATGCAGAAGATTAAATTTGATGTTTGCTGCTGCTGCTGCTAAGTCACTTCAGTCCGATTCTGTGCGACCCCATAGACGCCAGCGCACCAGGCTGCCCCGTCCCTGGGAGTCTCCAGGCAAGAACATTGGAGTGGGTTGCCATTTCCTTCTCCAATGCAGGAAAGTGAAAAGTGAAAGTGAAAGTGAAGTCACTCAGTCGTGTCCGACTCTTAGGGACCCCATGGACTGCAGCCTACCAGGCTCTTCCATCCATGGGATTCTCCAGGCAACAGTACTGGAGTGGGGTGCCATTGCTTTCTCCAAATTTGATTTTTATTTCACATCATATACAAAAAACAAGCCAAAATGGATTAAAGATTTAAACATAAGATATGAAACCGTACAACTCCTGACCTTTGTGTTGGCAGTGATTTCTCAGATCTGGCAGACCAGAAACTTATAGAAACAGAGTAGAGTGGGATGGGAGAGGGGAAAAGGGGGAGTTGGTGATCAATGAGCAAAAGTTTCAGTTAAGCAAGATGAATGAGCTCTAGAGGTTTTCTGTGCAACACTGTGTCTCTAGTTAGCAATGGTGTACTGCACACTTAAAAATGTAAGATGGTTAAGGGTTCTTACCAGAACAAAAAATAAATAAATAAAATGTGAAAGAAAAGTGATATTTTATTTTATTTTTGTGGCACCACAGAGCTTGCAGGATCTTAGTTCCCGCATCAGAAATCGAACCCAGGTCCCCTGCAGTGGAAGCATGGAGTCCTAGCCATTGGACAGCTAGAGAATTCCCCAGAAAAGTGACATTTTAAAATGTACTCCTAGACACAGGGAAGAAAGATAACTGGTGTATTTAGCTCACCCAACCCTTAAATAGGAAACTCCCTGTTTCCATTTGTAACTGTGGTAAGTTTAGAAGTCTAGTTAGGACTCAGAGAAGACTTGTGATGATTTTATTGCAAATAGATTTTATGGCATCTCTGCAGACCCATTATGAAATAGAAACGATCATTAGCAGATGTGATTTAACTAATTTGGAAACAGGCATCAAATAATTTACGCTGTTCACATGGATTAGCATGAGTCTCAGGGGCATTGCCTTGGATTTCTGAGTAAATAAGTCTTTTTAGGATTACCAAAGTAGCTGCTCCAGGAATTCAGGACACAAAGTGAAGGACATATTCCATTGAAGCTAGCTATGTTTTTAAAAATAAGACTGTCACCCCCACAGATGTCCATAATGTTAATCTCATGAGAAAGAGATTAACAAATCTGTGCCCCTATGCTTTATTCCCCTTTGAAATATAAAAGTGTGTTGTGACATAAGAAAGCAGGGAATAGTATGGGCTAATATGCACAGGCTATTTATTCCTTTGACTTCTTTTACCTATCTGGGTACCAGTGTTTATAGTCTATAACCATTGTTGTCCTTCAGTTGCTAAGTCATGGTCATTAGGATAAAATAAAATATTGTCCATGTCCCCATTCCCAAATCAGCTCTTTTAGCTGGCAAACCAAAATGCCCAAAATTACTCACTGCTATCAGAGTTAACAAAGTGATAGTTTTGTCAAGTCACGCTCAAAAACATCAGTGATCTTAATAGATAATATTAGCAGTATCAGACTTTACTTATAACCCCAAGGATACAGGCAATAAAAACACTCAGGCAAAGCAGAGAGGGGCTGGAATAACAAGGTAGCTTCCCAGATCTGTCTTTCTGTACCAGGCCTGTACTCTCTGGTTTAGAATAAGAGATGGGATCTCCAATTGAGGATTAAAGGTTATCCTCCGAGTGAAGAATATCTAAGTTATGAAGCATCTTCATTTTATACTCCAGAGAGTGGTACCACTTAGGTGACCTTCTCCAGGGAACTAAGTCTCGTTGACTCTAAGTTTATTCACAATTAGTAATCCTTTAAACAGGGAAGATCCTGCTAAGGGCTTTTATTAGATATAAACTCTCCCACCAAGCAAATATTATTAGTCTTTTTAACTGAAGATCTATTGACAAGGAGACTAGATGCCATCATCTGCTTTTGTTTTTTTTTCTTTTACTTACTCAAGTAAGTTCTGACCTCAAAGAAAGAGAATGGGTCACATGAAAGCTGTTTAACACCTTCCTTCTAGACAGCAAGAACAACAAATTGTATCCAATAAGATAACTAGTATTTTTAAACATGTGTATATCTTATAATTGTATATTTTAGAATATATGTATTATATATATACACACATACAAGAATAATATATATTATACATTCTTATATATTATATTATATACTATAGACTATAATATATATGTATATATATATACACACACACAGATATATATGAACTTGAGCAACTCTGGTCGATAGTGCAGGACAGGGAATCCTAGCGTGCCACAGTCCATGGTGTCACAAAGAGTCAGACACGACTTAGCAACTGAACAACAACAACAACAACAAACACAGATTTACATGTATGTCTAACATCTGTCTATACAAATACAGATGTGTATATATATGTATGTGTGTCTAACATGCAGAGATTATGATTTGGTGGATCTCTGATGGGACACAGGTCACTCAGCTGTGTCCAACTCTGTGACCCCATGGACTGCAGCATGCCAGGCTTCCCTGTCCTTCAGCATCTCCTGGAACTTGCTCAAACTCATGTCCATTGAGCTGGTGATGCCATCCAACCATCTCGTCATTTGTTTTCCCCTTCTCCTGCTGCCTTCAGTCTTTCCCAGCATCAGGGTCTTTTTTAATCAATCAGCTCTTTGCATCAGGTGACCAAAGTATTGGAGCTTCAGCATCAGCATCAGTACTTCTAATGAATATTCGGGACTGATTTCCTTTAGGATTGACAGGTTTGATCTCCTTGCATTCTGATGGGACTAGCTCTTTCTTTCTTTCTTTCTTTCTTTCTTTTTTTTTTTTTACATGTTGCTGCTACTGCTAAGTTGCTTCAGTCGTGTCCGACTCTGTACGACCCCACAGACAGCAGCCCACCAGGCTCCCCCATCCCTAGGATTCTCCAGGCAAGAACACTGGAGTGGGTTGCCATTTCCTTCTCCAATGCATGAAAGTGAAAAGTGAAAGTGAAGTCACTCAGTCATGTCTGACTCATATATATATTATATATATAATATATATATATATATATAAAGTCTCCTGTACTAGGGTTCCTCTGAGAACCAGAACCAATAAAATATGTGCATGGATTGACACCTAGATAGAGTTTAAGGAGTTGGCTTATGTGATTATGTAGGTTGGCAACAGGACTAGAAATTCCAGCAGGAACCATATAAAAATAGAATCCCTTCCTCTTTGGTGACCTCAGGTTTTTCTTTTAAGACCTTCAATTGATTGGATGAGTTTCACCCACATCGTTAAAGGTAATCTGCTTCACTCAAAGTCTACTGATTTAAATGTTTTTCACATTTAAAAATATGCCTTCACAGAAACATCTATGCTGGTATTTGACTACTCAAATGGGCACCGTAGCCTAGCCAAGTTAACACATAAAAGTAGCCATTGCCTGTATGCTCAGTCATGTCTGGCTCTGCAACCCCCAGGGACTGCAGCTCCCCTGCACCACCCCCCCTCAGGCTCCTGTGTCTATGGGATTTCCCAGGCATGAATACTGCAGTGGGTTGCCATGTCCTACCCTAAGGGATCTTCCTTGCTGCTGCTGCTGCTAAGTCACTTCAGTCGTGTCTGACTCTGTGTGACCCCATAGACGTCAGCCCACCAGGCTCTCCTGCCCCTGGGATTCTCCAGGCAAGAACACTGGAGTGGGGTGCCATTTCCTTCTCCAATGCATGAAAGTGAAAAAGTGAAAGTGAAGTCACTCAGTTGTGTCAGACTCTTAGCGACCCCATGGACTGCAGCCCACCAGGTTCCTCGGTCCATGGGATTTTCCAGGCAAGAGTGCTGGAGTGGGGTGCCATTGCCTTCTCCAAGGGATCTTCCTTACCCAGGGATTAAAACTGTGCTCCAGCACTGGCAGGTGGATTCTTTCCCTCTGAGCTACCCGGGAAGCAACGAAGTATTCATAAGGTTTGATGGCTCCTTAACCTGGCATAAGCTGTCAGGATGCTTCACAGGTGAGATGGTACTGATTGAGTCTTAAATAACCAGAAGGAGCTCAACACAGAGAAATGGAACCCAGGTATTTTAGCTGAAGGGAACTGCTTCTGAGTCTGAAAGTGCTTGACGGTATGCTTTAGAAAGGTTAATATGTATTTCTATATACTAGCATATTGGGCATGTTTGGTGAGAAGAAAGTGGGGACAGAAAGGGAAATGAGGTTAAAAGGCAGAAGTCAGAATAAAGCATTTTAAGCGCCATGATGAATTTGCTAATTTTCTAAAGGAAAAGAAATGTCTATCGATGTCTCTTTAGAAAGGATGACTATTTGAAGGGGCAGCAGTAGCTTAAAAGACGTGGCAAGATTTATACATCAGGAATATCATGGTTGCTGTCATGGAGAGTTTGTAATTGAGAGAGAGAGAGAGACCAGGGTTGGGGAGATGAATTGAGGGGCTGTTGCAATACTCAAGATTTTTTTTTTTAATTTGTAAACCACAAAAGAATCAGAATGGCTGCAAGGTTTCTGCCATTATGTCTAGATATACGACAGGTCTCCATTTGGAGATCAAGTTTGCATAATGAGCTGAAGGACTTTGGAGGAAAGAAAAAGAAACACAGGTCATATTGAGCTTGAGTTGCCTCTTAGAAATCCATGAAGCATTTCACAGAGAGGTGAGGGAAATACCTGGGGGTCTGGTGGTTAGGACTCCATACTTTCACTGCTGAGGGCCCCAGGTTCAATCCCTGGTCATGGAACTAAGATCTTGCAAGATTCATGGTATGACCAAGTATTAAAGAACAGGTTTCTAATAAACAGGTTTGTAACTCAAGAGTGAAATCTAGGCAATAAATACAGTCTGTAAACATATGACACAAGTGATGGAAGGGAATCAGTTTTTAAAACCTTGCTTTATAATGATGCCACCAGAAAACAGTAAAATCCTGCAGAAATGAGTCAAGAACTGCTGAATTTACCATGGATGCACCAGCTCTGCATACCAATACTTTACGAGCTGCCACATCAGCTATGCTTTGTCTAGCAGGAGAATTAAGTCTTCAGTGACAGAAAAATAGGCTAATACAGTCAATTTCCCTTGACTCGTTTTAACCTTATTTGCTAACATATTTGCATTGTCTTTTTATCAAAACACCAGAACAGTTATCTGAAAGAGAAAAGAAAAAGAAAGTAACTTCTGGAGGTGAGGGGAGTACTAGCCATATAATCACAGAGTAAGAGGTTTAAAAAAAGCAATCAGAATAAGAGAAATAGTAAAGGTTATTAGAATATCCTGGGAGACCTTCATATTCCATGTCATGAAACATTCCATGTTGTATGAATGTTCTAAGCTCTTTATCTCGAGTAAATCATCTACTCTTCACAGCGTCCACATGCTACAATTAGTGTGTTCCTTCCCATTTCACAGATGAGGGTGATGAGGCACAGAGAATTTAAATCTACCAAGTTCATCCAATTATTAACTTATGGGGCAGGATGCTTTATCATGATATTTAACTGCCTCCTGGAGAAGAAACATGGTTTCTGGACTAATCCTACACTATCTCTTGATTAGCATTGGAGATGGTGAAATGGGAAAAAATGTGAAGGAAGAAAGTATTAATTGAGTCCCAACTGGCCTATGTCCTTGCTGCATGACAGAATTAATTTATTCCTTTGAGTCTCAAAGTTCTCATTTCTAAAATATACTGGAGTTTCTATGCTATGTTACATAAGAAGTGGCATATGGTATTAATGTAGTACTGCATACACATCCCTTCCTTTGCTTCTTAAAAAGGATCTCTGATCTGAGATCCCTGGATATATCTTGTATATCCCATCAAATTACATATAATAATGTATGTCTGCATCTATTTCCATGTATCTTACTAAAAGGACCATTCTTTGCCAAAATATTGTTTATTCATAAGATTACAAAGAGAAAGAAAGAAAATAAATACTACCCTAAAGTATTATACTAAAATTAAGACATGTGACACAGCACTCTGAAAATATTCTTTTTTCCATTATAGTTTATTATGAGATATTAAATATAGCTCCCTGTGCTGAAAATGTTTTAAAGAGCCAGAAAAAAAAAAAAAAAAAAAACTCTTGAAATATTTTAATTTACCTTCATGGGAAATCATTTTAGATGTAAAATGTGTTACAGAGATAATGACATAATGGATTCTAACCTGTGGTTATTAATTTGGTAAAAATGTATGTAAGTTTGTGTGTATATGTGTCTGAATGAGAGAAAAAGAGAAAGAGAAAATGAGAGCCCCTCAAAAGTGTTTTCCAAGTTCTTGGACTCAAGGAAAAGTATTCAAGTTTAGACCTAATTGGTAGGGTCCTGTGCTGTTGAGGGAGTTTTAAGCTCTGTGTTTGATTCTGTGCATGTATGAAGAAATATAGCAATTGTCATTTCTATTATAAATCAAAAGTAATAAAAATGGTCCGGTTTTATGGGAAATGAGTGCAGTGTGTGCTGTTTCTTTATGGCTTTTATGTTTCTAGCTGGCCAAAAGCACCCCTTATTTCATGCTATACAGCTGTCAGCCCGGGAAGGGCTGAGCAGAAGAACCACAGAATAAATGTGCACTGCATCTGGCATTCGTGTCCTTTTGCTGGAAAAGGTGAAGCTGGGTTAAGATCTCTTCTTTGTGTGTGATGAAGAGCTCAGAATGAGGTCTTTTTGCAACAACAATACCCCAGACATCCTCTTCAAGAGAAGAGCCATTTCTTCCTGGGAGGCTTTTCCCTGAGAGGACGCAAAAAGCACTGGAAGAACTGGCTGTCAAAAATGAGTCAGGTTAAAAAAAAAAAATGGAAATGAACCAGGTAAAACTGCGACCAAATTGAGAGGACAGAGAGACAAGGTTGAAAAGTTTCTCTGCTCATCCATCCACCTGTTGTCTGATTCAGAGCATCACTGAACAGTAATCTGAAGGTCCAAGAGGCTTGAGAATTTATCTAATTCAGAAGCTCACAAACTTAAGCTGTAACATTATTTTACAAAATGTTTTTAAAGGGTTCCTTCTTCTTCCCTCTTGGAGTCTTATATTATTTCACAAAATAAAAAACAGGAATTAAAATTTTTGCACTGATTGAAAAAGAACATGGCATTCCAGGGGGGCATCCTCCATATTTGCCCCACTATCTGAGCCTCTAAGCCAACATTATATACTCTTTTGTTTTTAAGAATATAGATTTAAAATCACTCATTTAGTCCAAAGTCTCTCAAGTTGTTTTTAAAGCCAATATGCTCATTGACAGAAGTCTACATTTCAGGATTCTCTTCCACAGCCTTCCTGATTAAAGACTTGTCATCCTATATTTTAATACCACTAACAGCACAATATTTGATATCTTTTCCATTACTATGAATTTTTAATCATCAGAAAGTTCTAACATTCAACTTAAATCATCATCCAAGTCACCAACTATAAATTCTCTCTACAGGGAAAAAATTTGCATGTTTGTTTTTCAAAAACTTGAAATCTTTTCAGTTTCAGAACTTTTTTATGTGGTTGCTAGAACCGTCTATTTTGGCCACGCTCCTCTGAATTATCTTTATTTCTACATATTTAAAAATATGTCATGTCATCAAGAAATACAGAAATAGTGTCCTGTCAAAATTCATATAATTTTAAAGATGCTATCTGGGGCTATATCAATAATTAATTAAAATGTGAATAATTGAAAGACTTCAATATATTTGAATACCTAACATTATATCTTACACTGATATTATTACACATGCTCACATATGTTATTTCATTTACTTGTAATTGAATCCTGGGAGGACAGGTAATATCTACATTGGGCTAGTTAAAAAAAAAAAAAAAAAAAAAAGCCTGTTCAAAGGAGGCAGGTCACTATAGAAGCAATTAATTAGAATGTGACATGTCTAGAGATAAAACCTTAACTAATATCCCCCAAGTATATCAATTCTAGATAAGTGAATATAAAACCCAGGGATTGAACTTGAGCCTCCTGTGTCTCCTGCCTTAGCAGGTGGATTCTTTGCCACTAGTGCCAACTGGGAAGCCCATAAAAGGGCTGTTATAAATAACTATTTTATTTTCACCACAACATGAAGTATCAAAGAGGGTGTTAGGAGACACAGAATAAAAAGTTGTGAAAAACCTACCTGTTGACCATCGGGGAGTTTCACTCTTGCCAAGACAACATGAGGAGCTGCATGAACCTGCTCTGCAGCAAAACAGGTAAATTAAAAAAAAAAAAAGTCTCTGAAATTGATCCCCCAAGCATACATTATGTAAAGAGATATTTGTTCAAGAAAATATAGAAATATGAGAAGTGAGAATATGAGATGTGGCATGTGAATTATGATCCATTCACTCCCTGTCTTCCCCACTCAGTGGGATGGAAGCAATACTTTCCACCAGTACAGGCAAATTATATAGCTATCTGTATCCCCCGGTCCCAGTTGGAGAGCAGTAAAGAATCCACCTGCCAATGCAGGAGAGACAGGAGATGTGGGTTCCATCCCTGTGTTAGGAAGATGCCCTGGAGAAGGAAACAGCAACCCACTCCAGTATTCTTACCTGGGAAACTCCATGGAGAGAGGAGCCTGGTGAGCTACAGTCATCCTTGGGTGACTGTGAGCTTATTCAATGCCGTAACCCATCAGAAGCATCATCAGAGGCTTCACACTGCAGGAGTAGAGTGGAGCGGAGACTTTTCTAAAATAACAGAGTTACTTATTAACACTTTTGTTTAGTCACTAAGTTGTGACCAATTCTTGTGAGCCCACAGGCTGTAGCCCTCCAGCTCCTCTGTCCATGGGATTTTCCAGGCAAAAATACTGGAGTGGGTTCTCATTTCCTTCTCCAGACGATCTTACCCATCCAGGAATTGAACCTGTATCTCTTGCACTGGAAGGCAGATTCTTTACCACTGAGCCAACCAGGGAACCTCTACTAAACATGCACACCTGAAAATAATATAAACAAGCTCAGCCATGTATACCTGTGTCCAGAGTTGCTACTGTATTGTCTAAAATATTCATTTTTAACAAAAATTAATGACACACAAAATGAGAAACACACAAAATACATCTGTACACACACACACACACAATCAAATAGGTAATGGAAATGGCCTGTGATAATAATTAGATGTTAAATATAATAGACAAAGTTTTCAAAATAGCCAGTATAAATATATTAAGAACTTAAAGGAAACCATGATCAAAGAAGTAAAGGAAGAGATGATGAGAATGTTGAGTCAGATAGAAAATATAAATGAAAATAAATTTTTAAAAATTTGAATGAAGCTTCTAAAGTTGAAATGTATAGGATCTGAAATGAAAAATTTACCACAATGGCTCAACAATAGATTTGAACACCAAGAGGAAGAATTGTTGACCTGAATATATGTATTAATAGAGAGTACGTAATTTAAAGAACAGAAAAAAATGATAAAAATAGAGCTTCAGAGAAATATAGGTTGCCAGTAAGTGCACCAACAAATGCATGATAAATTGATGGAAAAAGATGAAACAGAGAAAGTACAAGGAAAAATATTTAGAGAAGTAGTGATTGAAAACCTGAATTTATTGGAAAACATTAATCTACTTATTAAGGAAGCTCAATAAACTCTAACTATTGATAGAATAAATATCATTGAATCCACAAAGGGGTTCATCATAACAAAAATACTGAGAGTCAAGAGAAGGAAAATATTAAAAGCTGGTAGGAAAAAAGGACTCACTATTTAGGAGGTTAATGAATAACACTGAAAATGTTCAAAAGGGAAAAAAACTGTTAACAGAGGGTCGATGTATAGCAGGACTATTTTTCAAAAATGATGGCAAAAGACTTTATCAAATAAAAATTGAGATTGAATCCTATTTGCTTATTTTTCTTTTGTTGCCTGTGCTTGTTTCAACTTCTTAGTCATTTAGTTGTGTCGGACTCTTTTTGACCCCACGGATTATACAGTCCATGGAATTCTCCAGGCCAGAATATGGAGTGAGTAGCCTTTCCCTTCTCCAGGGGATCTTGCCAACCCAGGGATCCAACCCAGGTCTTCTGCATTGCAGGTGAATTCTTTACCAGCTGAGCCACCAAGGAAGCCTCAAATTATGTGAACTAACAAATATAACAAAGAATTGTTGGGTTGGTGACATATATGAAATTAATATGAATAATAATATTACAACAAAAATATTGTGGGCACCCAGGCAAACTTTTCTATGAGAAACTTCTCTTGACCCTTTAGAATGAGCTTATGGCCCAGTAAAACCCCGAGCCTGCCTCTATGGTATCCCTTACCATGTTAAATAGCTTTTGTCTTATTACATGTTTCATTTTTACTTGAACATACTTTTCCTTGTAAACTACAGATTGATAGATAGAATTATGATCTTTCTAGTGTGAAAGCCTAGAAAAGCATCAGAACTTCATAAAAAAGGTCAGCAAGCATTTATGGAATTAAACAGACCAGTTTCTCAGACAAGCTCTTTTACATACTTAGTCTATAGTGCCAGAAGAGGATACTGTGTGTGTGTGTGTGTGTGTGTGTGTGTGTGTGTGTGTGTGTGGATGTATGTGTGTGTGCATACACAGGCTGTATTGACACAGGAATGACACTATATATTAATATAACTAACATAATAGAATCCACAATCTGTGTCCATTCTAATCTACTATCTACACTATTTCACACTTGTCACATTTCATCTCTCACCAGTCACTGTAATTTGAGCATAATTTGATAGAATTATTTTTAATCTCAAAAGGAAACAATTCTGACACACACAGTTCATTTCAATGCTTATGTTTTGACCCATTTGTTAGAAAAGCAGTCCCATTACATTGAAGCCACACTTCAAAGATATACACTGTAAGTCTGTCAGATGCAATTAGAAACTTTAGAAAAAAACAACTAAAAAGATCATCAAGACAAAGCAGGGTAAACTCAAATTAGTCACACCAACTTTTTATAGGGGCATAGTACCCATCTGTGAAAAATTATGACCTATTCGAAATGGAAATGGATAAGTTACAGAAGAAAGGAGTACTAATCAAATATTCCAAAAGTGAAAGCAAAATCTCTGAGCATTAATTTATTTATGGCATGAATAATTTAATATCCACCTCAGATTTAATTACAAGCCATGGTCAATTAACTAATTTAGTAACAATGTGTAAATAATGAATAATTTCTATGCCCTAGATGAAACTTTTAAGAATTGCAGTAACATCAATAAGTGATGGGATTTTCTTTCCAAGCATTTCTGACAATAAAAAAGAAATTTTTAACTTTACAACTGGGATGAATGTAAATATTATCCACAGATCTTAATTCCACATTCAGGAAAAAGTTAAAAAGAAATCAATGTCTCCATTTATCTAAACTCTCTGTGGTGGATACCTATAAATATACACTTGAAAGCCAATATGCAGCTTAAAACATGAAAAGCATTGCTCTGACAGATTTTCATTTATAAATTCATTAAATTCCTATAACAAAACTACAAGGTAAATATCATTATAATCTGTAGTTTTCAGTTCAGAAACCTAGGCACAGACAGAATACAATTTTCCCACTTTCAGAGAATAAAAAATAGTAGAGCTGGGTAAACTCAGAAAATCTAGTCCCAGAACCTGGCCTCAAAAACTGTTGGACTTTACATGAAACAACAAATGTGCTTACTTAAAATTTAAAAAAAGATAAATAAAAATAAAGAAAGAAATGATGATATGCTGATCAACACTAAGAGATACTTTAAGTGAGGCAGTTACCAAAATGGGTAATTATCACTCTAACAGAAAATTAATCTGTCAATTAGGAAGCTTCATTATTTCCCAAGTGGAACCCTGCACTCCTGGGAAAGATCTGTGCTTAGCAGAATATGAATCTCTGACCTCTAAGTCTCTTCTGGGCTAATTTCCTTCTTTCTTTATGCCCAGCAGAAATTAGCAATGTGACAATAGGAGCAAGTGATGCTTTAGAGAGGAGGGCATAGCTACCCACTCCAGTGTTCTTGCCTGGAGAATCCCCATGGACAGAGGAGCCTGGTGGGCTACAGTCTGTGGGGTCGCAAGTGACTAAGCACACAATGCTTTAGAAATTGGTGTCTTGGCTTTATCACTTGAAACTTTGGTGGAACTATTTCCTTGCTCTATGCTTCAATCTTATTCTGCTAAGTGGGGATAATGATCAGCAATTTATAGTTTGAAAATTACATGAATTGCATATGTAACTCTGCCAGGCATGGGGGATGGCTGAATACATTTCAGTTGGTGTCAAATATAATTTAGCTTCCTTCTCACATGGTAGAAATGTATAGGAAAGAAAAGTAGTAAATACTATTGCTTTGCTCTTTAAACCTTGCAGTTATGAGAAAGTAAAAAAAAAATGCACTTATTTGCCATAACAGTACAGGGCAGTTGTAGTTGACTTTTTAACACTGTATTGATTTCTGATATAGTTTTTGTTGCATAGTTTACACAATAACTTAAAATGAATTTTAAAAAGAGTTTCTTACTGGTTGGTTTAGTTTTATCCTCTAAAAATATCCTTAATTACATTCCAGAAAAAAAAATCAACACATTGCTAGTGAAAAAAAGAAAATGTTTATTAAACGCTCATTTGAATCAAGGCATTGAACAGAGTTTAGTTAACCCCTTTTTTATCTATGTCACCCCACATAGCACGTTATAACCAGGACTCAGTATTTTGTAGAAATATTTGTTGTTTTTATAAGTAAATATATATCTTATGCCCTCAATATCATTGTAGCTAAGAAAAGTTTGCCCAACCATACCATTGAATAACTTGTGTCTGAATAAACTAACCCCAAAATGTCATCATTGAGATCCAGCAGATATCTTGTGAGGAATTCTGTTGAGAATACCTGCCTCCCCCAGAGAATAAAATTACAAGGCTTTCAAATAAATGTCCTGTATGTTAGATTGAATTTCTCCATCCATGTGCAGATACTAAACTGATGCTTCGGCCACAATGGTAAGGAGAAAATCAAATACCATGTATTTAGCCATAAAAACATTCTACCTTGGACAATGCCTTATATAGGGATGCTTGTTCAATCAAGTAAATTCACTTAGAAATTTACACACATATATACATATATAGTTATAGATGTAGATGCATAGAATGAAAATTAAAAGTATTACAAGTATTTGCTTCTAGAAAATGGGCTTCTAGCATTTGTCCTTTCTTAAACAGGACATGTCTAATATCTAACTCTAATATGTATCATTACATACAACAAGAATTCTAATTAGACTCTGGTACATGTTATTAAAGTGGTTCACAACAACAGAGAGAAGAAATATGCAATGCAGCTTAGAGTAGAATTTAAGAATATGGGATTTTTGAATAGGAACTAATGGGTGTAAATCTTACTTTGTCATACAAAAATATTCAAACTCAGCAAATTATTCAACCAATATTAATCTCAACTTCATGATGAATAAAATGCACATAATAATAACCTGCAAAGGTCCATCTAGTCAAGGCTATGGTTTTTTCCAGTAGTCATGTATGGATGTGAGAGTTGGACTATAAAGAAAGCTGAGCACTGAAGAATTGATGCTTTTGAACTGTGGTGTTGGAGAAGACTCTTGAGAGTCCCTTGAACTACAAGGAGATCCAACCAGTCCATCCTAAAGGAAATCAGTCCTGAGTGTTCATTGGAAGGACTGATATTGAAGCTGAAACTCCAATCCTTTTTGGCCACCTGATGCAAAGAACTGAGTCATTGGAAAAGACTCTCATGCTTAGAGAGACTGAATGCAGGAGGAGAAGTGGATGACAGAGGATGAGATGGTTGAATGGCATCATTGACTCAATGAATATGGGTTTGAGCAAGCTACAGGAGTTGTTGATGGACAGGGAAGCCTGGCATGCTGCAGTGCATGAAGTTGCAAAGAATCTGACATGACTGAATGACCGAAATGAACTAAAGTAATTAGCATAGCACCTTTCACAGAATAAACATTTAGTAAATATTATCTATTCAATCTCAGAAGGAAGCTGCCTCTTCTTGAGAAATCTGTATGCAGGTCAGGAAGCAACAGTTAGAACTGGACATGGAACAACAGACTGGTTCCAAATACGAAAAGGAGTACGTCAAGGCTGTATATTGTCACCCTGCTTATTTAACTCATATACAGAGTACATCATGAGAAACACTGGACTGGAAGAAACACAAGCTGGAATCAAGATTGCCGGGAGAAATATCAATAACCTCAGATATGCAGATGACACTACCCTTATGGCAGAAAGTGAAGAGGAACTAAAAAACCTCTTGATGAAAGTGAAAGAGGAGAGTGAAAAAGTTGGCTTAAAGCTCAACATTCAGAAAACGAAGATCATGGCATCCAGTCCCATCACTTCATGGGAAATAGATGGGGAAACAGTGGAAACAGTGTCAGACTTTATTTTTCTGGGCTCCAAAATCACTACAGATGGTGACTGCAGCCATGAAATTAAAAGACGCTTACTCCTTGGAAGGAAAGTTATGACCAACCTAGATAGCATATTCAAAAGCAGAGACATTACTTTGCCAACAAAGGTCCGTCTAGTCAAGGCTATGGTTTTTCCTGTGGTCAGGTATGGATGTGAGAGTTGGACTGTGAAGAAGGCTGAGTGCTGAAGAATTGATGCTTTTGAACTGTGGTGTTGGAGAAGACTCTTGAGAGTCCCTTGGACTGCAAGGAGATCCAACCAGTCCATTCTGAAGGAGATCAACCCTGGGATTTCTTTGGAAGGACTGATGCTAAAGCTGAAACTCCAGTACTTTGGCCACCTCATGCGAAGTGTTGACTCATTGGAAAAGACTCTGATGCTGGGAGGGATTGGGGGCAGGAGGAAAAGGGGATGACAGAGGATGAGATAGCTGGATGGCATCACTGACTCGATGGACGTGAGTCTGAGTGAACTCCGGGAATTGGTGATGGACAGGGAGGCCTGGCGTGCTGCGATTCATGGGGTCACAAAGAGTCGGACACGACTGAGTGACTGAACTGAACTGAGCTGAAATATAATCTATTCAATCTCAGAAGGAAGCAGAACAAAAAATTTTGGAGGTTATAGCACTGTAACTCACTGGGCCAGAGTGAGCAAGTAATAATATTAAGAAGGGCATTTAAGAGAAACACACAGTATTTTAAAAGTCCAGAAGAAAGGTTTATGCTGAATTTATGCAATATATGCAGTCCATGGGGGTCTCAGAGTCGGACATGACTGAGCGAATGAACTGAACTGAACTGAACTGACGCAATATATGAAGTAGGCAATCAAGCTAGATAGCAAAGCTCCTAAATAGAGACAGAAAAAGCTTTAGAGCATATTATTCTATCAGCTACAAAAATCTCCATTAAAATATCCCCTATGATTATATATTTACCTATATCTCATTATATTTTTCATATTTTAGGTCATATTATTAGGAACATATATTTTAGTGTTTTAGATCCCCTTTGTTAAACTCATCATCATTATGATGTTATCTCAATCAGAAGAATACTTTGCAATTACTTTATCTTTTGTATATGTTAAACTACAAAATATGTTTTAATACATTTTAGAATAATTAAAATCATATGATATGTTCTCTAAAAACGTGGAGTTAAACTAGAAATCAGTTTTGGAAAGACAGATATCTGGAAAATTTCCAAATACTTAGAAAATAAACAGCATACTCTTAAGCCGGAGAAGGCAATGGCACCCCACTCCAGTACTCTTGCCTGCAAAATCCCATGGATGGAGGAGCCTGGTAGGCTGCAGTCCATGGGGTCGTTAGAATCGGACACGACTGAGCGACTTCACTTTCACTTTTCACTTTCCTGCATTGGAGAAGGAAATGGCAGCCCACTCCAGTGTTCTTGCCTGGAGAATCCCAGGGATGTGGAAGCCTGGTGGGCTGCTGTCTATGGGGTCGCACAGAGTCAGACATGACTGAAGCGACTTAGCAGCTGCAGCAGCATTCTCTTAAGCAACTCATGGATCAAAGGTACAATTACAAATGTAAATTACAAAAGTCAATTATATTTCAATACATTAGCAAAGAAAAAATAAAAATTTGAATCCAATAAATAGTATAAAAGGAATGAAAAACAAGAACACATTAAACAACATATGTTTATGTTACATATAATGAAAATTACAAAAAATGCTGATACATCTTAATAAAACTATCAATATACTAAGTCCTTGGATCAGAAGGCACAATATTGGTCTGGGCAACCCTCCCTAAATTGATCTTTAAATTCTGTATGATCCCAGTCAAAATCTGAGCAGGTTTTGTAGAAATTGGTATGGATAAGCAAAGGACTTTGATGAACTAACACAAATTTTCTAAGATAAGAACAAAGTTGGAGGACACACACTACCTGATTTTAAGACATTATAAGTATCCAGTATTGACACAATTATTAGCATACAGATGAATGGAACTGGAAAACAGAATGCAGAAATAAATCTATACATATATGAACTACTAATATTCAAAAATGTTACTAAGGTAGTTCAAAGTAGAAAGGATAGTTATTTCAACAAACGATGATGAGACAATGGTACATCCAATTTGAAATATGGATTTCAAAGAAATAAAATATTAAATAAAATATTCTCTGAAAATAATAAAACCACACTAAACTTTTAGATTATAACTCAATGTTTGAAAATAAAAAGCATAATTTAAATAATTCCAGAGTCAAAAAATATTAATTGGAATTAAATTAATTTGAATGTTAATAGAAATCTTTCGATAATGATATAAGGAAATGTTTTAAAGGAAAACATTTTAAGAGAAGTCCAACTTGAGAAAAATAGGATCTTTCCTTAAGACTATATCCAACGAAAAAGAATCTAATACATATAGATTCATAAATATATTAAATATTTCATATAACTGTTATGATTTTCTCTCAATTTATACTAAAAAATGAAGCCCCATTTTCTGGGGAAAAAAAACAAAAAACAAAAACAAGGGAGCTTAGTCTTTCAGTTTCAAAAGGAATTTGGTTGATGGATAAAAGCATTCTAGATCATCGTCTCTTTGGTAGATAATTAAGTATCTAGTGTGCTTAGTAGGGATTGAGACTCTTTTATACCTGCATATGTTGCTTACTGGAGCTTCCCTGGTGGCTCAGCTCTAAAGAAGCCAACTGCAATGCAAGAGATGTTGGTAGATCCCTGGGTGGGGAAGATCTGGAAGAGGGCATGGCAATCCACTCCAATATTCTTGCCTGGAGAATCCCATGAACAGAGTCAGACATGACTTAGAACACACATATGTTGCTTACCAGGTAGCACTAGTGGTAAAGAATCTGCCAGCCAATGCAAGAAAAGCAAGAGACATGGTTTCAATTCCTGGATTGGGAAAATACTCTGGAGAAGAAAATGGCAACCCACTCCAGTATTCTTGCCTGCAAAATCCCAGGGACAGAAGAGCCTGGAGGGCTATAGTCCAAAGGGTCACAAGGAGTCAGACTTAACTGAGCAACTAATCACATGTTGCTTACTGGTTAACTTACAGCAAATCGCTTCATTCATCACTATTCCTGTTCCTTCTTCTCTCTAAAATTATGTTAATAGATCTCCAAGCTTTAGAAGTTAAATGACAACCTGGGTGTGAAGACTCAGAGTGCTTTGAGATATGGTATTATACACATGATAAGCCTTTGTATACAGGTGTCATATGAAAACAATGTGTAAATGCACATTTAAATAATTAGTTTTTGTTGTAAAAATACTACAAATGAATAGAAAGCAAAGCCACCCTGTTCCTATTCCTCCAATGCCATGAAAAGAATCCCAGGATGAAAAATAGGTCTGTTTTAATCTTATAAAGAGGGTAGTGAAGTTTGCCTGTTAAGGAGAATTACAAAATGTATATAGAAATTTTAAATTTTTATAGGAATCTTTAGAATGTACCTATTTTGTAAAATGTTTCTATATATCTACACTTTAATAAATATATATTTGCACATGATTTTATGTACAAAAACATTAATATTTGATGGAAACTAAAACAAAATTTGAAAAGTTGAATTTTCTCACTAGAAGAAAGACATCTCTGCAATATATTTATGTGAGACAGAGGCAGTGAGCTATAAGGGTTCATATTAAACTCAGTTTTTTTTTTTTTTATCATCTTTAGTGCCTCAGTCAGTACCTGGTAGTTCATCAGTTCAGTTCAGTTCAGTCGCTCAGTCGTGTCCGACTCTTTTCGACCCCATGAATCGCAGCACGCCAGGCCTCCCTGTCCATCACCAACTCCCGGAGTTCATAGATGCTCAGTAATTACATGTTAAAGAGGGAATACCTGAGTAAACTCACTCTTATTATTAACAAAACAGTTGTTAACCGTAACTCTTATGACAAACTGAATTTCCAAAAATTCCATACAGAAAGCATGTACTTAATATATGGCATTTGGCTAAATGTCCTCTAGGTTTCCTAATTTAATGGTTAGATTTTATGATCCTATGTCAGGTGGGTATTCAAATAGGTAATCAAGTAAAGAGAGAAGAGTGGGGAGTCATGAACAGAAAAACTTGAATGGGTCCCCTGGAGTTAAGAGTCAAGAATATTCTGTAGACCAAGATCCTTAGAAAACATCATTATAGCTATTAATGCAAACCATTATATGTTCAGATTAACATTCAACAATGGATAAAAGTATAACTAAGTACCTGAGCTTAGAAAACAATATGGGATACAGCCCTATTTCTTTTTGTTCTCTAAGTGAAATTCACTTATTTCTTGGAAGAATCATGCTGACAATGGAAACTTTCATTAGAACACTTGTAGTACTGTGTAAAAATACGTGCAGCAAAAATTGATAAATAAATCATGAAATAGAGTCTCTACATTTCCAATAACTGACATGCATAGGAAAAGAAACTTTGTTGCGTGAGAAATCTACATATTTTCAACATGATTCTCTTTCTTCTTATGATACCAGAACAAAAATTGGCAGAAGATTCTTTTAATCTGGCATACATTTCATTAGAAATTCTAACAGGCTTATACATGATTCACTGGAAATATTGAAAGTCAATGTGCAGAAGATTCTGACTTGGACTAATATGACCTCTGTTCCTTCTTCCAACAGAGATTTTCAAAAAATTCCATCCATACCTGTCATGAGGATACAACCGAAAATTGTCATTTGTTCGTATTTAGATGTACTTGATTGGCTGCCAAGACACCTTTCTCAACACACACAAAAAAATAATAATAAAAATAAAAATGAATAAATAAGACAACCACTGAATTTAATTCTCCTTTTCTTATTTGCTTTCCATAAAATGATAAACATGTATTCAAGAATTTTATCATGTGTACATCTTTACCAGTAAGCATAATCACACAATATCCTTCTTCAGAGAGACATTTCTAAGAACTCCCATCCCACTGATCATATTTCTGACCCCAGTTTATAAAAAATCACACTATGAAGCAAATTGATGTTTGTGTCCAAAAGGGGCTTACAGTTAGAATAACAACAGAGGCATCATTTCACTTTCTGATGGAAAAATGTGTGGGTTATTCCATAATTTAATCATTCTGTTCATAAGACCTACTTTATAAATATAGTTTGATTAATCATTTAATCATCAGGCTAGAAAAACAAATTGGAAAATTTGGAAATTATCTACTTTTCTTGTGAAGTTCATTTATTTAAAAGTACATACTAGGTAATAGAACACTGCAAAAGCTACAATCTGGTTATAGCAATGCATAAAACATGGTCCCATCTTTAAGTATCTCACACAGTAGAAGAGAAGATATACCAGTAACTTATGAGAGTACTGTTAAGAATAAATTTACAGGAGTGGAAAAGCAGACAGCAAGTCCTATTAAAACTTCTGGGTTTGCCTGAATGTCAGAACATTTCACAAGTCATTTTGTTCACTCTAACATGTTTGCTGAATTAACTCTTTAATTATAAAAGTAAGATACATGTTTAGACTATATATCCTCCTCGTTAACATTTCACATAAGCTTTAAAAATTTATGTGGATTTATTACATTTCCTGGTGGTTCAGATGGTAAAGAGTCTGCCTGGAATACAGGAGACTCAAGTTCCATCCATGAGTTGGGAAGATCCACTAGAGAAGGAAATGGCAACCCACTCCAGTAGTCTAGCCTGGAAAATCCCATAGACAGAGGAACCTGACAGGCTACAATCCATAGGGTCACAAGGAGTCAGACATGACTGAGCAACTTCACTTAAAAATTTATAAATTAAAAACAAAAGATGTTATACACTTTACTTATTGCCACTGTGATACTTATCTATATACTGAATCTTTATGTATGGGCATGTGTATGTGCTGTGAGTGGGCATATGTGAGTGTTCTATCCTTTCCTAGTTTTGAAGTTTAGATGGCATATAGAAATATAGTGAAATGAAAAATAAATGTTTTAGAAATAAATGTTTTAGAATATTGAATCAAGAGTAAAGACTGGTAGTGAAGTAAAGTAAGCTAAATGCAAATAAATGGATGTCATAAAAATCTTTATGGTACAAAGGTAGGGTAGACTTTAAATTCCCTAAGAGCCATATCAAAGTGTCATGTGATCATTTATAAGAACTGCTAGGCTCAAAAGGCAAATGAGACAGAAAAAAAAATTCAGTTCAGAAAAATCATAAATGTACTTTTATAGTGCACATCAATTATTTGATATAAAAACTATATGATAAATCTTACAAACTTCTTACAAATTCATTGATATGACTATACTTGTGTATACTAATGAGAGCATTTCGTCTCTCATGGCTTCTCCCATAAACAGGAAATATGTTTGCATGTATTCAACCATTCATTTAAGAAATATTTAATGAACGGCTACCACGAGGTCAGATACTCTCTAAGCACTGAAGTTATCACAGCTATTTTTCTCACATGTGCTTTCAGACTAGTGGTAAAAATTAGGCAATAAATAATCAAATCATTGTATGTTAGGTGATAAGAGAACCATGGGACTTCCCTGGCGGCTCAAATGGTAAAGAATCTGACCACAGTTCAGGAGACCAAGGTTTGATCCATGTGTTGGAAAGATCCCCTGGAGAAGGGAATGACTAGCTGTTCCAGTATTCTTACCTGGAAAATTCCATGGACAGAGGAGCCTGGTGGGCTATGGTCCCTGGGTCACAACTGAGCGACTTAACACAAGAGAACTATAAAGCAGAATAATGCAGGTTAAGTAGAAGGAGAATAAAGGAGGAGGAAGCATGGGACTGAGCACAAGTATTACACTGTGTGTTTAGTGATGGTCTCAATGATAAGAGAACATGTACCCCAACAGGACAATTGAGAGACAAAAATCAAGACTTGGTATGTAAAGGCTAAACAAGATTAATGGCAGTGTGTGTGCTGGAGTGGATTTCTGTGAGCTGGTGTTTGCTGCTAAGGGCTGAACACTTTGAGTGTATTTCTCTCTTCCCAGCTCTGTTGTGGTCACTTGAAACAGGCCATAACAGGAGTTTCTATGCCACAAACCTTGAAAACGCTGTAAGCTGAGATATTTTCTTTTCCTGGAGAGCTGTCGTTAGACGTTTACCAGTGCACCACTGAATCTGGACTAACCCCTGGTGCAGATCAGCAAGGGGGAGAGGAGTGTATATTCACAGAGGCAGAGGGCAAGAGAAAGCAAGTGGTGATTCAAGCGCAGTGTGTTGTCTGGGAGTCCTCTCAGGGATTATGCTGGTGCCCCATCATGTGGGTGTGAAACACTCTGCATAGCCTGGAAGATGTGGTTGGTGGAACAGGTAGCACCAGGGAGGTCGGTAGGCAGGGAGCCAGGTCCAAGGTGAGGATTGAAGACTCAGTTCCAAAGAAGGTGAGTTTGGAGGGTTATTGGGAAAGAGAAGAAAGACCTTAAGTTCTGGGCTTTAAAGAGACCCTCAGATACAGGAAGTCATTTAGAGATGTTGTTACCAGAACAACAGCTCTGTCTCTGCACGACATCCTTTTAAGAAGTTGAGGTTTCCAATTAAAATAAATTAATTTAAAAAAAAGAAAAAAGAAATTGAGGTTTGGTTTTAAGTGCCTTGTGAACTTCTTTATGACTCACTTCTGCAAAGTCTGCTTCATGATCCCAAGGAACTGAAGCTTCTTCCTTTTGTTTAAACAAATCACCTTGATTTGTAAATACATTCCCCAGAAGGGAAAGACTACGCACTCCAGTATTCTGGCCTAGAGAATTCTATAGACTGTATAGTCCATGGGGTTGCAAAGAGTCAGACAGGACTGAGCAAATTTCACTTTCACTTTTCCCAGACCTGGAGTTCCTTTAGGGCACTGACACTCCCTTCTGTTTCCCCAAAGCCTAGCACAGAATCAATTGTTCAGTGAGTACCTGTAGAATGAAAGCTCATTGAAAATCACTTGGCCCCATGAGAGAGCCAGTGGTCAACATCCCTCGTTGCTTCCTGTTTGTTTTCTCTCTCTTGGAGTTCTGTGATTCACAGGAGCCACAACCTTGATTGCTTTCTTTACTGATCCAGCCTTAATGCCCAGAGTAGTGTCTGGCATGTGGTAGGCATTAATACAAGCCTCAAGCTTCTTTTTTTCTTTTTTTCATTTTTATTTTATAGTGGAGTATAGTTGATTTGCAACATCGTATTAGCTTCAGGTTGACAGGAAAGTATATAACTACAATTATCTGTATTGTTGTTAAGCTACTAAATTGTGCCCAACTCTTAGAGACCCCACGGACTGCAGCACACCAGGCTCCTCTGTCCTGCACTGTCTCCCAGAGTTTGCTCAAATTCATGTCCATTGAGTCAGTGAAGTCATCTAACCCTCTCATCCCCTGCTGCCCTCTTCTTCTGTTGCCTTCAATATTTCCCAGCATCAGGGTCTTTTCCAATAGGTCAGCTGTTCACAGCAGGTGACCAATGTATTAGAGCCTCAACTTTAGCCTCAGGCCTTCCAATGAATATTGCAAGAGTTGATTTCTTTAAGATTGACTGGTTTGATCTCCTTACAGTCCCAGGCACTTTCAAGAGTCATCTCTAGCACATTTCACAAGCATCAATTCTTAGGCACTCAGTCTTCTTTATTGTCCAGATCTCACATCTGAACATGACTACTGGAAAAACTTCAGCTTTGACTATGCAGACCTTCATCAGCAAAGTGATGTTTCTGCTTTTTAATATGGTGTCTAGGTTTGTCTTAGTTTTCCTTCAAAGGAGAAAGCATCTTCCCCGCTACCGCTCCCCGCCAAGGGCTAGAACAAGATTTTCTTTAATTTCCAGTTAAGCAAGGACTTGTAAGTATAAATTCTATACAAATATACAAGAATCTTACCAGTGTCTTTGAGCCGGAGTAACCCACTCAATGTCTTTCAACTGAGCAAAATCTCCCGAATATTTTTATTTAATTTATTCATTTTTAATTGGAGGATAATTTCTTTACACTGTTATATTGGTTTCTATGTTACAGCAACATGAATCAGACATAGGTATACACGCGTCCCCTTACTCTTAACGTCAACTCATCCCATCCCTCTAGGCTGTCACAGAGTACCTCAAGCATCTTTTAATTTCACGTTTGCAGTCAGTGTCCAAAGTGATTTTGGAGCTCAAAAAAAGTCTTGCAATATATATATTCTTTTTCAGATTCTTTTCCCATTTAGGTATTATTGCAGAATAATGGGTGGGCTCCCCTGGTGGCTTGGAGGTAAAGAATCTGCCTACAATGTAGGAGATCTAAGTTCAATCCCTAAGGGTAGGAAGATTCCCCTGGAGAAGGGCATGGCAACCCACTCCAGTATTCTTGCCTAGAGAATCCCATGGACAGAGGAGCCTGACAGGCTACAGTCCATGAGGTCACAAAGAGTCAGACACTACTGAGTGACTAAGCACATAGCACAGCTCAGAATACTGAGTAGAGTTCCATGTGCTATATAGTAGATCCTTGTTAATTACCTATTTTATATACAGCAGTGTCAATACAAATTTCTGAAGCAAACAAAACACAATCATGGGCCACAAGGTCAGAGCTCTGATAGGTAGTCATGGGAATGCTACTAATTTTGACATGATGCACCTGAACTCCCTAAATTCCATTTGCTTGAAGGTGGAGGTAGTTTCAGACCCTTGGGAGACCCTGAACATGTGGACAGGAGCTAACAGCCCATTTCTACATGTAAAGAAAGTAGGCTTATTGGTCCAGTAACACGGTTGATCTTATTGTGCATAGTGCCCGTGCTAAATCACTTCAGTGGTGTCCAACTCTGTGTGACCCTAAGGATTGCAGCCTTCCAGACTCTCCAGGCAAGAATACTGGAGTGGGTTGCCATGCCCTCCTCCAGGGGATCTTTCTGAACCAGGGATCGAACATTATGTCTCTTACCTGCATTGGCAGGCAGGATCTTTACCATTAGAGCAACCTGGAAAGCCCCTGGATCTTCAAGTGTTAGTTCACAAACTTGAGTGCACAATCAACTCTTCTGGGGGAGGATTTGAAACACAAATTTGTGGCTGATGGGTGTTTGCATAAGACAGCTTGGCTGAATTTATCAACAGAAAATGATATCCCCCCCATTTTTCCCCTTCATTGAGCTGTGTGTCATTCTGAAAGAAAATTTGCAGCATGCCTGGAAACAGGTGCCTACCCTCCTTGATAAGAAGACAAAAAACAATCAGTCCCAAATGAAATGATGCATTTGTTGCAATAAACTCGCCTCCAGGGATAATCAGGTGCTACCATTTCCACAAACCACCCGTCAGTTCTGACACTCCAGCCAAGAACTGTTCTACTTTCCTGACATTCTGAAGTTTAGCATTTTATGGTCTTCCTATAATAAGATCATCTTGTTTCAGAGTCATTTGTATTGTAATTGCTTTAAAATTTCAAAGAGCTCTGAATTTCTATACCTCATTAAATTGGATTATATGAGAAATGCTAGGTATTAAAAACAACAACAAAAAAGTGACCTTTATTTGTTCCATTGCCCCGCCATATAGATTTCTGTGGTCCTGTTTTCACTACTAGACCCTGCTGGGCTCTCATCCGTAGACTTCAGAAATTTCAGAGGATGCTATGTAACTCTCCTCCTAGATCTGCCACATTCTTTCTTGTCATCAGATTAAACACACACACACACACACGCACACAAGTCACCTGTGGGCTTGGTTCTGAACTCTATTAAGGGATTTCTCAGGTCTAACTAATCTATCTCATAATGAATCTTTGAAACAGGAAACCAAATGTTCTTTAGCCTCCTCAGTGTCTAAAATATTAGACAAGGTGATAGGAAGAGGATGGAAAGAAAGAAGAGTTTCCCCTCACCTCACCTTCCATAGTTACATTTTCAATTATTTTTTTCAGCAAGCTAATAACTTTTAATGCTCACCACGTGCCAGCCGTCAAATTAGATTATTTATACACACTGTTTTAGACTACTGCACATTAGCACTATTACATGGAAATTGCCCAAAGGACTCAGAGCTGGTTACATGACTCCAAAGCCTGGAAATTTCCACTACATTATGATGAATGACTAGAAACAGCATTTTTTACAGGTACCATAGAGTTTTGTGTGTACAGCGTATATGGACAAACATGCAGCCATGCTCTCTGGACTTCCCAGGGGGTGCAGCAGTAAGAATCCCCCTGTCAGAGCAAGACACACAGGAGACATGGGCTCAATCCCTGGGTCGGGAAGATCCCCTAGAGGAGGAAATCTCAACCCATTCCACTATTCTTGCCTGGGAAATTCCATGGACAAAGGACCCTACAATCAAAAGGGCTGCAAAGAGTTGGATATGACTAAGCATGCACACATGCACACCCACATTCTCAAGAAGTTCAGAGTCTAAGTAAAGAAAAAAATATCATATTTCATCAATTTTGATATGCATATGGATTCACAGTTTTAATATCTGAGATAATGATCTTATTAACACTGTTTTCAAATTGCAGGCATGATGTGGCCATCATGTCATATCTATCAGTGTGTATGTGATCATGAATTTGGCTATGGTTCTTCATCTGGTCATCACTTCCAGTTCTAAATCATTCTAAAAGCCTTTTTTTTTTTTTTTTAAAGACTGATTGCGCTGCACATGCTCTTGGCACTCGAGATCTTTGTTGCCTCATGTGTGCTCTTAGTTGCAGCGTGCAGGATCTAGCTCCCTGTTGCTATTGTTTAGTCACTAAGTCATATCCAACTCTTGTGACCCTATGGACTGTAGCCCACCAGGTTCCTCTCTTCATGGGATTTCTAGGCAAGAATACTGGAGTGGATTGTCATCTCCTTCTTCAGGGAATCTTCTTGACCTAGGAACTGAACCCTCGTCTCCTGCATTGGCAGACAAATTCTTTACCACCAAGCCCCCAGGGAAGCCTAGCTCCCTGACTAGGAATCAAATCCAGGCTCCCTGCATTAGAAGCACAGAGTCTTAACCACTGGACCACCAGGGAGTTCCCTAAAGGTTTCTTTTGATAAGTATAAAATCAGACTTCTAAGTGACAAGAAAGCATTCCACCCTAGTTTAATTGTCAGAGTTTTTCTTTTGCAGAAATATATGAGATAAAGTGCAATTTACTAATGTCTCAGTTTCCATGGAATATGGCACTTAAAAATTAAAAATGGCTTCTATGTATGAAATTCTAAGTGTAATGGGACTGTAAAGGAAGAAATTGTGGGGTGAAGAAAATCTGGAATTTTTTTGTTGAAAAGAACTGAAAAGTGGTTTCACTAGCTGTACACGAAGCTCTCCATAAATCATCCCTAATGCGACCCCCCCCCCATATGCCATCATTATTTACATATTTGGGACAAAAGCTTTGAAGAAGTTAGCATGTTTTTCAGTGTCCACACACTGCATTAGCATAATCCAGTTAAAGCTGTTGAAATGTAGCAGAATCCATACTGCTTGTGTTGTTTTGGGTGCACACTGAAAGATATTTCTCCCCCAAGAAGTGTTTTTTTTATAATTTTATTTATTTATCTATTTAGGCTATGCTGGGTCTTCATTGCACACGGTTTTTTTTTTTCCCTCTAATTGCAGTGAGCAGGGGCTACTCTCTAGTTGCAGTCCACAGGCTTCTCTTTGAGGTAACTTCTCTCTGTTACTAAGCAGGGGCTCTAGGATCCACAGGCTTACCGCTCCCAGCCTCTAAAACACAGGGTCAGCAGTTGTGGAGCGCAGGCTTAATTGCTTTGTGACATGTTGGATCCCCCTGAATCAGGCATGGAACCTGCGTTTCCTGCATTGGCAGGTGGAGTCTTTACCACTGAGCTGCCAGGAAAGCCTGCCAAGAATGATTCGCCCAAAGATCTTTCTATCAGTGCCCACATGTTTCTGAATCCATGCTGGTGTGCTGCTCAAGATCTGCTTCATGAACGCCAGTTCTTCCTAGATGTTTTGCTCTTGTTGTATTCATATATTTGCTTTGTTTTTACTTTTCAGTGAAATCTTAACTGGAAAAGATGTCAGGCATATCACTAGGAGGCCTCCAGGTGAAAATGAGAGAACTGTGATCACATTTGGTGATTAAGAGTTACTGACCACATTGGAAAAGGCAGAAGTTTAAGGATATCAGCTGTATGTGCTGACTTGGTGAAAACTCAATCTCCAATCTATGTGTGATGACGCCATTTAGATTACCAGTTCACTTCAGTTCAGTTCAGTCACTCAGTCATGTCTGACTCTTTGCGATCCCATGAATCACAGCATGCCAGGCCTCCCTGTCCATCACCAACTCCCAGAGTTCACTAAAACTCATGTCCATCGAGTCGGTGATGCCATCCAACTATCTCATCCTCTGTCATCCCCTTTTCCTCCTACCCCCAAACCTCCCAGCATCAGGGTCTTTTGCAATGAGTCAATTCTTCACATGAGGTGGCCAAAGTATTGGAGTTTCAGCTTCAGCATCAGTCCTTCCAAAGAACACCCAGGACTGATCTCCCTTAGGATGGACTGGTTGGATCTCCTTGCAGTCCAAGGGACTCTCAAGAGTCTTCTCCAATACCACAGTTCAAAAGCATCAATTCTTCGATGCTCAGCTTTCTTCACAGTCTAACTATCACATCCATACATGACCACTGGAAAAACCATAACCTTGACTAGACGGACCTGTGTTGGCAAGGTAATATCTGCTTTTCAATATGCTATCTAGGTTGGTCATAACTTTCCTTCCAAGGAGTAAGCGTCTTTGGAATGTGCTAAATCCAGATCATTCACAATGAATATGTCTTATGTGTGGATCTAAGAAATGGAGAATTATGTTTCTAATGATTATACACTGAAATAATATTTAGACACATTGGATTAAATAAAATATGCTATTAAACTATTTTCAGTTGTTTTTTAATGCAGCAACTAGAAAATTTAAATTTCGTTTTGTGGCCTGTATTGTATTTTTATTAGATAACACTGTCCTAAACAATGTACAGGGCACTTCCCTCAAAATACCCTGTAAAGAGCATTACAATATCCATTTTAAAGGATGAGTCAACTGAGACAGAGAGGTTAGGCATTGCCAGTCATCAGCTTCTATCCCTTGTGATTCAGACAGTAAAGTATCTGGTGTATATAATTCAGGAGCTACAAAAGATCCAAGTTTGATCCCTGGGTGGGTAAGATTCCCTGGGAGAGAACATGGCAACCCACTCCAATATTCTTGCCTGGAGATTCCATGGACTGAGGAGGCTGGCAGTCTACAGTTCATGGAGTCGCTAAAAGTCAGACACAACTGAGTGACTGACACACACACAGAGTCTCTGTGGTGTTTTGGCTCTAAATCTACTGAGGTCTTTTTCTAGCACAGCAGCTTCTCCTTTGTAGCAAATCCTTCCCTTCCAATCACAGACTATCCATCCGAGTCCAAGCAGCAATGGTGCAACCTCCTTAAATTGACAAGAACAAGAAGGTGGAAAGCTAGGGCAGAAGTTGTGAAACCCACACCGTAGTGAAACGGAAAGTTGCTCAGTCATGTCTGACTCTTTGAGATGCCATGGACTATACAGTTCATGGAATTCTCCAGGACAGAATACTGGAGTGGGTAGCCAGTCCCTTCTCTAGGGATATCTTCCCAAACCAGGAATCGAACCCAGGTTTCCCACATTGCAGGCAGATTCTTTACCAGCTGAGCCACCAGGGAAGCCCCACACTGTAGGGAAAGAAGCAAATTAGCCAAGATGGCGTGGTCAGGCTCTCTAACCCCACACCCTCTCCCTCACCCCACATTTTGTAAATAATGATTTTGTTTAATGGCTGAGCTCACTTATAGCACTCCGCATGCATGTCATGATGTACCCACTTGGTCACGGCCCACCTTTGCTCTGTAAGCATATAAGTTCCACCTGAAAAAGCCTATCTGGCTACCTTATGGCTGCATTGTGGCGGTGAGTCTGCGTTAGGTCTGTATCTGCTAGGTCAACCACGAGAGGCGAGAATACAGCGTGTGTGCTACTATGCCAGTCAGGAGAGAATGCACCTGTTTGCAGTTCCTACGACTCCTTCAGTTTTCTTCCAGCTTCCCTGCTCACGCCTTACCTACCCTGAGTGCATAGAATGAGAAGCGAGACACACAGTAAGTCTCCTTGGTCCCACACTGGGCTGGGATGAACATGGTTCTGATGCGCCTCGGAGGCCTGGGCCAGCGTGAGACCCCAAGAACTGACAGCAGTGAGGACTATTTGGGCTCCAGGCCACACCTCCTTAGGAGACATCACCTTAGAAGATGCACATGCTGGGGCCCTGGCCAATCTCCAAATAACTATCTTCCTCCCAGCTCCACCTTCTGTAGAAGGACCTGAAGTGCTCAGGGAAGAACGTGGACTAAGAGGGCGCAATGAACCAGTGAAGTGTTCAGCTCTAACTGTCGTGTCCTAGAAAATAATGTGACAAAAAGGATCCCAGGGTTTTGCAAGTCTCTTCTGAAGCGTCCAAGCTGGTCTGCCTGTATTCACTGGGGAAGGAGTATGTGCATCATGGGAGCCATGCTTTGTCAGTTACTGCTCCTCCGGGCAAGGACCATCTCCATTGCACATGCGCAAAGGAAAGCTGTCTAGAGAGCTGGGTTGAGTCCCGAGCAAAGGATAGCTGGGCTCAGGTGTGCAGATGTCGCCCCAGCACCTCCATGTGATGAAAAGGGGCCATAGCAGCAACACTGGAAAACTGTCAGTGTCCTCAGGGCAAAGTGAGAAAGTGAGTTCTGAACACTGTCCCTGGAGGCAGGGTGGAAAAAGGACAGAAGAACAGGTATCTAAAAGATAAAAGAAGAGAGAACAAGTTGTGTTTGAGTCCTGGATTTTACTGTTTATTTTTCATAAAAGTGAGAGAGTCAATTCCTAGGCAGGTTGATAAGAAGTCCGGAGTCCCCAAGGAGAAAAAAGGGGTCTGAGGCTCTTGAAGTGGAGATAGGGGTCTGGAATTCTCAAGGAGGAGGAAAGGACAAATATCTTTTTTTTTTTTTTTTTCCCCTCTACATTCCTTAGTCTTAGTCACATAAAACACTTTTTTCCCTTTAATCCCAGAACTGATGATTACACAACAAACAACTCAGTTTAAACTCTGTACTAAGGATTATATAACAATAATGTATCCTGTTTGACCAACACAGACAGCCCTGGTGGCTCAGATGGCAAAGCATCTGCCTGCAATGTCGGGAGACCCAGGTTCAATCCCCAGGTCAGGAAGATCCCCTGGAGAAGGAAATGGCAACCCACTCCAGTATTCTTGCCTAGAAAATCCCATGGATGGAGGAGCCTGGTGGGCTATAGTCCATGGGGTCGCAAAGAATCGGACAGGACTGAGTAACTTCATTCATGCAGAGAGCATATTAAAAAGCAGAGACATTACTTTGCCAACAAAGGCCCGTCTAGTCAAGGCTATGGTTTTTCCAGTAGTCATGTATGGATGTGAGAGTTGGACTATAAAGAAAGCTTTTTGAACTGTGGCGTTGGAGAAGAAGACTCTTGAGAGTGACTTGGACTATAAGGAGATCCAACCAGTGCATCCTAAAGGAAATCAGTCCTGAATATTCATTGGAAGGACTGATGCTGAAGCTGAAACTCCAATATTTTGGCCACCTGATGTGAAGAGCTGACTTATTTGAAAAGTCCCTGATGCTGGGAAAGATTGAGGGCGAGAGGAGAAGGGGATGACAGAGGATGAGATGGTTGGATGGCATCACCGACTCAATGGACATGAGTTTGAGTGAACTCCAGGAGTTGGTGATGGACAGGGAGGCCTGGTGTGCTGCAATCCAAGGGGTCACAAAGAGTTGGACACTACTGAGCGACTGAACTGAACTGAACTGATCCTGCTTGAGGGTAGTTTCTCCTTCCTGAAAATCTTCTGGCTAATCCTGTTATCTTAAAATGTAAATTATGGGAGTGGGTCTAGTCAGATCTTTACAACCTTGAGACATTCTTTTGACTTATTGTAATAACTAATTAAACTATATAACTCCCTTGCTAACACTAGTGAGGGGGCATTCCCCGCCCTCCCCCCTTCTGATGTCTATGTCAGAACCTTTCTCTGTCCCTTTTTCACTTTAATAAAACTCTGCTACACAAAAGCTCTTGAGTGATCAAGCCTGGTCCCTGGTCCTGAAGCTAAACCTTTTTCAGTGATCATGAATCGGTCATTGTTCACTGTAAGCAATCAAAGGGAATCATTTAAATTTTCTGTCTTTTTTTACAAGGATACCACTGTTTCTAGTATCAAGTTGTTGTAATATACATTATAAAAGGTCTGGCACTTAACAGATTGCAAAGATGACTGTGGCTTGGAAAAGCTGCTGTGCGGAAGTTTCATTCCTAAGTGTAGTCACAAAAAAAAAAAAAAAAAAAAAATCAAAGGGAGAGAGAAGATAAATATTTGGGGCGGGTGAAGGGCATCCATGTTGTTTTTCCTTACTTCCATTGTTTTTATAAATGGAGACAATTTACACGATCAACTTATTTACTTTAGAGCAGTTCCTAGGGAGTTATTGAGCTTAAAGTCCTTCTCTAATGGTTAAAGAGTCAATATTCTGTTCCATAATCTTGCTAGCTGAGCCCAGTGCAGGAGATGAGCCTGGATCAGGTAAGTCCATTATGAGACTGTAATCAGTGTTTTTGTTGTTGTTGTTGTTGTGTTCCTGAAAGAACATTGGGGGCATTCATATGTGATGGATCTTTAAATGTTCTTGTGAGATTCTAGAACAGTGTGAGTAGTAACCACGGGTGCACTGTGAGACAGGAAAGAAAAATGAATACCTGAGTTAGCAGTTGGTATCTGCTAGTATAACTGACTGTCCCCAGGGCAACCCCCCACCTGACCCCCCAATGCCCAGTGTTCACTGTTGCCTGGTGAAGGCTGCTTATTGGGAACACTGGGAGGTTTTTCTTCACCAAAGCAGAGTGAACAGGAAGTTCCAGAGGGTGAATATCCCTGAAAGAAGTCCTCAGGCAATGATGGACATAGAATCTTTGCACTAAAATTCTTTAAAACTGCATTAAAACTGACTTGCATTTTATACTGTCTTATAGAATTCCCTAGAACAGCAGTCCCCAATCTTTTTGGTGCCAGGGACCAGGTTCATGGAAGACAATTTTCCCATGGATCAGAGGGTAGAGAGTTGGGGATGGTTTTAGGATGATTCAAACACATTCCATTTATTGTGTATTTTATTTCTATCATCATTACATCAGCTCTACCTCATCATCACCCATCAGATCCCAGGGGTTGGGGACTCCTGTTGTAGAAAATTCACATCTCTATTTCTTTTGGTGTTAATTCCCTCTTAAATCTTGTATGGGGTTTCTTCCTTTCCCAGTCTCATTTCCACATTCCTCACTCTGTGTTTCCTAATGTCATCTTCTGTTAAACCTGATTGCTCTTAAGGCTTGTCTCAGGAGCTGCCCCTAGAGGGACACACTCAGACACATTTTGGCTTCTTCCAGGTGATCGCAATGATGAGGTAGTGTGTGGCCTGGAACCTAGAGTTTTTACTGGGCTCCCCAGGTGGCTCAGTGGTAAAGAATCTGCCTACCAATGCAAGAGACATGAGTTTGATCCCTGGGTCAGGAAGATCCCCTGGAGCAGGAAATGGCAACCCGTTCTGCTAACCTTGCCTGGGAAATCCCATGGAGAGAGTGTGGTGGGCTACACATCAAGGGGTCACAAAGAGTCAGATATGGCTGAGCAACTGAGCACAGCACACACACAGCAAACGTACACCGGACGTGAAGTAATCCAAAGGGACAGAATCCGAATCCCCTAGCATGTCTAGGTAGTGGCCTTCATCACAGCTGGCACCTGGATACCTGGTCAAGAAGACAGAGCACAGCGCTGGATATAAAGAGGGAGAGTCTAAAACATGGAACTGGAGGGAAGAGGCACTCCTTATCCGGATGACATATAAATGGTATGAGTGTCCAAGAATGCCAGGCTGGTAATCGGGGTTTATCAGAAGCACAGGGTGCCGTCTTGAGGTAGCAGATGAAGTCATTCGACGTAGAACTGATGTGGCCTGAACCTGCCTGACAGTAATTTTCGGTACTCAAGCCTGACACTAAGCTTTTTGCTTAGTACTGCTTCTTTTAATTCTAACAAAGATAGTGACATATGGTGTTATCACCTCTATTCTATAGGTAAAAAAAAAAACTGAATTTTTTTGTTGTTAATTTATTTATTTTAATTGGAGGCTAATTACTTTGCAATGTTGTAGTGGGTTTTGCCATACACTGAAATGAATCAGCCATGGGTGTACATGCGTTCCCCATCCTGGACCCCCCTCCCACATCCATCCCCTTACTTTTTCAAAGTCATCTTCCTGGAAAATGGTGGAGGGACCCACTACTGACTAATTTCATAGTTTATGCACCTTTTGGTAAAAATACAAAGCAGAATCTCCTGGACTTCTGTGGGTACATTTCCTCAAGAGGATGGGCCATAAAGTGACATGGGGACTCCAGGGATTTATACTCTCTTTATTATCAGATCTCATGTCTATACAGAAGATCCGTAGGAGGGGCTAAGGAATTAAAGTGCAGGTTCCCAGGTGGTGCTAGTGGTAAAGAATCTGCCTGCCAATGTAGGTAGACATAAGAGACCTGGGTTCAATGCCTGGGTCAGGAAGATGGCCTGGAGGAGGGCACAGCAACCCACTCCAGTATTCTTGCCTGAAGAATTTCATGGGCAGAGGAGCCTGGCAGGCTATAGTCCATGGGGACACAGAGTTGAACAAGACTGAGCACACGTGTTGTTGATCACAAAAGAGGTGATCACAAAAGCCAGAGAAGCTGTAGAAAGATGATGTACAATTAGTTGTGCATACATCGCTTCTTGGTGCTCAGATATTAGGGCAGTCTCCAAATTAACCCAGGATCCCCTTGATTGGGAAGACAATAGTGTTATTTTGTTTAAAGAATTTACTTTTCATTGTGAGGCATACTATATAAAAAAGCACATACAATAAAAAATATTTTGCTTACTAAGGATTGTAAAGTGAGCATTCATGAAACCTCTATCCAGATCAAATCATTGAATTTTACCAATCCCTAGACACCCCACAGTTACCCTCAGATTTATAACTCCCTTCCTTCCCTACTGTCTTCTCAGTAGCTAAACTGCATCTGACTGTAGCCTGCAAGGATCCTCTGTCCATGGGATTCTCCAGGCAAGAATATTAGAGTGGGTTGCCATTTCCTTCTCCAGGGTATCTTCACAACCCAAGGATCAACCTCATGTCTCCTGCTTGGCAGATAAATTCTTTACTACTGAGCCACCAGGGAAGCCCTCCCATCTGCTAGCCACATCTTTATACAAAAATATGGTCCTATTTTTGTCCTCACTGCCTTTCTTTCTTTTTAATAATGTTTAATAGTTGTAATGACCACTTATTCATGTGAATATGATAGAGCTTAATTTCTGCTTTTGAGCTTTATATAAATGCTGTATGCAGACTTTCCAGCATTCTGTCTCACTGTGCCAGTATGAACTGACCATTAAAAAAAAAAAATTAACTACAGTGTTTTAGGGATGTTGAAGAAAGTGTGCCAATTTGTTCAGGTTTATCCCTTAGAGGACTTATGTTCAGAAAACATATTATATGTCATGGAGAATAAATAGAGACTTTAAAAGCCACTTGGCAGGTCATATAGTTGTCATGGTCACTGAAGAGGATTTACATGGTTCCCTATTAAGCACTTCTCCTTCATAGGTCAGGTCACATAATTAATGCCTGGATCAACAACAGATTCATGGACAGTGAGGTCATTCCATTGTCAGTCGTTTTCTCACAGGAGAAACTAGAGGATGTTCTTAAGTTTTCTTGCTCCAGGAATGAAGATATTGAATTGCAGCTTTGATACTTTGATTCATACCTCCTTTCCTAGAGCACTTTGCTTTGGCCCCTGGAAAATTCTTACTTGGTCTTCAATGTTCAGCTCAAATATCACTTCTCAGATGAGACTTTCTACTGTCTTCCCTCTGAGGAGGAGATAATCTCCAGAAATTCACTGCCTTAGGGAGTGCTTGGGAGGAGAAAATGGCAACCCACTCCAGTATTCTTGCCTGGAGAATCCCAGGGACGGTGGAGCCTGGTGGGCTGCCATCTATGGGGTCACACAGAGACGGACACGACTGAAGGGACTTAGCAGCAGCAGCAGCAGCAGGGAGTGCTTGAATCTAATTCTGTTGCCAATAACACAGCAGCAGCATTATGTTTACATGCTGGTCTTCTCTGCTCCACATTAAGAGACTTGGGAAGAGGGACAGTACCCATTTATCTTCTCCCTTCTCAGTGATGAGCATATAGGCATCCACTCACTTTTGTTGGATCAATCAGTCAATCAATCAATGAAAGGATAGATAAAGTCCTGTAGAGGGAAATTAATTAATGGCAGAGACTCACTGAATCTTAAATCAGAAAGACACGGCAAGGTTATAAATTATAATAGTCAAGGGGAGATGGAGAAACTTTCAAGAAGTGATGAATGGGGAAGATACCACAGGATGGGTGACATAGATGCTTAATCCAAGAACACAGAGCATGTCAGAGATGTGGTGAGATGGTTATCATTTTAGCCAGAGCACTATTCATCTGGCCTAAAAGGAGGCATGCCAGACCATGATGATCTCTTTCATAACCTGATGACATTTGAGTAATACTGGAGTGGGTTGCCATTTCCTTCTCCAATGCAGGAAAGTGAAAAGTGAAGTCACTTAGTCGTGTCCGACTCTTAGCGACCCCATGGACTGCAGCCTATCAGGCTCCTCCATCCATGGGATTTTCCATGCAAGAGTACTGGAATGGGGTGCCATTGCTTTCTCCATATTAATCTTAAAGAAAGCGTTATTTCCATAAAAACATAAATGTCACACACACACACACACACACGCAGCATGTGTGCATGCTCAGTCACGTCTGGAGCTGGAGTGAGTTGCCATTTCCTACTCCAGGGGATCTTCCCAACCTGGGGATCAAGCCTGCCTCTCTTGCATCTCCTGCACTGGCAGGTGGATTCTTCACCATATAAAGAGAGCTCTTTGTGGATATGGAGAATATACATGACTGATTGGTTGGGGAAACTTGGAAACTTCTACAGGTTATTTACTTTTAAATACTTGGACAAAACACGCTTTTGTAATGGAAGCTATTTTAAGTTCAAAAATTTCAGTTCATCTTCCTGAAGGTTTCAGGAACCTACCTGTTTAATCCATGCAACACAGAGTGGTGAAATGATCATTTAACATTATGGTGTACTTGGAGGTGCCTTAAAAGTCAAAACGCAGAGCTTCTGATTAACAACATTCTTGCTCATGAACCTGAGTGTTTCTGGGATCAGATGCCCTTGCTGTCAAAAATCAGTGCTGAAATCCCTATTCAAGTGTTTGTTTCCTTCTTCGTTCCATTACTAATAACATTCCCCTGCCCACCTCATAATTCTAAGTGATACAATATAGTGTGTAACAACCACGAGCTACTGGGTCTTCCCTGGGAGCTCAAACTATAAAGACTCTGCTTGCATTGCAGGAGGCCTGGGCTCAATCGCTGGGTCAGGAAGATCCCCTGAAGGAGGAAATGGCAACCCACTCCAGTATTCTTACCTGAAGAATTCCATGGACAGAGGAGCCTGTCAGGCTACAGTCCATGGGATCACAAAGAGATAAACACAACTAAATGACTAACATTTCCCTTTCCACTTTCATAGTGATAATAACTATGGTAACATTCATAAATGCATTTGTTTCTATCCAAACAAAGGTGCTATACAAATATAGAAAATGGTTATGACTACTAGTTATGGAACTTGACACACCAAAATGTTGCAGTTGCATGGTCAGGAAGCTTTGAAATGAAAAAGGAGAATGTCTGATTTTTTTTTGAGTGAGGATCGAGATGGTAGCTTTTATTTTATATTAGAATATAGTTGATGTATGGCAAAACCAATACAATATTGTAAAGTAATTAGCCTCGGATTAAAATAAATAAATTTAAATTTAAAAAAAGAATATAGTTGATTGACGGACTTCCCTAGTGGCTCAGAGAGTAAAGCGTCTGTCTACAATGTGGGAGACCTGGGTTCAATCCCTGGGTCGGGAAGATTCCCTGGAGAAGGAAACGGCAACCCACTCCAGTACTCTTGCCTAGAAAATCCCATTGATGGAGGAGCTTGGTGCAGGCTACTATCCATGCAGTCACAAAGAGTCAGGCACGACTGAGCAACTTCACTTCATTTCACTTGTCGTTGATTGACCATGTTATGTTAGTTTCAGGTGTACAGCAAAATGATTCAGTTATACATGTATATATCCTTTTTCAGATTCTTTCCCCATATAGGTTATTTCAGAGTCCTGAATAGAGTTCCCTGTGCTACAGCAGGTCCTTGTTGATTATTTTATACAAAGTAGTGTGTATATGTTAATCCCAGCCTCCTGAGACAGCAGATGTTCTAACCTAAGTCTTAGGTTTGGCATTGCTCTTCCTGGCAGATATTTTTATTTTCTGTATCCCAAATCCTCTCAAATATGCATTTCACTCTTTCACACTAATACATATTTGGGTGTTCATTCTGAATCATGGTCAACTCTCTCATGCAAACCCAAGTTTGCATCTAAGAGGTCCTAGTCGACCCAGTGACTTGAGGATGGAGAGATGGATCTCACTGTTTCCTTCTCTGTGCTCTTCATATTGATAAAATGAAGAAGTTGAATGAGGTGATCTCTTAAGTTTCTTTCAGCTCAGAAGTTTTTAAGTAACATGAAATGTCTCTTGTCTAAAGGCAGAAGAAGATTGTTAAGTTACATGCAGCTTATCAAAACTTATCGCCCCCCCTATATATTCTTATACATTTAAATAAAAATGGCCATGTAAGGTGTGGTTTGTGGAGAAGGCAATGGCAACCCACTCCAGTACTCTTGCCTGGAAAATCCCATGGACAGAGGAGCCTGGTAGGCTGCAATCCATGGGGTCGCTAAGAGTCGGGCACGACTGAGCGACTTCACTTTCACTTTTCACTTTCATGCATTGGAGAAGGAAATGGTAACCCACTCCAGTGTTCTTGCCTGGAGAATCCCAGGGATGGTGGAGCCTGGTGGGCTGCCGTCTATGGGGTCGCACAGAGTTGGACATGACTGAAGCGACTCAGCAGCAGCAGCAAGGTGTGATTTGAGGGTTAATTTTTAATGACTTTATTTTAGGCATTTGCAAATGTTCTCCTTCAGGTGAAGATAAAGGATGCATCTATCTGAATCCTATTCAGAACTTCTTTCATCATCTTCCTTCATAGCTTTGACCTCTCTTTTAAGTTTTGAGCCTCCTCTGTGCATCACACTTTTAGCATCCTTATCAGTTCTATATCAGATTGTTTTTCTTCCTGTCTAAACCTTTGGATAAATTACAGCATGTTTCAGTCACTTTCCCTCTAGTAGCAGCACTAAGTACATACACATTTTGGGTGGTCTTCGGGCATATATCTTGGTTTAATTTGATCTATATCACATATCCCAGGAAGGAGAATGGACCAGGCTGCTGTATATTTTTCCCACTGCTCTCAGCAAGCCATTCATCAGTAGTTATTATGCACCTACTTTGTAGGGCGTAATTCTATGTAGCTCTAGGCTGGAGCTGAGATCCAGTTGTGAGGTTTTAAGGGATTTCTACATCTGGTTGTTAAACACAGCCATTGCTAAACAGTACATGATAGAAACCAACAGTTAAATAATGCAGGTAAAAAGGGAAATTAATAGATACTACAAATCATGATTTGAGTATTTTACCAACCTTACTATTGTATATGCTCAAGAGGTGGCTGAAGTCACTGCATTGTGTGCTGTGATGCAAATGCCATATATGGATATTGCTCATCATCCCTTTACAACTCTGCATGCGTTGATACCATGTTGGTTGCTTGAAACTGGCCAAAAGACTTCCCAGGTGGTCTAGTGGTTAAAAATTTGCCTTCCAATGTAGACGATGCAGGTTCCATCCCTGGTTGGGAAGCTAAGATCTCACATGACTCCTGACCAAAAAACCAAAACATAAAACAGAAGCAATAGTGTAACAAATTCAATAGAGACTTTAAAAATGATCAACCAAATAAATTGCTCAAAGTGGGAATATTTCCACTACAAAATTTGGCAAATGCTACAAGTGGGCCCTCCTGCACCCCTACCCAGCCGACTGAAAACACTTAGCACATCACTGCTTCTAGGTGATGTATAAAGTCTGAGTTGAAAAGTAACCATAGCGTTTGGGGAAGTGCAGCGTCCACGGGTAAGCTGGGGCAAAGGTGTCAGAATAGCACATTGAATGCTAGTGCTGATTTATAATTAAAAGATAAGTCCAAGATAATTAAAAGGTAACCAAGAGAAACATCCTGTTCTTTGGGCCGAGTACTATAATTAAGCTCAACATACACTTTACCCGCTGGAATAGAGTAGGAAGCAGGTGCTGCGTCTTCTGAATGCAGTGAAAAATGCAGTTGGGGAGGTTTCTGATGGACTTTGTTACAAAGCGGATAGCTACTCTCTCTCTTTGTCAATAAAAATTAGAGGGATAGAAACAGTTTTACAAATCCAGAACGCCTGAGGTTTAGCTATAAAATATGTCTCCCAACTTTTATTTGAGGTTGATACAAATGTTTGAGCCAGTTTACTTTTAATACTCTTGAATTAAAGACTTACAAGTTATTCAGCAATTCTCTGGTGTTATGAATCACCCCTCATTTATAAGGAAGGCAACTGGCATTAACTAAGCATCAACCATGTGCCAGACAACTTCTTAGATACTTAATATAGGCAATTGTCTTGTCTCCTGTGCTCTGTAAGGGAGGGATGAACAGGGAAGAGAGAAAATGAATACGCAGTGGACACATGCGTATTCTGCACGTACATTGTCTGGAATCATTGCACCAAGTTGAAAAGATATTATTTATGCTCATTTTACAGTAACATTGAGCTTGGAAAAAATTTTAAAGAAACCTTTCTAAATTGACATTGCAAGAAAGTGACAGAGCTAAGATTTTTTGAACATATATATATAGACTTTCTATTAAACATTTTTTTTTCTTTTTCATTAGGGTTTATTTCAGAATACTGAATATAGCTTTCTGCGCTATAAAGTGGGCCCTTGTTGTTTATCCACTCTATATATAATAGCTTGCATCTGCTAATCCCAAACTCCCAATCCATCCCTCCTTCACCTTGTCTCCTTTATGGCAACCACAAAGCTGTTCTTTATTTCTGTGACTCTGCTGAATGGATAAAGAAGATGTGTACGTACATGTATATGTATATACACATATATAGAACAGGATACTCAGTTCAGTTTAGTCGCTCAGTTGTGTCCGACTCTTTGCGACCCCATGAATCGAAGCACGCCAGGCCTCCCTGTCCATCACCAACTCCCGGAGTTCACTCAGACTCACGTCCATCGAGTCAGTGATGCCATCCAGCCATCTCATCCTCTGTCGTCCCCTTCTCCTCCTGCCCCTAATACCTCCAAGCATCAGAGTCTTTTCCAATGAGTCAACTCTTCGCATGAGGTGGCCAAAGTACCAGAGTTTCAGCTTTAGCATCATTCCTTCCAAAGAAAGCCCAGGGCTGATCTCCTTCAGAGTGGACTGGTTGGATCTCCTTGCAGTCCAAGGGACTCTCAAGAGTCTTCTCCAACACCACAGTTCAAAAGCATCAATTCTTCGGCACTCAGCCTTCTTCACAGTCCAACTCTGACATCCATACATGACCACTGGAAAAACCATAGCCTTGACTAGTTGGACTTTACTGCTCAACCATTAAAAAGAATAATGCCATTTTCAGCAACAGGGATGGACCTAGAGATTATCATACTAAGTGAAGTAAGTCAGAAAGAGAAAGACAAATACCATATAATATCATTTAGGTGTAGAATCTAAAATATAGCACAAACGAAATTACGGATCAACCAACATTTTTAAAAATGTGTATTACATGCTAGGGGATGACCTGGATGAAGGAAAATGTTTAATGTTGTGTCATCTCTCTATTTATAAAGTTTATACATCTTAGGAGGGGAACATACATAATTATCGTCACTTGAGTGAATATTATTATGAGCCCAGCACACTAAGTTCATCAGAAGCCTATTCAGCATGGTCCTCAGAGCTCAGTGCAGGCATCTGGGAGCACTCTAGATTAAGCTTAAAGGACATACAGGAATTTGGCAGATGGGATGGAATGGAGTGGGTTAACAGCATTCTAGACAGAGGGGAGAGCGTCTGCAAAGGACTGGATTCAGAACCACCAAGGCAAGTCAATCATACTAAGAGCTAAAATACTTTCAATCCTTGTAATACATCTCAGAGGAGACTTAGCTATCATAAATGAGGTTGTTCAAGGTGATGAAGTGACTAGATCATGCATTTCTATATAATTACATAAAGTTTGGCTTTTTATCTTGAGGATAGTGCTCCAAACAAGGACACAATATTATCAGGCTCTTTTTTTTATATGTGTAACAAATAGAAATCTGACTAGTAACTCTATTGTTTAAAGTCTATTGTTCTGTTTTTTCTTTTTTTTTTGTAAGAACTGAATGGTTCATGGCCAAAATCTAAGTATAGTGCCTGAGGTGAAGTAAGTCTCAGTTGACGCTATCTTTCTGTTTGTGTAATATTTCATGGGCTGTCTCTGGCTCTCCCCCAATCTCATCTTTAGCTACTCTCATTTTGGGATTCAACATACCACCTGCTCGGAGAAGGCAATGGCAACCCACTCCAGTACTCTTGCCTGGAAAATCCCAAGCTGCATGGGGTCGCTAAGAGTCAGATACGACTGAGCATCTTCACTTTCACTTTTCACTTTCATGCATTGGAGAAGGAAATGGCAACCCACTCCAGTGTTCTTGCCTGGAGAATCCTAGGGATGGGGGAGCCCGGTGGGCTGCCATCTCTGGGGTTGCACAGAGTCTGACACGACTGAAGCTAATTAGCAGCAGCATACCACCTGCTTGGGGTATTTTCCCACATGAAGCATCACTTTCCTGAAGTTCACCAAGTGAGCTCTTGGTAGATTTTTTTAACAACAAAGGCTAGAACAGAACCAATAGCTGGAAGCATAGCTTTTATCATATTGCAGGAATAACAGTTAGAGGGGTTCCCAAGACGTTCCAAATGATTCATTGAAGAATTAACCAAAGAAATTGTTGGCTTGGAGGGGGAGTGGGGACTTAGTGTTTAATGGGGACAGAGTTTCAGTTTAAGAAAGTGAAAAAATTTGGAAGATAGATGATGATGAGAGTTGGACAACAATGTGAATGTATTCAGTGCCACTGAACTGTACAGTTGAATATGGTTTAAAGAATATTGGAAAAGACTCTGATGCTGGGAAAGATTAAAGGCAAAAGGAGAAGAGGGTGGCAGAGGTTGGGATGGTTAGATAGCATCACCAACTCAAAGGACACGAACCTGGGAAAACTCCAGGAGATAGTGGAGGACAGAGAAGTCTGGTGTGCTGCAATCTATGGGGTTGCTGAGTTGGACACAACTTAGCAACAGAACAACAACAACAAAATAGTATATTTTATGACTTTTACTACAGTAAATAAAAACATTAAAAAAAGACAAAGTCAGCATGAAAAAATTTAATTCTAAAAAAAAAAAAAAAATCACATGGCCTGGAGATCATGAGATCTTATGATAATGTGAAAAACTTTACGACCTCTTCTGCTCTGTTTGCTGTCCACTTTTAAGCCATAGAGGAATAGCAAGAGCAGTGTGAGTAGGAGAATAGAAAAGAGAGGAAAGAAAAAATTAGATTCTTTCCACTTTTCTAATTAAGGAGAAAAGAGGCTTTAAACTAGTAATAATGTATTCAAACTATATTTAATATCTGGAAGAATATTTTTAATAGAATTGAGAATGTGATGACAATTAAAAATGACCATGGAACTTATCTATTTTCTATGAGTAATTATAAAATTTGCAGAACTGCTTGAGTTTTTATTAAATGGCGGTTGGAAAAAAATGTCCTTACTGAATATATTTTTTATGAGAAAGTAAGAAACAAAATAAAGTTATGTATTTATTATGTTATATTAATTGTATTCTTAAATTAGTCCTAAAATAGCCCTAAAATAGAATATTTGAATATCAAATTCAATGGGCTTAGTTTGAAGTGGGAAAAAAATGAAAAAAGATGATAAATTCTGAGACACATAGCAGTCAGGTGAGACCTGAATTTTCTTCAAATGATTATGTTGGAATGAAAAAAAAAGGGAAATGCATAATTCATGCATGACTCACCATGACTGTATTAAAGATTAATCATAGAGGTCACAAACCAAAGACGCAGTGATTGGAATTCTGATAAAGATGGAGAGTTTGAAGCTGTTTACCTTTTTACACGTCTTGCTTCATATACTCAGGACAACCCACCTTTGCAGGTCCTTCTTTTCATAACTGGATTTCAAATGATTTTTGGAGTAGGTCAAGCCTCAGTAGCTCCTGTAACTTTGCAGTGTTATCTTTGGAAAATTTAATCACCTTCCTAATCCTACCTCCAAGCCCACATGCTGCCCCATTTCAAAATAACCCAAACAAGATCTTCATATCAGTTCCCCTGGCAACTCACTGCTCTTAGCCTTGCCTGACACACTGTTCCCTCACACTGTTCCCTTCACCGGATGTATTTTCTCTCTCACTGCTGCAATTTCATTTCTTAAGACTCCTCTTTCTATTCTTGTAACACTGTTCTCATTTACAATGAGATAGCTTGCTACTTTGTGTTATAACAGGGTCTTTCTGCTTATGCTCCTAGACTGTAGATTTCTTTGTGTAATTAAATGTAGGGAACAGGGCTAGACTTCTATTTATAAACACTTCCAATATGGCTTCCCTGATAGCTCAGTTGGTAAAGAATCCACCTGCAATGCAGAAGACCCCGGTTCAACTACCCACTCCAGTATTCTTGGGCTTCCTTTGTGGCTCAGCTGGTAAAGAATCCGCCTGCAATGTGAGAGACCTGGGTTCCATCCCTGTGTTGGGAAGATACTGTGGAGAAGGGAAAGGCTACCCACTCCAGTATTCTGGTCTGAAAAATTCCATGGTGTGTATAGTCCTTGGGGTCACAAAGAGTTGGACATGACTGAGTGACTTTCGCTTTCATGTGTCAGGGACTAGGTTAGATGCCTTGCAAAATATCTTACTTCATCTTCAAAGTTACCCTATCATCTCCATTTTTTAGATGAGTTAACCAACTCAACAAGTTAATTAACTCCTCCAAAGGGTTACTGCTAGGAAGGACATAAACTGGGCCATTTCTGACTCAGTTACTGTGATGCCATTGCATACCGAGATCAGGAGTCAGAGTTTCTTCATTTTTCTGCCCAAACTTTGTGCTTTCTGAGTGCTGCCCATGGATCGTTGGCTCCATCTATCTCTGTGTGTGCTTTCCTGTCTATCTCTTCTGGTTATTTATGTCTCCTTAAGAATTTTCTTAAGATTTCACCCTACGTATGAGTGTATAAGAGGTATTCACCATGAAGAATGGTGGGGGAGGCACCAGGGGCAGACATGATGGTATGAACAGACATGGATAGGGACTTGCTGCATTAATGACCAGCCAGTAAAACAACTTGCCAGTGTGGTGCCAGTGAGCTAATTCAAAGGGAGGACTATGCATTCCAGCCCGAAGTGAAGTGTTAGTCCCCTGGTTGTGTCTGACTCTGTGATCCCATGGACTGTAGCCTACCAGGCTTCTCTGTCCATAGGATTTCCCAGGCAAGAATACTGGAGTGGATAGCGATTCCCTTCTCTGGGGGATCTTCCTGACCCAGGGATCGAATCTGGGTCTTCATGTTTCTTCAATTCAGTTCAGTTGCTCAGTCATGTCCAAGTCTTTGTAACCCCATGAATTGCAACATGCCAGGCCTCCCTGTCCATCACCAACTCCTGAAGTTCACCCAAACTCATGTCCATCGAGTCGGTGATGCCATCCAGCCATCTCATCCTCTGTCGTCCCCTTCTCCTCCTGCCTCCAATCCTTCCCAGCATCAGAGTCTTGGGACCTTTATACCTGTAAGTATATAGCAATGGCATTTTTGTCCATATTTGTAGTTGAGGGAACTAAAGCCTTGAGAGAGAAGATGGTGCTAAAGTCATGGAACAAGGCAATGGCAGAGTTGACGTATGATCCCAAGTCTCTTGACATTCAGTTTAATCTGGCAGTCAGATTCTTTACCGTCTGAATCACCATACATCTAAACAACAGGAGGCACTGGGAAGGTAAGGCAGCCTCTGTAGCTGTGTCACAGGTCAAGCCCATCATCCAGGATGCTCCTGGAGAATGAAGCTCTGTTAAGATGGTCTCTGTTCTACTAGTCCCTGAAGCCTACAGCCCTGTTAGCTGACCCTACTAAACCATTCCTCAACTACCTTCATGTGGGGAGAGAGAATGGTAACTATTCAGCTTATAAGCTTATGCAGACTCTCTGCAAATCACTTTTCTCTCTTGCATAATGAAATTATGCAAGATTAGCCTTGGATTTGTTTTCTTGCCCCTCCTTCACCCCCAGTGAAGGAGGTCCTCTTCAGTAAATGGCTAGGTTATTTTTTTTTTTTTGAAGTGGACCATTTTTAAAGTCTTTCTGTTTTTTTGGCCCCAAGGCATGTAGGATCTTAGCTCCCCAACCAGGGATCAAACCCACACATCTAGCATTGAAAGGTAGAGTCTTAACCACTAGAATGCCAGGGAAGTCCCTGGCTAGTTTAATTTTAAATTCTATTTTACTGGAAGGAAAATAGTAGAATCTCCCATCTCTATAACACCATGTTTCTTAAAGGGCCTTTATACCTGTAATTATGTGACAATGGCATTTTTGTCCATATTTTTAGTTGAGGGAACTAAAGCCTTGAGAGAAAGGATGATTCTGAAGTCATGGAACAAGGTAATGGCAGAGTTGATGTATGATCCCTGGTCTCCTGACATTCAGTTTAATATTCTTTGTGTTGCATCTTTGTTGATTAAAAGGAAAAAAAAAAAAAAGAAATGGTACAATCATCCTGCTCGAGTGTTTGACAGGCTGATACCCTGTGGATTTATTAGCTAGAAGCTCAACACCTGGACTATTTTTGATCACTTGATGGCCCTGGTGACAAGAGTTTGAACCATTCAGAATGAGACTGGTTAGGGGAACAGCATCTCTTTTTACATAAATTACAGCCTTGAACACTTTCAGCATTTGCCTGTATCAGGCACATACACCAGAGAATCATATGAAAGCTGGTGTTTTGTAAGCCCTCTCTGAATATACGCAAAAACTGATGACTCTATAAGGACACGGCTTTTCAAATTAAAAGCTCTGAAAAGAAGTTGGAAGGGCATTTTACTCACGTAGAAAGAATCCATTAAAAGTCTGTTTCCTTATTTTCTCAGCATATTTGACGATAGTGTTCACATACTTAGTTTCAAATGAAGTACAGAAAGTTGCCACTTTACAGATCCACACACTGGAAGCTTTAGACTTCGGCTGACATTCAGACCAACAATAGAACTGTCTCTGAGATGTAGCTCTGTTATTTGTGACTGTGCATGTCCTCAAGTTCCCTGATCCTCAGCAGTCACCTTTCTACTGAATATCTAACTGCACAATCAGAGCTTCTATGCCGTGGACCTGTAACGGGTCCCATCTTTGCTTCCACATCACCAGTCAGTTTTGTGGCATGGTTATAAGGTGATATTTCTGCTCAACCATGAAACAGTCAAGTAAAGACATAAAACAGGTGCTTTGTGTCCCTGGGCCCCATGATTTATCTGCTTATGTTTCCCCATTCCTGGTTTAGTTTGGACCTTCTCTATCATTAGTGATTTCTATTTCTAACTTTTCTTCGTATTATAGTCCAGAACAATTAATTTTATTTTTCATGCTAGAGAGGTTTTGCAATTGTCTTATGCTATTTGTGCCTGTCTTTGGCAAATATAGGAAATCTTATTATTGTGAGTGGAGAAGAGTTGATCATTGGGAACACATCTTTAACTTGCCAAGATTATCTACATCAATTTCAACTCTCCCAGGCTTGATTAAGGGCTTATCTTGCTCACTATACAATCTTGCAAAGAAATAGAGGATCAATGCAAAGAAATAGAGGAAAACAATAGAATAGGAAGGAAAAAAGATCTCTTCAAGAAAATTAGAGATATCAAGGGAACATTTCATGCTAAGATGGGCTCGATAAAGGACAGAAATGGTATGGACCTAATAGAAGCAGAAGATATTAAGAAGAGGTGGCAAGAATACACAGAAGAACTATACAAAAAAGATCTTCACTACCCAGATAATCACAATGGTGTGATCACTCACCTAAAGCCAGACATCCTGGTATGTGAAGTCAAGTGGGCCTTAGGAAGCATCACTAGGAACAAAGCTAGTGGAGGTGATGGAATTCCAGTTGAGCTTTTTCAAATCCTAAAAGATGATGCTGTGACTGTGTGGCACTCAATATGCCAGCAAATTTGGAAAACTCAGCAGTGGCCACAGGACTGGAAAAGGTCAGTTTTCATCCCAGTCCCAAAGAAAGGCAATGCCAAAGAATGCTCAAACTACTGCACAATTGCACTCATCTCACACGCTAGTAAAGTAATGGTAAAAATTCTCCAAACCAGGCTCCAGCAATATGTGAACCGTGAACTTCCAGATGTTCAAGCTGATTTTAGAAAAGGCAGAGGAACCAGAGATCAAATTGCCAACATCTGCTGGATCATGGAAAAAGCAAGAGAGTTCCAGAAAAACATCTATTTCTACTTTATTGACTATGCCAAAGCCTTTGACTGTGTGTATCACAATAAACTGTGGAAAATTCTGAAAGAGATGGGAATACCAGACCACCTGACCTGCCTCTTGAGAAATGTGTATGCAGGTCAGGAAGCAACAGTTAGAACTGGACCTGGAATAACAGACTGGTTCCAAAGAGGAAAAGGAGTACGTCAAGGCTGTATATTGTCACCCTGCTTATTTAATTATATGCAGAGTACATCATGAGAAATGCTGGGCTGGAAGAAGCATAAGTTGGAATCTAGATTACCGGGAGAAATAGCAATAACCTCAGATATGCAAATGATAACTCCCTTATGGCAGAAAGTGAAGAGGAACTAAAGAACCTCTTGATGAAAGTGAAAGAGGAGAGTCAAAAAGTTGGCTTAAAGCTCAACATTCAGAAAACGAAGATCATGGCATCTGGTCCCATCACTTCTTGGCAAATAGATGGGGAAACAGTGGAAACAGTGTCAGACTTTATTTTTCTGGGCTCCAAAATCACTGCAGATGGTGATTGCAGCCATGAAATTAAAAGACGCTTACTCCTTGGAAGGAAAGTTATTACCAACCTAGACAGCATATTAAAAAGCAGAGACATTACTTTGCCAACAAAGGTCCGTCTAGTCAAGGCTACGGTTTTTCCAGTGGGCATGAATGGATGTGAGAGTTGGACTTTAAAGAAAGCTAAGCACCAAAGAATTGATGCTTTTGAACTGTGGTTTTGCGGGAGACTCTTGAGAGTCCCTTGGGCTATAAGGAGATCCAACCAGTCCATCCTAAAGGAGATCAGTCCTGGGTGTTCATTAGAAGGACTGATGTTGAAGCTGAAACGCCAATATATTGGCCACCTGATGCGAAGAGCTGACTCATTTGAAAAGACCCTGATGTTGGGAAAGATTGAAGGCAGGAGGAAACAGGAGGAGAAGGGGACAACTGGAGATGAGATGGTTGGATGCCATCACCAACTCAATGGACATGGGTTTGGGTGGGCTCTGAGAGTTGGTGATGTACAGGGAGGCCTGGCATGCTGCGGTTCATGGGGTCACAAAGAGTCAGATACGACTGAGCAACTGTACTGAACTGAACTGAACTGAACTACAATGTTGGATTGTATCTCAATTTTACCTACTTTTTTCCCCCTCTGGAATTAATTTTATACTCTGATTTTTGTTTTCCCTATAACTTTTTTCTGTAAATAGCTTGATGGTCACTAGCTTTAATTGAGACAAGTTTGCTAATTTCAGTTCTCTGGCTCTGTGTCAGTCAAGATTCAGTCAAGAGAAAATAACTGCATAGTATTTGGTACTAATAAATTTAATATAAAGAATTGGTATTGCTCATTAGATAGAGGAAACCATAAAGAGGCAAGAGTTAAAGGAATATTAAAACATGGAGATAATAGACGTGGGAGGGGGTGAAGAGTTACTTTCTAAGACTAGGATTCACACCCCACAGGAGAAGGCATAGTTGTTGGGAATACACTTTTTTGCATATGCAAGCATTCTCTATGTTTCTCTGGGCCATCACTGCTCAACAGTCACTGGACAAGCAGAAAACACTTCTCCTGGGTGCAGGAAAGCTGAGGCTTGGGAACCAACTGCTGGGTTGCTTGCAAGGGTCCCTAGAAATTTATCTACAGGGAGCCACTGAGACCCACAGAGAAAACTTTCATCTTGCTAGTTCAGCCCCCAAGTTAATTTTGCTTATCTTAACATCCCTGTTCCTTTATTAATACTTGCCACAGGTGCTAGAAGGAGTCTCTCTATTCATTATCCATAGTCTCTCTCTGTTTCATCATGAACCATTTAAAGAAATGTTCGTCATTTTTTTTTTTAACAGAAGGCAAAGAAATAGACAATAAACATGCTGTGGAAAATGTCTGCTTCACTCATTCAAAGTAGCTGGGAATGGTTAAAGAAAAGATTTGATCTTCTGAGAGCAATAAAAGCTCTATCTTTAGTCATTCCACTTTGGCCCATGAGAATCCGCTGTAGTCAACTAACCAAGAAGCATTTACTTTTTGTAGAATCATAAAGTTACTGTTTAGGACAAGGGGGAAATAAAGATATCAGCCAAGTAATTTAACCAAATCTGTCATCCTTCAGAGCCTGCATTCTTCCCTAAATGCACAGCTAGAATTTAATTTTTAAATCAAGAATTTGACATTAGGAGGATAATGATTTCCCCTTCCCCTTCCCTCTCCATGTCAGGATATCTCTAGGTCTTTATTTATACTTTATTTCCTGTTATCACAGAAGTGATACTGCCTATGGAATCTTATCAGGCTTATTGGATTGGGTTTAGGGTCATTATTGGCAAGCGTCTAGCTGTTTTGTCTTGAACAAATCAATGTATGTCTCTAAATCTATTAAATGGGGAACTTATATATAATTCTTTGGCAACAGTTATTGTCACATATTGTTAAGAGATAGTCTTTATTTCCCATGCTAATGTCTACCAGGAACCTCAGAATCTTCAACTACAACATAAAGGAAAGAGGTTGGGTTGAAAGATTTCTATTTTATCATGAAGTAGTAGAAAATTAACTCTAAGCAAACTGAAAATTATAAATATTCCTAATCCTAAAGCAACTACCAAAAATGCAAAAAAAAAGTATAGTTAACAGTCAAATAGATAAATTAGAATGGACTTATGAAAATATTCAAATATATATGAAGGCGGAAGGGAAGAACAGAGAAACAAAATCAAGATGACTAATAATAAAATTAAAACATGATTTCAGCCTTATCAGTGATACAAATAGATTAAATAGCCCAGAAAGAAAACATTTACATGAAAAAAAAAAAAAAAAAAAAAACCTCAAGGCCCAGATTGTTTATCTGATGAATTCCTTCAGTTCATCCTCCTCTTAAAAAGTGGAAAATGAGGGAACACTTCTGGACTCATTTTAAGAGGCCAATTAAGTCTGATGATAGCACATACATTATAAACAAAACACAAGAAAGAAAATAAAGAAAAACAAAAGCAAACGTCTTTCACAAACACACTTTACAAAAATCCTACAAAATAGCAAATAAAAAACATCAGGTTTACTATCTGTATATAAAACAGATAGTAAATCAAGACCAGAAGAGTTTCTCATAAGAATGTTGTTTTAACTTTTGAATAATTAGTTTAATTAATCATCTTAACAAACTAAAAGATCTGTTGGAAGAGCAACATCAAGATTAAAAAAAGAACTAAAAAAAATGCAAAAAAAACAAACAGTAAAAACAAAATCTCAGCAAAGTAGGAATAAGAGGGAAGTTTCTCAGTCTAATAAAAGATATCTACAAAAAAGCTACAGCTAACATCACACTCAATGGATATTCTGTTTTTTTCCTAAAGATAGCATCCCTTTTTAATCTTCCTTTCCCTCAATTCTATGCCCTTTCAATTAATCTCTCCTTTTTTATTAAAGAAGTCTCTCAAAATGTTAGTTTATATATTTTGTATCTGTTTTCATTATTTTCCCTCTGCTCCTTGAAGTCTAGCATCTTTACCCATCAGTTCATGCTGGAGAGCTCAAACTTGTCTAATGCTCCATGGCATTTATTTTGACAATCTCTAGGTACTGGCTGCTCCTTCTCACTTGCCCTTGGCTCTGGAATTATCTAGGCAGGTTCTGGGGTTTTACTTTTCTGAGCTGTAGCCATACCTCCACATCTTTGTCCTGAAACTTTTTCTAACCAAAAGGAAGGGAAAACTCAGTAAGATCAAACTGACTCATCTAGTTGAAGCTGTGGTTGTGTGATGTCAAGCAATTGGACAAACAGGGTTTCTTTCTATTGATTTGAACTCTCCCCATTCTTTGCTCCTACCTAGTTGACATTCCTTCTAGATTTTTATATAGATCTGTTGTCGTTGTTTAGTTTCTAAGCCCTGTCCAGTCGCTTTGCAACCCCATGGACTGCAGCCCGCAGGGCTCCTCTTGAGTATAGGATTTCCCAGGCAAGAATACTGGAGTGGGTTGCCATTTGCTACTCCAGGGGATTTTCCTGACTCAGTGATCAAACCATAGTCTCTTGCATCTCCTGCACTGATGGGCAAATTCTTTACCACCTGTGAAGTCCATTCAGTGGCTATGATATGTTTATCATTATACTTGATAAACTAGTTGTTATTCAGAAAGGGACTATCTATCTACCTGTCTTTCTGTCAGCATTTCTGCCTTTCCTTGTCTTGATGACTTCTTCTTAAGGACTGCTGGCTTACCTGATTCTCTTACCTGAATTACTTGGATTCCCTGCTTCTCACTTGCTTACTCCTCTGTTGGTGAACACCAGCTCTGCCTGTTTGTTCCCACAGCCTGCCTTGATCTTCTGACCCACATTCTTTGGAATAGTTCTTATCAACTCAAAGGCTCTTTCTCACCTTCAAGGTCATGTTTTTTTTGGAGGCACTTGTTTAAAATCTTCAGGAGAAGGAGCTGGCACCTGAGACACACTCAGAGCCACTTTCCCAGACCTCCGGTTTCCCCACTTGCAGTTGCAGCAGTATGGCACGTACACCCTTTAAAGCACTATCTCAGCCCAAATGAGGAATCCAATCCCATATGTCGAAATCTCACTAGCTCAGCACGTAGACCTTGCATATCTAATTAAGATGAAGCTCTTGGGACTGGTATGAGCATCTCAGAGTTTCAGGAGCTCAGCCAGTGAGTGGGAAGTGAGCCGTAGAAAGTTGATATTGTTAATGATAAAGGACAGAGCCTTTAAGAGCATCTGAGGAGCTCAGTCTTAAAAGGCCTTCTTTTCTAATATTTTGTTTTATAAGAGAGGTTTTAATTATAATAAAGTTAATTGTTAAACATTTAAATCTTCATTTGTTATACTTACTGAATGTGGAAACACTCTGGGAGTTTTCTTTTTCTCTACTCTCTCAGAAGGCTATCCACGGCATCAGAAAAATAAATAAAAACCACAACAAGCAAACCTGAGGATTTGTGATCATCTGAAGTATAGAAGCCCTACAAACAACATATTAGAGTTGTGCTTATATTTATATTTCTAGTAATAAAAATAACTAAAATCTACAAGACTCTATCAGTAACATAAGCTTGAGCAAGTGCTGAATTTTTTTTTTTTTTGTCTTCAGTTTCCTCATCTATAAAATGACACTATAACATCACTCCCATATAGAAACGCTATGAGAAGTGAAGTAGTTCGCATATGTAAGTACTTAGAATACTGTCTGCTATTTTCCTGCTTTCTTTTATTTACAAGTCTGGCATTTCTCATCAGGGTGTCGGACTCATCAAATATGTTCATTTTGGCTTGCCTCTGACCCTGGCAGGAGGCCTTTATACCGACAACAAATCGTCCTTCAGGAAGATGTACACAAATCGTCAATTAGAATTTGCAGTGGCTCTTCCCTGCTGTGGACCTGAGCCTGTGTTCTATCTTTAGTTGGAGCATATGTTGTGCTTCTCACAGGCTTTCAAACCCCCAGATGCCCAAGGAACATTCAAACAATTAGTTCCCTTTCTTTTCTTGGATGGTTGTGTAATAAATATACTGTAGCTAATAAGCACTAAGTAGAGATCCACCAGATAAGGCTCTGCCAATAAGTCTTTATTTTGACTCCTTCAGAACTTCATTTCCTCTAATGTGAAACTGAGAGTCCATGTCATGCACTTACACAAAGGCTTTGAGTATCAAATGCAATCATTACACAGATGCAATTTAAAAATAGTAATATTTTGTATAAAACTGAAAGCTGATAACAATGACTGGTAACACTGTAAACTGTTATTATTACAAATAAAGGCCTTTCTTGGTGACTTAGATGGTAAAGACTCCACCTAAAATGCAGAAAGCCTGGGTTCAATCCCTGGGTTGGAAAGATCCCCTGGTGAAGGGAATGGCTACCCATTCCAGTATACTTGCCTGGAGAATTCCATGGAAAGAGGAGCCTGGCAGGCTACAGTCCATGGGGTTGCACAGAGTTAGATACGACTGAGTGACTAACACATCCATATATACACACATTACAATTAAAAGCAGAACACACATTACCCAATCTATACTGAGGGTGCCTATAAGTTGGATTTTTTCCAAGTCTGGAGACAGAGTGTGATGGAAGGATGTTAGTTTCTGAATCAAACTCTGCCACAGTGACAGTAGAGCTAAGACCACAAAGAAAACATATGGATCATGGTGTTCTGATCCTTCCAGGAGAGGTAGAAGCTAGAAGTATGCATTATGCACTTCTCTGGAGGGAATTCTGATCAACCATTCCCCTATAGCAATTAAAGGTAAAGTTGGGTCCTGAGAGGAACACCAGAGTTTGTGGAAGCTGAGCTTTTTTACTGTGATGCTAAGGACAGAAACAATCTGCTACCATGTGGGGTCAAGACTGGATGACGGAACCCTTTCAAACTGTTACATTTTTGGATGCAGGAAGTTTATACTGTGAAACGCCAGTGACAACAACTAGTACTTGGGCACCACTTTTGTACTGAGGGCTATTTTGAGAGCTTTGCACATTACTCCTTCAACCCACACAACAACCCTATGAGTCAGGTACTACTAGGATCTCATTTATAAATGAGGAAGTGGATGTACAGAGAAGTTAAGAAACTTGCCCAAGGAACATAGTCATCAGCAATAGGGCCAGAATTTGAATCCAGGTAGATTGGCTCAGAGTCACAGTTTTCACCACATTTTCCAGTCTTGAGGTCAAAACAGAATCTTTCCATCCAAAGTAACTTCACCTCTCCTTTTTCTACTTCTTTGCTCAAAGGTAGATCAGATCATCGTCAAAGAAGTCCATTTCCCTAAGAACATGCTGCTTCCAGGTCTGATGTTATCACAATGCTCCAGAAGTACATCCTTCTAAATAAGCAGCTTCAACCATTAATCCAACAGATAGTGAGCCCTGGTTTTCTCAGTTACTGGATTAGGAAGAGAGGAATAAACAGGAAATGCGAATGCTTCTCATGACACACATATCCATAATGGTAGAAAGAAAAAGTACAATTACAGTAGAGAATTAGTGGTACTTATCACACACACAAAAAATCATGTTTTTACTGTCATAAAGACCTCAAGTCCATAGCACTCTGCCACTCATGGAAATGTGCCAAGACGGGAGTGAATTTACCCACAAGCGTTCTCCCCTTGGCAAGTCTGTCTAGTGTGAATGACCGTACTTTTGTAGTGATGAACTGGTCCTGGAGAGCTCATCCTTGAGATTCAAGGAAGCCCCAGGTGAAATTATTGTTCAAAAATTGAAGAGAGCATTCTCTAAATGAGGCTTATCCCAAGCAAAACTCATCAAAGTGTTATGTTGCCTTTGTAATTTAAGACAAACTTGAGAAACTTCAAGCCATTGACTGTGTGGATCACAACAAATTGTGGAAAATTCTGAAAGAGATGGAAATATCAGACCACCTGACCTGCCTCTTGAGAAATCTGTATGCAGGTCAAGAAGCAACTCTTAGAACTGGAAGTGGAACAACAGACTGGTTCCAAATTGGGAAAGGAGTGCATCAAGGCTGTATATAGTCACCCTGCTTATTTAACTTTCATGCAGAGTACATCATGCAAAATGCGAGGCTTGATGAGGCACAAGCTGGAATGAAGATTTCCAGGAGAAATATCAATAACCTCAGATATGTAGATGACATCACCCTTATGGCAGAAAGCTAAGAGGAACTAAAGAGCCTCTTGATGAAAGTGAAAGAAGAGAGTGAAAAAGCTGGCTTAAAACTCAACATTCAAAAATCCCAGATCATGGCATCTGGTCCCATCACTTCATGGTAAATAGATGGGGAAACAGTGGAAAGAGTATCTGACTTTTTTTTTGGCAGCGGGGGGGAGGCTCCAAAATCACTGCAGATGGTGACTGCAGCCATGAAACTAAAAGGCACTTGCTCCTTAGTAGAAAAGCTATGACCAACCTAGACAGCATATTAAAAAGCAGAGACATTACTTTGCCAACAAAAGTCCATCTAGTCAAAGCTACGGTTTTTCCAGTAGTCATGTATGGATGTGAGAGTTGGACTATAGAGAAAGCTGAGTGCCAAAGAATTGATGCTTTTGAACTGTGATGTTGGAGAAGACTCTTGAGAATCCCTTGGACTGCAAGGAGATCCAACCAGTCAATCCTAAAGGAAATCAGTCCTGAATATTCATTGGAAGGACTGATGTTGAAGCTGAAGCTCTAATACTTTGGCCACCTGATGCGAAGAACTGCTCATTGGAAGAGACCCTGATGCTGGGAAAGATTGAAGGGGAGAGGAGAAGGGGATGACAGAGGATGAGGTGGTTGGATGACATCACTGATGCAATGGACATGAGTTTGAGCAAGCTCAGGGAGTTAGTGATGGACAGGGAAGCCTAGCGTGCTGCAGTCCATGGGGTTGCAAGAGTTTGACACGGCTGAGAGACTGAACTGAACTGAGATACTCCAGATCCAACAATCTACATTAGGAATAGTCAGAGAATCACAGAACTTTTATCTCTGCTTGATTTCCAAGTTGACCTCATTTAGTATCAATGAAAGCATGCTGGCAATTTATATATTCTCTGTTTGAGGTGGTTTAGTATCTAAAAGATGACTTTTTTGTAAACTGTTCTTGGATATACTTAAGTTTTAGAAATTAGTATATTACGATGAGGCAATATATTTCTCTCTCTAACCTAACTCTCAGACTCTGAGTCTTCTTCGGTTGAAATAAATATCTTTCCATTTTCCTTCCTTCTCATTTTTATACTCCCCACCTTCCAAATCAACATTTGACTTATTAAGATACTAATTTATACATTCATTTAACACACAGGTATACATGTGTTAAAAGTCTATATAGTTAGTATGGATGGAAGTGGAAGATGGACAGAGTCTTGCTTCCCCCAGGGAATTTAACAGCTTTGTATCTGATTCTGATTTTTTTTTTTTTTTTTTGAGGCAAGGAAAGTATTGAAAGGGTGGAAAATGTCACAAGTGTCAGACAAAATAGAGAAGTCTGGCCCCCCTCTCCCCGTCCCAGCCAAGATGTCTGACATGGAGGATGATTTCATGTGCGATGATGAGGAGGACTACGACCTGGAATACTCTGAAGATAGTAACTCTGAGCCAAATGTGGATTTGGAAAATCAGTACTATAATTCCAAAGCATTAAAAGAAGATGACCCAAAAGCAGCATTAAGCAGTTTCCAAAAGGTTTTGGAACTTGAAGGTGAAAAAGGAGAATGGGGATTTAAAGCACTGAAACAAATGATTAAGATTAACTTCAAGTTGACAAACTTTCCAGAAATGATGAACAGATATAAACAACTATTGACCTATATTCGGAGTGCTGTCACAAGAAATTATTCTGAAAAATCCATTAATTCTATTCTTGATTATATCTCTACTTCTAAGCAGAATTCTGATTTTTTATGTCAGATGGATTTACTGCAGGAATTCTATGAAACAACACTGGAAGCTTTGAAAGATGCTAAGAATGACAGACTGTGGTTTAAGACAAACACAAAGCTGGGGAAATTATATTTAGAACGAGAGGAATATGGAAAACTTCAAAAAATTTTACGCCAGTTACATCAGTCCTGCCAGACTGATGATGGAGAAGATGACCTGAAAAAAGGCACACAGTTATTAGAAATATATGCTTTGGAAATTCAAATGTACACGGCACAGAAAAATAACAAAAAACTTAAAGCACTCTATGAACAGTCACTTCACATCAAGTCTGCCATCCCTCATCCATTGATCATGGGAGTTATCAGAGAATGTGGTGGTAAAATGCACTTGAGAGAAGGTGAATTTGAAAAGGCACACACTGATTTTTTTGAAGCCTTTAAGAATTATGATGAATCAGGAAGTCCAAGACGAACCACTTGCTTAAAATATTTAGTCTTAGCAAATATGCTAATGAAATCGGGAATAAATCCATTTGACTCACAGGAGGCCAAACCTTACAAAAACGATCCAGAAATTCTAGCAATGACGAATTTAGTAAGTGCCTATCAGAATAATGACATCACTGAATTTGAAAAGATTCTAAAAACAAATCACAGCAACATCATGGATGATCCTTTCATAAGAGAACACATTGAAGAGCTTTTGCGAAACATCAGAACACAAGTGCTTATAAAATTAATTAAGCCTTACACAAGAATACATATTCCTTTTATTTCTAAGGAGTTAAACATAGATGTAGCTGATGTGGAGAGCTTGCTGGTGCAGTGCATATTGGATAACACTATACATGGCCGAATTGATCAAGTCAACCAGCTCCTTGAACTGGATCATCAGAAGAGGGGTGGTGCCCGATATACTGCACTAGATAAATGGACCAACCAACTAAATTCTCTCAACCAGGCTGTAGTCAGTAAACTGGCTTAACAGAGAACAGCTTTTACAGACATACTTAAGGCAACAGTGCAGAGATGTAACCCTTAAAAGAACTGGGAATGGCAAAACTACTGTCGGTTGATGTGTCCTGAAAATTATTGGAGTTATGGCAGAAGTGCTTTTTTTGATCAACTGGTTTGTGTTTTGCTGCTGCATTTATCCCAAGAAAAAAAAACAGCTTTAATCTCCAGAAGAAAACCAAAATGCCATGGGATTTATGCTGTATTGACATCTTGCCCTAAAACATACAACATCATAGTAATTTGTCGTGGGCAACATGACCAGAGAGAAGATTTTTGTCATGATTTTAAATACACTGACACGCTACTGTTGGTTAAATTTAAACATGTTTTACCTGCAGAAATTCTCTCACAAATAACCTGCAATAACTTGAAATGCATACCCTTTTGAACACTTCCTTTTCTCATGTATAAATTAAAATGTTTGCTGCATTTTGCAAAATGTCAATTCTCCAAAAATGTGTCCGTATATTTCTGTACCTGCAGTGTAGTAAAGGTTTAGATGAAACCCCATAATTATAGTGGCATACTGTCACTTAGGTTTCAAGCAGCAAAATAAACAGTGCAGCTCAGAAATTGTAGTTTGGTTCTTGATGTGTTTTTATTACATGTGGGGTTTTTGTTTTGTTTTTTAGTACCTTAGAAATGTCAAATTATTTTTCTTCAGTTAATAATTTTAAAAAGCCTGGAAGTAAATAAGTTGGTTATTTGCTTTCAAGTTTTTAAAAGTAGTCTTTATTGATAAGGAGAATTAGTTTCTAACAAAAAACTTGCATAGTACTTAACTTTGACAGTGATACTTTAAAGGAATAATTTTGTTTTTAAAGAATGATACTCCTTTTTAAAAGATTCTAACTCAGAATGTTCACTTTAAACAAATATGCCAGAATATAGACAGCTAAATGAATGTTACCCTGCATAGTGATCATGCTGGAAAATTATTTCCTAATTCCAGCAATCTACCATTGCTCAAAACCTCTTGGGTTTTACTCTTTGAGAATTGCATTCAGAGCTAATTTAAGTCACACACTGTTAACTTTATGATTACATAATTGTTAAAAAAGTATTATCCAACTTTTGTTCTGTGTGCTGTGCTGTGCTGTGCTCAGTCATGTCCAACTCTTTTACGACCCCGTGGACTGCAACCCGCCAGGCTCCTCTGTCCATGGGATTCTCCAGGCAAGAGTACTGGAGTGGGTTGCCATTTCCTCCTCCAGGGGCTCTTCCTGGAGACCTAGGGATTGAACCCGTGACTCTTGCATCTCCTGTATTAGCAGGCAGATTCTTTACCACTAGCACTACCTGGGAAGCCCTGATTGTTCTATAGTTAACCATTATTTGGCACCAAATGTCTTTTTACTGTTTCCAAAAATTAAATCTTTGAGGTAATAGTAGGAATATGCAACTGGCTTTGAAGGCGATCCCAAAAGAGTTTTAAAGATATTTTGAGCAGTGGTAGCATAGTTAGGAGAATGAACTGTGGCCTTTGAAGGTGATAACCTAAAAGGAGACACAGCTCATTTGAATGTATTGAGTTTTGGATGTATTTGTTTCATTTAAAAAAAAACAAAGTTCACATTATTTTATAGTGTCAAAGGAAGAACTAAGATTAAGATAATTTCTTTGGTTTTTCTATTGCTTGTTATTATGTAAAAAAGAAGTGAGTGGCAGTTAAGGAAGACTGTTAATAGCTAAAGAATGACAACCAAGAATTTTTGATCTTTAAATCAGATTTTATAAACAGTGGAAGGAGCATGGACTTAAAACAAGGCATGCTTATTCGATTTTGTCAAAATTTTACGAAAATATGTGATATATATTTATACTAAAACTATATAATCCTTAGACTTAGGAGAGCAATCAGTTAATGTCTTTAGCAGATTACAGCAGTATTAAATACAGGTGCAACTTGAAAATGTAGAAAACTGAAAGAAAATGAAAGACAATGTCTCTGGTAGGGAATAAAAAAGTTTAAGATATTATAAAACTATGTGTATTTTCTTCTCTTTTGCATAAATCATTTGTGGGAAATGTGCAAAGTTTTTTTTTTTTTTTTTAAACAGGAGTGGTCATAATTAGGATTTATTTTTCAACATAATTTAGAAACTCTTGTTACCCAAATAAAAATGACAAGTTTCTGTACCTGTATTCAAATATGTATGCCTGTGATATAATTGGAAAAAAGACTTTGCTTATGTTTGAATTGATGGAATTAGAATTCATGGGATTTGAAATATGATTTAATCTTTAACCCTATCCTCCAAGTTGTAACAGGCCCAATTCTCCTGTGGAATCTTTGCTGTGTGCAGTGGTGCATCTTCCAGCTTCTAGAGGGAAAGCATGCACTTGTTATTTTTGGGAAGTTAGGGTTAGTATCTAACACTATCCAAGGTTACAGCATAATCTTTCATTTATTGTAATTGTATGTATCACATAGGCTTTATTTAGTATTCCCTAAATATGGATTTGTTCTTTTTCTTTTAAGTCACTTGCCCTATTTGTTTTTAAACACAGGTTTTTGGTAAATCTTAACAGCCTAATTTAAAACTATTTGTTACATTCCCCCCCACCCTTTGAAGATTTTCTGTGTTTTTGTGCATCAAATTTTTAGAGGTGAACTCTTAGAGATTGCTTATTAAAATATAACTAAATTTAAAAAAAAAAAAAAAAGAGAAGTCTGAGTGACATGCCATGGGTGAAAGTGGATGGGGAAGGACTCTGGGAATTTAGAAGGATACTGAATGTGCCCCCCGACCCCCGAGTTCTGTACCATTGTCATAGACCTTTTTGGAGGCTGAGGGATAGTCCTTTTGTTCTCATCACAAAAATGTGTAAGCATTTTAGCCTTTGTCTGACTATAGCTCTCACAATCTGGTCCAAATGCCATGATCTTAATCACAGAAGGTTCTACCTCAATATTTTATCTCCTGACTGTATGATTTGGTTATAATGCACTTGGGCCTAGGGTACCTTAGGTGGCACTTAAGGCCACCTCCAATATGGAGGATAGAAGTTTCTTTATTCACAGTGAAGTCACATACCCAAAATGGGACAACTGAAATGACTCTTGAAATTCATTGCTTCACTTGAATCTCAGTTTTTCACTCCTGGCTTCTTTGTTTTTGGCCAGAAATCTCCAACTTCATTCTGGATTTTGCTCAGCTCAAGTACTGAATCTAGGAACAAACACACACACTCCCACCCCGACCCCCAAGGAGTGTAAGTATACTTCAGATTTTCAATTTTATTTAAAACAAAAAGCAACGTTATTTCAGTATTGGCTCTCAGTATTTGATAGTTTTCTTAAGTAATGACTATTTCTAGAATTAGTACCCAGTATGATATGGTGACGGAGAAGGCAATGGCATCCCACTCCAGTACTGTTGCCTGGAAAATCCCATGGACGGTGGAGCCTGGTAGGCTGCAGTCCATGGGGTTGCTAAGAGTTAGACACGACTGAGCGACTTCACTTTCACTTCTCACTTTCCTGCAATGGAGAAGGAAATGGCAACCCACTCCAGTATTCTTGCCTGGAGAATCCCAGGGATGGGGGAGCCTGGTGGCTGCTGTCTATGGAGTCCCACAGAGTCAGACACGACTGAAGCAACTCAGCAGCAGCAGCAGCATGATATGGTGAATGCATGACTCTGGTATTTAATGCGTGATTCTTTTTTTTTTTTAATTTTGAAAAGTTATAATTGATTCTATTGTTCCTTGGTGGAATTATATAACACAAAGCTTTTGACCCCTTCAGTTGGTTCTGCCTTTTTAATTGAGGGATTTCTGCTCCTCATCCCCTTCATTCCTTTCTCAATTTGGCAATTTTACAACTGAAGATAGGAATTACTGTTTTGAAATACTGCATCTACAACTTGTTCATAACACAATTCATCAGGCAGAAGGAAAGGTCAGATGATTTAAGGCTTGCAATTTGGGTACCTAAGTGCTCTAAGTTGAATCCCCTAAATTGTACTGGTCCTTATTTATTACCTATTAAGGCTTGACATGAATGAGCCATCAAATGACATCTTTTAAAGCTTAGGATCTCCTGTAGTGAAAGGTCAGGGGATTCACAAATGAAGTGAGTAAAATGAAAATACACCTGGATATTCCACATCAGCAGCAGCATAGGTCCAGTGACTAAAGGGCCGTGTCTCCAGGAAGGTTTTGCTGAATTTGCTCTCTTTATCTCATCCTCACTGTCTGTCTTCATTCAAGACTTTTCATTTCTTAGATTGGTAAGAAATACCAATACTCCCTTTCTTCTGTGTCACTCTCCATTTAATTTTCATATTGCTACCAAATATTTTGAAATTCCAATTCTAATGAATTGCTTACCTTCTTAAAGCTATTGAATGGTTGTTTCCTTCACAGTAGAGTTAAAACCCTTAGTAGAAAACAATATAGGGTTATTTTATTTCCTAATAGGCACTTGACTCTAATCTCTTCGTGTCCCTTTAAGCATCTTGAATTCTAGCCATGCTGAAGTAGTCCTCAAACATCCCAATCTCCTTGTGTCTCTGTGCTTTATGTATGCTGTAGCTCAGCTACTTGAAAATACCTAATCCCCCTTTTCCTTACCTAAATTCTGTGGATCTTTTTGATGAAATTTAAAATGTATTGTTTTCTTGTTTTCTCCTTCTGAAAGTTCATTATTAGTGTATAGAAAAGTAATGGATTTCTGTATATAAATCTTGTATCTTACAGCTTTAATGAATTAATATATTAGTTCTAATAGTTCTTTCATGGAGACCTTAGGGTTTTCTATATATATTGTCATATAACCTACAAATAATGATAGTTTTACTTCCTTCTCTTCCAATTTGGATGCTGTTTATTTCTTCTTCTCCAATTGCTGTGGTTAAGTCTTCCAATACTGTTACATAGAATTAGCAAGAGTGGGAATTTTTGTTTTGTTCCTGATTCTAAAGGAAAGACTTTCAGTTTTTCATCCCTGAGAATGACGTTAGCTGTATCTTTGTCATCAGTTCAGTTCAGTCACTCAGTCGTGTCAAACTCTTTGCGACTCCATGGACTGCAGCACGCCAGGCTTCCCTTTCCATCACCAACTCCTAGAGCTTACTCAAACTCATGTCCGACAAGTCGGTGATGCCATCCAATTCATATCTGAGGTTATTGATATTTCTCCTGGCATTCTTGATTCCAGCTTGTGCTTCATCCAGCCTGGAATTTGACATGATGTACCCTGCGTATAAGTTATATAAGCAGGGTGACAATATACAGCCTTGACATACTCTTTTCCCAATATTTAACCAGTCTACTGTTCCATGTCCAGCTCTAACTGTTACTTCTTGACCTGCATACAGATTTCTCAGGATGCAGGTCAGGTGATCTGGTATTCCCATCTCTTTAAGAATTTTCCACAGCTTTTTGTGATCCACACAAAGTTTTTGACATAGTCAATAGCGCAGAAATAGATGTTTTCTGGACCTCTCTTGCTTTTTTGATGATCCAACATGTGTTGGCAATTTGGTCTCTGGTCCCTCTGCCTTTTCTAAGTCCAGCTTGAACATTTGGAAGTTCACGGTTCATGTACTATTGAAGCCTGGCTTGAAGAATTTTGAGCATTGCTTTGCTAGCGTGTGAGATGAGTGCAATTGTGTAGTAGTTTGAACATTCTTTGGCATTGCCTTTATTTGGGATTGGGATGAAAACTGACTGTTTCCAGTCCTGTGGCCACTGCTGAGTTTTCCAAATTTAGCAAATTTGGAGTGCAGCACTTTCATAGCATTGTCTTTCAGGATTTGAAATGGCTCAACTGGAATTCCATCACCTCCACTAGCTTTGTTCATAATGATGCTTCCTAAGGCCCACTTGACTTGGCATTCCAGGATGTCTGGCTCTAGGTGAGTGATCACACCATCGTGGTTATCTGGTTCATGAAGATCTTCTTTGTATAGTTCTTCTGTATATTCTTGCCACCCCTTCTTAATATCTTCTGCTTCTGTTAGGTCCATACCATTTCTGTCATAAATGTCAAAAGGTCCATCTGTTTTCATAAATGCCTTTTTGAGATATTTTCTCTATATTTGGTGTGAGTTTCTGTCATGAATGAGTGTTGAATTTTTTTCAAATGCTGTTTCTATGTCTATTGTTATGATCATGTGAGGAAATACATCTTTTATTTATAATTGCTACTGGCAGATTTTGGACTGGCTAAACAGTTCATTTGGTCTTTTCCATTACCTCTTATAGGAAAATCCAAATGAACTTTCTGGCCCACCCAATAAATATGTTGATCATAATGTAGTGATGTTAATCAGAATTGAGCTAAATGCAGTCTTTAATCTGTAGACATATATCATTTATGAAATGTTTTCATTTAAATTTTCTCATTTGATACCAGCAACTGTCCTATGGTAAATAATATCCTTTTCTAGGCTTTAATTATGCTCTCCTTTTCATCTGGGGAACAAGAACTCAGAAACAATAAGGAATTGTACAGTGTTTATTGTTTTACCATGATCTTTTGATACCTAATACACACTTCCATTTTCAAAGATGTTGTAATATAGCATTAACTGTACTAATAGGAAGTAAATAATAGTAAGAAAATAGTATATATTTTACTGTTACACCAAAAAAATATTACTGTTATACATGCAGTCTTTTTGCTTTTGTGCATTGTACATATATATATATATACACACATATATATGCACATCATGTTTATGGCAAAGACAAATATTAGTGAGACTTTTTTGGTTTGTTTTCCTTTGTTCATGTTATCGTCACTTTGTAGCATTATTTCAGTGGTCTTTTCACACAATAGAGTTGTAGCTCCAGAAGTCAGTCGTAATATGAGTTGTTTATACAATAGAGGTTCTATTTAATAAATATTTGATTTGGAGCATTCCAAAACTTGTATAACAAAAGTATGAATTCATAAACAAGAGAACAATACTCCGAAAGCTTGTATAACTTCAATATATAAAAGGAGGCTTCATTCAGAAATTATTGATTCTTTGTTGGCACAAATTCTAGAAACTTGGCTTCCAGATTTCCTAAACCATGTCTCACTTTTTTTTATTTTTTAAATTTATTTATTTTAATTGGAAGCTAATTATGTTACAATATTGTAGTGGTTTTTGCCATACATTGACATGAATCAGCCATGGGTGTACATGTGTCCCCCATCCTGAACCTGCCTCCCACCTCCCTCTCCATCCCATCCCATTCAGGGTCATCCCAGTGCACCAGCGCTGAGCACCCTGTCTCATGCATCAAACCTTGACTGGTGATCTGTTTCACATATGATAATATACATGTTTCAATGGTATTCTCTCAAATCGTCCCACCCTTGCCTTCTCCCACAGAGTCCAAAAGGCTGATATTTACATCTGTGTCTCTTTTGCTGTCTCGCATATAGGGTCATTGTTACCATCTTTCTAAATTCCATATATATGTGTTAGTATACTGTATTGGTGTTTTTCTTTCTGACTTAGTTCATTCTGTATAATAGGCTCAGGTTTCATCCAGCTCATTAGAGCTGATTCAAATGCATTATTTTTAATGGTTGAGTAATATTCCATTGTGTATATGTACCACAGCTTTCTTATCCAGTCATCTGCTGATAGACATCTAGGTTGCTTCCATGTCCTGGCTATTATAAACAGTGCTGTGATGAACATTGGGGTATACATGTCTTTTTCAATTCTGGTTTCCTAGGTGTTTATGCCCAGCAGTGGGATTGCTGGGTTGTATAGCAGTTTTATTTCCAGTTTTTTAAGGAATCTCCACACTGTTCTTGATAGTAACTGTACTAGTTTGCATTCCCACCAACCATGTAAGAGGGTTGCCTTTGCTCCACATCCTCTCCAGCATTTATTGTTTGTAGACTTTTTGATAGCAGCCATTCTGACTGGGGTGAGATGGTAAACCATGTCTCATTTAAAGCACAACATGTGTCAATGATAACTGTGTCATTTTCACTGAGTATTTGTTGATTAGTTGACATAGATGAAGCCCTATAGTATACTCTGAAGCTACAAAAGTGTAGAATACATGGTCCTATTTTCAGATATCTCAATGTAAAGTTAGAGAAACTTGGCATACATAAAAAGAGTAGTAACAGTAAAAAGGAGAACACTCAGAACATAAAAAAAAAAAAGCTTCAGAAGAAAGTTTCCAGGTTTTAAAAGAGGGAATAAAATGGATAACTTAAAGTCTAAAATCAAAAGAGTGACAGAGGAAACTGAAACAAAAACAAAAGACAGATATAACCAACACAGCACTGAAATATGAGGCCACATTGTTTTCTTCCATTTGCTGAGAAATAACTTGACCTCAGCTGTTTCACCTCAGCTATTTCTAAGCATGTCATCATAAAATTTACTTACAGAACTTGGATAACTAAAGCTAGTTAGGCTCATATAGCAGAGAAAAGCCCAATTCCATAGCAACAGTAATCTAACAGAGTGGCTACAAGGATCAAGGATGGGCTCAAAAGTCATCCTGCCTGGGATTGAAGTCCTAGATTGATCAACTGCAAACAGACCAACTTCTATCCTGTTTGTGTCTTGATTTATTCAACTGAAAGGGAGAGTAGAATAAATTCATAATAAAGTTACTGTGAGGATTGAAACAAAAATTATAAAGCACATAAAGCAGTATCTGATATATTGATAACTTTCAACATATACTATTACTTAATAAAAGCAACTGTGTCAGTAACATTTACCTATGTACCAGGATTCCCAGATGGCACCACTGGTAAAGAACCCACATGTCAAGAGACGCAGGTTTGATCCCTGGGTCAGAAAGATCCCCTGGAGGAGGACATGGCAACCCACTCCAGTATTCTTGCCTGGAGAGTCCCATGCACAGAGGAGCCTGGCGGGCTACAGTTCAAAGGGTGGCACAGAGTCAGACACGACTGAAGTGACTTGGTACACACACATGTACCAGGTGCTGTTCTAAATTTTTTACACACACATACATATATATGTGTGTATACATATATATATATATATATATATATATATATATATATATATATCTGATCAGTCGCTCAGTCGTGTCCGACTCTTTGTCACCCCATGAATCGCAGCACGCCAGGCCTCCCTGTCCATCACCATCTCCCGGAGTTCACTCGGACTCACGTCCATCGAGTCAGTGATGCCATCCAGCCATCTCATCCTCTGTTGTCCCCTTCTCCTCCTGCCCCCAATCCCTCCCAGCATCAGAGTCTTTTCCAATGAGTCAGCTCTTCGCACGAGGTGGCCAAAGTACTGGAGTTTCAGCTGTAGCATCAGTCCTTCCAAAGAAATCCCAGGGCTGATCTCCTTCAGAATGGACTGGTTGGATCTCCTTGCAGTCCAAGGGACTCTCAAGAGTCTTCTCCAACACCACAGTTCAAAAGCATCAATTCTTCGGTGCTCAGACTTCTTCACAGTCCAACTCTCACATCCATACATGACCACAGGCAAAAACATAGCCTTGACTAGACGAACCTTTGTTGGCAAACTAATGTCTCTGCTTTTGAATATGCTGTCTAGGCTGGTCATAACTTTCCTTCCAAGGAGTAAGCGTCTTTTAATTTCATGGCTGTTTGAAATATAATGGTTTTACAATGTTATATTAGTTTCTGCTGTATAACAGTGTAAATCAGTCAATATATACACATATATCCCCTCTCTTTTGAGCCTCCCTCCCACCCTCCTCATTCAACCCCCATAGGTCATCACAGAGCACTGAGCTGAGTTCCCTGTGCTATACAGAAGCTTCCTGCTAGCTATCTTTTAATTCACTCAGTCCTTACATCAGCCATAGGAGGCAGTTACTGTTTTTATTCCCATTTTCCACTTGAGAAAACCAAATCTCAAAGCTGTAAATAACTTGATCAAGGATATACCTATTTAAGTAGAAGAGCTACGATTTTCACCAAGTGATTTGTCCCTCAAAACCTCTTTAATGTTGCCAACACAATACTGTTCATAATGAAAATGTAAATATTAGAGTGACCAGAAAATACATTAAGCCATAATGTACTGTAGTGCAGTGATCATCTTGTCATCGAAGGATTAAACAGAAAGCATCCCATTAAGAGGCTGGACTATATAGACTGTGTAGTTGCTAATTATTTATTTAAGTTAATGTTGGGTCAGTTAATCAGTTTAGTCACTTAGTCATGTCTGACTCTTTACAACCCCATGAACTAAATGCAGAACGCCAGGCTTCCTTGTCCATCATCACTCCCGGAGTTTGCTCAAACTCATGTCCACTGAGTCAGTGATACCATCCAACCATCTCATCCTGTCATCCCCTTCTCCTCTTGTCTTCAATCTTTTCCATCATCAGGGTCTTTTCCTAAGAGTCAGTTCTTCTCATCAGGTGGCCAAAGTATTGTAGCTTCAGTTTCAGCATCAGGCCTTCCAATGAACATTCAAGACTGATCTCCTCTAGGATTGGCTGGTTTGATCTCCTTGCAATCCAAGGGATTCTAGAGTCTTCTCCAGCACCCAGTTCAAAAGCATCAATTCTTTGGTGCTCAGCTTTCTTTATGGTCCAACTTTCACACCCATACATGACTACTGGAAAAAACCATAGCTTTGATTAGATGAAATTTTTTCAGCAAAGTAATGTCTCTTTTTTTAAAATATGCTGTCTAGGTTGGTCACAGCTTTTCTTCCAATTAAGTTCATGGCTGCAATCACCATCTGCAGTGATTTTGAAGCCCCCCAAAATAGTCTCTCACTTTACTGAGTTGAGTCATGGTCAATCAAAAGTAAAAGAATGTTTTATTTTTATTCTTTAAGGAGGTAGATATATTTATACCCACTGAAGAATGTATGCTCTCAGAAATTGCTTAAATGTGGTATGTAAAGCTCCAATTATCCTTCAGAAATATTTCTATCAGTTCAGTTCAGTTCAGTTCAGTCACTCAGTCATGTCCGACTCTTTGTCACCCCGTGAATTGCAGCACGCCAGGCCTCCCTGTCCATCACCATCTCCTGGAGTTCACTCGGACTCATGTCCATCAAGTCAGTGATGCCATCCAGCCATCTCATCCTCTGTCATCCCCTTTTCCTCCTGCCCCCAATCCCGCCCAGCTTCAGAGTCTTTTCCAATGAGTCAACTCTTCGCATGAGGTGGCCAAAGTACTGGAGTTTCAGCTGTAGCATCATTCCTTCCAAAGAAATCCCAGGGCTGATCTCCTTCAGAATGGACTGGTTGGATCTCCTTGCAGGCCAAGGGACTCTCAAGAGTCTTCTCCAACACCACAGTTCAAAAGCATCAATCCTTCGGCGCTCAGCCTTCTTCACAGTCCAACTCTCACATCCATACCTGACCACTGGAAAAACTGTAGCCTTGACTAAATGGACCTTTGTTGGCAAACTAATGTCTCTGCTTTTCAATATGCTATCTAGGTTGGTCATTTTCTATATGATTTATATAAATGCTATACATTCAATTATATGTAAATATTCATTCTCCATGTATACAGAAAAAGTTTCTTCACCAATCCAGAAGGTACTTTAGTATATTGATTTAACACATAGGCTCTAACATTAGATTAATCTGGGTTTCTTATCTAGCTGGATCAACTATTTTTGTAAAATTATCATGTGAAATGGGGGAAATCACAGTATACACATGATAAAATTATTTCTAGGAGTCATTGAGAAAACAGCACATGGTAAGTGGTAAATACTCACTAAGCATTATTATTCTATTTGTAATGAAATATTAATTTGTTAGTAGGTGCAAAGGCAAACACACATTGGATATTTGTCATTAAACATCAATTTAAAAATGAGCATTATTCTTATTTTTATTTTTTATAACACAATATCAAACCCATGCAAAAAAGTAGACAAATCATGAATGTACAATTCAATGATTTATTGAAGAATAACTGTGGCCAAGAAACAGAATTTTCCAGCTCAAAAGACTTTTTATGTGTACAAATTTATGGAAAGCTGAATTACTTTTCTGGCTACTTTCAGGAAATACAAATGGTCAAGTCTGATATAGAAATCCAAAGTTTGCACTTGTGCTAAATGTTGTCTTATCCAACGGTTCTGACAGGGAAGTGATGACTGAAGGAAAGAAAGAGAATGCTGCATGGTTCCATTGTGATTGGCAGTGCTGTGAGCGAGTTTCAGTCTCCCTGAGCTTGGCAGGTGTTTATTAATCTTTCTCACACAGGAGCATGTTTGTTGATCTTCTGAAACCTGCTTCCCTTCTCACTAGGAATCACACATGCCGTTCTCTTAATGCTGGCAGACACATTTCCTTCTGTCTGCTCTCTTACAACTTGTGTGTCTTCTGAACATTCAGCAGTATACATTCTTCACACTGGGGTGTCCTCAGCCCTTAGGGTGCCCTGTTTGGACAGGAGCTTCTGCAGAATACAACAACAAATACAATTATGTCAGATATTCTCACTTTCTTTGACTTGACAAACCCAGAGCGGCAAGCCACTTGGTCTGTCATAAGCCTAGCTAGCCAACCAGAGGCCGTACCACCTTTGGATTTCTCTGCCTCTGTCTGTGGTCAAAATCCAACTCATTCTGCTTCTCAAGTCAGAGGGAACAAACAGGTCATCCAGTTGGTGCCTTCAGAATTCCTCCCCTAGGCTTGAGGTGGGGCGGGCACTCCTGCCCTTCCCTGCAAAGCTAATCTTTCTATAAGAGTATTTTTCCTATTCTCAGCTTCTCCAACCATCTTTAAAGGCTGGACATGAGAGAAGGAACTGTCATTTCCCCCAAAAAATTACATTTGCACATCTCATATGTTGGTCTTACATCATACTTTGGTACAGGGCGTCTATTACCTTTTAGAAAGAACAAGTCCCGACACCATCAGTTTTTCATTTTACCTTCATGAAAAACCCTGATATAGTCATTGCTTGTCCATTTTATAGAAAAATACAAAGTATAATATTCAGTAAATTTCACAAGGAAACAAATTAAGCCAGTACACAAAATATTTAATTTTTTAATATTTAAATTTTAACATTAAATATTTAAATTAATATTTAATATCTTATTCTTTATTCACCTTCAAGACAACTCAGTAGGCTAGAGATGCAGCAGTGGGACTTTGATGACTGGAGTTTCCTAAAGCTGTCAAAATTCAGAACCAGATGTTACACACATGCTATGTGCTTGGGAACACATGGCTTTAAATTTAGGGAAAGTTAATCCGTTATGATCAAGGGAAGTGAGTTAGATGTGAGGGGGAAAAAAAAAACACAACAGAGATTCTTTTTCCATGGGAATCCTGAAATAAGGCAAAGTGTAGGAACAAAATCAAATCAGGGAAAATCCAGAAGATCCAAGAAAATGACTTGCAGGGACCAGACTGGACAAAACGTACTTGGCCAGAAGCCACTGGAGAATATGGAAAAATCAACTCAGTTGCTTTAAAGTGTTAGGTGACACCAGGGACAATTTTCTCATATTCATCTCATGTCTCTTACAAAAGTAGGTTTTAAAATAAATTGAATTTCAGAAATAGAGTTTTAATGATGAGATGGTATCTTGGCTATGGTCTGCAGTGAAATTTCACAGATCTGATCAAGGTGTGATTTAAAATAAGTTGTGATCACACTAAGAGCAATCTTGAGACTATAATCACCTTGGATATCTCAGCTCAGTTAAATCTATAAAGGGGATGTACCAGAGCTTTTCAGAACGTTACATTTATTTCCTCCTTACCATGGGCCAATACCTGAATTCTGATACCAGGCATGGCCGTTGTCATTCACACACAGAGAAGAAAACTGCAAAGTATTGTAGGGGATGGCAAGAATTTTAACAATTCTCCGAAGAGGCTGGTTCTTCTCCAAACTTCCATATATCTTATCTTAGAAGAATTATTTGTATACTGAAAAGAAAAGAGTGAGGGGGTGAGAATTCTCTCTTGAATTAAATCGCTGGGTAGAAAATAATCACATTGTTTTCAGATCAACATTTCTATACCTTGAAAATGTCAGTGTGTGTGTGTGTGTGTGTATGTATGGTAGGGGTTGGACATGGAAAGAGATCCAGTGGTGTGAGAAAAGCTTTAGTCTGAGAATCAGGAGGTCTGAATCCAGATATTAATCTGTCCCTAATTCACCATGGGACCTGGAAGCAATCACTCTCCCTCTCTGAATAGTTATCATATCTCTAAAATGAGAGACCTGGGCAGGTTGATTCCTATGACCCCATTCCTCTTTCAAAGTTCTGGAACTATACTTAGTGGTCATGAGACAAGAGAAAAAATAAGTTTAATGTGTATACAAAGGCTAAAACTAGTTTAGACAGCACAGTGGATTCTTGAATTTTAAGTTAAATGAAAGGATGTTTTTTGGCCATTGCTCTTCTTATTTGAGAACTTAGTCCAGTTAAGTTTCACTTGGAAAGTAGTCTTGGCATTTAGGTCAGGTCTGAAATTATTATGAAATCATGTTTTCATGCCAAAGGGTAAAGAGCTTGCCAAGATAGAGCATTGCCAATGATATCCTAATAAATATATGCAACCCAATCAGTGAGTTTTAACCCCATCAAATCCTTTTTAAAACTTGACTTTGCTTTCAGTGTATTGTAAAATTAGTTGTTTATTCCCCTTGATAATGAATTCTTTTCACTGCTGTTTTATAGCTAATCTAATGGAAGTTAGAGGTCAGTCACAGAAATATGTTTGTAATATTAAGGCAAGATGATATATCATTTTGCAAGCTAATAAATCACTTTTCTTAAAATATTTTTTAAAATGTGTGTTTGTTTGCCTAAAAAGAACATTTATTTTGATGGAGGGGTAATTAAGGATTGTCTAGGGATGCTCTGTTGCATTCCACTATTTACCCCTGAAGTGCATCTTTCTGTTTCTTTCAATTTCTCTGTTGGAATTTCAAAAACAAATATAAACATAATTATATGCATAATTGACACACAACAAATTTTACATACTAGAATATGTGATTTGATCAGTTTTGACAAATGTATAAACCTGTGAAGTCATCACTACAACCACCGTGGTGAAGATATAGGTAGATCCCTTTTGAAGTCGCCCCTCACCACTCATTCCCTGGTCTTCCAACCAGGTAAGGATGATCTGCTTTCTGACAGTACAGACTGGTTTGCGTTTTCTAGCATTTCCTGAAATGGTGTCATATTGCATATACTTTTCTTGTCTAATTTCTTTCACTCAGCCTAATTATTTTGAGGTTCATCCATGTTTTGTGTGCATAAATAGTTCATTCATTTTTATTGCTGAGTCCAGTACTCTTGCCTGGAAAATCCCATGGATGGAGGAGCCTGGTAGGCTATAGTCCATGGGGTTGCTAAGAGTCGGACACAACTGAGTGACTTCACTTTCACTTTTCCCTTTCATGCATTGGAAAAGGTAAGGGCAACCCACTCCAGTGTTCTTGCCTGGAGAATCCCAGGGACGGGGGAGCCTGGTGGGCTTCCGTCTATGGGGTCGCATAGAGTTGGACACGACTGAAGCGACTTAGCAGCAGCAGCAGCAGCAGTATTACACTGTATGGATACACCTGTGATTTGTTTAACCGTTCATCTCTTGTTGGCTATTTGAGGCTTTTTCAGCTTTCATTACAAATAAAACCTGCTATGAACATTTATGTATAAGTCTTTGTGTAGTTATACACTTTCATTTGTCTTGGCTAAATGCCTAATAGTGGGATGGCTGTATTGTATGATACTATATATTCCCTCCAAAAAACTTATTGTGGGACTTCTTGGTGGACCAGTGGCTAAGACTTTGTTCTCCCAATGCAGAGGGCTGGGATTTGACCCCTAGTCAGGAAACTAGATCCTGCATGCTGCAACTGAGAGTTCATATGCTGCAACTAAGATCCAGTGTGCCATAACTAAGACCTGGCACAACCAGATGCATAATTTTTTTTAAGAATTAACTCATTTCCTAATTCATTAAAAACATTGCGAGTAAAGGTAATTTTTTTGTTTATTTTCGATCTGAGTGCTTTAACTTGATTATTATATTTTTTCTTTATTTTACTGATTTAAAACTTCCAGTGCAATGCTAAATGGAAGTGGTAAGAGAAGACATCTTTGCCTGTTACTGCCCTTGGAAAAGCATTCAGTCATTTTCCATGAAATTTGAGTTTGCAGGCATGAGTATGCTAAGTCGCATCAGAAGTATCTGGACTGTAACCCTCCAGGCTCCTCCATCCATGGGATTCTCTAGGCAAGAATACCAGAGTGGATTGCCATGCCCTCCTCCAGGGGATCTTCCCCATCCAGGGATCAAACCCGCATCTCTCAGGTCTCCTGCATTGGCAGGCGGGTTCTTTACCACTAAAGCCACCTGATAGGTTGTCCATAGATGCTCTATGTCACTTTGAGGAAAGTTGTTTCCATTTCTAGTTTTATGAGAGTCAATATCAGAAAGATAATACCTTTTTGATAAACATTTTTCCCGCATTTATTTGAGGATCATATGGTTTTCCTCTTCTCTCTCTTTCTCTTTTGGAGAGGTTGTTAATATGGTGAATACATTGATTTTTGTATGCTATACCAACCTTGTATTCCTAGGGTAAACCTCCAATGATTATGGTGTATTGTGCTTTTAATACACTTGTTAAAACTTTATTAAGAATTTTTACATCTCTAATCATGAAAGATATTGCTCTGTAGTTTGCTTTTCTTGTAATATCTTTGTCCACTTCTGTTATCAGGCTTATACTGGTCTCATATAATGAGTGTGAAGTATTCCTTTATCTTCAGTTTCTGGCATTTTGTGCAGAATTGGCATTGTTTTTTCCTGTTAGATAGAATTCACCACTGAGGCCTTCCGTGTCTACAGTTATTTTTACTGATAGGTTTTAAACTACAAATTCAGCTCCTTTAGTATGTTTAGAGCTAATCAGGTTATCTAATTTTTCTTGAATTAGCTTTCATGGTTTGTGTTCTTCAAGGACATTTTTCATTTCATCTCAGTTATCAGAGTTATTGGCATTCATTTCTTCACAATATTACATAATTCTCTTCTTAATATATGTAGCATCTGCAATGGTATCTCTTGTTTCAAATCTTGGCAATTTGTGTCTTTCTTCCTTATCTTTTCTGATCCATCTGGTTATATGTTTATCAATTTTATGAATTTCAGAAATTCATCTCAGTTTAATTTATATATCTCCTATATATGCCTGATTTCCTATCTTAGTTATTTCTGTTTTGATCTTTATTACTTCCTTTCTTTTCTTACTTTGTGTTTAGTTTGATTTTTAAATTCAATTCCTTAAGGTGGAAATTGTAGTCATTAATTAGAGGTATCACTTCTTTTTTAGTACAGGTGTTTGTTACTATAAATTACCCCTTATGTCTTTTGCTATATGATAAGAAATAAAAATGAGGTTATAAAATAATGAACGGTAAAGAATTAAAATATATAATTATTCTAGGAGAATGATCATAGAATTAGTTTATTTGGGGAAACTCCTTGACTTAAATTTCTGAGGTTACTTATAGTAGATCTGATTACAAAATGAAGTTTAAAATGTGTTCAAAACTATTACACTTCTTTAAGGTGGAGGAATCCCCAGAAGTAAATGAAACAGGATTAAATACCAATAAAGGAAGCACATCTCAGTAAAATTAGGTCTTTTAAAAAGACCTTTTACGATTTTTGCTAAAACTCATTTTCATCTGTGTATGTTTCAATAATTGTATATATTTTATGAATATTAAAGGCAAGCTGTTATTTCCATCTAATTCATCTATACAAGAGTAATTGTCTAAAAATTCCTGAACAGAGTCCAACCTAACACACTTGTCTTAAATATGTCATTCTCTAAAATAATTGATTAATAACTTAAGATATATGATTCTTATCAAAGTTGCCCATTTAAATTTGCTAGTTAAATGCAGTAGTGTTAGGGAACCGTTCCCTTTTCCCCCCAGAATTATGAGAACACACAAAGTAACTTAGAGGCCAACTCATGGTGTGATGAATTAAGACAAACTCATGGTGTGATGAATTAGGACATCACACATATGATTCTCAAACCAATTTTCAACCTGCTGCTGAAACATTAGACCAGTTAATTACCAGTCTGATCACTGGGAAGAGTCTTCACTCTTCACTTGGATCATCATTTACATTCCTTCAGTGATAAGATGTTCACCATCCCCACCTTTGGTCAACTCTGAAGGTCAAGAGTTTCTCTCTTTAGTTTTAATCTCCACTTTTCCTCCATGAAATAAAAATATTAATCTTGACTACTGATTTATTTTGAGACAATAACTAAGTTCAGCCTCAGATTCCAGAGTCCACTGAAATTTGTGTGAAAGGACAGAACTATGAGGAAGGATTTGAATGTTGCAAATTATTACCATGGGAGTGTCTTACTGCTCAAAGTCCAGAGGTATTTGATTACTAACCTGAGTGTGTTAGGCTACAGAAACATAGCTTAGTATTTCTAACTCCTCATTTGATACTGAACAAGGAAAGAAATGTCACACAGGAAGAGATATGATTACAAGAACAGGAAAAATTGGGGCAACTTTTTCTCTTGTTTGTGTCACTGGCCTCATTTGTTTCAGAGCTGTGGTATAAGATATTAAGCACTTGAACAATTTTTTTCCTTGATCAATTTTTAAATGTTTTGAGGTGTAAACAAAGTAGCTCTGAGCGACAGTCTATGAGGATGTTTGCCTAGTCACTAACTCCAGTTGGTTCCTCTCTAGAGTAAGTTCCTGCTCAGGTATAGACTAAATTTCCCTTATTTTTCACCTGAAATGTGCCTTGGAAACACTTAGTCCACTTTTTGTATTACTTCTTTCTATCAGTCTTCTTTTTAGGAAGGTAATCCCACAGCAGGGGGCATCGCCTTACAACCTGGCTCTGTGTATGTTTTGGGGATGAGGAGGTGAGACTTTAGGACAGGATTTGGACCATTTATGTCCAAGAAATCTTGGTTGTCATTTTTACAAGCTATTATTTTTACTGTTACGGAGAGGGCATTATATAAGATTTGCAGACTTGTTGAGCAAGGTTATATAAAGCATGTCATGCAGAATACATTGAACCGTTTTGGAAAAAGGACTTCCCTTTTGTAATTGAAGTGTTCTTAATTGTTTGGTGTAGTAGTACAGAGCTTAAAACAGCCTCTTCTTTTCTCTTTTATCTCCATCTATTGATTCTGGTGCCTTCTGGGGTGAAAAGATATATCTAATTCCCCTTTGTTGTATGAATCTTTAGAAGCTTTGTGGAGAGCCATTTGTCAGTTTCCTCTGTTTCCGATTAGCCGTGGACAAAGGAAAAAGAAGGAAAGTGAGAGCAGAGGGATCAGGTCACCCTCTACTGGAAAATGGCCCCTGTTTCTCAACTGAGTTTCTTTTGATTGAGATTCTTACAATGTATTTAGGATTGGACTCCCAGGATACAGAGTGATGATCCTTTGTCGTTGATAATTAAGTAATTACCATTTTGCCTGAGCAGAGAAGAGCCCAAACATTTGCTGGGCACCTCAGGAGGAGTTAGTGGGTGGGTTGGCCATTCTTCTTGAAGGCCACTTCTCCACAGTTGGGTTATAAGAGTAGCTCATGTGTGGGTTCTCATGGGCACTTGAAAAATTCTCCAAAGTCTTTGAAAATGTGTGTGTGTGTTAATCACTCAGTTGTATCTGACTCTTTGTGACTCCATGGACTGTAGCTTGCCAGCCACCTCTGTCTACGGGATTCTCCAGGCAAGAATACCGGTTGCCATTCGCTTCTCCGGGGGATCTTCCTGACCCAGGGACCGAATCCAGGTCTCCTGCATTGCAGGCAGATTCTTCTGAGACACCAGGGAAGCCCATTTGAAAAATGTATTTTCCCCCATTTTAAAGGACAAACTCCATATTTTTATTTCTGAGTCACATGGGCACATTGAATATTTTTTCTCCAATATGAGGCAGCAAAATTATTCTCTAAGCAGCAAGATTATTATTCTATTTGTTCATATTCATCATGTTGGAACTCCTTTCTTGCTTTCAGTGTAATTATTTTGGTCTGGTTTGTGGATGCTGAGAAAATATCTAATAAATATGGACTCTAGCAAGCATTTTAGAAATGCTGATTTCTCTAAAATTCTTACATTCAAGGAAGCCTGCCTCATTCTCCCTTCCTTCTATCATTTAAGAATAAGGGCGGTGCTTCCACTCACTACAGTTTTAGCAGGAGATCTGCTAGCAGCAACTGCTTCTCAAGTTATTTATAGCCTCACCAAAAAATGTGCTATGGCTGTGGTAGGTACATATCAATTTGTATAAGGGTAGAGACACAAATAAGTTTTCACAGACACAAATTAAAAAAAAGCAGTTCAGGATGCAGAGACTTACAGTAGAACAGACTCACCAGCATCCAGTGATGTGGAAAGATCAATGAGCTGGAAGTCTCGATGAGCTGGGTTGGGCAATCAAGTCTGCCATTAATATGTGATGTGAGTTTGGACAAGCAACTTGACCTCTTAGCCTCAGTCTTGGCATTTATATACTAAGGAGATACTATTGTCGCCCTGCTCAAATCCTCTCATATGCATTTTACCATTCTGGACAACAGTTTCCTAACCTTCTGCTTGCTTTGCTTTGCTTCTTCTAAGCTACCTGCCACTTACTATAGAGGACAACCTTTGGCTCGTGGCATCTCTTGCTTCATCCTTACTCACAGAAGTGCCAGGAGTTTACATGTCCCCCACTAGGCACCCCACGCCTTTACTCAGTGATAGGCTGATCTATTGGTATGGAAGCCAGGCTACCTTGCCTTCAGAGTGACTGCATTCTGAAGGTGTAATGTCCTCCAGGACTTCCTGTGTTATTGCTTGGACTGTAATTGAAATCTCAACTTTGTCTCTCTGTCTCCCTTTCCTGTTCTTCTCTCACTTCCTTACTTGCTTCTCCAGGGAATATTTAAAAACCACTTGCACCTAAACCCACCTTTCAGGATCTGCTTCTTTAGAACCCTACCAACCGACTGTTCAAAGTTAAATATTCAATCATCATAGTCTTCTTGCTGTTTATTATTTTTATAGTGCTTTAACAGTTGCATAAGGTCTTATAATAAGATTATGTAGTTCTTCAGAATACATGCCTGTGTTAGTGAGGGTAGATATATTTGAACCCTTGAGGTCCAGATTGAAGTGAAAAGAATGTTACTCTTCCACTTAATGTTTACTTATTTAATCATAGCAATCACTTGTAGTAGAAAGGAATTCCTGTTGCATTTTCTAGAAGACAAAGCTAAAACTCAGAAAAGGCACATGTATAAGTGACATCATACAGTATTTGTGCTTCTGTGATTAGCTTATTTCACTTAGCATACTGTTCCCAAGGTTCATCTATGTTGTTGCAAATGACAGGATTTCCTTCTTTTTTATGGTTAAATAATATTCCATTCTATCTACCTATCTATAGATTTATTTTATATATATATATATATATATGTATCTATTTTAGATACTTCTTTCTTGAAGTATCTAAAATAGTCCGATTTACAGAAGCAGAAAACAGAATGGTGGTAGCCACATTTGGGGTGGGGGGAGAGAGAGATGGGAATTGACATCATTTGATTGGTATAAAGTTTCAGCCATACAAAATGAATAAATTCTAGGTCTACTGTATCACATTTACTGTATCATATATCACATCATATTTCAGCTAACAATACTGTGCTGTACACATACGAACTTATGAGAGAGTAGATCTCTTACCACAATTAAGAAAAAAAAAAGGAATACATCATTTGTCTACATGTCCACAGAACTTGGCTGCAGTATTGGAGCTCAAGTATCCCAGCTCTGAACTAGAAGTCTTCCCCAAAGGAGACAAAGCTGTAGGTAATTTTTTTTCCTTGAAACTTCTTGATTTCCTCATCCCACTTCCATCTGCTCAGCACCAATTCCACTAAAACCTCAGTGTTACATGTAATTCTGAGAAACTTTAAAATAGTAACTAAGATATTAGCTGTTAGGGACTCAAGGAGCATCAATAATTTAAGGGGGTGCTTTAAGATACCCAAAGCTTTATTGTTCAAACGTATCAAATCTGGAAAGATGCTGGACAAGGTTTTTACTCAAGTTCTAAAATCATACCATAGATGTAACAGAAAGAGCATGGGAACCATATTTTTGCCCATGTTCATGTTTGAATTGAGGTTCATTCACCTTTAGAAGGAAACAGTTTGGCCTTTTCTTTTATGACAAAACCATGATGATTTTGTTTCTTCTCCAATGTCAACTTTTCTGAAGCAAAACTGTCTGTCACTTTGAAGAAGCCAATTTGCAAAGTAAAGATATTTTCATAAAAAAGAGTGGAGAGAGTCGGTTAAGGTTCAAGGAAACCTTTATTTTAACTAGAGTCTCACAGCAGGAATAAAACACTCAAGGGGTTTAGGTTCCAAGAAGGGAATCATGCAGGCTTCTCAGACAGAAAAGAAGAAAAATTAAACTTAGAGTTGCTTAGAGGTTTTGAATGGGTAATTAGCATCTTTCTTCTCTGTAACTGACAACCAACTGACTTCCTAATCAACCTAGATATCAGAACAGAAAAAAAGATAAAGGCTTTAAAGCATTGGCTCTACTCTTAGAGTATGAAGATTTCCTGGGGAAGTTGGTTTCTAAGGCAGATGCTGGGCCAAGTGTCTGCAAGTTCTGTTTTCTCTTGTTAGGTGTATAGTCCAGGAATCAGCATATGTGACAATCTTGGGGATTGTTTCCATGTTCCTCACATCTGGAAACAAAGTAGATGACATATTACTCATGCATGCTCAATCATATCAGGACTCTGCAGCCCCATGAACTGTAGCCCGCCATGCTTCTCTGTTAATAGAAGTTTGGGGAAAAAAATGCTGGAATGGGTTGCCATTTTCTTTTCTAGAGTATCTTCCCAACACAGGGATCGAACCCACATCTCTTGCATCTCCTACCTTAGCAAGCAGATTCTTTGCCACTTAGCACCACCTGGGAAGCCCTTGAAGTGAAGCTGACATTTCTAGTGAAGTGACAGTTGCTCAGTTGTGTCCAGCTCTTTGCAACATGGACAGTATAGTCCATGGTATTCTCCAGGCCAGAATACTGGAGTGGGTAGCCTTTCCCTCCTCCAGGGGATCTTCCCAACCCAGAGAGTGAACCCAGGTCTCCTGCATCACAGGTGGATTCTTTACCAGCTGAACCACAGGAAAGCCCAAGAATACAGGAGTGGGTAGCCTATCCCTTCTCCAGCACATCCTTTCAACCCAGGAATTGAACTGGGGTCTCCTGCATTACAGGTAGATTCTTTACCAACTGAGCTATCAGGAAAGCCCAGGAAACCCTTAATACAGGCCAGTATTCCGATAAGGACTCTTTACAATAGAGTCATATTGTTACTAAGGCTGAGGTCTCAGAATCATACCTTTGCCCCTCCCTGGAATAGAAACTAGTTACTCTTGTCTGAGTTTCAGGAAGAAAGAAAGTCGCTCAGTAGTGTCCAACTCTGTGACTTTGTGTACTGTAGCCCACCAGGCTCCTCTGACCATGGGATTTCCCAGGCAAGAATACTGGAGTGGGTTGTCATTTCCTTCTCCAGGGGATCTTTGTGACCCAGATATTGAACCCATGTCTCTCACATTTGCAGGCGCGTTCTTTACTTCTGAGTTTCAGGAGCAAGCTACAAAGAGGAAAAAACAAGAACTGTTTAGAACCAACTGGGCCAAAGATGGCAGAAGATTTGACTTCCAGTGGACCTTGAGCCTCATTATGTGCTCATTGTAATATATTAGGTAAATGACACACCAACTGGCCCCAGGAGGGTTGACAGTTGCCATGACAGCTACCAGAAAAGCCATACAATGACTGAAAATAGGAGTTGCATCAGTTCTGAGTCCAAACCACACCCCTGTTCTCAGATGACTCATGAATATCACTCCCACTCTTTCCAAATCCCTCCCTTTTACCTTAAACCTCTGATAGATTTGGGGTCTCCACCTGAATTGGGTTGAGAAGTTGATTTGTGAATTAGGATCAGGCTTCTCCTTTCTCTGGCCATTGACTAAAATTTGTGGTTTTGGCTCCAGTTTCAGCATCAATTATGTTTTTGGCTGCAGGAATGTATAATTGAATCACTTTGATGTACAGCAACATACTTGTAAATCAACTATACTTCAGCTAAAAAAAAACCTCCCTGAGACAGGAGGTCTTGCCCAGTTAGGACTAGGATGTTGGTGTAGGTCCTGTGGATCAATTCAGTAATAATATGATGTTTTACTGTTATTTTCCCTCTTAATGTCTTATGATAACTTAAATATTTTCCCAAGGAAGACAGATATGATGGAAAACTAAAGTGCTTATGGTGCGAAGACTTGAGTGTTATCTGAAAAGCAGTTGAAATAAATGAAGATGCACAGAGAAGAAAATAATTCTGAGCAAAAGCTAACTGCCATCAAATAATACATTTAAATGAGCTACTATTGAAGAGGGAATTACTTTTATTTTTCTGGGTCGCTTCAAGAGAAAAATTAAAGATCAGTGAGTAGAAGTAATGACTCTTCAGAGATACGGATTTCTAATAGAGTTGTCCCAGCTGAACTGCCTCAAATAAAGTGAGTTCCAGATTCCTGGGGGATTTACAAACGTTGAATAACCAACGTTTATTGGAAAGGTGAAATGATAAAAGGCTCACTGGTAATTCTCGCTCTGTCACTGCATATGTGTCCTTCAAGGCACCAAGACAGTGGGCATATCCCCAACAGAAGAATGGCGCCCATTCACATCCTACTGCATGGGATTTACTTCTCTTTTGCTCTCTGTAATTGTGTCTTTTTCTAAATTTATTGAGAAATCATAATTTCCATAAATGCAACAAGATCATATATAAAAAGTATTTACATGGCAATACAGTAAAAATTAACTTATAATGAAGTACCACTTACATCCATCAGAATGGAAATATTTACAGCTGCTACAATATTTATTTTTGTTGTGAGTGTAGAGAAAATGTACTTTAACACATGCTGGTATAAATATATATTGCCGCATCTTTTCTTATTAAGCAATGTTAACCACATTCCTTGAAATGTATCTTATAGAAACCAAAGGATCAGGAAGTAAATATCTATGTACAAACGACTTTCCTGCATTTTTATCCATGTAGAAATGTATAAGGAAAAATGCCCATCAGTGAAGAAATTGTTATACGAATCGAGGTATATTAACACCAGGAAATAAAGCCAATAGAAATGGCTTAGAATTATTTCTCTTTACTGTGAGGAGTATTTATTAGATACTGAGTAAAGTAAGATGAAGAAAAATGTGTATAATATACATTCAGGTTTATGCATTTTTGTGTATATACATATAGATATATAATATACATTAGGACTTCTGTGGTGGCTCAGTGGTAAAGAATCCTCCTGCCAAGCAGGAGAAGCAAAATTCAACCGTGTGTCAGGAAGATTCCCTGGAAAAGGAAATGGCAACCCACCCCAGTATTCTTGCCTGGGCAAAAGCCATGTGCAGAGGAGCCTGGCGGGCTACAGTGCATGGGGTTGCAAAGGATCGGACATGACTTAGTGACTAAACAACAGGATAGTGTAATGGGCTTCCCTGGTGGCTCAGATGGTAAAGAATCTGCTTGCAATGTGGGAGACCTGGGTTTGATCCCTGGGTCAGGAAGATCCCCTGGAGAAGGGTATGGCAAGCCACTCCATTATTCTTGCCTGGAGAATTCCATGGACAGAGGAACCTGGTGGGCTACAGTCCATTAGGTTGCAAAGAGCCAGACAGGATTGAGCACACACACATATAGTATAATATATGTGTATAGTATAGTATAGTATAATAGTATAGTATAGTATGATATGTGTGTGTGCGTGTGTGTATGTGTGTGTATCACAATCTGGAAAATAATTGAGGAAATTACAGGATGGGGGATTTAGATGCATTTTTGTAATTATGTTTATAAGCAATAACAAAAGCCTCATTTTGGGTATTTGACAAGGCACTCATGACTGAAGGGCTTATGTATCCAAGGAGAATGTTATCAATATTTTTGAGTTGGGTCTCTTGATGAATTGACCTCATTTATCTCTATGATAGAGCAAAGAGATTTCTTTCACTTGGACAAACATTAAGGCATTGTTGGGCATTGTCAAACTCAATAAGTCAATGGTAATTTCAGGGGAAAAAACATTTATTTTCATTGAATCCTAGCATAGGACTTAAAGGAAAAAAGGACTACAGCATAAGAAATTAATTGCCTCAACCTTTCCATCTTCAGTTTTTTTTTTAATTTAACACTTCAGTGAACTTCCCAGTGGTAACATTCTGCTTCGTGACCCTTCTAGGTCATTTACAGTTTTCACTAAATACCACAAATTAAGGAGTTCACTGTGGGTCACGATATATTATTTCTACAACCTTAGAGATGGATCTGATACTCACTTATCACGAAATCTATCAAGTAAAAAGTGTTTCCCCAGAGTTACTAAACACAAGGGCATTTTCAAAGCGGCTCTGCATGCACTGATGTCTTTTAGCCAAAAAGTTTCAGACAGAAATGAATGATCTCCTACGGCAGTGAGGGTGTGTACCCTCGCTTGTCAATTCCACCTACTTTCCAATTATTCTAGCAGGCCTGCAAGCTCTCCCTCGGGAAAGGACCTGTCTGTCTTTCACCCTAACCCCTTCTCAACAGAAGTTCTTCACTCAACTGCAGAAATCCTCCCAAGGTGAAACGTGTCATGAAGTCTTCCAGTCCCAGATGTAGATTTCAGAAGCATACTTCCTCAGATTTGGATAGAGGACATTTAACTAAAGGAAAAAAAAAATTTTTTTAATCTTCAATTGGAGCCAGAAATGCGTTGCCAGTTGAGGAAAATAGGTCAAATATTGATGAAAACGCCAAATGTTGGTTTTCCTTGTAACTTTGATCTTTCCTTCCATCCTGCTTTCCTTCTTTCTTTCCTTCCTCCCCTCCTTCCTTCCTTCCTTCATCCCACCTGCCTCCTTCCTTCCCTTCTGACATTTAACAAGCATGGATGCCAGATTCTAAACTGCTGCTGCTGCTAAGTCTCTTCAGTCATGTCTGACTCTGTGCGACCCCATAGACGGCAGCCCACCAGGCTCCGCCATCCCTGGGATTCTCCAGGCAAGAACACTGGAGTGGGGTGACATTGCCTTCTCCAGATTCTAAACTAGTTACTGAATATACTATTTATTTTACTGCTATAACAAATTGCCACAAGCTTAGTGGCTTAAAACAACATTTTTTTTTTCCTTTACAGTGGTAGAATTCAGGCGTCCAGACTGAGGCATAAATAGCTAAGTGAAGGTGTCAGCAGGACCGTGCTCCCTTGGGTGGCTCCAGGGGAGAATGGGTTCCCTGTTGCCCCTTCCGGCCTCTGATGATGGCTGACATTCCTGGGCTTGTTGCCGTGTCCCTCCAGATCCTGCTTCTCTTGTCACGTTGCTTTTTGTTCTTCTGTGTCAATTTTCCCTCTGCCTCTCTCTCACAAGGACATTTGAGATTGTGTTTAGAGTCCACCCTAATAATTCTGAATAATATTCCAATCTCAAGGTCCTTAATTTAATAGCATCCACCAAGTCATTTTTGCCATAGAAGGTAATTTTTTGTAGGTTTTAGGAATTAGGATCTGGTTGTGTTTGAGGGCCAATATTCAGCTTATCATACTAGATATACGTGAAACACAAACCATGCACCTGTCCTCCGGAAAACCCAGGTGAGAACTGTGTAAACAGATTACCGATATCTTAGAATGCATAAAGTTAGACATAGACTCTGAAATCATACTATTTTCCTGCTAGAAAACAATTAGAGTTAACTGCTTTCCAATTACTAAATTCAATATCAATCTGAATAGGGATCAATGCTGGCTTAGTACATGAATCCAAAATTAAAATTCACTGCAGACAGAGAAGTTTTCATGCCTGTGGTAGGCTGGATAATGAACCCCAAAGATATCCGGGTCCCAGTTCCTGCAGCCCGTGTCTGTTGCTTTATATGGTAATGGGGATGTTGTAGCTGTGATTAAACAAAGGATTCTGAAGTGGGGATATTGTCCTGGATTATCCAAGTGGACCCTGTATATAATCATAAGTGTCCTTATAAGAGAGATGCAGAGGGGGATCTGAAAACAGATGAGAAGGTGAAATGATGATGAACCAAGGAAATATTTGAAGATGCAAAGCTGCTGGCTCTGAATGTGGAGTGAAAAGGGGGTGGCTGTGAACCAAGGAGCACTAGGAAGCCAGCTCTAGAAGCTGGACAAGCACGGAAAGGGGTTCTTCCCTGAAGCTTGTGGAGGGTGTATGGTCCTGTGGATACCTTTACTTGAGCCCAGAGAAACTGACTTTGGTCTCCCAACTTCTAGAACTGGAAGTGAATACGTGTCTGGTGTTTTAAGCTACCAAATTTCTGTTAATTTATTAAAACTACCATAGGAAATGAATACGGCTTCCTTGGTAGCTCAGCAGTAAAGAATCCACCTGCAATGCAAGAGATGCAAGAGACTCGGTTCTGATTCCTGGGTCAAGAAGATTCCCTAGAGAAGGAAATGGCACCCACTCCAGTATTCTTACCTGGAAAATCCCATGGATAGAGGAGCCAGGAGGGCTATGATCTGTGGGGTTACAAAGAGTTGGACAGAATTTAGTGACTAAACAATAGGAAACCAATGTCTCGTTTATAGGCTCTGAATGTTTTCTGCAACAGAGCTTGGTCTGAGAGATTGGAGACAGAATACCAGAGTGGCCACTTACTAACTAGGGACCACAGGCAACTGCCTGCACTGTGACCCATGACCCCCTCTCATGTTCTAACATTATCTACCTACCTAAAAGTAATCTATATTTAAGCTCCTACACATAATAAATATCTAAATATCCACTCCTATATTGCAGGCCAATTCTTCACCAACTGAGCTATCAAGGAAGCTGCAAATATCCACTCAGGAAATATCAAATTATGACAATAACATTGATATGATGCACATAATCCTGGATCAGATTCTGGACTAGAAAGAGGACAAGAGAGAGTCTGTCTAGAGTAGAGTACCTCACCTCATCATTGCCCTTTTTCTAGATCATAATCCAGTTTAGGACACATTTTGCATTAGCTTGTCATGTCTTGTTAGACTCTTTTAATCCAGAACAGGTCCTCTGACTTTGTTTTTGTTTTTTTTTTTAATTGTTTGGCATCTTTAAAGAGTACCGCCCAGTTGTTTTGTGCTATATCCCTCAGATCAGGTTGGTCTAATGTTTCCTTACGATGGCTCTTAGGTTATGCGATTTTTGGCAGGAATCTCACAGAAACAACACTTTGTCCTTCTCAGCTCACCCTATCAGAATGCACATGTTGTCAATTTATCCTATTTAGGGAACTGTGTGAATGGTGTATGGGAATTCTTTGCAATTTCTTGTGTCTAGGCTTCCCAGATGGTGCAGTGGTAAAGAATCCACCTGTCAATGCAGGAGTCATAGGAGATATGGGTTAGGTTGCTGGGTGGGGGAAGATCCCCTGGAGGAGGAAATAACAACCCTCTCCAGGATTTGTGCCTGGAAGATCCCATGGGCAGAGGAACCTGGCAGTCTACAGGTCAAGGAGTTGCAAAGAGTCAGACACCCCTGACTCTTCCAGCACACAATGGAAATGCATGCTTAGATGAAAAAAATTCAGCCTCTAATTAAAATAAATAAATTTAAAAAATTAAAAAAATAATTAAAAAAAAAATCCCTACACTTCAGCATTAGGATATCAATTTAAAAAATTGGATAGCTTTAAATGTCTAATATATTATGATAAAAGTTGAAGCAGTTAATGCCCCTCTAAAATGGCCTACATATTAGCATTGTAAAACCTTGGATATAGAAACAGTGGAGATGTTTCAGGAGCACAGCATGATGGGTAAGAATCAGGAATCCATCAGATCAGATATGCTGATTTGATCTCTGCCATTTAGTTGCACTCTGATCCTGGCCAATACATAATAATAATGATAATGATAATGGCAATGATGATTAGTCAATTTACTGAGAATTACCATACTCTAGGTGTTGTTTTGACAGATTTTTCTTAATTCTTGCAACAACAAGTGAATTTTATATTATTATTATTTCTACTTTTAGATTAGAAACTGTAGCCTAGAGAAGCCATGTCTGAAGCTAAGTCTTTTCCTCAGTATCCAACAGGTAGGAAGTATTAAAGCCAAATTCAAACTTATTCTGCATCAAGACCTGTGCTTATTACCACTTTATTACACGTCTTCCCTAAAATTGCTAATCACAGTTTTCTTATCTGGAAAATATAGATGATAATCATATCTGTGTTATAATTATCTGTGATTTAGTAAAAGGAAAGATTTAAATTTATGCCTCATGGTAAGTATATATAGCAATCAGTCTTATTGTCTCATACTGATTATTGTACCTTGACTTTACTGATGGGACAAAAATAGGTTCAGAGAATTTAAGTAATTGCCCACACTAATGTCGTGAGCAGAAGTGGGTTAAAACCTTAAACCACTGACTCATCCATGCTTCATCACACATGACCTCTCTTGAAAAATGATTATTATACTAAAATCAGAGGGCAGATGCTATCATACTGATGTATATACATTCAGTTCAGTTCAGTTGCTCAGTCATGTCTGACTCTTTGCAGTCACATGGACTGCAGCATGCCAGGCTTTCCTGTCCATCACCACCTCCCGGAGCTTACTCAAAGTCATGTCCCTTGAGTCAGTGGTGCTATCCAACCACCTCACCGTCTGTTGTCCCCTTCTCCTCCCGCCTTCAATCTTTCCTAGCATCAGGGTTGGTATAAATTAAAGACATAATTACCTGTAAGCTCATTAGAGATCACTCAGCAGCCAGTTACTGAAGAGGCACTAGTAGGAATTTGATTCCAGGTGCAGCTTCAGAGCAATTACTGTCAGTCTTGCTGCTGGGAGAGAAACGTGCCTTGTTGATCACTCACCAACCACCCATTCTCCAGGGAGCTCTGACTTGGCACCCTGTCTTAAGAAAGTGGCAACAGTCAGCGTCCTATATTCTGGTGAGACGCTAGTCACGTTCCCAGATCTAGAAGCAGTCAGTGCCCTAACACAAGCCATTTCCATTCTTGGGCCTCACCTGCCTTAATGACAAAATGAGGAAGTCTGATGAACTTTTTGGAGAAATTCTAATACCCTCACAGCTTAATTTTAGATATTCTGGAATGCTTGATTATTAATTTTCCCATTAGTTTGACTTTTTAGAGAAGGCATTTTAGATATCAATCAACTAATAATTAATCTTGTGCTTGCTACAGTGTTAAATATTCATGTATTTCATAAATGAGCATTTTGGATGGAAAGTCTAGGATTTTTAAATACGCTTTCCCTGTGCTCACTTGTCATGTGGCTGATTTATTGCATTGTGCACACTCGGTCTCTGTCTGTCTGCTTGCTAAAAAATCCATGTCATCTGCAGATTCTCAAGTGACCTTGTATTGACCTTGTTTACCATAAAGTGAAAGTTATGTTCATAGAAAGTCTCCGTGCTCTTAAAGTACTTGTTAGCTTTCCAGAAGGGCATAAGAAGTTCACATCAGTGTTCAGTAAAGTGCTGTTGTTTTTTTATTTTTGATTGTTTTTATATGTCTAGGTATTCTAAAGACCGCAGGAAGAAAGCGTTTGCTGTGAATTTCCACCATATGCCACACATTTTAACAAGATGAAAAAAAGAAGCCCGCATAGGACTGAGTAACAAGAATATATGGCTTCCTCTTATCCTGACTAGTATGTTTCCAGTCTTATTAGCTTGAAATGTAACACTACCAAGATCCCAAATACACTGAACTATTGATGACATTTCAATGCAATTGTTCTGCTGCTGCTAAGATGCTTCAGTCGTGTCCGACTCTGTGCGACCCCATAGACGGCAGCCCACCAGGCTGCCCTGTCCCTGGGATTCTCCAGGCAAGAACACTGGAGTGGGTTGCCATTTCCTCCTCCAATGCATGAAAGTGAAAAGTGAAAGTGAAGTCGCTCAGTCGTGTCTGACTCTTAGCTACCCCATGGACTGCAGCCTACCAAGCTCCTCCGTCCATGGGATTTTCCAGGCAAGAGTACTATTATTCTTCAACAAATAGCTCAGTAAACAGTTCAAACAACTCCTCTTTAGTATGTATTTAAACCTGAGTTTTATTCTAAGAAATTTTCTTGTTGAAAAGCTCAACTGAGATATTTTCTTCTATACATTAAACTCTTGCTTTATTTTTATTTTTTAATTTAATATTGTTCCCATACTAATACTATATTAGTTGCAGGTACATAGTATAGTGATTCAACACATGGACATTATGAATTGATCACCATGACAAGTCTAACAACAATCTGATACCATGCAAAATTATTGCAATATTATTGACTCTATCCCTAATCTGTATTTACATCCCTGTGACTGTTATACTTCTTAATGAAAAGTAAAAGTTAGTCATTCAGTCATGTCTGACTCTTTGTGACCCCATGGACTGTAGCCTACCAGACTCCTCTACCCATGGAATTCTCCAGGCGAGAATACTGCAGTGGGTTGCCATTCCCTTCTACAGGGGATCTTCCCAACCCAGGGATAGACCCAGGTCTCCTGCATTGCAAGCAGATTCTCTACCGTCTGAGCCACCAGGAAACTCTCTGTACATCTTAATATTCTTTATCTATTTTGCTTATTCTTACACCACACTGTCCTCTAGCAACCATCAGCTCTTTATATGTGGATAAGTCTGTTCCTGTTTTTTTTGTTCATTTGTATTGTTTTTTAGATTCTATATACAAATGAAATAATATGGTATTTGTCTTCCTATGTTTGACTTCATTTCGTATAATACCCTAGAGATGCCACCATGTTGCTCCAGAATGGCAAGATTTTGTTATTTTTATGACTAAAATTCCATCATATAAATTGTATACAATTCCATCATATTGTCATATGAGTGTATGTTCCTTGGCTCTTTGTCTCGTCATAACAAAGATTTGGAGTGACGGACATTAAAGCCCCCTCGGCGTGTCACAGCTCTCGGGTCTTGGATAGACCGTGCTATAGCTCTCAGTTATCACATGGACCGTGTTATAGCTCTTAGACAAATCAGTGTTACAGCTCAGTGTTACAGCTCTATTTTATTTAAAAGATAGCAGGAAAATCCATCTTCGAGGTGTGAGGGCACGTTGATCCAAAGACAGGAGGAGAAGAGCGCCCCAGCGTGCGGGGGAGAGAGAGAGCAAGCTAGCTTTGGCTCCTCTATTTATATGTTTATCTCTCCCTGGGCCTGTCCTATGTAAATTGGGCCAGCCAGGAGTGTTGTTTGTTTTACCTGAGGTCCTCACTCAGGTCCTCGGACCTTCTTTTGTTCTATTTTCATGGGCTTTTCCCTTCCTTGTCTTTTAGCCACCGCGATTTTGGACTCCTTTTCCCTATTTTACCTACCTAACAATATCACAGTGTATGATGCTTTGATAATAATTTGTTGAGCACTTTTGCATCTCTGTTTATCAGTGACATTGTCGTGTGGTTTTATTTTCAGGATATCTTTGGTTTTGTAATCAGTGATGCTGGCCTCAGAGTTCGTTCAAAAATATTCCTTCTTCTGCAATTTTTGGGAATAATTCGAGAAGGATATGTGTTAATTCTTTAAATATTTACAGAGTTCACCTATGAAGCCATTCAGTCTTGGACTTTTGTTTGTTGGGAAGTTTTTATTACTGATTCAATTTTTTTTATTGGTAGTTGGTCTGTTCATATTTTTGTTTCTTCTTGATTCAGTCTTGAGAGATTGTGCATGTCTAGGAATTTGTTCATTTCTTCCATGTTGTCCATTTTATTAGTATATTGTTCATAATAATCTCTTATGATCCTTAGTGTTTCTATGGTGTCAGCTGTAACTTCTCTTTCATTTCTGACTTTATTTTGACCCTCTTTTTTTTTTAATGCATCTGACTAAAGGTTTATCAGTTTTGTTTATCTTTTTAGAGACTCAGCTCTATGTCTCATTGATCTTTACAAATATTTTAGTCTCTATTTATATCTGTCCTGATGTTTATTTCCTTGTTTCTTTATAAACTTTTGGTTTTGTTTGTTCTTTTTCTAATTACTTTGTATGTAAAAGTTATGCTGTTTATTTGAGATATTTCTTATTTTCTGAGGTAGGCTGTTTCCCCTATAAACTTTACTTTTTAAAAAGAGCTTTTGCTATATTTCATAGATTTAGGATCATTTTTTCTGTTTTCCATTGTGTCCAGGTGTTTTGTTTAATTCTCTTTTCTTTTTTCTGTTTTCTCTTTTCTCTGTTCTTTTTTCTTGCTTTACTACTATGTCTTCCAGATCACTGATCAATCTTTCTGCATCCTCTAATATGCTATGATTCCCTCTGGTGTGTTTTCAATTATTGTAGTCTTCAGTTATGATTGGTTCTTTTTTATATTTGTATTTCCTTGTTGATGTTCTCAGTGACTTTCATTCATTTTCTCCTGATTTCAGTCATTCCCCCCTTATGACTATTTCTTTGAACTCTGTATATGGTAAATTGCCTATTTCTATTTATTTATTTTTTTATTCTTTTCTGAGTTTTTGTCGTATTTTCATTTGGAAGGTATTCCTTTGTCTCTTCATTTTGCCTAACTTTCCACTTGTTTCTACCTGTTGTGTGTATCAGCCACATCTTCCAGTCTTCAAAGACCTATAGAGAAAGTATCCTGTGGGGCCCAGTGGTACAACCCTTTCTGGTCACTCCAGATACTTAAACTGAGGGTCACCCAGGCACTCCAGGAATAGTCCTTGTGTGGACTGAGTGCACTCTCCTGTTGTAATTGAGCTGCAATTTCTGTAGGTTTATTGGTGGGTGGTGTTGGCCCCCAGTGTGATCCTCTTGCTTTCTTTAATGAAAATATTTATTGATGTTTCAATTTAATGCAATTTATGAATTGGGCCCTAGTCAGTATTAAGATTTCCAAGTCTCATGTATTTATTTGGCGAACAATATAAATACTCATTTTTATACAAAGAATTGCCTATATTATGTTTTATGTATAGAACATTCTATTAGATCTAGGCATTGGGGAGAACAAGGGATGGGCTCAGAACAAGCAGCAATTTTGTGGCAAATTTGCTGTCATCCAGTAAGAGAGAAAAGCTGCGTGTAAATTATTTTAATGCTAGGTAGTGTAACTTGAGAGGTTCATGGAGTATTTTGAGAGTTTAAATGGAGATCAAACTGTTTCTTCTTGGCAGACAGGAAAAGCTTTGCATGTGAACAAACAATTGAGTAGGGCTTTGGAAAATACAGCAGAAGTCAACTTAGAAAAAGTCAAGGTAAGGACAGGGATGATAGATGGCTTAAGAAGAGGCACAAAGGGATTCAAACACAGGGATTGTTTTGAAATTGGGGTTTACAGTTGTCCCCCTCCACCCTGATCCACAGTTTCACTTTTCAGTTTCAGTTGATCAATTCACAGTCAACTGGGGTCCACAAATGTAACAGAAATTTTCAGAAATAAACACTTGTAGTTTGAAATTGTAAGCCATTCAGAATAGCATTATTAAGTTCAGTGCTTTCCTACTCTGTCCTGCCTGGGGTGTGAATCACCTCTTTGTCCAGTGCATCCTGACAGTTAGTTACTTGGTAACCTTCTCAGTTATCAGACTGACTGTCATGATATCGCAATACTTGTGTGTGGGTAACCCTTATTTTACTAAATAATGGCCCCAGTGTGCAAATGTACTTAATGCTGACAATTCAGACATGCCAGAGACAACCCATAACACTTTTCCTTTAAGTGAAAAGGTGGAAGGTTTTGACTTTATAAGAAAAGAGTTAAATTGTATGATTAAGTTGATTCAATATATAAAAAAATCTTCTTTCCATGAACTTGTGAAGAAGCATAAAGAACTCCTTGTTACTTTTGCTGTTGCATCTCAAACTGCAAAACACTGGTGAAAGAAATCAAAGAGGACACTAATAGATGGAGAAATATACCATGTTCATGGACTGGAAGAATCAATATAGTGAAAATGAGTATACTACCCAAAACAATTTATAGATTCAATGCAATCCCTTTCAAGCTACCAACGGTATTCTTCACAGAGCTAGAACAAATAATTTCACAATCTGTATGGAAATACAAAAAACCTTGAATAGCCAAAGCAATCTTGAGAAAGAAGAATGGAACTGGAGGAATCAACCTACCTGACTTTAGGCTCTACTACAAAGCCACAGTTATCAAGACAGTATGGTACTGGCACAAAGACAGAAATATTGATCAATGGAACAAAATAGAAAGCCCAGAGATAAATCCACACACCTATGGACACCTTAACTTTGACAAAGGAGGTAAGAATATACAATGGATTAAAGACAATCTCTTTAACAAGTGGTGCTGGGAAAACTGGTCAACCACTTGTAAAAGAATGAAACTAGAACACTTTCTAACACCATACACAAAAATAAACTAAAAACAGATTAAAGATCTAAACGTAAGACCAGAAACTATAAAACTCCTAGAGGAGAACATAGGCAAAACACTCTCCAACATACATCACAGCAGGATCCTCTATGACCCACCTCCCAGAATATTGGAAATAAAATCAAAAATAAACAAATGGGACCTAATTAAACTTAAAAGCTTCTGCACAACAAAGGAAACTATAAGCAAGGTGAAAAGACAGCCTTCAGAATGGAAGAAAATAATAGCAAATGAAGCAACTGACAAACAACTAATCTCAAAAATATACAAGCAACTTCCTACAGCTCAATTCCAGAAAAATAAATGACCCAGTCAAAAAATGGGCCAAAGAACTAAATAGACATTTCTCCAAAGAAGACATACAGATGGCTAACAAACACATGAAAAGATGCTCAATATCACTCATTATCAGAAAAATGCAAATCAAAACCACTATGAGGTACCATTTCACGCCAGTCAGAATGGCTGCGATCCAAAAGTCTACAAGCAATAAATGCTGGAGAGGGTGTGGAGAAAAGGGAACCCTCTTACACTGTTGGTGGGAATGCAAACTAGTACAGCCACTATGGAGAACAGTGTGGAGATTCCTTAAAAAACTGGAAATAGAACTGCCTTATGATCCAGCCATCCCACTGCTGGGCATACACACTGAGGAAACCAGAATTGAAAGAGACACGTGTACCCCAGTGTTCATCGCAGCACTGTTTATAATTGCCAGGACATGGAAGCAACCTAGATGTCCGTCAGCAGAAGAATGGATAAGAAAGCTGTGGTACATATACACAATGGAGTATTAGTCAGCCATTAAAAAGAATACATTTGAATCAGTTCTAATGAGGTGGATGAAACTGGAGCCTATTATACAGAGTGAAGTAAGCCAGAAAGAAAAACACCAATACAGTATACTAATGCATATATATGGAATTTAGAAAGATGGTAACAATAATCCTGTATACGAGACAGCAAAAGAGACACTGATGTATAAAACAGTCTTTTGGACTCTGTGGGAGAGGGAGAGGGTGGGATTATTTGGGAGAATGGCATTGAAACATGTATAATATCATATAGGAAATGAGTCGCCAGTCCAGATTCGATGCATGATACTGGATGCTTGGGGCTGGTGCACTGGGATGACCCAGAGGGATGGTACAGGGAGGGAGGAGGGAGGAAAGTTCAGGATTGGGAACACGTGTATACCTGTGGCAGATTCATGTTGATATATGGCAAAACCAATACAATATTGTAAAGTTTAAAAAAAAATTATAGCTACAGTGTATGATATGCACTTCATTAAGATTTAAAAGACATTACATTGATATAATAGGGTATTTTGAGAGCAAGAAATAGACCAAATTTACCTTTATTATTACATTGTTATAGTTGTTCTATTACAGTTATTGTTGTTAATCTCTAGTGAAAGTGAAAGTGAAGTCACTCAGTCAGGTCCAACTCTTTGTGACCCCATAGACTTTAGCCTACCAGGCTTCTCTGTCCATGGGATTTTCCAGACAAGAATACTGGAGTGGGTTGCCATTTCCTTCTCCAGGAGATCTTCCCGACCCAGGGTTTGAACCCGGGTCTCCCTCATTGTAGGCAGAAGCTTTACCATTTGAGCCACCAGGGAAGTCTTGTTACTCTCTTAGTGCCTAATCTATAAATTAAACTTCATCCTAACTATCTATGTATGGGAAAATACACAGAAAATACAGGATTCATTACTATCCATGGTTTCAGGCATCTGCTGTTGGTCATGAAACATATTCCCTGCACATGTAGGGACTATAGTACTTTAATGTTATTAAAACATAAATGGGTGGGATAACCACTATGAAGAACAGTATGAAACTTCCTTTAAAAAACTAAAAACAGAGCTACCATATGATCCAGATCTCAATATCTTACTCCTGAGCATATATCTGGAGAAAACTTTACTTCAAAAAGATCCATGTACCCTAATGCAGCACCATATAGCAACACAATTTACAATAGACAAGACGTGAAAGTAATCCATCAACAGAAGTATGAATAAAGAAGATGTGGTGCATATATATAATGGAATATTACTCTGACACAGAACTAATAAAATAATGCCATTTGCAGCAAATGGGTGGACCTAGAGATTATCACACTAAATGACGTAACTCAGAAAGAGAAAGACAAAAAGACAAACATCATATGACTTATGATTGCCAAACGGGAAAGGTATGCAGGAAGGGATTAATTGTGGGTTTAGGATTAATATGTGTACACTACTGTATATAAAACAGATAATCAAAAAGGACTTCCCATGTAGTATAAGGAACTATATGCAATATTCTATAATAACCTATATGGGAAAAGTATCTGAAAAAGAATGGATACACACACATATATAATATATGTGTGTGTGTATGTTTAACTGAAACACTTTGCTGTACACTTGAAACTAATACAACATTGTAAAATCAACTATCCCCTATATAAAATAAATTAAATATAGAAAATAGGTCTAAAGATAGATCCTAGGCAGTGGATGGGGAAGGTTAAATACATACATGAGAGGCAGTACTCAGGAACCAAATGATTAGAAAGAATATAAACTAACCCCAAATTTTATCCTCAGCCCTGAAACTGTGCTTGGTATTATCCAATTGGAAATATTTATTTGACAGAAAAGGGAGAGCAGTATACGTAAAAGCAGATAGGATGGGCATGATGCATGATTTGGGCTACCCTAAATTTTCATGTAGAGAAAACTTCTTTATAAAACACAGGAAAGCAGGAATGCCTTTTTAATACTCTTGTAGGTGGAAAGAGTATAGAAAAGAAAAAAGCAAATTCTGGAATGATGATTATTTGCAAACCAATGTCAGTGGAATCGCTCAGAAAGCGGAGTGTTTATTTTTGAAAGATGCTCAATGAAAGGAAAAGTCAGAATGCAATTTCAAAAGGAGAATAGGTTTTGTGAACTCTGTCATCACTTCATTTTGCCTCTATGCAAAGAAAATTGTATCTTATGTTCCGAGTCACAGTACATTTGTCCTCAGATAGTTTTATGCCATAGTCACCACCACCAATTTTCTGTCAAAATGTTTGCATTATCTGTGGGTCTATTTCAGAAAGTGACAAAACTGTTAGGCTGAAGGAAAGAAATTTCATTGAGTTTAGTGCATACTTTGGCTTCCTTATCAAGTCCAAATGTTGTTTGCAAATTATATCACATTGCAGTATTATGCCGGTTACATGACTTGCAAGATATATTTGAGAATATAAAATTTTATTATTTTGTTCTTCAAATATTTGCAGACATTGATGTTGGAGAAGGCTCTGACTGGAGACTTCATTAAACTCAGGAAGTTCCCAGGTAAGACAAAACACTTCCATTTTTCTCACTTTTTTTTCATCTTTGTTTATGTTGATTTTACTATGAGGAATGGTTTATTTCAGGCTAACTTGTGACAAATAAGCTTTTCATGATTAAAATGAGTACTTTTTAACCTTAGGCTATGGCAGATGGGTGCATAAATATGAAACAAAGCTAAGCCAAAGACTGACTTGTTTGCTTCTTAATCCGTTTTACTCTTTAAAAATAAAAACTCAGTAGTTCTTAAGAACTCTAGCTTAGGCTTTGGAACAAAAATTTGAGTTATCCGAAGTTTTACATTGGTGATGACATGAACTGTTGAATTTACTCAAGAGGATTGCTTCTCTGAGTATATATGTAATCCTGACTGTGCTTGTGTGCTATTCACATGCTAATTGTTATAACCCTGGGCATCAGTTCAGTTATGTTCAGTCTCTCAGTTGTGTTCACTCTCTGTGACCCCATGAACTGCAACACACCAGGCTTCCCTGTCCATCAACAATTCCTGGAGTTTACTCAAACTCATGTCCATCGAGCCAGTGATGTCATCCAACCATCTCATCCTCTGTCGTCCCCTTCTCCTCCCACCTTCAATCTTTTCCAGCATCAGGGTCTTTTCAAATGAGTCAGTTCTTCACATCAGGTGGCCAAAGTACTGGAGTTTCAGCTTCAGCATCAGTCCTTCCAATGAATATTCAGGACTGATTTCCTTTAGGTTGGACTGGTTGGATCTGCTTGCTGTCCAAGGGACTCTTAAGAGTCTTCTCAAACAACACAGTTCAAAAGCATCAATTCTTTGGTGATCAGCTTTCTTTATAGTCCAACTCTCACATCCATACATGACTATTGGAAAAACCATAGCTTTGACTAGACACACAGTTGTTGGCAAAGTAATATCTCTGCTTTTTAATATGCTAAGTTGATCGTAACTTTTCTTCCAAGGAGCAAGCATCTTTTAATTTCATGGCTGCAGTCACCATCTGCAGTGATTTTGGAGCCCAGAAAATTAAAGTCTGTCACTGTTTCCATTGTTTCCCCATCTATTTGCCATGAAGTGATGGGACTGGATGCCATGATCTTAGTTTTTGAAATGCTGAGTTTTAAGCCAACTTTTCACTCTCCTGTTTCTTATATATCTTATAACCCTGGGCATATATCTCTTCTTATCAGTACCAGGAAGGACTCTTCCAATTTGAAAATTATGGGACAACCAGAAATAATTAAAAATACCCTTTTAATATCTGTATAAGATTGGCCTATGTTGTATTTTGTGTAGAATATCTTTAAATATCTTTAATGGTTTTTGTAATCATGATTATTTCTTATAGAAGGAGCCATGTGACATTATTTGGATAATCGAAAAGCAAATTCCGTAAAATGGGAAATCTTTGTTCATTAAAAAAAAAAGTATTAAGTGAGAAGAGTTAGGCTCATATCACAGAACAGTAGCATATATATTCTGAAGCACTAATTTATGTAAAGATGCATACAAAAAACTTGAACATATGTGAGAATCAACAGGAATGTAATTCCAGTTTCTGTTGATGGGTGGAGCTGTGTTCCCTTCCTGCTATTTACCTGAAGCCAATCTATGGTGAAGGTAATGAAGATAATGGTGACCTCCCTCAAAAGATCCCAGGCATGTACTATTACAGTCCGTGCCCCCAACCCTGCAGCAGGCCACTACCGACCCACGCCTTCACTGGAGACCCCCAGACCCCCCCAGGCAAGTCTCCTGTGGGGTCACTGTTCCTTTCTCCTGGGTCCTGGTGCACAAGGTTCTGTTGTGCCCTCCAAGAGTCTTTCCCCCAGTCCTAGGTAAGTTCTGGCAACTTACGGTGGGGTTAATTGTGACCTCCTCCAAGAGGATTTACGCCATCCTCTGTCCAACCAGAACCCCTGTCCCGGTGGCAGACCCATACCTCAACAGGAGGCGCTCAAACACAGTTCTGCCTCAGTCTCTGTGGGGTTCCTGGGTCCTAGTGTGCTTGAAGTTTGTTTGAGCCCTCTGAGCTTCTCTGGTGGGAACGGGGTTTGATTCTAACCATGAATTCGACCCTCCTACCATCTTGCTGGGGCTTCTTTGCCATTGGACGTAGGGTATCTCCTCACAGCCGCTCCAGTGCCTACTGTCTTACTGGGGTTTTTCTGACCTTGGATATGGGGTATCTTCACATGGATGGTCCAGTGAAGTGCAACCGCCACTCCTGACCTTGGACGTGGGTTGTCTCCTCTTGGCCACTCACCCCTCCAGCGATGCACAGCCGCTGCTCCAGCACCGCCCTGAAGACATTAGGGACTTGAATTCTTTCTGTTTCTTCATCTGTGTCACCGTCAGAGCGAAGCTTACCCACATGCTTTAAGAGGTAGCAGGCATGGGGCCACCCAAGCTGGCTCCCCTGGCCTGAAGACAGCTCCCTCAGGCTTCATCTAAAGCTCAAATGTTCAAGCTGGTTTTAGAAAAGGCAGAGGAACCAGAGATCAAATTGCCAACATCTGGTGGATCATCAAAAAAGCAAGAGAGTTCCAGGAAAACATCTATTTCTGCTTTATTGACTATGCCAAAGCCTTTGACTATGTGGATCACAATAAACTGTGGAAAATTCTGAAAGAAATGGGAATACCAGAGCTTCTGACCTGCCTCTTAAGAAATCTGTATGCAGGTCAGGAAGCAACAGTTAGAACTGGACATGGAACAACAGACTGACTCCAAATAGGAAAAGGAGTACATCAAGGCTGTATGTTGTCACCCTGCTTATTTAACTTGTATGCAGAGTACAGCTTGAGAAGAGCTAGGCTGGATGGATTGCTGGGAGAAATATCAATAACCTCAGATAAGCAGATGACACACCCTTAAGGCAGAAAGTGAAGAAGAACTAAAGAGCCTCTTGATGAAAGTGAAAGAGGAGAGTGAAAAAGTTGGCTTAAAGCTCAACATTCAGAAAACGAAGATCATGGCATCCAGTCCCATCACTTCATTGAAAATAGATGGAAAAAAACTGGAAACAGTGGCTGACTTTATTTTTCTGGGCTCCAAAATCATTGCAGATGGTGATTTCAGCCATGAAATTAAAAGACACTTACTCCTTGAAGGAAAAGTTACAACCAACCTAGACAGCATATTAAAAAGCAGAGACATTACTTTGCCAACAAAGGTCCATCTAGTCAAAGCTATGGTTTTTCCAGTGATCATGTTTGGATGTGGGAGTTGGACTATAAAGAAAGCTGAGCACCAAAGAATTGATGCTTTTGAACTGTGATGTTGGAGAAGACTCTTGAGAGTCCCTTGGACTGCAAGGATATTCAACCAGTCCATCCTAAAGGAGAACAGTCCTGAATGTTCATTGGAAGGATTGATGTTGAAGCTGAAACTCCAGTACTTTGGCCGCCTGCTGTGAAAAGCTGACTCATTTGAAAAGACCCTGATGCTGGGAAAGATTGAAGGTGAGAGGAGAAGGGCAGGACAGAGGATGAGACAGTTGGATGGCATCATCGACTCAATGGACATGAGTTTGAGTAAACTCCGGGAATTGGTGATGGACCAGGAGGCCATGTTGTGCTGCAGTCTATGGGGTCACAAAGAGCCAGACATGACTGAGCGACTGAACCGAATTCCAGTTTAAAATTTAATTCCTCTTTCCTAGGTTAATTAACAGTGAATAAAGCCATGTTTCTTGAATGGGTTTAGTCTAGAACTAAACTTTTGCCACATTGCTCGAATCATCTTTGGTTCTGGGCCACATTATCTATTCTGTTGTCCCATTCTGGGGAATGCCAGATGACTACAACTGGTATTAGGAACTCATTGCTGTGATTTCTCTGACTCTTTGATTGTTTAGGGTTCAGTAATTAGTGGTGATGGACAGGGAGGTCTGGCGTGCTGCAATTCACGGGGTCACAAAGAGTCGGACACGACTGAGCGACTGAACTGAACTGAACTGAATTAGTATATGGAGATATTCTACCACTGATGCATTTCTATTGCCCTGGATCTCTTTAATTCAGTTCTGGATTTCTGTTGTAATTAGTCTTGGTATGGTGGTGGTGGTTTAGTTGCTAAGTCATGTCCAACTCTTGCAACCCCATGGACTGCAGCCTGCCAGGCTCCTCTGTCCATGGGATTCTCCAGGAATACTGGAGTGGGTTGCCATTTCCTTCTCCAGGGGATCTTCCCAACCCAGGAATCGAACCGTGGTCTCCTGCATTGCAGGCAGATTCTTTACCAACTGGGCTATGAGGGAAGCCCAGTCTTGATATAGATCTCTTCAAATACATTCAGATGACTGTAAAGCTTCTCTGCTGTTTGGAGGTTAGAATATAACATTCCCATGGGACCAAAGGCAGAAAAAGACTACCCTCTTACTGAGTATTCCATGTATGACCCATCTTTGTCTTTTAAAAACCCTCTTGTGTCTGCTTACTTCCATAAGTACCACCTGGACTGTGGACGGCTGCATGGAAGAAGGCTGGAGTTGCCAGTTTTAGCAAAGCAAACAAGAACACCTCAGAGGAGCAGAGACTGGGTTGTTTTGTGGCATGTCTGAGCTATCCATTAGATTAGCATTCCTCAACCATTTTGGCATCAGGCACTGATTTCATGACAGACACTTCTTCCACTGGCCTGGGGTGGGGGGTGGTCTGGGGGTGATTCAAGGACATTACATTCCTTGTGCACTTTGTTTGTAATCTAATGCCACTGCTGATCTGACAGGAGGTACCGGTTCACAGCCCAGAGGCTGGGGACCCCTGCATTAGATATCCAACTGAAGATGTTGAATAAAAATTGGATATCTGAATATGGACATTGGGCAATGATTCTGCTCACATTGCTAGTCACTGGAATATAGATATTTGACGCTTAAAGCCATGAAGCTGGATTAGCGCTCCAAGAGATGGAGTTTAGATAAGAGAACTAAACTTTAGCTCAGAACAGCAACTTAGAAGGCTTTGAATGTGTGTGACTGTTAGTTTGTTATGTGTTATAAACTTGTAAAAGTTTGTATATTCACATTGGCCCAAAACCTTATTTTCCTTTTTTTTTTTTTTTTTTTTTTTTGATCTTGCCTGGAGAATCCCAGGGACTGGGGAGCCTGGTGGGCTGCCATCTATGGGGTCGCACAGAGTCGGACACGACTGAAGCGATTTAGCAGCAGTATTGGGAAAATAGAGGATCAACTTATTTGGACTTGCTTTCTATACTGAGACATGTGGTAATGCTTACCTTATCAGGATGGTTTGTGTGAGAGGTGGGGCACTGCAATGAGTTCTTAGCAACCTGAACCTGTGTGATAAAGGGCTGGATTATAGCAGGTTTCTATTGTGTACCTGGTGCTTAGTCATATTCTATAGGAAAGGGAAGGCCGGTTTTACTAACGGGGACTTTTAAGTAATTTTTCTGTTTTTGAAGCACCAAAACCACCTCACTTATATTATTCATTCAGTAGCTTTTTCCCTTTCTGAAGGGAAATGTCTTGGCAAGTGTAAATGTGCTTCCATTTTCTTTCTTGCTAATTCTTTTCACATGATAAATTGCAGGGAACCGTACTGAAATCCCTTGAAATTGAAAAGTCAGCCTACATGAATGCTGAGGAGTGGTTTTGAACAAAATAAGTCCGTAGACAGTCCGTGGAGAAAATTTTCAGGAAAGAGTTGCAGTCGAATGCTGCCTTTTACGGGTACATATAGATTCATTTGCATACTTTTCAATACTTGCTCAGGTGACTTGTTTAGGTGGTCAGTCTGAACCATCTAAAATGATTGCAGAGCCTTCCAGAATGATTTCAAATATGTGAAATTGTCTGAAGTTAAAGTCATTCACGAGGTAATCCTTTCTTTAATATTCAGTAAGTGAAAACAAAGATATATTTTTGGATTTCTCCTTATTTCCAGCTATAAAAGAATGAACTATATCTGTTTCCAACCTAATCTGTATGCCCCTGTGTGGCCCTGGTCATGACAGAGGTCCTCAAGTCATTATTTTTTTCATTTAAAGATGAATGTATGTTCATAAAACATATAAAGCACTTTCAAACTATTTCAGCATTTTGGACCTTTCATTAATTCACAAAAAATTTTCATGGATAATTTAAAAATATCAAATTATTTTGACTTCACAGTTATCAGAAATCCAAGTAGTAAAAGTGTAGTATGCACTTTTGTATGTGCATATTACAAATTAAAAACAGAAGCAAAAATAACTTACACTGCTGAATGCATGTTGGGAAAAGAATATTCACATAATTTCAAGTAATTGCCCCCCAGATTATTAACTAAGGAAAAGCATCTTGGAAATGAAGAGATCTGGTAGATACTAGCTTAACTGAGGATAAAGCTACATATTACTAAAAATGGGCAAACTGGAACTGTGCTCTTTCTGATGAAATAGTCTGGAAAGCATCACTGCTGAAAATGTATAAAATCTAAGCATAATGAAACATCAGATAAGTCCATGTGTGGATACAGCATACATGGCTTATCTCTCTAAACACTAGAGATGATGTTAAAGAAAAAAAAAGAGAAAGAGAGGGGTACTTTAGATTAAAAAAACTAAAGAAACACTGAAAGGTCACATACAACCATTCATTAGACTCTAGATAGAAGCATTTGAATACAAATTGTCTGTTGAGTATTATTGTATCAACATTGGATTTCTGGTTGTGATAATAGTGTTATGGTTACATAAGAAAATATCTTTGTTCTTTAGAGATATATTTAGGGATGAAATAGAATAATATCTGCAGCTTATTTTCACAAATTTATAAATGCATACAAACTCCCATGCATATAGAGAGGGACAGATGAAGAATATGTGGTAAAAATCTTAATAATTGATTAATATTAACAATATTGGTGAAGGATACAAGAGTACTTATTCTATCATTCTTTCAGATTTATTGTAAGTTTGAGGTCATTCAAAAACTTGGGAAATTAAATTATATGAATTTGAAAGGAAAACAGAATTGGAAAACATATGTCTCAACATCAGTTCAGTTCAGTTCAGTCTCTCAGTTGTGTCCGAATCTTTGCAACCCCATGAATTGCAGCATGCCAGGCCTCCCTGTCCATTACCAACTCCCGAAGTTCACTCAGACTCACGTCCATCGAGTCAGTGATGCCATCCAGCCATCTCATCCTCTGTCCTCCCCTTCTCCTCCTGCCCCCAATCCCTCCCAGCATTAGAGTCTTTTCCAATGAGTCAGCTCTTCCCATGAGGTGACCAAAGTACTGGAGTTTCAGCCTTAGCATCATTCCTTCCAAAGAAGTCCCAGGGCTGATCTCCTTTGGAATGAACTGGTTGGATCTCCTTGCAGTCCAAGGGACTCTCAAGAGTCTTCTCCAACACCACAGTTCAAAAGCACCGATTCTTTGGCACTCAGCCTTCTTCACAGTCCAACTCTCACATCCATACATGACCACAGGAAAAACCATAGCCTTGACTAGACGGACCTTTGTTAGCAAAGTAATGTCTCTGCTTTTGAATATGTTATCTAAGTTGGTCATAACTTTCCTTCCAAGGAGTAAGCGTCTTTTAATTTCATGGCTGCAGTCACCATCTGCAGTGATTTTGGAGCCCCAAAAAATAAAGTCTGACACTGTTTCCACTCTTTCCCCATCTATTTCCCATGAAGTGATGGAACCAGATGCCATGATCTTTGTTTTCTGAATGTTGAGCTTTAAGCCAACTTTTTCACTCTCCACTTTCACTTTCATCAAGAGGCTTTTTAGTTCCTCTTCATTTTCTGCCATAAGGGTGGTGTCATCTCCATATCTGAGGTTATTGATATTTCTCCCAGCAATTTTGACTCCAGCTTGTGTTTCTTCCAGTCCAGCATTTCTCATGATGTACTCTGCATACAAGTTAAATAAGCAGGGTGACAATATACAGCCTTGATGTACTCCTTTTCGTATTTGGAACCAGTCTGTTGTTCCATGTCCAGTTCTAACTGTTGCTTCCTGACCTGCATACAGATTTCTCAAGAGGTAGGTCAGGTGGTCTGGTATTCCCATCTCTTTCAGAATTTTCCACAGTTTACTGTGATCCACACAGTCAAAGGCTTTGGCATAGTCAATAAAGCAGAAATAGATGTTCTTCTGGAACTCTTTTGCTTTTTTGATGATCCAGCAGATGTTCACAATTGATCTCTGGTTCCTCTGCCTTTTATAAAACCAGCTTGAACATGTGGAAGTTCACGGTTCATGTATTGCTGAAACCTGGCTTGGAGAATTTTGAGCATTACTTTACTAGCATGTGAGATGACTGCAACTGTGCGGTCGTTTGAGCATTCTTTGGCATTGCCTTTCTTTGGGATTAGAATGAAAACTGACCTTTTCCAGTCCTGTGGCCACTGCTGAGTTTTCCAAATTTGCTGGCATATTGAGTGCAGCACTTTCACAGCACCATCCTTCAGGATTGAAATACCTCAACTGGAATTCCCTCACCTCCACTAGCTTTGTTCATAGTGATACTTTCTTAGGCCCACTTGACTTCACCTTCCAGGATATCTGGCTCTAGATGAGTGATCACACCATCGTGATTATCTGGGTCATGAAGATCTTTTTGTACAGTTTTTCTGTGTATTCTTGCCACCTCTTCTTAATATCTTCTGCTTCTGTTAGGTCCATACCATTTCTGTCCTTTATCGAGCCCATCTTTGCATGAAATGTTCCCTTGGTATATCTAATTTTCTTGAAGAGATCTCCAGTCTTTCTCATTCTGTTGTTTTCATCTATTTCTTTGCATTGATCACTGAGGAAGGCTTTCTTATCTCTCCTTGCTTTTCTTTGGAACTCTGCATTCAGATGCTTATATCTTTCCTTTTCTCCTTTGCTTTTCACTTCTCTTCTCTTCACAGCTATTTGTAAGTTCCCCTCAGACATCCATTTTGCTTTTTTGCATTTCTTTTCCATGGGGTTGATCTTGATCCCTGTCTCCTCTACAATGTCACGAACCTCCATCCGTAGTTCATCAGGCACTCTATCAGATCTAGTCCCTTAAATCTATTTCTCACTTACACTGTATAATCATAAGGGATTTGATTTAAGTCATACCTGAATGGTCTAGTGGTTTTCCCTACTTTCTTCCATTTTAGTTGAATTTGGAAACAAGGAGTTCATGATCCGAGCCACAGTCAGCTCCCAGTCTTGTTTTTGCTGACCGTATAGCGCTTCTCCATCTTTGGCTGCAAAGAATATAATCAGTCAGATTCTGGTGTTGACCATCTGGTGATGTCCATGTGTAGAGTCTTCTCTTGTGTTGTTGGAAGAGGGTGTAGCTATGACCAGTGTGTTCTCTTGGCAAAACTCTATTAGCCTTTGCCATGCTTCATTCCATACTCCAAGGCCAAATTTGCCTGTTACCCCAGGTGTTTCTTGACTTCCTACTTTTGCATTCCAATCCCCTATAATAAAAAGAACATCTTTTTTGGGTGTTAGTTCTAAAAGGTCTTGTAGGTCTTCATAGAACCATTCAACTTCAGCTTCTTCAGCGTTACTGGTTGGGGCATAGGCTTGGATCACAGTGATAATGAATGGTTTGCCTTGGAAACGAACAGAGATCATTCTGTCGTTTTTGAGATTGCATCCAAGTACTGCATTTCGGACTCTTTTGTTGACCGTAATGGCTACTCCATTTCTTCTAAGGGATTCCTGTCCACAGTAGTAGATATAATGGTCATCTGAGTTAAATTCACCCATTCCAGTCCATTTCAGTTCACTGATTCCTAGAATGTCGACGTTCACTCTTGCCGTCTCCCGTTTGACCACTTAATTTGTCTTGATTCATGGACCTAACATTCCAGGTTCCTATGCAATATTGCTCTTTACAGCATCGAACCTTGCTTCTATCACCAGTCACATCCACAGCTGGGTATTGTTTTTGCTTTGGCTCCGCCCCTTCATTCTTTCTGCAGTTATTTCTCCACTGATCTCCTGTAGTATATTGGGCACCTACTCTCATGGAGAGTTCCTCTTTCAGTATCCTATCATTTTGCTTTTTTATACTGTTCATGGGGTCCTCAAGTCAAGAATACTGAAGTGGTTTGCCATTCCCTTCATTACCGAATTTTTAAAAATTTTTTGGCAAACAAACTTTTGAGATTTACTGTGTTTCAGATAACTAGTTTTGAACACCTTTGCTATTTACTAACAGTACTAATAAGCCCCTCTTAAATGAGCCAACTCCATTAATAGTAAAATGTAGATTACCTATGCACATTGTACTGGAAGGAAAAACTGGAAAGACAAAGTCAAGTGAGCATTGTGTGGATGCTAATAAACCAAATTATATCAAGAATTAGTAATAACTGATCTTTTTTTTTTTTTAATGCTCCAGTAACAAAAAAGATACAGGACTGCTGAACAGTGGCTGTGTTTGTAGCCATAAAAGAATTCAGTGGAAAAATGGATAAAGAATCCTGAAGTATAATTCACAAGAGGGAAAAAAAAAAAGAGGTAAACAGACAAATGGAAAAATATTCAACCACACTGTAAGTAGTTAAATATATTTTGTTGTTGTTTTCAAAAAATGAAGATACATTTTCACCTGCTTAATTAGCAAAAGTTTTGAAAAACTAATACTGTTTTTTTTTCTGGCTTTCCATGAAATGGATCCTTTTATATGTTGCTTCTTTGTTGGAAGATTAATTGGAAAACATCAAGAACTTCAAAAATGTGCACTTTTCTAATCCAAAAATTAGATTAAACATGTATATTCTAAGTACATAATCTATAATCGTACAAAAGACTTTTGCACACAGGTGCTTTTCCCATAATTTTTGTCAGTACAGGAAATTATAGAATTTGATAGTGTATCCACTATTTAGGATGTTATACTTTGCCCACAAAGGTCCGTCTAGTCAAGGCTATGGTTTTTCCTGCGGTCATGTATGGATGTGAGAGTTGAACTGTGAAGAAAGCTGAGCGCCGAAGAATTGATGCTTTTGAAGTGTGGTGTTGGAGAAGACTCTTGAGAGTCCCTTGGACTGCAAGGAGATCCAACCAGTCCATTCCGAAGGAGATCAGCCCTGGGATATCTTTGGAAAGAATGATGCTAAAGCTGAAACTCCAGTACATTGGCCACCTCATGCGAAGAGTTGACTCATTGGAAAAGACTCTGATGCTGGGAGGGATTGGGGGCAGGAGGAAAAGGGGACGATAGAGGATGAGATGGCATCACCAACTCAATGGACATGAGTTTGAGTGAACTCCAGGAGATGATGATGAACAGGGAGGCCTGGCGTGCTGCAATTCATGGGGTCACAAAGAGTCAGACATGACTGATTTAAAATAGTGGGTAGAAACAACAGAAGAATGGTCAAAAGATCTGAACAGAAATTTACCCCCAAAATGAATAATACATATATGAAAAGATGCTCAAGCTATGTATTGTTCAATGAAAGAAAATGAAAGCATAGAGTACTATTTTTTAAATACCATATTTCAAAGACCAAGAAGCAGTGTAATATATATTGTTCTTAGGGCTACAGGGAATGTGGTATTCTCATATATTATAGATTGCAGTATAAATTGGTACAACATTTTCAGAGAGCAACTTGTCAGTACCAATCAAATAAAAAATATATAAAACTGCTGATCAGCAAATTCTACTTTTAAGTTAACTCTCATACTGAAAAACTCAGAGTTGACAAGGATGTTTACTACAGCCTTGGAACATCAGAATTCTGGTGAGAACTTTAGTGTCCATCAATATGTCAATTATGTTACAACCATATTGAGGAATATTGTACAGTCATTGAATGGAATGAGCTCAGTTTTACCTACTAACATGTAAGAATATCCTTGATGAGCTATTGAGTTAAAAAGCAAATTGTAAGTTCATGCATAGAGCAAGATCCAATATTTGTGCTTTTTTTTGTCTCTGTCTCTTGGTCTTTCTTATCTATCACTCTACTCTATATATCTCTAAATATTATCTATCTATTATCTGTTTCTATCCATCCATTACTATCTGGAAACTTACACTAGAACCAGGAAGGTGAAAAGTTAAGGGATTTCACATTGCATTCTTATCTATATAATTTTATTTAAAATAATTTGAAATGATATTCTAAGGAGAAATGTATAATGCAATGCTTAAAGATTATATTATTAAATGTAAATTAAGATATCAAACTGTTAAGTACATACAGAAGGACACACTATTTCACACTGTATTAAGGCTGCAACTACATAAAAGTAACAAAATTATAAACATAAAAAGCTACACATATACCTGAGTACTAAACATGCTTATTTCTGCATCATGGATATAGAAAATTATGGGTATTTTTTCTTTCTGTATTTTCCAAATATCAAATAATGAGCCAGCAAATACAACATTTTATGGTGATTAAAAAAAAACACTTAAAACAGTGTTCACAAAGGATTTATTTAATTTGTAGAATGCCTTGGTTTATTCGGGCTGCTATAACAAAAGCTACAGATTAGGTGACTGATAAGTACTGGAAATGTTTTGCTTAGAGTTCTGACCTCTGGAAAGGTCAGAAAGCTAGAAATCTGACCTCTGGATGCCAGCAGTATCAAATGAGAGCTCTCTTCTGGGTCCTGGACTTCTCGTATCCTCACACATCAGAAGAGGCCAGGGACCTCTCCGGAGCCTCTTTTTAAAGAGATAATCCTATTCAAGATGACTCTACCCTCCTGATTTAAGTACTCCTCAAAGAAGCTCCACCTCTGAAGTATCTTTCTTTCACAGGCCTCAAGAGTAAATAAGATAATGGTTGGGAAGAGAATTTTGTAAAACTTGGTCCACAAATATTAACTATACTGTTTGTTCCCATATTATTAGTAAGTATATGGAGACTCTATCATTCCCAGAAATAATGAGATAGAGTAAAAAAAAAAAAAATACCAGTTATCCTTAAAAATATGGTGAGACTGAAGATCCATTCATTGTGAAAATTCAGGCTGCGAAATACAAGAAGAAACTACCACTGTTTGGAAGACCAACTTTAGACTCTTCACTGAGACAATAGACCCAGTCAGATGGCAGGTTGGGGTGAATAGTAAAATTTTATCCTAAATTAACCTGCAGGCTAGTCCACAAGAATTCTGCATGATGATAAAATCATTTATTTCTTCAATGCTTTCCTTGTTTGTTCTTTTTCTATATTTTCTTCCATGTCTTACACTTAAGGATTTTGATCTAAATGTATTCCCTCTTCTTAACAAATTCTCCAGATTTTCTTTCAACTATTTTCTTTGGCAACTCTCATCCAAGACCTCATAGCTCAGGAGGTAAAGGGCTTCCCTCGTAGCTCAGTCGGTATAGAATTTGCCTGCAATGCAGGAGACCCCTGGAGAAGGAAATGGCAACCCACTCCAGTATTCTTGCCTGGAGAATCCCATGGTCAGAGAACCCTGGCAGGCTACAGTTCATGGGGTCGCAAGAGTCAGACACGACTTAGGGACTACTCAACCACCATCAAAGACCTAAATGATTCACCCTGACAACTTCAGAACCAAATGACTTTCTTGTCTCAGTGGGGTGGCACTACCAACTTAAGATTCTCAGATAATCTTCCAAAAATTATTAGAAACAACATTGTGGGTTACATACACCACTGGCTTGACTGAATAAAGCATTTATTTACCTTTGCGGATCTGAGAAGAGCAATCTCTTTCATTACAAACTGTGGCTTGAACTTATTAAGAAGATGTTCTCTGATTCTCTTTCTGTAGCAATTAACTTTACAACTTACCTAGAAGTGGTTCGTGAAACTCAAGGTGTAATGAAGGGCGAAGGGCAATCATTAATTTACTCTGAAGCGTTCCAAGAACCCACGTCAATATTCCTACTTTGGAGACAGGAGTTTTATGTGTTCCATTTCATCTTTTTGGCAGTGAATAATGGGAAAAGGAATCTTCTGACCTGTTAGGCTTAGACGATGGCATTTACTCTTTCTGTGATAGGAAGGAAATTGATGTTTGTGTATTGGTCAGAGGTCAAAGTCCCATTGAATTAACTCCATGAAGCCATTTTCCCAAAGACTGGGCAGAAGAATAGCTATGGTCCACAGAAAATAAACAGAGCTTTGAGTGACTTGAACTTAATGTCTCTTGGATTAAACGTTTAACCCAGACAAGTCGGTAGCCTCATAAGGCTATAAAAAAAGAGAGGGTGGGTTTTAATTCTTCACTGGGTTCCAGGTACTATGAGCAGAAGGACAAAGGAATGAAGTGTAGTGTAGATCTTGTACTCTACATTGGTGATAAACTGTTATTGGTTCTTGCAAGTTTTAATTTATCTTCATAAAAAGTTATAAAAGCTGTATTATCATCCATTTTCTGAAATTATAAAGTAGTCATAAAGTAGTGATCAATGGTGGTAAGGAAGAGGTAGTAACTAATATAATTTTAAACAATAAGCATCATATTTTTGTGATTATATATTTATAATATTTAGATAATACATTAACTTAATTCTGCTTATATTGGTCAAGCACTTTGCAGTCTGAAAACATTTTCACATATATCCTGTCATTCAGTCCTCACAACAGTCCATGACAAAAGCAGTAGTGCAGTAAATATCACCGCCGTTCAACAGATGAGCAAATTGAGAAAAAGGGATCAGTTGATCTTTCCATGTTCCTTTCACAACTTGGGTTTTAGGATCAACCCAACAACCCCCTCTTGCAGAAATGGTTGTCACAAGAAATATAACAAGTCATGGCTGATTCTCATTTCTACAGTGCTGTCTTGGTTTCTTACGCTCATCACTAACTTTTCTCTAAACAGCAGACAGTGTCGTGGGAGGGAAAAAGTCATGATGCCAAATAAGATTTCTAATGTGTGTAAGTTTCATAAAGCAAAGGGAAGTCTGGGCATGTAGAACATAGCCGAAGATGAAATGGGACACTTACTGAGATGGATGTCTTTTTAAATACAACAGAGGCACTCTGTGTGTGTTTCTATTCTTATATGTGGGTGTATATAGCAGTGTAAAAAATACGATCCTGAGGATGATGAACTCCCAAGTCTCATTAAATGCAAGTTTCTGAAATATACTGATGTGCCATGAAACACAAAATATTCATGTATCTCTGATGGAAAGTATCATTCTTTTGAGTGTGTTGGATAAACATGATGCTACAAATCCAGGGTTCCCCAAGTAAGATTTTTCCAATGGGTTAGTAGACAGGAGGGGAATCTGGTCCATTGTGATTTTATTTGCCCTTGGAAATGGGAAAAAAAAAAAGTTTATATTGCTCAAAGCTCTTGGGCACATAAATGAAAAAAAAAAAGAATTACAGCATTAGCAGCCCATGTAGCAAACTCACAGGTTAATAAAAGAGAAATACTAGCAGTGACCAAAGAATAGACATTTGATTAGGAAGGTGGGAGGTAGGTTGTTAAGGGCTAGGAGGGGAATAAAGTTGCCTTGGTGGGCTTACGAGCTTGAGATGTGTGGGTTAGGAGACTGTGGTTGTATTTTCCTCCAGTGTACCGCCAGCTGCAATTCTTAATGAGTTATTACCTCTTGGGCCGAGTAGGCAACATGGCACATTAGGAAACATGTTAAAGAAAAATTCACTGTCTTGTAGAGTTTACATTCTGAAGAGGCTAGAAAAAGCCCGAAAGACCTTTCTTGAGAGGTTAAAATAGGGAGACTTCCTAGGAAAAACCAAAGTGATTTTTATCAATGATCTAAAAGCTGAATTGGTTTGCCAGTATGGAAGGAACAGTTACAAGTTCTTCCCTCCCTCAGAAGGTTATTGTAGCAATGGATGCAATGAATAAGTGAGCACTGTTGAAAGGAGGAACTCCATGTCCAAAAACAAGCTGTGTGTCATTCTGATTGTTAATTAATTTTTTTAATCAGTAGTTTTTTTTTTAGTGAAGTATCATTAATTTATAATGTATTAATTTCTGCTGTATAGCAAAGTGACTCAGTTATACATATATGCATTTTTTTAAAATACTCTTTTCCATTATGGTTTATCATAGCATACTGAATACAGTTCTCTGGGCTATGACAGTAGGGCCATTTTTATCTGTTCTTACATCTGCTAACCCCAACCTCGCATTCATCCCACCCTTCCACCCTCCCCCTTGGCAACCTCCAGTCTGTTCTCTATGACCCTGATTCTGTTTCATAGATAGGTTCATTTGCATTATCTTTTAGATTCCACATGTAAGGGATGTCTCTTGGTATTTGTCTCTTTTTCGGACAACTTCACTTAGTATGATCATCCCTAATTGTATCCATGTTACTGCAAATGGCATTATTTAATTCATTTTTATGGTTGAGCAGTATTCCACTATATTTATGTACCACATCTTCTGTATCCATTCATCAGTTGTGGGACATTTGGATTGTTTCCATGTCTCAACTACTGTAAATAATGTTGCTATGAACATACAACACTATGTATCTTTTTGAATCATTGTTTTGTTTGGATAGATGCCCAAGAGTGGGATTGCTGGATCATATGATAATTCTATTATTAATTTTATGAGATACCTCTATACTGTTTTCCCACAATGGCTGTACCAATTTATATTCCCACCAGACTATTCATCAATTTTAATATTTTTAGCATTGATGGCAGAAGATGCTCCCAACAGGTGTGCATTAATAAAAAATATTGAAAAGGTGAAATAAAGTCTGGCTTTTGAAGTGTCTCAACTTCCTGGATTAATGTTGTACCTCTGATTTAGCAGGAAGCTAGAGAAAGAATGTAGCACTTTGAAACAACTATTAAGTGGGAAGTAGTATCATTGCTTTTTTAGATCTTAGCCATTTCCTCTTCTCAAGACTCCTCAAATATGCAATTTTAAAGTCTATTCTAAAGCAAGAATTTGAAGCAGAGATCATTGAAGCAATCCAGATCTCTGTGACTAAAAATTCCTATGTTCCTTCTGTCTCACCATCATTCTAATGTTTATATACTTTCTACAAAGCTTTTTTTCTTCTTTTTGTTTTTCTTCTGCTAAATATCTATTTGATTTCAACAGTCATATGTTTAGATTATAGTGAAGTCAAATCTTTGAGTGTTAGGAAACACTCCGGGAAGACATCCAGGAAGTCACTCATGCTTACATGTATCCTGAGCATCAGAGCTCCATCCATGCTCTCCAATTGCGCCTCTCGTCCTCCTCCCCCTTTTCCTCCTCCTTTTCTCTCTCGATGGGGAAAGTGAAATCGTGTCGCTTAGTCGTGTTCAACTCTTTGTGACCCCATGGACAATAGCCTTCCAGGCTCCTCTGTCCGTGGGATTCTCCAGGCAAGAATACTGAAGTGAGTTGCCATTTCTTTTTCTAGGGGATCTTTCCAACCCAGAGAGCAAACCCACATCTTTGTCATCTCCTGCATTGGCAGGTGAATTCTTTACATGCTGAGCCATCAGAGAAGCTCAAAAATGAAAGTGTTTAGTTGCTCAGTTCTGTCCAACTCTTTGCAACCCCATGGACTGTAGCCTGTTAGGCTCCTCTGTCCATAGAACTCTCTGGGCCAGTATACTGGAGTGGGTTGCCATTCCCTTCTCCAGAGGATCTTCCCAACCCAAGGATAAAACGCAGGTCTCCTGCATTGCAGGCAGATTCTTTACCAACTGAACACCTACTTAATGAAATTGTTTGCAAAGTGTAATGCCTTAGTATATGAAAAGTACTTGTAAGTATACCTAATCTATATTTTGAGAGTAAAAAGCTAACTGGGGCACTTCATCAGTGTGGCCCCTGTGCTCAAATGCACTGTCCTCCTCTGAGTTTAAATGCCCAGAAGAGTTTGCTGTGGGAAAGGACTGACAACCCAACTGGTTCACAAGCTGCTCCTTAATTAATCAATTTGGGAAACACTCAGGAAGCCAGCTCAGCCCACTGTGTCTTGGCTTCAGGTTTCCTGCAGCTGCGGGACCTTCCTCTGTGCGTGCACGGAGCTGGGTTTTCCTCCAGGTTTTGTTTTAGCAGTCTATACTTGATGCTATTTACTTCATCAGCATATATTCCAGGATGTGTTTACACTTGTCTTTCTCTGATGATACTTTATTTATTTATGTATTTATTTATTTTTTGGCCATCCCTGTTTCTCTCTCTCTCTCTCTCTCTTTTTTTTTTTTCCTTTTTTCATTTTGGGATAATTTTACTCTTACAGCATGGTTGAAAGTATATATGAAGAAAACATTCATCTCACTTAATTTTTCCATATTCACTTACAATTTTCTCTATTCTGTCATATTTTCTGAACCATTGGAATATAGGTTGCATCCATCTTTATAGCTTTTCTCATTGTGTTACCTCAGGGAATTACTTCTCAGTACGTTCTAACATTCAGAAAATACAACATTTACAGAATTTTTAATCTGAAGTATACCTTTCAGTGTGTTGAATTTTTCCACTAATGCCTTTTATAGCATTTCCCCCACTCCAAATCATATAGGGCACTTAGTATTCATATTTTTGAGCTTTCTTTAATCTGTAACAGTTATCGGCCTTTCTTTGTCTTTTATGACTTTGACATTTTTGAAAAAACACAGCAGTGATCATGTCAGCTGTTTCACAATTTGAGCTGTCTGATGCTTCTTGATTGGATTGAATATCCAGCTTATTTGGCAAAACTGCTCTATAGTGATGATGTGTCCTCAGAACATCACATCAGGAGGTACCTGATCATGTTTTGCATCTTGATGGTGAGACATGTCATCCATTTTCTTCAGTGTACAGTTGCTATTCTTTCTTTGGTTACATAATTTGCAGAAATCTATAATGAGACTATATGTAAACCTAAAAATCATCCATAGGTTTGTCATCTATTGGTTATTAATTCATAATTCAGTTCTACTATGATGATTGAAAAATAGTAATTTTCTAATTTCATCTCCTTGTGTGTTTGTTAATTGGCATTCTGACTATAAAAAAGGATTTTTCTTGTCCTGTGTTATCTCACATTTTTATTTATTTGATTTTTCTTTAAATCAATGAACTGTGTTTCTCTGCTGTTTTATTTTCCCAGAATCAGCCAGAATGAGATGCTTCAAGGTGACTTCACTATCTTCTTGATAAATACTCATCTTTTTTAAATTTTCTTTTTTTACTGTTCTGGGTCTTAGTTGCTGACTGTGGCTTTCTCTAATTGTGGTGCGCAGGGCCTACTCTCTGGTTGCAGTGCTCAGGCTTCTCATTGTGGTGGCTTCTCTTGTTGCAGAGCATGGGATCTAGGGCACTCGGGCTTCAGTAGTTTCAGATCCAGGACTCCGGAGCACAGGCTCAATAGTTGTGGTGCATGGGCTTAGTTGCTTGTGGGGTTTTCCTGGACCAGGGATTCAAACCAGTGTCTCTTGCGTTGCAAGGTGGACTCTTAACCATTGGACCACCAGGAAAGTCCCATCCTCATTTTTCCCCCGCTTGGAGCACTCTTACTTTCTAGTGAAACAAGATGTTTCATGTTCATCCTGTACTTTCTGTTCCCCAAACCTGGAGAACGCCACTTCTTCAAAGATGCCTGACTTGTCTTAATGGCCAAAGCATTTGGAAACAGAACTCTGAGCAGCAGTTGCTCTCATTAATCCTGGAATGTTGTGCATCTAGTTCTGCTCAGTAAACAGACCTGAGAGAACTTCCTCCCATTCTATTTCAACCCAAAAGAGTTCTGTACTTTGCGTCATTTCATATTTGTGCCTGTCTCCTTTCATAGAGAAAAACTTGATTGTCCGCAACACCAGTATATCCCTTCTTCAGTCACCTAATACACTGAAAATCATTTCAGAATTGCTTTCCTCACACCAGTGAGAAAAGCAAAACTGCTAACAAGAATTCAGGGTTTGTTTGCTTTTCCTGAACTTTTACTTCTGAGTGTGAATAATCGAAGGATTGAATTCTGAAGCTTTTGAGCTGTGTCCCCCCCGCCAACCTCAGAGTGTGATACTGTATATACACAGTATACATATTTAGTACTATCACTCATGAGGGAATCAACTCTTTAATTAATTAAATGTATTCCAAGGGGAGGTCTCAGAGTCACTGGTGTAGATTCCAGCATGGAACACACCTTTCTTCCTCTTGATACGTCCCAGAGAGCTTCCTGGTTTTATACTTTAAGGATGTGATTCTCCCACATGAATTTGTTCTCATCTCTGTATCCTCGAATCATTCTTGGACTTCTCTCCTAGTACAATCATCTGGCTTAGTAGTCTCTGCGGATGTTGTGAGCAATTCTCACGCTAGGATTGCCAGGTCTGAAATGACTTTGCTTCTCCAGATGTGTAAAGGAGAGACAAGGTAGTTCTCAGGGCAGCTCAGACAAGTGGGGTGTTCAACACTCCAAGAGACTCCTGAAATAGCCTTTGTGGGTGAGGCTCTACTTTGTACTGCATGTCTTACTCTTATAAACTGTTTATAGATATGATGAGAGAGAGGGAGGGAAAGAGAATGTTTCTTTCTATGCAATCTCATGCTGTATATTAACTTGCTTTCAATGTTTGTAAAATTCCCAAATCCTTAAACAAACCTTGCCTCTCACTACAGAACTTGAAAATGTTCTAGTTCTAGAACATTTTCTAGATGTCATCTAGTCATCTCTGCAGCCTTTCTTTCAGCTTTGCTTGCAACCCTGATTTATGACCCAGATTGTGCCAAACAGATTTGACTGATCCAGATTTTGAATCACCAGCTTTAGATGAAAAGAACTAGAAATTAGAAAGAATTTGTTTTAGTGAGGATGAGGGTGGTTGCCACGCATCAGATTTCTAGGGATGGTAAGGGCTGTGGTTCTAGAAGGACCTGTCCACAGTCCAGCAGGCAGAATTGCCAATACAAACTAGGTCACAGTGGCCCAGCAGAGGAGACAGCAGTATTTCCAGTGGACCAGTTCTATGACACAATTTTGGATATTGCCCCTGATTATTTATCTCAAATATGGCTTTTGACTTGTCCAGAGAGCTTCTCAATACCCCTTTGCACAAATTAATTAATTTGAACAAGTTTTTCTTATTGGCTTCTGTTGCTTTCAACTAAGAATGTTGATTCATATACTGGATGAGTCCCTTTATATCTTTAAGACTCAGTTTCCCCTTCTGTGAACTGGGGTGGTTTGTGTGTATATTTCAGTAAGTCAGTCCAGCAAAATAAGACAATTTATCAAAGACTTATTATGCTTGAAGTTAAATAAATAATAAGAGTTTCTGAAGTAGAGATAATGAACCAAAGAATGACTTATTTAGACTTTTCAGAAACTAAATAACACTCATTAGTTGTTTTCTAGTCCCCAAATGATTAATGACCTGGCAGTGAAATTTTCATTTCATAGCGTGAATTCCTGCTTGTGGAAGAAATGTGTTGATCACAGAAGGAAAACACTTATGTTCTTAAAAAGTATTGAACTACAGTTATTTAAAGGGGATTTCGTTTTTTTTTAAGGGATGTGCAATTTGCATTGTGAACAGAATACCGTCTTCCATGGGAACTGCAATATACAGACAGAAGAGATAATAAAAAGAACCTAGATGTTTTCTGGGAATGAAAAGAGCTCCAGGGGAAAAGGGACTGCTAGTCAGAATATATAAACTGAACATTCAGTTATTTTCCAGGGGAGGGAGAATTAACTTTTTTTTTTTTTAAGAACAAAATACTTTTATAAGACCATTGGTTTTGGGGGAGGGAAGATATTTCAAAGTATTTGACATTAATAAACCTTTATGGGCAGTGTGAAGTATTTTTTAGGTTGCCAGAACATAAACATATTTCAAACAGTGAAAGCAGTTGAGCTATCTTAAACTTCGACATAGATTTTATAATGTATAAAACATGTCATTGTTTTGAAAACATTCAGATTTAGAAGAAGCAAATGAGTTTGTGCAGAGAGCACCAATAAAAGCTCTTTAGAGGCTGGGAGAGACTGAATGTTCTTTTTAGAACAACGTGAAATTTAAAAGGTTAATTCCCCTTGGGTGATTTCAGGATGCTTCGTGACAAGACAGAACAAAAAAAGGCAAAAGCAAGCTCTTCCAATCACTGGAAAAATTGCTCTGACATTTTTATGATGAACTGGTTTGATGTTACCATGTCCATGTTCTTTCTTAGTAACCTGAAAATGTTGATAGGAAATGAGAACATTTTCCATCCACTCACCTTAAACATTCATTGGAATGGTGAATGCACATGAATTTTCTGGTGTTTGTGACTGATGGGTCCTTCTTTGGATTTGCTGTTGGTCTGGATAGTGTTTTATCTCTGATTAAAAGCCCCTCAAAGCCAAGGACTATGCTTTTTGCCTCTTTTCAATAGTGATGTTGAGAACCCTGGGTCTACATTAGCTATTTGATGATGTCTTTCATGTACTTTAAAATGTATTTGCATTTCAAAATCTATGAACACAAGCACTGGTAGCAAAATTGTATGGAATTGGAGATCTAATTATTGAACTTTTGGTAGGCAGAACAATTTTTCAGAAATACACCCATTTACTTAACATTAAATTTACTGGGTACCTACTGGTATCAGGCAAGGAGATGAGATACAGTGGCGAGCAAACAGATCTTGACTCTAGTTTCATGTCTAGTGAGAAACATATATTAATCGCAAATTATGCCAAGACCAGTAAAATGGGAACTGTGGGAAAATAAAATTGGAGATGTTCAAGACATGTTTTATGTCCTAGTCACCTTTATATACTCAAGGACAATCAATTGACTGGCAAATATTCCTTCATGAATGGTCAGTTTAATTATTTCCACCATCCATCAAGACCTACTGTATGAATTTATAACAGTGTGGATAACCTGGTTAAAGAGACTGGGGACAATTTCCCTAAGAAGTAACTTTTGAACTGAGAGCTGAAGAATGAGTCTGCAAGAACTAAGTAAATAGCAGAAGGACAAATGCCTCAGCACTTATATGACTTCTGTAAACATGCAGGCTCGCTGACTCCTGGTGTTGTGATGCTGGTTGCAAGTGGCTGTAACGTACTACTCACACATAGTATCCCACCCCTCCCAAGATCCAATGACTACACATTCATTTCACAGTATCAACATCCAGCCCTTCAATATAAAATTTAAGAGAATCAAATGGAAACAGTGCCTAGGTAAATGAAGAGTAAATTTTAAAAATTCCTTTTGCAGTGTTCTTGGGGAAAGAGATGGCTCAGAAAAAGCAGTCTGTTTCATAATGAATAACAGACAAAGATGATTCATCTATTAATAAAAGAGTATACCAAACAGGCCACTGCCTACAGTAAAGAAAGTGAAAGTGAAGTTGCTCAGTCATGTCCCATTCTTTGTGACCCCATGGACTGTACCCCACCAGGCTCCTCCATCCATGGGATTTTCCAGGCAAGAGTACTGGAAAGGGCTGCCATTTCCTTCTCCAGGGGATCTTCCCAACCCAGGGACCGAACCCGGGTCTCCTTCATTGCAGACAGACGCTTTACCGTCTGAGCGACCAGGGAAGCCTACCTTAAAGGAAGACAAAATTCATAATGAAGATGAAAACTAAAGTTGTTAATGGAAATAATCAAAGAGACAAAGAACATATTCAATAGATATGACTGAGCCAAACTGTCAAACAAAATAAATCTTAATTTACAATAATAATTGGAGAATGAATAAGAGTGGACTCAGAGGTCTGCCCCACCCCCAGTTTTTCCCCAGAAAGGACTTGCTGCTGGAGCTGGTCAGGAGGGTTGACAGCAAAGTGCTGACAGCGTGGGATTGCCTCAGCTACAGGGAGTCCACCTGACTCTAAATCCTCCCCAACATCCAGTGACTAACCAAGGTAAGGTTATGAAGGCCTGGCCATTTTGGCCTCACCACCAATATCGCTAATGAGTCATTTAAGCTCCAGAACTCCCACTGAGATTGGCTGAAATGCTATCAATTGGAACTGCCCCAGAGTTTGATCTCTCCTTCTGTCCAATCCCAGTTTATTCCTCTACTCTTCCCACATGTTGGTCCCAAGACCACTTCCTAATAAACATCCTTCACACTAAACTCCATTTAAGACTCTTTTTGCCAAGGAATCCAACCTGAGACAAAAGGCAAGCTATACCATCAGTTCAGTTGAGTTCAGTTCAGTTGCTCAGTCATGTCTGACTCTTTGCGACCCCATAAATCGCAGCATGCCAGGCCTCCCTGTCCATCACCAACTCCTGAAGTTCACTCAAACTCATGTCCGTTGAGTCGGTGATGCCATCTCATCCTCTGTAATCCGCTTTTCTTCCTGCCCCCAATCCCTCCCAGCATCAGTCTTTTCCAATGAGTCAACTCTTTGCATGAGGTGGACAAAGTACTGGAGTTTCAGCTTTAGCATCATTCCTTCCAAAGAAAGCCCAGGGCTGATCTCCTTCAGAATGGACTGGTTGGATCTCCTTGCAGTCCAAGTCACTCTCAAGAGTCTTCTCCAAAACCATAGTTCAAAAGCATCAGTTTTTCGGTGCTCAGCCTTCTTCACAGTCCAACTCTCACATCCATACATGACCACAGGAAAAACCATAGCCTTGACTAGATGGACCTTTGTTGGCAAAGTAATGTCTCTGCTTTTGAATATGCTATCTAGGTTGGTCATAACATTCCTTCCAAGGAGTAAGCGTCTTTTAATTTCATGGCTGCAGTCACCATCTGTAGTGATTTTGGAGCCCCCCAAAATAAAGTCTGACACTGTTTCCACTGTTTCCCCATGAAGTGGGATGATGCCATGATCTTAGTTTTCTGAATGTTGAGCTTTAAGCCAACTTTTTCACTCTCCTCTTTCACTTTCATCAAGAGGCTTTTTAGTTCCTCTTCACTTTCTGCCTTAAGGGTGGTGTCATCTGCATATCTGAGGTTATTGATATTTCTCCTGGCAATCTTGATTCCAGCTTGTGCTTCTTCCAGCCCAGCGTTTCTCATGATGTACTCTGCATATAAGTTAAATAAGTAGGGTGACAGCATACAGCCTTGAAATACTCCTTTTCCTATTTGGAACCAGCTATCCCATCAGTTCAGTTCAGTTCAGTCGCCTAGTCATGTCAGACTCTTTATGACCCCATGAACTACAGCACGCCAGGCCTCCCTGTCCATCACCAACTCCCGGAGTTCACTGAGACTCACATCCATCGAGTCAGTGATGCCATCCAGCCATCTCATCCTCTGTCATCCCCTTCTCCTCCTGCCCCCAATCCCTCCCAGCATCAGAGTCTTTTCCAATAAGTCAACTCTTCGCATGAGGTGGCCAAAGTATTGGGGTTTCAGCTTTAGCATCATTCCTTCCAAAGAAATCCCAGGGCTGATTTCCGTCAGGATGGACTGGTTGGATCTCCTTGCAATCCAAGGGACTCTCAGGAGTCTTCTCCAACACCACAGTTCAAGAGCATCAATTCTTCAGCGCTCAGCTTTCTTCACAGTCCAACGCTCACATCCATACATGACCACAGGAAAAACCATAACCTTGACTAGTTGGACTTTGTTGGCAAAGTAATGTCTCTGCTTTTGAATATGCTATCTAGGTTGGTCATAACATTCCTTCCAAGGAGTAAGCGTCTTTTAATTTCATGGCTGCAGTCACTATCTGCAGTGAATTTGGAGCCCCCCAAAATAAAGTCTGACACTGTTTCCAGTGTTTCCCCATCTATTTCCTATGAAGTGATGGGACCAGATGACATGATCTTCGTTTTCTGAATGTTGAGTTTTAAGGCAACTTTTTCTCTCTCCACTTTCACTTTCATCAAGAGGCTTTTCAGTTCCTCTTCACTTTCTGCCATAAGGGTGGTGTCATCCTCATGTCTGAGGTTATTGATATTTTTCCCAGCAATCTTAATTCCAGCTTGTGCTTCTTCCAGTCCACCGTTTCTCATGATGTACTCTGCATATAAGTTAAATAAGCAGGGTGACAATATACAGCCTTGACGTACTCCTTTCCCTATTTGGAACCAATCTGTTGTTCCATGTCCAGTTCTAACTGTTGCTTCCTGACCTGCATACAAATTTCTCATTCTATGAAGACCTACAAGACTTTTTAGTACTAACACCCAAAAAAGATGTCCTTTTCATTATAGGGGACTGGAATGCAAAAGTAGGAAGTCAAGAAACACCTGGAGTAACAGGTAAATTTGGCCTTGGAATACGGAATGAAGCAGGGCAAAGACTAATAGAGTTTTGCCAAGAAAATGCACTGGTCTTAACAAACACCCTCTTTCAACAACACAAGAGAAGACTCTACACATGGACATCACCAGATGGTCAACACCAAAATCAGATTGATTTTATTCTTTGCAGCCAAAGATGGAGAAGCTCTATATAGTCAACAAAAACAAGACCAGGAGCTGACTGTGGTTCAGATCATGAACTCCTTATTACCAAATTCAGACTTAAATTGAAGAAAGTAGGGAAAACCACTAGACCATTCAGGTATGACCTAAATTAAATCCTTTATGATTATACAGTGGAAGTGAGAAATAGATTTCAGGGACTAGATCTGATAGATAGAGTGCCTGATGAACTATGGACTGAGGTTCGTGACATTGTACAGGAGACAGGGATCAAGACCATCCCCATGGAAAAGAAATGAAAAAAGCAAAATGTCTGTCTGGGGAGGCCTTATAAATAGCTGTGAAAAGAAGAGAAGCGAAAAGCAAAGGATAAAAGGAAAGATATAAGCATCTGAATGCAGAGTTCCAAAGAATAGCAAGAAGAGATAACAAAGCTATCCCATAGGAGGTACTAAATTAAGAGCATGTGATGAAGTGGAAAATGGCTTCACTAAAGAAAGAAATGAAAATATATTATGCTAGAGCATATAAAAGCACATCAAATGCCACGTGCATAGAATAGAATTGTATTCTAGAATTATAAAATTCTAATAGAATTATAAATTTATAATAGAATTATAAAATAGAGTCATCTATAAGAATAGATTTGAAAACAACAACATAAAATGCACTGGAAATGGGCCAAGGGAAAAAACAACTAAAGATGAAATGAACTATATGGAAGTTAGATGCTTACAAGAAGATTGGGGTTATTAAATAAAATAGCCCAGATCATTATGAAATAGGAAAATCTAAAATAGAATTTTTTTCTTAAATAGAAGAATATATAAATCTTTAAGTGTGTAGCGTGTTGACTTAATTTAAGACAAATTTTGGTGTACATACTTTATTGGAGAGTTGATCTCAGGGGATGAGGGAGGAAGAGGAGAAAGTGGGACACAAAAGGGGATAATCCAGTATGTTTATGAGTTTTCTTTTTTTGTTATGAATCCCTGGATCAAAGACACAAGGTACAATACAGCTTAGAATGACCCTACCAGTAAACAAGGGGCTGAGGCACTTAGCTACTGACTCCCATCCTTCATTGTTGAGATCGTCTGATGTGGACTCTTCTCTGCCAGGCAACAATGGTGGGCAACCAAGAAAAATCTTAAATGGAAGAAAATCTTGAGAAGAAGCAAATTCAGGTTTTTGTAGTGGGGAACGACAAACATTCTGGGAACTGTCTGCATCTATGGATAAACTCAGGTGGATCAAAAGGATACTGGGCAATGTATCATTGACTTTTTTGAAAAAACAATGAAAAGTGGTGAAGATTGAGACAATTTAGTGAGATGATTGAAATTCAAGAATGAAGACAATTTCATGACCACACTGAGGAAAAATGTCACCATAGAGAGGATAAACAGATCTCTACGTACACATTAAATGACAAAAAACAGAGGAATAAGGTATGCAGTATGTTCATTGCAGGACAATGGAACTGTCCAGTCAATAGCACGGTGAACAAAATCAACCTACTCAAACCAAGTGACTCTCACTGATATGGAATCTGTGGCATGAAAGGACTCCCAGTGGCCAATGGGTCCAGTTCGCTCATTGCACTTATCTTGTGCACCTTGCACATTGAAGGCACCCAGTTAGTACTGGCTGAAGGAATTCACATGCGAGTGAAGACTTTTCCTGTGAAATAATGATGGTAATTGTATAGGCAAAGAAAAGGTAATTCCAGTAATTCTTTTCAGAAAAATATTTTAGATATTATGCAAAATAGTATATCCTCTAATTAAAGAAGTAATAGCTCTGCATAAGGGCATGTGGTTAAAAGAAAGCAAAACCATCCTCTGTTTGACTCCCTGAACATAATCTTTACATTTTGTTTCACTTGCCTATTTGCATACACACATACATAGTCACTTTCACAAGCATGTGTATGTGTGTGTGAGTACATATGAGGAGGATGTTAATATATATTTAATCCTTAAAAATCCCAGTTAGATAAAAAAAAAATGAACAAAACTATAGAACAAATTATAAAATTTCAAAGTTAGGTTTAAAAGATATACTAAATTAAAATAAACACAAGTATATATATATATATATGTATATATACATACATACTACCAACTTAAAATCTTATGATAAGCTCTAATGTCAAAGAGGAAATTAAAACTGCCATAGATCAGTATCTAGATAATAGCAATAATAAAAACACTCTAAATCCTATAAGGTGGAGCTGAAGCTATATTCAGAGGAAAACTATATTGCAAAAAATGTTAATTTCAAACTAAATAATAAAAATAAATTAATTGAACATCCAATAAAAATTTTATAGGAGAAAAAAGGACTATGTATGGAAAACAAAATGGAGAAACCAATAAATATCAAAGCATAAATGAATGTGTAATGAAATTATAAAATAATAGATGTGATAAATGAATCTCATAAATACTAAAACTAGCAAACAATAAGCAATAAAAGGGAAAAGCAAAAAAATCCATAAAAGTAAAAGTTAATTAAGAAAATAACTACAGATATATAGAATCTCATGAAAATGTAAAACTTATGTGTAATACAAAATTTTCGTTAAAAATACAACAATCAAATTTATTGATTGCTCCCCAAAAATGAAGAAACAGACATAACACATAAACAGTGCCAGACATTTTCAGAGGTAAATTATTTCAAGAAGCAGGTGATTTTAATGGCACTTAAGCTACTGTACTCTCTACAAATATGCAAATACATGAGTTATAATCAGGTTCATTGCAGATTTATTTTAATAGGAAAAGCATAAACACTATGTAGAGGTCCTTTGAAAAAGCACAGGTAAGTAAAATAAGATTTATCTACATAGAGGGGGCAAGGGGGACCAGGAAGTTGACTCATTATTCCAAAACAGTACATCAAGGAAAAGTTTTCAGGGAAAATGATATTGTAATAAATGAGCTCTGTTACACAGGATGAATGGGAGTTAGTCACACGAAGAATAAGTTAGTGTAGGCATTTTAGGGAGGAAATAACATGTACAAAGCTATGTGGGCATAATCCAAGTAAGACTGATTTAAAAACCTACCTGTAGACTGGTGAGCTTGAGGCAACTGATGCAGGCAAAAGAATGGAAGAGAACATTTTAGTTGGTTTGGAACTCTATAATCATAATTAAAGAATGATTTATGCATTATCATGAAAGAAGCTGCATTGTGGAATGTGTTACACTTAGTTTAAATGCAAAATAGATAAAATACATATGCATAAACATGTTGATTGCAACCTTTAATTCCCCAACCCTAGAAACTAGCTAAATCATTTGTCAAGGGAAGCTATTGGAAAACTAGTTTTCTTTTCATGACCTTCGTTGTTTGATGTTGCTGTTTCAAATCTAAATCCAGTTCTGGTCCCCATGCCACACGCCACTGTGTCCTGAAATTGTTTCTTTGTATAGGCCTGGAAAATTACTGCAAAAATCCATATTCCTTCTGTTTATACTTGTTTAGCTCCCCATTTCTGTTCTAGCCTTTATTATTTATTTTTCTATGTACACCTTTACACAGAATTTGGTGAAAGTTAATATTTAAGGAGGCTCAATCTTTTCTAAATGTGTATTTTTCAGAACCATGTGCTGTCACATTGTATTAGCACTGGAAGTGGTTACAGAAACTTCCCTGAAGTATGGACAAAAGAGAAAAAAGTCCTAGGTTAAATTCTCCCTGAAAAGTCTCCCTTACCATTCAAGTGCCAGTGACCCCTTCACTTCCCACATGCACCATCAAAGAAAGATTTCTGTATGAACCTCTTCTACTCTTATTCGCCTTTTCTGTCCCTCCAGGAGGCTCAGCAGTAAAGAATCCACCTGCCAATGGAGATGAGGGTTTGATCCCTGGGTCAGAATGACCCCCTGGAGAAGGAAATGGCCACCCACTCCAGTATTTTTGCCTGGAGAATCACATGGACAGAGGAGACTGGCAGGCTGCAGTCCATGGGGTCGCAAGAGTCAGACATGCCTGAGCCACCGAGCACATACGCACTCTGTTTTAAGCATCAGTATTTTGCTGCTTTAGTTTCTAGCTCAGTCTGGATAGTATAATATTAATTGTAAGGACTAGAAATTGGAATCATACCAGGATCTATCTCATGGAATACATTCTATTCAGACTCATTGGCCGTCTACCATTCTCCAAGAAAGGAACTAAGTTCAGTCTTCTCCTTCATTAAATTAATCAACAAGTATTTATTAAAATTTATTTATTTATCAAGCACTGGATAGATGTTGGTGATAATAGATACAAACAAGACATAGCTGTTGCTATAAGTGATCCCACATAAGAAAGATAATTAAACAGATAAAGGTAATAGATCTTAATGAATGCAATAAAAAGTATTTTATAGGATAAAGATGAAAGGAACATAGTAAAGTGAGGAGGGGTCTGCGAGAGGAAGGCTTTCTTGGGTAGGTCACGTTATCAGTTATGTCTTGAATTGGAGAAAGATTTAGCCAGAGGGAGATGGGTGTGTGTGTGTGTGTGTGTGTGTGTGTATACACATACGTGCAAACATGGTGTATGCTGAGCTGATGGTTAGCAATGTACAAGTTGTGGGGAAAGCGGTGAAAAGATAGCCCAAGACTTTCTGTACCAAAAGATAATGGAAGGAATAGGTGCTTTCACTATCTGTATTACAAGGCATTCATTGAACTTGCTGAATTCTTAAGCCTTTGAATTTCTAAAACTCAGTTTTGCACTTTCAGTAACTCAGAAGCAGTTCATACATAATAATACAGCAGAAAAACAAAGACCGTGCCTTGGAAATGATTTTTTCCCACTTGTTTTTTCACAATTCAAATGATCAACTTAATTTCCACTTTTAAAACAGTTTAGACAGAAGAAGCTTGTCAGTATACGGAAAAGAGACGAAAGTAAATATTTATTGGTACAATTCATTTTCTGTTAAGCTTTTAGCCATGCTTTGGATCAAATAGAGCTAAAAGACTTCAGGGATCAAAGGGCTAAATATCATGAAGTAGCTATGTAAACTCCAAAGCTATCTTTCATTTTGGGAATATATTAAGAGTGTCTTTGGTGACCTATAGAAAATGATTTTATGCTCTTGCTCTCAATTTGAAATAAACTCTTTCAGCACACAAGAGACATTCATAATTTGTTTAATGCCTTCCTTGTGTTGAAGGAAAAAATAAAACCTAACAAATTTCAGAGGAAAGAGAATTCTTTAAAATGCCTACACTTTGGAGGTATTCGTTTATTTATTCATTAATTCAGCAATTTGTTTTGTGCCTGTATTGTCACTGTGCAAAGCACTGCAGACACAGGTAGACAAGACAGGCTTGATTCCTGTGCCTGGAGCCTACATTTTTATAGGGAGACATACAACAGTCAGTAAACCTCTGAACAAATGCAGATTCTAACAAATGCTGCGAGGCAAGTAAACAGTGATTTGATATGGGATAACTTAGCGGCACCACGTCAGATATAATGTCTGGGAAAGCCTGTTTTAGCATGGCATTAAACTTAATGCTTGAATCCTGGCTTTAAGTCAGTTTGCTGCTTCTGCGTCGCTTCAGTCGTGTCCAACTCTGTGCAACCCCATAGACGGCAGCCCACCAGGCTCCCCCGTCCCTGGGATTCTCCAGGCAAGAACACTGGAGTGGGTTGCCATTTCCTTCTCCAATGCAGGAAAGTGAAAAGTGAAAGTGAAGTTGCTCAGTTGTGTCCGACTCTTAGCGACCCCATGGACTGCAGCCTACCAGGCTCCTCTGTCCATGGGATTTTCCAGGCAAGAGTACTGGAGGGGTGCCATTGCCTTCTTACAGATATGTAAAATGGGATAATAATAGACGTCCTCTGATAGGACTCTTGAAAGCATCAAATGAGATAATGTAAAGAACCAAGCGTAGTGCCTGACAGTTCTCAATAAATGTTATGATTATCAAAATAGGTATTTCTGTTTATAGAACGTAGCCATATACATTTTATGTAATAAAATCACTGAAGGTCACAAAAGTATACCCATACCGTGAAGTGAAGCTGTGCATTTAAAATATCTGTTTCTTCTGGGAACTTTAAGACACTAAAATCAAATTAAGAAATAACTCACTGCTTCTTTAAAAATTGCAAATTAATTTGTATCAGCTCATTCCAAACCAAGATCTACATGAGAGAAAGTGAGACACAGAGTGTGAGACAGACAGCAAGAAAGCTGAAGTCAGGGGCAGGGTTTGTGTGGCCATTCTGAATGTCATCCACCCAGCGGCATCTTCTATGACCAAAGCTCCATCTGCAAAATATTCCTTGCTGTCAAAAAACTGACTTACCAGAGGCCCTGCGTCTCTTCACAGAACAGGAAGCTGAAGGCTTAGGTGAAATATTCAAATTGGGATTTGCTAGAGTCCAGACTTCTGAAGTGTGTTGAGAACACGTTAAAATTAGGAGTGCTTGAGAAAACTTGGCTCAGACGACCAGGGATATTGGTGTTGCATGTCTCGGTTTCCCTTCTGATCTTCCCCACACACACATTTCAGTAAACACAGCTGTCACAATAATGGCAAGCGGTATCTGTATACGTTCCCACCCATAGTGTACGACTTGGTACGTTGTCATAATGGGTCTGATAATGATCCATTGAATTATTATTATTATTCAATATTTTTGAAATGAAGGGTGATTTTTCCTAAGAACTCCCTGGTAGTAAAGACAGAAGAAGGGACCTGATTCGTATCAAATTGCTATCACTTTGGGAACACACATGCCCGTTTTTGGCATTTATTTTTACTTAGAGAATGCATTTACTTATCACTGTCATCTTCTAAACTGAACACTAGAGACAAGATTGACAACCCAAATTTCCTTTCGTGCAGTACATGATGGACAGCCTGTTAGAGCAGATTATGATTAATACTCTACAGAATGAGTTTCATACAGCTAGTTACTATAGAATCAATTCTCTTTCCCTTTTTATCTTGGCTTCTGAGGAGTCCTGAATAAATTTCAGATTGGTTCCTAACACAGCTAACATCTCTTTTCTCCATAAATTTTCTTCTTCTCCTGTATTTTTAATTTTAACTTTTCTGTGGAGATATATATATATATATACATAGATATATATGTATATATCTATGTATATATATATGCATTGATATCTACAGATCTGTTTCTACAACTATATTTACACTTATATCTTTGTGGCAAGCTGCCTCTAGTCTAGTCTGGAAGCAGTGAAGGCATAAATTACAAATATATAATAGAACTCAGAGCAATTGAGCAACTTGTGAATATAGAGAGAGTATTCTGGCATGACAAAGTAAAGGCAATTTTTAAAGTGTCTTGCCTGGAGAATCCCATGGATGGAGGAGCCTGGTAGGCTGTGGTCCATGGAGTCACACAGAGTCGGACACGACTGAAGTGACTTAGCAGCAGCAGCAGCCTAATAAAGATACAGAGTTAAATCTGTTTGGATTTATATTAATATTATTAGGATTTCCTTTATTTTAGTCTATTTCCTCATTCCCAGACTTAAAAAAAAAATGCTACTCCTCTGTGAGAGCTCCTGTAATGTTACTACAGAGAAACAAGGGGATGTACGAGGATAAAGTCTCTAGTTGTTAGTAAAAAAACAAGAAAGCTCCTTTTATAAAAAACTTGGATGATTCATTACTAATTTATTTGTTCAAATATAATTTCAGTGTACACAAATTACTCTTACTTTTGACTGACACACTTCGATGACAAAGTGGGAAATATATTGTTTTCTTTTCCAGTCAATTATAAATATGCAAATCAAGGATTTTAATAAAGCTTTTCCTTTTGATATATAAACAGTAAAACATTTGAGCACTCAGTTTTGAAGTGATGATGTAGAAAGGATTCTTCTATTTTAGCATTGAGGTTTGTGTGTGTGTGTGAGAGCGAGAGAGAAACGGAGAGAGAGTTTTAGAAACTGTGCTTGTAGCATGGCATGTCAATTGCATTATTAGAGGAAACTTGCTGAGTTAGAAGAAATATCACATTTATAGAAATTATAGCTCACTGAAAAAAAAAAAACACTTTCCCCAGGTGACAAGCTCTTTGTTGATTTTGTCTTTACTTCACCTCAACTTTTTCTTTCCCAAATGATTAATTTAAATGTCATAGTATGCTCATCTAATTTTTAAATTCATTTAACAAAAATCTGTTTACCACTTATCCTTAAAAATCATCAAGACTAGCATAGTTTATTGTCTAAACTGGAACACCTTTGAGAGAAATGCAAATATTATTAATAATCAAGCTAAAACAGATAGAATTTGGAGATTCAGTTACTTTTCTCAAGATCACACAGATAGTAAATGGCTAGACAGATACTCTGGGTTCACGTTGAATGTCCTTCCCAGGACTTTACTTTAAAGGCAGTGTTCTGCACAGAATAAATGTTCAAAAAAATTTCTAATGACTTAATGAAGAAATAAATCATTATGCTAAATGAAATCAGTCAGACATAGAAAAAATAAATACCACATCATCTCATTTATATGTGGAATTAAAAAAACTCAAACTCATAGTAACAGAGAGTAGAATGGTTGTTACCAGGAAGTGGAGGAAAAGGGAGCTATTGATCAAGCGTATAAGCTTTCATTTATAGGATTAGTACGTTCTGGAGACCTGATGCAAAGGATAGTGACTATAGTTAATAATAAAGTATTGTATACCAGACATTAGCTGAGTAGACCTCAAGTGTTCTCTACACACACACACACTATGGTCACTGTGTGAAGCAATAGATGTGTTAATCAACTTGATTGTGGTAATCCTGTCACCATATATGCATGTATCAAAACATCACATTGCACACCTTAAATATATATTTAACTTTAGTCAATCGTATCTCAATACAGCTGGAAAAAATTAATTAATGTGAAGAAAAAGAAAAGAAAAATAATGTGCTTTTGCAAAAAGAAATGTTAAAAACTAGACTTGGGAAAAATGTAACAACAAAATAAAGAGACACAAAAAGAAATTAAGCAGCATCTTAGGATCACCATGGTACTTAAACTTCTGGGAAGTGGGATGGAGTGTAAACCAGGATAATCAGGGGTGGTCTGGGATGTATGTTCCTCCACCTAGAGAGAGAGTATATAGATATTAATTTCCTCCATATTTTACAAGTTTAGTTTCTCCATAGGTTATTTTGTTAGTCATGCCATGAAACTGACATGCTTTATAATGTAAGAAAGCATGGTGTCACGGCAACAAAAATGGATTTTCCCTGGTCCTGAGTTACATGTTAATAATTGCCTAAGTTAGTATCTTGGATATCTTTTCACATTTTGAAATTGAGCCTCTTCTTCCATAAAATAGAGCTGGAGGAATCAGAGTTCTTATTTTCAAACAACATTTGCAATTTGAAGCAGGAAATACATTTCTTAAGAAAAGATATTGAATAGTTTGTAGAATCACTGGGAAACTGCCTAGTTGGAATAAACAGAGCTTCCACAATCAAAATTCAGTTTCCCAACCCGGTCTGGTGAGGGAACCACTAGTAACACTGAGAATTCAGGTTCATACTTTGCGCTACTCCCAGGAACCTCTCCAAAACCATTTTTCTATACCAGAAGCACCTCTTTCATCTACTGCATGAAAATGCAGTCCTGACTGGGTCCTCCTACTTATGGGCATCTTGGTCCCATGTTTAAATTCAAGCTTCATGGGTGAGTGGTGGGGTGCATACAGGGAGAACTCCCCAAATAATGGAAGAATATTCCAAGTTGTGAAGCAACTAGAAAATAAAGCCAATGCTCACTATAGAGAATGAGAAGATACATATGGGGTTGATGTGTTGGTCAAGTTAACAGATGAGAAAGTCCTTTGTAAAATGTAAATTTACGTGTTAATATTTATCATCCCCTGCTCTAATCTCATTTCCATTGAATTTAGTCACTTACAAATCATTTATCTTTATTGCATTATTCACTGAAGACAAAAAACTCACAGCTTTTATATTCCCAGTGCCTGTTTAACAGCCTGATATATATACAGAGGTTCAGAGAATGGTTATTAAATAGATATAGCTAACTAAATAGGAAGCATATTTCCCCTAGCTTTCCACTAGGAAAAGATTGTTTACTGTGAGATACACACATTCTAAAAATTAAACATGGTAGTGAGTTCAGAAGAATCTGCTTGCTCAGGATATCCACACCTGTAAGTTTTTCTTGATCCACACCTTTCCATTTTCACTAATGTGATCTGTGTATCCATTCCAAACTAATAACTTTGACCTCTCCCCCAAATGTGGAGACAAAAATGATCTGAACTATTATGTCACTCAGTGATGAGGAATTGCTCCTGCTTGTTGCCAGCTCCACTTTTTTCTTGCACCTCTTCCCCTGATAACTGTACATTCGTATTCACTGTAATAAACCCTCTCCATGGGGAAAACGATTAGGCAGTGACCTCATCATCAAAAGACCGTATGGCAGACACTTCCAGCAACTCATCCCACTGTCCTCTTTGAAGGGGAGGTCACAAAATTAAATAGGCCCAATTAATACTGGTTCAGCCCTCGAATCATGTATGTGACCCCAATTTATATTCATAATAATCCTTTGTGTGAAGCATAGTTAAAACTCTTGGCTTTTTTTCCTGAGGAAATGGTCCAAGTTCACATAGGTTTCAAGAGGTAAACCAAGGTATAGATTGTGTCCCTCTAAATACCGTTAGAAAAATTGAACTCTAGTGTCTCCTTCTACTTATATCATTAGAGATGCCCACATCTGCAAGTGTGTGGACACACACACACACACACATACACACACACATACATTAGGTTAGAAATTTGGCAGTCTGATCTTGGTTCAAGGGAAAAACAAAACAAAACAGTTCTCTAATGGCCCATGAAATAATTTGTGGCCTGTGGTATATTTGAATGAATGTTCCCAAAGACATTTTAGTTCTATTTGAGAATAAGACACACGCCATAAATGTTTGTTGCTCAGCTGTGTCTGACTCTTTGTGACCCCATGGACTGTAGCCCACAAGGCTCCTCTGTCCATGGGATTTTCCAGGCAGAAATATTGGAGTGGGTTGCCATTTCCTTCTCCATTTAAGAATACTAGGTGTCAAAAAAAAAAAAAGAATGCTAGGTGTCATTTTTGTGTGACAGGACTCTGAAAGAGACAAATGGGAGAATATGTCCCCCCTATAGATATTATATTGCCAAGGTTCCAAGGACTGGAATTTTAGAGGTTTTTAGGGACAGTGATAAGTAACTCTTGGTTGAGAAAATTACACTTAGGCAAAGAAAAAAAAATATTAGAAATAGGTAACTAAAGATCTTGTGTTTTTAACTATTTTAACATGGCTGTGGGTAGGACTTATATGTGTCAATAGTTAGGCTTATTTGTGTCAGTTCACTAAGACTCACACATAATATGTGTGGAAACACTTATTAAATGGAAGGAAGGTATCAATCAGACCTATGGGGAGGAAGAAGTCCTCTAATGAGCGTCAGTGATGAAACATTTCCAACTCCTCAGAAACATACCCACAGTAATCCCTAACCTCCTCTTGCGCATGTGTGCTCAGTCCCTTAATCGTGTCTGATCTGTGACCCCATGGACTATAGCCCACCAGGCTCCTCTGCCCATGAGATTTTCCAGGCAAGGAAACTGGAGTTGGTTGCCATTTCTTTCTCCAGGGGATCTTCCCAACCCAGGGATTGACACTTATTTCTCAAGAAGGGGGTTTTGAGGAGTAAACATACTGATAATTTGGATATCCTTTTAAATTTTAATTATGTAGGTGTCAACCTGAAAAAGGAGATGCAACATATCCTATTTTTAACTGCCCCCCCCACACACACAATATTTTGGCCACCTGATGCGAAGAGCTGACTCATGTGAAAAGACCCTGATGTTGGGAAAAATTGAAGGCAGGAGGAGAAGGGGATGACAGAGGATGAGATGGTTAGATGGCATCACCGACTCAATGGACATGAGTTTGGGTAGACTCCAGGAGTTGGTGATGGACAGGGAGGCCTGGCGTGCTGCAGTTCATGGGGTCGCAGAGTCGGACACGACTGAGTGACTGAACTGAACTGACACATGCACACTGCATATGAAATGAAAATGTAAAACAAAACCATGTCAAAAAATAAAATACCACAGGGACCAAAAAAAAAAGCAATTAGAGATTCAGGATGTATCTGGAAAACAACTATTAATACTTAGCTATTATTTAAACTTTTTATCTCTGCACTATAAGCTACACAGGAATTAAACTACTCTGATAATATGCTTTTATTTTTCCTATTTAGGGATTAAATTTCCATATGAAACATTTCTGTTTCCCCAGACTGAATATTCTGTTTCCCCAGGCTGAATGCTCTCCAATCTTAGAGGTTTCCCTGAGGTTCCAGAAATGTGCCTGGGTTTGTATGGACATGAAGGAGGTAAAAGGGAGGTAGAAGAAGGGGTCAACCAAGTCCCACTAGGGAAGCTTTGGGTCCCTCAACCCCACTGTCATGGAAACCACTGTATTTTGAACCAGTGTCATCATTGAGCTTTCTCTTAAGATTAGGGAATGATGACTAGGGTGAGATGACTGAGGCGTTCACCTTGGACAGGAAGTTGAAGATGCTGGAAATCTCAGTATTTGAGATGATTAATATTTAATGCAGTCCAAAAAAAAACCAAACTGTGGCCCACAAGCTGGCCACCTATTTTGTGAACAAAGTTTCTCTGGAGCTGTGGGTGGCATTAAGGTAAGGCTAGGGAGCTAAGATCCTGCAAATGCAAGGTTTTTGTTTAAAATTTTAATAATTTATTCATCATGGATTGTGGAGTTTTTCATTATGTTTTATAGTTTAAAATATTGCATTAAATATTATTTACTGAATTTTTGTCATCGCCTCACTTGCCTTACCTTAATTTTGGGTTTCCAATATTTGAATCCCAGAGTAAATTTTGAACAAAATATATGCTCAAAAAATTGTAAATCATTGCCCTAGAATATGAACTGTGACGTTGTGTTAGGAAGGAAGGAATGGAGAGAGGGAGGCAGGGACAAAGACATTCAGGGAGGGAGGGAAACATTTTATTCAAAGACTGGAGCAGAATCCCACGTTTTCCAACAGCCAATTATGTTACCCTGTTCTTTCTATTTCCAAAAACCGTTGGTAGAATGGTTAAGGGTATGAAGTGGGGTTTAATTTCAGATATGACTTATGATAGCCATAGGTTTTTGTCATTGTTGTTTAGTCACTCACTCATGTCCAACTCTTTGCCATCCCATGGTCTGTAGCCCACCAGGCACCTCTGTCCATGGGATTTCCCAGGCAAGAATACTGGGGTGGGTTGCCAGTCCCTTCTCCAATAGGTTTTAGAGTTGCATTTTTAATTCCCAGATCTTCAATATATTCATCTGTAAAATGGGGAGAATGTTTATTTCATAGTTTTTTGGTGATAACAAATGAAGATAGTATATACTATTCTCAAGCTCAGTTTCTGGTATACACTAAGGTCTTAAAAAATGTTAGCAATTGATTTTCTTGTTTTTATGTTATTGACATTATTGTTGATTTTTTAACTAATATTTCACTCAAATGACAGCATTCAATGATATAAGATGAAACATATTTTGTATACTACATATATTAGTAATATGTTAATATATGTTATAGTATTCAGTGTATATCTATGTGTATATATATGTATATATGTGTATATATATATATATCAGATCAGATCAGTCACTCAGTCGTGTCCAACTCTTTGCAACACCATGAATTGCAGCACGCCAGGCCTCCCTATCCATCATCAATTCCCGGAGTTCACTGAGACTCAACGTCCATCGAGTCAATGATGCCATCCAGCCATCTCATTCTCTGTCATCCCCTTCTCCTCCTGCCCCCAATCCCTCCCAGCATCAGAGTCTTTTCCAATGAGTCAACTCTTCACATGAGGTGACCAAAGTACTGGAGTTTCGGCCTTAGCATCATTCCTTCAAAGAAGTCCCAGGGCTGATCTCCTTCAGAATGGACTGGTTGGATCTCCTTGCAGTCCAAGGGACTCTCAAGAGTCTTCTCCAACACCACAGTTCAAAAGCATCAATTCTTCGGTGCTCAGACTTCTTCACAGTCCAACTCTCACATCCATACATGACCACAGGAAAAACCATACCCTTGACTAGATGGACCTTTGTTGGCAAAGTAATGTCTCTGCTTTTGAATATGCTATCTAGGTTGATCATAACTTTCCTTCCAAGGAGTAAGCGTCTTTTAATTTCATGGCTGCAGTCACCATCTGCAGTGATTTTGGAGCCCAGAAAAATAAAGTCTGACACTGTTTCCACTGTTTCCCCATCTATTTCCCATGAAGTGGTGGGACCGGATGCCATGATCTTCATTTTCTGAATGTTGAGCTTTAAGCCAACTTTTTCACTCTCCACTTTCACTTTCATCAAGAGGCTTTTTAGTTCCTCTTCACTTTCTGCCATAAGGGTGGTGTCATCTGCATATCTGAGGTTATTGATATTTCTCCCGGCAATCTTGATTCCAGTTTGTGTATCTTCCAGTCCAGCGTGTCTCATGATGTACTCTGCATATAAGTTAAATAAACAGGGTGACAATATACAGCCTTGATGAACTCCTTTTCGTATTTGGAACCAGTCTGTTGTTCCATGTCCAGTTCTAACTGTTGCTTCCTGACCTGCATACAGATTTCTCAAGAGGCAGATCAGCTGGTCTGGGATTCCCATCTCTTTCAGAATTTTCCACAGTTGATTGTGATCCACACAGTCAAAGGCTTTGGCATAGTCAATAAAGCAGAAATAGATGTTTTTCTGGAACTCTCTTGCTTTTTCCATGATCCAGTGGATGTTGGCAATTTGATTTCTGGTTCCTCTGCCTTTTCTAAAACGAGCTTGAACGTCAGGAAGTTCACGGTTCACATATTGCTGAAGCCTGGCTTGGAGAATTTTGAGCATTACTTTACTAGAGTGTGAGATGAGTGCAATTGTGAGGTCCTTTGAGCATACTTTGGCATTGCCTTTCTTTGGGATTGAAATGAAAACTGACCTTTTCCAGTCCCGTGGCCACTGCTGAGTTTTCCAACTTTGCTGGCATATTGTGTGCAGGGCTTTCACTGCATCATCTTTCAGGATTTGAAAGAGCTCAACTGGAATTCCATCACCTCCACTAGCTTTGTTCGTAGTGATGCTTTCTAAGGCCCACTTGACTTCACATTCCAGGATGTCTGGCTCTAGGTCAGTTATCACACCATCGTGATTATCTGGGTCATGAAGATCTTTTTTGTAGTTCTTCTGTGTATTCTTGCCATCTCGTCCTTTATCGAGCTCATCTTTGCATGAAATGTTCCTTTGGTAGCTCTGATTTTCTTGAAGAGATCCCTAGTCTTTCCCATTCTGTTGTTTTCCTCTGTTTCTTTGCACTGATTGCTGAAGAAGGCTTTCTTATCTCTTCTTGCTATTCTTTGGAACTCTGCATTCAGATGTTTATATCTTTCCTTTTCTCCTTTGCTTTTTGCTTCTCTTCTTTTCACAGCTATTTGTAAGGCCTCCCCAGACAGCCATTTTGCTTTTTTGCATTTCTTTTTTATGGGAATGGTCTTGACCCCTGTCTCCTGTACAATGTCACGAACCTCATTCCATAGTTCATCAGGCACTCTATCTATCAGATCTAGGCCCTTAAATCTATTTCTCACTTGTACTGTATAATCATAAGGGATTGATTTAGGTCATACCTGAATGGTCTAGTGGTTTCCCCTACTTTTTCAATTTCAGTCTGAATTTGGCAATAAGGAGTTCATGGTCTAAGCCACAGTCATCTCCTGGTCTTGTTTTTGCTGACTGTATAGAGCTTCTCCATCTTTGGCTGCAAAGAATATAATCAAGCTGATTTTGGTGTTGACCATCTGGTGATGTCCATGTATAGAGTCTTCTCTTGTGTTGTTGGAAGAGGGTGTTTGTTATGACCAGTGAATTTTCTTGGTAAAACTCTGTTAGTCTTTGCCCTGCTTCATTCTGTATTCCAAGGCCAAATTTGCCTGTTACTCCAGGTGTTTCTTGACTTTCTACTTTTGCATTCCAGTCCCCTATAATGAAAAGGACATCTTTTTTGGGTGTTAGTTCTAAAAGGTCTTGTAGGTCTTCATAGAACCATTCAACTTCAGCTTCTTCAGCATTACTGGTTGGGGCATAGGCTTGGATTACTGTAATATTGAATGGTTTGCCTTGGAAATGAACAGAGATCATTCTGTCGTTTTTGAGATTGCATCCAAGTACTGCATTTCAGACTCTTTTGTTGACCATGATGGCCACTCCATTTCTTCTGAGGGATTCCTGCCCGCAGTAGTAGATATAATGGTCATCTGAATTAAATTCACCCATTCCAGTCCATTTCAGTTCACTGATTCCTAGAATGTCGACATTCACTCTTGCCCTCTCTTGTTTGATCACTTCCAATTTGCCTTGGTTCATGGACCTGACATTCCAGGTTCCTATGCAATATTGCTCTTTACAGCATCGAACCTTGCTTCTATCACCAGTCACATCCACAGCTGGGTATTGTTTTTGTTTTGGCTCCATCCCTTCATTCTTTCTGGAGTTATTTCTCCACTGATCTCCAGTAGCATATTGGGCACCTACTGACCTGGGGAGTTTCTCTTTCAGTATCCTATCATTTTGCCTTTTCATACTGTTGATGGGGTTCTCAAGGCAAGAATACTGAAGTGGTTTGCCATTCCCTTCTCCAGTGGACCACATTCTGTTAAATCTCTCCACCATGACCCACCCATCTTGGGTTGCCCCACGGGCATGGCTTAGTTTCATTGAGTTAGACAAGGCTGTGGTCCTAGTGTGATTATATTGACTAGTTTTATGTGAGTATGGTTTCAGTGTGTTTGCCCTCTGATGCCCTCTTGCAACACCTACCGTCTTACTTGGGTTTCTCTTACCTTGGGCATGGGGTATCTCTTCACGGCTGCTCCAGCAAAGCACAGCCATTGCTCCTTACCTTGGACGAGGGTTATCTATCTATCTATCTATATATCTATATGTATATATGTATATATATTGTTAGATAGGCTTCCCTGGCTGCTCAGTGGTAAAGAATTTGCCTGCCAATGCAGGAGACCTGGGTTCAATTCTTGGGTCTGAAAGATGCCCTGAGAAGGAAATGGCAACCTACTCCAGTATTCTTGCCTGGGAAATCCCATGGACAGCAAAACCCAGCAGACTATAGTCCACAGGGTCACAAAAGAGTCAGACATGACTGAGTAACTAAACAACAATATTTTAGATATACTATATTCCCAAATATATATTATACTATTTTATGTCATATTATATATTATAGCTGAAGCCTAGTATCAAGTTGTATTACACATATTATATATCAAATATAGTTACATTGCATTTATGCATTACATGATATATTTTATATATTTTTATTATATTGGTATATATGGGTATATGTATCTTTTGAACTATCCTATGTATGTAGAGAAAGAACTCGTATCTTATCCATCTCTCATGTCTTGCATTTTGCTTACATGATTCAGATTAAAAAGATCTTATTCACTTGGTGCCATATTTCAAGAGAAGTAATTTTGCTAGCCATCTTTACCTTTGCAATTTTTTTCAAGCATCCAACAACCTCATGAGAAATATACTATTATCTACATTTACCTGTTAAAGAAACAAGGGCTCAGAGAGTTTGTATGGCTTGCTCAAGCACATGGCAGTTACTAGTGTTCTGTCTGAATACAGTTTAATAGCTTTTGGTCCAGTTGTGATTTTTTTAAATTGTATTTTGTTTTGTTTTAATTCTACAACTGAATCACACTATCTCTGGGTATGAGTATATTATGTGGACCTACTTATGGTTCAATTATGGTCACTTTCTTTCCCTCAAGACTTAGCTAGTCATCAACTCTTCTTAGAAGACTACTAATATACTCAAGCTGGATTAGATGCTGCTGTTATAGCAACTACTTTTTGCTATTTCAGCACTTACCAGGTACTATGTGAACACCTTTTGATATGCTTGTCTGAAGAAGTGAAAGTCAGTGAAAGTCACTCAGTAGTGTCTGACTCTTTGCAACCCCATGGATTGTACAGTCCATGGAATTCTCCAGGCCAGAATATTGGAGTGGGTAGCCTTTCCCTTCTCCAGGGGATATTCCCAACCCAGGGATTGAACCCAGGTCTTCCACATTGCAGGCGGATTCTTTACCAGCTGAGCCACAAGGGAAGCCCTATAATATGCTTATCTGCTGCCAAAATACCCTGGCCTTCTCAAGGATTATTAAGTGTGCTTGATTCATTTCCATGTCTCCAGCACCACATGCAATCTTTGGTACCTAGTAAGGGCTTTGCTGCTGCTGCTGCTGCTGCTGCTGCTGCTGCTGCTAAGTCGCTTCAGTTGTGTCTGACTCTGTGCGACCCCATAGATGGCAGCCCACCAGGCTCCCCCATCCCTGGGATTCTCCAGGCAAGAACACTGGAGTGGGCTGCCATTTCCTTCTCCAATGCATGAAAGTGAAAAGTGAAAGTGAAGTCGCTCAGTTGTGTCCGACTCTTCGCGACCCCATGGACTGCAGCCCACCAGGCCCTTCCGTCCATGGGATTTTCCAGGCAAGAGTACTGGAGTGGGGTGCCATTGCCTTCTCTGAGTAAGGGCTCAGTTAACATTAATTGAATAAATGAGAGTGTCCATGTATTAATATGACTATTAATTTAATAAGGAATTACATTGAGATTCTCCAGACAAGATGAGAATAGCTAGGCTTTTTGCCCACTTGGACTCAATCTATTGATTTATCTGTAACATTTTTCTGGAATTGTTCTGCATTTTATCTTGCAAGCCAATTGTTTATATGAAAAGCATGAAATATTTTATATTAATTAAAAAAAACTATTCCTCTCCAGTTTTTAAACATTGAAACTTCACCTACTTTTAATATATGAAGAAATTTCAATGAGTTTTCGGTGAAAAGAGTCAAACTAAGCTATGAATTTCTGCTTTAATTACTTTTTTTCCTTAAGAAGGAAGACAATGCAGCCATTAAGATGGCACCAAAGGGAACTGTTTTGTGTAAGATTATACACACCAGTATTTCAAAGTGACTTTAGTAGTGTTCTATGAGCAACCAGCTTGTAATATTTTTCTGTTACATTCACATACAGTATCTTGTAACTTTTTCTTAGAATAAACAGCAATTGCTTTTGTAAAAGTAATACAATATATGCTATTATACTACTTTACATTTGCTGTAACCCAGGAAGTTATATTCAACTTTGAGAAAGTCTCATATCTAAGTAGAGACTTAATAACTCCTTCTAGGTAGGGGCCAAGTGGGATGTTCAGCCTTAGGGACATACGGATGAATGTGGCAAAGTCCTTTCTGAGATGCTTCTGTATCTATTGTGGAAGACAAGCATGTCACCAAGTCACATCTCAGTACAATTCATTTAGTGTTTCTTTCCATGCACACACACTGAGGTGATGAGACAAGCTCAGCTGTGGAATTACTTTCCGTCCTGGAATTCTTTATGACTGTGATTATGATTAATGTTACTGAACATAACTATAAAAGTATGTAACATGTACTTTATAACAAAAACATGATGAAGAAATGAGATCATTTATTAGAGGAAAATAAAACTTTCTGATGATCTAGACAGGACACAATTGATAAATGTGGAGGAGAGATTTAAAGGAGAATTTAGAGCTTTTGAAGTTCCACCTTGGTGTCTTCATTCTCTACTGAAGAAATGCATTTTTGGAAAAAATGACTTCTGTCACTAACAAGGTTGTCTCTGGCCTATCACTGGGAGAAATGTAATTTAACCAAATTAAATTTCTTCCACTTTTAAATTGAACAAGCCAGGATCCTGAACTCTCTCTCTCTCTCTTATTCCCACACTGGAGTAAAATGAAGACCAAACTATAATTGTCAATTAATAACCTCAGATTCTATTAAAGAAGCCTTGTGAAATTTATCTGCAGAGGAATTTCTCAAGAAAAGCACAGGGCTAGGTCACTGTGAGCAGAAACTGCTCTCACCCACAGAACTGGAAATGTCCAAAGGACATGGAGACTGTAGGCTTTGCAGTGTGTATTGTCTGTCCCTAGATGGTAAATGTTGGGCTGCTTCACTGTGTCTCACGCTCAAACCAACCCCAAGACGAGCGAGGTGGTTAGTCCATGAGCTCTCAGCTATACATGGCATAGGCTGGTAGGTCAGCGACCCAAACAGATAAATTAGATTTCCGCTATACAGACTTCTTCACTGAGTGTTTTTTTTTAAGCTACAGAGTCCTTTATTTCCACATATAATTAGAAAATTTGAAAACAAGAAAGGTAAATGGAAAATAGATCTGATGAACATATAATTAACCTGATTAATCAGAAAATTTCAAATTACTGTAATTATCAGTTTTCTCCATGCATTGCCAATATTTTTTTTTAAAGATGGTAATACCCTATTTGGGCAAGGACCTAGGAATGTGCATGCTCTCATACACTTCTGTAGTTAATAGTCTGGAAGTATGTATCAAGAGTTATAAAAATGTGTATATCCTTAGAGATAGTAATCCCATACTTTGGGAATTAAAGGTAAGAAAGTTCATATTTAAGGATATGAACATAGATTTAAATAGACGCTTTATTTTCAACATTTTCATTTCTAATAGTTAAAAGTAAGAAACCACATAAATAAAATTGGAAACATGCTTTTCTGAATGAATACAAAATGAAAGACAATGCACCATTAAAATGACACCACAAGTGAATTTTTACCAGCACTACCAGATAATAGAAACAAACATTTCAAGATGATTTCAGTGTTTTTCTTTGAGATGATACTCTTTTATGAACATATTGTGGGCATTTTGTAATGTTTCATGATGAAAATTAGTCACTATAGTAAAATGAATAATTTGGATGCTAAAGGCAAATACATACTAAATATCCCCCACTGTCAGCAACAATGAAAATTATAAAGATATCTAATCTTGAAAGATCTGAACAGACACTTCCTGAGGAAAACTACAAAAATTTAGACTGAGTCATATCAAAATGTTGGATGGCAGTTGCAAAGGTATCAATTTTCCCAAATTCATGTCCAAATGATTAAACATCCGAAACCCACGTCCATCGAGTTGGTGATGCATCCAGCCATCTCATCCTCTGTTGTCCCCTTTTCCTCCTGCCCCCAACCCCTCCAAGCATCAGAGTCTCTTAGCATGAGGTGATCAAAGTACTGGAGTTTCAGCTTTAGCATCATTCCTTCCAAAGAATGCCCAGGGCTGATCTCCTTTAGAATGGACTGGTTGGATCTCCTTGCAGTCCATGGGACTCTCAAGAGTCTTCTCCAACACCACAGTTCAAAAGCATCAATTCTTCAACGCTCAGCTTTCTTCACAGTCCAACTCTCACATCCATACATGACTACTGGAAAACCATAGCCTTGACTTGACGGACCTTTGTTGGCAAAGCAATGTCTCTGCTTTGTAATATGCTATCTAGGTTGGTCATAACTTTCCAGGAGTTGGTGATGGACAGGGAGGCCTGGCATGCTGCAATTCATGGGGTCGCAAAGAGTCGGACATGACTGAGCGACTGAACTGAACTGAAAAACAGTCATCGTTGCTGAAGGTGAATGTAGGGAGGGCTATAACCTTGAAAACAGAAATCTCTCATAGGTTTATTTTTTTTTCCCTTGTGAAAAAACAATGCCTATACCTTTTAAAATACAGAAGTATTGGGGAAGGATCATTTACTTAGTATCGATGACACCATAAACAGCAGCTCATGCAGGATGATAATAATAAAAGAATCGTCAGACCAGTGGATGGCACAAAATAGGATAGACATGTAAGATACAGACCTTTAGCAGGAGAAGGACTCAGAGTATTCTCTCTTTGGAATCCAGTTCCTCCTCTTTTCACTGCAGCCACAGTCTTAATTCAGGTCCTAATGGTCTATCTCCCACGCGATGACAGTTCATGCCATGTAGTAATTTGCAATTATTCTGAGATATGAATTTGAATAAAGCTTTGTGGGGCTGCTGATCATTTACAAATTGAGTCTCATTTGAAAAGTGCTTTGTTGCTGTCTATTCATTGACTAGGAAATGTTCTAAATGTTGGCGCTTTGTGGGAAAATGCCCATCTTGTGAGAAAACAAAACATTAATGTAATTTTATAAGGTTCATAACTTCTGTTTGTTGTAAAACGTGTACAGAAACGATGTGAATTGTTACAACTCTGATTTCTGAGAAGGCCAGCTTCTAAATCAGTGATTCCATACTGTTGAATTCGCTTAATATTAAATCAGTAAGGAAAGGAAATTACCTATGGAACAAAAATATGAATATTTAGGTCTATCACACAGTTTATACCAAATAAAATTTACAATCTCCAGTTAAATTCTGAAAAAATACATATGATAAGGAAATAGCTCAGAAAAATTAAGGGAATATTGAATTGATTTTAGTCTGAATATGAATTGACTTTGTCTTTTCAATACAAATGAAGCTTTAAGGGGAAAATGGATAAGTAAGTAAAATTTCTACAAAGCATTAAAATCCTAATTTTGTAAGAGGCTAAATATATGAAAGAACTTAAAAAAAGAAAAGTTCAATCTTGTTATTCAAAATTATCTTCAAAAATCTTAGTTTGATCTTGTCTATGGTGGGGCTTATTTCATTGCTCCTGATCACCCCTTGGCCTTCTAGGTCCCAATGGGCAATTTAATCCTTACCCAGCACAGACTACTACTGATTCCTCTGTACAGGTTCAATATTTTGTTTGCTCAATATTTGTTTTTGAGATTGATTCATGATGGCAAATGTAGCTCACAGTTCGTTGTATAAATATACCCTTAAAACCATGGTACCATGAACAGTTTTCTGTGTTTTCCTCACATATATATGGCTATTTTCTAAGATTCAAAATCTCCATGTAGCATAAGCAGATCTTTACTTTTAATTGATATTGCCAGATAAGTCTCCCAAAGGCTTGTAACCCATTATTCATCCCCAGAAGTATATATATGCTAAGTCACTTCAGTCGTTTCTGACTTTGTGCGACCACATAGACGGCAGCCCACCAGGCTCCGCCGTCCCGGGGATTCTCCAGGCAAGAACAGTGGAGTGGGCTGCCATTTCCTTCTCCAATGCATGAAAGTGAAAAGTGAAAGTGAAGTCGCTCAGTCGTGTCTGACTCTTAGCGACCCCATGGATTGCAGCCTAACAGGCTCCTCCGTCCATGGGATTTTCCAAGCAAGAGTACTGGAGTGGGGTGCCATTGCCTTCTCCGAGAAGTGTATGTATGTATATATATATGTATATATATATATATATGTACATATATATATATATATAACCTCACTACTCTGAATCCGTGATAATATTTAGCATCATCAGACACTATGTTTGTCGCTCCATCATGTCCAGCTCTTTGTGACTCCAGGACTGTAACCCCCAGTGGGCTCCTCTGTTCATGGAATTCTCCCACTGGAGTGGGGAGCCATTCCCTTCTTCAGGCGATCTTCCCAACCCAGGGATCGGACCTGCGTCTCTTGCATTGGCCAATGGGTTCTTTAGCACTGAGCCGCCTGAGAAGCCTGGTGGTGTTAGTTCTGTGCATTGCAAGTATTTTGCCCCAGTCTGTGACTTATCTTCTCAACTCTGGTGATTTTTTGAGGCAACGACAGTTTTTATTTTAATTAGATTAAATATATTAGTCTTTTCTTTTTTTGACTTATGCTCTTACTGTCTTGTTTAAGAAATCATAAACTTATTTGTGTGTGTAATTTTCAAAAGTTTTACACATTTAATTTTTCTTTTGAACCTCAGTCCACCTAGCACTGAGTTTTTGGATAAGGTATGAGTTAGGGTTGAAATTTTATTCTCTTTCATGACATTTTATTCATCTTTCATTTAGATAACCAATCGTTCCAGCATTGTGCTAATCCTTTCCCAATGATCTGCAACACTTCCTATTTTTAAATCTCCTTCTATAGATAAGCTTGTTTGGGGCTCTTTATTCTGCCTCATCAGTTAATTTGTCTGTCTCTTTCCTACTACTGTGCTGGCTTAGTAGTTTTATTATAAATATTTACATCTGACTTGAAAAACTCAACATTATTTGCTGCAAAATTGTCTTATTTACTCTCACCCAGTGCTATTTATATATGAGAATGCTTGAATTAACTTTTCTAGCTTCATAAGAATTCCTATTTGAATTTTGAGTGTAATTGCATTGAAATTATAGATAAATTTTGGGAAAAACTTTATAAATTTAGGCAGAATTCTGTATGCAATAGTGTGATGCTTACTATTTCATAAATTTATATTTATATTATCATTTTATAGGTCCTTTGTATCAAGTTGAAGAAATTCCCTTCTATTCCTAGTTTATTTGGAGTGTTTTATTTTTTTTATATCAGTAATGTGTGTTGGTTTTTTCAATCCTTTATCTTAACTACTGATATGACCATGTGCTTTTCTAGCCTGTTGGTTGAGGATTACACTCATAATTTTCAGATTTTGAACAAACCTTGCATAAGTTTTGTTTATAAGTTTTGAGATGTCTCACTGGGTTGTATAATTCTTTTAATTGTGGTTATGATTTAGTTGCTATGTCGTGTCTGACTCTTGCAACCGCATGAACTGTAGCATGCCAGGCTCCTCTGTCCATGGGATCCTCCAGGGAATTTCATATGTTGTTTAATTCTATTTTATTTTGTTGAAGATGTCTGCATCTATATTCATGAGAGATATGGATCTATAGTTTTCTTTCAATGTGTTTTGTTTTGATGTTAGGGTAATGCTGGCATTAAAGGATGAGTTAGGGAATATTCCTTCTACTCCTATTCTCTGAAAGAGATGACAGAGTACTGATATAATTTCTTCATTAAATATTTGGTAGAATTCATCTGTGAATGCATATGAACATGGTGCTGTGTACAGTTGGAGTTAAGTAATTATTGATTCAATTTCTTTAATAGACATAGGTCTATTCAAATTGTCTATTTTTGTGGGTGAGTTTTGGCAAGTTATGTCTTTCAAGAAATTGGTCAATTTCATCTTAGTCAACAAATTTCTTGTTACTATTTTTGTTCAGTCTCTAAGTCATATCCAACTTTTTGCAACCCCGTGAGCTATAGCAAGCCAGGCCTCTTTGTCCTTCACTTTCTCAAACAGTTTGCTCAAATTCATGTCCACCAAGTCAGTGATGTCATCCATCTTGTTCTCTGTCACCCCCTTCTCCTTTGCTCTCAATCTTTCCCAGCATCAGGGTCTTTTCAAATGAGTCAGCTCTTCGCATCAGGTGGTCAAAATATTGGAGCTTCTGCTTCAGCATCAGTCCTTCAAATGAAGGGTTGATTTCCTTTAGGATTGACTGTTTTGATCTTGCAGCCCAAGGGACTCTCAAGAGTCTTCTTCAGCACCACAGTTTGAAAGCATCAATTTTGTTGATCTAGACTTGTTCATGGAATTCCTTTATTATTCTTTTAATTTCCACAAGATCTCTAGTGATGCCCCCTCTTTTATTCCTGACATTAGTAATTAGTTAGCCTGGCTGTAGGCTTATCAATTTTACTTATCTTTTTAAAAAGAAACAACTTTTATTTTCATTGATTTTCTGTATTGATTTTCTGTTTTCAGTTTTATTGATTTCTGCTCTAATGCTTCTAATTTATTTTATTCTGCTTATTTGGATTTAATTTTCCCTTCTTGTTCTAGCTTCCTAAGTTGGAAACTTAGATTATTCATTTTAGGTCATTGTCCTTCTCTTCTACATGCATTCGATATCTTTCTCTCTTAGCACTATTTTGGTTGGATCCCCCAAATTTGGGGAAATCATGCTTTAATTTTTATTTAGTTCAAAATCTTATAAACATTTTCTTGAGATTTCTTCTTTGACCCATGCATTCTATGTCATTTCAGTCATTATTTTCACTTATGTATAATATTGCATTCATATGTTTTTATTTTGATTATATTTATTTGTATATTTACCCTAATATAGTTACCTATTTGTTTATATATATATATATATATATATATATATACATATATACATATATATACACACATACATATACACATATTTATTAATACACATGATATCTTCACAGGCATATATAATCAAATATATACTCATTATTATTATTATCTTGGAGCAATCTGTAATCTGGCAGATCAATTAAGAACAAGAAAAAAAATGTTTTCATTTTGCCTGCACATACTCTTTCTTCATTGCATATTCTTTCTTTCTTTTTAAATTTAGATCCCAGATTATCAAGCATATTGTTCCCATTTCCCTTTCCCTTTGATTTTCTATATTTTGAAAATATAAAGTAATATACTTAGGTTTAATATTTGGCATTTTTCTTGCTTGGCATTCTCTATGATTTGGTATCTGACATTTGGAGAAATTATCAGTCCTTATTGTTTCAAATATTGTTTCAAAGTCCTTGGAAGGAAAGTTATGACCAACCTAGATAGCATATTAAAAAGCAGAGACATTACTTTGCCAACAAAGGTTCGTCTAGTGAAGGCTATGGTTTTTCCTGTGGTCATGTATGGATGTGAGAGCTGGACTGTGAAGAAGGCTGAGCGCCGAAGAATTGATGCTTTTGAACTGTGGTGTTGGAGAAGACTCTTGAGAGTGACTTGGACTGCAAGGAGATCCAACCAGTCCATTCTGAAGGAGATCAGCCCTGGGCTTTCTTTGGAAGGAATGATGCTAAAGCTGAAACTCCAGTACTTTGGCCACCTCATGCGAAGAGTTGACTCATTGGAAAAGACTCATGCTGGGAGGGATTGGGGGCAAGAGGAGAAGGGGACGACAGAGGATGAGATGGCTGGATGGCATCACTGACTCGATGGACGTGAGTCTGAGTGAACTCCGGGAGTTGGTGATAGACAGGGGGGCCTGGCGTGCTGCGATTCATGGGGTCGCAAAGAGTCAGACACGACTGAGCGACTGATCTGATCTCATCTGATTGTTTCAAATGTCTGTCTGGTTCCTTTCTTCTTTCTTCTCCTGGTATTCCTGTTATGCATACATTTCAACTTTCATAGCTGTCCCATAGTGCTTGGAGATCCCTTTTGTTTTTCTTTTTATCAATCTTTATTCGCTTTGCTCTTCAGCTTTGGAGGTTTCTGTTGATATATCCTCAGGCTCAGAGTTTCTTTATTTAGCTGTCTAATCTCCTAACAAACGCTTGGAAGTTATCCTTCATTTCTGTGACAGTGTTTTTAAGCTCTAGCATTTTCTTCTCCTGAGACAGTTATCCACATATCTGATGACATTGCCTGTCTATTTTTACATGCTGACTGACTGCCCTAAAGCTTCCTGCTTCAACTCCCACTTGTCTTTGGGGCTATGAAGAGGGTATTTCACGCCCACATGTTAGGGCATCACCACAATCCCTGAGAGGCCTCCCAGACAACGCACTGCACTTGAACTACCATTTGCTCTCTGGTATCCTCTGCCTCTAAGAACACACTCTCCAGTCTGACTTTGCCTGCTCTCTGGTCCTCACCAGTTCAGTTCAGTCACTCACTTGTGCCTGACTCTTTGCAACACCATGGACTGCAGCACTTCAGGCCTCTCTGTCCATCACCAACTCCCAGAGTTTACTCAAACTCATGTTCATTGAGTTGGTGATGCCATCCAACCATCTCATCCTCTGTCATCCCCTTCTCCTCCCATCTTCAATCTTTTCCAGCATCAGAGTTTTTTCTAATGAGTCAGTTCTTCACATCAGGTTGCCAAAGTATTGAAGTTTCAGTTTCAACATCAGTCCTTCCAATGAATATTCAGGACTGATCTCCTTTAGGATGGACTGCTTGGATCTCCTTGCTGTCCAAGGGATTCTCAAGAGTCTGCTTCAACAACACAGTTCAAAAGCATCAGTTCTTTGGCACTTAGCTTTCTTTATAGTCCAACTCTCACATCCATACATGACTACTGGAAAAACCATAGCTTTGACTAGACGGACCTTTGTTGGCAAAGTAATGTCTCTGCTTTATAATATATTGTCTAGGTTTGTCATAACTTTTCTTCCAAGGAGCAAGCGTCGTTTAATTTCATGGTTGCAGTCACCATAGGCAGTGATTTTGGAGCACAAAAAAATAGAGTCTGTTACTGTTTCCACTGTTTCCCCGTCTATTTGCCAGGAAGTGATGGGACCAGATGCCATGATCTTAGTTTTCTGAATGTGGTCTCACCAGGGCAGAGGTAAATCCAGATTCAGTTGTGTGCTGGTAAATAGACTTTCAGGAAAAGTCTGAAATGCTCAGTTTGAAGCATTTGCAGGGTTTATAGTATAGAGACTCCCATTATGGCCTATTTCAAGTGACCACAACAGAACTGGGAAGAGAGAAATACATTCAGGGTGTTCAGTCCTGAGCAGCAAACCCTTGCCCTCCAGAAATCTGTCCTGCACACATATAGTCATTAGTCTTGTTTGGCCTTTACATACCAAGTCAGATGGCACACAGAGTTATACCCTGAAGAAAACATCTTCATTGAATTTTTTTTTTTGAGAGTATGAAACTATATAGCTTATTTCTGCTTAAGGAGAAGATGGTGGGACTCGGTTGTACCTGAGCAGAGGTTTTATGGTCCAGGCAGTATGTAAACCAAATGTTTCTTTAAGCCTTTACCATTTTTCTTGTTAAACTGGTGGTACAGTTGTGCTGATGTTCATAGCAGCGACATGGGTTTGGAAACCCTGAAGAAGACCTTAAACCTCGGGTTCCCTGTTACTCAAAACTCCAGGTGCTATGAGAGAGAGACTCAGTCCTGATGAGAGGCAGGAAGTAAGGACACAATATTCACTGGACATTCCCTTTGAAAAGTCCTCCAGGGGAAATTAAAGATAGTTTCATCATTGGGTCAAGGGTGTCCTTGATGCTATACATAGCTGATTTGTTACTCAGATGTGATCAGTTTGAGTTTATGTTAAAATGAAGGCACTTCTCAGAGAGGCATTAAAGCAAATGCATAAAGACAGAACACTGGAGGAAACATTGTTGGGGGAACCTGTTCATTATAGTTTCAAAGTATCGCCCACAGACTACTTCATGTTCCCAAAGGAAGTTTGTGCCTTTGCAATGGAAAAGTCACACAGATCCCATTTACTGAGTAATGAAACATCACTAAGAGTGAAACCTCTGACTCAGCTGCCTCTCTCTCTCCATATACACACAGCCGTAATCAAGCTCAGTGGGTCTCTGAGTTCCCGACAGATCTGATGGCCCTTTTAGTGGGGCCTTGCTCTGATTGGACTTCAGATAGAACCTGAAATGTAACATTGCAATTACTAGTTCTTCTCTTACCTGTTGTCTTTGGAAGGAATTAAATTCTGGATGTATACTGTCTACATTGATTTTGCACCTGATGTAGACAAATTCAAGGCTCTAGATGTCAAATCTGAGCTTGTTTACAACAAGCAATTCTCATTATGAACTCTTGACACTGTCGGGATACTTTTCTGAGAGTTTCACAAATCCTTTGTTACACCACCTCACACAAGCTGGTAAAACTGGGTTTAGGTGTGTGCTACGTGATAGGTTAGATGAGGCAATAAAGTCACAGTGTATATTTCTGAGTTTCAAAAGCATTTTATTCATTTATTAAGAGCTGGTTATTATATATAACAAGATTTGTTAAGTTTTAGAAGATAATGTTTTTTTAATCCAACTTTTAAGATATTCCTGCATTTTTAGTCATCATGACATAATTTTCTAGTGAAAAATGTTTTAAACAGATAAATAATTTAAAAATTTTTCAGTAAATCAAACTTAAACATCAGTGTATAAGCTCCATTTACCAAAATACACAAAAATGTTTGATTTCTAACTCTTGCTTGCATATCTTCCAGGAGCAGAGTTTAGGATTGAGTTTATCTACCTTGGAGAATGTGGTTTATGTACACAGCTAAGGAGAACATTATTAAGCTGAATACCACCAGCTTCTGCTTTATAGACTATGCCAAAGCCTTTGACTGTGTGGATCACAAAAACCTGTGGAAAATTCTGAAAGAGACAGGAATACCAGACCACCTGACCTGTGTCCTGAGAAATCTGTGTGCAGGTCAGGAAGCAACAGTTAGAACTGGACACGGAAAAACAGACTGGCTCCAAATAGGGAAAGTAGTATGTCAAGGCTGTATATTGTCACCCTGCTTATTTAACTTATGCAGAACACATCATGAGAAATGCTGGACTGGATGAAGCACAAGCTGGAATCAAGATTGCTGGGAGAAATATCAATAACCTCAGATATGAGGATGATACCACCCTTATGGCAGAAAGTGAAGAAGAACTAAAGAGCCTCTTGATGAAAGTGAAAGAAGAGAGTGAAAAAGTTGGCTTAAAGCTCAACATTCAGAAAACGAAGATCATGGCATCCTGTACCATCACTTCACAGCAAATAGATGGGGAAACAGTGGAAACAGTGGCTGACTTTATTTTTCTGGGCTCCAAAATCACTGCAGATGGTGACTGCAGCCATGAAATTAAAAGACGCTTACTCCTTGGAAGGAAAGATATGATCGACCTAGATAGCGTATTTAAAAGCAGAGACATTACTTTGCCAACAAATGTCCATCTAGTCAAGGCTATGGCTTTTCCAGTAGTCATGTATGGATGTGAGAATTGGACGGTGAAGAAAGCTGAGCACCGAAGAATTGATGCTTTTGAACTGTGGTGTTGGAGAAGACCCTTGAGAGTCCCTTGGACTGCAAGAAGATCCAACTAGTCCATCCTAAAGGAGATCAGTCCTGGGTGTTCATTGGAAGGACTGATGTTGAAGCTGAAACTCTAATACTTTGGCCACCTCATGTCAAGAGTTGACTCATTGGAAAAGACCCTAATACTGGGAAGGATTGGGGGCAGGAGGAGAAGGGGATGACAGAGGATGAGATGGCTGGATGGCATCACCGACTCGATGGACATGGGTTTGGGTAGACTCCAGGAGATGGTGATGGACAGGGAGGCCTGGCATGCTGCGATTCATGGGGTCACAAAGGGTCGGACACAACTGAGCGACTGAACTGAACTGAACTGAGGCTCCTTTCTTCCTGATAAAGCCATCAGTGTTCCTTCAGGAACATGGAGGTTTCTGAAATAAAGCAGGAGAGAAGGAGTTTTAATGATCTACCTGATACCCAGTCCTTGGACTACTTTCAAATACCCACTTCCAGGGTTATCTGTTCCCCTGTGAAAGCCCACTCCCCAAACCATGTCTCTCCAGGTTCAGGGAAACCTCCTACTCTTAATAAAGGACAGTTTCAGAGATTTGGATCTAACAGTGAGGATAACTGCAACTAGCAGATTTGCCGTCTTCTCTGGCCTGCCTTCCAGTAACTGGCCACCCACCTCTCCTCTGTGCCCTTCTTCCCCGTGTCTGCCTTTTCTTTGGGGCTTGGGCCCCTGCCTTGAAAGTCTCTCTTCATCTCTCCCTTGGCAGGAACTTCTGTCTTTTCAGCCCATCCGTCTCCTAGCCCAGAAACTGAGATGCTGCTAAATGTGGCTGCTCACTATTCTCTGTGCCTGCTTGACTTCAACTTTCCTCTATGTTCCTCTGAGTTCCAGCTGTCTTCTACAACCCTATCTGTCACTTCTACCTGACTTTCTCAAATCCTGTATTTTCCTTTCAACAAAAAACTCAAGGACTTTCCTACTCCATTGTCTACTGCATCCCACCAGCCCCAGGATTCCAGGTTCAGGGTATCCGGTGGTCAGCACCCAGCACGTACAAGGAAGGCTCAGGGCAAGAGAAGACAGAAAGCAGATGGTCATGAGACCAGCTAAGCAGAACAGGGCAGCCGCTTTTGTCTCTGCCATGAATACATTTATACACACCGTTTCTCTTTGTGAAAGAGATACCTTAAGGAGAAGACATGAACCAGCAGATGTTTGGGGTGAGAAGTTCTGATATGATTGATGTAGGCACATACTTTGCATTTGACTTTTATCCCCAGAATTAACATGCCCTGGTAAAAATAGATTTTCTTTTGAGAACTTTACCTTGATGACATATGTTCATCTTTAGAGCTTAGAAACATGAGATTTTATTTCTCTGCTCTAATAGCAGAAAACAGACCAAAGTTCAAACTCAGTGAAATAAATGTATTTTAGATTTATCTTAAAAAAAATCATCTACTTTTCGAATTAATTATCAAAACTGGACTCTGGACTCCAGACATCTGGACTCCTTGTTCATTTGTCTCAGCAAAGAGAACAACAGGCAGTAGAGAACTTCAGCTTGAAGTCTTGGTGTTGGCAAATTCCGTAGCAAAATTGGCTCTAGCCTATTTTCAGACAACTCAAACCCACCAGCAGAGCTAGTCTGGAATTAGTACTGCTACTTGAGGTTTGATGACATGGCTGGGTGAGCCTTTGGGCACCTCTGTGCAACTTCACTCACCATGGTTCTGCCCTTACCTCCTCCAGGTTTCTTCTGTAATGAGCCCCCACCCTGAATCCCACTTCCTTTCTCTGTGTCCTGGAAATAATCCTGTTTTTTGCTAGGTCCTTCTCCTGGAGCTGGAATCTTCCCCTTGCTTGTCCTTCACCAGCTCTCATAGGACGCTTTCTTCAACCCTTCTAGGTTCTTCTGGCTGCTCTAAAATTTAAATTGGCATGAGACAGATTAATAGGAGAAAGTCAAAAGCTTAATAACATGTATACGTGAGTGAGATCCAGGGAAACTGAATAACTCACCACAATGGCTGGAACCCTCACTTTAAGCACATCATCAGCTAAAGACAAAAGAGGATGCTGGGGGCAGGAGTTTGGGACTTCAAAGGGGAAGAAGGTTAAGTCACATGGAGGAGGAAAAGCAAATGTTAAGTAAGTAAATACTGGCCAGGCAAAGACAATGAGTCACAGAGAGGAATTTAATAGACTTTGTTAGGTCCCTCCCTACCTGTCAATACACCAAGTTCATATTATGTTATCAGTGGTCACAGCTTTCTTCCTGGAACCCATCCTCTAGCTGCATTCTTCAGGCAGTTAGTTAGGAGGTCAATTTCTTCCTGAGTCTTTGGGCCCTGATTGTTTTCAGCTTGAAGCAACCCACATGCCAAAGAGACATTTTGGGGTGGCAAATTTTACTCCCCTACACCCCACCAAATCCCTTTCATCATTCCTCTCCCTCTCTCTCATACACATTGGTTTATGTACTCTCTCTCTCACCCTTTCTCTCACTCTTTCTCTCCCCACCACACACATCTAGATGCTGTCTAGGGTGCTAATAAAAAGGTAGCAAATGAAAAAACAGTGCAGGTGAAACCCAGCAGGACCCTGTGGGGATCCTGGGCACCTGGAGGCCCTTTCAACCAGTTGCTAATCAGAGAAGGGAGGGGCAGCCAGGAAACAGTAGTGCTGCCTTGGGATAGGACCCGGGTTCTGCCTCAAGAGATACACATAATATCTTTAAGCTCTTCTGCAGAATTAAAACCCCCCACTGAACAGAAAATGTTCCAGAGGGAAGGTCACAGTTTAATAACCATGAGAAGCTCATCAGGAGATCGCCTGAGATCAGATTAAAGGAGTGTAGGCTCTGCATACACCCTAATCTTTGTCAGCAACCCTTCCCTGAACCATTGCTATAAAACTCCTCACCAATCCCCCTCAGGTTGGGACTCAGAGGTTTTTAGAGCAGGAACTTGCTGTGTTCCCACTTTATCTGGCAATGCCACAATGCTATTCTTTTCTGCTTCGCCCCAGGTAGAAAGCTCTGTGTCTGAGAGTCAGTTCGGCACTGGTGCACAGAGTCCGAAATTTCAGCATCACAGGCATCCAGCCATGCAAAGTCCATGAGTATCTTCACTTCCTGGAGGTCCTCGGCTCTGGGCACAATTCTTGACTCATGTCTCTGGAACCTATGCTCAAAGCACACTCAACCTCTGTGCTTCTTTGCTGCTGCTGCTGCTAAGTCGCTTCAGTCGTGTCTGACTCTGTGCGACCCCAGAGACAGCAGCCCACTAGGCCCGTCTGTCCCTGGGATTCTCCAGGCAAGAACAAGCCATTTCCTTCTCCAATGCCGGAAAAGGAAAAGTGAAAGTGAAGTCGCTCAGTTGTGTCCAACTCTTCGCGACCCCTTTGGATACTGTAATGGTGACTGTAGGTACCACTCATCAGCCAGTCCTAGAACCAGACCAGTTCCTTTAGCTCACTTCTGACTCCAGCCTCTTCCCATCAGTTGCTAATGAGATTCCAGAATGCCTTATGGATGAACCCACGTGCATTAGAGCTGCAGCTTTCCTATCATTCAATTCCTCCCAAGAGCTCAATAGGACATAAGAGAAACGTTCTTACCTGTTTTACAGACAGTAAAACCAAGGTACAAGGGAACAGTTCATGATGCCCAAGGCCATCCATTGGGAATACATGACCACAAACTGGTGCTGGAAAAATAAATCACTTACAGCCATCTCTTTTTTTCTTTTTCCCAGAGCCACCTGGGAAAGTCAGTAAGAATAAAAAGTATTCCCTCCAGCAAAACTCAGAGACCACCAATTTCTATTAAGTATTTATGGATGAAATAAAGTCTGCCCAGAAGCAGACAGCCACTTCATATGCAGAACCAATTTAATTTAAGTTGGTTTATATCTTCTTGCCCATCCACTTCGCTATTTCTAGGAAATATAAATCCATGTATCGGCAATGACTTGTGTTCATTTCTAATGGCAAGTTGGAGAAAAATAGCTGAAAAGGGCTCTATTTCACTTTTTAATTATGAAGCAAAAGTGACAGTTCATCTGGAATGTTGTCAAGCCAAGATTAAAAGATGATCAAGATTTGGTTTCTAAAAATCATTTCTGGGAAAAAAAAAATTACTCTGAAACACACAAAGTCCACATTAAAGGCAAGAGTTGTGTAGCAATTTCCCTCAGGTGGATCAGAAAACAAATTTTTTTTTTTGGTATATCGTTTTGTTTTTTGGCTTTCTTGTATCTTTGCGTGATGCAAAAATGTGATGAAAACCTCAGTTGCTTCCTGATCCAAGAATTTAGAGCCTAATAACCTAGCACTATATGAAGGGGTAATGGTTATGAAATACAGAAGCTGAGTGGAGACACATCTTATACCTAACTTTGCTCCTTATACTCAGATAAAATCTCTTTGTCACAGTGCAGAACACAATCTCTGTTACTGCTGATAGATAAAAACTGTCTAAAAAGGATGCTTGCCTGTGGTAGGTACAGTGCTCTAGTCTTTGTTAACAGATGGGGGAAAAATACTTGCCTTCAAGAAATTCAGAGCTTAGGAAAAGAGAAAATAAGCAGCCTCATGGATCACTGGGCAATGTTAGGAGCTCTGTAATGGGTGTGAGCCCAGAGCATTGAGGGCTTCAAAGAAAATGCACACCCAGCCACAGGGGCCAGGCCCCATGATTTTCTACTTTGCTTTACTGTCTTTGTCTATAAATGCAGGTTGCAAGAAATACTTTTGCTTCCAGCTATGAGCTGGCATTGACACCAAGATTTGACCATGGCATCACAACAGCTCAATCTGAAAAGACTAGGCTCAATAAAAATATGAATGTACCACGTTTAGATTTTAATTCTTACAAATTCAAGCAAATACTCCTTAGTCAGAAGGAAGGAGGCAGAAAAAAATGACACACAAATGAAGGATGAGTGATATGTAGATAGATTTTTCTATAATATCTGTTGAAGGAGAGGCTGTGAGTTTTCATTTACCCGACTCCTAGGGGAAAAAAGTCCCTGTAAATTTTGAAATTAAGTTTATAATTTAGAGTTAAGAATATAGAAAGGGGTTAAGGAGGAAAGTGAAAGAGTTACATTGCTAAGGAGGATTTGTCTCCCCTATAAGAATACAAGTGTGCCCCTTTTAAAAGTCCTTCTATTACTTTATGTATAAATATCAGTAAGCCCCAATGAGAGGACTTATTGTGTTTCCTAAACACATACCACACTGTAAAGTTCCAGAAATGGTACAAGACTTGCTGGCTCTAAGACATAAAGTCTATTAATTAAAAAAAATACATCATCAAACAAGTCTTTAAAGAAACCAACTTATCAAGTCCTTTGTTTTCACTCACATTTCTTTTTCCATTAACACTGGTGATTACATTTGTTTCTTGGTGCTCAACATTGCTTTGGATCTTTGGTCTAATCTATTTCCACATGTGGTTTAGCAAACCAGGAATGGCATAAAGCCCAGTATAGTCTTAGACTATTTGTATAATCTAATACAACCTTCTCTTGCTTCAATAAAGCATTGTGGCCCACAGTTATCAAGTAATTTTCACAAGATAGCCAGAATTGCTACAAAAATTCAGAGCTTCTACTTCCTAGACCAAGTCTTTGGATGAATTTCTTTTTTTTTTAAATTTTATTAAAGTATGGTTGATTTGCAATGTGTTTAATTTCTTCTCTGCAACAAAGTGATGCAGCTTTATATATATATATATATATATATATATATATATATATATATATATATGTATGTGTGTATACATATTTTTTTTCATTATGGTTTATCACAAGATATTGAATATATTTGTGCTATACAGTAGGACCTATTGTTTATCCATTCAGGAAATATTCCCTGATTTAACTGTTTAATTTCCACATGCAGGGACTTTCTGATTCAAGCTAACTTCTACCCATTCATCTTAGTTTTGTTGGCTAAACTACATGGAAGAGGTCTAACCTGTTTTACCATAAGAGACTTTAAAATAGGTCATAACAACTAAATTAACCTCCGGGTGTCTTTTTATCTAAGTTTTACTAAGCAGCTCAATCATTCAAAAGTGCTTATGAAAAATTCTTAGCCATTAAAAAGAATACATTTGAATCAGTTCTAATGAGGTGGATGAAACTGGAGCCTATTATACAGAGTGAAGTAAGCCAGAAAGAAAAACACCAATACAGTATACTAATGCATATATATGGAATTTAGAAAGATGGTAACAATAACCCTGTATACGAGACAGCAAAAGAGACACTGATATATAGAACAGTCTTTTGGACTCTGGGAGAGGGAGAGGGTGGGATGATCTGGGAGAATGGAATTGAAATATGTATAATATCATATATGAAACGAGTCACCAGTCCAGGTTTGATGCACGATACTGGATGCTTGGGGCTGGTGCACTGGGACGACCCAGAGGGATGGTATGGGGAGGGAAGAGGGAGGAGGGTTCAGAATGGGGAACACATGTATACCTGTGGCAGATTCATTTTGATATATGGCAAAACCAATACAATATTGTAAAGTTAAATAAAATAAAATTTAAAAAAATATAAATAAAAAAAAAGAAAAATTCTTCACAATATTGACTTTCAAATTCCCTATAATCACTTTCGTGTTTACATTGGGTGGCTAAGAGCATTCTCTTTTTTTTCACATGCTCTGGGACTTCTATAAATACAACTTCATGTGTAGAGTTCTCCCACTCAGTGTTATTTTATGTATTCCTTCCACAAGTGGACCATGCGTATTTCTACACAATTTGTGAATGCAAGTAGTGTAAAGGAGACGCTGTTAGAGCATATCATTAAGTGTCTCTGTGGGATGGCAACTGTCCATTTTCTGCCTTCACTGGATCAGTTTTAACCAACTTGGAATCCATTGTCTCCTCCCAGTCAGTAGACACATATTGAAGAATCTCATCAAAGTCTTTTCCTTGTTAATACTGTGATTCACCAAGTTTATGGTATTTCTGTTTTATGAGAGAGAGAAGAAGAAGATTAAAAACTGTACAGATGAAGTTATACATTTTATCCCTCTTGCAATGACTATGACAGATGCTTCTGTGACTCTCTTTTTCTCCACTTTTCAAAATTTCAATCCCTCAAGTTTATATAGGTTCTTTCTTCAGACCTTTAGGGTATTTCCCAAAAGCCACTTAATAGTCTCTGTCACTGGGAAAAAATATTGATCCTAGGAAGGGTGCTGATTTAAGTGTCTGTAGCCAACTGCATAGAAATATAACTAAATTCCATTCACTTCAGTTTAAATTTCTTCATGTTAGACAAGTTAGCTTTCCTTTCTTTAAGAAGAGATGACTATATCTGTCTGTTATATGGAGAAGAAACATGTGAAATCACCTATATGGATAAATTTCTCCATCAGAAATGGCTCTCCTCCTATCACTGAGATATAGAAAGCTCTTTTAGGGCTTTCTGGAAACCGATATATATAGTCTGAAAGTTGAAAAGAGTTCATAAAATTGCTAGCTGCTCTAATCATGTTCTACTAGTATGGAGATGTTACAGAAGTAATAAGGTTTGTCAAAGATCATTATACCTAAATGTATCTACCCATGCATTCTAGCAATTATAAAAACACATTCAGCTCATGCTGTGAAAGATATAGAGATGAGCCAGACACTGATTGTATCCTTGAAAAGACCATAGTCAATTACAGAAGACAAGAGAATGGATCTACACTTGAATAAGATGATACATACAAGGAAGACCCTACCCAAGCTTGGAGGCATGGTCGCATGCAAGTGTCAAAATTACCTCTGAAAGTAAAATAGTATTTAATTAAAACACAGGGAAGTACTCCAGAAGTGAGAACAGTGAGACAAGACTTTTGGGCAAGAAATCAAGGCACTCACGATAGGAATATCCAGTTCATTCCATTTATAGTGAAAGAACTGCATGATGTTGTGTAATTGGCATGTGATGCTGTCATGCATCAATAGTGTCTGCACGCCAGCATGGGGAAGAGAAGCACAGGAAATGGACTTCCAATGAGGGTATTTGAGTCAAAAAATGGCATGGCAGGGTCTTCTCTGGTAGTCCAGTGGTTACAACTTTGCCTTCCAGTGCAGAGCGTGTAGTTTTGATCCCTGGTCAGGGAGCTAAGATGCCACAGGCATCATGACAAAAAAACCAAAGCATAAAACAGAAGAAATATTGTATCAAATTCAATAAAGACTTTTAAAATGGTTCACAGCAAAGAAATAATATCTTGAAATGGCATGGAAAAGTCATGAGAAATTATCAGTGTTCATTCCCATAATTTCTAATGAGTAATGCCAGCAAAATATCAAATTCTTTAAAGGCTGCATTATTTGAAAGCAGATTGGAACTTTTTATCGGTGCCTTAGATGGCCTGCAGTAATTTTTTTAAACTGTGATGCCTTAAAGAAAAAAAAAGAATTAAATGCTCTCGTTGTTTAAAAAAAAAAAAAAAGAAAAGAAACTTCCTAATGGGAAATGGATGTGAGATGTGAGAGTTGGAAGAGGGTGTTTGCTATGACCATTGCATTCTCTTGGCAGAGAAATCCAAACCAGCTGACTGGTATAAGATACATGACATGCAGAAAATCTTGGGAGAAGTCAGCAATTTTTTCTATCCAAGTTCTCTTTCTAGAGATGCTTAGAAAGGAAATGAAATGGCATGTATAGATTAATTATTTTGGTTCACTTCTTATGACATTTCCTTCCATAAACAAATTACTGGAATGTTTACTACTTATTTACACATGGTTATATATGGCAATCTCAAAAAATAAAATTCCTCACCTGTCTTAGGCTTTCCCACCTTGCTCCTCCATTGGATTAGCACCCTTTCAGGAGCAGAAGGAGAAATTGATGATATGGTGACAGGATTGTCAAAAGAGGCAGCCTGTCAATTCTGTTTAAAGAGAGATGGAACAGCTCTCCAGAGCCAGAGGACTTCTTTACAGAGGCTGATTTAGTTGTTCTAAACTAGATTTCTGTGGGTTTTATGGTTCTACTTGCTTTCTTTCTAGCAAAGTAAGTCCCTCTTTATCTTCAGAATTTATTTAAGAGTAGGACGTTTTATACCAATCAAGTCCACCCTCTCTGAACCAGAAGACAATTTACCTTGAGGCTAATGAGCTCAGAGCCCTTCACTTTCACCAATATGTACTTAATTTTCTGTCAGTATAAAGTACAAGCATAAAACACTCTTTAACTGCAATATTGCATAGGAACCTGGAATGTTAGGTCCATGAATCAAGGCAAATTGGAAGTGGTCAAAGAGGAGATGGCCAGAGTGAACATCGACATTCTAGGAATCAGCGAATGAAGATGGACTGGAATGGGTGAATTTAACTCAGATGACCATTATATCTACTACTGTGAGGAGAAATCCCTTAGAAGAAATAAGAGTAGCCATCATAGTCAACAAAAGAGTCCGAAATGCAGTACTTGGATTTGGATGCAATCTCAAAAATGACAGAATGATCTCTTTTCGTTTCCAAAGCAAACCATTCATTATCACAGGAATCTAAGTCTATGCCCCAACCAGTAACGCTGAAGAAGCTGAAGTTGAACGAATCTATGAAGACCTACAAGACCTTCTAGAACTAACACCCAAAAAAGATGTCCTTTTCATTATAGGGGACTGGAATGCAAAAGTAGGAAGTCAAGAAATACCTGGAGTAATAGGCAAGTTTGGCCCTGGAGTACAGAATGAAGCAGGGCAAAGGTTAGAGTCCTGCCAAGAGAAAGCACTGGTCATAGCAAACATCCTCTCCCAACAACACAAGAGAAGACTTTACACATGGGCATCACCAGATGGTCAACACCGAATCCAGCCAAAGTTGGAGAAGCTCTATACAGTCAGCAAAAACAAGACTGGGAGCTGACTGTGGCTTGGATCATGAACTCCTTATTGCCAAATTTAGACTAAAATGGAAGAAAGTGGGGAAAACCAGTAAAACATTCAGGTATTACCTAAATCAAATCCCTTATGATTATACATTGGAAATGAGAAATAGCTTTAAGGGACTAGATCTGATAGACAGAGTGCCTGATGAACTATGAATGGAGGTTCCTGACATTGCACAGAAGACAGAAATCAAGGAATCTTTTCCCTTCCCCAAGGAAAAGAAATGCAAAAAAGCAAAATGGCTGCCTAAGGAAGCCTTACAAAGAGCTGTGAAAAGAAGAGAAGTGAAAAGCAAAGGAGAAAAGGAAAGATATAAGCATCTGAATGCAGAGTTCAAAAGAAAAGCAAGGAGAGATAAGAAAGCCTTGTTCAGCAAACAGTGAAAAGAAATAAAAGAAAACAATAGAATAGGAAAGACTAGAGATCTCTTCAAGAAAATTAGAGATAACAAGGGAACATTTCATGCAATGATGGACTCAATAAAGGACAGAAATTATAGGGAACTAACAGAAGCAGAAGATATTAAGAACAGGTGGCAAGAACACACAGAAGAACTGAACAAAAAAAAATCTTCATGACCCAGATAATCACCATGGTGTGATCACTCACCTACAGCCATACATCCTGGAATGCACAGTCAAGTGGGCCTTAGGAAGCATCGCTACAAACAAAGCAAGTGGAGGTGATGGAATTCCAGTTGAGCTATTTCAAATTCTGAAAGATGATGATGTGAAAGTGCTGCAGTCAATAAGCCAGCAAATTTGGAAAACTCAGCAGTGGCCACAGGACTGGAAAAGGTCAGTTTTCATTCTAATCCTGAAGAAAGGCAATGCCAAAGAATGCTCAAACTACCACACAGTTGCACTCATCTCACACGCTAGTAAAGTAATGCTCAAAATTCTCCAAGCCAGGCTTCAGCAATACGTGAACCATGAACTTTCAGATGTTCAAGCTGGTTTTAGAAAAGGCAGAGGAACCAGACATCAAACTGCCAACATCCGCTGTATCGTTGAGAAAGCAAGAGAGTTCCAGAAAAATATCTATTTCTTCTTTATTGACTATGCCAAAGCCTTTGACTGTGTGGATCACAATAAACTGTGGAAAATCCTGAAAGAGACAGGAATACCAGACCACCTGACCTGCCTCTTGAGAAACCTATATGCAGGTCAGGAAATAACAGTTAGAACTGGACATGGAACAACTGGTTCCAAATAGGAAAAGGAGTATGTCAAGGCTGCATACTATCACCCTGCTTATTTAACTTATATGCAGAGTACATCTTGAGAAATGCTGGGCTGGAAGAAGTACAAGCTGGAATCAAGATTGCCAGGAGAAATCTCAATAACCTCAGATATGCAGACGACACCACCCTTATGGCAGAAAGTGAAGAAGAACTAAAGAGCCTCGTGATGACAGTGAAAGAGGAGAGTGAAAAAGTTGGCGTAAAGCTCAACAATCAGAAAACTAACATCATGGCATCTGGTCCCATCACTTCATGGCAAATAGATAGGGAAACAGTGGAAACAGTGGCTGACTTTATTTTTCTGGGCTCCTAAATCACTGTAGATGGTGATTGCAGCCATGAAATTAAAAGACACTTACTCCTTGGAAGGAGAGTTATGACCAACCTAGATAGCATATTCAAAAGCAGAGACATCACTTTGTCAACAAATGTCCATCTAATCAAGGCTATGGTTTTTCCAGTGGTCATGTATGGATGTGAGAGTTAGACTATAAAGAAAGCTGAGCGCTGAAGAGTTGATGCTTTTGAACTGTGGTGTTGGAGAAGACTCTTGAGAGTCCCTTGGACTGCAAGGAGATCCAACCAGTCTATCCTAAAGGAGATCAGTCCTGAGTATTCATTGGAAGGACTGATGCTGAAGCTGAAGCTGAAGCTGAAACTCCAATACTTTGGCCACCTGATGCGAAGAGCTGACTCATTGGCAAAGACCCTGATTCTGGGAACCATTGAGGGCAGGAGGAGAAGGGGATGACAGAGGATGAGATGGTTGGATGGCATCACTGACTCAATGGACATAGGTCTGTGTGGACTCTGGGAGGTGGTGATGGACAGGGAGCCCTGGTGTGCTGCAGTTCATGGGCTTGCAGAGAGTCGGACATGACTGTGTGACTGAATTGAACTGAATTTATAGATAATTTCTCAAATTATACAGGCTTCAAACTTTATGAAGCCCCTGAATGCACAGTGTATGTGGGGTCAAGTCAAGCCCTCTCTCAGCTCCTCCACTGGTTCCTGGATCTCTGCTCATGAATTACTCTACCTATCGTCCTCCTCAGACTCCTTTGTCACCCTTGCCTGTTGCATCAGTCCTTGACCACGTCACTTCACACACTGGGAGGTTTAGAAAAACTCTTCTCTCCAGCCGGAATGCTATTTTCCCTGAATGGCCCTTCCACTTTCAACTCAAATGTCACCCCTGCAAAGCTCTCCCACGGTCTCTATGACAACAACTTTCATCCGTAATCTACATCCATTCTCTAGTCTAGTACTCTCTACATTGCACATAACAACCTATTTTGTGTCCCTGCTCCACGTCACACCAGGAGCAGAGAGCTTCTCTTCAGTATTTCTTTATTCTGGGAGCCTAGCATGGTACCTGTCCCAGGATGGTGCTCATAGCTGGTGGAATGGCAAGACCCCTCTAAAGACCATCATTTTACCTTTTCATTCTGTTCTAATGTCACTGAGGTTATAGGCAGGAGGAGAAGCACTCACTGAACCTGCTCTCCACCTACAATTTTCATTTTCTTTCTGTTACCAACATTATCAACCCTCTTTTTCCTATACTGATTGCAGTCACAAAAACCTATTTCAGAGTAATTTTGCAACCTCATCTCCCTGTCCACAAGATAAGGGCATATGCAAATCTGAGTTTAAAAAAGTAAATGCTTTTAATGAATGTTTTCTACAGCATAAAGACCCATAGAATTAGCTTGGCATGTATCTGATTGCAATGAAACTGAGCAGTTTCATTGCTTTTTCATGACTACCTTCATCTCTGTATCCTAATGAGGCACTCATTGTTCCTTAGGTGGACATGAACAAACACTCTGAACCCAGCAGGAAAGAAAGCAATGGTGATGCTGACCTCTATTTCCACCGTTAACTGATTCACACATCCATTCATTTAGCACACAATCAGTACACATCCAGTAAGTGCCAGACACTGTTCTGTCTTTGGGGATACAGAGATTAACTAGACTCAGTCTTTGCCTAGACAAGGTGTGTAAAATTCAGAGAGGTGAGAGTGGCTCATGATAAATCATTACAATCTAATTTAAGAAATGTTGTGTTAGAAATTGCTTGAGGGTAGAGTAAATTGAGACAGACAAACAGAGAGGAAGTTTATGTAAGATTTTGAAAGGTGAATACAATTTGAAATATAGGTAAGATAACTATCATAAGAGCTTCAGACTTTATCTTGAAAACATGGGTATCCTTTGAAAGGTTTAAAAAGGAGGAGCATAGTCTTTAGAAAGATCACCCTGCTGGAAAGGGAGAAGATAGAATAGCAGGATGTTATTTTTAGAGATGCGGAGGGAAGTTACATCCTAACCTAGATGATAAGTGATGAGGGTCTAGAACAGGGAAGTAGAAAAGGTAATGGAGGGAAAGGTAAGAACTTCAAAGATATTTAGAAATAAGAATCCACAGGACACGGTTCTCCATGAATACCAATAGTGAGAGTCATTCAGGTGCTTATGAGACTTCTAGTTGGTGATGAACTAAAAGGTAGGGGGAGACCAAAGTGAGAGATAGTTCAGGTGAGCTGACTACAGTATGGCCAGAGACAAAGTGACTGACGAAGGAACTCACAGTCACCTTTGAGAAGCCAGGGGGAAGTGGGGTTAAAAGTAAAAATGAATTCATGAAGCAACAAGCTTATAAACTTATAAAATCAGATCAACATTAATGGGACAAAGAAATAGATCAGGAAAATCAGTTCATAACCAAGAATAATGAGGAGATGCAAAGAGTCCATTTTACGTGATGCTGGCTATGTGATAGATAAGACCTCAGTTCCCATAAGCTTGCACATCTTCCCTGTCTCCCAAATGAATTCAAGGGGATTCTCCTGGTGAAGTCAGAGGATCAGATGTGGTACTAATTAGTGGATCAATCTCAGCAGTGAAGAACCTGGAGTAGACAATTCTCAGAGTCAGGGGTTTAAGTAAGCTTTATTTTAGATGATTATTCATAGGAAGCAGACCCCAAAGAGTAGAGAACAAATATTCTTGGGAAATGAGCTTCATCTCCAGAAAAAAGTTGCAGATAGGAATGTGCCCAGGGAGCCCATTGTTCATGGGGCTGAGGATTCCAAGTCAGAAAGGATGGCTATTTTTAACACCCATGGCTATGTTGTTTAGGACATTGTAAAAAAGAGCTGTACAATCAGAGGTTGTGTAGCTAGTTATTTCATGACTCACTTATTTTCACTGACTCAGTTTTTGTCTGTAAATTGGGAATAATAATGCATATACTTTGAACTGCAACCAGAATTAAATGTGATCTAAAGGGTCTAATATGGGCTTCTCTGGTGGCTCAGTAGTAAAGAATCAGCCTGCAGTGCAGGAGACCCAGGTTTGATCACTGGCTTGGGAAGATCCCCTGAAGAAGAAAATGGCAACCCACTGCAATATTCTTGCCTAGGAAATTCCATGGATGGAGGAGCCCAGCGGGCTACAGTCCATGGGGTTGCAAAGAGGCGGACATAACTTAGTGGCTAAACAACATCAAAGGGCCTCATACATAATGAGTATTCAATGATGGTTCCTCTTTATCAATGGTTCATTTTATTTTGTTATGATTTGTTTGCTCATGAATTGGTCCAGGCTGGGGTATGTGAAGAATTTATGGAACTATCTGAAAAAAAAAAAAGGGGGACTTGGAGGACAAAGGTGAGGGCATTAGGTCATGAGGCTGACCTAATGAGAATTTACGAAAAAACATTTTTGATAACTGAATACAATTTCCTTGAAAGAGAACAATGCCAAGGCTGGAAATGCACTTGTTGATCCTGCCATGTGTCCTACTGATGCAGAATCTCTGAAACCTGGGACAGTGCCAGCAGAGGAGACTAGGAATAGCCAAGACTGGCCCGTGGGCATGATCGACATACCAACCATTCAGAGATAGGGCAATTACTCACATTTTTATGGAGAGCTAATTGCTCAAGTAGCAGCTTGCTTGAAAGACAGAAACATCCTTTTGGATACAAGCTGTGTAATGAGGGAATTGCTTGACTAAGCAAATTTTGGGTTAATGGAAAACAGACCCTTCTGTCACCAAGAGCAGCGTCTGCCTGTGTTAAGATTAAATTGTGTATATTGCTGACTGCCCTACATTTTTGCATCAAAAAGAGCGCAGAGAGAGATGACATTTGCAGTAATTTGGCTAAGGGCTATAGCAACCTAATTAGAAATGTTCAGTGCTACAAGTTCACAGAATTGTATTGTGGCAATTGCTCTTGAAAAATTCAATTCTGAAAATGCAATAAGCAAAATCCGAAACTGGTAGATAACTTAGCACATGTTCTGAGAATAAGTTCTGTATTAGAAGCAATAACACAAAAATCTCCAGGCCCTCAAGGCAACTGAGATTGAAGCCCTTGTGTTCTTTGAGCCAGATCATCCTGTCAAGGTCTGGTTCCTGGCCTTCTTGAGGCCCAGCTACACTCAGGTTTTTCTTCTCTCCCTACCCCATCTCTCCCTACCCCTTTCCCACACTGTCTCTAGAACAGTGGGTCCTAAACCCCAATTGGAATAACCTAGAAGACTTGCTTTCAATACTCAAACTCTTTGGACATATGTCTCTTAATTAATCCACTCAACTGATGACTTTGAATGCTTACCCTGTGCCAGGTACTATCTTCCTATCAGATTTCAATATTTTGACCTCATTTTTAAAAAGACCATCCTTAGTTTGATTACTCCAGCCACAACAGTGTCCTGAATGTTATCTCCATGATACACATCCTGAATATGCAGTAGCTATAAACTGATATTTTTCTCTATACCAATGATTCTCAAACTGAGTCTGGATCAAAATAAATTTAGGAAACTTCTAAAACATGCCAGTGCTTGAACTCTATATCAGATCAGTCAAGAAAGACCTCCATGTCAAGATGCAGGCATGTTATATCTTATAAGCTGCCCAGATGATTCAATGTGAAGCTGGGTCTGAGACCCACTGAACTGCATCCCTGGGGCTCAGACTTGAATGCAGAGTCACAAGGAGGGTCCATTTTGCATATTCTGAGGTTTCAGGTGTAGAAACCTTGATTTGTCAGACTTGGGGACAGGATCTGTGAGTTTTATGAAGCTGTTTCTGGCACAGGTGGTTTGTGAAGCTACTTTAAGGAACTGCTCATGGACCAATCTTGAGTAGACAAGAGAGACTTAAGGAACTTGGGCCAATCCTTATGCTTCCATGGAGTTATGCCTGCTAGTCCCTCAATCCACTCATCTACCATTCTTCCAGACCCAGTGTCCTCTCAAGAAACTTCATGATGTACCCTCCTCACCATGAGTATCTGAGCTCTGCCTTCTTAGTTGTCTCTGAATCTTTAGCTCATGATTTGACTCCTGATATAAAGGAGAAGGCAATGGCACCTGACTCCAGTACTCTTGCCTGGAAAATCCCTTGGATGGAGAAGTCTGGTGGCTGAAGTCCGTGGGATCACTAAGAGTCGGACACAACTGAGCGACTTCCCTTTCACTTTTCACTTTCATGCAATGGAGAAGGAAATGGCAACCCACTCCAGTGTTCTTGCCTGGAGAATCCCAGGGATGGCGGAGCCTGGTGGGCTGCCGTCTCTGGGGTCGCACAGAGTCGGACACGATGGAAGCGACTTAGCAGCAGCAGCATAAAATGAGAAACTCTTAATATACATAGATTTGAATGACTTGGCTTGGGTTAAGGTCATTGCTGCTAGCCCTAACTTTGTGGCTCAGGGAAGACAAACTAGTTCGTAAATCTAAATTCCTGTCCCGACATCCTGTCCAGTATCCTGGGACCAGGGCTGCTAGACAGCATGTCCTGCCTTACCTCATCATCGTGGGAGTGAGTCCTGGCCTTAACCCTTAGCCTGGTATCTGGTTTTCATGTCTAGTAACAGATTTCACTCATGGAAGCTTCTTTTCTGCTTTTCTAAATTTTACCCTGTATCAGTCAGCTCTGTTGCATAACAAATGGCTTGAAAAATCTCTGTGGCTTATAAAAACTGAGTTTCTTTTTTTGTTGTTTTGTTTTTTAAATTAATTTATTTAATTGGAGGCTAATTGCTTTACAATATGTGAGACCCAAACTCATAAAAGTTAAAATAATAAAAATTAATAGAATCTGCTTAACTTGAAAACAAACAAACAAACAAACAAACTGAGTTTTACCTCTCAGTTGCAATGACATTTGGCCTGAGTGACAACATAGCTCTGCAGCTGCTCCAAAATCCAAGTACATATGAAAAGTACATATGTTTTCTTGGCAAAATTGAACTGGGAGTTACCAAAGAAATCATGGTGTGGTTCATAAACCTAGAGTTACATCACCAGTTCTTAAAAACATCATTAATCAAATCAAATCATGTGGATAACCTGATGAGATAGGAGTAATACTTCCGCAGAAAATTCCTATGAATCATACAACAATTGATAGAAATATAAAAATAAGCCTTTTATAGGGAAGAGGAAGCAGTAAGCCACATGGATTTCTGAGATCCCATCATTGTAAAACCCCTGCCTACTACACTAGCCTCCACCTTCCTGGTAATGCCCACATCGTCAATTCCTTTACACACTTACATCTTCCAAATTCAGCCTCTCAGACTATCATCATCTGAGATGATGCTTCAGCACCAGTCCTTCCAGTGAATATTCAGGACTGATTTCCTTTAGGATGGACTGGTTGGATCTCCTTGCAGTCCAAAGGACTCTCAAGAGTCTTCTCCAATGACCACAGTTCAAAAGCATCAATTCTTCTGCATTCAGCTTTCTTTATAGTCCAACTCTCACATCCATACATAACTACTGGAAAAACCATACCTTTAACTAGATGGACATTTGTTGGCAAAGTAATGTCTCTGCTTTTTAATATGCCATCTAGGTTGGTCATAGCTTTTCTTCCAAAGAGTAAGTGTCTTTTAATTTCAGGGCTACAGTCACCATCTGGGGTGATTTTGGAGCCCCAAAAAATAAAGTCTGCCACTGGTGGCTCAGAGGGTAAAGCGTCTGCCTGCAATGTGGGAAACTGGGGTTCGATTCCTGTGTCAGGCAAGAGCCCCTGGAGAAGGAAATGGCAACCCACTCCAGTACTCTTGCCTGGAAAATCCCATGGATGGAAAAGCCTGGTAGGCTTCATGGGATCACAGAGTCAGACACGACTGAGCAACTTCAGTTTCACTTTCACTGTTTCCCCATCTACTTACCCTGAAGTGATGGGACCAGATGCCATGATCTTAGTTTTCTGAATGTTGAGCTTTACGCCAACTTTTTCACTCTCCTCTTTCACTTGCATCAAGAGGCTCTTTAGTTCTTCTTCGCTTTCTGCCATTAGGGTGTCATCTGTATATCTGAGGTTATTGATATTTCTCCCAGTAATCTTGATTCCAGCTTGTGCTTCTTCCAGCCCAGCATTTCTCATGATGTACTCTGCATATAAGTTAAATGAGCAGGGTGACAATATACAGCCTTGACGTACTCCTTTTCCTATTTGGAACCAGTCTGTTTTTCCATGTCCAGTTCTAACTTTTGCTTCCTGACTTGCATACAGGTTTCTCAAGAGGCAGTTCAAATGGTCTGGTGTTCCCATCTCTTTCAGAATTTTCCACAGTTTGTGGTGATCCACACAGTCAAAGGCTTTGTCATAGTCAATAAATCAGAAGTAGATGTTTTTCTCGAACTCTTGCTTTTTGGATGATCCAATGGATGTTGGCAATTTAATTTCTGTTTTTTCTTTTCTAAAACCAGCTTGAATATCTAGAAGTTCACGGTTCATGTATTGTTAAAGCCTCGCTTGGAGAATTTTGAGCATTACTTGACTAGCATATGAGATGAGTGCAATTGTGCAGTAGTTTGAGCATTCTTTGGCATTGCCTTTCTTTGGGGTTGGAATGAAAACTAATATTATCAAGAAGTGGCAAGAATACACAGAAGAACTATACAAAAAAGATCTTCACAATCCAGATAATCACAATGGTGCGATCACTGACCTAGAGCCAGACATCCTGGCATGTGAAGTCAAGTGGGCCTTAGGAAGCATCACTATGAACAAAGCTAGTGGAGGTGATGGAATTCCAGTTGAACTATTTCAAAACCTAAAAGATGATGCTGTGAAAGTGCTGCACTCAATATGACAGCAAATTTGGAAAACTCAGCAGTGGTCCCAGGACTGGAAAAGGTCAGTTTTCATGCCATGTCATATTCATCCCTCTCCTAAAACAGTGGCTGCCTGTGGCACTGATGTAGCAGATTGGCAGTTTGAGTCATGAAAAGCATGCCAGAGTTCTTTGCACTCCAGTTCCCCTTTCTACCCCGGATGTCTCTCAATTGGCCACACCGTGCACTAATTGCCACCTGCATGTTGAGGTCTCTGCTCTTCGGTTGCTGCTTGCACTAGGTGGTGAAAACTCAGTCTGGAAAATAAGAGAAGACTGAAATCTCAATGAGTAACCCCAGCCACCTTCCTTGGTTAAGAAGGCCAGGCTCTTTGGAAGGAAAAGAAAGCATCTGAATCTAGGGGTCAAATCATAATAAAAAGTGAGGGACCACTTCCCCTGACACAGCCTGACTCTCTTCCCTTTACTCAGGGATCCTCTGAAGGATCTGTCAAGACCTGAGCCCAAAGCATGCTTACCACCCCATTTGACCTTGGACCACCCCAGGCAAATTGAGCTTTTTTCTCTTCTCTCTCTTGTTGTATCACATCCGTTTGGACCTTTAGCTTCCAAAGTCTAAAATATTTACCATCTCTTCCTTTAGAGAAAAAGTTTGCCAAACACTGCTCTAAAATAAAGCATCTCCTTTTAAAACTGAGCTTCAAAACCTCTTTTGAAAATGATCCCAAAGACTTACCCTGTTTCATTACTCTACCCGATTCAACTGTTATAAAACAAATACAAAACTGATTCCATCCAGGACCGTGGATTTCTTTTTCAATTTCAGTGTGTCCTGGCAGAAAAGCTCCAGGCTCAGGGAGGCTGTGTCTTTCTTTTTCTAAGTACTGATTGAGACACAAGGCAAAAAAAAAAAAAAATGAAGTGCTAAGGAAACAACAGAGCCTTTATTTGTGGTTATTAGCATTGGCCAAGAGCTATTTCCCCTGATTTGTTTGGGGCCAACAGTGTAGCTGCCCCTACAAGCAAATAATCACAGCCAGTTGTCCAAGGTGCCCTCCATTTTCACCTTCACCTGGCTGGTGCCTTGCCCCTCAGTGGTAAAGATTCATCCTGTGCCCTGGTAAAAACACACCACCAGGTCCTTCTTGTTTCCTTACTTTCTGGTGGAGGAAATGGGTTTACAAGGCATAAAGGAGACTGGACTTGGCGTAGCTCATAAATTTCCTTCACGAAGTACATGGAGTGGGACAGTATAGCCTAGTGGTTACAAGACTAGATTCTTGTCACTTAACTGTTATGTAACTTTGGGCAATTTACTTAACCTCTCTGTTCCTCAGTCTCCTTGTCTATTGCCCATTATATTAAGTGAATATAATAATACTTCCAATCTTGCAGCTCTCCAAAAGTGTTCACTTCTTCCTTTCACTGTACTGTTCTTGGGCCAAGAGACTCTCAGTTGAATGTGGGAGGCTCACAGTTCCACAAGATGAAGTTATGTAGAGAGAACTAAAAGGGAGGAAGTGAGACATGAGGAAGTACAGATAATACGCCACAACCACTCAGAGCAAGAAGTAGCATCATCGCTCCTCCTGGATCCCAAGGCTGATGTCTGGAGCCCTGCCATCTGCATAGTAATTATGCAGGCAGAGTTGGTGGTCAATGGAATAACATATAACAAACAACAGAAAGAAAAGCCATAGAATGTCAGTGCTAAATCCCAGTGGTCACCCATTTTACAGAGGAGAAAGCCCTGAAATGGAAAGAGGAAGCATGCATTGGTGGAGAATTAGCCAGACAGAAGACTACTGATGAGTTAATACTTAACACAAACTATAAAAACTTACAAGGCATTGAACAGTTAACTTATATAGATATTTATCTAGACAAAATATCCAAATCTTAGACAAAAAAAAGTACATTTAAGAGAAACATATCAGTCATGCTCTACTAGCCTAGCTATAGGGTAATCACTAAAAGTCTTTTGGTTGATATAGATCACAGGGATCATTCTGTGTGTGTGTCTGTGTTTTATGTGTGTGTGTGTTTGGGTGTGTACACACGTTTATCTATTATTGCCTAATCAGTGACAGCCTAATCTGAGTTAGAAGACCTGAGTTTGGTTCCTAGTAGAAGTAGTTCAGTCCTCGCAGGTATCGTTAGTGGCAAATAAAAAATCCACCTGCCAGAGAAGGAGACACAAGAGACACAGTTTTAATCCCTGGATCCAGAAGATCCCCTGGGGGAGGAAGTGGCAACCCACTCCAGTATTCTTGCCTGGAAAGTTCCTTATGGAACTGGAATCTGGCAGGCTACAGTTCTGGCTACAGTTCATGGGGCCCCAAAGAGTCAGACGTGACTGAGTAACTGAGCACGCACACACACACACACACACACACACACACAGAAGTGGTTCATTGGAACAATTTCTAGCCTGTGCAATCTTAGAAGGATTATGAAACCTCTTTGGGGTTCAGCTTCCTTATCTACCTAAACAAACGACCCAGCCCTGCCTATTTCACTGAGGTGTTGCAAGGATTAGAACAGAAAGGTCAAAGTTTGTTGTTTTTTCTCTGTAGAGGTCTGCTCAAGACTGAAATAGCATGATTACTAGGACTCACCCACCTGCACGTTCCTGTACAGCTTCTAGTCTGCTGCCTGCTTTCGAAAGGCAGTCTATACGTGGGACAGGCCCTCATAATGTGTGGGCAGCAGGACCACTAGCAGGGGTATTGCAATGCTGAGAAGTTCACCTGTTAAAGGTCAGAATTTAGTATAATCTTGGAATAAGTGATAAAAAATGATCAACTTAACGTGTTTAAGAAGGCTAAATTTTTCAGTGCTTTTCATAATTTGACAAAAAGGAAAAAAGCAGTTATCAAACTGGTGAGACATTAGCATCATTAAGAGAAATTTTTGAAGCCCCACCAAATACTGATTAATAAAGTCTTGGATGGCTTGGGACTTCCCTGGCGGTGCATTGAAAAGATCCCATGCTTCCACTGCAGGGGGCAGGGACTGGATCCCTGGTCAGGGAACTAAAGATCCCTGATGCCATGTGACAGCAACCAAACAAATAAACAAACAAAACCAAAAGTCTTGGATGGCTCATTAGAATCTCTGTTTTTATTTACCCCAGTGTGTCTTACATGTAGCCAGTTTAAGAGTAGCCAAACTATTCATGCGGTGTGTTTTGTCCAATAAAGAAGTGGTGGCCTTTATACAGATGACTGTTGGTTATAAACTCTCCCTCCTAAAAATATTTTTCTCAATGGATTAAGAAAACACCCTAACAGGATTTTTTAAATAGTTCAAAGAATGCTATTTCTATACATTATGTAGGCCGCCTTTTCATTCTAAGCTGAGGGAATAAGCAACGCTTGTGCATCTGGCCTGAGTGATTTGTTTCTACAGTAGATTTGGATCCTTTTCCCAAAGGATCTGCAAGGTGTCCTTGAATCCAGAAACTTCATTACCAGATAAGTAATCAGCCAACGAATAAGTAAAGTTGTGTTTATGACTGTGGGCCCAATTTGTTTATGTGATCTATCATGATATATTTGAGTGGGGGTGGAGAGGTCTATATAAGATGTGTGATGACTTCAGAGGAAAGAAGAAGGAGTGATGTCAGAGAGAGGCTCCATTCTGCCCCTGATCCAGCAATGCCCATCTCCACTCAGTCTGATAATGACCACTTGCTTTATGTGGTTAATGTGTCCCTGAAGAAAACATTTGTTGGGATAGAGAGAGCATACACTCGTGTCATCTCACCTACCCTAGGGACTGCTGAGACCAACACTGTGTACTCAGTCGCGTACAACTCTCTGTGACCTCATAGACTGTAGCCTGTCAGGCTTCTCTGTCCATGGAATTCTCCAGGCAAGAATACTGGAGTGAGTTGTCTTCCCTACTCCAGGGAATCTTCCTGAACCAGGGATCAAATCCACGTCTCTTGTGTCTCCTGCATCAGCAGGTGGATTTTCTACCTACTGGACCACCTGGAAAGTCCAGGGGGCTTGCCTTATTAAAGTGAGAAAATGCAGGCAATCCACCTGTCTCCTAATACTTTGGTATTATTATGTTCATTATTATGTTTGCATATTATTGTTAAGTTTAGATATTATTATTAGTTTGCATACTATTATTATTATCATGTTGCAGTATTTGTATAACACATACCCTGAGAGGATGCATTCAATTGATTCCTAATAACTTTAAAGCATCAGCGTTTACATTTTCCATGTGTTTCCTGGATGATTCAGTGGCTCCCTTTTTTCCAATGTACAAAATAACGATATATATCTGGTGCCTGAGTTCAAAGTGAAAATTGAATTCCATAAATATCCTTAAATGTCTCTACTGCAAACTTTGTATGATGTGAGGTCTTGGGCTTTCAAGTTTAAAAATTAAGTTTTCACCTTTAAGTCACAGCAGGATTCATTGGATGAAGTGCACAATTTTGGACTCAGAAAGCTTTGGTTGTAACCCTTTTTCCAGCGCAGGCTGACTTTATTGTGAGGGTCACCACGCCTTCCTTCTCCTTGTCAATGAGATAGAGACAACAGTACACCCTGTCTTGCTTAATTGTTGTGAGGTATAACGACAATATGGCTTCTCTGATGATTCAGTGGTAAAGAATCTGCCTGCCAATACAGGGGATTTGATCTCTGGGTTTGATCTCTGGGTCAGGGAAGATCCCTAGAGAAGTATGACAACCCACTCCAGTATTCTTGCCTAGGAAATCCCATGAACAAAGGAACCTGGTGGACTATAGTCCATGGGGTCGCAAAGAGTTGGACATGACTTAGCGACTAAACAGCAAATAATGATAATATACATCTGATACACCAATTTGACAATTTCATTTGATAAGAACCTGATAAATATTAGCTGCTATTGTTATCAGTTGTACTATTAGTAATATCATAGTAATGATAGATATTATTTCAGTTTTACAGAGGTATTTACTGAAAGTAATAATGTTTCAAAGAAACATATAGGTAAAATGTAAAATTCTCACCTCTCAGAAGGGGAGTTATTTTGAGATTAAAAAAAAAAAAAAATACACACAATATCCCAGGAGGGTTAGCACAATTAACTCCTACCAGGTAAAATAGCGTCCAATTTCCTACAGCTTTCACACCTGTCTCTCACAATAGCAAAAAGATTAAGAAAGTTCAACCATTTGTCAGGAGATACAGGTACTCAGTAGAAAAGCCAAAAAATCAACTAGACCCATTATAACCTCTGAATTACATGTGCGAAGTGCTTTTTGTTTGGAAGCTGTGAAGTTGGGGTGTGTGGTGGGGGGAAGGGTAGTTTTGGTCCAGGAGCCAGGAGGATCTGAGTTCTCCAAGCAAGTCCTTTCGCTGTGCCCACGGGCAAAGCATTTCTTTCTTGAGGCACGTTTTTGGATTCCTCTGTTCCCCACCCTCCACCTACAAGGACCTGAGAGATAGTGTAAGGAAAGGGCTAGCAGCACTGCCTTGATTCCTAGACAGAGTGTTTCTCCTGATTCCTCAGTCTCCCTACATAGGGGACCAGACACAAGCCTGAAGCTGCCTTCCTGTCTTTGGTAAAGTTAGACCCAGTCCTGCTTCTTTTTCATGAGTCTGGCTGCAGCCCCTTAAGACTTCTTTTGTCAAAGGGGCCTCCCACTCAGAGCCCACTCTCCTGTCCTGTGTCTACTTCTATGATGACTCAGAAGCCTTTTGTAATGCATCCATAGAAAACCATAATGCAAAAAGACACCCACTCCAGTTCAGCACTGTTTACAATAGTCAAGACATGGAAGCAACCTAAATGTCCATCAGGAGAGAAATGGATAAAGAAGATGTGCTACAGATGTACATAATGGGATACTACTCAGCCATAAACAGAATAAAATAAAGTTAATTGCAGCAACATGAAGGGACCTAAAGATTGTCATACAAAATGCATTCAGACAGAGAAAGACAAATACCGTATGATATCGCTCGTGTAGAATTTAAAATACAACACAAGTGAACTTATTAATGAAATAAAAGCAGACTCACACTCATGGGAAAAGACCCTATGGATACTAAGGGGTAAATGGGAAGCGGCAGGGAGGGATAAATTAGGAATTTTGGAGTAATGTGTATATGTGTGTGCATTGGGTTGGCCAAAAAGTTCAACTTTTTCCATAAAATGTTATGGATATATATATATATGTGTGTGTGTGTGTGTGTGTGTGTATATATCACTTTGCTGTACATCTGACACTAACACAACTTTGTAGATCAACTATATTTCAATTTTAAAAATTGATATAAAAATAATCCAAATATTCCAAAAATAGGAGAAAAAATATCAAGTGTATATCTCAGAATCCCTCATTGGACTTAAACTAAAAAAATGCAGTGAACAGTACTGGAAACTGCTTTGGCTCTCAACAAGTGTGTGTGAATGGCTTAATCAAAAACAAAAGGGAGGTTAAATGAAGAAACTATTTTTCTGTTTAATAAGTGTGTAAAATTGAGTCTGGGCTTCCCTGGTGGCTCAGTGGTAAAGAATCTACCTGCCAAGCAGGAGACACGAGTTCAATCCCTGGGTCGGGAAGATTCCCCGGAGAAGGAAATGGCAGCTCACTTCAGTATTACTGCCTAGGAAACTCAATGAACAGGGGAGCCGGGTAGGCTACAGTCTGATGGGGTTACAATCAGACATGATTTAGTGACTAAATAACAAAAACAAAATGGAGTCACCAAATCCTGTGTTTTTGTTTCATTTAATCCTTAAAATGTACCAATCTCCCCAAAGGACCCTATTATCCTATAGATGTTATCCTATAGATGATGCAGTGAATTACTATAAACTTAGTAATTTAAAACAACACGAATATGTTCTCTCCCAGTTCTGCAAGTCAGAAGACTAAAATTAAGGCGTCATCATGGTTGCATTCCTCCCATGTTTCTAGGGGAGAGTTGACTTCCCTGCCTTTTCCTGCTCCTGGAGTTTACTTCTATCCCTAGCTTCTCACCCCTTCTGCTATCTTCCAAGAGCATCTGTCTAACCTCTGATTCCATTGTCACATTTTTTTTTTCTGACAAATTTTACCATCTTGCCTCCTTCTTACGAAGACACTTGCAACTACATTGTGTCCACTCTGATAATCCAGAACAATATCCCTGTCTCAAGACCCTTCAGCACATTGGCAAAGTCCCATTGGCCATGAAAAGTACAGTATTTCCATGTTGCAGAGATCAGGATATAGACATTGGAGAGGGTTCATTACTCTGCCTACCAGAGTCCCCAGCTTCATAGACTTCTGTGGCAGTTATAGAAATATAAGTGTGTGCTCAGTTGCTCAGTGATGTCTGACTCTTTGTGGCCCCATGGACTGTGGCCCACCAGGCTCCTCTGCCGAGGGAATTTTCCAGGCAAGAATACAGAAGTGGGTTGCCATTTCCTCCTTCAGGGGATCTTCCCAGCCCAGGGATCGAACCTGCATCTCTGGCGTCTCCTGCATTGGCAGGTGGATTCTTTACCACTAGCACCACTTGGGAAGCTTTAATGATATTAAGAAATTTTAATCAAAATCGTTAAGGTGTGATCAAGGTCTTGTGGTTATTTTTTTAATCTTTCAGAGATATACACTGAAATATTTATAGCCACATTTATAATGGCTAAGTCTAAGGGACAATGATAATTCATTAATATCGATTTTTATGCCTATAGCCAGAATAGAAAAAGGACAAAGTATTAATTTTCTCGAACTCACCTGAGTCTGCAAGTCGCCTGTCCCTTCCTGGTCAGCTGGTTTTATAATCACTTCTATCTCCCTCTGACTTGTAGATGTGGGGCAGGGAGAACAGAGAAAGAATTGTTAGGCTCCTTTTTGCCCCAGTGTAGAGAACAGTCTCCTCTCACAATACCATTTTTTAATTTATAGCATTAACTCTGTTTGACATTTCCAGTTCCCTTGTCCCATTACTCAGTTCAGTAGACCTCGAATGTTTGCAACAGGGAACCATTCAAAACTAGGAGCTGAACTCAGTCATCTCTGCCTGACTTTCAGTCTCTCAGATCCCAATTCTGTCCTCAAAATCTCTTAATTGCACTTGCTTCCCATGATGGTGTCAGGTGTAAAGTTAGACAGCATCTTTTCTATCCACATACTGCAAGTTTTCTATCAGCTGGAGTTTAAAAGGGACAAGACATTTCTTCTGAACAAAGATCTGACAGTTTCTCTCATTTGTGCACAATTGCTTAAAAATCTCCTATAGCTATTTGTAGTAGTCTGGGGACTCCATTCTGTGATTTTTATTAACCTCCTAGAAATCCAGCTTGATTTTCATAAGTACAGAAATCAGTATCATAGGAAGAGCCTTGATTTTTTACCAGCAATATTCAAATCATCTGAATGCTGAAATCACTGAGAATAAACTGAAACTTTTCTCATGAGTACTCATTACAGGTTGAATTGAGTCCCCAAAAAGATATGTCGAAGTCCTAACTGTTAGTATCTCAGAATGTGACCTCATTTAGAAATAAGGTTATTACTGGTGCAATTAGTTATGAGGTCATTGGCCCCAATCCAATATGACTGGTGTCTTAAGAGGGTATATTTGAGCACAGAAATAGACACACAAAGAGGGAAGACAATATGAAGACACAGTGAGAAGAAGGTCATTTGACAAGAAATGCAAGGACTGGAGTCACATATCTACAAGAAATACCTGCCAACACCAGAAGTTGGAAGAGGCGAAGAGAGAGTCTCCCCTTAAGCCACTGATAATCATAGCCAACATCTTAATTTCAGACTTCCAGCCTCCTGAACTGAGAAACCTCACATTTCTATTGTTTTACGCCACATAGTTTGGGGCCCTTTGTATACCATCCCTGGGAAACGAATGCAATGCTTAATGTGCTGATAATGTTTGAAACAAATGCTCCTTCTGTCTATTGAAAACTATCATGACAGCTTTAGTGATGATGAAATATTAGCAGTGGTAGTTGCAGTAATAGTACTAGCCATCATTTATAAAATGTATACGGTTCTTGTTTGGGTCAAGCTAAATAATTTAATATATTTTTATTACAAGGAAATGAAGTCTCCTGTTAAGCAGGTCTTGCAAAATTACAAAATTAAGTGCCAGGGACAGAATTTTAGCCCAAAGCCTTCTCTTTGGATGAGCTCACTCAATTTCTCTCCCTCCAAATTAAATGTGAACTTATCTCAAAGGCATATTAGGAGATGTGTGTGTGTGTGTATATATATATATATATATATATATATATATATATCCTAAATTCATTACAGCTTTTACCTATGAAAAAAGCAAAAACTGTGATCTTTTAACTTCATGAGCAAGCAGTTAGAGGAACGAAGTTAACTTTTGATGAGCACCTGCTATTTGAAACCCATGCAGATCTGCATATATTATATCATTTAATCCTCTACAACTGTTATCTCACAAAGTAGTATTTCAATCTTTACCTTTTATGAGAAAACTGAGGCTCAGAGGGACCTGAATTGCTATTTCCTTAACTACAACGTGAACAAAAAGTGTTTCCTGCACTACTGCTAAGCAATGCTCTTTTTAAGCAGGAAAGACACTAAACCATGAGCTAGAAGATTCATGTTCATAATTCTGTCTACATATAAACATATAGGATCTCTATTTTCTAAATTATAAAACAGGGACAGTATCAATTTCTCTGCACATTTTATAGAACTGTTAATGAGAATTCAGTGCAGTAATTCTTGGGAACTTCTTATATACTTCATAACATATATTAATTTAGGATAATTTTATATATAATGGAAAAGAGAGAATGGAAAAGAAGTATTCAGTAGTGTTATGTAAGTTCCAGGGACGGTCACAGATACTATCTCATTTGATTATCACAACAATCATGTCTCAATTTTTATTTTTAGGAAGCATAGCTTCAGGCGAGGCCAGTGCCTGGACCAACCTCATATGGCAAATAAGTATTGGAAACAGATGGGATATAATAAAGAGAAAAGGCAGCTACAACCCCTAGCTTTCAGGCTAATTGTATAGAGGAATATTAATCACAAAATCAAATGTAAAATTGCAGTGGAAAGGAAGGCCAAAAAAGGGAAGCACACAGGATTTTGTTCTTTGGGGAGCTATACCTTTACGGCAGAATTGAGAACACACTCCACTCTCAAAAAAATGTCTCATTGGTTCATCTACCCAATTAGAAGAGTGTTGTCATTCAGCTCTTTTGACCAAAGTAGGCTTGAAATACCAAAAGCCTAATCTAATATGCATCTGCCCATTTGGGCTACTCTTTCTGTTGTTTTTGGCTAGCTCATGGTTCCATGATGGTGTTGAGAAGACCATTGAAAATATACTTTGCTGCCTCTGGGATAATAGGGTTTTGCAATCATCCTTTCCGCCCCCAGCCCTGGGTATTGTTGGTCATTTGGTCATTTTTGTTTACCCCTCTGGGCCTCCCATTTCATGACTGGTCCCTCCCTGGGACATAATCTTCCACTAGTCCCTTCTCACTCACAAAGAAAGCATCTGTGGCATCTTGATGAAGTTCTTGGATGACTCAGAGCCTCAAGTCAGTGCCAAGGGCTTGAATATAGTAAATGTAATTAGGGATCAATTTATAGTAACTTTCTTAGTCTGAGGAGGTCTGACTTCTGTAATTAGAAAGAGGAGTGGAGAATTTATTAATAAGAAGAATGAGGTGATGATTGTAAGAATAAAAAAGTGATGACATCAACAATCACAACCACAAGCACAGCAGTCGCTTGTTTACAGCCTGCTCTCAGTTGATGCTTTTTGTACATAATCTGTAACCCTCAGAACAGTTTTACAGGACAGCATATTCAGTTTAGAGATGAGAAAAATGAAGGCCTTGGTCGTAGACATAGCAAATGGCAATGTAAGAGTCTGAAGACTTGTAGTAGTCACCCTTCTACCTCTGAAATTGATCTCGCAGCTACAAATTTTGAGTCCATGCCCTTTTGCTGCTACTGTTGCTAAGTCACTTCAGTCATGTGTGACTCTGTGCGACCCCATAGACGGCAGCCCACCAGGCTCCCCCGTCCCTGGGATTCTCTAGGCAAGAACACTGGAGTGGGTTGCCATTTTCTTCTCCAATGCATGAAAGTGAAAAGTCAAAGTGAAGTCGCTCAGTCGTGTCCAACTCTTAGCGACCCTATGGACTGCAGCCCACCAGGCTCCTCCATCCATGGGATTCTCCAGGTAAGAGTACTGGAGTGGGGTGCCATTGCCTTCTCTGCCATGCCCTGACTGTAGCTCATTTATCAGGATCCTATCACATTGTCTATCTCATGCTATTCTTATCCCCTAAATGTCTAGATATTATTCCTATCCCTCCAGTCATTCAACAGAGAGACTGTCTGGAACTGAACCCTTTTGCTCTCCCTGACTTTCCACACCACTGCTTTCTAGACACTCTCAGCACCAGTGCCTTGAGAATCCCCTCACTACACACCGCTCAGGACTCTGGAGAACATCACCTGATAGGATCAGGATCGAAGTGAACACAGTTCTGTGGACAATACGTTTGTAACTATGAAACTTACTTCTTGAGTGGAATGTCTTCTCTCACTTCTTGGCTCTCCCTGTTCTGTCTTCATTTCTCTTTCTATTTAACATGTACTTCTGAGGTGGCTCAGATGGTAAAGAATCTGCCTGCAGTGTGGGAGACCTAGGTTTGATCCCTAGGTCAGGAAGATCCTCTGGAGAAGGGAATGGGAACCCACTCCAGTATTCTTGCCTGGAGAATTCCATGGACAGAGGAGCCTGGAGGACTATGAGCCATGGGATCGCAAAAAGTCAGAGTCCGCTAACACTTTCACTTCACTTTCTTTCTTTCTGAGGTTCCAAGGTAACTTGTCACAATTTTACACTAGTTATGGATACTTATAAGGGGATTGTAGTCAACTTGGCTTTTCAGAAATTGTTGCAGAGACATAAGTCTAAATTCTTTTTCTTAAATATAATACCTTGAGTTAACAAGAATGTAAATTATCTTTCAATAAGTGGGAGAAAGTACTAATTTACTAATCACTATAAGAGCTCTAATTGGAGAAGGAAATGGCAACCTGCTCCAGTGTTCTTGCCTGGAGAATCCCAGGGACGGGGGAGCCTGATGGGATGCCGTCTATGGGGTCGCAGAGTCGGACATGACTGAAGCGACTTAGCAGCAGCAGCAGCATAAGAGCTCTAAAACCTTTATGCCGTGGCTTCCCAGTAAAAGATGAATTAGGAAACATGGCTTGGGCCAGGGGATGGTTAACTTTTCACTTCTCCCACACACTGACGATAACCAGTACATTAAGTGCTTTCAAAATATGGAGACAGAATGTATTTGAACATTGACACTCAAAGCAAAAGGACAAAGGTGAAGAGATAGATTAAAGCATTTAGAAAAATGCTATTGATCCATTGAAAAGTACTCCAGTAAATTTTAGGGTGTTATTTTCTAAGCATCACTCCTCCTCCCTTGGATAGAAGCACAAAAGTAGTTGCGTATGAGTCTGAACTCCCTATTTATGGGCTGAGAATAGAAAGTAGGAAAAGGAATATTGATTTTTCCTCTGTTAATAATATCCTCAGGAAAAAAAATTATTTTAGCCCATAATAATTTCTAGCAAAATCTGTTTTCAACCAAGTTGTGTCTGTTTATACTCTCCTTGGAGAACAGGTCAATTTGGTCTTCCTGAGGTCAGCATTCCGACATACGTCTCTGATTCTTATGTATCCAGAAATGGGCAAACCAGCCCACTAATAATTATACAAGAGGGAATTAAGAAAAAAAAAAAGGTGAAAAGAGAATTTCATTGGAAATTCTCTCTTCTGTGGGATGTCAGGAGAACTTAAACACAACACACTCCTCAGTACCAAGTGAAGAAGACTTACGTATGCCTGGCCCAGGTACAAGATATTGAATGATAAACGGATGCATAATAACACAGAAACTTCTGCTTGAAATGAGAGAAATCTATTAGATAATGGTAAAACTCATAAATAATGAGTTAAAGTATCTGGGCCTAGTGTCATCCTGACACTCAATATGGCCCTGGGGAAATTATTTAATGTGAGTAATTTTCATATTTTTTTACCTATAAAGTCATATTTCCTTTGGCTACTTCAACATATGATTGTTCTTCAAGTTGCATAAGAGAGTAAACAAAATATTTCATAAATTGAAATAGTTTGACAGGCATCCCCTTAGTCATGGCAGCATAAGATTCGGAGCCCTTTTTCCTTGCTGGCCTCTCCCTCAGAACCTGGGGAGGGTTCCTGGGGCTCTGATCCACTGATATCTGATGCTGTCAACCCATTCTTTCTAGACCTGGAGGAAATATGAGCTTTCTGGAATGAGTAGGTGAATCAGCAATCCACTGCTTATACATCACAGCTTGAATGTGGTTGGAGAGGCTGTGGATAAAAGCCTTTTCTATTCTTCATAGGAGTGGTAACTCCTTTTCCTTCCTTCTTTGCTTAGCCATAATGCTGCAGGATTTGTGCTGCATTGAAAGTGATTTCCAATCTGACTTGGAAAAGCTCTCTTCCCATTCAAGTTTACCTTCCTTTTCACTTTTTATAATACCTGTTAAGCACCTAATATTAACATGCCATGGCTCGCTGGGGTCTTCAATAATCTATGCTCAGTTAATCTATGACCGTGGTCTTATTTTACATATTCTATTTATGGAATTAATGATCTTTTATGAGTTATTAATTAATAACTTCTTATGATCATCTTCTTCAAAATATTAGAAAGAAGTTGGAGCAAGCCATGGCTGTTCTGTTTTCTAAAGAATCCTGTCAAGCAGAGGTGACTAAGCGCACAACAACCATTTCCCATGAGTGTGATAATCTGGTGAATTCATGAAATTTCAGTTAGGTCATGGAGTGGGGCCAAACCCTTTCTTTCCCTTACGAAATCAAACAACTTGTGACATATACAAGACTCTTAACTTCTATCACTAGAATTGTCCCAGACTCCCTTCCTTACCTATCATTCAGCTAACAAATATGGAAAGAAACCTACAAATGTATTTGGGCTTTGGCTTCAGTGTTTTAAGATCAGATCCCTTCTAAAATCATTTTTGTCTCTCACTCTTAATAATAATTTTCTTAGAAAGAGGAACAATGTGATGGAAAATGGTTAAAAATACCTATAGGACCAAATATTTTATTCTTTTTTTATAATAAAAATTAAAAGTCTAAGGCAGATCAATGAATAGAAATAACACTGGTTTGATGGAGAAAGTCTTGATTCCCTTCATGACTTTGTTAACATTCATCTTTTCAACATAAAACAAGATGTTTATAATGGTCTTGCCTTCCTCACTGGCTGGTGATGCTTATGAAACTAAGTATTATGCAAAAAAAGTGCTTTGCAACTTTAAAATATCATACAAATGTAAGAGTGATTATTAATAAAGAATTTCCAATACTGTAGGATTGACTTTCTTCCCTTCTCTAATCAGAAAAATATTTTAGGACCTCAAATTTCACATCTATTAAAAGATGCTTGTAGAAAGTACAGCTCAAGTCCCTTCTAGCTCTAACATTAGATCATTCTAAGTGGGTTGGACACTTCATCCAAGATATTTTAAAGGAATAAACCACTTTCTTAATGAAAGAAATTTTCAAAATAGAACACTTTGAACCTTCCTTATGAGTCATTTCACAGCTGGGGTACACTTTCTAATTTTATTTTCAACCATTACCAATCAATCACTGGAGGAAGGAAAATAACCTGAGTTAGAACCTTTTAAATTGCCTTAACAATTCAGCCTAGCAGAAAAATTGTCTATGGTTAAGGAAATCACTCATTTTCATAAAATTTGGATGTTCAAACTGTCTACTAAGTTGATAGCATTTAAGAGGCAAATACAGCTAAATAATTTGCCAGAAAGGTATATAAATGGGATATTATGACTGCATTCTTTAAGAAAATATAATCAGCCCTGGTTACAATAGAACTGGCCTCATTCTTGTTGCAAGACAGCTTTAAAGAAGCTATAGGCTCCTAAAAATACATTTTAATAGCACCTACCCTTAGTTTTATAGATAAAAAATGAGACTTATAAAGATGAAGTGACTTATTCAAGGTCATATGGCAAAAATATTAGATATATGCTACAACTCTAATTATAGTGTTATTTTCCTATAGAATTTTTTTTTACTATATAGAGTGTCAGTGTGACTGATTGATGTTAAGCAATAAATGAAAGCAGGGAAAAGAGATAGACATGTGAACTGAGAGTGTTGTAGGTGGTGTTGTTGTTGTTATTGTTTTAATTGGCCTCTCAGCATGTGGGATCCTAGTTCCCTAACCAGGGATTGAACTTGTGTCCCCTGCATTGGAAGTGTGGCGTCTTAACAACTGGACTGCCAGGGAAGTCCCATCATAGAAAACATTTTTAATAGGAAACTGGCTTTCTGGAGATTCATATCCCTCATACATCAGGAATTGAAAAGTGTCAAAAAACTCAGCACCTTAGTGTATAAAAACAATGTTTTTCAATAGTGTGATTTCTATTAAAAATGCTATAATAATATCTCTTTATATGAATTTGTGAATAATCATAAATTATAATTCATTGATTAACAGATAACTGTATTTAACAAAAAAAAAAAAAAAAACAAAACCTAAAGAGAGCTGTTGTCTTTGGAAGCTGGGCAATCAACAGAGGACTTAGGCTTTGCCTTGGACCAGCTATGACAGCTTATATAAATCAAAAATTGTACCATTTATGGCTCTCACAATGAGTCATCTATGATCAATATCAAAAGGCTAAATACTAGAAAAGACCCCAGAATTTTCTATCAGTTGGTTGATTCATGAGCCTCTACCCTTGTCTTTTAAATCATATAATTATATTGATATCAGTTGTCTCTGACTACAAGAACCTTGAGAAACTCAATTTAGGGCACTGCTCAAATTCTAACACCTTTCAATAACTATAGTGAGATGATGATTTCTAGTTACTCCCTCCCATAGTCTTTTCCCAAAATATTTGACCTGAGAAATGAGGGGATTACACTCAACCAAAGGGATATCAACCTTGTTAAAAGCAAAAGACCCTTTGTTAGTTGTGTGTGTGTGTGTTGTTTTTTTTTTTTTTGGGGGGGGGTATCATTTTTAGAAACAAATGTCTACTAAATAATTTACATTTATAATATAATGATTAGCTCTTTGTTGTTGTTGTTATTGGGCAAGGAAATATATAACTGACAATAATAGCTTCCAATCAGCATGTGCTTTCCAGTCATAATCATTTCAGCCAAATTGACAGTCCAGTAAATCTGTGTAATCTTGTTGAAAGGTAATGCATCATACCTGTTCTAGTACTAGACCTATTGAAAAGTTCTGTAGCACCTCTGATATTGCCATTAACAAGTTTGGAAAATTCCTGCTCAAAATTATCCTGATGGCCCCCTAAAATTGAGAATACTCAGTACTTGTTGTAAAGTCCTAAGTAGATAACTGAACTAGACTTAGAATAGAAGCAAATGTAAATATCAGGAAGGAACTGAAATATTCCAGTTTTATTCATTTTTAATTAGACTGCACAGCCCTAGGTGAAATGCATTTTCTTGGTTATATTTTGTGGGGGTGTTAAAGCATTCTTAACTCATGATGAGTAAGCATATATTTCAGAGAACTGTTGAAATTTTCCCCAGTAAAACTTGAAAACTTAAGAGAACCCTGTGGTCTGAACAGTTTTCTTTTAGAACTCCTGACTCTAACCATATGGGTTGCTGAGTAATATGTATTTTTAGGAGGATAGTACATACCATATACCATCATTGCAATCCTGATAAAAAAGAACTAGCCCTTCACAGTCATACATCAACAGTAATTAAAATCTCTGTGCTCTTGCTCTGAGAGGGGGTTCTGTGACCTCAGGAAGCCCTAGGCTTTCTCAGGACTCGATTTCTGCCTTGACCAATTGGAAAGGTTGAACCAGATTCATTCAAACACTTCAAGGCATCTCTTGAGTTCCTTCCTAGATCAAAAGTTCTAAAAACTGTAGGTCTGTATAATACCTTGTCTAGATTTGGTTTTTCTGACATTACAACCCTTGTTTTCTGAAGCAGAGAATTCTTTGACAGACATTACCAAGTCTACACTCTGTTTCATTTTTACATATTTATTTATTCTTCCCTTCAACCATTCAGCAGAGTTTTATTAGATTCCTACTTTGTACCAAGCACAAAACAAGCAACTACAGAAACAGGAGTTATAAAGAAACAGGGTCTGGCTTCAAAATGCTTAGGAGTAGTGATTAAAAACTCAAGTAATTGGGTGATTGTAATTGAATGTGGTTTAAGTGTTGTGGTGGAGAAGCACTGGAATAATGAACACATACAGGGACTCAGAGCAAGAAGGGGCTCCCAGGAAAAAAATGACTCTCAGAGGGTACATACAACTCAGTTAGATGAAGAAAGAATATGGTGACATGGACACAACCATGTCAACATTTAAAAACATGGTAAGGAGTTTATCAAAGCTGAAGGCTACTGTGTGCGATGGGCAGGGTGGGAAGTGAAAGTGAAAGTCACTCAGTTCTGTCTGACTCTTTGTGACCCCATGGACGTAGTCCATGGAATTCTCCAGGCCAGAATACTGGGGTGGATAGCCTTTTGTGTGACAGTCAGGGTGGGAAGCCTTGGCTTAACACTGAGCTAAAGAATCAGGCAAGGCATCACATGAGACAAGTTTTATGAGTCTGGCCATGAACTTGGATTTCAGCTTATATGTAATGAGAGGTCATTGAAGAATTTAAGCAGTGGGGTGACATTGTCAGATTTGCATTTTAGAAGGATCACTTGGGCGGTAGAAGAAAGAGAAAAGATGGGAGGAGAAAGAGAGAGGAAAAAAAGAGCCTGGCAGCAGAGAAACCAGCTAGGGGTCTTTTGCTAAAATTCAGGAGAAAGCCTGAATGTAAAAAAAAAAAAAAAAAAAAACAGAAAGAAATAAAAAGCTGCAGGAAAACTAAGGCCTTGAAGAAATTTGAGAGATAGGAAAGAAAATGATGACTGGACATGAGGACACTAAGGGGTGAATGTTCTGGTTAAATTCTTTGGATCTAAAATTCAGTCTCAAATAACCTTACAAATTAGAGCAAATATGATTGACCACATGGTAAGCCTGTGGATATCCACAGTTGCACTTTGCATCTTTCCCTGTAGACCCTCTACTGAGGTTTCAATGATTGGAAAAAAGCAGCGTGACAAAAATCTTTTACCAAACAAAAATATCCCCAAATCCCATTAGACAGTGTGTAATGAAATGTTACAAATGGAGGATTACAAGGGAAAAAATATAAATGACCATAAATCCAGGGGGAATCAACTCTTCTTTCCAGATTATGTTCAACTTTAATAAAGAAACTTAATAAGCTCACGCATTCCTGCCAGCTTTCAATATGACCACTGCTGATCAATAGCATTTATTTCTGGAGAGAAAGAGGGGCCAGGGAGGGATGTCAGAGCAGCATGTTGGTACTAAAGCTTGTGAGTAATGACACAGTGTGGAGGGTAATGAAGATTTGATAGAGGAAACAGCCCAGCAAGCCCATCTTTTTCTCTGAATATCAAACTGTGTCTCTCCTCCAAATCCTATTAACACCTCTTATTCTACAACTGGCTTTTGGGCTTCATGTCATCTCAAAGGAAAACAAAAAAGAAAACGCTGTTTATTTTTCCCTGTGTTTATAAATCTAAATAAAACTCAACACTTTGAAATTGGAAATGAAATTTTGATCAGAGGCCAGTTTCACCTAGGGAAGGATGAACTTAACAGATAATCAAAGCTTTTCCACTGTGGTATGGATTGTCTTGGGAAGAATGTGGCTATGATTGTTTATAAAAATATAGAAGATGAATATTACTTAAGACATTGGTAAGAAGATTCCTACATGGGGAGAAATTTAGGTGAAATTAATTCTGAAAGTCCTTACAACCCCCAAATCTCTCTTCTTTCTTTATTACCTTCCTTTCTCTATCTTTATTTTTCCTCCCCCTCACTCATTCTTTTAAATGTATACCCCATAGGACTTTTTTCAGAAAAATACTTAAAGATAGCCTATAGAGATGTTGATAATAAAATACAATATAAAGAAAATAAAGAAATGGAGGCAAAATAAAAATAAGAATCTAAGATGAAGTGGCTCAGTGTTAAAGACCCTGCCTGCAATGCAGGAGCAACAAGAGACATGGGTTCAACCCCTGGGTCAGGAAGATCCCATGGAGAAGGAAATGGCAACCCACTCCAGTATTCTTGCCTGCAGAATCCCATGGCCAGAGAAGGATGCCAGGCTATAGTCCATAAGGTCACAGAGTCCCACAAGACTATAGTGATTTAGCATGCACAAGAGGTGGATTAGTATTCAAAATATAAACCTTAAAATGGTGTGTATTTCCTAGCCATGAGGTTATAGTTTGTTTGTTGCTTGTTAGTAGAGAAGGAAATGGCAACCCACTCCAGTGTTCTTGCCTGGAGAATCCAGGGACAGGGGAGCCTGGTGGGCTGCCATCTATGGGGTCACACAGAGTCAGGCATGACTGAAGCGACTTAGCAGCAGCAGCAACAGCAGTGACAAAAGTAACTTAACTGTTAGACAAATAAAGGGAGAATTATAAACACAGTGGCAAATTCAGTCTGATAATGAAAAGAATATTTTCTTAGAAGAAACAACATATTTTCTTGGTTCTGACCTCTAAATTTCTCTTAGGGGTTCTCATAAATAGAAGACTTTATGATTTTGGTGGGTTACATCTTCAAAGTTTTGTTTTAATAATTCCAACATTACAAATAACTGTGAAAAGAAGAGAAGTGAAAAGCAAAGGAGAAAAGGAAAGATATACCCATTTGAATGCAGAGTTCCAAAGAATAGCAAGGAGAGACAAGAAAGCCTTCCTCAGTGATCAGTGCAAAGAAATAGAGGAAAACAGAATGGGAAAGACTAGAGATCTCTTCAAGAAAATCAGAGATAACAAGGGAACATTTCATGCAAAGATGGGCTCAATAAGGACAGAAATGGCATGGACCTAACAGAAGCAGAAGATATTAAGATGAGGTGGCAAGAACACACAGAAGAACTGTGCAAAAAAGATCTTCACTACCCAGATAATCACAACGTTGTGATCACTTACCTAGAGCCAGACATCCTGGAATGTGAAGTCAAGTGGGCCTTAGAGGCATAAATACAAACAAAGCTAGTGGAGGTGATGGAGTTCCAGATGAGCTATTTCAAATCCTAAAAGATGATGCTGTGAAAGTGCTGCACTCAATATACCAGCAAATTTGGAAAACTCAGCAGTGTTTTCCAAAACTCACAGGACTCATAAGGTTAGTTTCCATTCCAATCCCAAAGAAAGGCAGTGTGAAAGAATGCTCAAACTACTACACAATTGCACTCATCTCACACGCTAGTCAAGTAATACTCAAAAATCTCCAACCCAGGCTTCCACAATACATGAACTGTGAACTTCCAGATGTTCAAGCTGGCTTCAGAAATAGCAGAGGAACCAGAGATCAAATTGCCAACATCCACTGGATTATTGAAAAAGCAAGAGAGTTGCAAAAACCTCTATTTCTGCTTTATTGACAATGCCAAAGCCTTTGACTGTGTGGATCACAATAAACTGTGGATAATTCTGAAAGAGATGGGAATACCAGACCACCTGACCTGCCTCATAAGAAATCTGTATGCAGGTCAGGAAGCAACAGTTAGAACTGGACATGGAACAACAGACTGGTTCAAAATAGGAATAGGAATACGTCAAGGCTGTATATTGTCACCTTGCTTGTTTAATTTAAATACGGAGTACATCATGAGAAACACTGGGCTGGATGAAGCACAAGCTGGAATCAAGATTGCTGGGAGAAATATCAATAACCTCAGATATGCAGATGACACCACCCTTATGGCAGAAAGAGAAGAACTAAAGGGCTTCTTGATGAAAGTGAAAGTGGAGAGTGAAAAAGTTGGCTTAAAGCTCAACATTCAGAAAATGAAGATCATGGCATCTGGTCTCATCACTTCAAGGCAAATAGATGGGGAAACAGTGGCAGACTTTATTTTTTGGGGCTCCAAAATCACTGCAGATGGTGATTGCAGCCATTAAATTAAAAGATGCTTACTCCTTGGAAGAAAAGTTATGACCAACCTAGACAGCATATTTAAAAGCAAAGACATTACTTTGCCAACAAAAGTCCATCTAGTCAAAGCTATGGTTTTTCCAGTGATCATGTTTGGATGTGGAAGTTGGACTATAAAGAAAGCTGAGCGCCGAAGAATTGATGCTTTTGAACAGTGGTGTTGAAGAAGACTCTTGAGAGCCCCCTGGTTTGCAAGGAGATCCAACCAGTCCATCCTAAAGGAAATCAGTTCTGAATATTCATTGGAAGGATTGATGCTGAAGCTGAAACTCCAATACTTTGGCCACCCGATGTGAAGAACTGACTCATTTGAGAAGACACTGATGCTGGGAAAGATTGAAGGCAGGAGGAGAAGGGGATGACAGAGGATGAGATGCCTTGATGGCATCACTGACTCAATAGACATGACTTTGAGTAAACTCTGGGAGTTGGTGATGGACAGGGAGGCCTAGGCACGCTGCAGTCAATGGGGTCTCAAAGAGTCAGACATGACTGAGCGACTGAACTGAACTGACTGAAACAATGAACACTCCTAACAAGGATATTTCTGTATGTTCGTTTGTTCTTTGCTGTTGTTCTATTTTTTCTAAATTTTGACACCAATGAAAATACTTAAAAAAAAAAAAATCTCCTTCTAAGCTTTACCAGCATGTGATCTTAAGAGTGCTGCAGTCCATGGGGTCACAAAGAGTTGGACATGACTGAGCGACTGAAATGAACTGAACTGAATAATGTTTGTATGATAGAAGATTCTAAATTAAGTTCAACATGTCAAGATATAATTAACTTCTCATAGCAGGGTTCTTTATAAAGTTAGTGTTCTAGCGTATTCAGAGTCAACACCCATCTGGCTCATTGGTTTTTTTGTACAATTTGTTTCTTGTATAATGATTGAATTAATTAATAAGTATTCATGGTGGATCTATTTTGTGTGCTGTAGTGAAGAATATTTTCCTCTTGTCTTATTAGTAGGAATTTTTTTAAAAGTTTAATCAAAAGTATTTATTGCTTTTTATTGTATTTTATCATATTTTGATGCTAGAGCAAAAATCTAAATTATCAGTATTTTAAATGTTTGTTGTATAAATTTTCAGGTACTGTAAAACTGGTTCAAAATAAGCTGAGATATCCTGATTTTTAAATTACTGATGATAAGCTGAGATACAAGGGTCCTATGGGAGAAGACAAATAAGAGGAGGATAAAGAGAGAACCAATATGAAGAAAATATTAAGTGAAAAAGGTCTGAATTCAGTGTCAGTATTAGTCTTTGCTACTTTTGTATCGTGGAGAAACAAAATCAATCTGAGCTCCAGTCTCCTCATCTCTATAAAGAAAACATCAATACTACTTCCCAGTTTTATTGTGAGGCTTAAATAAAGTAATGAAAACCAAAATGCAAACTATTATGCCTTTTGCAATGATAAATAATTATTACTGCTATAGGTTTTATATAAAAAAGTAATTAGAATTTTCATAAGCAAGCTAACAACTGAATTTCCAAGGCCACAATGCCTTTAGAATATAGACAGATTTTTGCTTATTCAGAAGTTCTCTGTAATATTTTAGGGATGCAGTGGATAATATATAAAAGTACAAGGGAATTACTTTTTCTCTACCTTTATGAGGATCTTCCCATCCCAAAGCAGTATTTTATAGCAATAAATAATCACTGAGAAAAGCAATGGGACTTCTGCTTTCAGATACAAGTCAAGTTTTTCTAGTAGCAAAGGCTAGAGAAGACATGTCTAATAGAAAGAGGGAACTATCTAGGGCAATGGGATAGAGAAGTTTTATTGTTAATGATCAGGAAAATCATGCTTGTACAAACAGGGAAATTTCCATTAGCCAGAAATATTTTTCTTCACAATATATAAAATAAGGTTTCAGAACAGAAAGGATTCTCAACTCTGGTCTGGGTTACACGTCACCCTCATTCTAGGTTCCTGTGTCTTCTACAGATCTGAAGCAGTTGCGTTTCTTTCATAAAGTCTTTCAAGATGTAAAAAATTGCATTTTCTCTTGTTTCTGAAATGTGGGACATCCTTATCCCTCTGCAATAATTTCTATTAAATCCTGTCTTTTTTTTTTTTTGGTATTTGTAAATTTCACTTATTTTATCACTGACTCAACAAACTTTTATTATACATCTTCCATTATGTTCTAGACATCATGCTTAGGTGATGATGAAAATATACAGAACTCAGGAGAAGATTAAGGCATTAACACATTTTTTTCAATCAACATGATAGGTGCACTGATAAATACACAGGTTGCGATGAGGAAACAAGATCAGTTTCCAGCTGAAGTGGTAAGATCATTAAATGTGATACAGAAGAGATGACATAAAAGCAGTATAAAGTGTCTTGAAAGTTGAGGGTTAGCCAAGAGGATTGGTGTAAGAGTAGGGTGTCTCTGATACAAAACAGCAACATTAGCACAGATATTAAGTGAGACATTCATGTGTAATAAGAAACTGCAACTAATTAGATGGGAACAATGATGCAAGAGAAGAAACTTCAAATAGGGCATGGGCTACATTAAGGGGTACTTTGAATGAATGTCATGCTGAGAATTAGGGTTTGTATATAAGCAATGAGACACCTGAATGAAATTAACTAGGAGCATGATAGATTTGTATTATGAAGGTCAAGCTATGCCACAGCAGGAGTGATGTCTATGAGTAGCAGAGAGACAGAGGAAGAGAGGGAGGGAGGGAGATTAGTTAGAAAGCTATTATATTAGGAAAGCAAGAGATGGTCATACCTGTATACAAGAATCCCCAGGTTTAGCAAACTGCTTGGATTGGTTATAGAGGAATGTAAGAGAGAGAGAATTCCAGGACAACTCCTGAGTCTCGGGTGAGATGTCTAGTTGCTTCTTAGTGACAGTCACCACAGATAGGGGACACAGAGGAACAGCAGACTTGAGGAACAGTGGGCATTTCATCTGGATAAGCAGATTTGGGATTCAATGCAGTTCCTAAATTGAAGTATATCCTGCTGCTGCTGCTGCTAAGTCACTTCAGTCGTGTCCAACTCTTATCGACCCCATGGACTGCAGCCCACCAGGCTCCTCCATCCATGGGATTTTCCAGGCAAGAGTACTGGTGTGGGGTGCCATTGCCTTCTCCGGAAGTATATCCTAGGCAGCTGGATATTTAGGTCTGGAGTTCAAGGAGTCTGGGCTGAGAAAACAGATTTGAGAATCTTCAGCATTTGTCTGAATTTCCAACTATAGTAGAGGGGTCAGTCAAGAGACTGAAGGGGAAAAATATGCCAAAACAGAGCCTTATATAATATCAAAATTAGAAGAAGACTCAGCAAATAAGCTTACAAACAATGCCAGAGAAAACAGGAGACTCAATCAGAAGATTTGTAAGCCATGAAAAAAATTAATCAGGAAGAGTAGCCAATGGAGAAGAAAGGGGATAAAAACTGACAAGAACCCCATGGATTCAGCAATTACAAACCACTGATGGAATTTTTAAAATGATGTTTCTGTGGAGGCAAATTCAAACCACAGATGAACAAAAATCAGTGGGAGTTCAGGAAGTAGATACAGTGGTTTGGTGGAGCAGCTGGTCTATAAATGGAGGGACAGAATGTACTAGTGTTTCCAACAGAATAGAATGTTAAGGGATCCTTTAAGAGAGATTTGCAATTGTTCATAGTCCACAAATAAAGAGCGAGCCAGTAGAGTGTAAAATAAGGGAGAGCAATGTGATAACTCAGGTCAGTCAATATTCCGAAGGAATGCAGTCTAAAAGTAGGTGTAGCCTTTAACAGTGTCTTTGTCTTATTTTAGGATTTGGACTTTAGAACTGATTTCAAGATTTTGGAAGTAAAATCATTCATCTCCTTTTAACTTCAGGAACTTCTTCACCCAGAGTATGTATTCAGATGACAATTGAATATTTCATGCGAATTAAACTAAAGATGTGAAATGTTGGGCTGGATGAAGCACAAGCTGGAATCAAGATTGCTGCAAGAAATATCAATAACCTCAGATACACAGATGACATCACCCTTATGGCAGAAAGCAAAGAACTGAAGAGCCTCTTGATGAACGTGAAAGAGGAGAGTGAATAAGCTGGGTTAAAGCTCAACATTCAAAAAACTAAGATCATGGCATCTGGTTCCATCACTTCACGGGAAATAGATTGGAAAACAATGGAAACAGTGACAGACTTTATTTTTTGGAGGCTCCAAAATCACTGCAGATGCTGACAGCAGCCATGCAATTAAAAGATACTTGCTCCTTGGAAGAAAAGCTATGACCAACCTAGACAGCATATTAAAAAGTAGAAACATTACTTTGCCAAAAAAAAGGTACATCTAGTCAAAGCTATGGTTTTTCCAGTAGTCATGTATGGATGTGAGAGTTGAACTATAAAGAAAGCTGAGCACTGAAGAATTGATGTTTTTGAACTGTGGGGTCAGAGAAGACTCTTGAGAGTCCCTTGGACTGCAAGGAGATTCAACCAGTCCATCCTAAAGGAGATCAGTCCTGGATGTTCATTGGAAGGACTGATGTTGCAGCTGAAACTCCAAAACTTTGACCACCTGATTCGAAGAACTGACTCATTGGAAAAGACTCTGATGCTGGGAAAGATTGAAGGCAGGAGGAGAAGGGGACAACAGAGGATGAGATTGTTGGATGGCATCACCAATTTGATGGGCATGAGTTTGAGTAAGCTCCAGGAGTTGCTGATGGACAGAGAAGCCTGGCATCCTGCTGTCCATGGGGTCACAAAGAGCTGGACACGACTGAGTGACTGAACTGAACTGAAACTAATAAATAAGTACAAGTGAGACTAACAGGAACATAAACCAGTTATCTTTTTGAGCGAGCTTCCCTGGTGGCTCAAATGGTAAAGAACCGTCCTGCAATGTGGGAGACCAGAGTTCAATCCCCGCGTCAGAAAAATCCTGGAGAAGGGCATGGCACCCCACTTCAGTATTCTTGCCTGGAGAATTCCATGGACACAGGAGCCTGGTGGACTACAGTCCATGAGGTCGCAAGAGTCGGACATGACTGAGTGAATAACATTACCTTATTGAGTGGGATAGGGAAATATATCTACAATTTTTAGAAAGCTCCCATTCTCATATAAGTTTCTTTAATGACAGCTCCATTGTCAGAGGAACCTGGCGGACTATGGTCCATGAGTTCACAAAAGCGTCAGACACGACTTAGAAATTAAACAACAACAATTGTAGTATTGTAGCAACAGCAACTCTACAAATCTAAGGTTTGTCTACAGATGAAATTGTATCATTGATCAAATATGTGGACCTTCTTGTAGAGAAATTCCACCTGTCTGAAAGGTACGAGGGTAGATGACTATATAGCCAGCACATTCACAGTTAATGCCTTCATAGCTGTTTGTATTTGGGAACAGTGTTGCCCTTTTATTAAATTTGAACAGTTTCAGGGGAATAACGTCCGTCCTCATTGTGAAACGTGATAATTAAATGAAAGGAAAAATTAAAAGCATATTATTTGAATAGCCTGTTTTAGTGTTTTCTAGTCTCCTTTTTTCCCCACACTTCAGTAAATTACTAGGTTAGCTCCTCTGGTGCACACAATGTCTCATTTACTCTCTTTGGAAGCAGAATCACGTAGGGCAGGCATCTGGATAGAAATGTGACAGCAGAGAGTGATGGGATGAAGTAGATGTGATGCAGATTTAGGACTCCTAGAAGCTAGTTACCTGAGAAAACGAAGCAGGTAATTGAAAAGTCAAGGGTAGAGATCTGGATGTTGAAAGAGTCAGCACTTTGCAGGAATCTTAGGTCCAAAAATTTTCTTTTCCTATACCAGGATGAACTTTGATAGCAGGAACCCATCGGGAGTCAGAAGATTGTTATTTAGCCCTCATGTGGTTACTCATGTGACCTTGGCCATGGTCTCTTTTCTTTTTTTTTTTAATATAAATTTATTTATTTTACTTTGAGGCTAATTACTTTACAATATAATTCTACATAGTGGGATGATTGGTGTAGGATAAAAACATACAAAGAGATTGTATCAGCTCAGTTCAGTCACTCAGTCATGTCCGACTCTTTGAGACCCCATGAACTGCAGCACGCCGGGCCTCTCTGTCCATCACCAACTCCCAGAGTTCACTCAAACTCATGTCCATCGAGTCGGTGATGCCATCCAACCATCTCATCCTCTGTTGTCCACTTCTCCTCCTGCCCCCAATCCCTCCCAGCATCAGAGTCTTTTCCAATGAGTCAGCTCTTCGCACAAGGTGGCCAAATTACTGGAGTTTCAGCTTTAGCATCATTCCTTCCAAAGAAATCCCAGGGCTGATTCCTTTAGGATGGACTGGTTGGATCTCCTTGCAGTCCAAGGGACTCTCAAGAGTCTTCTCCAACACCACAGTTCAAAAGCATCAACTCTTCAGTGCTCAGCTTTCTTCACAATCCAACTCTGACATCCATACATGACCACTGGAAAAGCCATAGCTTGGACTAGACGGACCTTTGTTGGCAAAGTAATGTCTCTGCTTTTCAATATACTATCTAGGTTGGTCATGACTTTCCTTCCAAGGAGTAAGCGTCTTTTAATTTCATGGCTTCAGTCACCATCTGCAGTGATTTTGGAGCCAGAAAAATAAAGTCTGACACTGTTTCCACTGTTTTCCCATCTATTTCCCATGAAGAGATGGGACCAGATGTCATGATCTTAGTTTTCTGAATGTTGAGCTTTAAGCCAACTTTTTCACTCTCTTCTTTTCTTTCATCAAGAGGCTTTTTAGTTCCTCTTCACTTTCTGCCACAAGGGTGGTGTCATCTGCATATCTGAGGTTATTGATATGTCTGCCGGCAATCTTGATTCCAGCTTGTGCTTCATCCAGCCCAGCATTTCTCATGATGTACTCTGTATATAATTTATTTAAGCAGGGTGACAATATACAGCCTTGACATACTCCTTTTCCTATTTGGAACCAGTCTGCTGCTCCACGTCCAGTTCTAACTGTTGCTTCCTGACCTGCATATAGGTTTCTCAAGAGGCAGGTCAGGTGGTCTGGGATTCCCATCTCTTGAAGAATTTTCCACAGTTTATTGTGATCCACACAGTCAAAGGCTTTGGCATAGTCAATAAAGCAGAAATAGATGTTTTTCTGGAACTCTCTTGCTTTTTTGATGATCCAGCAGATGTTGACAATTTGATCTCTGGTTCCTCTGTCTTTTCTAAAATCAGCTTGAACATCTGGAAGTTCACAGTTCATGTATTGCTGAAGCCTGGCTTGGAGAATTTTGAGCATTACTTTACTAGACTGTGAGATGGGTGCAATTGTGCAGTAATTTGAGCATTTTTTGGCATTGCCTTTCTTTGGGATTGGAATGAAAACTGACGTTTTCCAGTCCTGTGGCCACTGCTGAGTTTTCCAAGTGTGCTGGCATATTGAGTGCAGCGCTTTCACAGCATCATCTTTCAGGATTTGAAATAGCTCAACTGGAATTCCAACACCTCCACTAGCTTTGTTCTTAGTAATGCTTTCTAAGGCCCACATTGACTTCACATGCAGTACTTGGATGCAATCTCAAAAACGCCAGAATGATCTCTGTTCATTTCCAAGACAAACCATTCAATATGACAGTAATCCAAGTCAATGCCCCAACCAGTAACACTGAAGAAGCTGAAGTTGAACAGTTCTGTGAAGACCTACAAGACCTTTTAGAACCAACACCCAAAAAAGATGTCCTTTTCATTATAGGGGACTGGAATGCAAAAGTAGAAAGTCAAGAAACACCGGGGGTAACAGGCAAATTTGGCCTTGGAATACAGAATGAAGCAGGGCAAAGGCTAATACAGTTTTGCCAAGAGAACACACTGGTCATAGAAAGAGATTGTATATCCATGTTTTATTATCACCCTAAATTATAGCACCTAATGTAGATCATCACAGACCACGTAGTGTTCCAAAATAATTACATCAACTATACACATCCTCTGGACTTGCATATTGTATGGACAGTATATCTGTGTTGAAGCCCTAACTCTCAGTGTGCATGCCCAATCATTCAGTCATGTCTGACTATTTGGGACCCCATGGACTGTAGCCCACAGTAGGCTACAGTACTAGGTTTAGGACAGAGTAGTGTAGGTTCTTCTGTTTATGGGATTTTCTAGACAGGAATACCTGAGTGGGTGGCAATTTCCTCCTCCAGGGGATCATCACAACCCAGAGATCGAACCCATGTCTGTTGGGTCTCCTGTACTGGGAGGCAGATTCTTTACAACTAGCGCTAGCTGGGAAACCTGAACTCGCAGAATGACTGCATTTGGAAAGAGGGCCTTTATGGAGGCAATTAAGGTTAAATGAGGTCATAGGGATGGGGCCCTAACCCAGTAAGATTAGGCCCTTATAAATAAAGAAGGAAGAGACATCAGAGATTCTCTATATCTCTCTCCACATATACATAGAAAAGGTCATGTGGATACACAGGAATAAAAGTGGCTATCTCCAAGCCAAAAGAGAGGTCTCACCAGAAAGTGAATTTTTTAGCACTTTCATTTTGGACTTGTTGCCTCCAGAAATGTGAAAAATTCATTTCTGTTCAACCACCCAGCCTGTTGTATTCTGTGTCACTTGAGCAGACTAAGACAAATATTAGAATAAGATGCCATTCAATCGATTTAGACATTGGTCTATGATTTACAAGTTGATCATTTTCACATGTTTGAAAAGACCATTCATGAACTCAACCCACTCCTGTCTAGTTTCTTAGCCTCATCTCTCACCATTGCTTATCATCTTTATAATTTTTGACCCTTAATGCCAAATTGCTTGCTTTTATGCTAAATTGTTCCATGTTTCTATGCCTTGCTACAACAATGTTCTTAAATCTGGACTATATACCTTGAAGAACATACAATATAGCACAACTTGTTTTAAGTCATATATCTCCCCTCTTACTAAATGTGTGGTTGGGAAAGTTATAGCTCCTCTCTGTCTCAATTTTGTCTTCTGAAAATAGAGATTACAATAGACTGTACTTCATAGGATTCTGTGTTAGTAAATTTTTTACAAAATACATTTCTCTATAAAATTTAAGTGGCTTAAGGCAACAAAAATTTACCTCTTGGTCATATCAAATCTCTGTCTGTGGGTCAGCTGCAGTTGTGCATGGCTCTATTCCATGTGTCTTCTCATTCTGATACCCAGTCTGAAGGGAAGATACCCTGTTGGACACACCCATTCTCATTGCTGAGAAGAAACAAACTGAAATACACAATTGTTCTTCAAGAGTTTGCTTGGATGGGCATAGTCACATCTGTTTATATCCCACTGGCCAAGGCAAGTCATGTGGCTAAGCCTAAAGTGAATGGGATGGGGAAACCTGTTCCAGAAGGAGTAGACAAGATACACAATAACTGGGAGGGTTGTGGAGCCCTCTTACTAGGAAAGGGAGAAGTGCATATCTGAATAATAATACAATCTAACACAGAGATCTTATAAGGATAATTAGATATGTTACTTGCTCACTATAAATTCTAAATTATTGTAATTATTTTAAAGTCCAGATTAGAGATTATGCCTTCTCAGAAGTCCTCTGGACACACCTCCATCTACCTAGTACTCCTAAGATGGTCAGTTATCTCCTCTAAAACTTTGCATCATACACATGCTGCTCTGCAATTCTTTTCTGTCCATGTTTTATTGTTTTTTATGACTAACAGACTCTGTCATTGTTCACTGATGTAATCAATACTTGTTGAAGGGCCACTACTGTGCTAAGCATGGTGAGGTGAAATAAAGAGGGAGTCTTCAGTGATAAACCTCGGAGTCGCATGGGAGCAACAGACAAGTACACAGACATTCCAAATATAACATAACAAGTACAGTAATAAGGCAGACACTTGATAATCAATATTGATTTAACCTAAATTAATCATATTCCCTCTGTGTTGAACCAATTCAACTTAAGCTTCCAGAATCAAGAGCCCCTCTTTAAGACTCTTTATATATTGTCTTGTTCTTGATGCAAGCAAATGGCTCCTCATTACTTTTTGATGTCAAATATAGGCAAGAGAATCTCTTGAGACTGAAGTCAGAAGTAGAAAACCAGAATGTAAACAAGAAGCAATACAAAAATATAAGCATCTAGCTCAGAAGGCTTACTGTGAATTCAGTGGTGCTGCAGGTGCTTATACAGACAAGAGAAGGAAGGAACGTTTCCAGGAATTTCTTAGTGGCAGGTGTGGCAGAGAAAGCAGGATGAATGCTACAGAGGAATCTCAGCGATTTTTCAAATGTACTTTTGGGAGCAAAAGCCTTTAAAAAATTGATTGGAGTATAGTTGATTTAAAATGTGTTAGTTTTAGGTGTAGCAAAAGCCTTTTTGAATGAATAAAATAGTAAATGAATTAGTTCAGTTCAGTTCAGTCACTCAGTTGTGTCTGACTCTTTGCGACCCCATGAACTGCAGCACGCCAGGCCTCCCTGTCCATCACCAACTCCCAGAGTCCACCCAAACCCATGTCCATTGAGTCAGTGATGCCATCCAACCATCTCATCTTCTGTCATCCCCTTCTCCTCCTGCCCTCAATTTTTCCCAGCATCTGGGTCTTTTCCAATGAGTCAGTTCTTCGTATCCAGTGGCCAAAGTATTGGAGTTTCAGCTTCAACATCAGTCATTCCAGTGAACACCTAGGACTGATCTCCTTTAGGATGGACTGGTTGGATCTCCTTGAAGTCCAAGGAACGCTCAAGAGTCTTCAACAACACAGTTGAAAAGCATCAATTCTTCTGCGCTCAGCTTTCTTTATAGTCCAACTTTCACATCCATTCATGACCACTGGAAAAACCATAGCCTTGACTAGACCAACCTTTGTTGGCAAAGTAATGTCTCTGCTTTTTAATATGCTGTCTAGGTTGTCTAACTTTCCTTCCAAGCAGTAAGCCTTCCCTTATTGGGCCTAAAGACAAAACTAAGAACATCATCCACCCTTCCATGTGGCAGCTGATGAATGACAACTGTTGAACATCTACTAACTTTACATTTACCTCCATCACAACCACCCTATGGATTAAATCACTGATGTTTGATATTTACACCTTATTGATGAGGAGAGAAGGCTCACAAATGCTTAACTAGCCCAAGTTCACATAGCAAAGAAATAGGCCAAAGCAGTACAGAGCAGTCATAATTCAGAGTATGTACCCCTTGTCATTTCATGCCTCCCATGAGCATAGCTTGAAACCACCATTTGATAAGGAAACACGTTGAACCTGGATCAGGACCGAGGAAACATCAGTTCACTTCCAGCTCCATCAACCACATACAATATAACTTTCAAAAAATGTAAAGTTTAAAAAAAAAAAAGTATACCCACACCCTGGGCTTCCACACTCTCATCTACCAAAGGAGATTAAATCAGACCTAAGGTTCTTCACTTTTTTCTCACCTTAATATAGCAAATGAGTAAGACACGCTCATGAACAGCAGTGTCACACTATGACAGTGGTGCCAGGAGAGTCAAGAGCACAAGGCTAGATCAGTCATGTGATGGGGAGTTGGAAAACATACTGTTTATTATTGTAGTAAGGTTTGTTGTTCAGGAATCACTGGGCTAGAATTTCTCTAAGGCCTTCTCAGCTCTAACATTTCACAATTCTGCCATATTTTTTCAGAGTGCTTAAACTTTCAGGAAATTATAGGTGACATTACAGAGAAATTATTTCACTCTTTTCAACATTCCTTCTCTTAAACATGGATTCTCCTTGCAAGAATAATGGAGTGGGTAGCCATCCCCTTCTCTAGGGGATCTTCCCAACGCAAGGATCGAACCCAGGTTTCCTGCATTGGCAAGCAGAGTCTTTACCATATGAGCCACTAGGGAAGCCCAAACACCAATAACAATATAAATTATATTATCATGTTCTAAGTGAGCTGAGAAGATATAGTACAAGCAAAATAAATGTTTTTGAATAGACAAGTTATAAAAATATCCCAGCAAGATTGACAGACAATGGCTACTGAGAGATTTTTTTCTTAAAAACCAGGTTGAAATATACCATCTCTAGGGATTAAGCAGTTTACTAAATAGGCATAATTTCATTTTTTAGATAATAGTAATATAGCAATATTAATTTTTATTGAAGTATAGTTAAATATTAGTTTCAGATGTATAGCATAGTGATTCAGTATTTTTACAGATTATATTTCATTAAAGTTTTTACAAGATAATGGCAACAATTCCTTGTGGTATATAATATATCCTTGTTGCTTATCTATTTTATATGTGATAGTTTGTTATCTGTTAGTCTTGTATTCTAATTTGCCCTCCCTCTTTCCTCTGCTGTTTGGTAACCAATAGTTTGTTTTCTATATCTGTGAGTCTGCTTCTGTTTTGCAAGTACACTCATTTGTATTTTTTTTCAAGATTCCACATATAAGTGATATCATACAGTAACAGTATTTTTCTATCTGATATTTCACTAAGCATAATATACTTTAGGTCCACCCACTTCACTGCAAATGGCAGAATTTTATTCTTAATCCATTCACCTATTGATGGATACTTGTTGATTTCATGTCTAGGCTATTGTAAATAGTGCTGGCATAATCATCAGGATGCATGAATCTTTTAGAATTAGTGTTTTCATTTTTTATCTGGATATACACCCAGGAACGGAACTGTTGGATCATATGGTAGTTCTATTGTCAGTTTTTAAAAAGAACTTCTATTGTGTTTTCCACACTAGCTGTGCCAATTTATACAGTGTACAGGGTTCTCTTTTCTCCACATTCTCTTCAACATTTGGTATTTGTGGACTTTTTGATGATAGTCAACCTGATAGGTGTTAGGTGATAGCTCATTGTTTTTATTTTCATTTCTCTAATAATTAGCATTAGTGACCATCTTTTCATGTGTCTGTTAGCCATCTTCATGTCTCTGGAAAAATGTCTATTCAGGTCTTCTGCCTGTTTTTGGGTTTGGTGTTTTTTTTTTTTTTTTTTTGGTATATTGATATTGATTTGTATGTACTGTTTCTATATTTTGGATATTAACCCATTGTCAGTCACATAATTTGCAAATATATTATCCCATTCTGTAGATTATCTTTTTTGTTTTGTCCATGGTTTCCTTTGCTGTGCAAAAGCTTTTAAGTTTAGTTAGGGCCCATTTGTTTATTACTGTTTTAATTTCCTTGGCCTTGGGAGACAGATCCAAAAAATGTTGCATGGCACTGACACAAAAAAAGACACAGATCAACGGAACAGAATAGAAAGCCCAGAAATAAACCCACACACCTCCAGTCTATTAGTCTACAACAATGAAGGCAAGAATGTACCATGGAGAAAAGACAGTCTCTTCAACAATGATGCCAGGAAAACTCCAGCTTAGCATATAAAATAGTTACATATAAAACAATGAGATTAAAATATTTCCCTACACCACATATAAAAATAAACTCAAAATGGATTAAAGACCTGAAACAGCAGCCTGGAAGAGAACACAGGCAGAACTCTCTTTGACATAAATCATAAATTAACATAATTTAGACCCAGACACTTGGGAGTTAAGCTACCAGGTAGCTTGAGAATCATTCTCAATCTTTATGGAAAAACCCCAGGTAGTTGATACATTCACATCCATTTAATCTTTCCTGAGGGTTTTCCAACTGTGCTAGGAGTGAAACAGATGTGCTGTTTATTTTTGCTTTGTTTTTAAATAAACTTCTTTATTCGGCATAATTTTAGATTTACAGAAAAATTGCAGTTAAAACAAAGACCTTTCGTATATCCTTTACTCAGTCTCCCTTAATGTTAGTATCTTTCATAACCTTGGTACATATTACCAAAACTATTAAATTAACATGGGTACATTACTATTGGAGAAGGCAATGGCACCCCACTCCAGTACTCATGCCTGGAAAACCCCATGGACAGAGGAGCCTGGTAGGCTGCAGTCCATGGGGTCGACAGACCTTCTTCAGATTTAACCAAATTTCATTTTGACTTCAAAATACTGTTCTAACATATCAAGATATCCAATTTATTATTTTTGCTTATTTTTATTAACTAAAGTTTATACTTTATTCAGATTTCCTTATATTTTCCCTAATGTCCTTCTTCTTTTCTAAAATCCCAATTAGGATATCACCCTACATTTAGTTATCACATCTCTTTAGGCTTCTTTTGGCTATGAGTTTCTTAGACTTTCCTTGTTTTTAATGACCTTGAAAAATTTCAGGAGTATGGTCAGGTACTTTACAGAATGCCCCTCAATTGAAATTTGTATAATGTTTTCTCAAGATTAGACTGGGACCATGAGATTTTTGAGAGGAAAACTATAGTGGTAAAATATTATTTTTATCACATTGTGTCAAAGGTACATAGTATCCACATGGCTTATCACTGCTGATGTTGACCTTGAACTCCATTTGTCAGTTTCTCCACTACAAAGACTTCCCTTTCTAAATTGAATTCATGTAGAACATCTCTATACACTGCCCACACCTAGGAACAATGTTGCACTTCCTTGAGGGTGGAGTGTTTACATATTCTATATGGAAATCTTCTACCATATGCCAAGTTTTCAAAGAAATAAAATAAAATGGAAATGCGTACTTTTAAGAAAATGAACATCTTCTGTTTCCAGCAGAATAAAATTAAATATTGGCTCAAACAGTAAAACATCTGCCTGCAATATAGGAGACCAGGGTTTAATCCCTGGGTCAGGGAGATCCCCTGAAGAAGGAAATGTCTACCCACTCTAGGATTCTTGCCTGGGAAATCTCATGGACAGAGAAGCCTGGCAGGCTACAGTCCACGGGATCACAAATTATTGGACGTGACTGAGTGACTAACACTTTTCAAAATTAAATAAGCACTTGAAAAGATATCACACTAGGTCATGGTACTTGGGGAAGAGGCAAAATCATGGTAAGCAATAAAGATGTAACTAATCCCTTCAGTGGGGCTTCCCAGGTGGCACAAGTGATAAAGAACCTGCCTGCCAGTGCGGAAGACAGAGTGACACGGGTTCAGTCCCTGAGTCTGCAAGATCCCCTGGAGGAGGGCACGACAACTCACTTGAGTATTCTTGCCTAGGGAATCACATGGAGTGAGGAGCCTGGTGGGCTACAGTCCATAAGGTTGCAAAGAGTTGGAGCAAAGAGTTGGACATGACTGAAGAGACTTAGTATGAAGGCAATCCCTTCAATTTGAGTGGAGTCACGTTACATGCAGTGCAGGAGAAGAAGAAAAAAAAAAAAAAAACGTGTACAATGGGATATGTATCTTCAAGGATATTTTAATCTGTCCTTCTTGGCTGAGAAGCATTTGATCAGTCCCAAGAGAATAGCTTATGTTGGAAGAACTCAGATTAGGAAGAAATCAATGGTACCTGGTTCTATCATAAAAGGTTTCCTGAAGGAAGAGACTCTAAGTGATTGTGTGTGTGTATTTAAGTACAGTTCAACCAAAGTTTCCTTAACGCTGGGTATGAGGCCGTGCTGCCAACTAAGTCTTTAGAGGGAAGGAGCTGTCTTCTCTATTGCTTCTTCTTAACTTTGTAAACTATGTGTAGCTGTTTCCAGTTTTATTCTGAAATAAAAGTAATCTAGAGGCCAATAATTAAAAATACCTTCTATTATCCTCTTTGGGTTTCAAAACAACCCAGTGAAAGATACAGGGGCCCTGATTTACAGTGTGGAAATTGATGATGCTCCCTGCCACATGGAGGGTAGATGGGGGCTGGGTGGGGACCCCAGTCCAAGGCTGGCCTTTTCTGGCACCTCTCCTTCCATTTTACAATGTATCTACCAACAGAATGCAAGACACAGAGGCACTGTGCCCTCATTTGAGTTGGGCAAAGTTTATATTCCCAGGGAAAAAGAAGCCACATTTCCCAAAACCAAGAAAAAATGCACCACTACATTCCAAAAGAATTTCCAGCAACATCTGATTGGCCCAGTGTTCAACTATGCTGACACATTCCACATGGTGGGCATCTACCTCTTGAGGTTTTCTACTACAGGTATTGCTACTTGTAATATCTTGTTAGGAAGCAACAAAGGGAATAGGGAAAAATTAAATGGAAAGGCTGGAAAGCATGCAGTCCACACAGGTCTTGGAAGGAGTAAAAGAAATAATTGTAAGGCACTGAGCTTGATCCTTGGTATCAGTGTGAAACAGCGATTATTCATCTGCAAAACTCTGTTCTCATTTTGAAGTCTTATCTGAGGCCTCTGCATCTGTCCTGATACTATAGCTGAGTATTCAATACAAACTGTGCCAGGATCCTTCTCTCTGGCACACAATTTCTCCTATGTGTGTGAGGGATATGATTTCATTCGATCACTAATTCAACATTTATTGTGTATCTAGTACATCCTACCGGAGAAGGCAATGGCGACCCACTCCAGTACTCTTGCCTGGAAAATCCCATGGATGGAGGAACCTGGTAGGCTGCAGTCCATGGGGTCGCTGAGTCAGACACAACTGAGCGACTTCACTTTCACTTTTCATTTTCATGCACTGGAGAACGAAATGGCAACCCACTCCAGTGTTCTTGCCTGGAGAATCCCAGGGACGGGGGAGCCTGGTGGGCTGCCATCTATGGGGTCGTGCAGAGTCGGACACGACTGAAGCGACTCAGCAGCAGCAGTACATCCTAAGCACTGAGGAAGGTACACGAGGCCTTCACAATTCTATGGGAACAACAAGTGAGTACACAGATACGTCAAATAGGAAGTCTAAGCACAGTTGTAGAGGAAAATACAGAACTCACAATGCTCTTTATGGACAGCCTTTCTCTGGTTTCTTTGACGTGGGATTAAAAGAAAGGGAAGGAAATTTGCTGAGAAATATAAACACTTCAAAATTTGTTCCTTTCATGAAAGTTCTCTTAATGTTCACATTTTCCAGGGAATATTGACCCCCCCCCCTTTCAGTGCATCCTGTTATTATCCTACATTTCCACTCCTGAATCAGCCACGCTTCACTGAATGTATAATCTACATATTTGCCTCCTTCTAATGATGGCGTCTTCTCAAGAAGATACTATATTATCACTGGTACCCTGGTCATGGTCTAGAGCATCAGTAGCACTCCAGAAATAACAGGTAGATGAATAATGAATGGATGGATGAATCAGTGAAGGACTTCATCTCCATTGACAGGAAATACTCAATTTTCAATCCTCAATCTGAAATTTTCTCCCTCTTCCTTCTCCTACAAAAGTCATTGGTTATTTTTGTTTTTATAATGAATGATTCAAGCTTACATTCATGTTTTCCACAACAAAACAAAACTCTCATACATTTTATTTTTGGAAATAATTATAAATGCACATGCAGTTGTAAGAAATAGTACAGAGAGATCCTGTATAATCATCACCCATGTTTCCCCACATCTGTTGTGACTATAGCACAATGACACATCCAGGAAACTGATTTAGATACAATCCACCAGCCTCTTAAGTTTTCACCAGTTTTACACGCACTTGAATATATATTTAGTTCCCTTAAAATATATCACACTTACATGTTTGTGTGACTGCCATTGTGGTCAAGATACAGAATACTTCCATCACAAAAACCCTCATGTCTCTGCAGACTAAATTTAGTTCTCTCCCTTAGGTAAGTCTTTTGATTCCTTCTCTTTTCATGTCTCCCAACGCTCCCATAATTTAGACCCACGGGTAGCTCATCTTGGAAATTTCTCTTGTGTATTTCCCTCCATAAACCAAACACTTTAGGTAAAATTGAAAACAAGTAAAGTGTGTCATGATCCTGGATTCATACCCCTTCTTTGTCCCATAATGACATTTTTAGCACAATGATACATTTTCTGCTCTAAGAAAAGACTTTCGAATACTGATACTAAGGCATCATATCACAGAACTCAAGTCATACCTGTTTTCAACATCTGTAAGTGTTCACAGAAAATTGGTGCTCATTTTTATAAAATTATAGTGCTTCATTTTTTTTCTCTGCTCTCTATTTCTAGCACTGATGTGATTTTCCAAGCTAGCTGATTAACCAATGACTTCAGTCAGATATGACAAAAAATAAAACTGACTTTACAGTATATATCTGTTCAAAATTGGACTTCACTCAAAAAACAATTGAAATTCACTAAAAAAAAAAAAGTTATTCAAAACATGTATCTTTTTTGGTAAAAATGCTGAAAAGTTCACCTAGAACACTTCAGTTGCTCTATATACAAGAGTATAGATAGAAAGTGGTTTCTGAGATCATATTAAGCACCTATATATAACTTTACTTTGGAATCTTTATAAGTTGTGTCTAAGATCAGTTTTATGACTCATAAGCTGTGTATAGTTAGGAATAAAATCTTTTAAGCTCCACTACAATTCCTTTCGGAGAAGGCAATGGCACCCCACTCCAGTACTCTTGCCCGGAAAATCCCATGGACGGAGGAGCCTGGTAGGCTGCAGTCCATGGGGTCTCGAAGAGTCGGACACGACTGAGCGACTTCATTTTCACTTTTCACTTTCATGCATTGGAGAAGGAAATGGCAACCCACTCCAGTATTCTTGCCTGGAGAATCCCAGGGACGGTGGAGCCTGGTGGGCTGCCATCTATGGGGTCGCACAGAGTCGGACACGACTGAAGCGACTTAGCAGCAGCAGCACAATTCCTTTAGTATAATAAAATATATCTGGAGTATATTTAGAAGCAGTCACGCATTTATGCAACAGATATTTAGTGGGTTCTACATGCCAGTAACTGTGAAATAATTTAGGAATAAGACATAATTGAGAGGCAGTTGCTATCCTCAAGGAGTTTATAATCCAGTGAAAAAAACAGGCAGGTACCTAATAATGACAATAAACCTTTATACATGAAAACATGAAATGATACCTAGGAGAGTGGGAATGAAAAGCAAGAAGTGGGTGCATCTACTTGGTGGTTATCAGGGAAGTATTCGTTAATGTGTCACAAGTTGCTTCTTGAATTTTGCCTAGCTACATAGCAACGACAAATATATCTTTAAATGAAGGATGCATGTGTGCGTCCAAGGTTACTTCAGCCGGATCCGACTCTGTGCAGCCCTATGGACTGCAGTCCACCAGGCTTCTCTTTCCACAGAATTCTGCAGACAATACTGGAGTGGGTTTCCATGCCCTCCTCCAGGGGATCTTCCAGACCCAGAGATCAAAACTACATATCTTATGTCTCCTGCACTGGCAGGCAGGTTTTTAACCACTAATGCCACCTGGGAAGCCCAAATGAAGGATAATAATATTTAAATTAAATAAACATTATTAAAATCTTTATATATTATTATTTAAATTTAAATATATATCATTTAAATTTAAATAATATTATTTAAATTTAAATATTTAAATAATATTTAAATCCAAAATTTGGGGTTTACTTGAAGTTTCTTAAAACAGGGAAAATTGTTGGTTAAAATTGGAAAAAATAGGATTTTTAATCTCCTAGGATTATGCTTTGCAAATTAATAATAATAATAAATAAGCTAAGGCATTTATGTTTCATAATGCATTGATAATTTCCACATATTTTATCATATTTAATCATCCCAACAATTCTGAAATTTAGATGTTGCGATTCTCTTATTAAAGAAATTTTTATCCTAGCTAGAGGTCTTTCAGCAAAAGATAGAAACAGGTTCTGAAAACAGATCTGAATTTTCCTCCAGCCTGTGCTGTCTCTCCAGTCTTATATAATGCTTCTCAATCAGGACTGTCAATGAGAATTATTTAAACTTTCAAACCTTTTAAATAAGAATGAAAATGCAATCGCCCTTAGTTTCTGAGTGAGGAAAGTGAAGCAATAAATTTCAATGGATTTACAGCTAATGAGCCCTGACAGCCTCACAAACTTATCTGCATGATATTTTTAAAATGTGTATAATAACAATAAAGTTTCATTAACACTATATTAACATACAATATTTTATCATACTTTGTAGATTGTGAGTTGCCATTACTTACATTATCTTATCTGATCTTCATTTTGAAAAGTTGCAATCAAGAACACTTGTACTTTCTAGTGCTGCTAAGTCACTTTAGTCGTGTCCGACTCTATGTGAGCCCATAGACGGCAGCCCACCAGGCTCCCCCATCCCTGGGATTCTCCAGGCAAGAACACTGGAGTGGGTTGCCATTTCCTTCTCCAATGCATGAAAGTGAAAAAGTGAAAGTGAAGTCACTCAGTCGTGTCCGACTCTTCGCAGTCCCATGGACTGCAGCCTACCAGGTTCCTCCATCCATGGGATTTTCCAGGCAAGAGTACTGGAGTGGGTGCAATTGCCTTCTCCATGTATTTTCTAGTAAACAGATGAATAAACAAACTCAAGAGGTAAAGTGTTTTAGAGACATATATCCAGTAACTGGGCCTCACCAGTGGCTCAGTGGTAAAGAATCTACCTGTAATGCAGGAGACACTGGTTCTATCCCTAGGTCAGGAAGATACCCTGGAGGAGAGTATGGCAACCCACTCCAGTATTCTTGCCTGGAGAATGCCATGGACAGAGGAGCCTGGCAGGCTAGCAGTCCATAGAGTCTCTAAAAGTAGTGACTAAATCACCACCACCAGGGAACAATTATAAAATGAACAAAGGCATGCTTCACTTTTTCTTTTAACTAGATATAAGACGATTCCATGATATCCAGCAGGAAGGTAAGCTAAAAGTCAGTAACCCAAAGTCTGTTCATAAAAAGTAGCTCTTCAGTTCAGTTCAGTCACTCAGTCGTGTCAGACTCTTTGCAACCCCATGAATCGCAGCACGCCAGGCCTCCCTGTCCATCACCATCTCCCAGAGTTCACCCAAACTCATGTCCATTGAGCCCGTGATGCCATCCAGCCATCTCATCCTCTGTCATCCCCTTCTTCTCCTGCCCCAATCCCTCCCAGCATCAGAGTCTTTTCCAGTGAGTCAACTCTTCGCATGAGGTGGCCAAAGTATTAGTGTTTCAGCTCCAGCATCAGTCCTTCCAATGAACACCCAGGGCTGATCTCCTTTAGAATGGACTGGTTGGATCTCCTTGCAGTCCAAGGGACTCGCAAGAGTCTTCTCCAACACCACAGTTCAAAAGCATCAATCCTTTGGCACTCAGCTTTCTCCACAGTCCAACTGTCACATCCATACATGACCACTGGAACAACCATAGCCTTGACTAGACGGACGTTTGTTGGCAAAGTAATGTCTCTGTTTTTCAATATGCTATCTAGGTTGGTCATAACTTTTCTTCCAAGGAGTAAGCGTCTTTTAATTTCATGGCTGCAGTCACCATCTGCAGTGATTTTGGAGCCCCCAAAAATAAAGTCTGCCACTGTTTCCACTGTTTCCCCATCTATCTCCCATGAAGTGGTGGGACCAGATGCCATGATCTTAGTTTTCTGAATGTTGAGCTTTAAGCTAACTTTTTCACTCTCCTCTTTCATTGTCATCAAGAGGCTTTTTAGTTCCTCTTCACTTTCTGCCATAAAGGTGATGTCATCTGCATATCTGAGGTTCTTGATATTTCTCCTAGAGTAGCTCTTAGCTGGTAGCAAATCAGACACCTAAAGCACACACATACACAGACCCAAACATAAGCATGCATACTCATGCAAACACACATCCATATAATCAAGTTATTTTACACCAAATTCTATTGTGATCAAACTCTCCAATATGTTAGGGTTCATGGTATGCTCTTGAAAACTTACCTTCTTATTTATCATGTCACTGTGAAAATAGCAGAGAAACTTGAAGTTGAGAGATTAGGTGGTAACAAAATGCTCCTACTTAATAGTTGTGTGACTTTGAAAATCTGTTATACCACCTGAACCTTACCTCAGCTGGAAAATGGTGCTTAATATCTATTTTGAAGGATTTTTGTAAAGAATCAAGACAATTTTTTAAAAGCACCTGGCACAGTGTATACCTAGAGGAGGAGCTCAGGAAATCTGGTCCTTAATATGCTACAGTTCTTAGAATAGGCTTCTTCAGGGGAAAAAAATAGCTAACCTTTCTCTACAGAGGCATCTGGAAGCAGTATCACCCATTGCCTACACCAAAGGAATGCCAGTGTCCTGCTGAAGAGAGACCAGAGCTGGAAACCACTTGGAAGCCGAACCAGAAAGGATGCTCACTTGCTGTTGTGACATCATGCACCAAAAAAGTAAATCCCCACGGTCTTGCTGATGAGACCATTTGCAGCCACCATTGGCATCAATCTGAACACATTTCTCAGGGAGAAGATGAACAGATGGTGGTATTTCTCAATTACAATCCCACAGCCATGAAACCTGGCATATTCCAGCACCATTTTCACCCTGAAGAGAAGTGACTTTTAAGGAAATGAAATACCAGCTGTGTGAAACCCAACCAAGAGATAAAAGAGAGAGAGAAGGAACGGAGAGTGCTCGACTTGGAGAATCACTGTATTTCCCTCCTCAGATGGGTGTTAGAGAGTCATAGTGAAAGTGAAAGTCGTTCAGTTGTGTCCAACTCTTTGCAACCCCATGGACTGTAGTCCACCAGGCTCCTCTGTTCATGGGATTCTTCAGGACAGAGAAAATACTAGTGTGGTCTTCCATTTCCTTCTTCAGGGGATCTTTCTGAACCAGGATCGAACCTGGGTCTCCCACACTGCAGGTGGGTTCTTTACCCTCTGAGCCACCAGAGAGTCATACGCAGGTGATAAAGAGCAGAGTCAGGATGCTGGGAGAGGAAAGGAAACTTCAGTACTTAATACATATCAATCTAGCATTAAAAAAACACCATTTCAGACGCACAATTAGAATAAACCTGCCTCCCAGGCTAGGATTAACATAAAACATGGATTCAAAAATTAATTATTGTAAGCAACATTCAGAAAATAGAAGAAAGAAATGAGAACAAAATTATACTCCTAGTAAGTGACAAAAGCTAAGTGCTTTACAAGTAGTTGCCCATTTACTCTCCATCTGGTATTTCATATCAATAACTGTGACTTTCTTAATTTATAAAGAGGCTCAGAAAGGTGTATACTTCCACCAAGGTTCCACTACCTAACTCTGAATTTCTGCTATTTCAGTTGCTTGGTTCTCAAACGTGGCCATGCATCAGAATCACCTGAAAGGACTGTTAAAAGGCAGATTGCTGGGTACTACCCCAGCATTTCTGGCTCAGTAGGTCTGGAGTGAGCCCCAAAGCCTACATTTCTCACCTATTCCCCACTGGCGCTGATGCTGCTGGCTCCAGGACCACATTTCTAGAACCCCCAGGTGATGCTGTAAAAGGCTGAGGTTCTTTATATAGTTGTAGGCCCTTCTTCTACCCCAGATTCAACTAGTCAATGTAGGAACAGACTGGAATCATGACTGGAATGATTAATCTCAGGAGAAAAAAAAATCTGCTAGAGGGTGTTGGCAAGTTTTATGCATACACTGTGAAGTATATTAAACAGCTTGCAGTAAAATGTATGCACAGCTCTTTATGGCTCAGTAAAGACTCTGAGAAGACAAAGAAGGAAGCATTCAGAGATCTGACGAAAAAGGAAGTTAAAGGCAGAGAAATTAGAGATGAAGAATGGGAGCTGGCGAAGAGGCAACTGAGTACCAAGTACCGAGGCAGCTGGGAGTTGAGGATTCAGGTGTTACCATATAACCAAGAAGCCAGTGAAGGCCCAGGGAGGTGCCAAGAATACAGACCAGAACAGGCTGGACTTTGGACTCAGACTCAAAAGCCATCAAGAAAAATCAGGTAGGTCTCCCAGTGGGTCAAGTGGCTGGATTTCTATTGTGGAGCTAAAATGTGGTGGCAAAGCAGAAAGCATTAATATTTACTTCATATCCAGTCCCCACCTTTGTCTTGCTACCAGATCCCTGATTCTGTTCAGGTGGGACTGTACCCAGCCTCCAAGCATGCATCAGAAGGATGTCCTTTGTCTAAGGACTGATTGCTCAAGGGGTAAAAATGCATCTGAGCTCAAGCCCAAGAGACATTAAAAAAAAAGTCTACTAAGTGACTTCCAGAAGTTATTTTCCTTTGTGATGAAATAGATAGACACAAGGAAAAGATGTTCCAGCTTCAAACTCGGTGTGAGGACTGGCTGCTTAGATTGATAGCAAACATTTTGTAGGCATGAGGGGAAGATGCCAGTTCCAAGAGGGAGAGGGAGTTGGGCTGTTGAACTACTGCCCTTCAGATTTCATGTTCAATGGGATTATTCATTGCTCTGTGTGCATTTTAATGTTTAAGAAACTAATTGACACAACTGGAAAATTAGATGTGATCTTTAACAGGACTTGGAAAATCTGCGGCCAGGTCTCCCAATAACTGCAGTATTTACCTAGGAGAGTCAGACACCTTTACTGACAGAACATTTTTGGACATAGTAAGCTTTTCATATTGTTAATCTTACCATACAAATCCCCTAATTAAGCCATTGCATAACACTGGTTATAAGTAAGGACCTTCACATTCTTTCCTATCTCTCCATCTATTTCCATACCACTAGCTGTTCCCTCCTTTACGTTTTGCTGCTGCTGCTGCTGCGTCGCTTCAGTCGTGTCCGACTCTGTGCGACCCCATAGATGGCTGCCCACCAGGCTCCCCCGTCCCTGGGATTCTCAAGGCAAGAACACTGGAGTGGGTTGCCATTTCCTTCTCCAATGTGTGACAGTGAAAAGTGAAAGTGAAGTTGCACAGTCGTGTCCTACTCTTACCGACCCAATGGACTGCCCACCAGGAGCCCACCAGGCTCCTCCACCCATGGGATTTTCCAGGCAAGAGTACTGGAGTGGGGTGCCATCGCCTTTATGCTTTAGTCATTCCAAATATCTTGGTTTTGGAGGTCATCACCAAGTTATTGTGTTGGCCAAAAGTTTCACTCAAATCCTGCATGAACTTTTGGCCAACCTGATGTTATGCAACTCAGTGCCTTGTGATGCTATACCCTCTTCCTTTCCTATATTATATCCTCCTTCCCTTCACATGCATATGTTCACCTGGATAACTTCTACTAATCACTCAAAACTCAGATCAACTATCACCTCCTCCAGGAGACCTTCCCTCACAACTTTCATGCTGACTTAGGGACCATTTCCTCTATTTCCACCATACGTCTGCTTTGCCTTTCATTGAAATTGGGTATCACACTGTATGGAGATAATCAGGTAATGAGTACATCTCTCCTATAAGATCACAAGATCTCTAAGGGAGGGATCTGTACGTTTCCAAATTATTTTTCTTGTACCTAGACATATAATTGAACCTCATTGCAATTTTTTGACTAGAAATAAACTCAATTAATATTTCAGACACCTATCAATGAAATTATATTCTACTCTAACAACTTGCAGTAACAGACACCTTTCAAACAATAAAAACAATGAAATCCCTCTGCATACACTATCACTATTGTTACATGTCGGGCTGTCACCAAAAATGAATGTTCTCCATAAGCAGAAAGAAACCATGAGCTTGATTTAAGTTGTTTCCACTGGGAGTGGAAATCTTTTACCCTTCCAAAGTAAATGTTAATGAGAATAATATCATCTGCTACTGTAATGTGTATCATCATTTGCAAAGCACTTTGTAAGTGCTTTGTATTATACAATCTTCACATGAACCCTGGCAGATAAGTATTATCACTTTATTCTGTCGGATATGAAAGCTCTGGACCTCCCCTCTATAGTCTTAAAAATTATTGAGGACCCCTAAAAGGTTATTGTATATGGGTTAGATCTATCAACATGTCTATAATTACTATTGATAATTACTATATTAGAAACTAAACAGGAGAAAATGTGTTATTAATTATCATTTAAAGTCATCATAAATCCATTTCATGTTAACATGTTGTTTAAGGGAAATTAGTTGGCTCAGATGGTAAAAAAAATATGCCTACAATGCAGGAGACCTTAGTTCAATCCTTGGGTTGGGAAGATCCTCTGGAGGAGGGCATGGCAACCCACTCCAGTATTCTTGCCTGGAGAATCCCCAAGGACAGAGGAGCCTGGGCTACAGTTCATGGAGTCTCAAAGAATCAGACATGACTGAGCAACTAAACACAGCACAGCACAGTGTTTTATAAAACAAAAGTTTAGTGAAAAGACTACCAGATTTTGTATTTGGGTATGTCTCTCATGCCTGGCTTAATAGAAGACAGATTCTTACACTGGCTTATACAGTCAATCTTTGCAACATCATGTGTCTTGTAGGGGGTTTCCCAGGTAGCACAGTGGTAAAGAATCTGCTGGCCAATGCAAGAGATGTGTGTTCAACCCCTGGGTTGGGATGATCCCCTGGAGGAGGAAATGGCAACCCACTCCAATATTCTTTCCTGGGAAATCCCATGGACAGAAGTGCCTGATGGGCTACAGTCCATGGGATCACAAAGAGGTCCGACATAACTGAGCACACACATGTCTTGTAGACTCTGAGAAACTTCATTGTACACTCATGAAAGATGGATGGTGAAATGACAGATAATGGCAGTGTTAGTGTGAGTATAGTTTGGAATTTACTTGTGTATCCTAAAGGGAACCCAAAACCATGCTTTGAGGACTGTGGGATCAGCCTGAGAGGGATCAAGTGAGTTGATGGAGATCAAGCAACCAATCTGTTCCTCACCCAGAATTTGAGTCATTTAATATTAAGCCAGCACAGAACTGTTGTAGAGAGACTGGATTAAATGAGCCATAGTATTATTGTATTCAATGAAGTGTGTGCAGATATCTGAGAAGATGATTACACAATCACTAACCAATAACTAACACAAGACAAACCACAGTGCTGTGCTGCTTGACTAATCATCAGCTCAGATAATGACATGGCATGAGAATCACCTGGGGTCAGTCAGCTGTGCATTGCCTGTATTTCACAGGCACAACTAGGCAGGGATCATGGCTGTTGTTTTCTGTGAAGCTGAGGACTTTGGTGGACTATTTCCGGAAAACTAGAGCTTGGTCTATTTCTGGAGACGGTTCCTAGACTCAAACTACTATTGAAATCCAAAAGTCCTGCGTGCATCAACTATGCAGATATTTTCATTGCATTTGTTGCAAACTCAAGGAGACGATCCCAAAGTAGTAAAATTTTAAATATGAGAAGAAATGTTTAAAACACCCCCTAGGGAATTATCCTGACATGTGTGCAATGCTTTTGATGAAGCAGGAAACCCCATATTCATGCTAAGTTTGAAGGCTGATCTGGAAAATCGAAGACATGTGGAAGGCAGAAACCTTAGGGGAGGATATTTTGTTTATGGTCATATTTAATTAGACAATTATCTTAAGTCAAATATATAATTTTTTTAATTAAATGGGCTGACTAAAAGACTTAATATTCATTATTTCAATACTTGAGTGGCAAATATAGTCAGAAACAAGGACTTTCCGTGTGGGTTTTAGGATAAGACAGACACAGTCCCTCTAGGAAAAACTGACAGCTATAATACGGTGAGACAACAATTTTGATAGTATTAAATACACAGAAGTAGCAGTTAACTCGAGCTGGGTGGGAGCAGCATAAGAAATAATGGATGGCTTTTGGAAAGAGGAAAGCCTCTATTAATTCCTGAAAGATAAATAGACATTATACAGATAAAGATGAATATATAAAACAATCCATATATGTCGAGGCAAGTACTAAGTGTTCAAACGAATGTGATCTCATTAAAATTTAATAACACCACAAGTTTGATATTGTTTTGCCCTATTTCTATTATATAGATGGCAAAACAATGTGGCTTATAGAATTTACCAGCATTGCTCAAGGTCATACACTTAGTAAATAGCACAATTAGTCTTTGAACATAATCTATTTGAGTTCAAGGCATCTTTTACTGTTGTATAACAGGAAGCATAGCATAGACACAATGACAAGAAGATGTATAGTACATGCATCGCCATGAGGCATATTCAGGGCATGAGAGTCCCTTGGACAGCAAGGAGATCAAACCAGTGAATCCTAAAGGAAATCAACCCTGAATATTCATTGGAAGGACTGATGCTGAAGCTCCAATACTTTGGCCACCTGATTCAAAGAGCTGACTCATTAGAAAAGACCCTGATGCTGGGAAATACTGAAGGCAGGAGGAGAAGAGGGTGACAGAGGATGCGATGGTTGGATGGCATCACGGATTCAATGGACAAGAACTGGAGCAAACTCTAAGAGATGGTGAGGGACAGGGAGGTATGGTGTGCTGCAGTCCATGGGGTTGCAAAGAGTTGGACATGACTTGGCAATTGAACAGCAACAACAACAGCATTCAGAGACAGCTGTACATGGGGAATCAGTAGACGACACAACTATAAAGAGTTTTGTAGGACTTTCTCTTAAAAGAACACAGCTCAAATTCACATTCTTGAAAGAATTGCATGCAACACATTTTTAGAATACTTATTTTAAAAGGGAGAGAAGGATAGGTATATATTGTTGTTTATTTGAAAATAAAGTTGAATGCTAATAAATGTCTAGAGATTTCAAAAGTAACGTGTTAGGGTTGTAAAAGTAAAAGATTATTCCAATACTCTAAGTATCAAGAACACCAAAGAGAAAGCTCTTCCTATAATCAAGGCCATGGTTTACAAACCCTTATCTCAGTTGGTCATGATTATGGTTAAAATGAAAATATAAGAAGTTTAAAGAGATTCCACTCTCACCATTTTGTTAGAGCTTTCCCTTCAAGTGAGCTGTTTAGGGAGGGGCTCGTGATAATTAGGAATGGAGTTAAGATCAGCTATTCCAAAGGCATGCACATTGCAGGATATGCGAACACTAGTCAAAGCCTCAACCTTATCATGCTTAGGCTTATAAACCTGGCCCACGCTCGCTGTAAACTGTTACTTAACCAAACAGGTCCGCTTCACTGTGCTCAGTAAAACCAAGCTAATGACCCTGATTGTGGGGCAGGAAAGTGTCATGTTTACTTCAGGAGCCAACAACAGTTCAGGTACCTAGTGTTTAAAAGACCCAAACTCCCCGAAGACTTTCAGGGAAAGGTTTTTAAAGACAGGTTGACAGAGGAAGGGTTGTGGGATGTGTGATCAGCTCATAGACATTCTCATTGGTTGGTGATGAGGCAATTGGGGGTCAACATCATCAAGCTTATGATTCCAAAAGATCTGGAGTATATGTGCTTGTGGGGCAGAATACAGTTCACTTCTTCCACCTGGTGGGGGTTTCAGTTATCTGCAAAATAACTAAGAGGACATGGCTTGGAATATTATCTACAGCCCTTGAGGAGGAACTAAAGGTCCTTGACTCTGATTAATGATCAATCTAGTATTATTTTGTCTGGCTTGTTTTCCTTTCTTTCTGTGTTTCCTCACTGGTGATTGATGGGGGTGTAGAGGGAAGGGGAGGAGTGTTATGTAGTATCTTGGATGATATCTTAGAACAGAAATGTGACTCTAGGTAAAAACTATGGTAATCTGAATAAAGTATAGACCTTTAGCTAATAGTATTGAATTAATATTGGTTTGTTAATGTCAATAATTATACCATATGTGTATAGTTCAGTTCAGTTCAGTTCAGTCGCTCAGCCATATCCAACTCTTTGCGATCCCATGAATCGCAGCACGCCAAGCCCCCCTGTCCATCACCAACTCCCGGAGTTCACTCAGACTCACTCCATCGAGTCAGTGATGCCATCTGGCCATCTCATCCTCTGTCATCCCCTTCTCCTCCTGCCCCCAATCCCTCCCAGCATCAGAGTCTTTTCCAATGAGTCAACCCTTCGCATGAGGTGGCCAAAGTACTGGAGTTTCAGCTTCAGCATCATTCCCTCCAAAGAACACCCAGGACTGATCTCCTTTAGGATGGACTGATTGGATCTCCTTGCAGTCCAAGGGACTTTCAAGAGTCTTATCCAATACCACAGTTCAAAAGCATCAATTCTTTGGTGCTCAGCTTTCTTCACAGTCCAACTCTCACATCCATACATGACCACGGGAAAAACCATAGCCTTGACTAGCCAGACATTTGTTGGCAAAGTAATGTCTCTGCTTTTGAATATGCTATCTAGGTTGGTCATAACTTTCCTTCCAAGGAGTAAGTGTCTTTTAATTTCATGGCTGCAGTCACCATCTGCAGTGATTTTGGAGCCCAAAAAAATAAACTCTGACACTGTTTCCACTGTTTCTCCATCTATTTCCCATGAAGTGATGGGTATCCATATGTGTATAAGATGTTAATAATTGGGGAAGCTAGCATCACAATTTTTTTTTATAAATTTGAGACTGTCTTAAAAAATAATGTCTACTTAAAAATTTTCTCACTCACATAAGACACTGATGTTTCTTTTCCTTTTTCCATTGATCTCAATTTTTGCCATATGCAGAGAGGCATTTGGTGGAGTTTATAGCTATAGAGAAAGGATGATATATTAGCAATCTCATGCCAAGTTAATTTTATATACTGGATAATTCTTGAGCAATTAGAATTCAACTAAAACATATTATTCTTTTCATGAAAATTCAGAGTAAAGAAGAATATAAAGTTATCATAAATAGTAAAAATAAAAAACAGAAAGAGAGATAGGAAGATGCAATATGCAAGCTAACTCGGAACTGCCACTAAAGGGAAAGGAAACCTCCCACATTTTTTTTTTCCTAATTAATTTCTCCCTATGTCTCATTACGTACTGCTGCTTCAACAGGATATAGCCTGCTAAATTTTATCATCAGAATCTAAAGGATAGAACCATTGACAATAAAGAAATCATCAAATTTGTAAAAAATTTCAGGCACTCTACCTGCCCCCTACACCGAATGAGGTTAGATAGATCATGTGTTCCAGCTTCATTTACGAGGTGGAGCAAAGGGGCAAAAGCATGGGGTCCCCCAGTCTCTGCAATCACTCCCACTCTTGGAAGGAACTCTCACCAGGAGAAAAGACACAGTGTCTATACCACAGCAGATAAAGTCTAACTGATCACTGAGCCTGGTCTTTCCACATCTTGATAAATGTGATCCAGAACAACAGTGACACAACACTCAAGAATTATGTAAAGAGAAACAAAAACTCAGAAGATAAAAAAGAAATCTGAGCTTAGAAAATAGTAAAATGCTAGACATTAAAATGTTAAAACAATTAAGCAGAAATTGATTAAAATACTATCTGGTAAGTCTGTAAAAGAATTTAGGGGGAAAGAATTTGGCATTGGAGTACAGAAAGAAGCAGGGCAAAGGCTAATAGAGTTTTGCCAAGAGAACGCACTGGTCATAGCAAACACCCTCTTCCAAAAACAGAAGAGAAGACTCTACACATGGACATCACCAGATGGTCAATACCGAAATCAGATTGATTATATTCTTTGCAGCCAAAGATGGAGAAGCACTATACAGTCAGCAAAAACAAGACTGGGAGCTGATTGTGGCTCAGATCATGAACCCCTTATTGGCAAATTCAGACTTAAATTGAAGAAAGTAGGGAAAACCACTAGACCATTCAGGTATGTCCTAAATCAAATCCCTTACAATTATACAGTGGAAGTGACAAATAGATTCAAGGGATTAGATCTGATAGACAGAGCGCCTGATGAACTATGGACAGAAGTTTGTGTAATTGTACAGGAGGCAGTGATCAAGATCATCCCCAAGAAAAAGAAATTCAGAAGGCATAATGATTGTCTGAAGAGGCCTTACAAATAGCTGAGAAAAGAAGAGAAGTTAAAGGCAAAGGAGAAAAGGAAAGACATACCCATTTCAATGCAGAGTCCCAAAACATAGCAAGGAGATATAAGAAAGCCTTCCTTAGTGATCAATGCAAAGAAATAGAGGAAAACAACAGAATGGGAAAAACTAGAGATCTCTTCAAGAAAACTGAAGATACCAAGGGAACATTTCATGCACAGAAGGGCACAATAAAGGACAAAAACAGTATGGACCTAACAGAAGCAAAAGATATTAAGAAGGGGTGACAAGAATACACAGAAGAACTATACAAAAAAGACCCTCATAACCCAGATAACCATGATGATCATTCACCTAAAGCCTGACATCCTGGAATTCAAAGTCAAGTGGGCCTTAGGAAGCATCACTATGAACAAAGCTAGTGGAGGTGATGGAATTCCAGTTGAGCTATTTCAAATTCTAAATGATGATGCTGTGAAAGTGCTGCACTCAATGTGCCAGCAAATTTGGAAAACTCAGCAGTGGCCACAGGACTGGAAAATGTCAGTTTTCATTCTAATCCCGAAGAAAGGCAATGCCAAAGAATGCTCAAACTACCACACAATTGCATTCATGTCACACGCTAGTAAAGTAATGCTCAAAATTCTCCAAGACAGTCTTCAACAATACATGAACTGTGAACTTCCAGATGTTTGAGATGGATTTAGAAAAGACAGAGGAACCAGAGATCAAATTGCCAACATCTGTTGGATCATTGAAAAAGGAAGAGATTTCCAGAGAAACATCTGCTGCTGCTTTATTGACTATGCCAAAGCCTTTGACTGTATGGATCACAACAAACTCTGGAAAATTCTTCAAGAGATACCAGAGCAAATGACCTGCCTCCTCAGAAATCTGTATGCAGGTCAGGAAGCAACAGTTAGAACTGGACATGGAACAACAGACTGGTTCAAAATCAGGAAAGGAGTAAGGCAAGGCTGTATACTGTCACCCTACTTATTTAACTCATATGCAGAGTACATTATGAGAAACACTGGGCTGAATGAAGCACAAGCTGGAATCAAGAAATAGCAGTAACTTCAGATATGCAGATGACAAAACCCTATGGCAGAAAGCAAAAAAGAACTAAAGAGCCTCTTGATGAAAGTGTAAGAAGAGAGTGAAAAATTTGGCTTAAAACTCAACATTCAGAAAACTAAGAACATGGCATCTGGTCATATCACTTCATGGCAAATAGATGGGGAAACAGTGGAAACAGTGACAAACTTTATTTTCTTGGGCTCCAAAGTCACTGCAGATTGTGACTGCAGCCATGAAATTAAAAGATGCTTGCTCCCTGAAAGAAAAGTTATGACCATCCTAGACAGCATATTAAAAAGCAGAGACATTACTTTGCCAACAAAGGTCCGTCTAGTCAAAGTTATGATTTTTCCAGTAGTCATGCATGGATGTGAGGGTTGGACTATAAAGAAAACCGAGTGCTGAAGAATTGATGCTTTTGAAGTGTGGTGTTGGAGAAGACTCTTGAGAGTCCCTTGGATGGCCAGGAGATCCAACCAGTCCATCCTAAAGGAAATCAGTCCTGAACATTCATTGGAAGAACTGATATTGAAGCTGAAACTCCAATACTTTGACCACCTGATGCAAAGAACTGATTCATTGGGAAAAACCCCGATGCTGGGAAAGAAGATGGAAGGAGAAGGGGACGACAGAGGAATGACTGGATGGCATCACCTACTCAGTGGACATGAGTTTGGGTAAACTCTGGGTGTTGGTGATGGACAGGAAGGCCTGGCGAGCTGCAGTCCATGGGGTCACAGTCAGACGCAACTAAGCAACTGAATTGAACTGAATGGAGAAGAAGTTATTGAAAATAAGATGTATCATGGCTTACATATAACAGGGAATGAAAACTGTTGATCAGTTTTGAATAGGCAAATTTATAGAGATAGAGGGCTTCCCCGGTGGCACAGTGGCTAAAGAATCTGTATGCAAAGCAAGAGACCCAGGAGATGTGGGTTTGATCCCTGGGTCGGGAAGATCCCCTGAAGGAGGGCATGACAACCCACTCCAGTATTCTTGCCTGAAGAATCCCCTGGATAGAGGAAACTGGTGGGTTATGGTCCATCAGGTTGCAAAGAGTCAGACACAACTGAGCATGCACGCATGCACAGATACAGAAAGCAGATTAGTGATTACCTTGGGAGGGGGTTATTTGGGAGAAAGATGAAATGTTATAAAATCAGTTGTGGTGATGGTTGCATCTGAATATGTCAATACTAAAATCCATTGAATTATACACTTTAAGTAGGTGAACTGTATGGTATGTGAACCATATATCTCAATAAAGTTATTATTAAGAAAGAGAGAAACTCTTTGACTGAATAGTGACTGCAAAATAGATGTATGGATATAGTAATAAATCAGAATTGAGAACATGTAACAAACAGTAAAGATATAACCTTCAGAAAAACTATTTGAACAATTACTCCATAAGTTTTCCTTTGTAGATGATAAAGATAAAATCTAATGTAAAATGCCACTGCAAAAGGAAAAAAAAAAACTAATATCAAAAATCATTTGTTAAATTTAAGTAAACATTTGGAGCAGATGACTAACCTTTAAACTCCAACTTCCCCATTTGCTGATAAACAATTTTAAATAATTGATTTAAGCTCATTCAGTTTGCAAAATTTTCTTCTGCAGCTTTACAGAGCTGGCATTTAATGTATTTATAAGTAAAGGAAAAAAGATTAAGTGCAAGAAAGTGTCTTAACAACTGAAAAATAATTTTCAAATGCCCCTGATATCTCTGTCAGTTATTTTCAAAGGAATTTTCAATCACAAAAGTCTTCAGCATTTTTCTGCACAAGTATATCAAAAGTTATTTGCTTAAAAATATTATTTCAGGTAATATTAGTAAAGTGAGGTTTCTATAAAGCTTTTATCAGAAACATATGCTATTGTGTATCATTGAGTTCTTAATTGTAGATAGCAAAATTCTCTCTGTCCATTTCAAATGGAAATAACAAAGCATTAAATTTCCAGGAGAGCCAAGGAAATAGGCTTCACAATCAGAAGAATGTAGGCAGGGACTTCACCTGTGGTTCAGTGGCTAAGACTCCCTGATGCCAATGCAGGGGGCCTAGGTTTGATCCCTGGTTGGGGAATTAGATCTCACATGCTGCAACTAAGAGTTCTCATGCTGCAAAGAAAACTAAGACCCAGTCTTCAGTGAAATAAATAAATAAAAATAAATATTAAAAAAGCATATACTCAATCATTCAGATATTAAAAGAAATAATAATGTAGACAGAAAAAATATATTCAGAAAAATGTCAATAACATGCGTGCATGATCAGTTGTGTCCGGACATTTGTGACCCCATGGACCGCAGCGCCCTGGGCTCATCTGTCCATGGAATATTCTAGGCAAGAATACTGGAGTAGTAGCCATTTCCTACTCCAGTGGATCTTCCCAACCCAGTGATCAAACCTGAATCTCCTGCATTGGCAGGTGGATTCTTTACCACTGGGAATGACACCACAGAACTATTTAGCAGATATATCATTTTTACCATAACCTCTCATGGCACAGCGAAACCAACAGTCAACTTATTGAAGAAATCCCTGATGCTGGGAAAGACTGAGGGCAAAGGAGAATAGTTGTCAAAGGATGAGATGGCTGGATGGTATCACTGATGCAATGGTCATGAAGTTGGGCAAAATTTGGGAGATGGGAGGGACAGAAAGTCCTGGCGTGCTGCAGTCCATGGGATCAAAAAGAGTTGGACACGACTGAGTGACTGAACAACTCATGGCACAAGGATGCTAGAGCCTGGACCACAGAAGCTGTGGTCAGCAGGAGTACTGCTATCATCTTATATAGATCAATTATTTCTAGCTCCATGATTTCTGTAGGTATAGGTCCTTGAGAAAACAGTTACAAACATAAACTTAGCTGCAAGAGAGTCTAGAAAATAGATTTTAGCTTTCCAGCATTGCTGGTATAGGCAAGCTATCAAAAAAAAAAAGAAATGGAGTGGGAGCTAATTTGTAGTGTCTACAAATGAATAGTGAGCAAATGTGACAATGACAACACAGAGAATGAGTTTCCTCTAAGCCTTTTCCTCCTTCACCCTCCCAAACACTGACATAATAGTTATAGTATTTTAACTCCAGCAACACAACATTCTTTATTCCCTATGCACTAGCCATTCCTATTTATATCAACTGCATGACTGAAATAATAGTCATCAATTGAAAATGAGAACCATCCACACCTATATAAAAATTCAGGTCGCCTCTGAGAGAAGCTGTCTGAAAGAAATATGCAGGCAGAGTTGTACAGTGTGGTCACTGAGTGAACAAAGCAAAATCTGTATGTATGTGAATTCCAATCAAAAGGTATGTTACTAAAGAGGAGGGAACCAATTGTAATAAGGTATGGCATTAAGGAATGTTGAAAATGCCTGTGCTGAGGTTGAGGAAAAGATTGCAAGAACCAAAAGCATAAGAAGTAGACAGAGCCCTGCCAGTCACTGAGTATGGACTTTGGGCAATTATAGCACTTCAAGGCGCTTTTAGATCCTTATGTACAAGATGATGCTTTCTCTCTCATGTCTTCCTCATCTAGATTAAAGGAGAATAAATAGATGCACCATTTACTGAGCTCTTTTTATGCAAGGAGCTGAGGTAGATGCACAATTATAAGAAAAGAAAATTGGCTCAAAATCCAAATCATTTTAAATAATTCCTATTTCATAGGGTATTCAAGGAATTAGAAAATCATATTATATACTAGTTATATTAAAATAAGTTGTGTTCATGAAAAATTAAAAATTATTTGAAATTTCTGATCTATATAAATTTCATTATAAAATTAACATAAATATCAATCTATACTAAAATCTCTAGCTGATATAAAATGGGATATCCTCACCAAAGAATTAGTAAAAAAAAATTTACCAATGTTGATAAAGAATAATGACAACAGCAACAATCAAATTTCTCCTAAAACACTCTAAATTATTCTTCTTCCACTTTGCAAACCCAAGGCAATTCTTCAAATTATGCATCCTTATCACTCTTACTCCCTATTGGTACACGCCAAAATTCCAGTTCATAAGAGTATTCATCCTCACATGCATTAGACAAAAATTTATTTTATGAGTCCTCTGTGCTAGAGACTGGGACAGGCCCTGGGAAAACATCAGTGAACAACAGAGATCTAATCCCCCTTCTGATGGGGTTTACACACCAACAGACAAGAAAGGCAGTGGTTAAGTTTAAAGCAGGTTTATTCTGTCTGCGTAGCCTCTGAACTATATGTAAAGTAAAGGGGGAGGAGATAGGAATGAATAATTGCTATAAGATATAATATTACAAATACGCAAACCAACTACTATTGGCCAACAAAATGAGGAAAACTCAATTCCAAATAAAGAAAATAGGACAAACATATGGCAGTGGTGACACTCTAACTGGATCTTAATGAAGAGATTGAACTTCATACAAAATTCTAGTCACAAAGCAGATTCTTAATAAATGCATATTGAATAAATGAGTCAATAATAAGACAAATATTCTAGGAGCACAATAGTGGAAGCATAAATAATTGAGATAGGAATGAACAGCCTATATGTGAATATTTTTTTGTTTTGTTAAGTGTCCTTCATGATACCCAAAGTTAGCCAATATAAAATTTTGAGAAGAAAATGAAACCAAGGCACTAATGGGAAATATACTTAAAGATAACAAATGGCCTCTATCTTATTCCAGAGAGGTTAGAGAAAGTGTCACTCGTAATTAAATATTACGCAAAGAAAAAATATTGTTTCCAAAAGGTGTGAAGACGCTCACCTGTTTTTCACATTTATCATTTGAGTTAATGGCAAATTAAGTCATTATTTTCACTACAAATGATGTTGATCAAACTCAAGATCTGACTTCTACTAGTAGTAGGAGCGTTTCTCGCTCAGTTGTGTCTGACTCTTTGCGACCCCATGGGCTGTAGCCAGCCAGACTCCTCTGTCCGTGGGATTCCCCAGGCAAGAATACTCTTAAGTAATCGGGTATTACATTACAAGATTGCCATTTCCTTCTCCAGAGGATCTTCCCAATCCAGGGATCAAAACCAGTTCTTCTGCATTGCAGACAGATTCTTTACTGTCTGAGCTATTTCAGCAGCATGTGATGGGTAAAAAATTGATAGGGGCCTCCTGCTTTCCTACATCTCCTTGAAATCAATTATAAATGTATTTAGGAGGAATAAGTATGAGAAAATAATTTATAGTACCTTCCTTTCTCAGCTGTATTAGCTGTGTCAAATGAGAAAAAAATATATAGAATCAATAAGAAGAGATCAAATATAAGGTAAGGAAGTCATGAGGCTTATTCCCAAGCATTTATCCATTCATTATTTCTTTCAAATCATGAGCACTCAGACCCTTTAAAGGGAAATCACTAACTTGGAGAGCAAAGAATTTCATCCTCAGATACTAAATCCATTGTCACATCAGATGAAGAACTCCCATTTGAATTGTATTATCCATGTACCATTTGGCAAGGGGAGTTACGTCTGCTAGAGCTGATTCACTCTTGGCAGGAAGCTGACTTGGATTGCTTTGTAAAAAAGAGCTATCCCTTCTTGGGAAGTAGATATCTTATGAATTTAGAGGCAAGCATTACATGAAAGCAAAAGTTAGAGCATGACTGTATACCACTGTAGGGCCTGTAACACCATCCCACTCACTTTCCTTCTTAATCTGTATGACATTACATACTCAAGAAAACCAAGATTTGGATGATTAATTGGGCTTCCCTGGTGGTTCAGATGGTAAAGAATCTGCCTGTAAAGTGGGGTACCCATACTCGATCCCTGGGTCAGGAAGATGCCCTGGAGCAGGAAATGGCAACCCACTCCAGTATCCTTGCCTGGAAAATTCCACAGACAGAGGAGCTTGGTGGGCTACGGTCCATGGGATCACAAAGAGCCAGACATGACTGAGCAACTAACACACACAAAGCTATGAAATCTAAAAGAAGCAGAAGTCAGACTTAAACTCAGTTCTCCTAGCTGCAAGCCCACACTTCTATCAACTCTATGGTTCCATGTCAGCATCCAATTCCATGAGCATCAGCTCTCTACCACCTCCTTTGGGCAGAAGCCATGCTGCTACTGCTAAGTCACTTCAGTCGTGTCCGACTCTGTGTGACCCCATAGACGGCAGCCCACCAGGCTCCCCCGTCCCTGGGATTCTCCAGGCAAGAACACTGGAGTGGGTTGCCATTTCCTTCTCCTAGGGCAGAAGCCATAGGTCTGCTGTTACCAAAGGACCAGAGCAATATTTGAGGACATAGATACTGGGGGACTAGTGCATGTTCTTACTTTGAACACTCTAAAGATGAGAAGCTGGCCAGAGCTTCCATGACAGTAAGGTGAGCAGAGATTGCTATAATGGGATCCTAGACTTCATCTCACAAGCGGACACCCATTTGTGAGTCTTCATGAGAGCCAAGTGGATCCTACTGAAGGAAGTCAGGCTGCAGTCATATTGAACAAATTATATTCAAGTGGGCTTCCTGGCAGGAGTCAATCAGCTTTAGCAGTCTGAAGCTGGAGTTGTACCATTAGATGATGAAGCTGAGGAAAGGAAAGAGGCAAGAGGCAATCTCATCTACAGATCACATCACTGATACTCTGGAGTGTTTCACTGGAAAAGCTTCATCAAGTAGATCTCAAAGGAACCCATGAAATAAACCTTAAGTAGTTGGAATTTGTGTACCTAGCACCCAGAGGCCATCAATGCCTGATTAACACTGCCCAATTTGAGTAAAGTGCATGGTGACCTTTAACATTCTACTCTCCTGCATTTCCAATCTGGAAAATACGGATATGAGTTAAGAGGATTGGAAGAGTGAGTAAGAAAAAAATGCAAAAGCTGACCACAACCCTCTCTAAACTGAAACTATGCAGGTCTAAAATCTGAGTTGTCAGTGGGGATGAGAAGAAGATTTAAACTGAAGCAGAAATTTAAGTTTTGATCTGAAAACACGGCTGACCTGTTCTGAGATCTAGCTTGAATAAGGTATGAGAGATGTGGCAAAGCTCGATGAAAAGGCAGTGGCAGGAAGAAAACAAATTTGGCTCCTTCTCTCATTTCACCAAGTCCAAATCTTTAAATAAACTGACAAAACATGCATTTTATTGCTAAATATTAAAATTTAAATCAAAGAAACATGATATGACTATTTTAGGAATTTTAAACAATTATAAAAATTAGGTATTGTAGAACCTGGCAAACAGTACATAATAAATCAGAACTGAATTATTATATAACCCTGTTTATATTACCATACTGTGAGTTACATAGAAGGGGCAATGAGTTCCATGGTTACTTTGTACCAAAATCAAAGTTTACACAAGTTATCTTGACTTCGTGATCCATGCTTTTTTCAGAACGCTGTGCTTGTCCTACTAAGGGTCTACTTGAAGAAAATTACTGTCTTAGGCTCTGGGATAATAGCAAAGGCAATACTTTCACATCCTACTCTTTGCCATGGTAGAAGATGATACCTTATCTGAAAAGATAATTTATTAAGTCTACAGTAGTAGTCTATATCAGGAGAAAAATGAGGTCTACATTAATGTTCTTGGTCCCAAATTATGTTCAGGAGGATGGAAACCTAAGAGGGAGCAAGAGTAAGGAAACATTTTCCTTTCCTGTTATGCAGAACAGGTTTTGGAAACTCTACTAGTGAAGGGGGGCCCAAAAGATCAGGGCAGAAAGGACCATTCAAATCAGGTCTGGTTCAAGAAAGTCTCCATGGAAGAAGTGATGAAACGTTAGTGTTCAATTTATCTGCATGGGGTTTAACAGGGTTATCTATTTGAAGCAAAACCATGACCGTACATAACATCGAAGCTCTCTGCAAATAGAGGGTACCATTTTTCAAGAATTGGAAATGAATTAGCATCATAGCTCTTCTGTTATTAAAAAGTCAGTGTTAGGGATGATAAAGTTCCCAGAGCAGTCAGTGTATCAGATACAATGTAGCTTTGACCAATTAATTCCACTGCTGTGTAAGGATCTGAAAATGAATAAAAACTTCAGGTTCAAAAGTGCTCATCACAGCCTTTACATAATCATGAAATATTTGCTAGCAACCCAAGCCCAATAATAAGTGGTTAATGAAGCTATGGCAAAGCTATTGTAGTGAGGCTACTGTGTAACTCACACTTTGGAATTTAGACAGCCCTCTAGGACATCACAGGCAGGTACCCAGTGAGAGGCAAGGATACTGGAGGGCACAAGCTCAAAGAGGGACAAGAGTTTCCCTCGTTGAGGTATTTGGTGCTTCCTGTGCGTGCTAAGTCACTTTAGTCACATCCAACCCATAGGTCACATCTGTGACCCTATGGACTGCAGCCTGCCAGCCTCCACTGTCCATGGGATTCTCCAGGCAAGAATACTGGAGTGGGTTGTCATTTCCTTTTCCAGGGGCTCTTCCTGACTCAGGGATCGAACCTGCGTCTCTTACATCTCCTGCATTGACGGGCATTGACAGTGGGTTCTTTACCATTAGTGCCACCTGGGCTTCCTACTAGGCCTTTAAAAAAATTATCTTGTATTGCAGTGTAGTTGATTAACAATGTTATGTTAGTTTCAGATGTACAACAAAGTGATTCAGTTATACATACACACATGCCTATTTTTTTTCAAATTCTTTTCCCAGTTAGGTTGTTATAGAATATTGAGCAGAGTTCCCTGTACTACACAGCAGGTCCTGGTTAGTTAAATCTATTTTAAATATAGTAGTATGTATACGTCAGTTCCAGACTCCCAGTGTATCTCTCCCTGCAGTCACTCCCCTTTGGTAACCATGAGCTTGTTTTCTAAGTCTGTGAGTCTGTTTTTGTTTTGTGAATAAGTTCATTTGTATTATTTTTTTAGATTCCACATATAAGCAATATCATATGATACTTGCCTTTCTCTACCTTACTTAGTATGAGAATCTCCAGGTCCATCCATTTTGCAGATGAATTATATTTATTGATGGAAAAGTTCAGAGGGAAAGAAATCTAGGCAATAACAAAGTACACAAAGATCTTCTAGAATAGAAGGAGAAGGGAATACTTTCTTCCACAATTCCCTCCTTTAAAAACTATTGATTTTATATGATATTATACATGTTTTAATGCAATTCTCCCAAATCATCCCCCCTTCCCTGTCCCACAGAGTCCAAAAGATTGTTCTATACATCTGTGTCTCTTTTGCTGTCTTGCATACAGGGTTGTCGTTACCATCTTTCTAAATTCCATATATATGTGTTAGTATACTGTATTGGTGTTTTTCTTTCTGGCTTACTTCACTCTGTATAATAGGCTCCAGCTGGGATGACCCAGAGGGATGGTATGGGAAGGGAGGGGGGTTCAGGATGGGGAACATGTATACACCCGTGGCAGATGCATGTTGATGTATGGCAAAACCAATACAATATTGTAAAGTAAAAAAAAATAATAATTTTTAAAAAGCTATTGATTTTAAAGAGGAAGATGTAAAATAGAAAATAAATTTCCATCTAAAATGAAACTAGTATGTAATTGTAATCAATTTTTGTACCTTCTAGACAGTAAAACAAATAGGCTAAATAAAGTTTGAGTGAACATTCATTCAATAAATTATGCTAAGATCTGAGATGGAGGGTACCACAATAAATAGGGAAGACCTCAAATTTCATTTGGTTTATTTTGAAGCCGTAAGTTCACACATTAATAAATGAATTGTAACTTATACATAATAGAATGTCACAGGGAGACAAAAGTTTAACTTAAGAATGATTGTGGGGAGAGGACACTATTTTGAATAAAACTAATCTAGGAAGTATAATCAGGAGTGACATTTAGAATAGGCATGAATTTTAGGATGAGACTGCAAATGAGACTGTAATTTGCCTCTGACTTTCTGTGTGATTTAAATTCTCAGAATTTCAGAGAGAAAAGATGAGAACCATCTAAAATGGTAAACAGATGGGCATGTTGGGGACTGAATTAGGCTAATAAGATTGGCTTTAGCAGGAATGAATTACTGAGGATAAAATGTAGCCCATGCCTTTGAGGAACCCTCGGGCTGGAATCCCTGCCCCTCTGATGACCATGAGTAGAGAAGAATGCAAGAGCGCTCATCAAGTACTTCAAATGTTGCTTTCCCGTTTCTTAATATGAACTCTCTGAAGTCAAGGGATGAATCTGATCCTTTTAACTGGCACATTATTGGTACCCAGTGAATAAACAAAAGAATCAGGATTAAATTTTGAAAGGAATTTTAGTATTTATATGCTATTTTGAAATAGAATATTTGCTGTCTTGTTTCTTTTTTTATTTATACAGTCTAATTAAAAAGATCAAAGAGATGAGATTATATCTGTGGTCTAGAATTGAATATATTCAAATATCTTGAATCCATGCCTTGTGAAAAGTCCTCTAACCAGAGACCTTCAATGTAGTTCCCCCATCAGGAACCATAAGGAAACTGAGACTTAGGAAGTTGAATTTCATAAAATCATGTGAGAGATTTGCTAAGAATTGAAGCCTGTTCTCCTCTGCTAAGCCACTGCCTGTTCTGTAAGATGGCACATTTATTTTCATGGTTTTCCTTTAAATTGTTTTGAATTTTCTATAAACACAATCATACCATCTGTGACTATCCATTGTTACATATTTTTTCCTTTTCCAATCCTTGTAAACTATACTTTTTTTCCTTGACTTATTGCAATGTTTATGATCTTTGGTAGAATGCTGAACAGAAATGGTTACAGAAATCCTGATTTTGTCTTTGCCAATCTCTGAAACAGAGCATTTGGCATTTTACCAATGAATCCAATGTTAACTGTACAGTTTTGTAGATAGTTTTTAATCAGAATAAGAACAATCCCTTCTATTCCTAGTTTACTAATGCTTTTTTTTTTTATCATGATGGGTGTTGGATTTTATTTAAAGCTTTCTTTGTAGTCATTGATTAATCATGTTTTCTCTTCCTTTGTTTTTGTTTATATAGTGTTTTACATTGATTTTCTAGTTTTAAACTAACACTGCATATTTATAAATTGGCTTTGTGTATTGTTACTGTTGTATACTACTAGATTTTATCCACTATAGTGTAGGATTTTTTGCATCTATGTTTATAGGACTTCCCTGGTGGCTAAGATAGTAAAAACATCTGCCTACAATGCAGAAGACCTGGGTTCAATCCCTGGGTTGGGAAGATCTCCTGGAGAAGGAAATGGCAACCCACTTCAGTATTCTTGCCTGGAAAATCCCATGGATGGAGGAGCCTGGAATCCCATGGATGGAGGAGCCTGGTGGGCTGCAGTCCATGGGTCGCAAAGAGTCAGACACGATTGAATGACTTCACTTTCACTTTCTTGTTTTACAGGAGAGTTTGGGCTATAATGTATTTTTGTAAGGTCTTGGATTCTAATCAAGATTATATGATGTTAATAAGGTAATTGTGAATGAATTGTTTTCTTCTTTCCAAAACACTGGAATAGTCTATGAAAGATTTCAGTAATATCTTTATTATATGCTTGGTAAAATTCACCAGTGAGTTCACTTAGACCTGGAATTTTCTTTGTGTGTGTCTGTCACATGTATTTGTCCACTTTCAAACTTTTTTTAAAAATTCAGGTATATCCTCTATATATTACAATGCATTGCATTTTATCTTTTTTTTTTTTTTACTCTGAGTGACAGTCCTGGGCTTTTTATAAAGGAACTTAACCATTCATGTTTATTAAGATCACTGATATGTTGAAAATTACTTTGCCATTTTATTTTATAGTTTTTAATTTTGGTCATTTTTTTCATTATCTGACTTCTTTCACCTTTCATTATTTTTTTACTAGATTAGTCTTCGTTCTCATTTTTGTGTCTAGTGATTTCTAAGTTAGACATAATCTATTCTTCATTGATTTCCCTTGAATTCTTAGTAGGAGTTTTCAATTTATAATTTTATGTAAATCTTACAAATTATCCTAAGTCTCTAAGCAATGTACAGAAAAAATGGTGAAGAGCACAGACTCTAGTGACCAAATTGAATTGGGTATGTAGCTATAATACCTGCCAGCTATGTAATCTTATGCAACTTACCTAGGCTCTCAGTATCTCAGTTTTCTCTTCTATAAAATATGGACAATAAGATGCTGATGGTTGCTTTTAGAATTAAATAAATTACAGTTGTTTAAAATATCTGTAAGTACTATATAATCTTAGCTATCTCCAGCTATCTTTCAAATATTTAGTGGGGATTTGAGGTACAGTTTTGGGGAAAAGTTTCAAATTATTATAGAATCTTTAATAGTATATCTTTCCTTTACTAGGAGTCTATTTTATCTTTTAAAAGAATTTCTTCTGAGTTGAATGATGCAATTTTGCTTTCCCACTTGTAGGAATTAAGTATAGGGATAATAATTTTTCTGAGTTTAGAATCTTAGGTTGAAAACAATTTTTTTCTCAGAAGTTTGAATAATTTATTGTTTTCTGGTATGCATTTTACAAATGAAAAATCTGATGTCAGTATGATATTCTTTATTTTCTACATAAACTGCATTTTTTCAGAAACTTTTGGGACTGAAAAAATTTTTAAAAAGACTTACCCTTAGGTTTCAAAAATAATACTAACATGTGTCTAACTGTTGTTAGACTCTTTTTTATTCCCATTGACACCAGCAAAACTTTTCAACCTAATCACTGACTGTTTCACAATTTATGTAATGAAAATTATCTTCCATTTATTTATTCTGTTATTTCTGTTTTTTGTTTTTTTCTTCCAATCCTGTGTCTCAATATAAGCATCTATATTTATTTGGTCATTTGTCTTAAACTAGATATCTGCTACTTGCAGATGGGTAGAGTATGAATGTGGAGAAGGCAATGGCACCCCACTCCAGTACTCTTGCCTGGAAAATCCCATGGATGGAGGAGCCTGGTAGGCTGTAGTCCATGGGGTCGCTAAGAGTCAGACACGACTGAGCGACTTCCCTTTCACTTTTCACTTTCATGCCTTGGAGAAGGAAATGGCAACCCACTCCAGTGTTCTTGCCTGGAGAATCCCAGGGATGGGGGAGCCTGGTGGGCTTCCGTCTATGGGGTCACACAGAGTCGGACACGACTGAAGCGACTTAGCAGCAGTAGCAGCAGCAGAGTATGAATGGGTGATAAGGAACAGGTGGGAATGAGAAGAAGAGTGTATGATGGGGGTGATCATATGTATTCTTAGACACTGAAAACCCCCCACTAGTACCCGAAGGCAGGGGCTACACAGCAGGATCCCTTGTTCTTCCATTCTCTATCTCTGTCTTTCTCTGTCTCCGTTCTCTATCTGAATTTCCTACTTTTCTCTCTGCTTTCTCAGGTTGTTTCTTTGCTCCCTCCCTCATTGAGCTATCACTGAAGGATCATGCCAGTCATGTGAATAGGGGCAGGTAGGGTTTATAGTACACTTCATCCTCTTAAATGTTTTATTTTTCCCTCTGCACATTCAATGACCTTTACTAGATCTTATCTGTCTTCTGGATAATGCTTTTTTATGTGGCATTAAATATTGTTTTCATTTTATTAAATGTTGTTGATGCACCAAGTAGTTTAAGTCCATTTGCTCATTTAATTTTCATAACATTCCAGTAAAGTAAGTTTATCTCTATTTTGAAATGAAATACCTTGAGAATGGAGGAGTTAAGAAAACTGCCAAAGATCACACAGTTTAAGAGAGGCAAGATCCAAGATTGGAACCTAGGTTTTTCTGATTCCAAAGACCATTGTTTTCCCTTCATGATAATGATTCAATCCACACTGTCATCTTGTACTTCTAAGAAGCAAATATTCATTGTGTGCATAATATAGGTTATATTCTGTGGTGTGTGCTAGGTATATCAGATCAGATCAGATCAGTCGCTCAGTCGTGTCCGACTCTTTGCGACCCCATGAATCACAGCAGGCCAGGCCTCCCTGTCCATCACCAACTCCCCGAGTTCACTCAGACTCTCGTCCATCGAGTCAGTGATGCCATCCAGCCATCTCATCCTCTGTTGTCCCCTTCTCCTCCTGCCCCCAATCCCGGTAGACAAAATAGACCTGGTGGTCCTTGTCCTAATGAATTTGCATTATTATGGAAGGACATGGTGGTTTTTAAAAGTAGAGAGGTGTCAAGTGTAATCAATGCAGTGAAAAAAAAGTTCAAGGTGCAGGGAGTGAAATTGAAAGGAGAATCTGTTTACTGTTGGATAGGCAAAGTAGCTTCCCACTGGTTCCATCCCCATGAGGGATGATTGTGTTAAAGGAGGCATGGATGAAAGGGAACACAGAGAAGAATATAGGGTGACTGAGCTGGCAAACTCTGACATCATTTCTTCTGTGCTAATCACCTTTGCTCTCTCCTTAGTCCTAACCTGGCTGCCTTCAGTATGGTTCTGTTCAGATCCTTTTGATTATTTAAAGACCATGCTCAACTCACACCACTGACAGAGAGGCATTCCGTATTGCTTCTAGTTAGAACTCTTCCTCTGCTCTGTCTTGTTGTTTAGTCGCGAAGTCATGTCCAACTGTTGGCAGTCCCATGCACTGTAGCCCATCAGGCTTCTTAGCCCATGGGATTTATCAGGTGAGAATACTGGAGTGGGTTGCCATTTCCTTCTCTCAACCCAAGGATCAAACCTGCATCTCCTGCATTGGCAGGTGGATTCTTTACTCTGAGCCACCAGGCAAGCCCTCCTCTTTCCTGTATTTTGAATCTATTATATTTTCCTGCTTGACTATATGTCATAGTTTATCTTGTCTTAAAGTTAATTACATGTTTGTTTCATGCACTAGATATTAAGTTGTTGAAAACCAAAGAATTACTTTTGCATCTATCACAGAACTTAGCACATAGTGACATAGTGGACTTTTAAAATTTATCACAATTGTCCTGGGTAAAGTATTACATATTTTGTAGCTTGGACAGACAGATATGACAAAACAAAATATATAAGGCCTTGTATACTACTGACCTTCAATAGCAGTTCTCAAACTTGAGTGTATGTCAGAATTACATTGAGGTCTTATTATAAGAGATCTGTTGGAGTCCATCCCCTAAATTCTGTTTTAGTTGGTTTGTGGGTGGAGATCATGAATTAGCATTTCTAGCAAGTTCTCACTTGATGCTGATGGTCCTTGAACTGCCAGCCACATATGGAAACTATTGCTCTGGAAAATTTTCCAAGCAGAAGGGCCACATTCTTTCCTTTCAGAAATGATAGAGCTATCTGTAAGTCTTTGAACTATGGCATGTACTTATAAAAACAATAGTTGAAAGAATGTAAGTAAGAGAGATTTGAAATTCTGTCCTCATTATGCATGATCTTGGACAAAACTCACTAAGCTTTAGAATCCTTTTCTTTTAAAAACTGAATCAGTAAACCTACATAGTGGGCTGAAAATATAAGCTAAATGAATGTTACAATATGAGGCATGTTCTAAATTCTGGGTAAATTGCAGTATTGCCCAGTGAAATTGAAACCAAGGCAACACTACTCAAGAAATCTCAGCTATTTCCACATTGCATCTAATCATTTTTATTTCTGTACTGCCTTATTTTCAGTTTTCTCAGCTTCCATTCCACTGAATTTTGAATTTCCAATTTTATTCTGCGATTTATGTATTTTTTAAATTTTCTTTCTTTTTCTCTTTTTAACTCTTCTGTTCTCCATTCCTTTCCTTCTTTGCAATTCCATGGACCATAGCCTGCCAGGCTCCTCTGTTCATGGGATTCTCTAGGCAAGGATACTGAAGTGGGTTGCCATGCCATCCTCCAGAGGATCTTCCTGACCCAGGGATTGAACCCACATCTCTTATGTCTCCTGCATTGGCAGGTGGGTTCTTTACCGCTAGTACCACATGCACTCACTTTTTTAAAAATATGTCTCACATTTTCCATTGGAGTCTGTATTCTTTGAGATCATTACCGGTGAATACTATAAAAAAACTGTATAAGTAATTAGAAGATTATTACTGTATACTAATTAGGAGAAATCTTCATGTAGATTGTTGAAAAGAACCATATACATATACATACAACCATATACCACTGACCCTTGAATGACATGGGGGTTAAAGGCACTAACCCCTCCACTCAGTTTAAAATCTAAGTATAACTTATAGTTGGCCGTCTGTAACTACAATTCCATATCCATGGATTCAACCAACTGTGTATCATGTAGTACTGTATTATTTCCTATTTTAAGAAATTTGCATAGAAATTGACCCACAGAGGTCTAATCCCTTTATTTCAAGGGTCAAATGTATCCCAAATCTTTAAATCACTGGTGATTAAATATTTAACATTTTGATTAGGCCTGACATTTTTAGATCATTAAAAAGTATAATTGAGACATATCCTAATAGCTGCCTATTTCCTTTCTTTATTTCTCAGAATTGTTCCTATTTCCTTTTCTGATTTAAAAACATATGAATCTGTCTGAGGTCCAATGGGGTATTTTGCAAAGGATTTTTAGGTTAGAAATAGGTGTTTATTCTTTTCAGTTCTATGCGATTATTGTGTCAGTGAACATGAGAAATGTGTAAGTAGAGCATAGAGTGAGAGAGAAAAAACAAAATTCTTGGTTTTATTGCTTAGTCACTCAGTCATGTCCAACTCTTTTGTGACCCCTTGGACTGTAGTCCATGAGGCTCCTCTGTTCATGGGATTTTCTGGGCAAGAATACTGGAGTGGGTTGCCATTTCTTTCTCCAGGGCATCTCCCTGACCCAAGGATCAAACCTGCGTCTCCAAGATTCCTGTATTGCAGACAGATTCTTTACCATTGAGTCAACAGGGAATGATACAAAAGAACTTAGTCACAAAACAGAAATAGACTCATAGACATAGAAAATCAGCTTAGGGTTACCAAAGGAGGTGAGGGGGATAAATTAGCAGTTTGAGATTAACAGATACAAATATCTATACATAAAATAGATAAACAACAAGGACCTACTGTATAGTACAGGGAATTATACACAATGTCTTTTAACAAACTGTAATGGAAAGTAATCTGAAAAATGTATATACACACACATATGTGTATACATATATATATATATATATACACACACACATGAATCACTGTTATACACTTGAAACTAAAACATTGTAAATCAACTATAATAAGAATAAATAAACAAAATAAGTGGTATAAGTGAGTTCCCTGTTTAAATTTTAAACCAGAAAAGATTTTTAGATTGTGCCTTCTCCAACCCCAAATTTATTTAGATCAGAAAGTCAAAGCTGAGACAGCGATTATAAATTACACAGGTCAAATAAATTTAGGTTTCTACCCTATTCAGTTGGTCACCAACTGCTTTGAAGTGTTAACATGTTGTAATTTTAGCTCTGAAAGTGGTTACTTGATGTTCTGGACACAACATTTGGAAGAACAGCTTGGGTCAAGAGCGAACCCTTGGATCATTCAATCGTGGACACAATGGAGGCAGTGAGAGTTCCCAGAAGATCCATTCTGTCCTTGGAGAAGGGAGGAGGTGTTGGAAATGGAAAACAATTGATGATCTCTCTGGTTAGTGGCAAGCTTTGGCAAAAGTGATTTCTTTAGTTGGCACCAGATGGCAGTGATTAAAAGCTTACATTCTTTTAATTACTCTGTAACTCTTTTCCTAGTTAAACTCATTGAGTTGCTTGCACATTAGTACTCAGCTTGGGCTGTAAGGGTAATAAAATTCAGTGTTCATTCATTTTATTAAGACCTCAGAAGATTTTATCCTTTGAACTTAAAGACCAAATAACACTAGAACTGGTATTACATATTATATATAGATATAGATACATAAAATCATGAATAAGGCCTTTTAGAGGTAACTACTTTTATGCCCTATCCCATAAGGAGCCCATAAGCTTTTTCTTTATCCTTCTCTTTGAGGATTTAAAAAATAAATCTAAATGTATTCTTTTCCTTAAATAATTTAGAAAGGCAATGAAAGATTTATTTTGAAAATCAGTATCCAGATTATAGAGGAAATTAAATATAGCTCACTAAATTATATGTATGTGCATGCACATAAAGGCACAAGCATATGTAACTATATGCCTGCAATGTTTAATTACCAATTTTTCCCCTATCAGTTCAGTCAGTTCAGTTAAGTCACTCAGTCGTGTCCGACTCTTTGTAACCCCATGAATCGCAGCACGCCAGGCCTCCCTGTCCATCACCAACTCCTGGAGTTCACCCAGACTCATGTCCATCGAGTCGGTGATGCCATCCAGCCATCTCATCCTCTGTCGTCCCCTTCTCCTCCTGCCCCCAATCCCTCCCAGCATCAGAGTCCCTTCCAATGAGTCAACTCTTCGCATGAGGTGGCCAAAGTACTGGAGTTTCAGCTTTAGCATCATTCCTTCCAAAGAAATCCCAGGGCTAATCTCCTTTAGAATGGACTGGTTAGATCTCCTTGCAGTCCAAGGCTAGCTAGTATTAACAGGGTTAATAACTCTTTTCAGCTAGATATTGCTTTTGTTTACTTTCTAGCTTGTTTGGTTTTGGGTGTTTGTGTACCATCTTTCTTTTTGCTTCAGATCCCTTCCAGTCCACACACAAAAAAATGTCCTTTTTATCCATAGTTCGTGTAGTAATTATAGGTCTCTGCACTGACTGTTACCTCTGCCTCAAAATCTCTTCTCACAGATAGGCATAAGTAACTTTTCTCAATACCTTTAAGTTTTTGTTCAAGATTCTGCTTTTAAATCTCCAGCTTGAGCAACAAGATGAAGAAGCAATTAAACCATCACTTTTAAATTCCTTTTCATTTTCATTGCATTGTAGACTCATCCTGAAGTTCAAAGCAGTCCATAAGTAAATGAGTCAGAGAGAGTCCTGCATGCATTTTGCTTGCGTGCAATTAAGCTGTGTGACTAAACAGTATACAGAGCTGAATGATGGACGTTACAGTGGGTGTGATTTGGGAGAGGATTCAGAGTTCAATTTGTTTGCTCTTATAGTCAAAGGAATACATTTTTAGTTTGGAACAGAACATATAATGAGGAGCCAAGAACAAGTGGGCTTCCCAAGTGGCAGAGTGATAAAGAATGCAGGAGGTACAAGAGACGTGGGTTTAATCCATGGGTCAGGAAGATCCCTGGAGTAAGAAATGGCAACCCCTTCCAGTATTCGTGCCTGGAAAATTCCATGGACAAAGGAGTCTAGCAGGGTACAGTACATGCAGTTGCAAAGAGTCAAACTTGACTGAGCATAACACCCACACACAGCAGAGCACAAGAACAATCAGGTAATACATTCAGCAGAGAGTGAAAATTCATCAGCCTTTTTTTCATCTGATAAACATTTGTGGGGCCAACATTCTGTGCTTGATACCAGGGTTGATAAAATAAGGTACATACTGAAAGAGCCTAGCGCTCAGAGAGGGATTCAGACAGGAAAACAGGTAAGGCCCAGAGTAGTGTGAGCCATGGAAAATGGTGTGATAATTTTTAACTGGGTGTTAGTTGGGAGGGTGAGAAAGTAAATGAGGTTAGAAAAGACTTCAGAGAAGAAGTAGCCTAATTTGATATAGGCTACTATATCAAGATATAGTAGGATTTTACTACTATAAAGATATACAAGGATTTTCTAAGTAGACAAGTAGAGGGAGACCTATCCAGGGAAAGGAGAATCATAAACAAAAATATGAAGACTTGAGAATGTCAGTCTTACATTCAGATGGTATTTGTTAAGTTTGCAACTTATCCTCATCCCTCCCCCTTCAGAAAATATAACTCAAAATGGAAGTGATTCTCCCTCTGGGGCACTGACCAATTTTACAAATTTTTAATGACTAAAGGTAGTCAGTCTCAAGTCATGTATAAAACTTTCAAAAGGAATTTGGACACATACACATTTTTCACGACACATATTACTGTTCAACGCAGGAGCCCTTACTGCAAAAGGTCATCATTGTAGTTTCCTAAATATGAATATCTCTGAAGTCTTAATGAGGGCAACATTTAATTCCTTCATTTTGGTTGCTATGCACAGGACGGCAAGGAAAGCTTAACATCATCCTCAAATCATGGGAAACCATAAACTAATGTTAAAACCTATGAATTTCTTGGTCTAGATTCCAGTGATATTCTCAAGGGATCTTTGAGTTCAGAAGTACATGGTTCACATTGCTCTTTATTTATCTGGAGGAACTATATTTTTACCAATTTTAAACGCTGTATCCTCATATTTGGAAAGAAGAACAGTAAGGCTATTATTGATGTGAAAGAAATGATCCTTGGGTTTTCTGTAGCTTCCATCATTCCATTAGTGACACAGAGCAAGCCCATATTGATTGAGGATTGGTGTGAGCAGACTAAATCTGTTCGAAAGTGTGTGGTCTATCTTCCCAAATTCCTAGGCTTCAAGTTGAAAATTCATTTTGCTTTACTCCCTTCCTTTACTTTTCTAAACAAAACTTGACTCTTTTTTTTTCTTTCCTGAATTGTTTATACTCAGACTACTCAATATTTAAAATATTATGTAAGATATAACAGTAAAACTGTAAGATGACAGCATTTACTCTGATTTGTCTGTCATTTTTCAACACAAATGCTAATTTAAAACACCACCCTTATCCTACTGCTAAGAAAAAAAAAAAAAAAATGCAAGGACAGTAAAGACCTAAAGCAGTGAAGGCTTAACTATGGAGAAGTAGAAAGGACTGTTTTGGGGAATCAGATGATGTGGTTGGTCTCCCAGGATTCTTGCCCTTTTTTGAGCATGTTGAAAGTCCTTAACTTCAGTTTTCTTAAGCAAAAATTATGTCTGATTATTACTCAACTAACTCTGTACTCATGAAATCAGCTAAAGCATTTATGAAAACACCAATGGCCTTTGATGTGACAGTGGAACTTGATATGTTTTGGGGTAACTTTTTTTTTTTGATAATCATTGAAAAATTTTTTTGTTGTTTTTGTTTTTGTTGTTTGTTTGTTATTTTATTTTATTTTAAATTTACAATATTGTATTGGTTTTGCCATGTATCAAAATGAATCTGCCACAGGTATACATGTGTTCCCCATCCTGGACCTTCCTCGCTCCTCCCTCCCCACACCATCCCTCTGGGTTGTCCCAGTGCACCAGCCCCAAGTATCCAGTATCATGCCTCGAACCTGGACTGGCAACTCTTTTCATATATGACATTATACATGTTTCAATGCCATTCTCCCAAATCATCCCACCCTCTCCCTCTCCCACAGAGTCCAAAGACTGTTTTAAAAGGTTTCATCAGAATATCTCTACATAGGAAAGTGCAAAATTTTTTACTAATTTCTCATCTCTCCCTTTTAGGAATTTTATCCTCTAGCATATTCATGCTGCTGCTGCTGCTAAGTCTCTTCAGTCGTGTCCGACTCTGTGAGACCATAGACGGCAGCCCACCAGGCTCCCCGTCTCTGGGATTCTCCAGGCAAGAACACTGGAGTGGGTTGCCATTTCCTTCTCCAATGCATGAAAGTGAAAAGTGAAAAGTGAAATTGAAGGCGTGCAGTCGTGTCTGACTCTTAGCGACCCCATGGACTGCAGCCTACCAGGCTCCTCCGTCCATGGGATTTTCTAGGCAAGAGTACTGGAGTGGGGTGCCATTGCCTAGTTAAAATGCCTTTTCATATATAATTACCTTCTATGATGTCCACTGATCCTTATGTGTGTGTAGTCTTCTAAATAGTTGTTATGAACTGGGTTTTCCTTCCTAATTTGTGCTGTTCTTTAGGCCTGGGATAAAGCAGAATAATTTTTAAAGACCAGTCAGACAGGAAAGAAACAAGATAAAAAGTTAAGGGAATTTTATTTATGAATAGCAACATGTGAAGTAATTGGAAGTGGGTAGTATAAAAAGAATAGGCTTAGAGATAATGAAGTGCATTTTCACTCAAATATGAAAAATAATGAAGAGTGAGTACAGTGTGACTATTAGGCTGTATATAAGCTGTATTTTTTCTTTGACCTGTTTTGCTATATCCTCTGTTCTTAGAATAATGCCTATGAAAAACTAAGCACTCAATAGATATTTTTTGGATAACAATAAATGAATAACATTTGAAGTTCAAAATTATAAATGCAAACATATTTTTATAAGAGCAATATTTTCATTACAAAATGCTTGCATGTACAATAAATATAAGTAAAGGAATAAAATTATCATTGGCCTTATGTATACTTGAATTTTACATTAATAGATTACAGGCTATTATCTATATTATCAATGAGTAATAAATAATTGACCATGCATAAAGCCATTACTAATATAGGCTGTAAAATTTTATATGATTATTGCATTAACTGTAGTAATTACTACTAATTATAATGATTTTCTTGAAAGTCAACATTTTGTGTTAAATGAAAGTTTAGTCACAATGAAACATGTTACACAAATCCATTCACATTTTTACAATGCAATTAAATGTTAAAAAACTTCTGGAAAACTATAATATAAAAAATTAATCACAGTATTTACTAGAGAAAAGAAGAGCATTGGGAAACAAATATAATAAAATCCGTGTCCACTTTATATTCTCTGGTATAACATTAAATTTACATTCTTGCAATTACACTACCATATAAAATTTAGGCTTATAAATAAAATCAAGGCCTGGCCATTTGCAAAGTGACATTAAATAGACAGTTCCTTTGCCTGTCTGATGAAAGGGGGGGGGAAAAGGAAAATATAGAGTGAAAATTGTTAGTAAGAAATAATTAAAATAATCACAGGAACATAATGTATTTTAAAATTTTGTAATAGAACACTTTGTGCCATGTATGTAAATACTTTTTTAAAATCATCATAAAATGTAAGATTGTCATGAAAATTTTACATTATAAAATTTAACTTGAAGAAGTAAAAAACTAAACAGACCAATAGGCATTTAGAAATGAAAAGATAAAGGCAGGCAAAGACTTGACACAAAAAAGAAAACTAGGCTCAAATTATTTCACTAGCAAGGTTTATCAACTTACTTATTAACATATAACTTCTGAGTTGTTTTCATTGTTAGCCAGTATAGGAGATGTGAATCTAGTTTTCAATGTAGCTTTCTCATTTATTCTGTGAATCTAGCAAGATCATTATTCTAAAAAGTCAGATCACATAGAAAAAATAAAAACAAATTTTACCATGAAGATGGATTAATATAAATATCCAAAAATATGCTCAAGAATTACATATTTAAAGTATGCCATGATTAAGTAGACTTATTCAAGACGATATGAATTAGGAAAATTGTTGATTCAATTCTCTATTTCAAAAACGTGAAAGCAGTGAATATATGATATATGTCAAAAGGGATTTGATAAAATTCAACACTGACTTAAGAAAAAATTTTAAACCATTAGCAAACTAAAAATAAGAGAAACTGCCTTACCTGATAAAAAATATCTATAATAATACTACAGGGATTCATAATAAAGAATGAAACTCAGTTGCTATATCTGCTATTATTTATTCAATATTGCACTAGAGGACCTAATTAAAGTACAGGTAAGAAAAATAAATAAGCAATATTAATAATGAAAAGTATCTGAGACCTTGCTGTGAATTGCAGGTAATGAGACTTTCTATACCAAAAATTCAAACTCAAAAACTTTTAGAACTAATAACCTAGTTTGCTTGGTTGGCAGGACACAAAATTGTATACACAAATCAGTAGTCTTCATTTAATATAGTAACATACAATTTAAAAATATAAATGAAAGATGGTTAGAGGCATAATACAGGAAGCTGCAATATACCCAGGAACAAACCTAATAAGAAATGAAGACGGATTTTAAATTACTTATAAGTTTTAACTTTAGGAGATAAAGAAACAATAAATAAAGCAAGAAACATGTTTCTGGATGAGAATGCTCAAAATATTATATAAGTCTTTTTAAAATGATCCTATAAACTCTAGTATAACCTCAATGAAAACAAAACAGATTTCTAATACAGTTTTAAATAAGTTTTGATAAGCTGTTTCTAAAGATCACCCAAAATCAGGACATGGAAGCAACCTAGATGTCCATCAGCAGATGAATGGATAAAAAAGCTGGGGTACATATACACAATGGAGTATTACTCAGCCATTAAAAATAATGTGGCTTCCCTGGTGGCTCAGAGCTTAAAGCGTCTGCCTGGAATGTGGTAGACCTGGGTTCGATCCCTGGGTCGGGAAGATCCCCTGGAGAAGGAAATGGCAACCCACTCCAGTACTCTTGCCTTGAGAATCCCATGGAGAGAGGAGCCTGGTAGGCTACAGTCCATGGGGTCGCAAAGAGTCAGACATGACTGAGCGACTTCACTTTCACTTTCTTAAAAAGAATACATTTGAATTAGTTCTAATGAGGTGGATGAAACTGGAGCCTATTATACAGAGTGAAGTAAGCCAGAAAGAAAAACACCAATACAGTATACTAACGCATATATATGGAATTTAGAAAGATGGTAACGATAACCCTGTATGCGAGACAGCAAAAGAAACACAGATGTATAGAACAGTCTTTTGGACTCTGTGGGAGAGGGAGAGGGTGGGATGATTTGGGAGAATGGCATTGAAACATGTACAATATCATATATGAAACGAATCGCCAGTCCACGTTCGATGCATGATACAGGATGCTTGGGGCTGGTGCACTGGGATGACCCAGAGGGATGGTACAGGGAGGGAGGTGGGAGGAGGGTTCAGGATGGGGAACACATGTATACCTGTGGTGGATTCATGTTGATGTATGGCAAAACCAATACAATATTGTAAAGCAATTAACCTCCAATTAAAATAAATAAATTTATATTAAAAAAGAAAAAAATTAATATAAAGGCAAAGAGAAATTTTGAAATAAAGCTAAAAGGAATTTGCTTTTCCAGTATTTGAAATGCAACAAAAATTAGGCTAATTAAAACCAAATATGCACAGTTTCCTTCCTTTATTATATATATATATATACATTATATATACAAGAATTATATATACAAGAATAAATACAAGATAGATAATTATGTATGTAAGATAAAGCTGACATTTCAAACCTGTGGGGAAAAGAGGACCTATTTGGTAAATTACTTTTAGATATTTGATGTCATGTAGAAAACCACAAAGATATACATCATACCAAAAGCTAAATAAAGTGAAAGTCGCAGCCGACTCTTTGCGACCACATGGGCTATATAGACTGTATGTAGCATGGAATATATACATGCTACATATATATAGCATGGAATTCTCCAAGCCAGAATACTGGAGTGGGTAGGTGTTCCCTTCTCCAGGGGATCTTCCTAAGAATACTGGAGTGGGTAGCCTTTCCTTCTCCAGGGGATCTTCCTGACCCAGGAATCGAGCCTGGTTCTCGAGCATTACAAATGGATTCTTTACCAACTGAGCTACCAAGTAGTATCCAATAGATTAAAGAAGTATATGTGAAAATAAACAAGCAAACAATAGTATGTATTATTATATTATTTATATAATTATATTATATATAATTTTATTATTATAAATAATATTATTCATATAATAATATTATTATATTTTCATTATATTATTTATATAATTTTGGAATGGAAAACATTTTTCCCACATCAACTTTCTCTAAAAGAAAATGCTGATACGAAGTTATAAAAACATAAAAGCTTTATACAGCAAAAGACATTATAGTGAAAGTTAAAAGACAAGTGAAAATCTGAACAAAAATATTTAACAAAGAAATGATTGATACCTGGAATAAAAAGCTTAAACAAATTGATATGTTTAAAAAACTTATAGTAACATGGGCAAAAAATGTGCACAGGCAATTCAAAGAAGATATAAAAATACAAACACGAAAAATAGGCAATTTCTGTGGTAAAAAGAAAAATGTAAGCTAAATAACAGTGAAATACTAGTGGGATATTGTTTTTGTTCACTTGATATCCAAGAAAAAGCTTAAAAAATCAGGTTTAGATAAAGGTATGAAAAATGTGATTTATTATCAACTCTTTGTGATAGGTTAAGTGAATGTTATTTAGAAGTTCAGTGGTTATTATGTACAATAATTTAAAATACGTATATATTAAAATATTGTCATGTACATTTTTGGTTTTTACTGCAGCATTATTTATAATAACAAATATTGGAAACAATCCACATGTTCTTCAGAAGTTGTTTAATTATAATATAGCTTTATTAAGGAACACTCTGCAGGTATTGAGAAAATAAAATAGAACTGTACGTACTAACATAGAAAGTTCACCAAACACACTGGTCTGGAAAAACTATTCTGTTTTGAATTCTACTCTGATTTAACTTTTGTTTCACATAGTATCTTAATCAAGATTATTGTATTCTTGTTATGCCCAGTTTAAGATAACATAAATTGGTTTTCATATGCTAGCTGAAGATTTAACTTTCCTTTTACCCTCTTCCATTTTTCTTTTTCTTTTTTTTTAATTAATTTTATTTTATTTTTAAACTTTACAATATTGTATTAGTTTTGCCAAACATCGAAATGAATCTGCCACAGGTATACCCGTGCTCCCCATCCTGAACCCTCCTCCCTCCTCCCTCCCCATACCATCCCTCTGGGTCGTCCCAGTGCACCAGCCCCAAGCATCCAGTATTGTGCATCGAACCTGGACTGGCGACTCGTTTCATACATGATATTATACATGTTTCAATGCCATTCTCCCAAATCTCCCCACCATCTCCCTCTCCCACAGAGTCCATAAGACTGATCTATACATCAGCGTCTCTTTTGCTGTCTCATACACAGGGTTATTGTTACCATCTTTCTAAATTCCATATATATATATGTGTTAGTATACTGTATTGGTGTTTTTCTTTCTGGTTTACTTCACTCTGTATAATAGGTTCCAGTTTCATCTACCTCATTAGAACTGATTCAAATGTATTCTTTTTAATCCATTTTTCATTCATTTTTACTCTTGCACATTTACCTAGGATTTTGTTGATGTAACCTGTGATTTGAGAGCAATATTATTCTTGCCATCCAGTCACTAAGTCTTGTCCGACTCTTTGAGATCCCATGGACTACAGCCCACTAGGCTTCCCTGTCCTTTCCTATCTCCAGGAGTTTGCTCAAATTCATGTATATTGAGTAAGTGATGGTATCTAACCGTCTCATCCTCTGCTCCCCTCTTCTGCTTCTGCCTTCAATCTTGCCCAGCACCAGCGTCTTTTATTAATATTAATATGTCCCAATACTTTTTGGCTTCCCAGGTGGTACTAGTGGTAAAGAACTCACCTGCCAAATGCAGGAGACATAAGAGACACGGGTTTGATCCTCAGATCAAGAGATCCTCTGGAGGAGGGCATGGCAACCCACTCCAGTATTCTTGCCTGGAGAATCCCATGGACAGAGGAACCTGGCAAGCTACAGTCAATAGGGTCGCAAAGAGTTGGACACGACTGAAGTGACTTAGCATGCATACACTAATACTTTCAAAGAATATTTCCAATAATTGTTTATAATTAGCTCTGCTCAATGGATTTCAATAGTATCTTTCCACCAGTCCTTTTTGCTTCTTGTCTTTTAACTCCAGTTTTTCCATTCTTTATTTTTTTTAATTCAGCATCCAGTTAATCAATTTCATTTTCATATAATAATTTGTGAACTGATTCTTAGAGGTATAATGACTCAGCATTTGCATATCTGTGGCATTTTGTCCTAATTCCTTTTTTCAGTATAGAATTTTTAGTGTACAAGTTTTTTTTTTTTCCTTAACTCTATAGATATCTTTTTCTTTGCTTTGTGTTAGGAAGGGAAGTCTGAAGCTAGTTTCATTTTTTATATATTTTCTTTTGTATTCTTTGATTTTTAAGTCACCAGAGTATTTCTTGATCATTTTTCATTAATTTGTTAAAAAATTTATATTTATGGAACAAAATGTTACTCAGAAATAGTAAAAATAATGAACTATTGCTATACTTAGTAATATAGATATATCTTAACAGGACTAATGTCAAGTGAAAGAAGCCAAATAGGATTTATTTAAATGAAATTCAAGAACAGGCAAAGCTAATCCATGTAATGATGTTGGCTTGAGGGCACCTTCTGGGGACATGCAAATACTGTACACTTGAACCAGAAGGTATTTACATAGATGTACACAAATGTAACAGATTATTCTCTACACTTAAGATTTGGGAAATTGACTGGATAAATTACATCTGCTTTCTTAGATGCCTTTTGAATTTTGGAAATAAGGCATAAATTTAGATGTGATTTGCCTACCAATTTATTGGGGGACCCAAAAGAATGCCAGATTACAAGAGCAACTCATCACAGGTAATTACTCTCCAGCTGATTCCAGCTATAGCAAATACTCTCATCCACTTTTGCTCATCTGAACCTGCATGCCCAATATTTTTCCAAGCGTCAACAGCAGAAAAGGAAGCTATATATTGTTTGACAAGTTTATGAAGCAAAATCTCCTAGGGTTTTGAAGCAGATGTATAACCTCTTGGGTAAGGAAGAGTTTTCCTTTTCCAAGTACTGCTTGGATTGCTATTAGGCCTGGCAGAATGTAGAGTGTGTTTGTGTATGTGTGTGTCTGTGTGTGTGTGTCTGTGTGTGTGTCTGTGTGTGTGTATGTGCACATGTGCACACTAAGTCACTACAGCCGTGTCCAACTCTTAATGACACTATGAACTGTAGCCCGCCACGATCTTCCATCCATGGGGATTCTCCAGGCAAGAATTCTGGAATGGGTTGCCATGCCCTCCTCCAGGAGATCTTCCCAACCCAGGGACTGAACCCACATCCCTTATGTCTCCTTCATTGGCAGGCAGGTTCTTTACAACTAGTGCCATCTGAAACACCCCAGAGCCTAGAGTAGGTGCAAAAAAACAGTGACTCCCATCCCAAACTAACCTGGCCTGTTTGTGTAGAGACTAGAAGCTGGGAATGATTTTTACATTTTTTAAAGTTTGAAAAAAATAAAAAGAGTAATATTTTATGCCAAAATTACATCAAATTCAAATCATAGTATCTGTCAATAAAGTTTTATTAGAACATAGTCATACTTATTTGTTTACCTGTGGTCTTGCGGTTGCTTTCACACTCTCACAGCAGGCATGAGCTGAAGTTACAGACAGTGTATCTGTTTATGTGTCCACAAGTTTCTCTCTTAAAAACTGGAGGGGAGTTTGGGGGACAATGCATACATGTATATCTATGGCTGAGTCCCTTCACTGTTCATCTAAAACTATCACAACATTGTTAATCGTCTATACCCCAATACAAAATAAAAAGTTTAAGCAAAAAGAATTAAAATAAAATTTATTTATGCAACAACAAAAAAAAACTGACCTATTTATTTCCATTGTCAAGTGCACAATCTTTCATTTCAGCAACTAGTCCTGAGCCCCAAGTAGCCCCAGGTATTATGTTCTTGCGGGACCAGTCAGCTAACTAGGAGCAGGTTGACTATAATTGGCCCCAATCATGGAAGAGGTAGTTTTCAGTGGAAGGAGCATTTAACTGTTTTTTGAATTGCATTCCCGGTTCCTTTTATTTCTAACAATGCTATAATTCAAGGACCTACTTGCTTTTTATAGTATCATGGTCTCTCATACGTGGTGAATTACATAGTTTTATTTTTTCAACATATTCAGTGAGTGGTTTTTCAAAAGGTATTGAATGAAAACATTCTATAACCTAACCCATCCTCCTGCAGGAGCTGGTTTGTATAATAGTGGAATGAGATATTAAAGACCAATTATGGTGCTAGCTGAAAAAACACCTTCCTTCCTTCTAGACACAGTATGCTAAGTCACTTCAGTCGTGTCTGACTCTGTGCGACCCCATAGATGGCAGCCCACCAGGCTCCCCCGTCCCTGGGATTCTCCAGGCAAGAACACTAGAGTGAGTTGCCAGTTCCTTCTCCAATGCATGAAAGTGAAAAGTGAAAGTGAAGTCGCTCAGTCGTGAACAACCCTCAGCAACCCCATGGACTGCAGTCTACCAGGCTCCTCCATCCATGGCATTTTCCAGGCAAGAGTACTGGAGTGTGTTGCTCAGATAAATCATGAGAGAGGTGAGTAAGAGGTAGAGTTGGCAACTGCATCTCTCATCATTCCTTCTAATTAACCACTTGTGTACGTTTTACTTTTCACCCTTGCTTACACTGATTTGTGGATTATAATGCCAAGGGAAGAAGGCACACATCAGCGGATCCAATAACAGCTCCATATTTCCTGATTGGCTAAGTCAGGCCCCTCATATTACTAAGAAAGCAAGCTAAAACAGGGATTCTGAAGTTGACTAGGGTGATTGAGTCTGGCTCAAATGGAGTTGTTGCTAACTCAGAGTATGACTAGTATATAAGAATTCCGTGGAACACAGATCACCTCCTAGTATTGAAAGTGAAAGTGCAAGTCGCTCAGTCTTACCCAGATCTTTGCAACCCTGTGGACTGTACAATCCATGGATTTCTCTAGGCCAGAATACTGAGGTGGGTAGTCTTTCCGTTCTCCAGGGGATTGTCCCAACCCAGGGATCAAACCCAGGTCTCCCGCATTGCAGGCAGATTCTTTTCCAGCTGAGCCACAAGGGAAGCCTCCTAGTATTACTGGTGTTAAAATTTAATGGTAAACAACATCAGTCCTATATTGTGAGAACTCCCAGGATTCAGTCCCATTAGGCATAAAGATTTTAGTCACTAAACCACAGGCTGTCTCTGCAGAACCAAAGTACTCACTGAACTTGAAAAATATAAGGAGAAAGTGCATGAAGAGAAGTGCCATAAATATATTACAATATAGTTGACAACTGCACATTTAAGTAGTATAGCATTAGCTATATTTCCTTCCTTTATGGGTTTATGACATAGCTATATAATTTAACTAATGTATTCATTTGCTTTCAACCCCCTGCAGCTATGTGTTTATATGATGGTGGTAGTTACAAGATATCATGATAAAATCATGAAAAACTACCTATAGGAGAAGTACATATTGCCAGGAAATGTCGAACTTGTAGCAAGGTAGAATATCTCAAGATAATTTTGAAATATCTTTCCTTGTGGAGCAATTTTATCAAGGGTAAACATTTCTTTTAATTGTAGTTTGGAAAGAATTGTATGTTTTTCTTCAAAGAAGTGAACACTACTGATATTTGTTAATTTAACTGCTCAGCATCAAACATCCTTTCTATCTCATTTGAAGCTCTAAACAGATGGGAGTAAAGTCGAAAGAGAAAAGATATTTACTGTCCTTTTCTCCTGACAGAGTATAGGTCTGTGACCAACCTCCAGCCACTCACTTGCTCCTACCTGGGAAGTTGAATCTTGTGATGAGGACACGGAGGTGCTGAGTCTGTCAGAGGCTGTCTAAGGCAGCTGTGGTGGAGTCAAGAATTCAGTGATGATAATCCTAATCTCCCAGTTGGAGGGTGGGACAAATTGGGAGGTTGTGATTGACATATATACACTGCTAAGTCGCTTCAGTCATGTCCAACTCTGTGTGACCCCAGAGATGGCAGCCCACCAGGTTCCCCCGTCCCTGGGATTCTCCAGGCAAGAACACTGGAGTGGCTTGCCATTTCCTTCTCCAATGCATGAAAGTGAAAAGTGAAAGTGAAGTCACTCAGATTGTCTACTTGAAAGTTATACAGTCGTGTCCGACTCCTAGCGACCACATGGACTGCAGTCTACCAGGCTCCTCCATCCCTGGGATTTTCCAGGCAAGAGTACTGGAGTGGGGTGCCATTGCCTTCTCCAATATATACACTACCATGTGTAAAATAGATAGCTAGTGGGAACCTGCCATATAGCACAGGGAGCTCAGTTCAGTGCTCTGAGATGACCCAGATGGGTAGGATGGGGATGGGTGGGAGGGAAGTCCAAGAATGAGGGGATATATGTATACACACAGCTAATTCACTTCATTGTACTGCAGAAACTAACATAGCATTGTAAAGTAACTATATTCCAATTAAAAAATTAAAAAAAAAAAAAAGAAGAATTCAGTGATGAGATGGTTAGTGTCCAGAACCAGCAAGGGCATTTCAAAAGCTGTTGTCTGCGTTCTGATCTTGCCTCTAATTTTCTTCCCTTGTTTCCTGCTTGAAACTAGCATACCAGCCTGCTTTATGAGCTATCTAGTTCCTTTTAAATAAATTTCTTTTTGACTTGTATCAGCCATCATATTCTATTCTCTGATGTCAAGAATTCTGCCTCACTCAGGGGATCTGGTGGCCCAGATTCTGAGGGTAGTACACATATAAAGAACCAGGGCCACTGTCAGCTTGCAAATAGCCTGGGTCTGGAGTTAAATAGGACATGACTTATTCTCAGAACTAAGAACAAAGAACAACGTTATCAACTTAGGATGGGGCCACTGAAAATTAGAGATACCCAGGGAACATTTATGCAAAGATGGGCTCAATAAGGACCATTGTATGGACCTAACAGAAGCAGAAGATATTAAGAAGAAGTGGCAAGAATACACAGAAGAACGGTACAAAAAAGATCTTCACTACCAAGACAATCACGATGGTGTGATCACTCACCTAGAGCCAGACATTCCAGAATGTGAAGTCAGGTGGGCCTTAGGAAGCATCACTACAAACAAAGCTAGAGGAGGTGATGGAATTCCAGTTGAGCTATTTCAAATCCTAAAAGATGATGCTGTGAAAGTGCTGCACTCAATATGTCAGCAAATCTGGAAAATTCAGCAGTGGCCACAGGACTGGAAAAGGTCAGTTTTTGCTTCAACCCCAAAGAAAGGTAATGCCAAAGAATCCTCAAACTACCACACAATTGCACCCATCTCACACGCTAGTAAAGAAATGCTCAAAATTCTCCAAGCCAGGCTTCAGAAATAAGTGAACGGTGAACTTTCAGATACTCAAGCTGGTTTTAGAAAAGGCAGAGGAACCAGGGATCAAATTGCCAACATCTGCTGGATCATCGAAAAAGCAAGAGAGTTCCAGAAAAACATCCATTTCTGCTTTATTGACTATGCCAAAGCCTTTGACTGTGTGGATCACAATAAACTGTGGAAAATTCTGAAAGAGATGGGAATATCAGACCACCTGAACTGCCTCTTGAGAAACCTGTATACAGGTCAGGAAGCAACAGTTAGAACTGGACATGGAGCAACAGACTGGTTCCAATCAGGAAAAGGAGTACATCAAGGCTTCATATTGTCACCCTGCTCATTTAACTTATATGCAGAGTACATCGTGAGAAATGCTGGGCTAAAGGAAGCACAAGCTGAAATCAAGATTGCAAGGAGAAATATCAATAACCTCAGATATGCAGACAACACCACCCTTAAGGCAGAAAGTGAAGAGGAACTCAAAAGCCTCTTGATGAAAGTGAAAGAGGAGAGTGAAAAAGTTGGCTTAAACCTCAACATTCAGAAAACTAAGATCGTGGCATCCTGTCCTATCACTTCATGGAAAATAGATGGGGAAACAGTGGAAAAAGTGGCTGAGTTTATTTTTCTGAGCTCCAAAATCACAGCAGATGGTGATTGCAGCCATGAAATTAAAAGATGCTTGCTCCTTGGAAGGAAAGTTATTACCAACCTCAGATCAGATCAGTCGCTCAGTCGTGTCCAACTCTTTGCGACCCCATGAATCACAGCATGCCAGGCCTCCCTGTTCGTCACCAACTCCTGGAGTTCACTCAGACTCATGTCCATCGAGTCAGTGATGCCATCCAGCCATCTCATCCTCTGTCGTCCTCTCTCCTCCTGCCCCCAATCCCTCCCAGCATCAGAGTCTTTTCCAATGAGTCAACTCTTCGCATGAGGTGGCCAAAGTACTGGAGTTTCAGCTTCAGCATCATTCCTTCCAAAGAAATCCAGGGCTGATCTCCTTCAGAATGGATTGGTTGGATCTCCTTGCAGTCCAAGGGACTCTCAAGAGCCTTCTCCAACACCACAGTTCAAAAGCGTCAATTCTTCGGCACTCAGCCTTCTTCACAGTCCAACTCTCACATCCATACATGATCACAGGAAAAACCATAGCCTTGACTAGACGGACCTCTGTTGGCAAAGTAATGTCTCTGCTTTTGAATATGCTATCTAGGTTGGTCATAACTTTCCTTCCAAGGAGTAAGCGTCTTTTAATTTCATGGCTGCAGTCACCATCCGCAGTGATTTTGGAGCCCAGAAAAATAAAGTCTGACACTGTTTCCACTGTTTCCCCATCTATATCCCATGAAGTGATGGGACCAGATGCCACCATGGGACCAATGGAATGTGCCTGATGGTCACTGTATCAGTTCTTCAAACCTTGGAATCAGATTGGATGCCACTCTGCTTTTCTGTCACAAGTGAATTTTTGCCCAAATCCAACAGATATTGTGGTGTCTCCCTTGAAAATGTACACTAGCCTTTGGAGTTCCTATGAGTTCTTGATGGTGTTTTTGGGGGTGCTTCAGCAAGCAGTTTGGAAAATGTGGGCATGACAATATTTCCTCTGCCTATTAAGGTACAATGGTTGTCTCAGGAAAAGCACTCAGAATTCTTTGTTGTTGTTCAGTCAGTAAGTTGTGTCCAAATCTTTGTGACCCCACGAACTGTAGCAGGCCAGGCCTCCCTGCCTTTCACTATCTCCCTGTACTTGCTCAAACTCATGTTCATTGAGTCAGTGATGCCATCCAACCATCTCATCCTCTGTCTTCTCCTTCTCCTCTTGCCCTTAATCTTTCCCAACATCAGGGTCTTTTCTCATCAGGTAGCCAAAGTATTGCTTGACCTGCTGAATGAACTAGACACTTTTTCATGGAACACTATTTTTGCTCAAATAACAATTGAGAGAGAATGGCTTTTCAGCTGTAGCTATTTGGCAAATGTTTTATCCAAAAGAAATGAAGTGAGCTTATTACATCAAATGCAACAGTTGACTGCATTTTTAGTCAATGATAAAATTCAAGTATTCTTTTGATTATCAGAATTTGTAAAACTTGTATATACCACCATGGGTTTGACAATTTTTCACTATTTAAAGACTTCTCTTATGAAAGCTGCAGTAATATTAACAAATGTGATTTTTCTTTTAGTATTGTGTAGTGAAATATGTCAACATTTAAAAAATCTGCATAACTCACTGAACTGGTATTTTCCAAATGACAGATGTAACAAAAGAATGTATGTCAAAGCAGAATGTCCATGATTACCTGAAAAGGCTGTTTGAATAATCCACTCTTTTCCAACTATATGCCTGGGGAGGCCAAACTCTCTTCATTTATTTTAACCAAAGAAGACACAGATATGAGAATTAGTTGTCTTCTGTTTAAAACAGGCATTAAAAAGATGTAACCAAATGTGAAATAATGCTACTTTTCTCATCATTTTTTAAAAAAGAGTCACTTTCATAAAAATATTTATTTTAACTTGTAATGAAATACCAAGTATTAAATGAACTAATATATTTTTTAAAATTTCTTGGAATCAATTTTAACTTCCAACTGTATATTAATAGATAAAATCCACATTTAAAGAAAAAAATTTTTTAAGTTCTCAAAGGTCACCAATAGTTGTTAAAATTCTAAAGAGTTCCTGAGGAAAAATATTTAAGAAGCACTGCTTTGTCCTTTGGGATCAAGCAGAGAAAGGGTTACTACAAATGAGGAAACTATAATATGTTCATCAAGGTTAAAAGAACACTCCAAGGTCACAGAATGTAACTTGAAATAGTGTCAGAATATGGATTTCTGTTGTTTCCTTGTATGGTATGGTTTTTTTTTTTTTGTATGATGTAGGAAAAAGTAAAACTTAATCATAGAAAAATAAGGACCAGAGTCCATTTAGAGAAACACAAAGCAAGGCCAGTATGGATGTAAGAGCAAGAGCTACTTACTACTGAGTCACTGACCTTGAGCTCATAAACTATTATTTATCTAAACATTTTAAAAGGTAAGTCACAAAGCTTGAGTTGTGAGAATATCTAATCAGGCCTTTAAAGGGTAGGTAAAATATTTTCAGAATAAGACTATGACTTGGGACCCTGAACTGACTCTTGGAGAAGTCACTGGGAGTAGTGGAGGAAATACGTGTTCATCTTAAATGCTGCCCTTCGACATTTGACCTGTAGTAGGCTTCATGCTTTCTGAGCACCTGGAAGTCTCTGGACCATTTCAGCAAGATCTTGGGCTTGTGTTAAAAGATGATAAATCATTTCAGGACATCATTCCCAGTCAGAATGATCAACAATGAGACGCTATTGCTTTTCAGGGAAACCTCAGTCAACTGTTATGTAATAAAGACCCCTCTTAACATTTTTTTTTTTTTTTTTGTGGTGGTGGTGGTAAAAGGGAGGGATACAGAAAACACAAAAACACTTTGGTAAGGGAGTTCAAAAGCCAAAATCCTTGCAGCTTTCAGAATAGAAGACATTTCTCTAGGCTGGGTCTGTATAAAAGAGACCTGTTTGTGTTCTTTGCTGGATGTAACATGGAGAACTTAGCCCTGAAAGGTTTTTCTGGGGCTGTCCTATTATGGGAAAATCAATAGCTACATGAGATAGGGCATTAGGCCATATTATGGGGCCTAAATTACAAATACTCTTTAATGTCTATGGAATCATGGCTATTACTAGGCAATCGATCTTGGCTTTATTACCTCTTTCATTCCCTGTTATACATAAACGTAGCAGCTCTGGATACATTCAGAAAGATGGGTTTCAAAACAAATGCCAACATTCAGAGAGAATCTGAATAGCCAAGAACATAGGATTTGCTATTACCAGGTCCATATTTTAGTGGGCAAGATGAAATTGTACAGGGGCACCCTAGTTAATACCATTCATAGTTTTAAGCAAGAGTTTGCTGCTTTAAGTGTTCAGAGGAGATTCCCTACAGGGAATATAAACAGCTAAATGTTATAAACAACTAAGTGCTCCAACAATAAATAAGATCAAGATAATATGAAGAAAATTTTCCTTTTCTGACCATTCTGTCTCTAGTGATTTCTTACAGAAGTTTACCATGGCCCCTAAAATTTCACCATTGTTCATTCTCAATGTAGGCTAAGAACTGAAAGTTCCTTTTAAATATCAGCATGTTCCTATTAAAATGCTAACGTGTTAACTGGGAGAGAGAGAATATTAAAGCAAGAGGAGGGAGGAGGGAGGGAGACTGGTGTTATGGGAAGATAAATCTTACTGTCTGTAAGATGTATTGGGAGTAAGGGCGAGATGGAAGCTACATTAATGAACTATTATATAGTTTCTCCATGGCTATGGTTTGAAATCAATTGAGGTGGACATTTGCTCCACATGGGAAGAAGGCATTTTTTTAAATGTTTACTTGGGACAAAAGCATATTTGTCTCTGTCTAGATGTACATATGAGCAAAGGGAAATTCAAGCAACGGATTTAGCATCAAGGTTTTTCTATTATTAAAGCTCCTATGGAACCAACATCTGGATGGACACATATGTATCAGCATAAGAGTCTTTATCTCCCAACTGTGTGAATGCTGACTAGGGAACACACATATGTTCAAAGGGGGTTTCTCCTCCTCCAAAGCTTCTGCTGCAAACTATAACTGACTCAAAACATATCTGAAGTATTCTGCTGGCCTTACCTCAGTGGCATTTCTATTCATTAGTTATTCATGCAGCAAATATTTAAAGGATATACCTATTTAATATCAGTCTCTGATTAGTGCAGGAGACCCAGGCTTGATCCCTGGGTCAGGAAGTCCTCTTGAGGAGGAAATGGCTACCCACTCCTGTTTTTTTTTTTTTTGCCTGGGAAATCCTATGGACAGAGGAGCCTGGCAGGCTATAGTCCAAGAGGTTACAGAGTCGGACGTGACTGAGCAACTATCACTTTCTTTCTACTTTCTTTCTGATTAGTGAGTAAAGTTCCCTATGGGCATATGGCTAGGAGGGCCAGATCATAAAGGGCTTTTCAAGCCTGAAGATCTTGGATGTTAGTCTATAAACAATGGGAAGACACTGGAGGACCTTAATAGGAAACATGACATGGTCATATTTCAGTTTTAAGCAGATCATGGCCACCTCGTGGATGTGAGACAGGTGGAAAGGGGAAGCTTGGAAGGAGGAAAAATGAGGATCTATTGCAGTATGGTAGGTAAGAGATGATATGGTTTTTAAAGTAGGCAGAAAATGTAGGAGGGATTACTGATCTGAGAAATAAAGATGATAGGATTCAGTGTTTGATTACCAATTTAGGACCTGATTACCTTCAGGGATCATGGCCCTGTCAACCCTGTGCTAATGGACTCTAGTTGTGATAATGCCTTTTAATTCTAGACCAGAGTTTGGCAACATAAGGTATGTGGTCAAAAATGGAAGAGGGGCTTGAAGGACTTATTGCCCTCTACCCCCCAAGTCTGAGATGTTACACCTTCCTGTTAATGCTGCTGCACACTTCATCTTTCAATAACCATCCACAACTCAGGAGGTCTTTTCCAACAGCAAGTAGATAGGTGATCAAGTTTCTTTCTTCCTCTGTTTCTCTTTCTCTCTCCCACTACAGCTTAAAACAGAACAAATAATGGTCAGACAACATTGACCTCAAGCATGAGAAGATGTTGAATGCTATTCTAGATCTTATTCTAAAACTCTCAAGGCTACAGGCTATTGGATAGAAGATACTCTGGTGTTGCACGTGTATCATGCTCTGTAGGATTCCTTCCAGTCTAACTAGAGTTTTGGCATTTCATTAATCTAAATATCTGACCTAGTCAAATAATAAATATAAGGGATTCTGAGATATAAAGGATGGTCTTCTAAGATTTTTTGGTGTTTTGCAAATGATTGGTGTAGCTAAAGTGGACACCTCTGAAAGGACCACCAGGATGTCAATTAATAGCGTAATAAGGTGAGATTTCCCTGGTGGTCTAGTGGGTAAGACACTGTTCCCAATATAGGGGCATGAGTTCAATCCCTGGCTGGGAAACTAAGATCCCATGTGACCCATGGGCATGGCCAAAAATTTAAAAAATAGTGTGATAAAGAATAGGAAGAAGCTGTGTCTGAGTGGGTTGGGCTTTAGAAAAATTGCCTATGGAATCTATCCTCAAAATCAGGTCCTGACAATGTTCTAATACATGTTATTCAGGAGCATGCATTTTACAGGCCAGGGTTATTGTCCAAGGATGCCCAACCTATCTTGTGATCATTGCAGCAGAACAGGTAACAGGACTTGCTAGTTGCATGAGGGCAGAGGAGAGCCAGTGTTTTAGGGCATAATATATCAATTGAAAATATGACATTAGTAGTAATATTAGGAAGATTTGGGTGGGAACTTTTTTTCTCCTAGAAGAGGCACTGGCAGATACTAGATGGGTTTCAGGGTCCCAACCAAGCAGACTCCCATCCTAGATGGGAAATAGGTATAATTCCAGTTGGTTTCACAGGACTAGGAAGTGCATGGGACATCTAAGATTCATCCCAACCTAGCATCTGGAGGGCCAGATGCTAGGTTCAGTTCAGTAAAGCTAACTCCTAACCCAAATGTTGCTGGAGACTCTTAATGCACACCCTGTTTGGGGCAGAATTCACTAAAGCTATTAGCAGAAAAGAGCTTGCAGGTAAAAGATGACTTGAATTCTCCATCTCTTGAGATATGAAATTTACAAATGCCCAAGCTTTTTGAGGTATCATTTCAGCTTTGTTTTTGCTACCTTTTTAAATAGACACATTCTGGCTCTGAGGTTAGCAATAAACTAACTCATTCTCATTTTCTTTTGTGGTGCATGACACATATAAATGTAGATTATCCAACACAGATGATAGACCATGCCAGCCAGATGTGACTGAATTTTCAACCTTTTATGGGGACTAGATTTTATTCATATGACCTTTGAGGTGGTACATAGGGATATGGAGGGAATTAAATATGATCAAAGCCATAGCAGAGACTTTTTCTAAAGCCCAAAAGGTTTTCAATTAACCAGTAGCCCTTAAAATAGGTGGCCTTATGACCATGTATATTTTTTACTGGGATATGTGCACTAATTTTAATGTACAGCTCAATGAATGTTAAATGTGAATACCATTGTTACTATTCTCCATATCAAGATAATACATATTTGCATCACCCCAGAAAAATGCTGCAGTCCCCCTTCAAGTCAAGTTCCCCCCCTAGAGGTAAAAGTTATTCTGCCTCCTATTTCTATATAGTTATGTTTATTTTTGAACTTCACATAAGTGTAATAATGGTGTGTAATATTTTGTGTCTAGCTTCTTTCACTCAGTGTGATACTTTCGTGTTAAGTCTGTGTTTTTGTGTGTGCTTGTAGTTTGTTCATTTTTGTTCTTCATTTTAAAAGATTATGAAAAAGAAAGTAAAAATATGAGTTGCTCAATCATGTCTGACTCCTTGAGATTGCATGGACTGTAGCCCGCTGGTCTCCTCTGTCCATGGAATTCTCCAGGCAAGAATACTGGAGTGGGTTGCCGCTCCCTTCTCCAGGAGATCTTCCCAACCTAGGGATGAAACCTGGGTCTCCTGCATTACAGGCAGATTTTTTACTGTCTGAGCCACAAGGGAAGCCCTTAAAGGATTATACCACAATTTATTTATTGCTTTTCATGTTGACAGACATTTGAATTGTTTATGATTTTTGGAGAATACGAAAAGAAAAAAAGCTACTATAAATATTCTTGGGTTTTTTTTTTTTTTTTTTTGGTGGATCTGTGCACTCCTTGATCTTGGGTATATTCCTAAAAATAGACTTGGTAGGTCATAAGAGAGATGGATGTTTAAAGCTTTGTTAGACTTGCCCCTTTGCTGGTCACTCCCTTGGTCTCCATCACCTCCTTGACCTGGGTCTCCTCTCTAGCCCTGGCTGCCTCCTTGGCCCTGACTTAGTTAAGCTTAGCCACATGGACTGCCTCACAGAAAGGAAAGGAATAAGATCAACACATAATTCCTAAATAAAATGGAAATAAATGAAAGTGAAGTCGTTCAGTTGTGTCCAACTCTTTGCAACCCCATGGACTGTAGCCTACCAGGCTTCTCTGTCCATGGGATTTTCCAGGCAAGAATACTGGAGTGGGGTGCCATTTCCTTCTCCAGGAGATCTTCCCGACCCAGGGATTGAACCTGGGTCTCCCGCATTGTAGGCAGACGCTTTACCGTCTGAGCCACCAGGGAAGTCCTAAAATAAAAGAAGAGGAAGACAATGTTCTATATTGTTTGATTTAAATTTTTTTGTTTCTTAACCTCTAACAAAAATAATTTTAAGATTGGTTAAGTAATGAGTGTTAAAGAGTGATGGTACTAATCATTAATCACACACTGTGTTGGACTTGAGGTAGAGACAATGGAAGACCTGGCTGAAAAATGTGCTCAGCATGAGTCAAGGGAAAGGAGATCATTTTTAGTGACCATCTACTTAAGACCAAGTACTTTTTCTTACTGTTTTCAGTCATTATCAATCCTGATAATAATGCTCTAAAACAACTAATATTATTTTCATCTTGACGATGAGCACACTGAACTCCATTACCTGTGCTTAACTTAAGATCACACAGCAAATGTATGAGAGCCTGGATTTGAACCTAGTTGTCTCTGACTTCAAAGGTTGGCCTTTTCCCCCGACTCCTACCATTTCTTACTCTAAAGGGATGTGTGTTTAACTGGTAAGTATATATATAAGAGTTGAAGCATTAATAATTCTGCTTGTATTGAAGATTGACAGCCCCTCAATGTCTAGAGAAGGTCAGAACATAAGGAGTGGTGATGATAGGAAGAATGTGTTAAGTTTTTAAGTTTCTCAGAGGTGTTTGGGGTCACTTTTGAGAAAAGATTTAGGGACTGTATTTCCTGACAGGTAGGGAAAGAAGGGTTATTACTAGCTTTGTTCTGCGAAAGGCAGAATCTTTGCCAGTGGAGATAAGAATTTTTTTTTTTTTTCCTTAACTGAATGTTGTTTATAATAGGCTAGATTTTAGTGCTGGACTAAGTTACAATATCTGAGAAGGAATGTCTTGCTCTAAGCTGGCTGGATTCTACTACCTGTGGTGTTTTTCCCATTAAAAATATTTTATACATAGCTCAAATGCCCTGTTCGCCAAAACTATCTACAAAAAAAGGTATATTTAATATCAAAACAGTGGTAATGGGATAACTTCTGGCCTAATTGTCCTTCTTTATGAGATCCTTCTTACTCTGTCTGAGGGTTCCCCAGAATTCGAAGTCATGTGTATTCAGAAAAGGATCTCACATGGTTTTCTGCTCTGGAGTTATTTTTGTCTCACCACTCTCAACAGGGGCTTCTCTCGTGGCTCAAATGGTAAAGAATCTCCTGCAATGCAGGAGACCCAGGTTCAATCCCTGGGTTGGGAAGCTCCTGGAGAAGGGAATGGCTACCTACTCCAGTATTCTTGCCTGGAGAATTCCGTTGACAGAGGAGTCTAGCAGGCTACAGTCCATGGGGTTGCAGAGTCGGACACAACTGAGCAACTAGCACTATTAAAGTGTGAAAGTCACTCAGTCGTCTCTGACTCTTTGTAACCCCATAGACTAGATAGTCCATGGACTCCTCCAGACCAGAATACTGGAGTGGGTAGCCGCTCCCTTCTCCAGGGGAGCTTCCCAACCCAGGGATCAAACCCAGGTCTCCCGGATTGTAGGCAAATTCTTTACCAGCTGAGCCACCAGGGAAGCCCTGTCAAACAAAAAGCAAATCCAGGCTTAGTAAAGAGAGTCTTCATTAGAAAGGATTATTTCAAGGATTGTTTCTCTGATTTTGTGGCAGGAGTTATACTATTACAATAAATAGAACTCTCTGATCATATGATTGGCAAGGTTTATGATCAAAGTTGGGCAAAAAGATTTTTCACTTTTATGGGAAGTGAATAAAGCTAGCTATAACCAGTGTGTAGAAGTGGGCTGAAAGAGTGGCTGGATCAGATAGCAGATCATAGAATGTTTTGCTCTAAGGTCAGCCTATTCTTGAGGGGGTGGGTTTAAAAAGAAGCTGTGTGCTGATTCAGGCCGAGGTCAGAATCTGGGGGTTCGTGGAGGAGGAAAGAAACAATCAAAATCAGGTTAACAAGCATTTTGTTCTGATTGATGGGGAGGAACGTGTCATAGTCAATCATTTATGTGACAAAGAGTGAAACGTGGGAGGTCTGTGTCTGCTCTTATCCTATGTATATGAGAGTCTTAGGTCTGTATCTAACTTATGTCATTTGAGGAAGGATGTTTCTTTGTAGTAAGCTGTTTTCCAGAACACAAAAGAATGGGTGGGAGGTTTCTAAGCCATGGTTTTTTTTGCAGGATCGAAGTGCTAGAGTGACATTGTCACCACATTTCTCACTGCTGTGAGATCACCATGTTGTTATGCGTGAAGATGCTGCTTCACTCCTCTGGGCTCCAGAAGGGAACTCTTCCCTTAGCCACACCCTCCTAAGTATGAAAATGTTCTAGTGATTCAGTCTAGCACAGCTGAGACCAAGCTTTGGCTTCCAGTAAAAAGGGACTAAAAGATGGGGAAAGGAAGAAGGAAAGCACATCACAGAGAAGATAACCCCTGTCTCTGACCATGGCTATTTATAGGTTCAGGTTCTAGTCCAAAGTGCCCTTCAATTAGAGGTGCGAAACATGAGCCTTTAGTTCCTGTCCCAGGAGGAACCTCTGCACGGGATGATAGAGTGGGATTTTCCACTGAAATAAAAAGTGCAAATCCAGCCTCACTTAGAGTGACCTTGCCTTTGGGCATTGAAGGAAGCTAGTAAGATAATCAAAGGCTTCCCTGGTAGCTCAGCTGGTAAAGAATCCACCTCCAGTGCAGAAGATCCCAGTTTGATTACTGGGTCGGGAAGATCCCCTGGAGGAGGGCAGGGCAATCTACTCCAGTATTCTTGCCTGGAGAATCCCCAGGAAAAAAGGAGCATGGAGGGCTGCAGTCCATGGGGTTTGCAAAGAGTCAGACATGACTGAGAGACTCAGTACAGCACAAGATAATCAAACCAAAAGACCACATTCCATAACATCCAATATCTGATGTCCAGTCAATACTAGCCCACTCTTGCTCTTTGCACATCACCTCCTCCAGGATGAGACATAAAATATGCTGCCTCTCTTTGCCTTTACAGAGCCCTTTTCATCTCAGCTTGCTTCTGTTGATAACATCTATCCAGAGAAGAACACACAGAAATTGCTAAGAATAAGCAATTATTTATAGACACGGTAATCTAAATTCACCCAGAGGGGGAACAGAAAAACATTTATCTTCAAAGAATTACAAATAAACATTTCCTGAAACTTTCTGCCCTCATCTGGCATCTCCCACTCAGGTAACGCTTGTTCACCTTTCATCTGTCAAAGTTCAGGTTAAATATTCCTTTCCTAGGAAAATATCCACAGCGTTACTTTTAGTGGGCCTCTGCTTATAGATTCTCATAGCACTTTTTACTTCCTCATTGTCTTTAGGACATTTATGTTTAAAAATTATTCATGTAAGTTTTGCTTATTTTTTTCTGTCACTTAATATAACTTGTGAGGGGCTTTCCTGATGGTTCAATGATAATCTGTTTGCCAATGGAGGAGACACAGGAGACTTGGGTTTGATCCCTTGGTGGGGAAGATCCCCTGGAGAAGGAAATGACAACCCACTCCAGCATTCTTGACTGGAAAACTCCATGGACAGAGGAGCCTGATGGGCTATAGTCCATGGGGTTGCAAAGAGTAAGAAACAACTGAGTGACTGAACATGTATGCAGTATAGCCTGTGAGCACTACTAGGAGTACATAGGAGAAGGCGATGGCACCCCACTCCGGTACTCTTGCCTGGAAAATCCCATGGATGGAGGAGCCTGGTAGGCTGCAGTCCATGAGGTTGCTGGGAGTCAGACACGACTGAGAGACTTCACTTTCACTTTTCACTTTGATGCATTGGAGAAGGAAATGGCAACCCACCCCAGTGTTCTTGCCTGGAGAATCCCAGGGACGGTGGAGCCTGGTGGGCTGCTGTCTATGGGGTCGCACAGAGTCAGACGTGACTGAAGTGACTTAGCAGTAGCAGCAGCAGCAGGACTTGTCAATGCTGTAACTTGTCTGGCATAGAATTACTGTCAATAGGAGCTTCCCTGGTGTCTCAGATTAAAGAATCTGCCTTCAATGCATGACACCCAACTTCCATTCCTGGGTTGGGAACGTCTCTTGAAGAAGGGAATAGCAACCCACTCCAGTCTTCTTGTCTGGAGAATCCCATGGACAAAGGAGCATGGTGGGCTAAAATCCAAAAAGTCAGACACAACTGAGTGACTAACACTTTCTTTATTGTCCATAAGTATTTGAATGATAATTTCTAGAGGAAAAACTCTGAGAGAATATACAACTGATTAATTTAGGAGAAAAACAGTGAAATACTGGATCTGAGACATCAGCATTCAATTGAGGATGACTTCCCTGTTCCTAAAAACGGTAGGTAAAACCTGGTTTAATTTCGGTTCAGTTCAGATGCCCAGTCATGACAGACTCCCTGTGACCCCGTGGAGTGCAGCGCTCCAGGCTTCCCTGTCCATCACCAACTCCTGAAGCTAACTCAAACTCATGTCCATAAAGTTGGTGATGCCATCCAACCATCTCATTCTCTGTCATCCCCTTCTCCTCCTGTCTTCAATCTTTCCCAGCATCAGGGTCTTTCAAATAAGTCAGTTCTTCACATCAGATGGCCAAATTGTTGGAGTCTCAGCTTTGGCATTAGTCCTTCCAATGAATATTCAGGACTGATTTCCTTTGGGATTGACTGGTTTGACCTCCTGGCAGTCCAAGGAACTCTCAAGAGCCGTCTCCAACACCACAGTTCAAAAGCATCAATTCTTCAGTGCTCAGCTTGCTTTGTAGTCCAAATCTCACATCCATTCATGACTACTATAAAAAACAGTAGTTTGACTAAATAGACCTCTGTTGACAAAGTAATATCTCTGCTGTTTAATATGATATCTAGATTGGTCATAACTTTCTTCCAAGAAGTAAGCGTCTTTTAATTTCAGGATTGCAGTCACCATCTGCAGTGATTTTGGAGCCCAAGAAAATAAAGCCTCTCACTGTTTCCATTGTTTCCCCTTGTATTTGCAAAAGTGATGGCACAGGATGCCATGATCTTAGTTTTCTGAACGTTGAGTTTTAAGCCAACTTTTTCACTCTCCTCTTACACTTTCATTAAGAGGCTTTTTAGTTCCTCTACACTTTCTGCCTTAAGGGTGGTGTTATCTGCATATCTGAGGTTATTGATAATTCTCCTGGCAGTCTTGATTCCAACTTGTGATTCATCCAGCCTGGCATTTCTCATGATGTATTCTGCATATAAGTTAAATAAGCAGGGTGACAATATACAGCCTTGACATACTCCTTTCCCAATTTGGAACCAGTCTGTTGTTCCATGTCCAGTTCTAACTATTACTTCTTGACCTGCATACAGATTTCTCAGGAGGCAGGTCAGGTGGTCTGGTATTCCCATCTCTTTCAGAATTTACCACAGTTTGTTTTGATCCACACAAAGATATTGACATAGTCAATAAAGCAGAAGTAGATGTTTTTCGGAAATTCTCTTGCTTTTTTGATGATCCAACAGATGTTGGCAATTTGATCTCTGGTTCCTCTGACTTTTCTAAATCTAACTTGAACATCTGGAATTTCACAGTTCACATGCTGTTGAAGCCTGGCTTGGAAAATTTTGAGAACTGTTTTGCTAGCATGTGAGATGAGTGCAATTGTGCATTAGTTTGAACATTCTTTGGCATTGCCTTTCTTTGGGATTGGAATGAAAACTGAGCTTTTCTAGTGCTGTGACCTCAGCTGAGTTTTCCAAATTTGCTGCCATATTGAGTGCAACACTTTCACAGCATCATCTTTTAGGATTTGAAATAGCTCAGCTGGAATTCTGTCACCTCCACTAGCTTTGTTCATAGTGATGCTTCCCAAGGTCCACTTGACTTCTCATTCCAGGATGCCTGGCTCTAAGTTAGTGATCACACCATTTTGATTATCTGTCATGAAGTTCTTTTTTGTATAGTTCTTGTGTATTCTTGCCACTTTTTCTTAATATCTTCTGCTTCTTTTAGGTGCATACCATTTCTGTCCTTTATTGTGCCTATCTTTGCATGGAAGGTTCCCTTGGTATCTCTAATTTTCTTGAAGAGATCTCTCATCTTTCCCATTCTATTGTTTTTCTCTATTTCTTTGCCTTGATCTCTGATGAAGGCTTACTTATTTCTCCTTGCTATTCTTTGGAACTCTGCATTCAAAGGTTATGTCTTTCCTTTTCTCCTCTGCCTTTCACTTCTCTTCTTTTCACAGCTATATGTAAGGCCTCCTCAGACAACCATTTTCCATTTTGCATTCTTTTTCTTGGGGATGGTCTTGATCCCTGCCTCCTGTACAATGTCACAAACCTCTGTCCATGGTTCTTCAGTCTCTCTGTCCATCAGATCTAATTTCTTGGATCTGTTTGTCACTTCTACTGTATAATCATAAAAGATTTGATTTAGGTCATACCTAAATGGTCTAGTGGTTTTTCCTACTTTCTTCAGTTCAAGTCTGAATTTTGCAATAAGGAGTTCATTATCTGAGCCACAATCAGCTCCCAGTCTTGTTTTTGATGACTGTATAGAGTTTCTCCATCTTTGGCTGCAAAGAATATAATCAATCTGATTTTGGTATTGACCATATTGTGATGTCTATGTGTAGAGTCTTCTCTTGTGTTGTTGGAAGAAGGTGTTTGCTAAGACCGTTGCATTCTCTTGGCAAAACTCTGTTAGCCTTTGCCCTGCTTCATTTTGTACTCCAAGGCCAAACTTGCCTGTTACTCCAGGTATTCCTACTTTTGCATTCCAGTGGCCTCTAATGAAAAGGACATCTTTTTTCCGTGTTAGTTCTAGAAGGTCTTGAAGGTCTTCATAGAACCATTCAACTTCAGCTTCTTCAGCATTACTGATTAGAGCATAGACTTGGATTACGGTGACATTGAATGGCTTGCCTTGGAAATGAACAGAGATAATTCTGTTGTTTTTGAGACTGTATCCAAGTACTACATTTCAGATTCTTTTGTTGAGTTTGGTGGCTACCCCATTTCTTCTAAGGGATTCTTGCCCACAGTAGTAGATATAATGGTCATCTGTTAAATTCACCCATTCCAGTCCATTTTAGTTCACTGATTCCTAAAATGTTAATGTTCACTCTTGCTGTCTCCTGTTTGACCACTTCCAATTTACCTTGATTCATGAACCTGACATTCGAAGTTCCAATGCAATATTGTTCATACAGTATCCAACTTTACTTCCATCACCCGTCACATCTACAACTAGGTGTTGTTTTTGCTTTGGCTCCATCTCTTCATTCTTTCTGGAGTTATTTCTCCACAGTTCTTCAGTAGCATATTGGGCACTTTCTGACCTGGGGAGTTCAACTTCCAGTGTCCTATCTTTCTGCCTTTTGATACTGTTCATGGGATTCTCAAGGCAAGAATGCTGAAGTGGTTTGTCATTCCTTTCTCCGGTGAAACACATTTTGTCAGAACTCTCCACCATGACCCATCCATCTTGGGGGGCCTTACGTGGCATTCCTTATAGTTTCATTGAGTTAGAAAAGGCTGTGGTCCATGTGATCAGTTTGGTTAGTTTTCTGTGATAGTGGTTTTCATTTTGTCTGCCCTCTGATGGATAAGTATAAGAGGCTTATGGAAGGTTCCTGATGGGAGAGGCTGACTGAGGGGAAAACTGGGTCCTGTTCTGATGGGCAGGGCCATGCTCAGTAAATCTTTAATCCAATTTTCTCTTGATGGATGGGGCTCTGTTCTCTCCCTGTTGTGTGACCTGAGGCCAAACTATGGTGGAGATAATGAAGATAATGGTGACCTCCTTCAAAAGGCCCCATGCCAGCACTGCTGCACTCAGTGCCCCCAACCCTGCAGCAGGCCACCACCGACCCGTGCCTCTGCCGGCGACTCCTGGACACTCCTGGGCTAGTCTGGGTCAGTCTCTTGTGGGGTCACTGCTCCTTCCTCCTGGGTCCTGGTGCACACACAGCTTTGTTTGTCTCTTCCAAGAGTCTGTTTACCCAGTCCTGTGTAAGTTCTGGAAGCTCTATAGTGGGATTAACAGTGACCTTCTCCAAGAGGGCTTATGCCACACCCAGGTCTTCTTTATCCAAACTGTATCCATTACTTGTCTGCTGTATGGTTTAATTTACATAAATGTATATGGCCCATTGCTGTGTTTTTCATTTTGTTTTGCCTTTTTTTTTTTTTCCATAACAAAGCCACTGCCTGCCTTAAAGGTAAATGGGAGTCCTCCCTTTTGAGTAGAAGGAAAAATATGCAAAAACTTTTGAAATGGCAGTTTTTCCAGCTTCTACACCCATCATGATGTTTAAAATAATACCCTAGTCTCTGCCAGGGTCTGAGGTTACATATGTGATTTTCAGAACTAATGATGTGTAATGTAGTTTGAGTTCTGGAAATGATAACACCCATATTCATTCCACACTTTACCATTTTCAAAGCAATTTCATGTTGGCTCACTTAATCCTCATGAGTACCTTTGGATAAAAAAAAAAAAAAAAAAAGCACCCATTTTGCAAGTGAAGAAACTGCAAACTGTATCCATTATTTAACCAGCCCAAGACTGTACAGCTGAGAATGGTTTTGGGACTGCAACCCAGGTCTCCTGACTTTAAACCCAGTGCATTTGCCAGAGCTCTCTAGCTGCTGAGTCAACAACAAGGGTGGCACGGCCTATTTCTATTTTGGTTTTAAATAGATTGCATGTCTTTGGCCTCATTTTCCAAAGGAGAGTCAGTTGGGTTTATCTCAAAGTGGATTCTTGTCTTTGGCTCTGAGCCTTCTTTTTCAAAGGATAATCAGAGTTGGAAAGGATCTCAGCAGTAATTCAGTCCAATGCAACATCCCCACCATGTGGCTGCCCAGACTAAACTTGAATATCTCAGATGACAGAGAACTCACTCCTATACATGGATATGTTGGCTTAACATTTGTGACAACTACAAAAAGACTAGTTGTAATCTTTGTTACTTTATAAGAGGAGGAGATGAGGGCATGTAAAATTTAGGCAATGTGCTCAAGGTTACATATCTAGTAAATTATAGACTCCAGATTTGACCCCCAGCAGGCTGACTCTGGGCTGCCCAGGTGGCGCTAGTGGTAAAGAATCCACTTCCAGTGCAGGATACACAGGAGATGTGAGTTCAGTCTCTGGGTTGGGAAGATCCTCTGGAGGAGGGCATGGCAACCTACTCCAGTATTCTTGCCTGGAAAATCCCAGGACAGAGGAGCCTGGCGGGCTACAGTCAATGGAGTCTTAAAGAGTCAGACAGGACTGTGTGACTTCACTTTCACTTTTCAGGCTGACTCTAGAGTCTTCTTGCTAAATGACCTATTACGCAGCCTCTATGCCTAAAATCTCCTCCCAGGTGGTGATAGTGGTAAAGAATCCGCCTGCCAATGCAAGAGATGTGGGTTCCATCCCTGGGTGCAGAAGACCCTTTGGAGAAGGAAATGGTAACCCACTCCAGTATTTTTACCTGGAGAATTCCATGGACAGATGAGCCTGGCAGGCTCCATTCCATGGGGCCACAGAGTCAGAAATGACCAAGCATGCATGCAGCCTCTGCCTGCCATACCTAAACAGTGTATCTCCATTGCTGCAAATGAGGGTTATAACCTTCCAAGTATTTGGATGCTAACTTTAATGCACATGCATATGTGTCCAAACATAGGAGGATTAAGGAAGGGAACACATTATTTAGAGATCTAGGTTTTGGCTTTCTTGGCAGGGCTTGGCTGTTGGCAGGGCAGGATTCATCACTCCCAGAGGAAATGAGCTGGCAAAAATGCTTCCCTCTTTAAATGCTCCAAATCAACCCCTGGTGGTTCTGGAAATTATTCCTTTTGATGTAAGGCAATGAATAGAATAAAGATACAGATCTGGCTTCATCACAAAGTCTATCTAGATTCTAAGGCAACCCTGCGTCTCTGCCCTTCTCCCCAGCACCACCACACCCTCTGCCCTCAGTTCTCAATGTACTCAACTTTAACATCAGGCACAAAGTAGGATGCCTAGTTATACAGCCTGGAGTGGACAAAGCACACCTTCACATTTCTCAATGTCCAAATTCCTCTTAACTCATGAGCCATGTATATTTTCTGATACAACAATCTAAATCCTGCAAATTAAGGTAAGTTAGTCATTTTAATTTAAAATCCAATATCATTTGGGTACCTACAAGAGAATTTCATTTTTCCCAGTAGCTTTCCTTTCTTTCTCTTCCCCTGGGACAGAATCAGGGTGCTGGGATCTACATTGTCTCCTGGTTCAGGCCAGGGTGGGATATGGGACAAGGTGATCATAGTGTCCCAGCCCATTATTTGCTCTTATGGGCAACCACCAAGATGTATTTCATCCTTCCAGGTCTTGGTCACAACCCTGTCTCTGCTGGGCCTTTGTCCTCTACTTGCCATTCATCATGGCCTCCAGTTGTACACACTGTCTCCTTCTTGTCCTGGCTGGAGGGTTCTTTGTCTTCACTAGCACTTTCAAGACGTGTGAATGCTCCCCTGTGACCATCAGGGCTGCAGAAGATTCCAGGGAGCTTTCTTTGGGTCTGCTTGGGGCCATTGCTGCTCTACCCACTGGCTCCTTGCAAAGCACAGGGATTCCATAAATGGATACACAACAGGGCAAGAGGTTCAGCTTCTCGGCTTTGAGATCCTTCAGAGTTATTTGAGGCTTTCCATCATCCTTTCCTGCCAAGGTTTTGATCTTAGAAGAAGAGCATAAAAGATTCCCCTTGCCCAACCTCACACACAGAGACACACTTACATCTCTTCCCTAAGCTTTCCCTGTCACCCATGTCCAAGGCAGAATGGTATCATTTCCATGCATAGCTGCTGCATAGTACTTAGGTCAGCACTTCCTATTCCCGACTCTGTGGTGGGTAGCTGAACTCTACATTCTGAAAGCCAGAGTTCTTGAAGAGCTAAAATTGAACAAGAGTGACAGTACGTCCTTTTCAGTTTTCAAAGCTGTTAACATAGGATATTGAATGAGGCTTTTCTTATTGTCTTAGAATTCTGGTTAAAGCCGCAAACCTGGAAAAGTATGTATGGTGACATTCTAAATAGAGCACCAAGTTGTTGTCAGTTTGCTTTTCCAGTGCTTGTGAGGATGTTGCTAAACCAGGCTTGTGATCCCCCATCCTCCCTTCCCAAACAACCTTTGAAAATAGGCGACTAGAAATTCCAGGGGGATTGGTTAGAGGACAAGAAAACTTTTCAGTAGTAGGCACACATGAGACTTTTTCCTTGCTTCACCAGGTAAGTGTTCTCCAAGAGAGCTATCTAGAGAGTTTTATGAGGTCAGCAAGAAAGGGATTGGAATGTTACTGAGCTACAAAATTCACAAGTCACTGCAGGGCAGCCCATCAGAAGTTATTCTCGAGGGAGGAGAATACAAATGGTCTAGTTACCATAGAAATGGGCGCCTGCTTCTAGTCCAGAAGCAGCAAGCAGTTGGTGCCAAGGAAGGAGGGCAAGAAAGCAAGGAAGCCAATGGCAGACTTAGTTGTTGTTGTTCAGTTTCTAAGTCATGTCCTACTGTTTGCGACCCCATGGATTGCAGCACGCCAGGCTTCCCTGTCCTTCACTATCTCCTGGAGTTTGCTCAAACTCATGTCCATTGAGTCAGTGATGCCATCCAACCATCTTATCCTCTGTCATCCCTTTTCTGCTCCTGCCCTCAAACCTTCCCAGCATCAGGGTCTTTTCCAATGAATCAGCTCTTTGCATCAGGTAGCCAAAGTATTGGAGCTTCCACTTCAGCATCAGTCCTTCCAATGAATATTCAGGGTTGATTTCCTTTAGGATTGGCTCGTTTGATTTTCTTTCTCTCCAAGGGACTCTCAAAAATCTTCTCCAGCACCACAGTTCAAGAGCATCAATTCTTTGGCACTCAGCCTTCTTTATGGTCTGACTCTCATATCTGCACATGACTGCTGGGAAAACCATAGCTTTGGCAGACAACCCTCCTGCTATTTGGCTCATCAGGATATTTGAGAATGGCCTGCAATGGATACTTTAAAAGGCAGCTAGACTTGCGCCACATTTTAGGTATTTAATAGGGTGTCTCTGAGAGAAAAGGGAAAACCACCAGTCTATGTGATGCATTCCCAAGGGCAGAAATTGAGGAGGGAACAATCAGCTACTGGTTCAGTTGTTGAGGTCAGCAGTTTGTGCAGCTCACAAGGAATTCTGAAAAACCCACACGGGCTCCTTGGAACAACAGGTGTGAGATATCTGACACACAGGAAACTTGACTGGCTAGATGGCATTAGCCAAAGAAGACCATGAGAGTAGGACCTAAGGAGTGACAGAAGAATTTCTGCCCCTTTCCTGTATCCCTACTTTCCTTTTAGTAAGAACCTTGATGGGAAGGGGGAGACATTCATCCAACCCCCACTCTAGGTCCCTGAGTCAGGTTACAGATGAACAGAATACAAAGCTTGCATTTGAATGAAAGAAAGGATCTTTTTGTTTATTTTCAGGTGGACACTTGCAGTACCGAAAAGGGAGTCTTAATTACTAAAACAAGACTTGCTCTTAAAACTAAGATTGGCCATAAGTTCACAGATCTGCTTGAATTGTTATTAAAGGGTTGGAAATATTCGTGGGAAAGAATAACACTTTTCCCTACAGACTGGGCAATAATGGGTTAATTGCTGCCTCTGTGTCATAGGCTTTGAAGACCTATTTAGGAAGTCAAGACTAGGATTTAACTAGAAAGTCTCTCTGGAATCTTTTGTGACCTCCCTTTTTTATAATCATAAGTCTGAGCTTCACAAAAATTTACTAGTGGAATGGTGGCAAGTAAACTGGACATGAAACAACAGACTGGTTCCAAATAGGAAAAGGAGTTCGTCAAGGCTGTATATTGTCACCCTGTTTATTTAACTTATATGCCGAGTACATCATGAGAAACGCTGGACTGGAAGAAACACAAGCTGGTATCAAGATTGCCAGGAGAAATATCAATAACCTCAGATATGCAGATGACACCCCCCTTATGGCAGAAAGTGAAGAGGAACTAAAAAGCCTCTTGATGAAAGTGAAAGAGGAGAGTGAAAAAGTTGGCTTAAAACTCAACATTCAGGAAACTAAGATCATGACATCTGGTCCCATCACTTCATGGGAAATAGATGGGGAAACAGTGGAAACAGTGTCAGACTTGATTTTTTGGGGCTCCAAAATCACTGCAGATGGTGACTGCAGCCATGAAATTAAAAGATGCTTACTCCTTGGAAGAAAACTTATGACCAACCTAGATAACATATTCAAAAGCAGAGACATTACTTTGCCAACAAAGGTCCGTCTAGTCAAGGCTATGGTTTTTCCAGTGGTCATGTATGGATGTGAGAGTTGGACTGTGAAGGAAGCTGAGCGCTGAAGAATTGATGCTTTTGAACTGTGGTGTTCGAGAAGACTCTTGAGAGTCCCTTGGACTGCAAGGAGATCCAACCAGTCCATTCTAAAGGAGATCAGTCCTGGGTGTTCATTGGAAGGACTGATGCTGAAGCTGAAACTCCAATACTTTGGCCACCTCATGCAAAGAATTGGCTCATTGGAAAACACCCTGATGCTAGGAGGGATTGGAGGCAGGAGGAGAAGGGGACGACAGAGGATGAGATGGCTGGATGGCATCACCGACTCAATGGACATGAGTTTGGGTAAACTCCGGGAGTTGGTGATGGACAAGGAGGCCTGCTGCTGCTGCTGCTGCTGCTGCTAAGTCACTTCAGTGTCTGACTCTGTGTGACCCCATAGACGGCAGCCCACTGCAATTCATGGGGTGTCAAAGAGTCGGACAGGACTGAGCTACTGAACTGAATTGAAATGAAGGGCAAATCACAAGGCAGGGGAAAAAAATCAGTTAATATTTAAAACTGTTTTTCCTCTAAATGGGAAAACTGTGCTAGGTGCTAGCTATTTTTTTCTTTCAAGTCTAGCATTCTATTCACACTAGTGTTGTCACTTGCTTAGACAGAAGTGGAGGTTGAAAAAAGCATTCATTTTTCCTGGGATATCTTCATTTTTGGCCTTTTTCTTTTCCTTTTTTAATCCAACTAGCAAATTGATCCCAGATTATTTCACTTTGCACAGCATTTGCCAAGAGCCTGGTAAATGTCCCTGCCCCTTCAGACACTCCTCTAACCCCTGACACATATCTTTTGCTCCTTAGATGACTGTAACAGTGTTTTAACAAGTCTCCCTGCCCCGCCTCCCACATTTGTTTTCTCTAAAACATTGCCCATACTGCTGCCAGAGAAATTTTCAGAAATGATCTGATCATTCTTACATTTAAAACCCATCAATGGCTTTCCATTGCAAGATAAAATTTCAGCTGTCCATTCTAAAATAGTCTTCACAATCAAGCCTATGTCTAATCTCTTTATTCTCATTATATTTTTCCTCATGCACATTGTACTTTTTATTTTTTTCTGAATAGATTTTGTTCCTTCTTTTAACCAAGAATCTAACATCTCTCCCTTGCCATTCCCTATCTTCACACCCAACCCCAAAACACAAGTAACCCCACCACTTTCCTCCTCTTGAATGTTAATATCTGGCAGGGATTTCAGTCCTTCTTCAAGCCTTCTGCTGCTGCTGCTAAGTCACTTCAGTTGTGTCCGACTCTGTGCGACCCCATAGACAGCAGCCGACCAGGCTCCTCCTACACCTTTGCAATTCTTTAAGCTGGCTTGTTTTTCCTCCTGCCCCGAGTTCTCTCCTTATTTCCACCATAGTGTTCTCTCTAATAGCTTTATCTCTTTGTGCATTTCCCTTGCACTAGTATTTGCAGAACCCACTCCAGTGTTCTTGCCTGGAGAATCCCAGGGACAGGGAAGCCTGGTAGGCTGCCGTCTATGGGGTCGCACAGAGTTGGACACGACTGAAGCGACTTAGCAGCAGCAGCGGCAGCAGCAGTATTTGCACATAAAAAGCAAATGCAGGGTCTTCTTCATCACTTTATTCTCACAGTCTGGCACAGTGTCAGGAAGATAGTGGAGGCACGACTGACGGGAGAGTGACAAAATGAAGGCAACTTTAGTTCTTTTACCAGAGAAAGAAAAGGCAACCCTCTCCAGTATTCTTGCCTGGAGAATTTCTAGGACAGAGGGGCCTGATGGGCTACAGTCCACGGGATCACAAAGAGTCAGACACGACTGAGTGGCTAACACTTACTTCTAGTTCTTTTACAGTTCCTATCTTTTTTTCAAATACAGTCAAGAAAACAGACTCTAGCCCACCATAATTACTTGAAAGAATGAGGATGCTCTATTGTCCCTCTACAATGAATGTGCTTCATTTTGGAAGTTCTTAAGTATTTTGAGCCACTGTTGTTTGCTTCATGAGTTCAGACTTTCCAAGCAAAGGAAAGCACCGCATGAAATGAGGCCAGATCCAAAGACATCTGTCTTAGGGCTAGAAAGAATTTAAATAAAGTAATTTTAAAAATACAAGTCAGTTCTCCTGTCTAGTGGCTATTTATTGTCTGTCACTCCTTACTAGAGTTGCTCTGGGAGGGCTCAGATTGCTGCTGAGAGTTAGAGGAATAACAGAACTGATTTCTGCCCACGATTCTCTTTTGTCCCACATTGTGTGACTGACAAGGACAAGATGTACGGCTGTGCCTCTCCCTTCAGAGTCTATTTGGAATCTATCCTCAAACTGAAAAAGCTTCAGGAAGAGAAGCCACTGTTACTGTTACTGCTAAATCACTTCAGTCGTGTCCGACTCTGTGCGACCCCATAGATGGCAGCCCACCAGGCTCCCCCATCCCTGGGATTCTCTAGACAAGAACACTGGAGTGGGTTGCCACTTCCTTCTCCAATGCATGAAAGTGAAAAGTGAAAGTGAAGTCGCTCAGTCATGTCCGACTCTTAGTGACCCCATGGACTGCAGCCTACCAGGCTCCTCCGTCCATGGGATTTTCCAAGCAAGAGTACTGGAGTCAGGTGCCATTGCCTTCTCCAAGAGAAGCCACAGCCCCCACCTTCCAGGGGCTCTGTTGGCAGGTCACCTCAGGATCCAAGGACCCAGACAGGAATCAAGACACAATGGGCTGGGCTTCCCTGATAGCTCAGTGCTAAAGAATCCACCTGCCAATGCAGGAGACTTGAGTTCAATCCCGGATCCAGGAAGATCCCACATGCCTTGGAGCAACAAAGTCTGAGAGCCACAACTCCTGAGCCTGTGCTTTAGAGCCTGGGAGCCGCAACTATTGAAGTCAGTGCACCCTAGAGAACGTGCCCTGCGACAAGAGAAGCCGCCAGCATGAGAAGCCTGTGCAATGCAACTACAGAAAAGCCCCCATGCTCTGCAGCTAGAAAAAAGCCCATGCAGCAATGAAGACCCAGGACAGCCCAAAATAAATAAAATTATATATATATAAATTTATAAATGTATATAGAAATATATATAAATTTATAAAATTATATATAAAAGACACAATGGGCTGCAGCTTCTGAGACCTAGAGAGCCAGGTGCTGGCTGCCAAGCAGATGAGCCAGAAGGCTTGACACAGGAAGGATTGTAGCCATGAGAAAAAGAAAGGTCCTTCAGTGAAGTGGAAGCACACTGGTAACCAAGGGAAACCACCCTAAGGCTATATTTTGATGCTGATCTTATAGTTGGAAGCAGCTCACAGAATTTTGCAGAGCGAGTGAACCCTTTCACGTTGTTTACTCCAGCTTTCTTGTATTTGTGTCCGGCCAGAAGAGCACAGCACGATCCTTTCTCCTCTGTCCCTTGCTGTTTTGGGTCTCTGGCAGGTCTAATTCTGGGTTTCACATCTTTTCATTTCCTCTCCCAGAACATGGTCTTACCAAATTGACTTTTGCTGATTAACAATTCCCTAAGGCCTGATTTCTCTATTATCTAAATAAGAACGCTTCGTCTGATTCATCCAGGGATTCAGGCTCTAAATATGCCTTTTAAAAAAAACCTGACATTTATTCTGAGCTGATGGAAGTGGGAATTTGGCCTTGCCTTTCCTCCTGCCATCAGTATTACCTTCAACCCCAGATTTAAAATGTTTGAGTCCCGTCAGGCAACACAAATATTGCAACATCAAACGACTTCTGGCCTTGATATTTAGCCATTCCAACTGGCAGCCACTACTCAGAAGCAGTGTTTTTAAAATGTCACACACACACACACACACACATATATATGTGTGTGTGTATATATATATATATATATGAAGTGAAGTGAAGTTGCTCATTCGTGTCCGACTCTTTGCGACCCCGTGGACTGTAGCCCACCAGGCTCCTCCGTCCATGGGAGAATACTGGAGTGGGTTGCCATTTCCTTCTCCAGGGGATCTTCCCGACCCAGGGATCAAACCCAGGTCTCCTGCATTGAAGGCAGACGCTTTAACCTCTGAGCCACCAGGGAAGTATATATATATATATATATATGTGTGTGTGTGTGTGTGTGTGTGTGTGTGTGTGTGTTAGTTGCTCGATCATGTCCAGCTCTTTCGCCATCAGGCTCCTCTGTTCATGAATTCTCCAGGCAAGAATACTGGAGTGGGTAGCCATTCTTTTCTCCAGGGGATCTTCCCAGGGATTGAAACCAGGTCTCCTGCATTGCAGGCAGATTCTTTACAATCTGAGTCACCAAGGAAGCCTATATATATTTATATGAATATGTATATATATACATATATATGTGTATGCATATTTCTACCACCCACCCCCGGAAGACCGAAAACCTTTCCTATAGCAGAAAAACTACTCATTTTTTATGCAGTTTGGAACGTCAGCTGCAGCACCCTTGGATCAGGATTGATGCAGGGGTGTGTGGGCCTTGGACGTTCTCTTCACAGTAGAGGTAGCAGGACAGAAATAGATAATCCCCAGAAGAGACTTATAGGGTGACAGTGGAGGAAGAAGCCCGAGGATTCAAACAACTTTGACTGATGTTCTGTGAAGACAGACCCTGTTGTGATTTGATAGCACGTGTTCAGTCAGAGACTTCAACCCCAGGTTCTGTTTATGAAGAAACAACAGGAGTAAGCTCCAGAGAAGGAGCAAAGGAAGCACTAAGTTCCCCCCTCATTAGCCATTGTATTTATTTATTAGGAATGTTCTAAGAAACAATCACAAGCTGGGTGGCCCAAAGTAACAGTAATTGATTATTTTGTAGTTCTGGAGCCCAGAAGACCAAAATCAAGTAGTCAGCAGGGACGCTGCCAGGGGACTGCAGGTGGAACCCTCCCTTGCCTCTTCCCAGCTTCCAGCAGTGGCCAGCCATTCTTGGGGCTCTAGCCTGCAGCTGCACCACTGTAGTCTCTGCTTCTGTCCTCATGGGCTTTCTCCCTGGGTGTCTGTCCTCTGTGGGCCTCCCTCTTCTTATAAAGACAGGAGTCCAGTTGAATTAAGGGCCACTCTACTCGACCTCATGACTTCATCTGAATGAAGACATGCACATACATTTCTGCACTCCAAATGTGATATAGCTCATACTTTTTGCATTTTCTATGCTTATTCAAATCTAGGTGTTTTTTTTTTTTTTAATTCCATACCAGTCTGCTCCTGCTGCTGCTGCTAAGTTACTTCAGTCGTGTCCGACTCTGCGACCCCATAGACAGCAGCCCACCAGGCTCCCCCGTCCCTGGGACTCTCCAGGCAAGAACACTGGGGTGGGTTGCCATTTCCTTCTCCACCTACTTTAAAAATAGGCAAGTTCATGCCTTTCTCTGATCCATCAAGGCGTTAATTTCTATGCGGTCATCTGATTTAAGTACTTGGCACAAGATAGGTGATCAATAAATGATAGCTTCAATGATTTTATTATACCAGCTGCACCCATTTTTAAAGTCTCTCTTATCTAAAGCCTATGTTTTATCCCCTCACCTTCATTCTGTTTTTTTTTTTTTTTTTAAGGCTAAACAGAATAAGTTCATACCCTCCTGCCCACAAAGTTTAGGCTCTTAAATCTTATTGAATTCTATAACAATATTTGTTACAGAGGAAATTCAGAAATTCACCAACAGTGAATATACTCAATATTACACCAGACCACCTGACTGCCTCTTGAGAAACCTATATGCAGGTCAGGAAGCAACAGTTAGAACTGCCTGGTTCCAAATAGGAAAAGGAGTATGTCAAGGCTGTATATTGTCACTCTGTTTATTTAACTTATATGCAGAGTACATCATGAGAAACGCTGGGCTGGAAGAAACACAAGCTGGTATTAAGATTGCCGAGAGAAATATCAATAACCTCAGATATGCAGATAACACCACCCTTATGGCAGAAAGTGAAGAGGAACTAAAAAGCCTCTTGATGAAAGTGAAAGAGGGGAGTGAAAAAATTGGCTTAAAGCTCAACATTCAGAAAACAAAGATCGTGGCATCTGGTCCCATAACTTCATGGCAAATACATGGGGAAACAGTGGCTGACTTTATTTTTCTGGGCTCCAAGATTGCTGCAGATGGTGATTGCAGCAATGAAATTAAAAGATGCTTACTCCTTGGAAGGAAAGTTATGACCAACCTAGACAGCATATTAAAAAGCAGAGACATTACTTTGCCAACAAAGGTCCATCTAGTCAACGCTATGGTTTTTCCAGTGATCAATATGGATGTGAGAGTTGGACTATAAAGAAAGCTGAGTGCTGAAGAATTAATGCTTTTGAACTGTGGTGCTGGAGAAGACTCTTGAAAGTCCCTCGAACTGCAAGGAGATCCAACCAGTCCATCCTAAAGGAGATCAGTCCTGGGTGTTCATTGGAAGGACTGATGTTGAAGCTGAAACTCCAATACTTTGGCCACCTGATGCAAAGAGCTGACTCATTTGAAAAGACCCTGATACTGAGAAAGATTGAGGGCAGGAGGAGAAGGGGATGACAGAGGATGAGATGGTTGGATGGCATCACAGACTCAATGGACATGGGTTTGGGTGGACTCCGGGAGTTGGTGATGGACAGGGAGGCCTGGCATGCTGCAGTCCATGAGGTCACAAAAGGTCAGACAAGACTGAGCAACTGAACTGAACTGAACTAAGTCTACAGTGATGGAGATAGAAAGGGAAAAGGGAATTTCACTGACGGTGTCAGTGAAAATATATTCATACTGCTCAAAATATATATAAAGTTAATGAAATACATGCACACCTGGAAAGTACTTAGAAACATGCCTATGCACTAATATGTCCATCTTTTTAGTGACTTCAACTAATGGATAAATGGTTCACAATCTTTGTACTCTTGACTTGGTCTGGTCTTCCACATAGCAGAGTCCTCCTAAGCAGAGTGGAGCAGGAAATGTTCAGGTGCTTTTAATCAAAGCTTATAATTAATTTGCTTAAGAAGAAAAATGTGCTTTGGTCTTGAAAGCCGGTTTATAAATCCTTGAGTGGGCAGGAGGGAAGTTTTTCCATGGAAACTGCATTTTTAAAAAACAATTTGGTTGAAGTGAATCATATTAGGGATTGTGTTTTGAAAGAGTGAAGACATAAAGGCGGGCATTGACATTGGGTTATAGGAAGACAGCAGAAGGCAAGGGGAAAAACACATGATTTGGGCTGGAAACAATTTGGGTTTGAGTTTTGGTTTTGCTACTGGTTGTGCAAAAACTGGGTAAGCGGTTTCATTTTCCTGAACTTTGGTCATCTTATGTAAAGGTTGAGACTGTCATCATTTAAAAATTTTGTATTAAATGTTTCATATAAACTATAATAGTACCTTCAACATGTTGTAGATACTATAGAGGTGATTATGATTTAAAAATCTAAATGGATGGTAAAACCAACTAAAGCCATCCAGCTTAAATACTGTCTACTGGAAATTTCAATTTCTCTGATCTCTCAAATTCTGGCAAATTATAAAGGTCTCTTGCAGTGAATGTATTAAATGGGGGAAAGATAATTCTAGATTGAATATTAGATGCAGGCTGCTACTGTCTTTAAACAAGGGGCCATTATGTTGGTGTGGCTCTAATATCTTGGTAGCTTACATAAGTGAACCAAAACCTAAACCAGTGTTCATACACTCAAATCTGATAAATTCAAGAACAAGTAATCACAAATAGCCAATTCAGTTCAGTTCAGTCGTGTCCAACTCTTAGTGACCCCATGAATCGCAGCACGCCAGGCCTCCCTGTCCATCACCAACTCCCAGAGTTCACTCAAACTCATGTGCATGGAGTCAGTGATGCCATCCAGCCATCTCAACCTCTGTTGTTCCTTCTCCTCCTGCCCTCAATCCCTCCCAGCATCAGGGTATTTTCCGATGAGTCAACTCTTCTCATGAGGTGGCCAAAGTATTGGAGTTTCAGCCTCAGCATCAGTCCTTCCAAAGAACACCCAGGACTGGTCTCCTTTAGGATGGACTGGTTAGATCTCCTTGCAGTCCAAGGGAATCGAAAGAGTCTTCTCCAACACCACAGTTCAAAAGCATCAATTCTTCAGCACTCAGCTTTCTTCACAGTCCAAGTCTCACATCCATACATGACCACTGGAAAAACCATAGCCTTGACTAGACGGACCTTTGTTGGCAAAGTAATATCTCTGCTTTTGAATATGCTGTCTAGGTTGGTCATAACTTTCCTTCCAAGGAGTAAGCGTCTTTTTATTTCATGGCTGCAGTCACCATCTGCAATGAATTTGGAGCCCCCCAAAATAAATTCTGACACGGTTTCCACTATGTCCCTTTCTATTTCTCATGAAGTGATGGGACCAGATACCATGATCTTAGTTTTCTAAATGTTGAGCTTTAAGCCAATTTTTTCACTCTCCTCTTTCATTTTAATCAACAGGATTTTTAGTTCCTCTTCACTTTCTGCCATAAGGGTGGTGTCATCTGCATATCTGAGGTTATTGATATTTCTCCCAGCAATCTTGATTCCAGCTTGTGCTTCTTCCAGCCCAGCATTTCTCACGACGTGCTCTGCATATAAGTTAAATAAACAGGGTGACAATATACAGCCTTGATGTACTCCTTTTCCTATTTGGAACCAGTCTGTTGTTCCATGACCAGTTCTAACTGTTGCTTCCTGACCTGCACATAGGTTTCTCAAGAGGCAGGTCAGGTGGTCTGGGATTCCCATCTCTTTCAGAATTTTCCAGTTTATTGTGATCCACACAGTCAAAGGCTTTGGCATAGTCAATAAAACAGAAATAGATGTTTTTCTGGAACTCTCTTGCTTTTTCAATGATCCAGCAGATGTTGGCAATTTGATCCCTGGTTCCTCTGCCTTTTCTAAAACCAGCTTGAAAATCTGGAAGTTCACAGTTCACATATTGCTGAAGCCTGGCTTGGAGAATTTTGAGCATTACTTTACTAGCTTGTGAGATAAGTGCAATTGTGGTGGTCGTTCGAGCATTCTTTGGCATTTCCTTTCTTTGGGATTGGAATGAAAACTGACATTTTCCAGTCCTGTGGCCACTGCTGAGTTTTCCAAATTTGCTGGAATATTGAGTGCAGCACTTTCACAGCATCATCTTTTAGGATTTGAAATATCTCAACTAGAATTCCATCACCTCCCCTAGCTTTGTTCGTAGTGATGCTTCCTAAGGCCCACTTGACTGTACATTCCAGGATGTCTGGCTCTAGGTGAGTGATAACATCATGATTATCTGGATCGTGAACATCTTTTTTGTACAGTTCTTCTGTGTATTCTTGCCACCTCTTCTTAATATATCCTGCTTCTGTTAGGTCCATACCTTTTCTGTCCTTTATGAAGCCTGTCTTTGCATGAAATGTTCCCTTGGTATCTCTAATTATCTTGAAGAGATCTCTAGTCTTTCCCATTCTGTTGTTTTCCTCTATTTCTTTGCATTGATTGCTAAGACTTTCTTATCTCTCCTTGCTAGTCTTTGGAACTCTGCATTCAAATAGGAATATCTTTCCTTTTCTCCTTTGCTTTTAGCTTCTCTTCTTTTCACAGCTGTTTGTAAGGGCTCCTCAGACAGCTAGTTTGCTTTTTTGCATTTCTTTTCCATGGGGATGGTCTTGATCCCTGTCTCCTGTACAATGTCACGAACCTCCGTTCATAGTTCATCAGTCACTCTGTCTATCAGATCTAGGCCCTTAAATCTATTTCTCACTTCCACCGTATATTCATAAGGGATTTGATTTAGGTCATACCTGAATGGTCTAGTAGTTTTCCCTATTTTCTCCAATTTAAGTCTGGATTTGGCAATAAGGAGCTCATGATCTGAGCCACAGTCAGCTCCCAGTCTTGTTTTTGCTGACTGTATAGAGCTTCTGCATCTTTGGCTGCAAGAATATAATCAATCTGATTTTGATGTTGGCCATCTGGTGATGTCCATGTGTAGAGTCTTCTCTTGTGTTGTTGGAAGAAGGTGTTTATTATGACCAGTGCATTCTCTTGGCAAAACTCTATTAGCCTTTGCCCTGCTTCATTGCATACTCCAAGGCCAAATGAGCCTGTTACTCCAGGTGTTTCTTGACTTACTACTTTTGCATTCTAGCCCCCTATAATGAAAAGGACATCTTTTTTGGGTGTTAGTTCTAAAATGTCTTGTAGGTCTTCATAGAACTGTTCAACTTCAGCTTCTTCAGTGTTACTGGTTGGGGCATAGACTTGGATTACTGTGATACTGAATGGTTTGCCTTGGAAACAAACAGAGATGGTTCTGTTGTTTTTGAGATTGCATCCAAGTACTGCATTTCGGACTCTTTTGTTGGCCATAATGGGTACTCCATTTCTTCTAAGCGATTCCTGCTCACAGTAGTAGATATAACGATCATCTGAGTTAAATTCACCCATTCCAGTCCATTTTAGTTCGCTGATTCCTAGAATGTCGATCTTCACTCTTTCCATCTCCTATTTGACCACTTCCAATTTGCCTTGATTCATGGACCTAACATTCCAGGTTCCTATGCAATATTGCTCTTTACAGCATCAGACCTTGCTTCTATCACCAGTCAGATCCACAACTGGGTATTGTTTTTGCTTTGGCTCCATCCCTTCATTCTTTCTGGAGTTATTTCTCCACTGATCTCCTGTAGCATATTGGGCACCTACCGACCTGGGGAGTTCCTCCATCAGTATCCTATCATTTTGCCTTTTCATACTGTTCATGGGGTTCTCAAGGCAAGAATAGTGAAGTGGTTTGCCATTCCCTTCTCCAGTGGACCACATTCTGTCAGACCTCTCCACCATGACCCATCCGTCTTGGGTGGCCCCACACGGCATGGCTTAATTTCATTGAGGTAGACAAGGCTGTGGTCCGTGTGATCAGATTGGCTAGTTTTCTGTGATTATGGTTTCAGTGTGTCTGCCGTCTGATGCCCTCTTGCAACACCTACCGTCTCACTTGGGTTTCTCTTATCTTGGACGTGGGGTATCTCTTCGTGGCTGCTCCAGCAAAGCGCAGCCGCTGTTCCTTACATTGGACGAGGTCGCCCCTCCTGGCCTTGAACGTGGAGTAGCTCCTCTCAGCCCTCCTGCGCCCACACAGCTGCAAATTAGGCTTTTCCAAATAAGACACTACTTAAGCTCTAACCAGTCACATCGTGTATTTGCTTTACTTTCGTGTCTTCTTCATTAAAGACTTGCCTTTAGCTCCTGTTGACGAAGCACTACTAACCCTTTTCGGTTTGGCATTGCCTGCTTTGAATCAATGTATGCTGATAACTCTTTTGGTAAAATGTGATGAAAGGCATGGGGAGGACATGGGGATTTTGGTGTACCGCTTTGGCATATTGAAGGTATTTGGCACGTCTTCCCAAGACATGACCCCAACATCACATAATACTGTTGAGCAGGAAGAAATTTTCCTCTACCCTTCTGGGTTCTTTTGTCAAGTCTAATAATTGACATGAAGCAGATTCACTGGAGAAAGTCAAACAAAACTTTAATAACACATATACATGGGGAAGATGCAGGAAAATTGAGTAACTTTCCAAAATGTCTGAAACTCTCACCTTAAATACCATCTTCAGCTAAAGACAAAATAGGTTTTCAGGGGTAGTGGTTTGGTTTCAAAGGGGAGAAAGGCAATTGACATGGAAATGGAGAAGCAAATGTTTGGTAAAATAAGTGTGTGTGTGTACACATGTACATACATGTGTGCTGGACCAGGCAGTGACAATGGGACACAGACAGGAATTTTAACAAGCAGACTTTACTAGGCTCCTCCCTGTCTACATACCTAGTGTAGGTGCTAAGTCACTTCAGTTGTATCCAACTCTTTGTGACCGTATGGACTTTATATATATCTATGTACTATCTGTGGTGACAGCTTCCCTCCCAGAAGTGGTGCCCCTTCTGCGGTTAGGGAGAAGGTCAAGGTTTCTTCCTGAGTCTTTGGGCTTTGGTTGTTTTCAGCTCAAAAATTTTACCTGCCAAAGAGACACTTTCTGGTGGCAAGTTTTGTTCCTTTATAACTTCAGTGTCTATCTCTTTATATGTAGGATAAACTCACAGCCTATCCTGTGAATGAATGAATGAATGAGGAGGATCATTCTTAATTGCTTGTGTGTTCTTTCTCTCTTTCTCACTTCCTAATCCTTCATCACCTGTAGTTTAATTTGCTTTAAGTAAAAGTATGTCTTACTGCAACTGTATTTCAGTCATGGTGCTAGATGGTAGGAATAAAATAATTAACAAACCTAGGCTTTTCCTGGAGGGAAAAATCAATCTAAGTGGAGTGAACAAAAATACAAATAAAATATAGTTGTGAGCAAAAGCATTTAGATGGAAAACCACCAAAGTAGATGTATAGAGGCTTATAAGAGGACCTCAAAAATCAAAAGAGGAAGTTGTCCTTTACAAATTGTAAAGACCAAATAGAATTTGCTGGTTGGGTGAGTGAAACAGTATTACTGGCAATGATTATGATGTGGGGAAAAACATGATTGAAGACAGCAAGCCTGAAATTGTATTTAGGCTACTGGTTGATTCTGTGGGAGAAATAAATGGTGAGGCTGAAAATATACTGTGGATTAGATTCTTAGTGAGCATGTGTTTTATGGCGAGACATAGAGGGATATGGTGGGGGGAGGGCAGGGTAACACTCTAGGTGGGTGTCTGGTTAGTGATTAACCCTTAATGCCTCCTTCCTTGCCCTGAGGCCAAAGCTCAGACCCCTCCTTAGGCCTCTGACAGCAGGAAGTTCTCTGGCTGCTCACTACTCACCCTCGCCATAGCCGTCCCTGACTTATTTGTTGAACCTCACCTTTTAGAGTTTCTCTGGTTCCTGAAATGCACAAGCAACTGATCAGAGTGATGTACTGGAAGAAGTCCTACTACTGGACTGGCCAAGAAGTTCATTCTGATTTTTGTAACATCTTGCAGAAAAACTCGAATGAACATTTTGGCCAACACAATACATAGAATTTCTCTGAAAACCTGTAGGAAACAGGCTCCTGAGGTCCCAATGATGGCAACAACAGTAGGAAATAGATAAAGGGGTGAATTGGGGGACATTCAGGAGACACAACGGATAGAAAATTGTCATTGGATGTGGGTGATAAGGAAGATGGAAATATATGACTTGCATGCCTGGATGAAGGGCTTTCCAGGTGGCTCAGTGGTAAAGAATCTACCTGCTGGTGCAGGAGATCCACATTTGATCCCTGGGTCAGGAATATCCCTGGAGAAGGGAATCGCAACCTACTCCAGTATTCTTGCCTGGGAAATCCCATAGACAGACGAGCCTGCAGGGCTGTAGTCCAAGGGTTCACAAAGAGTTGAACACGATTTAGCGACTAAACAGCAACAATACTGGGGTGAAAATGATGACACTAAAACAGGGAGGTAATAAACCTGGTTTATTCTTAGTTGGTTTTACTTTATCAGCCTTCTCAGGGGAATTGTTCTCATCTGTTTTCCCTTAAATCCCTGAAACCAGTCGCTGAGGAAAAAAAAATTTGCAGTTACACTTTCCAATGGATCCTGCTGTATACATGACGGGCGGGACTTCTACCCTCTAACATAGTTGTCTCTTTTCACTTGATGGACTGGGCAGGTAAGGGGAAGATGCCTGGTAAACTGGGAGGCAGCACTCTGATGTTACCTCCCAACTTAACCCTGGCAGTAGCTTGCCAGCCGCCTCCACAGGGCACGTCACAGCTGCTACTGTCTTTATGATGATATTTACTCAAGCCATGTGGGGGGTCCTGCAGTCAAGGGAGTGTGTCTGCCAAGTGCTTCCTGCCTCAGGCCTCTTTACCTGAGTGGTGAATGGAGCTGCTTTCAGGTGCCCTTACAAACCAGTTATAAATTACTTTCACTGAGCTAAGGTCAAATGCATGGGAAGAATAGAAAGTGACAGCCCTGAGGATTTATATAGCCCCTCTCCTACAAGGAGACCAAGTACTTCAAATATATGATCTAATTTGCACTCCTCTGATGCCTGGGAAATGGAGGACTTGTTGGCGACGCAGAGACTCAGAGTGGGTGTGAAGGCTTTGGTTAACAACCTTGAATTATCAATAAGGGAGCACGGTTTTCTTCTCTCATTTTTCTTTAGGTATTTTGCTGTTGTTGCCGTTTGTATGTTTTGAGAAACTGAAGCTGACTGGCTTTTTGGGTTTTCTCCTTTGGCTTGATGGTGAGAATGACTCCACATTTAGTGGGGTGCCTTTGATTCAATTCCTTAAGGAAGCAACACACTGATATGGTGAAAAAATGTAAGTTAATGATAAGGTAAATAAGCAATCTCTGATACGGAGAAATCTATGAGTATGTCATTTCTGAAAGAAAATTAAATATTGAAGATAAGTATGGCCAGAATAAGTTCTCAAGATTGATTTTCATGCATTTGCATTCCCCCAGTAGAAAGAAGACTGAACGCTGAAGAATTGATGCTTTCAAACTGTGGTGCTGGAGAAGACTCTTGAGAGTCCCTGGGACAGCAAGGAGATCAAATCAGTCAATCCTAAAGGAAATCAACCCTGCATATTCACTGGAAGGACTGATACGGAAGCTCCAATACGTTAGCCACCTGATGCAAAAAGCTGACTCATTAGAAAAGACCCTGTGCTAGGAAAGATTGAGGGCAAGAGGAGAAGGGAACTACAGAGGATGAGATGTTTGGATGACATCACTGACTCAATGGACTTGAGTTTGAGCAAACTCCAGAAATAGTGAAGGACAGACAGGAAAGCTTGGCGTGCTGTAGTTCACGGGATCATGAAGAGTTGGAAACGACTTATGGACTCAACAACAACAGCTTGTTGCATGAAGCTCTCTAGTGAATGAGAATTCTATTCCATGCTTCTGCCCAGATATAGGGAGGTTTTAAGTGAACCTTGGTTGGTAGCACCTTTGTGACTTGCCCAAGATCTTGCAGGAAGTTGGTGGGAACTCAACTTACCCCAGGTTTCCACCTGGGTCTCTTTCTCTGCACTTGTATGTGAGGCTAGCTCTGCACTGCCTGAATCTGGCTTCTGTTGCTACTTTCTATACAAAGAACAGGAAGTTGATAATAGTAGAAATAAATATCACAAAGGCAAAGGAGACTAATGAAAGGATTAGAGGAATGACACAGGGGAAGAGATTACAGCCGTTACATGCAGCTTTGGGCAAAGGAGAGCAGGGGAGGGTGACTATTTACAGATTATACAGGGCTGGAAAGGGAGGATTTGGGGAGCCCAGGCCTGGCAATGGGTAAATGAATCTATTCAGGACACTGGCTTTCAGAAAAATCACCTGGGAGAGGAACAGGCTGAAGACAAGGCAAGCATCACTCAACAGCAGTAACTAGGGGTAACAGAAGAGAGACCATGAGGCAGTGGGTAAGGCAACCTTAGGTATTTGCTAGTTTAGTAACGTGCATTTTTAAGTGAAAAACCCTTGCAACAAAGATAAGATGCTTGGAAAGAACTGCCAACATGAATAAGAGATAATAAACTACAAGGAAATGGAGTTCTTGCATCTGTTGGTATCCAGCTGATGGAGGTCAGAGTGAAGATATTGACAGGTAGTATCTTTCCCGTTCTCATTGTTCTTCACTCACTAAGTTGTGTCCAACAATTTGCAACCCCATGGACTGCAGCACGCCAGACTCCTCTGTCCTCTGCTATTTCCTGGAGTTTGCTCAAATTCATGTCTATTGAGTCGGTGATGATATCTAACCATTTCATCCTCTGTCATCCCCTTCTCCTTTTGCTTTCAAACTTTCCCAGCATCAGAGTCTTTTCCAATGAGTCAGCTCTTCGCACCAGGTGGCTAAAGTATTGGAACTTCAGCTCCAGCATCAGTCCTTCCAATGAATATTCAGAGTTGATTTCCTTTAGGATGGACTGGTTTGATCTTCTTGCACTCCAAGGGACTCACAATAGTCTTCTCCAGCACCACGATTTGCAAGTGTCAGTTCTTCGGCCTTTATGGTCCAACTCTCACATCCGTACATGACTGCTGAAAAAACCGTAGCTTTGACAATATGGACTTTTGTCAGCAAAGTGGTGTTTCTGCTTATTAAGCTTTGTCATACCTTTTCTTCCAAAAAGCAATTTGGAAGAAATTTCATGGCTTCAGTCACCATCAATAGTGATTTTGGATCCCAAGAAAATAAAATCTGTTTTCAGGGCTATGGTAATGGAACTCAGTAGTCTCCCCACTGTAGACAGGTACTCTGGAAGCTTGCTCCTTCAGGCAGATAGACAGTGTGCTATCAAACAATTGCATGAGCCCAAATTTTGTCTTTTTTTTTTTTCCAGAGACAGGGTTGACATAAAAAGCTGATATATTTTATTTAATCAACCTCCTAATCTATTCTAAATTTTCATCATGTTCTTAGTCACAGATTCAGAATACAGAAGGTAGCATCATATTTATGCCTAGCAATGGATATGTATATCACAAAGACAGTTCCTCCCTGGGATATCTAAATCTCTTGAAATGGACTTAATTTTATCTTAAAGTTAAAAATTGTAAAATGTCAGTTAGTTGTCCAAAATGCTATGAGCAAGGAGAAATCTGGAGCATCTTCTGGACCAAAGCCATCACACAGATAAGGCTCAGAGAGGTCTATTCTTCACACAAGGCTGCACAGCAAGAGGTGGAGCTGAGTTTGGCTACTACTCTTCTGACCAAACCATAGTGCTTTTTTCTGCCTCACTTGTTCCAGCAGGAGCTTCCCTTGTTTGGTAGTCCCAGGGCACGTAATAGCTTAAAAGATACTATTTTAGTTAAACACCATGGTTTCATTTTTTTGGAACTATTGTTCTTTTAGTCTTTATTAGTTTTTTTGTGAAAATTGTAATTTTCAGTTTGAAATTGAAACTACCCAATTATATCTATAGTACTATGATGCAATTGCTCAGTAGTAGTGTGATTACTGGAGAAATATGGAGCTGTTCTTGGTAACTGGATGCAAAAGATAGAGCATGAACACAAAGCATTCCTCGGAGTGAACGGCATTGATTTGAGAGCTCTCTTGAATGATACTTCTTTGAGAAATAGCTGTGAGAATCAAACTGAACTGTGTTCAAAAAATAAATGTAATCCTACCTACTTCTTTGAAATTACACAAAACCTTGATTTAAAAAGAAAGAAAGAAAGAAAGAAAACTGATCTAAAAACAACATTTCTAAAGCACTCCTCCAGTGAAACAGTTTAAATTAGTAGTAACCTTTAAGGAAATGAATTAAACTACAATCTGATGGAGTATAATTCTAGCAGAAATTAAGGTAAGGGTATCCAAATATTTTCTAAAACTAGCTGAACCAATTTGATGGTGAGGAGTAAAAAGGTTTTAGAACTTACAAAACAAAATTATCAGAAGTAAAGCAAAGACCAAATCACATTTGTAGCCTGTTGGAAGTACTATTGGATTTTAGGTGGGTAGATCACCTCTGGAATATAAAAGACTTATTGAAAACAAAGAAAAGAAAAAGCAGACCAGGTAGATATAATGAATTCTTCAATGAGATGTAAAGAAAACAAAAACAAATCACCAACAGAGAAGAGCATGCCTGAAAGTTTTCCTCCTTCAATATTCAGTGTTAAAGCTCATGACATGTATTTTTAGGAATGTTCCAAGCAGAGCAAACAAGGATAAACTTATTCTTCCCTTTTTTTTTTTTTTAACTTTTGAGGGATTTCTTATTGGTGAATTCATTTTGGACAACTGAGAGCTGGTGATCTATAGAATGTAGATTTTTTTAAAAACTGAAATCCTTAAACTTACACAGTGTTTCATGTCAATTATATTTTAATAAAGCAGAAGAAAAACAGACAAAAATAAAATAAGGTTTTCTTCAACTGCATGTTGTTGACTACTTTGGCTAGTGATCATCATTCTTCTTCACTTTGTTGCAAATACAGGAAACAACTCAGCTAGCTCTCTATGGGGATATCCTATGTTGGCTGCAAAGAGCCAACTTTTCAGTTACATTTTGATGAAAAGAAATTTCTCAAACTTCATGGTTTAGGTAGGAGAAAATGACTTCTTGGCTTAATGTCAGTACTTTATGGGTCTTTCTCTTTATCCCATAAAAAATTAGCAATGACATTATCTAGTATATTCCAAGTACTGATAGGAGTTTGATATATCAAACTGGTCCTGAAATAGCAGTAATTTAATAAACCTTTGCTAAAGAATAATAGCCACTCTTTACAACTAGTGACAACCACCAGAATGAATAGCTCTCAGCCTCCTTTTCTGCATGAGGAGAGGAATTAGAGGAGAGACCAGTTACGGGAGTTTACAACCACAGAAAATTATAGCAATAAAATGAAACTTGCCTGTTTAAAATATTTTAACCACTTATTTGTGGTTACATTATTTAGATTTCCCAACCACGAGTAGTTCTGATGTTCAGCAGGCATGGCCATTTATCAAGATTATGAGTAGTAGCAAACTGCCATTTGAAATCTTTAAACACCTTAAAAGTAAGCAGAAATACTGTGAAATCATCTCTGTTTCTACTCCACTTAGTCAAAAACCCATGCATATTTTACTTAGGAAGACTCATTTTTATAAGCAAATTAATAGCCTAATACATAAGACAGTGAATTTAGTAGGAGCTATTTCTCAGCTCCTATAGTAAACAAAAGTAATAATTACAAGTGAATCTTATTTATTCATTAAAGAATTCCATGTATATTCTCAGTAGATAGGTATCTGATTTGATAACTTAAATATTTATATTTGTCTTTTGTTCTTATCCAATATTAATAAAATGAAAGAATGAGAGAATAAATTCGATTGTAGAAGTAATCTGTTCTGAACTTTCAGTGAAAAGTAGGGCTACTTTTGGACTTGTAGGAAAATGTAAAAAAGAAAAAAAAATGTGAGTGATTGGCAAAGACAGCAGTCTGAATTCTTGAAAAGTCAAAGGCATTTTCATAATGAAACAGGAAGCGTTTGCCTCATAAGGTGATTCTCTTGATGGAAAGGTGTTCTCGCCACCTCATTCTTCTGGCTGGCTTTTTTCCTCCCTCCAAAAGAGAAGCTCTTTTCTAGTGGTAGTGGGGCGCATTTTCATAATGAAACAGGAAGCGTTTGCCTCATAAGGTGATTCTCTTGATGGAAAGGTGTTCTCGCCACCTCATTCTTCTGGCTGGCTTTTTTCCTCCCTCCAAAAGAGAAGCTCTTTTCTAGTGGTGGTGGCCCCACTGTTGCCTTCAGCTGTGAAAGCAGCCTCTTGTTAGCTAATCAATTATTAGAATTGATTGGTAAATAAGTGTTCTCTATAACCAGGAGCAGGAAATGAGATTCTATAGATTTCTCTCATTCCTCATTATGTTTGTAAAGTAATTTGGGTTTGACTCCTGCCTGGATATACAGCTTTGCTCATTTTGCATTTTTCTCCCCTGACAGCCTTGCAAGAACAGAAGCTTCCCATTCTCTCATCATAGTTCTTACTGACACAGGGGACTGTGACTTGAGCTTGGTCTTCTAATGACTCTGATTATTAGGTTTTCTCTTCTTTCTTTTTTTTTTTGTTTCTCTTGGTTTCTCTCACTTGTTTTAATGAAGTCTTATTGTAGAAGTTGACCCCACCCCCAGCTGAGTCTTAAATGATGGGTGGAAGATAACCAGGGAAAGGAATGAGGGAAGTTGGGGGCTGGGCTCATTATGACTTTGTGGACCCTGAACATTTTTGTCTTCACAAGCCCCTTCTTCCATCAGTTTCTCTCCTTTCCCCTCCCTCTTCCTCCTCCCCTCTTCTCTCTCTTATTTTTCTCTTTCTGCTCTAATGTGATGGTATGAAGATGAATATAATCCAGGCTCATGTTACTAACTTTTCTGATGTTTCAAGAAATAAAACATTTTCATGTGCCCCTAAATGTATTGTGAAAACCGTGTACATGGCCACTGTGTGTAAGGGATAGATCAGCCCTGAGTGCAGAGTCATGAGGGCTTCTTGAAGAAGTACAGCTGAGCAGAGATAAAGTAAGAAGGAGGGGGAGCACTGAAAATCTTTCCTTAGAAACATATGGGGGATGGACCATGAAAGCCTTGCTAAAGGGATTAGTGTTCACCTAAATGTAAGCAGGTGGATGAAAATGAGGTATTCAGCAGATTCAACACATAATTGATAAATTTCTTTTTAATGCCAAGTCCTAGCCAAGGAACCTATCTAAATGATGTCATTTAGTCTTTACAATGTCCCTATGATCTTTGATACTTGCTTTATTTACAGATGAAATAATGGAACAGAAAGGAAGGTCAGACTCAGGTGGTGAGGAATGAAGCCCAGGATCTGAATTTTAATAAGCTCTCAAGATTGTTCTTGATGGATCATTCTAGGGAAACATTGAGTTCTGTTGATTTGTTTCCTGGTTCAAAAGTACTTGTGTGTGTTGCATTGAGATCAGTTACCTCCCTGAATCTCTGAGTACCCAGTTTCCTCATTTTTAGAATGAGGGAGGGTCAAGTGCAAGGATTGCTATAAAGATCACATGAGATAAAGTAGATTTAAATACTTTATATTGTAAGTGCTAAGTCTCTTCAATTGTGTCCAACTCTTTGCAACCTTAGCCTGCCAGGCTTCTCTGTCAATGGGATTCTCCAGGCAAGAATACTGGAGTAGGTTGCCATGCCCTCCTTGAGGAGATCTTCCCAATCCAGTGATTGAACCCATGTCTCTTAAGTCTCCTGCATTGGCAGGTGGATTCTTTACCACCAGCACCACCTAGCAAACCCTTAAATTATAGAGTTGGCCAAAGAGTTTGTTTGAGTTTCTCTACAAGATACTATGGATAAATAAAACAATGAATGAACTTTTCATTCTCTTGGCTTCAAGCCTTTCATCAAAAACTATGACACATAAATACATAGTTATTGATACATTTATAACTAAATATGGGCTTCCCATGTGTTACTGTGGTAAAGAATCTGCATGCCAATGCAGGAGACACAAGAAATGTGGGTTTGATCTCTGGATCAGGAAGATCCCCAGGAGAAGGAAATGGCAACACACTCCAGTATTCTTGTCTAGAGAATTCCATGGAAAGAGAAGCTTGTTGGGCTACAGTCTATGCGGTTGCAAAGAACTGAATATAACTGAATGCACACACACACATAACTAAATATGTAAATTTATATATAGTACAGATTATTAGTGATGACCTTCTCTCTAAATTTTTCAAGAGAGAAATCTACCCTTTATTTGGAGAAGACTTGGGACAGGCACCAAGAACGCCAGCCCACACTGCTTTGAGAGATCCTCCTTGATAATACATGACAAGGGCTTTGACCAAGTAAGGGATTCAACATGGTTTGTTATTTAGTTTGGAAACCAGTTCCTATTTTAGCTTAGTGAGTCCAGTGCAGTTGCTATTAATTAACAAACATGCATGAATGGTAATATTTAACAACAGTAATATTATAAGAACCCAATATATGGTATTCTTCTTTTGGGAAAAAAATGTACATACACAGACAAGCCTTCAGACAACTTTTTATTTATGTTTTTAATTTTTTTAATTTTTTATTGGCATATAATTGCTTTACAATGTTGTGTTAGTTTCTTCCATATGGAAAAGTAAATCAGCTATATGTATACATATATCCTCTCTCTTTTGGATTTCCTTCCCATTTAGGTCACCACAGAGCATTGAGCAGAGCTCCCTGTGCTATAGTGTAGCACAGACAACTTTTGTTAGATTGGTGTAAGGATACCTGACCTCTGTCATCAGAAGAATGTGATTAGAAGTTTGGGTTGCCAAAAACGCTGGGGACATAATGAGGGAGAATAAAAGTAACCCACAGAAATGACAAAATTTTATTTTTAAACATTTTTCTTCAAGTCATTATCTCAGGGAAATTTCAAAAGTGTTCCTTGAGATCAGGGATAGATGTAAGACTATTTTAAGTGAACATTCTCATTGGTTTCCCGTGCCCCGCCCCCGCCCCCAAGAGAGAACCAGTTAATTCTCCCTCAAGGACCTACTCACAGTCTGTTAAACTTTTAGAGAACTTTTCATGGGGCTTTAGAGCCTGGTGCACTCAGAGGGACCCTTTCATGAAAGCTGTTTATGATCTGAATTGATAACTGTGATGTGTGCAATCCAGCATTTTGAAACTCTATCCCCAAGTGGAAGAAGAAGATGCACAAATTTCAAGATTTCTGTGTTTTTGTTTTTCCATCTGTGTCTTTATTTACATAAATTTTGAGTACATTATTGCACTCCATGTTATAATTTTACTTCGATGCCTAAGACTGATGGTACTGTACTATTTACATCGTTCTGATCTACATTTTCAGGAGTTTATTCCTAGGGCACTTTCACAGTAATTCAGACAGGAAGATGTAGCAAGTGATCCCCTCTTCCTTATGTGATTAAGGAACCTGAAGCCCTCAAAAGGAGTTTCTCCTGTTACTGAACTGAACTTGGGTCTGCTTGTCTGCTGTGCAGCAAAGCTGGTCTACTGACCCTGGGTTGTGGTAGAGGAGAGCACAGCATTTATTTCAGGGTGCCAAGCAAGGAGAACGGGCGGCTCATGCTCAAAAGACCCAAACTCCTCGATGGCTTTCAGGGAAGGGGATTTTTAAAGGCAAGATCTGGAGATGAGGAATGCAGCTCGTGGCCTTTCTTCTGGTTAGTTGTTGGTGAGGTAACAGGGTAATGTTTCAGGAATCTTAATCATCAGTCTCCTGGTTCCAGCCAGTCTGGGGACTCCATGCTTGTGGGAAAAATGGGTAGTCACAGTCTTCCACCTGGGTGTGGGGATCTTTGGTTCTGCAGAACAACTCAAAGATTCACATCAGATTGTTATGTGTATGCCCTGAGGAGGAACTAGGACTCTGTTTTATCACTGAACTATTTTTTACGATGTTATTACTTTTTTTTTCTTGATTTGCTATTCCTTTGTTTCTGTGTTCTCTCACTTCCCTAATTAGTAACTGCTTGAGTCTGCTGTTTGGGATTCAGGAAAGGCCAAGGAAACAAGAGACTTTTTCTACAAACAAGAAATGGGGACACAATGGGGCTTTTGTACCTAGGAGTGTGCCACGAAGTCCTGCTTGGTTTCACTCCTTGCTTAATACCAGAGTTTAATGTCTACACCTAGGACCAAAAGCTGGTTGTCTTAATCCTCACAGACACGGTTGTGGTTGGGGACATGGTTTGTAGTGGAGACAAGAGGACCTTCAGAGTAGATGTCCTCCTGAGGCCCAGCCTGGAGGTCACTTCCTGCTTCTCCTTCCCTGTCCCTGCCAGAGACTCAGTCAGACAATTCTCTCCTTGTACACTGGCATTGAGGTGGGGCCTGTGAGCCCTGCTTCTCCCTGCTACTCAGTAAGGGAGACCCAGGCCCTTCCTCCTCGGCCTTGAGAGGGCTCTGACCCACGGGATGTTGTTAGGAAGTTTAGGAGCACTAAAATCTTGACTCCATCTGCTTCTGTTTTACACTACTCACAACTCCAGGTTTGAATCAGTGCCTTCTCCTGGGTTGTCACTCCACATGACTGGCATCTCCAGCCAGCTACAGGGCCCAAGGGAATGCCCACGCCCTTCCTGTCCCACAGGGTCTCTGCCATCTCTGACCCTCCCACAGAGAACACCTTGACAGATAGGGAAAGTAAATTGTAGCTAATACTTCTCTCTTTTGAAGGAAATGATGCCCACTTAAAGCTCCCCAAGGCTAGTTCTTTTTCCCTCAGGAAGAAATGGGTTTATGGTATTTTAATTTTTTTTTTTAATTTTTCAAGAAAAAATTTTGCTTCATTTAAACAACAGAAGGACTTGGAAACTTTGTCAGTTTGGTCACAGTGTTTGAAAGGTATATTAGAAACAGTTTTAGCTCTGGGCAGGAAAACATGTTTTGACAGTTCAGAATTGAGTCAAGCCTACATTTGGGTACACATTGAACCTTTAGCTCAAAAAAAAAAAAAAAAAAAAAATGATTCACTTTTCAATGGTGAAATGTGGAATTATTCCAACTTCTTTTTCTTCTCATCTCTGCATTTATAAAATGAAAAGCTTTAACTTTAGGGCCCCATAATAAATAATTAACCTCAGACTATTCAAAAATGTTGTCATATTCCAAATAGATCTAGTGATGCCTTTGAGGGTAAATGTTGAATTTTAATTCACTGTACAGTAAAAAATGGATTCTGTTGATCATTAATCTTAAGAGAACGTGTACATGTGTAAAGAACATGAGATTTGGAGTCAAGGCAAGGATTTGGCCCTGGCTTTGCGCTCTCCTACTAGCCCTGTCCCTCTGGGCAAACTCAGTTTTACTTCCTGGGTCTTAATGATGTTAACTGGGAACATTAATGTTGATTTCAAAGACTTGTGAAGATCTAATAACATAATATATGTGGGTTGTATAAACATTATAAAATATTAAAACATTATAACTGTAAAACATTATAAAAATATTAGTTAATATTTAGCATTTGCCATCCCCAAAGCAGGAACAATTTGTGTTATGAAAGTTCATATTCTGAGTTTGACACTTCTCTAATCCTCAGTGAACTGAGTCTAAGGTTATAGAGAAAAATTACGTATCATGCCAATTCATTTCCATTCATTAATCATTGATTATTAATATATACAATTTATATTTTATGTCAACCTATAGAGTTGTGATAGCCCTCTGTATTTGAGGATGACAAACTCAGAGTATTAGAACTGTAGAGTCTTGCAGATTCTTTATTCAGAGTCACCCTTTATGGATGTGCAAATTGAGGCCCAGGGAGCGTAACCAGTCGCTTGGAGTCACCAGCTTCTTACTGACTGAACGAAGGCAGGGATTATCAGGACGCTGCTGTTCTGCCTCACAGCTCACTAGACCTGTGTCCACTCTGGGTTTAGAAAGGGGAAGAGGACAGCTGAGGTGGGTGTGAGTGTAGGATTGTACTCCTTTAGGAGAAATCCTACGCTTCTCAGGTTCCCTGGCACCCCCCTGCCATACTTGCCTGTGTCTCATTCTTATACCCTCTGTAGGGGTTTTCCAGGATGGCACTTCGTGCCATAAAAAGAGAGCTCTGCCCCCAGTTGGCTGCCAGTGTTAAACTTCTTAAGCTACACACGCTGAAGCCCAAGACTCTCCTGTGCTTTTCCACAAGGCTTAAATGCAGTCATTTATAAAGAGCATATGGGATCGTGTCTGATAATGGTAGATTCCAACATTGGTTATTTGACTGAAGGTTTTCTACCTGGTCTAAGTCTCCCTTGGAGAAACCACTTGCCTTTAAAATAAAGGAGGTTTCTGTTTGCTTGTTTTTGTAACTAAAAGTGAAAATGTTAAATATTCTCAGAGGTTAATGGAGGGAAAGACCTTGGAGTTTTTCTTCTTAAATTCTTCATCCACAACGGGTCACGTCCATGCTGACAAAGTCAGAGAGAGGGACAGGCAGCCGGCCTCCAGCTGACCTGCGGAGGCTACTCTGGCTCTTGAGGTAATCAGGAAGAGCCTCTGACTCTCTGCTTCTGATTGAGGAAAATGTTCCATTGGTCTACGGGGCATTTTAGCAGGCAGGTGAGTTCCCTAAGTGCTTGCTGACAATACGCTGATAACAGAGACAAGGTCATCACTGATTGAAAAGGTCTCTGAGACAGAATTTCTGAAAGGTGTCCCCAAACATCCTGTTTTTATGGCTAATGGGCCCCATTCAGGGTTTCTCCCAAATGACTGATGGTCTTCACTAGTACCTGTCTCTCTCCATTCTGATGCTGACAGAAAGAAAGGAAATGTCTTAGAGCCGGACGTGGCCACTAATGCGATGTGACTTTGTTCTTATTCTTTGAAAGGAGAAAAATGCTGTGGAAACAGGCCCAGCTTTTGGAGGGTTTGACTCTTAGGTCAGATCCTTTAAGTTGCGAGATCAATTGTAGCTTAGGCCTGTTATTTGATATCTCTGAGATTCATTTTCCTTTCCTCTTAAATTAGGGTAATTATATAGTTTGGGATAATAGGCAGGATATGGGCCTTAGCCTTGAGTAAGACTGGTTCAAATCCTGCCCTAAACCCATACGGCTGCAGTTTTAAGGAGGCAACTCAGCTTGATGAGTCATTGTCTCTGCTCAGTTGCTAAGTCGTGTCTGACTCTTTGCAATCCCGTGAACCGCAGCACGCCTGTCCTTCACTACCTCCCAGAGTTTGCTCAAACTCATGTCCATTGAGTCAGTGATGCCATCCAACCATTCATCCTCTGTCACACCCTTTTCTTCTTGCCTTCAATCTTTCCCAGCATCAGGATCTTTTCTGATGAAGCAGCCCTTCGCATCAGATGGCCAAAATATTGGAACCTCAGCTTCAACATCAGTCCTTTCAAAGAGTCACTGTTTATTCATAACAATTCATCACAGTATTATTTGGGAGGATCAAAGGAGATCATGTAAGTTAAATGGCACTAAATAGATGCATTGATAGCTATCGGTTTTCCCTGCTCTTGTATAGTGATATAACAGATTGACAAAATAAGTGGTGAGTGGGAGTATAGCACACAATGGTAAGTAGAGAGTATCATTTTGATAAATTACTATCTTTTCAGAAAACAGGGAAAACAAAAGTTTCTATTCTTAGTGTAACCAGATGCTTTACCAGAGGGTTTCCCTGGAGGTGATCAGAGTTTAATTTTTCTTTCTTCGGCAACAGAGTGCTTTTCTTCTTTGTACAAGCCAGAGTGGAGAGTCACCTTGAAGTTCCTAAGGATTCTAAGAAGTTCCATAGCAAATCATCTTTCCATCATTTAGTTAGGGCCCCTGACAAACTTGGGTGGAGAAAAAGTATCTTTAATTGTCCAGGAATGTGATTTAATGGGGCTTCCCAGGTGGCTTAGTGGTAAAGACTCCACCTGCCAATGCAGGAGACACAGGAGACTTGAGTTTGATCCATGGTCTGGGAAGATCCCCTGGAGAAAGAAGTGGTAACCCATTCCACTATTTCTGCCTTGGGAATCCCATGAACAAAGGAGCCTGGCGGACTACAGCCCATGGGGTCACAAAGAGTCAGAAATAACTTAGTGACTAAATAACAACAACAACAAGAAGGTTTAATGAGGTTCTTATTTTCCAGAAAATTTGAAAAGGTGGTGACCCATTGCTTTTGGAAAGCTGATTAAGTGGGATAAGAGTGAAGAGACATAATAATTCTAGATTATTGCTATGAAGCTTCTGGACTGTTTTCCTCTGGGACATGCACGCTAAGATTGAAAGTGCTATCAACTGGGTACCACATTCAAAAATGTGGAGTCATGCCCCTGTGATGAACTTGGGCTTCAACAAGCAGAAATTATCATTGCTATGGTAGATGAGCATCACCAATCTGATTGTGTAGGTAAACTTCAGTAAAGAGATAGTGTGATCCAAGAGCTCTGTAATAGTAACAGGCTAACTGGAATCCAGTTTACTCCATGTGTGGCATTAACACAGGGTTTAGCTCTTTGGGTCAAGCATGAACCCGAGGTTCTTGAACAATTCAAGGGATAGGGTACACATATTAAGATTTAGAGCAGAGTGTTAGACTTCTTGCTAGTAAGAAAATGGGATTCCAGTGATTTGCAGGGAAAAATAAAAATATGACTTTATTTATATTCTCATTTTGTGGAGAATCCTACATTGGGCTTCCCAGGTAGCACAGTGGTAAAAAATCTTCCTGCCAGTACAGAAGAGACAGAAGATGCAAGATCGATCCATGGGTTGGGAAGATCCCCTGGAGAAGGAAATGGCAACTCACTCCAGTATTCTTGTCTGGAAAATCCCATGGACAGAGGAGCCTGGTGGGCTACAGTTCATAGAGTCACAAAGAGTCAGACATGACTGAGCACTATATTGGTTACATTAGACACTGTTCTTTTATGTTTGCTTTAAAGTATCTTATTTCCAGTACGCTTCTTATCCTCCATCCAAACTTTGAAAATTACGCACTGCCTAGCAAATGGACCAGTTACCTCATGCTGTGTTAGGAGAGCCTGACAAGCAGAGTGTCCCTACAGAGCAGCGGTGGGAGGGCTATAAGGGAGACAGGTGTTTATTTTGAAGACTGTGCATGTGAGTTACTACCATTAGGAAGAGGGAAAATGAGAAAAGACTAAATTCATTTCCTTTAACATTGATCTGACCTTCAGTTGGGTATCCTGAGCACAATTTTCTATGCAATATGGTATTTTATCATATTAAACAAATTACTAAAAAATAATACTTTTTCTGTAACTGAGACTGATTGTCCTTTTGTTCTCTTTGCAACTGTGGTACTTTATTTTTAAAATTATGAAAAAAGCTAAGCATACCCTGAAATCAGAGGATTCTCAGTTTACTTTATTATACTTTGAATTTGATTAATTCACTTCTGAGTTGCCTTACTAAATGTTTGAACTTGTAAATAGAGAAAAATTTCACATTCAGAAAAAATGGATTTTTTACCAGTTCTGTAGTACTTATTTGCTTGACTTGGCCAGGAGTAACTTGCTGCAAAACATGGAAGTAAATCTTTCAAGTGACAAGTAGAGTTTTGCTTTCCAGTTCTTTCCAGAAATTAAATAAATTGAAGTGATATAAATAGTTGGAGAATAGATGTGAAGTAAAAGAAGATTTTTCCCAATACAGATGCTTTGGATTTCAGGATTTGGTACATACTGATCTGTGCATAGGACTCTTGAATCAGAATACAAACAAGAGTTTTATTTTTTAACCATAATTTTGTGTGATTAACTCTTTTTCAAGTCATAACTAGGTTATCTGATGAGTAGGATTTTTTTTAATAGACTTTACTTTTTAAAGCAGTTTTCAGTTCAGAGCAAAATTGAGTAAAAGGTACTGAGATTTCTCATATACTTACTGTCCCTACAGAGTCACAGCCCCCTCTATCATCAGCATCCTACACCAGAGTAGTACGTTGATGAAACTACATGATGTTTCATGATCATCCAAATTCCTCAGTTTACATTAGGGTTTGCTGTTGCTTTTTGTACATTCTATGGGTTGTATAACAATATATGTTCACCATTATAATATCATAAAAAGTAGTTTCACTGCCCTAAAGTGTCCTTAATGTTCTACTTGTACATTCCTCTTTCCCCTCAACCTATGACAATCTCTGATCCTTTAATTATCTCTGTAGTTTTGTTTTCTAGGATGTCACATAGTTGGGATGATAGAGTATCTTTTTCAGACTGGCTTATTTTGCTTAGTAATATGCATCTAAGTTTCTTCCATGTATTTTTCATAGTTTGATTGCTCATTTCTTTTTAGAAATAATACTTCATTCAAAAAACACTTCATTGTCAGGGTGTACCACAGTTTATCCATTAGACTACTGAAAAGCATCTTGGTTGCTTCCAGGTTTTGGCAGTTATGAATAAAGCTGCTGTAAACATAATCAATTTGGGTAAATATAAAGGAGAGCAATTGTTGGATTGCATGCTAAGAGAATGTTTAATTTTGTAGAAAACTGCAACTGTCTTCAAAGTAGCCGTACCATTTTGCATTTTCACGAGTAATAAAATAGATTCCTGATGCTCCATGTCTTTGCCCACATTTGATGTTATCAGCATTTTGGATTTTGGCTATTTTAATAGGTACACAGTAATATCTTATTGTTTTAATTTGCATTTCCCTGATAACAGTTGATGTGTGGCACCTTTTTGTAGGCTTATTTGTCATCTGTATGTCTTTTTGGTGAGGTGTTTGTTAAGAGCTTTGGACCTTTTTTAATTGGGCTATTTGTTTTCATATTGTTGAGTTTTATGAATTATTTGTATACTATGCAGAGCAATCTTTTATCAGGTATCTTTTGGAAATATTTTCACACTGTCATTTGTCTTCTCATGCTTTTGACAGTACTTTTGCATTTCAGAAGATTTTAATTTCAATGAAGACCATATTATCAATCCTTTTTTTCATGGATTTTGCCTTTTGTGTTGTATCTAAAAAGTCATTGTCATATCCAAGGCCATCTAGATTTTCTCCAGCGTTGTATTCTATGAGTTTTATAGTTTTATGTTTTAGTCTGTGATCAATTTTAATTTTCACGAAGGGTGTAAAGTCTATGTTTGGATTCTTTTTTTTTTTTTTTTTAACACATGGATATCAGCTTGTTCCAGCACTATTTGTTGAAAACATTGCCTTTGCTCTATTGTATTGTCTCAGCTCTATTGTCAAAGACGAGCTAACTGCATGTATGGATATCTGTTTCTGGGCTTTCTATTCTTTTCCATTAATTTGTCAATTTTTTCACCAAATCTATACTCTCTTGATTGTTGTAGCTTTGTAATAAGGCTTGAAGTTGGGTAGTGTCAGTCCTTCAATTTTATTCTTCAGTATTGTGTTGGCTATTCTGCTTTTTATTTTGCCTTTGCATATAAACTTTAAAATCAGTTTGTCAGAAAAGATGCTTGGAATGATTTCAATTTTTTTGAATTTACCAAGGCTAGGTTTATGGCCCAGGATGTGATCTATCCTGGAGAAGGTTCCATGTGCACTTGAGAAAAAGGTGAAATTCATTGTTTTGGGATGAAATGTCCTATAGATATCAATTAGGTCTCACTGGTCTATTGTATCGTTTAAAGTTTGTGTTTCCTTGTTAATTTTCTGTTTAGTTGATCTATCCATAGGTGTGAGTGGGGTATTAAAGTCTCCCACTATTATTGTGTTATTGTTGATTTCTCCTTTCATACTTGTTAGCATTTGTCTTACATATTGCGGTGCTCCTATGTTGGGTGCATATATATTTATAATTGTTATATCTTCTTGGATTGATCCTTTGATCATTATGTAGTGACCTTCTTTGTCTCTTTTCACAGCCTTTGTTTTAAAGTCTATTTTATCTGATATGAGTATTGCTACTCCTGCTTTCTTTTGGTCCCTATTTGCATGGAAAATCTTTTTCCAGCCCTTCACTTTCAGTCTGTATGTGTCCCCTGTTTTGAGGTGGGTGTCTTGTAGACAACATATGTAGGGGTCTTGTTTTTTATCCATTCAGCCAGTCTTTGTCTTTTGGTTGGGGCATTCAATCCATTTACGTTTAAGGTAATTATTGATAAGTATGATCCCGTTGCCATTTACTTTATTGCTCTGGGTTTGAATTTATACACCCTTTTTGTGTTTCCTGTCTAGAGAATATCCTTTAGTATTTGTTGGAGAGCTGGTTTGGTGGTGCTGAATTCTCTCAGCTTTTGCTTGTCTGTAAAGCTTTTGATTTCTCCTTCATATTTGAATAAGATCCTTGCTGGGTACAATAATCTGGGCTGTAGGTTATTTTCTTTCATCACTTTAAGTATGTCTTGCCATTCCCTCCTGGCTTGAAGAGTTTCTATTGAAAGATCAGCTGTTATCCTTATGGGAATTCCCTTGTGTGTTATTTGTTGTCTTTCCCTTGCTGCTTTTAATATTTGTTCTCTGTGTTTGATCTTTGTTAATTTGATTAATATGTGTCTTGGAGTGTTTCGCCTTGGGTTTATCCTGTTTGGGACTCTCTGGGATTCTTGGACTTGAGTGATTATTTCCTTCCCCATTTTAGGGAAGTTTTCAACTATTATCTCCTCAAGTATTTTCTTATGGTCTTTCTTTTTGTCTTCTTCTTCTGGGACCCCTATGATTCAAATGTTGTAGCATTTAATATTGTCCTGGAGGTCTCTGAGATTGTCCTCATTTCTTTTAATTCATTTTTCTTTTTTCCTCTCTGATTCATTTATTTCTACCATTCTATCTTCTAATTCACTAATCCTTTCTTCTGCCTCTGTTATTCTACTATATGTTGCCTCCAGAGTGTTTTTGATCTCATTTATTGCATTATTCATTATATATTGACTCTTTTTTATTTCTTCTAGGTCTTTGTTAAATCTTTCTTGCATCTTCTCAATCCTTGTCTCCAGGCTATTTATCTGTGATTCCATTTTGATTTCAAGATTTTGGATCAATTTCACTATCATTATTTGGAATTCTTTATCAGGTAGATTCCCTATCTCTTCCTCTTTTGTTTGGTTTGGTGGGCATTTATCCTGTTCCTTTACCTGTTGGGTATTCCTCTGTCTCTTCATCTTGTTTAAATTTCTGAGTTTGGGGTGTCCTTTCTGTATTCTGGCAGTTTGTGGAGTTCTCTTTATTGTGGCATTTCCTCGCTGTGTGTGGGTTTGTACAGGTGGCTTGTCAAGGTTTCTTGGTTAGGGAAGCTTGTGTCAGTGTTCTGGTGGGTGGAGCTGGATTTCTTCTCTCTGTACTTCACTGCAACGAAGTGTCCAGTAATGAGTTATGAGATTTCTATGGTTTTGGGGTGACTTTGGGCAGCCTGTATATTGGAGCTCAGGGCTGTGTTCCTGTGTTGCTGGAGAATTTGCTTGGTATGTCTTGCCCTGGAACTTGTTGGCCCTTGTGTGGTGCTTGGTTTCAGTGTAGAATGGTTGTGATCCAAAAATCTACAAACAATAAATGCTGGAGAGGGTGTGGAGAAAAGGGAACCCTCTTACACTGCTGGTGGGAATACAAACTAGTACAGCCACTATGGAGAACAGTGTGGAGATTCCTTAAAAAACTGGAAATAGAACTGCCTTATGATCCAGCAATCCCATTGCTGGACATACACACTGAGGAAACCAGAAGGGAAAGAGACACGTGTACCCCATTGTTCATCGCAGCACTGTTTATAATAGCCAGGACATGGAAGCAACCTAGATGTCCATCAGCAGATGAATGGATAAGAAAGCTGTGGTACATATACACAATGGAGTATTACTCAGCCATTAAAAAGAATACATTTGAATCAGTTCTAATGAGGTGGATGAAACTGGAGCCTATTATACAGAGTGAAGTAAGCCAGAAAGAAAAACACCAATACAGTATACTAATGCATATATATGGAATTTAAAAAGATGGTAACAATAACCCTGTATACAAGACAGCAAAAGAGACACTGATGTATAGAACAGTCTTTTGGACTCTGTGGGAGAGGGAAAGGGTGGGATGTGGGAGAATGGCATTGAAATATGTATAATATCATATATGAAATGAGTCGCCAGTCCAGGTTTGATGCACGATACTGGATGCTTGGGGCTGGTGCACTGGGACAACCCAGAGGGATGGTATGGGGAGGGAGAAGGGAGGAGGGTTCAGAATGGGGAACACATGTATACCTGTGGCAGATTCATTTTGATATATAGCAAAACCAATACAATATTGTAAAGTTAAATAAAATAAAATTTTTAAAAAATATTAAGAATTTTAAATACATCATAGACCTAAATATAAAAGAAAAATAAAATCTTTAGAAGAACAACAACAAAAAATCAGTTTGTCAATGTCCACAAAGGAAAAAAAAACACTGAGACTGGGTTTATGTTGAATTATTAGATCAAGTTAGGAAAAATAATATCTTGAGAATATTGTCTGCCTATCCATGAAAATGGAATCTCTTTCTGTTCATTCAGTTCTTATTTGATTCCTTTAATCAGAGACTTGTGAAGTGAAAGTCATTCAGTCGTGTCTGACTCTTTGCAACCTCATGGACTGTACAGTCCATGGAATTCTCCAGGCCAGAATACTGGACTGGGTAGCCATTCTCTTCTTCAGAGTATCTTCCCAACCCAGGGATTGAACTCTGGTCTCCCACCTTGCAGACAGATTCTTTACCAGCTGAGCCACCAGGAAAGCCCAATATATTACAATATACATTATATATTATAATATTATAATAAAGTTTTATATAATATAGTAAATGTATCATAAATATAGTGTAATATAAATAAATATATAATATTATAATATAAAGCTACCAGGGAAGCCCAATATTATATAATTTCTCATTATAAATATTGTAGATATTTTGTTAGGTTTCTCAGTTCAGTCCAGTCGCTCAGTCGTGTCCGACTCTTTGCAACCCCATGAACCACAGCATATCAGGCCTCCCTGTCCATCACCAGCTCCCAGAGTTTACCCAAACTCACGTCCATTGAGTTGGTGATGCCATCCAACCATCTCATCCTCTGTCATTCCCTTCTTCTCCTGCCCTCAATCTTTCCCAGCATCAGGGTCTTTTCAAATGAGTCAGCTCTTCACATCAGGTGGCCAAAGTGTTGGAGTTTCAGCTTCAACATCAGTCCTTCCAATGAACACCAAGGACTGATCTCCTTTAGGATATACTAGTTGGATCTCCTTGCAGTCCAAGGGACTCTCAAGAGTCTTCTCCAACACCACAGTTCAAAAGCATCAATTCTTCGGCGCTCAGCTTTCTTTACAGTCCAACTCTCACATCCATACATGACCACTGGAAAAACCATAGCCTTGACTAGACAGACCTTTGTTGTTATGTTTATATATACCTAAATGTTTCATTTTTTGGTATACTAATTTAAATGGCATTGTGTTTTTAATTTCAAATCCACTTGCTCATTGCTAGTATATAGGAAAACAGTTGACTTTCATATATTAATCTTGTATTCTGCAGCCTTTTTATAATTGCTTGTTAGTTGTAGGACTTTTTTTATGATGGTTCTTTTGGATTTGCTACATAGTCATGTCATCTAAGAACAAAGACAGTTTATTTCTTCCTACCCAGTTCTGTGTACCTCTTATTTCCTTTTCTTGTCTCATTGTATTAAGTAGGAAATTTGGTATAATGTTGAAAAGGAGTGGTGAGAAGGGACATCCTTTCCTTGTTCCTGATCTTGGTGGGAAACCTTCTAGTTTCTCACCATGAGGCATGATTTAGCTGTAAGTTTTCTATAGATGTTCTTTATCAACTTGATGATGAGGACTTCTAATGCAATTTTTAAACCATGCTAAGTTAGACAAAAGAAGTATTAATGTTCTGTTTTAAAGATATAAAGACTTTTTCTCTCATGAAAGAAATAGGTGCTTATTATACCACTTTACAGCAATTTAAACACTTAAAACCAAAAAAAAAAAAAGTCCCCATAAATCATGTCTAATTTTTGGATCCAGAATGCTTTCTACTGATGTTCATGTATATATATATCTATTGTATTATACATTTACCCACTCACCCATCAATGTCATCCATTCATCATTTTTAAAGCATCTGGTTTTCCCTCCCATCTTTATAAAAGTATGCCTATCTTTCATTGGAATAAACTAAAGTTTTGATTCTGCTATCTCTCTTGAGCTCTTTGAATTTGCTGCCATTTTGGGAACACTTCATTCTCTTTTCAGTTCCATGAGGTACTACCATTCTCTTCTGCCAATTACTGCCTTAAACTGTTCACCACAGGGTGACTTTAATTCCATGGAGCTGTCAAGCTGATTGGGTGTAGGTGTCTTACCTTCCCTTCCCTTCTGTCCTTGTAGTCTCCCCAAGACTGCCAAACTGGACTACAACTATATATATTATTGATTTTTCTACTCAGGTACTAACATGAAATAACCCTTTTTTTCCCAGAAAGATTTGTGAATGTGTTCTTCTGAGGTTTTACATGGATTTAATTTTTTTCCTTAATAATAATATAGTTTATAACAAACTTTTGACTCACAATTCTCTCCCTTCCCCCAAATCTGGAGTTATTTTTTATTTTTTTCTGGTTTATTATACACATCTCCCATAATTTTTATTCCTCTATCTGTGTGCTTTGAATTTAGGGAGAATTTTGGCCATCTTTTTGTTAATTCAGTATGCAATTCTTTCCATTATGATACTTACTACTTAATGCTTTTAATTTTAGGTTTTAATATATTTTTTAAATTTCTCCTTTGCCAAAAGAAGCCAGGGTTTTTTTTTAGCACTTTATTAGCACCTCAAATGTGTCTATATGTATATATAGATTGAATTTATTTCCCACTGTGATTTTCCTGTATCTTAAATTATTTTTTATTAGGTGACATTTAGTATGGCTTCTCAGGTAAGCATCTTTAAAGTGGCTTATTTTCTTCACGTGTCTGGTGGTTTTTGCTTGTCTGTTCACTTTTACAAATAGAAATCTCTGATCATATTGACAGTTAGCTTCTGTGATTCCCCTTAGCACATACATAAATCATTGTTGAATCCCTCAGCAGGTGTCTCAGGATGGGAGTTCTGTTGTAATGAGGTGAAGTCCAGCACTTCTTAGCACAGTCATGAAAAACACAGCAGATTCTTGCAGAAATAGATTTCTTCATACAAAGTAAAATTTGTCATGGTGCTGCTCCCTTGGTTTGCCTATTCTGCAACTGTTAAGTAGGATCTGCTCAGGTGAGTTATTTGAATATAGTTATGAACTCTGGGAAAATATTCCAATTTAACTGTTTCTTAATTAAAATGAAACCATTTAAAGCTTCAGGGTTTTGTTTTTTTTTTTTCCCCTAGAATATTCTTCGCTTTATTTCATAACTTAGTTATTCAGTGCTGGTATGAACTATACAAATTGAACTACAGTGATGTCATTGGCATTATTTACTAGATATTTTGCACTAGATACATGACCTTGCTTGGTTCAAGAATGGTCAAGAGAAAGCTTTTAAAAAATAATTGGTTGCTTTTAAAATTTTCTACTTTTGCTGTTTGTGCTGTTATTAAGTTGTGCTGTTATTGAGTTGCAAATTTGATTATTTCTATTTCTAAACAATTATTGTTCTTTAAAATGCAGTACATGAATGGTAGCATTTGATAAGAGGATACAGTCTCCATGTAAAGGGTATAGAGTTTTATATGTGTGCAAATGTGTGTAAAAACAAATTGGCTTAATTGAGATGGGAGTATTGCTATTCAGATACTTAATACTAGGGGTTCGCAAAGTACTACATGCTGGCCATATCCAGATGCAACTGTTTTATAAATAGTTTTCTTAGATCACAGTCATGCTAATTTGTTTACACATTGTCTATGTCCATCTTCATACAGCAGCAACAGAGGTAAGCAGTTTTCAGTAGAGACCGTAAAACCACAAAGTCTAAAGTATTTACGGTCTGTCCCTTTACAGAAAATATTTTCCAGCCCCGACTCTATATCTATGCATGATTGCTCTATATAATCTGTAAACAATGAAAAAAATTATGTTAAATATTCCCATTCATGTTGTATTTTTATCATTTGTTTTTATAGTATTTAATTTCTGTCTAATACAATATTACCCTTTATTGTTTAACATGTACAAACATGAAGCCATAATTTCTCTGATTATCTCATTAATAATTATAAAGTGGAGTTTTTTCTTTTTATGATTCCTAATACTAAGTGTTGAAACGGTGACAGATTTTATTTTGGGGGGCTCCAAAATCACTGCAGATGATGATTGAAGCCATGAAATTAAAAGCCACTTGTTCCTTGGGAGAAAAGTTATGACCAATATAGACAGCATATTAAAAAGCAGAGACATTACTTTACCAACAAAGGTGTATCTAGTCAAAGCTATGGTTTTTTCAGTAGTCATGTATGGATGTGAGAGTTGGACTATAAAGAAAGCTGGGCACCAAAGAATTAATGCTTTTGAACTGTGGTGTTGGAGAAGACTCTTGAGAGTCCCTTGGACTGAAAGGAGGTCCAACTAGTCCATCCTAAAGGAAATCAGTCTTGAATATTCATTGGAAGGACTGGTGCTGAAGCTGAAACTCCAATACTTTGGCCACCTGATGCAAAGAACTGACTCATTGGAAAAGAACCTGATGTTGGGAAAGAGTGAGGGCAGGAGGAGAAGGGGGTGACAGGATGAGATGGCTAGATGGTATCACCAACTCAATGGACATGAATTTGAGTAAAGTTTGGGAGTTGGTGATGGACAGGAAGGCCTTGCATGCTGCAGTCCATGGGGTCGCAAAGAGTCAGACATGACTGAGTGACTGAACTGATTAAGTGTTGAAACTGCTGCTCCTTTTTGGTTTACATTTGCATTTTTTTTGAGGTCTTATTTCCCTAGCCTCTCACATTTTTGTTTGTTTGTTTCTTTAAACTTTTTATTTTGTATTGGGGTATAGCCAATTATCAATCTTGTGATAGTTTCAGGTGAATAGTGAAGGGACTTAGCCATACATATCCATGTATCCTTTCTACTCCAAACTCCCCTCCTGTTCAGGCTGCCCCGTAATATTGCAACCTACAACTTTTTAAGGTACTTTGTTTAGCAATATATCACCTAGTGTGGTTAACTAATTGTGGCTACCTATCACATAAATTTGTGTATTGTTTAAATCAGTTTCCTTCCAGCCTATAGCTTGTCTTTTCATTCTATTAACAGTGTTTTATTTTTTGTTTTTTGGTTTTTTGCAGACAAAAAGTTTTAAATTTTAATAAAATCCAACTTACCATTTTTTTCTTTTATTTATCCTGTTTTTGTTGTATCCAGGGAGTCTGCTGCTGTATGAAGATGTACATAGACAATGTGTATACAAATTGGCATGACTGTGATCTAAGAAAACTCTTCTTAAAACAGTTGCCGCTGGATTTGGCCAGCAGGCAGTATTTTGCCAACCCTTTGTCATCTAGATTTTCTCCTGTTATCTTCTAGAAGTTACATAGGTTTGCATTTTACATGCAAGTGTATGATCCACTTTGAGAAAATTTTTGTGGAAGATATAAAATCTGTCATTGTTTAGCTACTAAGTTGTATCTGACTCTGTTGAGATCCCATGAACTATAGCCTGCCAGCCTCCTCTGTTCATAGGATTTCTCAGGGATGAATACAGGAGTGGGTTGCATTTCCTTCTCCAGGGCATCTTCCCAACCCAGAGATCAAACCCACATCTCCTGCATTGACAGATGGATTCTTTACCACTGAGCCACAAGGGAAACCCCAAGATCAGTCTTTATCCACTTTTTCCCACGTGAATGTCCAGTTCTAAGGTCATTTGGAGACTATCTTTTCTCCATTGAATTGCTTTTGCTCCCCTGGCAAAGATCAATTGAATGTAGTTGTGTATGTCTATTTCTGGGATCTTTTATTCCACTGATCTGTTTATTCTTTCCCCAGTACCACACTCTTGATTCCTGTAGTTTTATAATAAGGCTATAGTAGTTGGATAGCATTAGTCCTCCAACTTTGTTCTTGTGTTGGCTGCTTGGTCTTTTGCCTCTCCATTTACACTTTAGAATCAGTTTGTCAGTGTACACACAGTAACTTACAAGGGTTTTTATTGGGTTTCTGTTGAAATCCTTGCCCCTAGGCAGCAACTACCAACGTTGCTTTTCTCCCCTACTGCCCTGTATAGGTCCCCTCATCTGAATCAGTTGTCCACTTTTTTCTCCAAATCTTCCATTGGTCAGATTCTGAACTGTTATCTCTAGTGTTCTTACTGTGAACCTCTTTTTCTGAATATTCTTTCTACTACCTAACTGAACTAAAAATAAGGCTGTCCATGAGGACATTACTTTGCTTGCAGCTCTTTACAAAATTAAGCTGATTGTGGGTTTGTGTTTTCCCCCCTGTCATCTGAGGGCCAAGAGTTTGGTTATGTGTCCACTTGTTCCTTATTGCTAGTGTCAGATCATTTATGCCCTTCCTTCTTTGGGGGAGTGTGGACAGATCTTCTGCTCTTTTGAAGCTTCTGTTACCAGTTTTGGACCCCTTCTTTCTCCCTGGTCTCTGTCCTCTATGAAGGAACTTATCTTCTCTTCATTTCTTTTTACCTCTAGGACCATAGTCTTTCTATCTCAATTCCTGTTGTCAGAGACCTCAATATCTATATGAATTAATCCTCCAACATTCTTTCAGTTCGTTATCTCTTCAACCCCACTAATTTATTTGCACCCCAGTAGGAACTTATATTCTGTGATTTATCATCATCTCACACTAGGTAACATCTGAAGTTACAACAGTAAACATCCTAATTTTCATCCATGATTTCCTATTTTTCTTGCTTTTAAGAACCCCTATTTATCCCAGCACCTTTTTTTTTTTTTAAGCCTCATCAGGTATTCAAGCTGATGATGTCATCACTTTCTCACTGCCATTGAATTACTCACTTTGCAGCTGTTTGGACATGAATTGCTTGGTTCATTATTATCGTTATTACTAATTTCTTAATTTGATCTTTATATTCCTCTATTTTCCTCATCCTAGATAAAAATTATGATTCATATCCTCAAGATCTACACCTGAGCAGCTGATTCTGGCTGAGAAAAGTCACACATGTATGCTAACAAGTTTTGTTTTCCCTACATGATCATTAACTTGAAATGAGAATTTCCAAGAGTCCTTGCATGTGTCTCTAATATCTCTTTTTTTTCATGATCCAAGATGACTATCTCAAAGGTAATTCTCTTCTCAAACCATCTCTTCATCACTCTCAGCTGATGACCTGGGTTCATATTTCAAACCGAAAATTGAAGTCATCAGATGTGAATTGCTTTATCTTTTTGGCATGGGTGCCCTCTTAATATATACTGGGTGACAGCTAGCATTCATCTCTCAGGGGTAGAAGTCTAGATTCATAAATTTTAAAGCTAAGACATGTCTCCATTCACTACTTCTAAGCTTCTTATGTGTCCCATTAACATTCTTTTTGAAATAAGTTTCTAAGGAAAGAGAAAGGAAGTTTAACTTTCCTTGTACCAATGGTTGCTGCAGATAGAAACCTTTTGCCGGAGGAACAGATGTGGACATGGGAGTAATTACAACACAAGAAGCCAAAAAGCACCTGTATGCATGCATGAAACCTGACCCTGGGGGTAGGACATGGCTTAAAGTCTGCACAATTTTTGTGTGAAGTTCCCTTCTCTGTCCACCACAGTATACTACATATCAACCCACTGTCTTTGCAGACTCATATTTTCTACAGGACTGGCCTTCAGTCACAGTGACAGCAGAACTGGGCAACTTCTGGCTTCCCATGGTGATTACAAGACACTGTTTCAGCTGACTTCCCCAAATCTGTCAGGAGAAACAGCCACCCAGAAAGGGGAAGACTATAACATTCTTCACATCACCAAACCTAGATAAACTTCCACCATTGTTTCTTTTCTATTTTCAATGGAGAAAGCATCTCACTACCTTTCAATGACTCCACAATGAGATGTCTTTCCTTCTTGCTTTTCAACAGCTTTTGTCTTTAGCTAGTTACTCTTTACTGCACCATTAAAAGAATATATATATATATATATATATATATATATAATTTTAATATATGTATGTGGTGATTTAGTCATAAGTCCTGTCTACCTCTTGCAACCCCATGGACTATACCAGGTTCCTCTGTCCATGGGATTTTTCCAGGCAAAAATACCAGAATGGGTTGCCATTTCCTTCTCCAAGGGGTCTTTCTGACCCAGTATCATACCCAGGTCTCCTGAATTGCAGATGGATTCTTTACTGACTGAGCCACCAGGGAAACCCATGAGCTTTCAGGGAAGCCAATTATATACAACAAATACATGTATATAAGTGAATCACTTGTGTGTGTGTGTATAAAACTGAATCCCTTTGCTGTACACCTGAAACTAACACAACATTGTTAATCAACTATATTTCAATTAAAAAAAATCTTAGCTTCTCTAGTGAATCTTTCTATTTCTATTATTTTCTAGTGAATGTTCTCAGGAACATTCTCTTGCCTTTGCCATATAGAAAAAAAAAAAATCCCTTGACTCTGTATCTCCCACAGGTTTACTCCACGAGCTGTCCCATTTCTCAGTTCTCTGCTAATAATCAGACTTTTAAAGAGCCAGTCTCCACAGTTTTCTTCCATTCTTTAGCAGTCACTGAGAGCTCTGTGTGTGTTTTAATTTTGAAAAGTTGAAAAAGATTGAGAAGTAAATGCCAATACCCGACAACAAGAATTAATAAAAATATTTTACCATGTAAGCACCAATTATACAATGCATGGGAGCGGGTAATTCCTTTGTTACACAATTATTAAGTCTCCCTCTCTTCAGGAAGCTTCTATTTTGACTTGGGTGTTTCCTTCCATACCACTTTTTAGGTGTGTGTGTGTGTGTGTGTTTCCCTCCCCTATTAATTTGCCTCAATACTATCATGTTGTATATGTCACTCCACAGTTTATTTGATTTAGCACATCCATCACCTCACACAATTATTAGTAATTTTTTTTTTTGGTTGTGAGAATGCTAAAGTTCTGCTCTCTTAGTATGTGAATTTTTCTGTAGCGTAAACAAAGGATCAGATTGGCTTTATAACAGGATATGTTCATTTCAATTTCATTAGGTTTCTAATTGTTCTCTAAATTAGGTTTATAAGTTAATATTCATGCTACAGAGAGTATGAAAACGTTGGTTTGCCCTCATCTTGACTAACACTGTGTAATATCTTACTGAGTTTTGTCAGTCATCTGATGCAAGTGCAGAAGCCTCTCCTTGTTTCAATTTCTACTTTCCTGATTTCCTGCGAGGTTGCCTGTGTTTTCATATCTGTCGGCTATTTCCACGTCTGGGACTGGTAGTTCAGTTCAGTTAACTCTTTTGTTCCTTTTTTTTCTGTTGGATTATTTTTCTTTTAAATATTGATTTTTGCTGTTTAATGGAAATATCCTCTCCATATGTAGCCTTTTTCAAAAACTTTGTGTATGGTATTTTTATCCTACAGCCATATAAAATTCTGGTATAATCAGAATTATTGATCTTTTCTTTTTCTTTGTTTGCTTTTTAATCTGTCTTAGGTAAGAAACATTTACATTTTTAGACATCCTAAAGACATTTCTTCTACGTTTTACTTATTTATTCTTGGCCATGCTAGGCCTTTGCTGTGGTCCGTGAACTGTCTCTAGTTGCAGCAAGCACGGACTACTCTCTGTGGTGGCTTCTCTTGTTGCAGAGTGCAGGCTCTCGGGTGTGCAGGCTTTAGTACTTGTGGCACATGAGCTCAGTAGTTGTGAATCCCAGGCTCTAGAGTGCAAGCTCAGGGGTTAAGTGTGGGCTTAGCTGCTCCACGACATGTGGGATCTTCCCTGATCAAGGCTCGAACGCTTGTCTCCTGTGTTGGCAGGTGGATTCTTTACCACTGAGCCACCAGGGAAGCCCTGCATTTTAAGTATATTACCATTTTGATTTTATAAATTAGGTATTTTATGTATTCGCAGTTTATTTTCTGAATGATGTGAAGTAGTGCTTTAGGTTGTATTTTCTATGAGGCAAGCTAACTGTGTCACTATATCTTTTATTGAACAGTCATTGCACAGGATTTGTATGCCATACGCACCAGGAACTAATTTCCATATGTGCCTGAATCATCTTCTTGTCTCTCTCATTGATTCCCTTTATCTATTGACCTCTAAGCCTCTGCCTGAATGCTTTAATTACCATAGTTTTATAAGGTCTTAAGTCTAATAGGGCAAGTTATCTTGGTTATTTTAAATATATACTTTATAATCATTTTGAAAAATAATAGATTATTGTTTTGTCCAGTAATTTTAGAAGTAGATTACTTAGTGACATGAAAAACCATGCTGAGATTTTGTTTTACATAGTCTTGAACATATGGATTATTTTAAGGGAGAACTGACCAGCCTTGAATATATGGATTATTTTAAGAGAGAAATCACTAAAAACTGATTATTTTAAGTGAGGTTTCCTATCCATAAACAAATTAGATTGCTACATGCTCATATGCTTATTTAAATAAATCTTGTTGAAATGAATCTCTCTCAGTGGTGTTTTACAACTTTTTTAATATGGATATTATAAGGTTCCCTTAGGTTTCTTTCCATATGCCTTACAATTTAAGTTGCTGTTGTGAATAATATCTTCTATTAAATGTTGGAGTATAAGGTTGTCATTTACTTTTGAATGTTGATCTTGAATTCAGTAGTACTTCTTAATTCTATTACCAGTTTCTGGATTTATCCTGCAAATTATCAAAATATTCTGCAATAAACAATGCTTTTCTTTCTTTTCTGGTTCTGTGGAACTCTTTGTAAGATGGTTTATGGAATGCAATGTTCTTATTTGATGAAATGTCAAGGTGTGCAGAAGGATGTCAACTAGTGATGAGTAGCCTAAGGATGAACTCTTAGAATAGGCACAAAGTATGACGATATTTGTTTCCTGTCACTGCTTAACCCAGGGCATCTACTGCAAAAGAAATGGACAAAATGACTGTTTGTGTGACTCTTTGTATCTTTCCCCAGCCACCTTAGTACTTGCTTACTGGGTCTAGAAATCAATGATTCTTGGTATTTTCTGTCTGCCAGTTTATGGGGAGAGGGTGAGAGTGTATTTATTTCTTTGAAGGACAGTTCTATAGGAAACAATATAAAATTGTTACGTATATTGAGTGGAAGTTCAAATATGTATATAAATTGAATGGACTCCCAGCTTTGCCTCCCATATTCATATCCTATAGGAACAACCTTTAGATATAGATTCCTATGCAAACCATCTTCCACCAAGGACTTTCCATTGTTCTTCAGTAAATCCAAATGCTTGACCAAAGGACCACAAAGCTATGCATGATCTGATCCCCACTACTCTGCTTCACACCCACCTTGGCACAATGCCAGGTTTACTTTGGGTGCACATGGAGGTCATGGAGCATGAGATAGAGGTTGTGCATGGGCTCAAAACATGTGTTTCCCCGCTCCAAGGATGACATGGCTACTTCCAGTGCTGATTGCCTTCCTTTCCAACAGCAGAGACCAATAATGATCCCTAGTAAGTGACACCATTCCCTCAGAGGACCAACCAGCCACCTTGATTATAGTGGACTTCATCCAACAAGGAGTGCCTATAATTTTTCATCCCCAGAATAATTGTATACTTTGGATATGGAGTTACCTCCCCTGACTACTATCAGTATGCTAGCCTAACCATCCTGAACCCACAGAAAGCCTTCTTCTTTGACATGGTATTCCACACAACATGGCTTGTGACCACAGTACTCACTTAAAGCATAAGACATCTATCAGTAGGCTCACACGTATAAAATTCTCTGCTTTTTCCATATATCCTCTCACCCCCAAATCATCTGGCCTGACAGGCATAGAATGGACCATTAAAAGTTCAGTTCCAGTCGTAATTGTGAGACAGCATTCCTGGGGGTGCAGTATATGGTTTGAATCAGCCATCAGTCTATGAGTTTACTTCTCTAGTGGTCAGAAACATGGACCTTGGAATGAGGTGGGAGAAAGAGAAGTAATCACTTTCATTATTCGCTATATTTTTGATACCACTTAACAGTTTTGAGCTTCCAACAAGGGACTAGTTTGGAAGTTAAGATTGCCCTTTGGTAATTTTTTTTTTTTTTTTTACCATCTTAAATGCTCTTTTATTTATAACCTCCCAGTCACTCAAATATATCATGTCACATAGTGCCATATTGAACCATATGTCTAGGTTACAGAGCTGTTCTGAGCTTCAGAAATGACCATTTTTTAGCCCCGTGGTCAACATAGGCTTCAAAGTATGCAAGTTAGGTGACACTTTATGACAACATCATTTGAATGCAATACTAGCTATCTGGAAAGGAAAGAAGTCTTAAACTTCCTCTCCATGGAGCCTCAGGGATTTCTGAGGGCATAGGGTACCCAATGGCAACCCACTCCAGTACTCTTGCCTGGAGAATCCCATGGACGGAGGAGCCTGGTAGGCTGGACTCCATGGGATCGCTGGGAATCGGACACGACTGAGCGACTTCACTTTCACTTTTCACTTCCATGCATTGGAGAAGGAAGTGGCAACCCACTCCAGTGTTCTTGCCTGGAGAATCCCAGGGATGGGGAGCCTGGTGGGCTGCCATCTATGGGGTCACACAGAGTTGGACACGACTAAAGTGACTTAGCAGCAGCAGCAGAGTACCCAATATCAAAATAGGGTCCTTATGCAGTTGGTGGAGGTTTGCTTAGCTGTTCCTTTAATTAACCCCCTTGGCCATTTTAAACTCCAGATGTCACTAAACCAGTGGCTCCAGAATTGGCTGGGAATGATTGATTTAGTTTACCAAAGAGGGATTATTTGTGATCTAATTTAGGGTAAGAAGGCCTTTGGTTAGATGGGAGGCCTCTTTGTTGTTGTTATTCAGTCACAGTTGTGTCCAACTCTTTGTGACCCCATGGACTGTAGCATACCAGGGTTCCCTGTCCATCACCATCTTCCAGAGCTTGTTCAAACTTATGTCCATTGAGTCAGGGATGCCATTCAACCATCTCATCCTGTCTCCCCTTTCTCTTCCTGCCTTCAGTCTTTCCCAACATCAGGGTCTTTTCTAATGAATTGGCTCTTTGCATCAGGTGGCCAGAGTATTGCAGCTTCAGCTTCAACATCAGTCCTTCCCATGAATATTCAGGATTGATTTCCTTTAGGACTGGCTGGTTTGATCTTGCAATCCAAGGGACTCGTAAGAGTCTTCTCCAACACCACAGCTCAAAATCATCAACTCTTTGGCACTCAGCCTTCTTTATGCTCCAAGTCTTACATGACTACTGGAAAAAACATAACTTTGATTATACGAACCTTTGTTGGCAAGGTATGCCTCTTAGTACTCTCATATATAACAGTAGAATTCATGAAAAATTACAAATAATTCCAAGTCAGGACCATGTGCTTTGTTTTTTGGATTTTTTTGAGGGATCATTTCTGCTGCCTGTTTTTTTTTTTTTTTTTTTTCTTATTGAGGTATAGTGGATTTATAGTGTTGTGTTTATTTCTTTTGCACAGCAAAGTGATCAATTACACATATATATACATAATTTTTAATATTCTTTTCTATTATGGTTTATCACAGGATAGTGAATATTGTTCTCTGTGCTCTACGGTATGATTTTCTTGTTCATCCATTCTGTATATAACAGCCTGTAACTGCTAACCCAGTCTCCCACTCCATCCTTCCCCTAAACTCTTTCTCCTGAGCAACCACAGGTCTGTTTCTAGGTCTGAGTCTGCTTATGTTTCAGAGATAAGTTCATTTGTGTCATATTTTAGATTCTGCATATAAGTGATATCATATGGGATTTGTCTTTCTCTTTCTGATTTACTTAGTATAATAATCTTAGTTGCATCCATATTGCTGAAGATGGCATTTCTTTGGAAGGAATGATGCTGAAGCTGAAACTCCAGTACTTTGGCCACCTCATGTGAAGAGTTGACTCATTGGAAAAGACCCTGATGCTGGGAGAGATTGAGGGCAGGAGGAGAAGAGGACGACAGAGGATGAGGTGGCTGGATGGCATCACTGACTCAATGGACATGAGTCTGAGTGAACTCCAGGAGCTGGTGATGGACAGGGAGGCCTGGCATGCTGCGATTCATGGGGTCGCAGAGAGTCAGACACGACTGAGCGACTTATCTGATCTGATCTGATGGCTAAGTAATATTCTATTGTGTATATATATATATCACATCTTCCAGATGCATTCATATGTCAGTGGACCATTTAAGTCATTTCCATGTCTTGGCTATTGTGAATAGTACTGCTATGAATATAGGAATACATGTATCTTTTGAATTACAGTTTTGTCTGGATCTATGCCTAGGAGTGGGATTGCTGGATCATATGGTAATTCTATTTTTAGTTTCCTGAGGAACCTCCATACTGTACATAGTGGCTGTACCAACTTACATTTCCAACAACAGTGTAGGAGGGTTCCCTTCTCTCCACATCCTCTCTATCATGTGTTATTTGCAGGCATTTTGATGATGGCCATTCTGACTGATGTGAGGCGATACCTCATTGTTGTTTTGATTTGCATTTCTCTAATACTTAGGACCATTGTGCATCTTCTCATATGCCTACTGGCCATTTGTATTTCTCCTTGGAAAAATGTCTGTTTAGGTCTTCTGCCCATTTTGTATTGGGCTATTTATGTTTTGTTGTTGAGTTGAAGTCTATTGCCATTTAAGTTGAGGTCTATTGCCATCTATTGTCTGTTGTCTTTCAGGAAGCCAGGTGAGGAACTAGGTGAGGAGAAAGGGTATGTGGAACAGATAATGAAAAAATAAATTACAGACATCACCTAAAACTTCATGGCCAGTTACAATGAACAGAACTGTAGCGACTTTGCATGTTTTATTTCTTGCTTGTTGTGTAAGTGTGTGTAGTATACAGTTGTATACACAACTCCCTTACATGTAAACATATTACATGTAAATATTAATCACTTTCCTCTCTCTTCCTTTCCTCCTAGTGTGTTTATTAAGAGTTTGGTGGTGGTTTACAGTTTAGTTTTTAGATTATAGTATGTTCAAGTGGGATTTGAGTTTGAGGAGTAAATATCATTGCCCAGAGGCAGATATTCTGAATGTTATTTAAATTGGAAATCAATGATGGTTGGTATTTTTGTCTCCTCTTTATGGGGAGAGGGTGAGTGTGTATTTGTTTCTTTGAAGGGTAGTTTTATAGGAAAAGATATAAAATTGTGAGAGCTATGACATGGAAATTGAAATATGTGTATAAAGGTATGTGTGGAAATTGAGTAGACTCTCAGCTCTGCCTCCCATATTCATATACTGTAGGAAGAATCTTTAGATATAGATCCCATCATTTCTATGCAAATCACCTTCAACTGATGACTTTCCATTGTTTTTATTAAATCTAAATTCCTGATCAAAGAATTACATGATCTGATCCCCACTACTCTGCTCTGTACCTACGTTCGCAAAGTTCCTGGTTTACCTGGGTGGATACTGATTAAGTAAAAATCCCACATCCCTTGGGTCTTTGGAAATATCTTCCTAGGGAAGTTGTAGGATACTGCATCCTTCTATCCTCAACCAGCCCTTGAGAAGAGTGTTACCCAGTGGCCCTCGAGGACACATTGAGGACTCATCTACCCTAAACATGACTGCTCAGTGAGAAAGAAAACACACTGAAGAACTTGAGATGGGAGGATCCTGTCACCCACTTTTCCCAGAGCATCATCTAACTGTTCCTACTTCTTCCTGAGAGAATAAACTCTCACCAGCAAACATTTTTCTCTAGAAATCATAGGTCACACACCCAGATTCACTCTTTTATAAACAGACTCCATAAGAAATTGCACCATAAAACACCACTACAAAAAAAAAAAAAAAAACCTTTACTGAATAGGTTTTAAATATGCAGCAGTTTGGCTGAGGCCCAGATCTCCTCTTGTGGCTTCTTACTTGCTCTCTGCTCCCAAAAGGTGCTCTCTGAAACTACTATACTATTATACTACTACTATACTACTACTCGGAGAAGGCAATGGCACCCCACTCCAGTACTCTTGCCTGGAAAATCCCATGGACAGAGGAGCCTGGAAGGGTGCAGTCCATGGGGTCGCTGAGGGTCAGACACGACTGAGCAACTTCACTTTCACTTTTCACTTTCATGCATTGGAGAAGGAAATGGCAACCCACTCCAGTGTTCTTGCCTGGAGAATCCCAGGGACGGTGAAGCCTGGTGGGCTGCCGTCTATGGGGTCGCACAGAGTCGAACATGAATGAAGTGACTTAGCAATACTACTACTAACTACTATACTACTACTATACTAACTACTAAACTACTATACTGACATGGACATTGTCATATTTCGGTCATGAGGCCACCACCCGTGACTGAGGGGACCCTCCCCAAGTCCCCAGGTTGTTATCCAATCCAAAACCATAAGCCCTTTTATGAATAATTGAGAATCCACATCAATGGCCATTCATTTAAAAACACATAAGTTGTAAATAATTTATTGTTTTTGTGTGTCTTCAGTCGCTCAGTCATGTCCAGTTGTTTGTGACCCCATAGACTGTAACCTGCCAGGCTCCTCTGTCCATGGGATTTTCTAGGAAAGAATACTGGAGTGGGTTGCCATTTCCTTCTCCAGGGCATCTCCTTGACCCAGGAATTGAACCTGAACCGGTGACTCCTACATTGTCAGGCAGATTCTTTATCACTGTGCCACCTGGGAAGCCCTTAAATAATCTATTAAGCAGCTAAAATGTCATTTCCATATCAAAATTATTATCCGAGTTTTATGAGGACTCTAAATTCAGTATTCTACCAATAAATCTGGCCCCTACGCCTGGTAAATTTGGAGAGTTCTTATAGCATAAGAATACTTGCCAATAATCAAAGTTCCTATGTGTTGTGTTATGTACAAAGCATCAGACTGTTCTGAGTTAGTTGTGCTTTTCAATTACTGTTATTCTTGCTTTTAAATTAAAAACTGTTGTTAATTGACCTCTGCTGCTGTCAGTATTGCAGGTGCTTTGATTAACTCTCTGAGGTGTGGAGGTACACATTTAAAACAATAATGTGGTTTTCCATTTGTCTAATGACTAGATTGTAAAACACTATTTTCACAGTGATTCATTCAATCACAAAAAAAGATTTCCCTGAGCAAATGTTTTGGGTCAGTCCTGTTCTGAGTGGGAACACAGCCTTGAGGAAAGTGGGCCAGGGTCACGGTCCTCATGGCTCGTACATGACTCATCCGTACCCTACTGTTACGTCATGTGTATAACAATCTCTCTTCTAAGGTTTGCTTTTATTTTGACTTCATTTTGGTACCCGAGTTTGTTGTCAGATGCAAGTTTGTGTGCCTGATGCAGAGTGAGGCCAAAAGATGGAAACACTGGAATTGGGAGCAGAGAAAATTTTATTGCTGTGCTGAGCAAGGAGAACAGGTGACTCATGCTCCCCCAAACCCCAAACTCCTGAAGGATTTCAGCAAAGCTTTTTTAAAGGCCAGGTGAGGGAGTAGCATTCTGGGGATGTTATTTACTTGTGAACAGTTCCTTCATTGGTTGACGATGAATAGTCTTTAGGTGCCAGAAGGTCTGGGGGCTCCTTGCTTTTTGCCATCAAGTAGCTCATTTCTGCCATTCGGTGGTGGTTTTTTGATGATCTTCCCAACCCAGGGATTGAACCCAGGTCTCACGCATTGCAGATGGATTCTTTACCATCTGAGCCATCAGGGAAGCCCATGAATACTGGAGTGGGTAGACTATCCCTTTTCCAGGGGATCGTCCCATATGCAGGAATCGAACCTGGGTCTCCTGCATGGCAGGCAGATTCTTTACCAGCTGAGCTACCCGGGAAGCTACGATTTTAGCATCTGAAAACTCAGGAAATAAGTGTCAGATCCTATTGTCTAGGTATTGGGTTGGCCAAAACAGTTCACTCAGAGTTTCCCAAAATTTCTTAGGAAAAGCCCAAAGGAACTTTTTGGCCAACTCAATACTTCAGAAAGGAGCTGAAGCATAGGATTTGAGGGAGGACTCTTTCCTGGGAAGGCCCCACAGGGTCCTGGTCAGTTTCAGGTTCCTGTTTTTTATTTTTGGCTGTACTGAGTCTTCATTGCTGTGCACAGGCTTGTGGCAAGTGGGGCTGCTCTTGTTGTGGAGCACAGGCTCTAGGACATTCAAGCTTCAGTAGTTGTGGCTCCTGAGAGCTAGAGCACAGGCTCAGCAGTTGTGGCACACAGGCTTAGTTGCCATATGGCATGTGGGATCTTCCTGGACCAGGGATCAAGTCTGTGTCTCCTGCATTGGCAGGCAGACACTTTATCAGTGAGCCAACAGGGAAGCCCTCGGGTTTCAACTGAATAAAAGATGATGTGTTGTCCAGGGAATTTTTCTCATCAAAGTGAAATACAATCAAAACAAATTGACTCTTCGGCACTAAATGATGTCCAAGTTCCTATGTGTTCCATCCTCAGGGATGTAGCTCATGACACTCTGTTTGGGACAAGATACTAGTACTAAAACATAATTCTTCAAATGATCTCAAACTAAAATCCACAAAATCCCACTTTACTGCCTGCCTGCATCTACTGCTTTGCATTTTGCATCCAAAGTTTCTTTTGTAAATGTGATTCAACAGAGCCATCAAGAAGCTCTGTGTCAGTAACTGAACTCCTCAGATCCCCACCTAACCCCCCACCCCTCTTAAGCCTGCTCCATCTCCCTCTTTCCAGGACCAAGCTGGGCTTTGTTTCCTGCTGGGTAGTTTAGCTAAAGCCCTCCTGCCGGTTTTCTGGGCAGTGAATACAATTCCAATATAGGCAAGCCAGCTCGGTAAAAATTGCTCCTGGCTCAGCAAATGTGAGTTGCATAGCACAGGAACAGGCTTTATAATCATTCCATTCATTGGTCTGAACTGAACCTCTGATGGGAAATTGTAATGAGGCTGTCAGAGTCACTGCTACTCTCCAAATAACAGATACATCTTACAAATGAGGGGTAGAGAGGTGTTTCCGAAACTGCCCCATTATTTTGTGTATGTGTGTTTTAATTCACAGAATCTATTTGTATTGATTTAAGTGTCCTCCAAGAGAAGGAGTGCGTGCTTTTAGGCTGGTCATACCTGATTTCTGTTAGGATTCACCTCCTCTTGGCTGTTTGATAGGATGCATTTTTACTCTATTTTCTTTGTCACATGTAAAGTGTGAAAATGTACATCTATGATGTAGATTTTGAAAGTAGATATAACCTAAGTAAAATTTCTAGCACTGACCTGGAGCTTAGTAGGTACTCAAAGGGCTTCTCAGGGGACAGTAGTAAAGACTCCACCTGCCAATGCAAGAGATGCAAGAGATGCGGGTTTGATCATTGGGTCAGGAAGATACCCCTGGAGGAGGGCATGCAACCCATTCCAGTATTCTTGCTTAGAAGATTCCAGGGACAGAGGAGCCTGGGGGGTAAAGTCCATGGGGTTGCACAGAGCTGGACACGTTGAGCACAGTGCACAGCACAGGTACTCAAAACACGTATTAACTATTCAGGAAGCTCTATGGGTCTGCCCCTTCATTTCTGAATTTGAAGTTTTGAAACAGTCCCAATTACTATGGAGCAGCATTCTAAAATGTCTCTCAATGTGTGTGTATTTATGACAGATTGAGCAGTGCAAAATGGAAAGATCCTCACAGATTCACCAATCTCATAGTTTAATTGGCTTCATGTATAAAATATTTTCTTTAAATAAAAGCTCATCTGGGTATCCCTGACATGAATAGCTGAAAAATGAACTTGGCTAGTTGAAACAGGAGAAGAAGCCTGGAATTTCCTCTCACCCCAGATTTGAGCCAAAAGGACTTCACTGAACTTGTTTGGCTTCAGTTCAGTTCAGTCAGTTCAGTCGCTCAGTCATGTCCAGCTCTTTGCAACGCCATGAATCACAGCACGCCAGGCCTCCCTACCCATCACCATCTCCCAGAGTTCACTCAAACTCACGTCCATCGAGTCGGTGATGCCATCCAGCCATCTCAACCTCTGTCGTCCCCTTCTCCTCCTGCCCCCAATCCCTCCCAGCATCAGAGTCTTTTCCAATGAGTCAACTCTTCGCATGAGGTGGCCAAAGTACTGGAGTTTCAGCTTTAGCATCATTCCTTCCAAAGAACACCCAGGGCTGATCTCCTTCAGAATGGACTGGTTGGATCTCCTTGCAGTCCAAGGGACTCTCAAGAGTCTTCTCCAACACCACAGTTCAAAAGCATTAATTCTTCAGCGCACAGCTTTCTTCACAGTCCAACTCTCACATCCATACATGACCACTGGAAAAACCATAGCCTTGACTAGACGGACCTTTGTTGGCAAAGTAATGTCTCTGCTTTTCAATATGCTATCTAGGTTGGTCATAACTTTCCTTCCAAGGAGTAAGCGTCTTTTAATTTCATGGCTGCAGTCACCATCTGCAGTGATTTTGGAGCCCAAAAAATTAAGTCTGACACTGTTTCCACTGTTTTCCCGTCTATTTCCCATGAAGTGATTGGTGAAGCCTAATTTTGAAAGCTGCTGACCACATTTTCTATTGTAGACAAAAGACTTTCCCAAGATCACAGAAATACCAACTAGGATTAGAATCAAGGTGAACAACTCTGGGGCCAAAGTTTTTATGTTCCACTTATCTATTTCATTCAGTCAAACATTTGCTGAGGATAGACCACTGTACCAGGCCCTGTGCCCAGTTTAACAGTAGTTAGAGTTAGTGAAATCTCAGGTCTGTTCTTGAGCCCATGAACTAAAAGGAAGTAGCTGACCACACCCTCAAGTAAGTTCAAGGTGGAATACAAGACATTCTGATAGAGGGAGCACAAAATACCACGGAGAAGTGAAAAGGGGAATAATTTGTGTTTGTTGAAACATGAAGTTGTGGAGGCCAAGGGTAATTGCTTATAAAGAGAGGCTTTCAGGAATGGACTAATCACCAGGCAGAGAAATACAGAGAGAATGTGCCAAGAGTAAGACACAGGAGGCACAAAGGCATAGAATCAGGAAAGTATCTTATAGGAAAGAATAATGAATATTTCTAGTTTGCTGGACCATAATTACACAAGGGGAAGTGATTAGGCCTAGGACTTTAAACATCATTCAATGTTATGTAGGGTCTTGAATGCCCAGCCAAGAGTCTTGGACTTAATCCTGTAGGCTGTGAAGAGCCATGGAGAGATGATGAGAACTTGAAGGAAATATTTGAAGGTGTGTTTTAGGAAGATTGTTCTGATGCTAATTTGGAGCAAAATCTGCATTTAACAACCTAAAAATAACTTTGATGAGGCTGTTAACTTATTGTAATTCATCTATCCTAAGGAGTTAAGTTCTCAGCAATCAGTATTTCCTGTTCTTCCAATTAATCACTAAGTATGTATTTTTTTTAAAGTCTGGAGAGAAGAGAATACACTACTAATTATTGAGTACTAACTACCCAATAAATTTTATTCATTCTTCATATCTGTGATCTCTCAATATGGGACATTTAACCCTAGTGTTCAGATAAGGAAACCAGTAATGAAATTCCTTGTCGAAGTCACACAGTTAGTAAGGGGTAAAGGTAAGAGCCTGACTCCAGTGTGTATAGACTCCAAAATGTGTGTTTCTGCTCTCTCAGAGTTTCTTGAACAGATTTAAGCACTTAGAATTATAGCTTCTCAAGTAGTGCTGGAGCTAAGAATGATCTAGAGGCAGGGTACAGATTTTCTCTTCATAAGGAAAGTGTTTCTTTAATAGACTTCCCAACAGTGTTAGCCACTGAGGATTCACTCCCTTCAGATCCTATTGTGAGGTTACATTAAGACCTGGGAACTTATGCAAGGTCCTGAGGATAACAGGCAAAATATATGGAACCAAAATCAGGGGAGTCTTGGGGGATAAAACAAAAGAACCTTCTGGGAAATGGCATGCCTGGAGACCAGCACATGAACGCTTTGAAAAAACATTTGATGTTACTTGAATCTGGGCCAGAGGGTCTTCTGAGTGTGTCTATTTAGGGAAGAGTTCGTGCATCTGCGGGTTGGAAGTTTACTTGGACTTACGCCTAGGAAAAGAAAAACATACAAGCTCATGATCTAGTATCACTTCTTCTTCATCTTAATCTTCTCTGTTGTAAACAAAGTTTCATCTATGTAGATGACTTAAACATTGAAATAGGAAACTCTTCACCTCATAAAGAATACTCACACTGTATTAGCATGAGACAGTTGTGAGTCCAGGAACTATTGATTTTGATTTTCTGAGTTTAAATATTGTCTCTCAGGTTTACTTTGTAGATGATTTGAGGTTTATTCATAAACTTCTCTAGTCCTCAGTTTTCTCATCTGTAAAATGGAATGCTAAAATCATTTACCTCACAGAGCAGAATAAGTTAATATATAGAAAAGGACTTAAAACAATGGGTGGTGCATTGTATGTGCTATATAATAAAAAAATTCCCTATTGTTTAAATATTATTATTGCCACTAATGATGTTATGATGTAGTCACCTTCCTAGAACATGACTGTATAAAACAGATATTAAATGATACTTTTTGAGTGAATAGATGGATTAATGAAAATTCTACCAAAGTGATTTCTACCAGAAATTTAATTAATTTCTATCAAGATAATATCAAACCATAAAGATCTCAAGATTCACTGTTCACTGAGACAAAGCTAAGCATTCAGAGTATTAGGATTCTTGTTACTCACGAGACAAGGTGATTAGAATACATATTCTTTAGACCGTGTATAGAGCACTTAAATCAAAAGTGGTGTTTGGGGTAAGCACCATAAATAATGTTGCACTCTCTACAACACCTGAAGGTTTCCTATGATGACCAAAATAAATTATATGTACATACAAATTAAAATCTCTATATACAATTATGCATAAAATATATATAACTGATTTAGCACGATGAATTAACAACAAAATTATTTTTGTGGTCCAAAATTTTATTTTTTAAATTTTTATTGGAATATAGTTGGTTTGCAGTGTTGTGTTAGTTTCAGGTGTACAGAAAAGTGAATCAGTTACACACACACACACACACACGCACACTCTGTTTTAGGTGCTTTTCCCATTTAGGCCACTATGTAGTATTGAGGCGAGTTCCCTGTGCTCTACAGTAGGTCCTTATTAGTTGCCTATTTTATATATAGTAGTGTGTATATGTCAACCCCAATCTCCCAAATTATCCCTCCCCCACCCCTGCCGTTTCCCCCCAGTGACCACAAGATGTGATCTATCCTGGAGAATGTTCCATGTGTACTTGAGAAGTCAGTGTATTCTGTTGCTTCTGGATGGAATGTCCTATAACTGTGAATTAAGCCTATCTGGTCTAATGTGTCTGGAGAAGGCAATGGCACCCCACTCCAGTACTCTTGCCTGGAAAATCCCATGGACGGAGGAGCCTGATGGGTGCAGTCCATGCAGTCGCTAAGAATGGGACACGACTGAGTGACTTCACTTTCACTTTTCACTTTCATACACTGGAGAAGGAAATGGCAACCCACTCCAGTGTTCTTGCCTGGAGAATCCCAGGGACGGGGGAGCCTGGTAGGCTCTCGTCTATGGGGTCGCACTGAGTCGGACACAACTGAAGTGGCTTAGCAGCAGCAGCAGCACGTCTAATGTGTCATTTAAGACTCTGTTTCCTTATAGATTTTCTGTCTGATCTGTCCATTGGTATAAGTAGGGGTGTAAAGCCCACCACTATTATTGTATTACTGTTGATCTCCCCTTTTATGGCTGTTAGCATTTGTCTTATATATTGAGGTGCTCCTATGTTGGATGCATATATATTTACAACTGTTTTATCTTCTTCTGGATTGATCCCTCAATTGTTATGTAGTGTCCTTCTCTGTCTCTTGTAACAGTCTTTAAAGTCTATTTGTTCTGATATGAATATTGCTATTCCAGCTTTCTTTTGGTTTCCATTTCCATGGAAACCCTTTTTCGCCCCCTCACTTTCAGTCTGCACGTGTCCCTAGATCTAAAGTGGGACTCTCATAGACAGCATAAAAACGGGCCTTGTTTTGTATCCATTCGGCAAGTCTGTCTTTTTGGATGGAGCATTTAATCCATTTATATTTAAGGTAATTATCAACATGTACGTTCCTATTGTTTTGGATTTGTTTCTGTAGGTCTAATTTCTTCCCTTCCTCTTTTGTTCTCTTGCGATTTGATAACTATCTTTGGTGTTGTGTTTAACAAAATTTTTAAAATCTTTCCTCTTTTGATTCTTGGATCCAGTTATTCCACTGATGAGAAAAATACTTAGTCATAAAGCAGAAAGTTTTATACACAAAGATGTTCACCGTATTATTTATAATAGCAAACAAACTCAATTAGCTAAATATCTAAATATAGCAAAATCAACAAATTGGCAAACACTCCATGAAAGGCATACTAGCCAGACTTTTAAAATTTCATATGCTAAGAATGCTGTTCACTTTACCCAAAGTTCTCTTAGAAGAAGATATCTGTATCACTATTTGTCTGTTTGGCGGTGGGGGCAGGGGATTAAAAAAAGAACCATCTAGAACATGTTTTCCTTAACCTAGAACCTATTAATAGATCTAGACATTCAATGAGCCTTCTGAATTTTACGCAAAATTCTCTTTTTACAGGTAGTGTATAAGCTATATAGTAAATTTTATGTCCATGTCTATGACCGCTTCAACAAATTAAGCACCAGTGTTTGGGATCACCTCTAAGTTCAGATTGATGTATTGTGAGTAAATTAGTTATAGACTCATGTATGAAGAGAAGACAAAATAATCTGATATCAAACCTACAGGGCATGTCACTCAGACTCATATAGGGATGAGCAACCTATTCCCTGTGGGACAAACCTGGCCATGTTTGTTTTTGTGTGACCCATAGGTAGAACTTTTAAAAGTATTTTTAAAGAGTTTGGGCAGGGGTTGGGTGATAGGGATAAGGAAGAAAGAGATATGAGACAAAGATCATATGTAGCCTGCAAAACTTAAAAATATATTCTTTTACAGAAAAAGTTTGCCAACCTCTGTATTTAGAACACTGCTAAATTGCAGATAAATTTCAATAGAAAAATCTCAAGCCTGTCCTTCAGTTTTCCACAGAAAATTAAACTTAATTTGTTTCAAAATCCATTGAACTAGTTGAGTGACTGGCAAATGGTATTAAAGATTACTGAATTGAATTGTCTGAAGTTGAATTTTCCCAACATTAAGTTCATTGAATCTTAGATTGAAAAACAAAAGGGAGATAATAATGAATATTCATTCTTTGGGCTTCCCAGGTGGCACTAGTGGTATAAAGAATCCACCTGCCAATGCAGGAGACACAAGAGTCACAGGTTCAATCCCTGGGTCAGGAAGATACCCTGGAGTAAGAAATGGCAACCCATTCCAGTATTCTTGCCTGAAAAACCCCATGGACAGGGAAGCCTGGTGGGCTACATTCATGGGTGTGCAAACAGTTGGACATGATTGAGCAACTGAGCACACACACATTCATTCTTTACACAAATAGGAATCTGTGTACAACCAAACTAAGTCTTTGATATAGACCTACTAGAACCTTTATTAGGTAAGAATGTTCAAGGCTAATTCAGTTCAGTTCAGTTCAGTTGCTCAGTCATGTCTGACTCTTTGCAACCCCCATGGACTGCAGCACTCCAGGCTTGCCTATCCACACCAACTCCCAGAGGTTGCTCAAACTCATATCCATTGAGTCGGTGATGCTATCCCATCATCTCATCCTCTGTCATCCCCTTCTCCTCCTGGTTATTATATACAACTAAAAAAAAAAAAAGTTTATTTATATTTAAATATTGCATAATGCAGACTAATTTAGGACTTAGCAAGGAATTTGAATCTAATAAAATATCTGGAAATACTTCAGTGTTCTAGTTCCACAGATTGCTGTTGGTGTTTCTTTGCGCTCCTGGTTTTGGGGTCAAGGATTAGCTTGGCTCAAATACCTTATTTGATAGGTCTTCACTGATGCACTCAAATTAATGAGGCTCTCCTGTATTTGGCTAATGAAAGACCTTTGCAAAGCCTATAAGTTCTGCTCCACTTGTCAGATGAGACCAGAAGATTCCTAACAACTTCAAGAGGAAAAACAACATCATTTGGTGGTACAGTTTGGAGTGTATTTTAGGAGAAGGCAGTCTAACAGAACACCATGGAAACTTTTGAGGCTGCCACAACTCAAGGGCTTTTCTGGGGTCTTGTCAATTTATGGGTGAGCCAGTGTGAATTACTGGAAAGAAGATTAGAAAACTCAGACTCATTTCTCTATTTATATGAACTCGAGCAAACCACAATACTTCATTGGGCCTCAGTTTCCTTAAACATAAATTGAGAGGGGTGTTAGGTGGGGCTCAGTGACTTAACATGATCTCTACTCCTGGGTTCATTCTTGCATGATAAGGCCCTATTCTGAGACCATCATTGGATCTCCTAGTAATTGGGGCCCCAGATCCTGTTTTTCTCCGGCTCCATACCAGGTCTGAGCTGTACCTATGTGTCATTAAGAATCAAGGATGCCATCTATACATCAGTGCTGTGATATTTCTTTAGCAGGCTGGCCTCCCTCACACCAACCTTAGAGAATGTTACATAACATGGCCGTACTCTATTGTCTCTGTCTGCTCTGAAGTGAAGTCGCTCACTCATGCCCGACTCTGAGACCCCATGGATAGTAGCCTGCACCAAGCTCCTCTGTCCATGGGATTTTCAAGGCAAGAAGTACTGGAGTGGGTTGCCATTTCCTTCTCCAGGGAATCTTCCTAACCCAGGGATCGAACCCAGGTCTCTCACATTGTAGACAGACGCTTTACTATCTGAGCCACCAGGGAAGTCCAGGAAGTCTGTCTGCTCTACTCCACTCCATTCTCAGGATGATGAGGATGCCACAGCCATTCTCTACTCAGACTTTACTTGAATTCTTCTACAGATGTTAGATCATCAGTTGACAAATTAGCGATCATTCACGTATCTAATCTAAGTCTTGAAATTCCAAATAATCAGAACAGTTTAATCAACATTCATTTTTGTTTCAGTGGTTACATACCAGGCTTCTGAAGACTTGAGGTCCTTTCTCACACTTACCTCAGGAATAACAGAACCCATATCAACTTTTTTTCTTAATTTTTTAAATTTATGTATAGTTGACTTACAGTGCTGTGTTAATTTCTGTTATACAACAAAGTGATTCAGTTTTATATATATACATACATACATATATATATATGTACATTCTTTTTTAATAAACTCTTTTCCATTATGGTTTATCATAGGATATTAAATATAGTCCTCTGTGCTATACACTTGGACCTTTTTGTTTATCCATTCTGTAAGTTGTAAGTTACATAATAACTTACATCTGCTAACCCCAACCTCCCTCCCCCAGTGCCCTCCCCAGTAGCAACCACAAGTCTACTCTCTCTGTGAGTCTATTTCCGTTTCATCTAAAGGTTCATCTATGTCATACATTAGATTCCACATAAAAATTATACCATATGATATTGTCTTTCTGATGTAGTATGATAATCTGTAGTTGCATCCATGTTGCTGCAAATGGCATTATTTCATTCATTTTCATGGTTGTGTAGTATTTCATTATATATATATATATATATACACACACACACACCACATCTTCCTTATCCGTTCATCTGTTGACAGACATTTAGGTTACTTCTTTGTCTTAACTATTGTGAATAGTGCTGCTGTGAACATAGGAGTGCATGTATCTTTTTGAATTATAGTTTTACCCAGGAGTGGGATCAATGGATCATACAGCAATTCTGTTGCTAGTTTTCTGAGAAACCTCTATACTAATTTCCATAGTGGCTGCACCAACTTACATTTCCACCAACAGTGTAGGAGTTTCCTTTTTCTCTACACTCTCTCCAGCATTTATCTGTAAACTTTTTAGTGATGGCCATTCTGACCAGTATGATGTGGTACCTCATTGCAGTTATGATTTGCATTTCTGTAATAATTATGTTGAACATTTTTCCATGTACCTATTGGCCATCTATAATTTTGATTAGGTCCCATTTGTTTATTTTTGTTTTTATTCCTTTTGCCTTGGGAGACTGACCTAAGAAAACATTGGTACAATATATGTTAGAATATTTTGCCTATGATATCTTCTAGGAGTTTTATGGTGTCAAGTCTTGTGTTTAAGTCTTTAAATCATTTTGAGTTTATTTTTATGTACAGGGAAAGGGAGTGTTCTAACTTCATTAATTAACATGTAGTTGACCAACTTTCCTGACACCACTTGTTGAACTCATTCTTTCTCCCACTGTGTATTCTTGCCTCCTGTGTTGATGATTAACCATAGGTGTGTGAATTTATTTCTGGGCTCTCTATTCTGTTCAACTGATCCATAAATCTGTTTTTGTACAATACTATGCCATTTTGATAGTATCTATAATAGCTCTGTAGTATTGTCTGAAGTCTGAGAGGGTTATGCCTCCTGCTTTGCTCTTTTTCTTCAGGATTGCTCTGACAATTTTGGGTCTTGTATGGTTTCATATACATTTTAGGGTTATTTCAAGTTCTGTGAAAAATGTCATGGGTAATTTGATAGGAATCACATTATATCTGTAGGGTGCTTTGGGTGGTGTGGCCATTTTAACAGTATTAATTCTTCCAATCCAAGAGTGTGAAAACACGTATCAATTTACTGCACCAGCTGACCAGACACACTGCACCAGATGGAATTTTCTCACCTTACACTGAATTAACATTATATTAAAGTAACTTTATGCCAAAATATTGTTTCAAACCTTGGGATTAGTTACTCTACCCCATGACTGTCATTTTAGGTTATTCCACATATTGTTGGTTCTTAAATACTCTCTTCATATTTTTCTGTACTTCCCCAATGCCCCTTCTTGGGTTCTCTATGCTGTTTCATTCAAGTCTGCATTTTTCTGGTGAACAAACTTGCCTGTATATGTGCATCTCCTCTGATCTAACCACAGCTTGGCTAGGCCCTAAGAATTTTCCTTCCCCTGTATCTGGAACAAAGGACTATGGCATCAGCATCCTTTCCTAACCCAACATTCCTCCAGATCTGTTTTCTTTATCCTTATGTAAGGTCATGTCACAATTGGAAATCTTACATTTACCTCCACACAGATCACATGAAATAATAACTGAAGTTTGTTGCTTTCAACTAGAGTGTCACACTGGTAATCACTGTTCTACCAGGAGCCCAGATAAACAGTTTAATATCCCTTTGTTAACACAAATATAGGAATAAGAATCATTACAAGAATAATGAAGTTTACTTAGCAAAACTTTAAAAACTAAAGAAATTCTTAGAGGAGCAACTTAACACAGTTAAAGTTAAGTTAAACTTAACTTTAAACACAGTTAAAGTTCTTAATGGTGAAAATTTGGAAACCAGAAACTTTCATTTCAGCATATTTACCTCTTCCAAGACCACCTAGGCAGAATGCTTGAACATTAGACGGGCTGCCAGGAAGTTTGGGTGGGAGCCAAGCAGGCAGCCAAGCTGAGATTCTAGGCCAGGAAAGATATCAATCAGGTCAAACCTGCCGGGCTGGTTTATGACTTCTGGAAACCTCCAAGGTTGATACACACTGGCACTCAGATATAACCATACCACTTTTCCTTGCCTGGAAATTTGAGAGTTGGTCAAACTGTAACACTTATTTAAAGTAACTCATTTTACAGGTGAAGAACTTGATTCATAAGGGGAGAAATGGCTTGTTCAGTATCACATTCAGTATATGGTACAGAGAAACTAAAACTCAAGTCACTTGCTGTCTCATTTGTTTTTGTGAAGCAACATGATGAATTGAAACAAATTTTTAAAATACCACCAAGGGAGAAACAAAAATTAATTACCTAATAATTAAAGAACGATAGCTCTATATTTTTATATGAGTGAGTGAAGTCACTCAGTCGTGTCCGACTCTTTGTGACCCCATAGACTGTAGCCCACCAGGCTCCTCCGTCCATGGGATTTTCCAGGCAAGAGTACTGGAGTGGGTTGCCATTTCCTTCTCCAGAGGATCTTCCCGAACCAGGGATCGAACCTGGGTCTCCCACATTGCAGGCAGACGCTTTACCATCTGAGCCACCAGGGAAGCCCTAATAGTTTGTCATAAAATACATATTGATACATAAAATATACAAATTGTAAATTTGCTAAAAATAACAGATTCATTGCAAAGATAATTCAATATAATAAAATACCTAGGACTGAGATTATCTGGTAAGAAATGTTGGTTTCCTGTTTGGGTTTATTTACTATATAAGACGAGCATCTACAAATACTAAGCCTTCACAACAGGGAATGATCCACATTAACCTAAATGTGTCGGATTGTTTAACCACTGTAAACAACTGAATCCACTGATTTTCTTATCTTGCGAAAATTTTTGAAATGCCTAGCTGTTTATTGTGCTGTAGATGTAGTCACAGTTCTTAACCTATACTTCACTTAAGTATATCGAGAGGTTATATCAAAATCTAGAACTTAGGAAAGCGTATTTTTTAAAAAAGCAATCACCTTAGTCTCAAACATCTCTCAGCTGGGTATGAGAGAGAGACACCAAATAGATCATTCCAGGATACAGCCATCATTCCTGGGAGGGTGTTGTTATATAGTATGCAGGATTTGAATAGCTGTGGTTGTGCATGTGAGAACGGGTGACATCAAAGTGGAAAAAAAAAGGAATTTAATTACAGCCTGCCTTTCAAAATTCCAAAAGGAAAATATAAAGAAACATATCTTACCCAGAGCACCCCAAAAGGCTTATAGGCATGTTAGATCATGAGATCACCATGGTGGAATTCAGTAAAGAGATGACTTCAGTTAATAAACAAAAGAAGAATCCTCTTCTTCCTACTGAGGGTGTTTATTATGCTCCATGTTCTGATTCCCTTTCCCAGCCTTTTGGGAAGAGTGGAGGTGGGTGATTGGAACATGTTTGTGTGTCTGTGAGGAGGATGTGAGCTCTGTTATTGGCACTTGTGGTATGGGGGTTGAATTGGGACATGCAGTCACTTTTTGCTCATGAGTTCCTAGCAGCCTGACAAAGTGGAAAGAACAAGAGATTTAGAGCCAAGAAAAGTTCTACTAAAATAGTAGTCTTTTGACTTGAAGCTCATTAAAATACTTGCCCAAGCTTCAGTTTCTTCATCTTTAAAGTAAGGAGAGCCATATCCATTATGCAGGATCTCCAAAGGATAAAAATGGGATCTTGTATGGAAGGCATTTAGCCTTTAGTGGGCCACATATTTGTTCTCATGCTCCTTTTTCTCCCTGTTGGGTCAATTAAACGACCTTCCCAGCTGGACATCCCTATCCTCTGTCCCTCCGTCACCCAGAGTGTCACATTTACCATCACCAGCGCTCCTCAGCCCATGCTTAAAGGAAAACACAACTTGCCAAGTGCAGCCTTTACCTGTAGAACTAGGTGTAGACTTTTGCAAGAACACTCAAGGCCTTGCCTAACCTGCCTTTCCTACCCCTTTCTCATTCCTCTCGTTAAAAAGCCTCAACTTCATCCAGACCTGCCTGGGTACATGTGGATAGGCATGTAGCAGCCTTGCCACCTAGAATGCCCCTGTTTTTCTTCTCTACCCCTTCAACCTCTGCTGATTTCCTTAAAGTTCAGCTTATACACTCACTGCCTTCTGGAATATTCCCAAGTAATTCTGACTCCTAGTGCTATGTCCTCCTTTGGAAATATGACATGCATTGGCCATGACATTAATATAGCAGATTCTCTTTTATACTCAAATAATTCTCAGTTCCTTAATGTGTTAAGCCACTGTGATGGTTGTTTAGTTGCTAAGTTGTCTCCGACTCTTTTGAGACTCTATGGACTGTAGTCTACAAGGCTCCTCTGTCCATGGGATTTCCCAGGCAAGAATACTGAAGTGGATTGCCATTTCCTTCCCAGGGGATCTTCCTGGGCTCAGATGGTAAAGAATCTGCCTGCAATACAGGAGACTCAAGTTTGATCCCTGGGTCAGGAAGATCCCCTGGAGAAGGGAATGGCAACCCACTCTAGTATTTTTCCCTGGAGAATTCCATGGACAGAGGAGCCTGGTGGGTTACAGTCCCTGGGGTTGCAAAGTCAGACACGATTGAGCGACTAACACTAACCGAACCCAGGGATCAAACTTGCATCTACTGTGCTGCAAGCAGATTCTTTACCACTGAGCTGCTTGGAAATCCCCAAGCCTTCCTTAGGTGTTAAGTGCCACCTTCCTGTGGTAGGTACCTTAAATACCTCTGGGTTTTGCCACATGTGAGGCCTTTTCTCCCCAGTTAGCTAAGTTTCTCAAGGGCAGGGTAACAGTTATTTATGTTATCCACAGGATGTATGGAAGTGGCATGGTCTAGAAAGAAGAAAAAAATACAATATTTTCTTTGTAACAGGAGGCACTTGGCTTTTGAGTACATTGAGTATATTTAATTACAACGATTAACATAGTAAAAGCATGACTTCTCATCTCCAACGTCTTGGGGATATAATATATAGATTAATCATAAAAGATTCAAATCTCTTATCTGCTGGTTCCTTAGTCACTATCTTCCCTTCCAGGTGAGTGTGCATAGAATGAGATGAAAAGAAAAACAAAAACAAAAAAACCCTGGTGGCAATCTAGTCAAGTTTTGACAAGCAGGTGTGCTCAGCACCCTTGTCAGTTTCCAGCACAGCATGAGGTCATGGGGAGCACTGGACTCAAAACACAATTGAAACAGAGTAGTTGGTGAATTTCTAGCCTGACAGCTCCCAAACCTATTCTTTCTTGGCCTCCCTTTGAAGTCCTGCAAAAAAATAAGGTTGATGAAGGAATCCTTTCATGCTCCCTAGGCATCAGGAAACCTACCATAACACCTCCCACATTCCGCGCCTTTTCAGAATCTGCCTAAGGAAAGCAGACACACACACATGCCCCCTAGAGTCCTCCATCATGGTGTGGGCCTTTCATTTCACAGTCCTCTGCAAAGTGCTATTTGTGAAGCTTAAAATATGTGAGCTTTCAGGGGGAGGAGACAAGTGCTCCGGAGAAAATAACACACCAGGATAAGCCACATCACATTGTTTCTTCTGGGACACACTTTGTTCTGGGAAAATGTCCTAATCACCTCTGAGTTTAGTGTTACTGTGTATATCACAGCACTGTGCCTGGGAAAATACAATGACATTTTGTGTGATGACATTGTAGTGAAATAATAGCTCTTTGTTACCATAAGCAGCAGATTGACGTCCAACATTTATTAGAAATAGTGAGCATTGAATATCTAATGTATCAAATAGCTCTGTGTACAGGATTGGTTTCATGGCAGGGGGGCAGATTTCATAACCTAAGGTGTGATACAAATTTTAGCACAATTCCAGTTGCTTTTTTATCCCAATATGAAAAATAGACATGTGGCTTGTTAGGAAAACAGTACAAAACAGTATACAAAGCACAGTCTTGGGTCACAAAGACCTAAATATGGGTAATAGCCCCATGATTTATGAGTTCTGCACCTTTGGGTGAGTCACTTAGCCTCTCTGTATTTTAGTTTCCTATTTTACAAATAGGCAAAAGGAGAAGAGGGAGGCAGAGGATGAGATGGTTGGATGGCATCACTAACTCAACAGACGTGAATTTGAGCCAACTCCGGGAGATAGTGAAGGACAGGGAAGCCTGGCACGCTGCAGTCCATGGGAAAGAGTCAGACACAACTTAGCAACTGAACAGCAACAAATAATGTCTCTTTCATATATTTTTTCTCTTGTAATGGTGAAATCTAATAATATACAGCCCCTGAAATATGCTAAACAATTAATGGTCGTCATTGCTCTTGTCATTGTCATGTGAAATGATTAACACATGTGCAGCATCTTACAGAACTGCTTCCCTAACATCTCTTTCTCACCAGCATTAAATTTACCCTTACACACAGGGAGAGCAAGACCATGGCAGGCCCTTAACATTCTCATGACTGTTGAAGGCACTTTGACTTTCCCTGCAGACTGCTGACAAAAATATAAAGAATGAGAAACATATAAGCTGTTAGGATTTATGTGCTACAAACATTCATGGTCTCAAGAAATCCATTTCCTTACTTTATAGGCAATTTTGTTTAATTACTGATACAATGCCCTATAATCAAAACTTGAAACTCCTGTCCATCAGAAATTCCAATTTTTTTTCCTTCAAACATTGTGTATTAATTTTATATTACTGCTGTAACAAATGACTGCTGACTAAGTGGTAACACAAATTTATTATCTTAAAGATCTGTCAATCAGAAATCTGACACAGGTCTCAGTGAACTAGAATATTTGCAGGGCTCCATTCCTTCTAGAAGTTCTAGGGTTACATCCATTTTCTTCCTTTTTAAATTTCTCTAAAAGCCACCCACATTCCTTGGCTCATGGCTCCATTCTTCTACCTTCAAAAGCAGCAACATTACTTCTCTGTGACCATACTTCTGTTGTCATATTTCTTTCTCTAATCCCCTTCTGCCTCCCTCTTCCATGCTCAAGAACCCTTACGAGTATGTGGGGCTCACATGGATGATCCACGATAACCACTCTGTTTTAAGTCAGCTAATTAGCAACTTAATTGTATCTGCTTCCTTAATTTCCCTTTGCCATGTAATCTTACATATTCATAAGTTCTAAGTATTAAGATGTGGTCATTTTGGGGGTAGCCATTATTCTACCTACTTAGTTTGGCATTAGATCTTTTTCCAAGAAAAGAAACGACCACAAAGAACCAAGTTTTGTCATCTACCTCATAAAACAGAGAGAAGGCAGTCTATACATTTAAGCATCAATTATGTGTCAGTCACTTTACATTTGTTAATTCAACCTCAGGACCGAACATTTATGTGGACTAGAAGGACCTGCCTACTTCTCTCTCCCTATTTCTCTAACACTAGTGTGGACCTTCATAGAACACATATAAATTCTGAGACTCCAAGAAAAAAAGAAAATGTTATGAAAGAACAGAAATCAGAGTTTGTGACTGAGAAGGTTGAAAAACATTTAATTTGATATATTATTTCTAATATTTATTGATCAACATATATTTCCTTGTTCTAAATACTTTTTTACTTTTACACATGATTTAATTTCTTAACAGAACTCTAATTGACAGTATTATCTGTGTGCCAGAGAAAAAAAAATTAATTTCCACAGTTAGGAACATTGTTTAAAGACACATACAGGTAGTTTGCAGAACTGAATTTGAACCCAGTTTGTGTGTGTGTTAGTCGTTCAGTCATGTCTGACTCTTTGCGATCCCATGGACTGTAGTCCCCCAGGTACCTCTGTCCATGGAATTTTCCAGGCGATAATGCTGGAGTGGGTTGCCAATTCCCTGCTCTAGGGGATCATCATGACCCAGGGATTGAACCTGGGTCTCCTGCTTTACAGGCAGATTCTTTACCGTCTGAGCCGCCAAGGAAGGCCCTGAACCCAGCTGGCCTTGAAAATGCATTTGGAGAGAGAGCAAGGTGGCAGAGCAGGAAGACCCTGTGCTCACCTTCTCCCACAAACATGCCTGATAACATAGAGAATAACTTTCCCTGAGAACGACCTGAAGAGTAGCGGAACAGCTCTTCTACAACCAATGATATAAAATATACAAAGAGACTGGTAGGAGAAGAGTAATGACTTAATTCAGATCCAACCCCCCAGCAGGCAACCCACAAGCTCAAATTTCTCTAAAAAGCGAGGGATTCAGACCCCATACTGGGCATCCCAGTGCTGAGGTCCGGCACAAGGAAGAAGAGTGCCCTTGATTGACTTTGAAAATCAGTGAGGCTTACTGGAAGCCTTTAGGAAATTGAGACTGCTCTTAAAGGCACACACACAGACTTACTCTCTCGCAGTGCCAATGCAGAGGTAGCAGACTGAAAAGTGCCTGGTGCTCTGTCTGGCATACCTAGCTGCCCCAGCATTCCACTTGTCCCATATCAGGCTTCTGTTCCAGTTCCTCAGCCCAAGGCAGTGACTACCAGCATGCCCCAGGAGAAGCAGTGGTTCACACCAGGCTCCAGCTCTGGCCTCACCCACTGCCAAGGCATCGGTCACCAGCAAGCCTTGGGAGAAACCCCAGCCTGACCTGGGTGCTATCTCTAACCCCTTCCACCTCTTCCTAGATCCAAATAACACCCTCCAAGGCAAGGACCCTGGAATACTCCAGGAAAAGCCTCAGCCTATGCTCTTTTTAGCTCCAACTCTTCCAGAAGAGCCACTGGGCATATGCAGACTGCATACATAAGGGTACTACTTCAAGAGCAGAATAGGTAACTGCTTTGTCTGATTTCACAGAGAAAAACAGGGAAAGTGAAACAAAAGAAGTAAGACAGACTATATTCCAAACTAAAGAACAAGATAAAATCTAAGGGGAGGGGGGAAACTAATGAAACTGAGATAACTAATTTACTTGACAAAGAATTCAAAATGATAGTCATAAGAATTCTTACTGAAATCAGAATTGAGGAATGCAGTAAGAACTTTAAGAAAGAATTAGAAAATGTAAAAAAAAGAATGAATCACAGCTAAAGAGTACAACAATCTAAGTGAAAATCACATTAGAAAGAAGAAACAGCAAATTAGACAATCCAGAAGAACACATAAATGGACTGAAAGGCAGGATAGTGGAAACCAGGACAGAAAAAAGAAAAAAATAATGAGGATAAGGGCCCACTGGGACAACATATAATATACTAACACTTTCATTATAGGATTCCCAGAAAGAGAAGAGAGACAGAAAGTGTCCCCTTACCTGAAAATGTCCCCTTACCTGAAGAAGAAATGCAGGTCTAGGAATCAAAGAGAGTCCCAAATAAGATGAATCCAAGGAGGCCAACACCAAAACATATCATAATTAAAATAGCAAAACTTTAAAAAGAAAATTTTAAAGGCAGCAAGAGCAAAACAGAGAGTCACAGAGTAGGGAGCTTCCATAAAGCTATAAGTTTATTTTTCTTCAGAAATTTTATAGGCCAGAGGGGAGCAGAATGATTTATTTAAAGTTCTTAAAGAGGGGGGAGGGAAAAAAAAACAAAAACAAAAACTACAACCAATGATATGACCCAGCAAAGTTATCATTCAGAATTGAAGAAGAGAGAGTCGTTTTTCCAAAAAGACATGTAGATGGCCAGCCGGCACATGAAAAGATGCTCCCCACCACTAATCATCAGGAAAATGCACATCAAAACCAGTGTGAGATACCACCTCACAGTTGTTAGGATGACGGTAGTCCTAAAGACAAGAAGTAACAAGTATCAGAGAGATATGAAGACCAGGGCTCCTAGTACACTTCGATAGGAATGTAAATAGGTAAATTGGTGCAGCTGCTATGGAGAACAGTAGGCAGGTTCCTCAGAAAAACTAAAAATAGAACTACCATGTGATCCAGCAATTCTACTCCTGGGCATACATCTAAAGAAAATGAAAACACTAATTTGAAAAGTTAGTTTTAATTTTTATTGCAGCATATTTACAATAGCCGAGATAACAGAAGCAACCTAAGTGTTCATCAACAAACAGATGGATAAAAAAGATATGAGATAGATGTACACACACTGGAAAATTATGCAGCTATATAAAAGAATGAAATCTTGTTATTTGCAACACATATAGACCTGGAGGTTACTATAGTTAGTGAAAAAAATCAGACAGAGGAAGATAAAAATCTGTTTTCACTTATATATAGAATCTAAAATGGAGAAGGCAATGGGAACCCACTCCAGTACTCTTGCCTGGAAAATTCCATGGATGGAGGAGCCTGATGGGCTGCAGTCCATGGGGTCACTAAAAGTCGGACATGACTGAGTGACTTCACTTTCACTTTTCACTTTCATGCATTGGAGAAGGAATGGCAACCCACTCCTGTGTTCTTGCCTGGAGAATCCCAGGGACAGGGGAGCCTGGTGGGCTGCCGTCTATGGGGTCGCACAGAGTTGGACACAACTGAAGTGACTTAGCAGCAGCAGCAGCAGCAGAATCTAAAAACAAAATAAATGAACAAATACAGCAAAATAGAAGCAAACTTACAGAGAACAAGCTAGCACTGAAAGGGAAAGGGATAAAAAGAGAGGCAAAATACATGAAGGGGATTAAAAGGTACAAACTGCCAGCTATAAAATAAAATAAGTCAGAAGGCTATGTTGTACAGCACAGGGAATATGGTCAACATTTTATAATAACTTTGTATGGTTTGTAATCTGTGAAAACACTAAATCATTATGTTGTATACCTGAAACTAATATAATATTTTAAGACCAATATACCTCAATTTAAAAAAGTGAAAGTTGCTCAGTCATGTCTGACCCTTTATGACCCCATGGACTATACAGTCCATGGAATTCTCCAGGCCAGAAAATTGGAGTGGGTAGCGGTTCTCTTCTCCAGGGGATCTTCCAAACCCAGGGATTGAATCCAAGTCTCCTACATTGTAGGCAAATTCTTTACCAGCTGAGCCACCAGGAAAGCCCAGTTGAAAGAAGTATGTATTAAATCATTATAGAAACTGTCTCTCATATGTTCAGTCACAGAGCATCTATTGAAAACCAAAGCTTGAAAGGATCTGAATTCAAATTTAAAACAACATATTGAAGCCAGATCAGAATCAATGTTTAGTCCTCCAATGATGATTTCACTGAAGGAGAAAATCCTTTGGGAAGGTAAGCATAGGATGTTCCCAGGGAAAAACAGGACCCTGAGCCCAGCAGCGTAGGGGGAGACATGCATTTGGGAAGAGTTGATGGCTGAACAATGTGGAGGAGGAAGGACAAGGTTGCCAAAAAGACAACAGTGTGGGTAGAGGCCCAGAGATGTCAGTACCAGTGGAACATAAAATGCAAGAAAGAGAATGCAATGGGACAGGTAGACAGAGACCAAAACATTTATGTCTTTGAAGGCCATGCAGAGAGTTGAAACATTCTGAGTAGAGAATAAACATGACCATATTTATAGTTTAAAAGAATTTTGGGGCTCAAATTGTGACTGATTTGCACTGTTGTATGGAAAAGACTAACACAACTTTGTAAAGCAATTATCTCCCCATTAAAAAATAAATTAAAAAAAAAAGAATGTTGGGCATTTGTGATTGAGTGGAATGGGGACTAGATGCCAGATAGAGACCTATAAGCCTGATGCCAGAGCCTAGAGAAGAAGTGGTAAGACTTGAGCTAAAATTAATTCGTAGTGATGAAGAGAAGGGTCCAAGCTGAGAATCATCCAGGGGATTTTAGAATCTCAGCCGCTGAATCAAGCTGCCTCCTCCTGAGAGAGTTGGGATGCTGTGTTCCCTGGATAAATGACAACTTCTGTGAGCAGCTTGGTACCTGTGGTGAGGCACATTGAGGTGACCTCGGAGGTCCCCTTTTCTCCGAGACTCGAATTGAATTGCTCTGAAGTGCCAAACGTCCTCCTCAGAGGAATAATTGAGAGCCTGCCTTAGTCTTTGCAGCAGTGCTCAGCCTTTCTGGAAGAAGATTCTATTTTCCAAATGAAGTCAGTAAAAGTTCTTATGGCTTTTAATTCACATCCAGGATGGAAAATCTAATGTTCTCATTCTCTCACTGAATTGCACACAATTCATTGTGTTTTTATCTAGCTGTTCAGGGAGAAAAACATCATTGGATTTCCCTGTTACAGAGAGGGGTGGAGAAGGCACAGAGATCAACCTGAGTATATTTTCACATTTTCTTGCTAATTACTTGTCAGTGTTTCACAGATGGGTAAAGATTTTACTGAAAAGGACAAGGTTTATCCTTTGACCTAATAATGAACCTACCATTTTAAAATCTCTCTGAACATCCATAGATTTAATCACAATCTCATTGAACAATAAAGATTTGTTCAGTGATTTATTCAAAGAGCAAACATGTTTTTGCACCCTTCTGTGAAAGGAACTTTGGGGAAGCTATTGACTAGTTACATGCCTGCACTCACATGTGGCCTCACATGTGGCTGAGCACATGTGGCTCAGCCTCTCATCTCCAGTTCATTCTCTATCAGTTCAGTTCAGTCACTCAGTCATGTCCGACTCTTTGCGACCCCATGAATCACAGCACGCCAGGCCTCCCTGTGCATCACCAACTCCCGGAGTCTACTCAAACTCATGCCCATCGAGTCAGTGATACCATCCAACCGTCTCATCTCTGTCATCCCCTTCTCCTCCTGCCCCCAATCCCTCCCAGCATCAGGGTCTTTCCAATGAGTCAACTCTGCGCATGAGGTGGCCAAAGTATTGGGGTTTCAGCTTTACCATCAGTCCTTCCAAAGAACACCCAGGACTGATCTCCATTAGAATGGACTGGTTGGATCTCCTTGCAGACCAAGGGACTCTCAAGAGTCTTCTCCAACACCACAGTTCAAAAGCATCAATTCTTTGGTGCTAGCTTTCTTCACAGTCCAACTCTTACATCCATACATGACCACTGGAAAAAATCATAGCCTTGACTAGATGGACCTTTGTTGGCAAACTAATGTCTCTGCTTTTTAATATGCTATTTAGGTTCGTCATAACTTTCCTTCCAAGCAGTAAGCTTCTTTTAATTTCATGGCTGCAATCACCATCTGCAGTGATTTTGTCACCCTAAAAAATAAAGTCTGACACTGCTTCCACTATTTTCCCATCTACTTCCCATGAAGTGATGGGACCAGATGCCACGATCTTAGTTTTCTGAATGTTGAGCTTTAAGCCAACTTTTTCACTCTCCCCTTTCACTTTTATCAAGAGGTTCTTTAGTTCCTCTTCACTTTCTGCCATAAGGGTGGTGTCATCTGCATATCTGAGGTTATTGAGATTTCTCCCGGAAATCTTGATTCCGGCTTGGGCTTCTTCCAGCCCAGCGTTTCTCATGATGTACTCTGCACAGAAGTTAAATAAGCAGGGTGACAATATATAGCCTTGATGTACTCTTTTTCCTGTTTGGAACCAATCTGTTGTTCCATGTCCAGTTCTAACTGTTGCTTCCTGACCTGCATATAGGTTTCTCATGAGGCAGGTCAGGTGGTCTGGTATTCCCATCTCTTTCAGAATTTTCCACAGTTTATTGTGATCCACACAGTCAAGAAAGCAGAAATAGATGCTTTTTCTGGAACACTCTTGCTTTTTTGATGATCCAGCAGATGTTGGCAATTTGATCTCTGGTTCCTCTGCCTTTTCTAAAACCAGCTTGAACATCTGGAAGTTCACAGTTCACATATTACTGAAGCCTGGCTTGGGGAATTTTGAGCATTACTTTACTAGCTGGTGAGATGAGTGCAATTGTGCGGTAGTTTGAGCATTCTTTGGCATTCTTGGGCATTGCCTGTCTTTGGGATTGGAATGAAAACTGACATTTTCCAGTCCTGTGGCCACTGCTGAGTTTTCCAAATTGGCTGGCATATTGAGTGCAGCACTTTCACAGCATCATCTTTCAGGATTTGAAATAGCTCAACTGGAATTCCATTGCCTCCACTAACTTTGTTCATAGTGATGCTTTCTAAGGCCCACTTGACTTCACATTCCAGGATGTCTGGCTCTAGGTGAGTGATCACACCATCATGATTATCTGGGTCTTGAAAATCTTTTTTGTACAGTTCTTCTGTGTATTCTTGCCACCTCTTCTTAATATATTCTGCTTCTGTTAGGTCCATACCATTTCTGTCCTTTATGGAGCCCATCTTTGTATGAAATATTCCCTTGGTATCTCTAATCTTCTTGAAGAGATCTCTAGTCTTTCCCATTCTGTTGTTTTCCTCTATTTCTTTGCATTGATCACTGAGGGAGGCTTTCTTATCTCTCCTTGCTATTCTTTGGAACTCTGCATTCAGATGCATATATCTTTCTGTTTCTCCTTTGCTTTTCGCTTCTCTTCTTTTCACAGCTATTTGTAAGGCCTCTCCAGACAGCCATTTTGCTTTTTTGCATTTGTTTTCCATGGGGATGGTCTTGATCCCTGTCTCCTGTACAGTGTCATGAACCTCCGTCCATAGTTCATCAGGCACTCTGTCTATCAGATCTAGTCCCTTAAATCTATTTCTTACTTCCACTGTATAATCATAAGGAATTTGATTTAAGTCATATCTGAATGGTCTAGTGATTTCCCCTACTTTCTTCCATTTAAGTCTGAATTTGGCAATAAGGAGTTCATGATCTGAGCCACAGTTCAGCCCCCAGTCTTGTTTTTGCTAACTGTATAGAGCTTTTCCATCTTTGGCTGCAAAGAATATAATCAATCAGATTCCGGTGTTGACCATCTGGTGATGTCCATGTGTAGAGACTTCTCTTGTGTTGTTGGAAGAGGATGTTTGCTATGACCAGTGCATTCTCTTGGCAGAACTCTATTAGCCTTTGCCCTACTTCATTCCACAATCCAAGGCTAAATTTGCCTGTTACTCCAGGTGTTTCTTAACTTCCTACTTTTGCATTCCAATCCCCTATAATGAAAAGGACATCTTTTTTGGGTGTTAGTTCTAAAAGGTCTTATAGGTCTTCATGGAACCGTTTAACTTCAGCTTCTTCAGCATTACTGGTTAGGGCATAGGCTTGTATTACTGTGATATTGAATGGTTTGCCTTGGAAACGAACAGAGATCATTCTGTCATTTTTGAGATTGCATCCAAGTACTTCATTTCGGACTCTTTTGTTGACCATGATGGCTACTCCATTTCTTCTGAGGGATTCCTGCCCGCAGTAGTGGATACAATGATCATCTGAGTTAAATTCACCCATCCCAGTCCATTTTAGTTCACTGATTCCTAGAATGTTGATGTTCACTCTTGCCATCTCCTGTTTGACCACTTCCAATTTGCCTTGATTCATAGACCGAACATTCCAGGCTCCTATGCAATGTTGCTCTTTACAGCATCAGACCTTACTTCTATCACCAGTCACATCCACAACTGGGTATTGTTTTTGCTTGGCTTCATCCCTTCATACTTTCTGGAGTTATTTCTCCACTGATCTCCAGTAGCATATTGGGCACCTACCGACCTGGAGAGTTCCTCTTTCAGTATCCTATCATTTTGCCTTTTCATACTGTTCATGGGGTTCTCAAGGCAAGAATACTGAAGTGGTTTGCCATTCCCTTCACCAGTGGACCACATTCTGTCAGACTTCTCCACCATGACCCGCCCGTCTTGGGTGGCCCCAGTGGCATGGCTTAGTTTCATTGAGTTAGACAAGGCTGTGGTCCATGTGATCAGATTGACTAGTTTTCTGTGATTATGGTTTCAGTATGTCTGCCCTCCAATGCCTTCTCACAACACCTACAGTCTTACTTGGATTTCTCTTACCTTGGACATGGGGTATCTCTTCAGGGCCGCTCCAGCAAAGCGCAGGTGTTGCTCCTTACCTTCGACCAGGGTTATCTCCTCATGGCCGCCCCTCCTGACCTTGAATGTGGAATAGCTCCTCTCGGCCCTCCTACGCCCACACAGTTGCCACTCCTTGGACGTGGGGTTACTCCTCTAGACCTCCACCCCAGACCTTGGGCATGAGGTAACTCCTCTTGGCCGCCGCCCCATAAAATAGCATAATATGAACTAATGTAGCAAATATAATGACAGGAAGAAATGATTCACCAGAGGTACACCTAAAGCTTCAATACTGGGCAAGGTAAAGTTTAGAAGAAATTTTTGATTAAAATAGTATTGTACAGAAAGGGTCAAGGCAGCCATTTTCTGTGCAGAGTTCATTTCTGTGTAAGAGAGGATAAACCTCCCTTTAGGGGCAGAACACATAAACAGTAGGCTGGAGAATAGAGCATTTCATGAAGAAACAGGGAGCTATGGGTCTTTACTAAGGTGTGGCATTATTCCTAAAGAAATAAATCATCAATGTCATGATCACTCAGTCATTTCTGAGTCTTTGCAATCCTATGGACTGTAGCCTGTCAGGCGTCTCTGTCCATGGAATTTTCAGACAAGAATACTGGTGTGGGTTGCCATTTCCTCCCAGGGGATCTTCCCAACCCCAGCAGTCAAATTCTGGTCTCCTGTATTTGCAAGCAGATTCTTAACTACTGAGCCACCAGGGCAGCCCAAAGAAATAGAGACAAATATCCACAGTCCTTTTTGGAAACAGTAGAAATAATAATGAGATTAGCAACTTGCATTTGTTGAGCGTTTTCTATATGCCAAGTACCATGCTAATGCTCCCCCTAGAATGATTTTAATTCTACTCTTCACAATACTTGTTACTTGTTTCCTTATTTTACCATAAGAAAAATGAAGCTTTGAGAGATAACATGCTTATCACATGCTTAATACAATAGTGTTGCACAGCTATTGTATTAACAGAAGTCCAGTTGGCATTCTGCTATCTAATCCTATATAAAGTCTAGTGCTCAGCTGATCCTATCATGCAAAACTTCAGCCATCTCCTCCACTAAGCTCAAAAGACTAAACAGTTTCTTCAAATGATCCATAAAAGTGCAAGTAAGTATACACAGTCCAATGTGCAGTAAGGATGAAGATGGAACTTAGGCAAGAGAATCAGTAGAATTGGACAATGCCCGAAGTCAAATGAAAAAGGATCATCTTAGAGTTTCCCTCTACTCCTTAGTGAGGAGCTGTGTGAAAAATGGTAACAGAAGATTACTTAGACTTTGTGTATCTGTGTAGTATGTGAATATGCAGCAAGAAAAAATATTTTAAAGTAAATACATGAAACCAGATCTTATGGTAGAAGCTTATACCTTTGACTATTTGGGGGGCATTGTATGGATAGTTGGAGAAGGAAATGGCAACCCACTCCAGTATTCTTGCCTGGAGAATCCCAGGGACAGAGGAGCCTGGTGGGCTGCCATCTATGGGGTCACACAGAGTGGGACACGACTGAAGCGACTTAGCAGCAGCAGCAGTATGGATATTAAGGAAAGAAAATGGTCAGTCTCATGTCTTTACCTGATGAAGACTTAGAAGGGAAGAAGAAATGATAAAACTTAAGTACTTACAAACCATCAATCCTAAAGGAAATCAACCCTGAATATTCATTGGAAGGACCGATGACAAAGCTGAGACTCCAATATTTTGGCCACCTGATGCAAAGAACTGATTCATTGGAAAAGACTCTGATGCTAGGAAAGATTGAGGGCAAGAGGAGAAAGGGGCGACAGAGGATGAGATGGCTGGATGGCATTACCAACTCAATGGACATGAATTTGAGCAAAATCTGAAAGACAGTGAAGGACCAGGGGAGCCGGGCATGCTGCAGTCCATGGGGTCGCAGAGAGTCAGACACGACTTAGCAACAGAACAACAGCAAAATACTTACAGATCTGCCAGGTTACTAAAAAGTGAGTAAAGAGGTAAAATGGCCTTTTTCTTTGAAGAGCACATTTATAAGCCACTTAGAAAATAAATAAAGTCTACATGTGCAAAAAGTGAGAGCATCTGAGCTGCAAGGAGGCTTTTGAAGAGAAGTGGCAAGCCTGAGAAAGGCAGCAAGAGGAAGTATTTTCAAGTGGTGAGATGTCAGAAAGACCGGCATCTCAGATATGATATTTTAAAGATAAAATATATGATACAAAGTGAAAGATAACTTTGATTTGTACCTTGCCTTTGTACTGTGAATAATAAACTCTAACCACTCGATTCTTCCTGTAATTAAATTTATATATTTAATTTTATGGTATGCATAGTATTTAATTTTACTTGATTTTCAGTGCTACAAATTAAAACGCAATCACTGGCCCCCAAATTTTTAATGAAGTTTATTATTTACTGCAGACATTTCTAAGAGAACTCACAGAGCACAAATTGAATTCCACTCCTGGATGGGTAAGGAGAAAGGCAAACATAGGGCATAAAAGTTAAGTGCAAGCAGACAACTGAGTCAATTTTATCTAAATCTCAAAGGACAGATGACCATAGCTAAGATCTGTCTTCCATATTAACATTTACTAAAATAACTGAACTAGATGAACAAGCTTCATAAGCACCAAGCAACCCTTTTTCTTAAAACCCTATTGCTGCTGCTGCTAAGTCACTTCAATCGTGTCCGACTCTGTGCGACCCCATAGACGGCAGCCCACCAGGCTCCCCCGTCCCTGGGATTCTCCAGGCAAGAATTCTGGAGTGGGTTGCCATTTCCTTCTCCAATGCATGAAAATGAAAAGTGAAAGTGAAGTCGCTCAGTCGTGTCCGACTCTTCACGACCCCATGGACTGCAGCCCACCAGGCTCCTCTGTCCATGGGATTCTCCAGGCAAGAGTACTGGAGTGGGGTGCCATTTCCTCCTGCTTAAAACCCTAAGCAAGAGGAAACTTCCAGAAACTATTTTACACAGGTGTCTGAGGTAACTTGCTTAGAACAGTGAATAAGAGGAAGACCTTTCAAGACACATAGCCCAGGACTGTGGGCTAAGCAATTCCACGAGCCAACCCTGTAACCTGGAGCAAGTTACCAAACCTCTTGAAACTTTGATCTCCTCATTAGTAAAATTAGGTTACCAGCACTTCTCTACAGGTTTGTTGTAGGAATTAAATGACATAAGAATGTAAATTATTTACTTCGGAACCAAATATATTAAAAGTACTCACCCTAGAGACAGGCATCAGGACAAAGACTGATAGAGAAATTTAGGAAAACCAAATTATCAACCCTGAGAATAAATTATACTCCCACCAGCTAGCATACCCAAGTAGCAGCAATATCCAGAAGTCTTCAAAGGATGTGTGTGTGAAACACTTCTTCAGCTTTATTGTTGTTGTTTGGTCTCTCAGACCTGTCCAATTCTTTTACAACCCCACTGACTAGCCTGCCAGGCTCATCTGTCCTTGGAATTTCCCAGGCAGGAATACTGGAGTGGGTTGCTATTTCCTTCTCCCTTTTCCAGCTTTGCCATACTGTAATTTTTAATGTTTCTCTTTTTTCGACAATACAGAGCTATACAGTAAACTCCTTGAGACTAGACCCATTCCACACTGTTTACCATGCAAAATCCAGAATTGTTAATTACTCAGGAAGGGTTTTTTCCCCCAATAGAATAAAACCAGATATCTTTACTCAGCAATGGTGGCTGAATGTAAACTGTCTTCCCGGCACTCTAAAGGACCTGAACGGGGGGGTGGGGGGGGGCAGTTCTAAAACATTTAGAGCATCATCAGTCTTCAGAAGAGAAGAAATATGGGAATGAGTTTTCTGGAAGAGTTGTCCTTCATTGCCAAGGATGATGAATGACAAGGCTTCAGGCAGATCAGAAAAGACAAACCAAGGGAAGCAGTGCTAATATGTGAGGGCTCATTATGGAGCCCATGGTCCCCTCAGCACAGCATCACACGTCGCAAGGGATGTCACAGGTCATGAAGTATAGGTACTTGCAATTCCCCACTGGGATTGTATTTATCTTGAATTATTTACCACCAGATTTCCTAACAGTGGGAACAGGCTAATAATGTGGTTTTTGTGGGGGTGAGGGGGGTCCTCAATTTGTAATTAATCCATCTCTAGGAGATAGAATGGGGATGACAGAGCCACAGTCCATAAATAATTACAATTAGTGTCTTTATGGAATCATCAAAGTTTCATGGCATGAGAAACCACATTTCCAGCAAGAACAGTCAGTGGAAAACACTTTGGAATAGATTGCCTCTGATTCCTGTAAGGTGGCATTTCTTTCAGGCTACATTAGATCCCATCGTTAGGGTGAATGCCATCCACTGGGGAGATGGATGACAGAATTTTAAAGTAGGCAAAAGTGAGATGGCTTTTCATCAAAAATTGCATTCTAGTCCCAGAAACCATACGTAGAGAAATTGGCTGTGGGAGAAATAATTACAATTCGAATGTGTGGACCCAATAACACGTGACCTTTCAAAGATTCTCCCTGTCACCTTTGGGATGGAGTCCAAACTCCTCAGCACACTGGCTCCTGCTGCCTTCTCCAGTCTTCTCTTCCCCACTTAAATATTGCTCTTGGGTCTACTGAACTATTTGCAGTTCCCAAAACACACCATGCTTTATGTTTGGGGGCCATTTTTCTTTCTGTCTTCTGTGCCTGGAAGTCTTTCTCTTCCTGCCTGGCATAACTGAGTCCTTAATGATTCAGTTAAAAGGTTGCTTTCCCAGACCCCCTCAGGCATGGATGTTAATTCCCTCATTCCTGCCTTTTGTCATCTCTTCATTCACCTTTGTTATAAGGCCAGGTACCCTGAAGTGCCACTGTGAGGTTAAGATCAGGACGATGTCTCATTCTTCTTCTTTTTTTTTTTTTGTAAAATGCTTTTTCTTCTTTATTATTTACTCTGTAGTATTTTTTTAAACTTTTTATTTTGTATTGGCAGATAGTTGAAGAACAATGCTGTGACAGTTCCAGGTGAACAGTGAGGGGACTCAGCCATACACATACACATATCTATTCTCCCCCAGCACCCCTCCCATCCAGCCCACCACATAACACTGATCAGAGTTCCATGTGCTATACAATAGGTCCTTGTTGGCTGTCCATTTTAAGCATAGCAGTGTATCATTCTTTCTGCTAAGTCGCTTCAGTCGTGTCCGACTCTGTGTGACCCCATAGACGGCAGCCCACCAGGCTCCCCCGTCCCTGGGATTCTCCAGGCAAGAACACTGGAGTGGGTTGCCATTTCCTTCTCCAATGCACGAAAGTGAAAAGTGAAAGGGAAGTCGCTCAGTTGTGTCTGACTCCTAGCAACCCCATGGACTGCAGCCTACTAGGCTCCTCTGTCCATGGGATTTTCCAGGCAAGAGTACTGGAGTGGGGTGCCATAGAAAATCATTCTTTCTATTTTTTACCAATCCTGCCAGAGGGACAGGCTCATGGCAATGTGGTTTTTATGACTACAAAGGATGTCATAAATCTCAACTCTCAATATATATCAAATAAAATGGATATGAGTTCCAAATTGAATGCAAAAATATAAGGTTATTTTGCCATAAGGAAAAATGACAAAAGATGTCATAGAAATGCTAATCTTGTCCCATAGGATTTGAACTGGCCATTATAATTGAGAAATGTGCAAGTAATGTATTGAACTAGTTACACATTTGTGGATAACCTGTTTGTTTTACCTGGAATTTCCTCACCTCCACATGTCCAAATTTCATCACTTTAAGTGCCTTCATTGACTCCTCTTTGAGAGTTTTGATGTTAACTTCTTGAAGACCTGCTCTTCCCTTTCTCTGAGTTCCTATACTCTAATTGCTTTTCTCTTGTAGCACTTATAGCTATCTCCTTTATAATTATTTAGGTAATTTAGGTAATTTATTGAGTGATTATTTTCTCACTAAATTAGAACTTACTGAGAGTAGTATTCTATGTGTTCTGTTCTGGGTTAGTATTCTCTTTCTCTGTTCAATATCTGTGACTGTATAACAACTCCCCCAAATTGCCTAAAACAATAACAGTCATTTATCTCTATGATTTTGGGGTGTCAGGATTTGGGGAGGTGCTTAGTTGGGCATTGTTGACTTGGTGTTTCTTATGTAATTATAGGCAGAGAGTGGCTGGGGCTGGAACAGTGGAAGGCTAAAGCCCCTGGGAGCTAACTGTTCATCTCTTCTCTTCTTTTCATCTACTCTGAGTAGTTCTCTGCATGTTTTCTCTACATGAGTTAGTTTGGGCTTCCTGACAAGATGGCAGCCTCAGACTTCTTCAAGTCAACTCTCTAAGGCAAGTGTCCTGAGACAACTGGAAGCTGTATTGCTTTTATGACCCTAGTCTCAGAAGTCATGGCTATGGCATGCTATTAGTTATTTCAGTCACATAAGACTGATTCAAAGGGGGAGGGTATAACCAGACTGAGCCTTTTTTAATAATTAGCTTTGGAATGAAAAAGCACAAACACTGTACTATAGTGGATGGATGTGTATTCCTTATTATAGATTCTTTTTCTGCCATGGAAAAGTTATATAAAATTTAGGGGGGAAACCACTCAGAACTATACAACCTGTTCCAGGAGATTCTAGTTCTTTCTGCTGCTGCGGCTGCTAAGTCATGTCATTTACATTCCAGTATTCTGGCCTGAAGAATTTGCAGAGTTGGAAACGAATGAGCGACTTTTACACACTTTCATTTTCATCAACACTGGTTATTGCCAATCTTTCATTTTTGTGAATCTTATTGGAGAAAACAGATTTCATTTTTGGTTTATTTATATTAGTTTGACAATTGATAAATTGAACATCCTTGAATATGGTATTGGTTATTTTTATTCCTTAAAAAGAGAAACTTTCTGCTTGTGTGTTTTGCCCTCTTTGAACTTTGGAAGTTTAAAGTTGTTTCTCTTTTGAGTCAGGTTTATTGGGGTATAATTATTGTAAGAGTTTTATTGATATATACAAGTGCACAATTGAATTGCTTTTACAGATTCAGTTTCATAGTCACAGACTTCAGGCAATCATCACCACAAACCAATTTTAGCACATTTGCATCACTCCAGACAATAAAGAATCCACCTGCAATACAGGAGACCTGGGTTCAATCACTGGTGTTAGGAAAATCCCCTGGAGAAGGGAAGAGCTACCGATACCAGTATTCTGGCCTGGAGGATCCCATGGCCAGAGGAGCCTGGCAGATTATGGCCCATGGGATCACAAGGAGTTGGACACAACTGAGCGACTAAGCATGCATGCATTCATTAGCAATCAGTACTTATTAATTTTCCCCTACTCCATTACCTGGTCAGCATTAATCTGATTTCTGTCTCTATAAATTTGCCAACTATGAATATTTTATATAAATAGAATTATACAATATATGGTCTTCTGTGGCTGGCCAGTTTAACTTGACCCTATGTTTTCAAAGTTTATTCATGTAGTAACATGTATGAGTAATTCCTTTATAGTGTAGGGTAATAGTTTCATTGTATGGATATGTCATACTTTATTTATCCATTTATCAGTTTATGGACATTTGGATTATTTCTACTTTTGACTAATATGAATAACATTGCAATAAACAATCATGTACATGAGCCTGGAATCCCATTTCTGAATATATATCCCAGAGAATTAAAAACAGAGTTCTGAAGAGAGATTTGTATACCTGTGTTCATAGCAAAATTATTCACAGTAGCTAAGTTGTGGAAGCAACCCATATGTCCACTGAAGGATGAATGGATAAGCAAAATGTGTCATACACATCCAGAGGAATATTATTCAGCCTTAAAAAAGAAGGAAATTCTGACATATGCTACAACATGAATAAACCATAAAAACAGTATGCTAAGTGAAATATATCAGTCACAAAAAGACAAAGACTGTATGATTTCATTTACATGAGATGCCTATTGAAGTCAAAATCAGAGAGACAAAAAAATAGAATGGTGGTTGCCAGGAGCTATGAAGTGGAGGAAATGGGAAATTATTACTGAATAGGTGTAGACTTTTAGCTGTACAAAATTACAGAGATCTGGAGATGGATGGTAGTGATGGTCACACAACATTATGAATGTATTTTATACTACTGAACTGCACACTTAAAAATGGCCAAGATAATACATTTTATGTCCTGTGTTTTTTACCTTAGTAAAAAACTAGGGAAAATCCATGTACAATTTTTGTGTATACATATATTTATGTTTCTTTGGTGTAAATAACCAAGAGTGGGACTTCTGAGTCATACAAAACTGTGTTTAAAATTTTGAGGAATTGCCAAACTTTTTAAAGGTAGCAGTTACACCATTTTATCTTCCTACCAGCAAAATATGAAAGTTACAGTTTCTCTGTATCCTCATCAACACAGTTATTGTCTCTTCTTTGTAGATATAATAGTGGGTATGAGGTACCATCTTATTCTGGTTTTGATAACATCTAGTGATGGTAATCAATTTTATGTGCTTATTCAGTTTAGTTCAGTTCACTCAGTTGTGTCCGACTCTTTGCAACCCCATGAATCGCAGCACGCCAGGCCTCCCTGTCCATCACCAACTCCTGGAGTTCACTCAAACTCATGTCCATCGAGTTGGTGATGCCATCCAGCCATCTCATCCTCTGTCATCCGCTTCTCCTCCTGCCCCCAGTCCCTCAGTCATTTGTGTATCTTTGGAGAAGTGTCTAGCCATGTACTTTCTCTACTGACCTTTTAAACATATTAAGTTGTAAGAGCACTCTTTGGTTTCCCTGGTAGTTCAGCAGATAAAGAATCTGCCTACAATGCAGGAGTGAAAGTGAAAGTGAAGTCACTCAGTAGTGTCTGACTCTGCGACCCCATGGACTGTAGCCTACCAGGCTTCTCCGTCCATGGGATTTTCCAGGCAAGAGTACTAGAATGGGTTGCCATTTCCTTCTCCAAGGGATCTTCCCAACCCAGGGATCGAACCCAGGTGTCCGGCATTATAGGCAGATGCTTTACCCTCTGAGCCACCAGGGAAGCCCTGGTTCAATTCCTAGGTTGGGAAGATCCCCTGGAGAAGAGAACAGCTACCCATTCCAGTATTCTTGCCTGGAGAATTACATGGACAGAGGAGACGGGGAGCTACAGTCCATGGGCCCACAAAGAGTCAGATATGACTTAGCAACTTTCACTTTCAAGAGTACTCTGTATTTATTCAGGATAGTCTGTTATGAGACAAATGATTTATCTTTTTTTAAAAATTCTGTGCCTGTGTTTCACTGTATGGAATGGTGTCATTTGTAGTACAAAAGTTTTAATTTTGATGAATTCAATATCATATATTTTCTGTAAGTAAAAGAATATCCTCTGATGTGTGATTTTCCTGCAAAAAAAAGGAAAATTTACCCTTTTTTTTAAAAAAAAAATCTGTTTTGCAAGTACATATTGTCATATACCCAAACCATAATCAAGACATACAGAACAATTTCATTACCCCAATAAATTCACTTGGGCTATCACTGATCTAATTTTTATCCCTAAATTTTTGCTTTTTAAGAATATCATGTAAATGAAATCATAGAAAATAAAAGTATCAGATATATTTCTGATTTTTAGTGAAAAGGATTCTATTAAGTGGCCCTTTATATTAAAATCTACACCTTAAAAAAAAAAAAAACAGCTCACAGTTTTCATTTCAAGATTCGTCTGTTACAATTTTTGGTGTGACTCTTCTATTGTAAATATATAGCATATCAACATCTTCACATTCGAATGAGATATGCAAATTTCATGGCCTAAAAGTCTTGAGTCGAGTTTGTGAAAAGGTTATTCTAATTAGATAAATTATAAATGGGATAGGGTGGTATGTTTTCTAACTTTTTTAAATTGGATGAGTTATTTAAAATGAAACTGCACAGAAGCTCAGTATGTAAACACATCAAAGATGAAATTCTCTGAATTTTTTTTAATTTTTATTTTTTTAGATTAAGAGTATGATAAAACATTTATAGGAGGCTTGGAAAATACAGAACAAGATTACATATAGTTTCACTATATATTACAATTATTTTTAAGTAGATAAATTAAGATTTTTAGTTGGAGTTTCAATATCAAACTCTCAAAAATTAACAGAATGAATGAACAGAATTCTCTGTATGAATTCTGAATAGACACTGTGCCAATGCCTCCCCCCACCTTTTCTTCAGAACATAGTTTGAGTATACATGGTCTCAGTCTTGAGTTATCTTTGGTTAACTGATCCACTAGAAGCAGTGCTTAGACACTGGCCATCAGGGTCAGTCTCAGGATGAGGAAGGAAGAGAAACTTGAGAGACAATTAGCCGAAATTACAGGTTGTCATCTCAGGCAATGGTTTTCCTATTCCGCTCTCCACCGCCCTGAACTCCCAGGAGGGAATGAGAAACACTCAGGGACAATGTCTTTACACACTGGGAGGGCTGCTACATGGAGGCTGATGAGAATAGTTCAAAGTCATTCCTGAAGATAGATCTAGAATGTAAGTGATTAAACAAAGAAGAAAGAAGAACATTCTAAAGACAAGATTAACACTGATTCTGAAAAGGTTTGAGCTAGATTTTCCTGACCCATATAAAATACTGGAGTAAAGAGCACAAGAGCCCTCATAGCACTGAATTCTGCATCTGTGGGTGATGGCATATACTGAGCCCTTCTGCAATAGCTACTACTGACGAGCACTCAGCTTTTATTTTGTCACTTCCCACTATCTGTCCTAGAGGTACAGAGGGGAGCATCACAGTGACTGGTGATGAGGATCCCCAAAGTAAACGTGTCTTTAAGTTTTCAATTCCAACCTTGTAAAAACAAATCGACCCCAAACTCAGAGTTTCTAACATACAGTATTAAAGTGCCATGTTTGTTGCTTAGTCCCTAAGTCATGTCTGACTCTTTTGTGACCCTAGGGACCATACCCCACCAGGCTCTTCTGTCTACAGGATTTTCCAGGCAAGAATACTAGGGTTGGTTGCTATTTTCTCTTCCAGGGGATCTTCCCAACACAGGTATCAAACCCAGGTCTTATTTGCTTAACTCCAGTCCTCCTTTCGGTAGTATGAAAAATATTTGCAAAAACACCCAAAACAGAAAGGAACTCTGTAGCTTCCTCTGTAGATACTGTGCTGTGTGAGTGTGGTTTTTAGCATGTGCAGAGGCAAAAAGGACCTGCCAGTGATGGCTCCCATTGTTTCCCCCTTTCTATAAGCATACCTTTCTTGACTACACATAGGGGATTGCTCACAGGACAGTGAAGAAATAGGAGCATTTAGGACCCATTTGATTGGCCCTGGAGAACCAGGTAAGGATGCATTCTATTGTAGGAAAACCCTCATGTCTATACCTGAACAAGAGTCAGAATGAAGTCTGTTCAGGGGAGGGTCAGGCCAACCTAGGACCCTAAAGGGAGTAAAGACTATGAAACACTAGTTCAGTTCAGTTCAGTTCAGTTCAGTCGCTCAGTCGTGTCTGACTCTTTGCGACCCCATGAATCGCAGCACACCAGGCCTCCCTGTCCATCACCAACTCCCAGAGTTCACTCAAGACTCACGTCCATCAAGTCAGTGATGCTATCCAGCCACCTCATCCTCTGTTGTCCCCTTCTCTTTCTTTAATGAAGGATTGTCTAGTCAAAGCTATGGTTTTACCAGTAGTCATGTATGGATGTAAGAGTTGGACTATAAAGAAAGCTGAGCACCAAAGAATTGATGCTTTTGAACTGTGGTGTTGGAGAAGACTCTTGAGAGTCCCTCGGACTGCAAGGAGAACCAACCAGTCCATCCTAAAGGAGATCAGTCCTGAATATTCATTGGAAGGACTGATGGTGAAGCTCCAATACTTTGGCCACCTGATATGAAGAACTGACTCATTAGAAAAGACCTTGACACTGGGAAAGATTGAAGGCAGGAGAAGAAGTGGGTGACAGAGGATGAGATGGTCGGATGGCATCACCAACTCAATAGACATGAGTTTGAGCAAGCTCTGGGAGTTGGTGATGGACAGGGAGGCCTGGCGTGCTGCAGTTCATGGGGTTGCAAAGAGTCGGACACAACTGAGCAACTGAACTGAACTGAATGAAGGACTTGATGATAAGGACCCTCAAGTAGGGAAGAGGATAGCAGTTAACCAGAGGAGGAAGGAGAAAGTAGATTAGAAAACCAGAATTCAGTGGCTGGAGTGGTTTCCTGGGTGGTGTATGATCAGTACCAGGGCCATTTGGCATGAGTGTGGGCATAGTTCAGTTCAGTTCAGTCACTCAGTCATGTCCAACTCTTTTTGACTCCATGAACCACAGCATGCCAGGCCTCCCTGTCCATCACCAACTCCCGGAGTCCACCCAAACCCATATCCATTGAGTCGATGATGCCATCCAACCATCTTATCCTCTGTCGTCCCCTTCTCCGTGGGCATATGAGAGAACTAAAAAAAAATACAGCCTGTATTTTTGCATGCTTACTTGAGTCAGTCATTGTTCCAAATGCTTTATACAAATTAACTCATTTGCTTCTCATAACTGGTTTATAAATTATTTTTAAGCTCATTTTACAGATGAAAACTCAGAGCCAGAGATGGTGAATAAATAACTTGGGCAAATCCAGACACATAGAAAACTGCATACCTATTTTCTCCCTTGAACAAGTCACCACATGTCTGCTCAGCCCAGAGTCTCAATCTCTGTGTCTGCCACCTCCTTCATGAGCAATGGCATCACCTGGCAGCTGAGTGGGCAGAGGTAGAGGAGGGCAGGTGACTGACACTAGAGGACCTAGGAGGATAAATTCAGAAAAAAGCCTGCTGATCTCCAGAGAACAAGATTGGTTTAGGGCCCCTTTTCCTGAACTAGAAGTTCAGAATCCGGAGACGTGTTACCAGGAGCAGAGAATGGGATATATATACCTCTAGGCCGACTTGAGCTGAATTGTAGGAGGTCTGTCTTGGAGTTGCTTCACTGGATCCTAAATGCAGGGGCAGGGCTGTGGGAACATTCCAGCTGTGAATCCTGGAGGGTGGCGTGCCAAGTTAGACATGGCAATTAACCAGCAAGCACTTCCCCGTCCTACGTTAGGACCTGTTTGGGGTGTGAGGAATTCACAAGGGAGCAAGATCATTCCTGCCCTGACCCTGTTCCCCAGTGAGTGGCACTGCCTACTATGTTGCCCACACTTTGTCCACACCTAATAGTGCCTCCTTTTTTTAATCACAAGAATAGGAATGATCACTGATATCATTATTTTCTGAGACAAACTTTCCCATGGCAATTTTAATAAAACCCAAATGGAAATTCAATTTATTAAAAACACATCTTTTTTTTTTTCTATTTCCTCATTTTCTATTTAATTGGAACATTAACATGAGTCTAAGAAGAGAGAAATTAGATGAACAGCTTAAAACAAAATCTCTTAAATGTCAGTGAAATACTGCAAAATGTTGCATGCCATGAATTTCCCATCCTTGGTCCACGAGGAGCTTTTTCTGTTAGGGCATGGTCCCCCTCAGGAACTCACCCAACACCATGAGAGCTAAATTTACACACTAGTCCGAATCAAACTCCAGTGTACATGGATCCTTTTAAAGATAAATGTTTTCACACACCCTGCAATATGGAATTAAATTATTTTATCCTCGTATTGTTTAAATACGCATCCACACAAAACTAGATCTAAAGTTGTTATGTTTTTCATTCATACTACTTTGAAGTCAAAACAAATTAACAAGCTAAAACCAAACAAATTACCAAAGCAAAAATAATTTAAATTGTCAAGAGTTATTGTAATTGTAATTCAGTAATTGTGCTGAAACTAAATTGCTGCTTGCACTAGGGCTGTGATGTGGACTATTCCTTTAGTTTGGGTATGCCTTTTCCAATCTGTTGGACTGAAGTTCATTTTTTTCACCACTTTTTGGACTGTTTCAGAGCCTTCATCCAGCAGTTCAGAGTGATGTCATTTAGAGTTCACTCGGCAGGAGATCATCCTGTGCCTACTAAATCTGCCTTTGTTTTTTTCTCATTAGCCTGGGACAGTTAAAGTAGCCCTGTCTGACTGGTGACAACTCATTTGTAAATATAATTGCAAACTTGGACACTGAAACTATGAGAAAAGATTTGGAAATAAAGCAGTTTTGCCGATAGTTCAGAATATGCTATTTTAAATTGTTCAGTGATTATCAATGACATTACAATTTTTTTAAAGTCTTGTAGAGAACTTCAAGACCTCTGAAAACTTGTCCTTGGACTTCTGTTTATCAAAATCTACCCTAAAATAACTATGATAAAGAACTATTTCTCACCCTACATGGTTTTCATCCTCTTTCAGGTTTACTGTGGAGGAGACAGCAGATAAAAGCTCGGGCTGGATTTCAGGTCCTCCTGTGGGAAGTTAGGTCGTGATGGCATGGATGGACACGTCCTATGAAGTTTTCAGTTCAGTTCACTCACTCAGTCATGTCCGACTCTGTTTGACCCCATGGACTGCAGCATGCCAGGCTTCCCTGTCTATCACTAACTCCTGGAGCAACTCAAACTCATGTCCATTGAGTCAGTGATGCCATCCAACCATCTCATCCTCTGTCGTCCCCTTCTTCTCCTGCCTTCAATCATTACCAGCATCAGGGTCTTTACAAATGAGTCAGTTCCCCACATCAGGTGGCCAAAGTATTGGAGCTTCAGCTTTAGCATCAGTCCTTCCAATGAACATTCAGGACTGATTTCCTTTAGGATGGACTGGTTGGATCTCCTTGCAGTCCAAGGGACTCTCAAGAGTCTTCCCCAACATCACAGTTCAAAATCATCAATTCTTTGGTGCTCAGCTTTCTTTATAGTCCAACTTTCACATCCATACATGACTACTGGAAAAACCATAGATTTGACTAGAAGGACCTTTGTTGGCAAAATAATGTCACTGCTTTTCAATATGCTGTCTAGGTTGGTCATAACCTTTCTTCCAAGGAGCAAGTGTCTTAATTTCATGGCTTCAGTCACCAACTGCAATGATTTTGGAGTCCCCAAAAGTAAAGTCTGTCACTGTTTCCAGGGTTTCTCCATCTATTTGCCACAAAGTGATGGGACCAGATGCCATGATCTTAGTTTTCTGAATGTTGAATTTCAAGCCAACTTTTTTCACTCTCCTCTTTCACCTTCATCAAAAGGCTCTATAGTTCTTATTTGCTTTCTGCCATAACGAAGTCTTAGCATCTTGATAGTCAGTCAATAGAATCAAGTGGAACCAGCCTTAAAACAAAACTATGTGTAGCAGCCCCGTGTTTTCCTGAAAATAGCCCTTTGGGAAACTTTGCAAAAGTCAATGTTCTCCCTTGGCACCCCACATTGGCATCATGTGTAAGTCCAGTACACTTATGCAATTGATGGAAGACTCACACCGTAAGGTCAGCTGTCTTGATCTATAATGAATTTTTTATTGAGTCATGAGCAGAGATTAAGAGACACTCACTAGCCAAACAGTGACTCCTCTCTGAGCCACAGAAGGCCTGCCTGTCAGGTTAGGGATGCAGTAGAGCCTCGTCCATGAGAGCTCCAGGTTCTACTCTGGACCCTGCCTCTTGGCCTTGATCAAGGTGTCTCTCTTGGACAGGCATCCGGTGCCTCTGCTGTAAAATGGGAATAATAGCAGCATTTGCTTTAGAAGCTGCAGTGAGGACCAGGGTAGAATAAGACAGGGAAAGTGCTTGTTGCCACAGCCCAAGGAGAACAGGGACTCCTTCAATTGAGCCACTATTATTGACATTAATACAAAATTCGATATTTTCCTCAAGGCATGGGAAAGGTTGACTCTAGAACATAAGTTTTCAAACTTGTCTGCTGAGTAGCTAGTAGTAGTAGTAATGCCTGGGTCCCAGGAAATTCTGTTTTATTTGAATCGGGGGCAGGGGAGACACTGGAATTTTAAAAAGTCCCCAGGTAGTCCTAAAGTGAAGGTGAAAGCCACTCAGTCGTGTCCAACTCTTTGCGACTCCATGGACTATACAGTCCATGGAATTCTCCAAGCTAGAATACTAGAGTGGGTAGCCTTTACCTTCTCCAGGGCATCTTCCCAATCCAGGGATCGAACCTGGGTCTCCCGCATTGCAGGCGAATTCTTTACCAACTGAGCTATCAGGGAAGCCCCAGTTAGTCCAATATGCGGCCAAATTTGAGACTCAGCTGCTATTGAAGAGGAACTCACAGGAGGTGCAGGCAGGTGCCATGAATACTGGAGACAGGAATCCTTGACCCAGTCTGATGGTTGACCCCTCCCCACCCAGGTCACAGTTTAGATAGAATGAAGCCAACAAGCGTGTGCTCAGTCATCTCAGACTCTGTGATCCCGACTGTAGCCCTGCTAGGCTCCTCTGTCCATGGAATATTCTAGGCAAGAAAACAGTAGCAAGTTGCCATTTCCTTCTCCATGGGATCTTCCCAACCCAGGGACTGAACCCACATCACCTGCATTGACAGGCAGATTCTTTACCAATTGCACCACCTGGGCCAGATTTCAAATAAGCCTCATGGACTTCAAATGCTATGCTCTCCAGGCTCAGTACAGAGGGAAAAACCAGTCCCTCAGGTTGTATTTTTATCTCCAAGCTCCTTTGGGAGAAAAAAAAAAAAAAATGAATCCATGCAAAATCTGTTCATTTAAAATAAAAGAAATTCATTCTTCTTCTTTTTTTTTTAACTGGTTAGTATTTGTAAACATGGCACTATTGGTAAAGAACCCACCTGCCAATGCAGGAGACACAAAAGATGAGGCTTTGATCCCTGTGTCAGGAAGATCCTCTAGGGGAAGAAGTGGCAACCCACTCCAGTATTCTTGCCTGGGAAATTCTACGGACAGAGGAGCCTGGTGGGCTACAGTCCATGGGGTTGCAGAGTTGGACATAGCTGAGCACATACACATACCAAGAAAATTGGTACTTGGAGACACGAAGTCCAGAATTTGAACTACGTAGCCATGGAAAGGTGAAGGGGTGTGTTTTCTATAGTTTACCATCAGCCACTTTCCTTGTACCACTTAACTAAGAGAACCAAGAATTTGAGAATGTCTCTGCAACACCCCTGGCTCCTGCTCCACCTCTGGTACAAAGTCTGGGACAGGACAGGTGAAGGTCACACCTGCACTGGCACTGAACCCCATGGCTAGCTTCTGTGAGGATTCACCCATTTCTTAGCTTTCCATTCACAACCGCCTCTTGATAACTGTGCTTTCTAAGGAGACTAAAGGAAAACATTACTGAACATTACATGATCTACAAGTATAGCAAGATAATGGCCATGTGCAGAATGATGCATGCCTTACAAAACAGGTTTATGTATGTTTCTTCATGTTCACAGTAAGACCATAAATACATCTTTCATTTGAATTTTATGCAGGAGACAACAAACGTGTAGAGAAGGTGATTCACTCAGTGGTATCCATCTAGTAAGTGATTGAGCAAGACTCCATGTCTCATGACAAATTCCATGTATCCCTACTGTACTGGGCTCACATCTGGGGTGAGAACCAGAGTCCTGTAGGACTTAAGTGTCTCATTATCTTGCAGTGTCTGCTTTGAGAGAATCTGAATTTCTAAGATCTGTTCTTTCTCTTCTCTCCCCTCCCTAATACGCTCTTCTTTTCTCTCCTTCATCCACTTTCTCATGTTCTTTCTTTGGCTTTCTTTATATCCCTACTCTTTCCCTCTTCCTGTAACAAATCTGGAACCTTCACACGTTGAGCCTCTTTTTAACCTAGTGCATTGGTGATTCTCTTTAAACACTGCCCTGTTTTTCCCAAGGGAAGTGTTTCCTTGTCTGCATTGAGATGTGCTTCACTTTGGTCCCAGTGCTGTGTGACTGGAACCAAACACCCGCCCCTGCATTCCAGCCAACTTCTTTTCCCAGAGCACTTGATCCAGATCCCCAGCTGCCACTGCACCTGTGAGGCAAAGGAAATAATTCACAACCTCAAGACTCTTCTCATTTCTTCCAGTAGCCTTTTGGCACTTAGGTTCTCATATGGAACATTGCCCTTGATCATCGTTTGAATTTACGCTTGAAGTCTTCATGTGGTTTGCACACCTTGCTCTGGATTGGATGTCCTCCCAACCAAAGGCAGCTGTTCCTCTGGCTCCATCCTTCCATCCATCCAGCTCCCCATAATTGAGGCACAGACCCTTTTTGAGGTAGGATATACTTTCCCTCTCTTTCAGGAGTTCTCTGTCCTACTCAAGAGAACTTTCATGAGGAAGAAAAAACACCCAACTACTTTTATGGATCAGTCATAAAATCTGGCATATTTTAACTCATGCTGTGAGTTTATTTTTTAAAATAACTTTATTTATTATTTTTGGCTGTGCTGGGTCTTCACTGCTGCATGGACTTTTCTCTAGTTGTGGAGACTGGGAGCTACTCTAGTTATGGTGTGATGGTTTCTCATAGCAGTGGTTTCTCTTGTTGCAGAGCACAGGCTCAGTAGTTGTGGCATATGGACTTAGTTGCTCCACGTGGCCTGTGGACTCTTCCCAGCTCAGGGAGCGAACCTGCGTCTCATACATTTGCAGGAGGATTCTTTACCACTGAGCCACCAGGGAGTTTAATTATTTTAAGATTGAGGATCATTTCTTCATCAGAATGTTAAGAAATTATGCTATTGATCTCAACTTTCAGACCAAGAAAGTAAATACTGGGTTTTCTACAAAACTCTCAATTTCATGATAAATTTTTTTTTTTAGAGAACATGGGTTCCAGATGGTAAGATTATGATAACAATCATTTGAATTAGACCAGACTTTAATTTTGATATTTTTCATGTAGAGGATTACCTTCGCTTCTGAATAATTTGAACCAGTTTTTGGTTTGTTGTATTCAGTGAAGAAAACCAGTTAAGTTTAGAGTTCTTTGCCTTCCCCCCACCTCTTTGTTTTTTTCATTTAAATCAGTGTGCTTCACAGAAAATGCCTATCTTATACGGAAATTGAGGGTTAAAATTTTATAATTGAGCTTGATAATATCAGACTTGCATTTGAAATTACATCTATTCCATGTTCCTGAGTTCTGGCATATTTTCTATCAGCTACTTCTGCATAGTTTAAAGATTTAAAGAGAGTCAGTCCCTTATCTGGCTTTATTTTTCTCATCTGTAAGAAACTGGATTTGAATTCATGGTCAATGACCTTTTCAGGTCCAACAGTCTCGTTTATGTTAGCTCCAAATTGCCAGTCTAAAAACACTGGGTATTAAACTTGCAAAACACAATGATTTAGTGTAAATATCTTATACATCTCATCTTTCTGTGGTTACCCAAAAGGACCAGAATGTAAAGCTATTTCCCTAAATAGGTAAATAATTGTTTCTTAGTCCAGACAAGGTCATGATTTTTCATTTTATTTTTAAATTTTTTGTTTAATAATGACTCAGAGGATTTATACACACACACACACACACACATATATGAACAGGCTCATGTGATTTTAGAATTAATTCCTTTTAAAGTTTAACTGTTTTTAGGGTAGATTCTCAGTCATTTCAATATACAAGGATGCTTCAAAACGTTGAAACAGGATTCAGACCTATTCACATTTGAACGATTCTTCACAAACTTATTTTTACCAGATAGCTCTGGGATTCTTCAAAGCCTGAAATTGCATTAAGTGGAGGGCAGCTCTCTTTTGGAAATCCTTGCTGTCTCTGGTTCTCTCTCTCTCACCAAGTTACCTTCGCTGTGAATACCTGCGTTTCATTAAAGCAATCAGCCACGCCCTTATGTATTCCTTGTCATTTAACATTCAGGGGGTTAGATGCCTGATCACTCAGCAAGAACATACAATCTTGTGAGTCATGGGGGTTTCTCAGAACCTTTAATTCTCAGAAGTCCTTAATTTGAAGAGACAGTACACTAATGTTCTAAACAAGTTCCCATGAGTGCTCCATTTGCTCATATTAATACAAGGTAAATCACTCACTCTGCTTCCATTTACTCCAAATGGGAAGTGGACATGATTCCTGTCTCTATCATCCAGAAGACACGTGATCTTGACCACTTTCCACCTCTTCCTTCAGAATCCATAGCACACCACTTTGGACCAATGATGCAGGGGAACTGGGGCCACACCTGCTCGCTACATTGAGTTGAAAGAGTTTTTCCTGCATGGTTGCATTTCTCCTAATGCAGGTATTCAATCTACGGCAAGTGAACTCAGACTTCCCATGTGTATCCAAACATTCTCACTGGCAGGTGTGAGGATCTGTCTTATTATTAAGATAAATATTTTTGCTGAAAATATCTGGCAGGGTATTTTGTATTCCCAGAGCATGGTGTACCCAGGACTCAGTGGCATTATTGTTAATTGTCTGTCTATCCTAGGAGACTCTGATCTGAGGACAGTAGGTCTGTCATGTTCATTTTTATGTTCTGCAGCTCCTCATACAGCTCCTAAGGTTGACTGACTCACTGGCTCGTCTGGTGAGACCAAGTGAGGGACAGTCCTTAGCTCCATTTATATGAGGGAAGCCAAGTGTTTTACCAAAGATTCTAAAGTAGTAAATTGCCCCAATGGAATTAACCCCATATATCCTGGTAACTTAATTAGTTATACCAAAACATTTGTTTACACTATAACCATACTATCCACTGGCTTCCCTGGTGGCTCAGCAGTAAAGAATCTGGCTGCAGCACACGAGAACCAGGTTCAATCCCTGGGTCAGGAAGATCCCCTGGAGGAGGGCATGGCAACTCATTTCAATATTCTTGCTTGGAGAATCCCATGGACAGAGGTGCCTAGCAAGTTAAAGTCCATAGGGTCGAAATGAGTTGGACACAATCGAAGCAACTTAGCACATGCTCATACTATTGATAAAAGAGAAGCATATGTGGGATGAAAGGAACTTGAAGCTGGAACTTAACAAATGGATAAAAATTCAAAAAACTTCTACCAGTATAGGGAAGATGGAAGAAAATACCAGAGAGTGAACACTGAGGTGTGGGGTGCAGGGGCGGAACTTGGATATGGACTTGGTACATGTAGGAGTGAGTGATTCATTTTGTTTAATTGGAGTTAAAGTCTAAGCTGGGAAAAAGTAGAAATACAGATAGTTAGGTAGATTTGGGTCTGATTTTGAAGGGTCTTGAATGTGAGATGCCAGTACCTAAAACTGGTATAGAACAACTATAAATTGCAATGGTTTGCGACAGTCTTTTACATTTGGCTTATACTTATTGGCATTTAAAATGCTCCTGTAGATATTATAAGTTTTCATCTTTTTAAATTACCATGTGAGGTAGGAAAATGCTAGATGACTTTATGAGCCTGAAGCTGGATTCTCAATGTGGTTTCAAGTTACACCATCCTGTTACAAGTCACAAGGGAAACCCAAGAATACTGGAGTGGGTAGCCCTTCCCTTCTCTGGGGGATCTTCCCAACCCAGGAATTGAACCAGGGTCTCCTGCATTCCAGGAGGATTCTTTACCAACTGAGCTATCTATCAGAGTAGCCCAAGTGTTGGTTAAGTTATAATTAAATAACCTTCCCATTCTCGGGACATATAAATGCTCAACTGCAACATATTTTTTAGGAAGAATTTTGGCAATACATACCCAAATGAGTGGGCTTCCCTTGCGGCTCAGCTGGTTAAGAATTCGCCTGCAGTGCAGGAGACCTGCACTGGGAAGATTCCCTGGAGAAGGGAATGGCTACCCACTCCAACTTTTTATCGATTTTAAGGCCTTAGTAACACAGGTTTTATAATCAAACATTCAAAACTGTTATATCATGGAAGTGACCTGGAATGGGAGTGACCTCCCACAGTGTCTGCCTAGGTGGGACCTTGCTAAGGCAAGGATTGGTCTTTGGTTCCAGGCTGTGAGGAAAGGGTGAAGGTTCCCAAGGGGGCTGAGACTTGAGGCACATGCGGTACTTCCTGAGTAGTGCAGACTTGTCAGTTGTATACAATTAGGTACAAGTTTTCTATATTTCAACAGTTAGTCCTGCCTTACTTCGAACACTGACCAAAAGTTGGCCCTATAAAAACTCAAGTGGTGAAAATGCATGCAGTGGACATCATCACAGGGTGTTGATGATACCAAGGGAACAAGTGCTCATCTTTAGGGGAATGGTTAAGAAAATTGTTGTCTATTCAGAAAATATGCTAGTCTGTGGCAATTACACATGGTTTAAAAAAACTAATATACACTTGTTAGCATGCAGAAGTATCTGCAATATTGAATGAAAAAATTATTTAATGTGGATAGTAAAAAATGTGAACATATTCCAGATGTCCATGCATGTCCGACTCAATGGACATGAACCTGAGCAAACTCCAGGAGATAGTGAAGGACAGAGGAGGCTGACACACTGCAGCAGTCCATGGGGTCACAAAGAGTTTGGCATGATTTAGCAACTGAACAACAAACAAAAACCTGTATTAGTTATCCAAGTGGAGATGTTGAGAGGGCTGTCTGATATTTGTATCTGAAATTCACAGGGGATGGGTCAGAATTGGCAGGAAGATGGTAATTAAAGACAGGAAACTGACTAAGATCACTTAAAGCATGTGGGTAGAAAAGGGAAGATGGATAAGTTTGAATTCTGGACCCTCTAAAGTAAAGAGAAGAATCCTGCCAAGCAGATCAGGGATTGGGAAACTCTCTAAAAGGCCAGGCAACAAATACTTTTGAAACTGGAGGGGAGGGGGCAGGGCACAACTTTTAAAAGGATGACATAACCTGAGGACACAACACAAACTGATTAGAACCAAACAGGTCCAAGGTGGCCAATGAGTCAACTTCCACTAGACCTTGAGTCTCAGTTTATACTAATTGTAACACATCAGCGAGCTAAATGACACACCCACAGGGGCCATGACAGTTCAAAGGCCAACCTTAAAGGTCAAAAAATGGGTGGTGGCCCAATTCCTGGACATTCCCACCCTTTACCCAAAATAGCTAGAACACTCCTCCCCCTCATTAGCCTATGAAATTATCCACCCTTATAAAATCTGACAGCCCCATACCCTAGGGCTGCTCTCACCTTCTGAGACGGAGTGTGTTTCTCTCTAAATAAATTCACTTCTTACCTATCCCTTTGTCTCTCACTGAACTCTTTCTGTGATATCAAAGAGCTGCATTAGGTCCTGAGACCAGGGGCATGATTTCAGTTAAAGACCATAGGTTCAAGTCCCAGCCTGAGTTTTGCTGGGTTTGAAGCCCAGCCCACAGGTTCAAGTCCCAACCTGAGTTACATGGTTTCATGTTCACCTCTGAAGGCTATGCTGTCTTGCCTGTGTCTCCTCAACTCTGCTACTGTATCATGGAATCAGCCACTGACAGAAATAAATGGGCATGGCTGTGTTCCAAGAAAACTTTATCTACAAAAAGGAGGCAGCAAGCGAATTTGGCCGGCAGCTCGGATTTGCCACCCCTGGAGAAGATGAGAAGGAATAGAAACAGCGGTTAAAGGCAAACAGGCCGACTGTGGTGTCATAGAAACCAGGAGAAGATGCTTTAAGATGGAAAGAGTAGCCTATCAAGTGAAATTGAGGAGAATGAAGGCTGAGCACGAAAGCTTTCTGCTTCATGGGTCTTCGTGGTTTGTGGAATGCACTATTGTTTTCCACAATATCCTGAGGCTGTGACTCCTTCTGCCTGCAGTGTCCTCCACCCCAAATCTCCTTCATTTGATGAATCCCTGCTTGTTCTTTTTTTAACTTTTCTTTTAATAAATGAAAGATTCTTTAAATTCTACAGGGCTTTACAATTTTCAAAAGTTTCACACACATGATTTCATACAATAGTTCCCTTTTTTTTCCTTTCTTTTGGTCCTCAATAATAACTTAACCCCAGAAGCCTTCTTCTATAGTAGACAGAATAACAGCCCCCCAGAGAGCTCCACATTATAATCCACAGAGCCTGTAAATATCTTACCTGTTACCTTGCAGATATAACAGAGTAAGGATCTGCTTACTTAAGTAATGGAGAGACTATTCTGGATTATCTGGATGGGCCCTGTGTCACCACAGGGGTCCTGGAATAGCTTGAACCATGTCCCTCCAAATTCACATGTTGAAATCCTATCCCCAAGAATCTCAGCACAGGACCTTATCTGAAAACAGAGTGACTGAAGATGTAACTTGTTAAGATGAGGTCATACTTGAGTACACTGGCCCCCCTAATGCAGTATGACTTTGTTGCTGTTCAGTCACTAAGTTGTGTCTGACTCTTTGCAACCCCAAGGACTGCAGCACACCAGGTTCCTCTGTCCTCCACCATCTCCTGGAGTTTGCTCAAACTTATGTCCATTGAGTTGGTGATGCTATCTAACCATCTCATCCTCTGCTGCCCCCCTCGCCTTTTGCCTTCAATCTCCAGTATGAATGGTACCCTTATAAATGGGGGAAATTTGGACACAAACAAACATATACAGAGAGAAGATTATGGGAAGTTGTAGGCAGAGGTCAGAGTCATGTTACTGCAAGGCAAGGGATGCCAAAGATTGCCAACAAACCAACCAAAGTCAGGTGAGACACCTGCAACAGATTCTTTCTCATAGCTCTCAGGAGAAACCAACCCTACTAACATTTTGACCTTGGAATTTTGAAGATGGAGGAAATGAACTGTGAGCTGAGGGAGGAGGCCAGCCTCTAGACACTGAATTCTCCCCTGGATCCTCCAGAGAACACTGTAGCCCACCCTGCTCCATTATTTTAGCCTAGAGAGACCTATGTTGGACTTGTGGCCTACAGACCTTCATGATAGTAAATCTGCATCATTTTAAGTCACTAAGAAGGTGGTGATTTGTTAGAGCATCCAGAGAAAACTAAAATACTTCCCAAGCTTCAAGTCCTTCATATACACTCCCAGCACAAATCTGTCACTCTGGATGAACCAGGAATATCTCAGAGGCAAGTGCCAGGTTTTACTCATATTCTGATCCTTAAAATATAATAAATACTTAATAAATAAACATAAGTAAATGTATGTTGAATGAATACATCTTTCACCATGTTCTTCACTGCTTTTTCTGCCTGACTATAAGCTACTCAAGTTTTAATTCTCTGGCTTTGAAACTCATTTTTCTTTACATTGCTTAATCAACTATATTTCATTTCATTGGATTACTTTAAACTCTCCTAAGCTCTTTTGAAATTCAGAACAAAAACAAAAGAAGACTTTGAAGACCCAGGAAGAAACAGGACCCATTAGGAAAGTGTCTTTAGCAGAAAGTTGTAATGTGAAGGCACTTGACCTAATTTGCAGCAAATCACTCCTGAATATATTGCAGTGGGCAGATCTGAATTGGCAATTTCACGGGAGGAGATGAGCTGAGCTGATCCTTATCCATCTGCAAATCTATTTAGTCTTATAGGTGAAATAATAATAAATTCCATTATGGTTTATTGAGAACTTCTAATGATTACAGATATGTTTATGAAGTCATTGATTTTTTTTTTTTAATATTGCAACTGCAAGCCTGGCTCTTCACGTCCTTGTGCTAAATATTCCTAAGTATGAATGATACTCTACTAAACACTGAGTTAATTATGGATTCTCTAGGATGTCCTTAAGCTTGCAAGCTCAGCAGCAGCCTTGCCACTGAGTTGAACTGTGTTGAAATTTATCTCTGCAACAGAAGAATCCCTCATTTCAGACAATGGAGAGTCAGCTGATAGTTACAATTATGTCCAACCCAACCACATTAAAGCTCCATTGTAACAACAAGTACTGAATATTTCCTTTGTGTGGCTGTAACTCAAACGTTTCTCAAAGTTATACATGGTGCATCTTGATACTTTATTTCATTTAATCCTCTCCATAGTCCATGGGATTGCAAAGAGTCAGACAGGACTAAGCAACTTTCATTTCACTTCACTGTATATGACACGGCTATTCTTACCACTTATTTGTAGGTAAGGAAAACCAAAGATAAATGTATGGAAAAGACTTAGTCAAGGTCATGTAGAAAGTTAACAGTAGATCCAAAACCTGTGCAGGAACCTCTGACAAAAGTGATATTTGCTGCTAATTTATTGGAAGGGCACAGGCTCCACGAGAGAGTAAACTCATTCTCCTACCCCAATGTGATTTGTCTCTCAAAGCCATAGACTCTTGCTTTTCAGATTTGGAAGGGACATTTTATCCAATCTCCTATGTCTTGGCAGGTGAGCTACCTTACCGAAGCACTTGCCATAGGTCAGTAAAAGAGAGAATGAGAACCAGAATGCAGATTTCTCTGCCCTCCCTTTGCTTTCCTCAGCAACACACATAGACAAGAGTTATAGCAAGCAGTGTATCACCCAGGGCCAAACAGTGAAGAAATCAGCATAAAGGTGTGCACCGAGTTTGCTGGCTTCAGTTCAGGAAGAATTCTTGGACATAGCAGGAAGGAAGCAACCAACCAACCAACCAAATGGAAGAATAGCTATAGAAGTAAAGGATGGCATGCGTTTACCTTATTCATATAAAATTATCAATAAATATCATGCAGGGCTAGACATGTAGGTAAACCAGGCCATAGTACAATGGCATAAGAGGGGAATGGAAGGAATAGGAATGCATAAGAAGATATTTGTATGATTGGCTCCTTCTGCCAATCTGGTTAGGAATGTATTTTCCTAACCTCACCCCTTTTTCCTCCTGCTACTGCTGCTGCTAAGTCACTTCAGTCGTGTCCAACTCTGTGTGACCTCATAGACGGCAGCCCACCAGGCTCCCCCGTCCCTGGGATTCTCCAGGCAAGAACACTGGAGTGGGTTGCCATTTCCTTCTCCAATGCAGGAAAGTGAAAATTAAAAGTGAAGTCGCTCAGTCGTGTCCGACTCTTAGCGACCCCACGGACTGCAGCCTACCAAGCTCCTCCATCCATGGGATTTTCCAGGCAAGAGTACTGGACTGGGGTACCATTGCCTTCTCTGCCTTTTTCCTCCTACAATATCACTTATCCTTCAAGGCCCAAACCAAAGGTTACTTTTGTCAATGACCCTCTATGATCTTCCCTTGGCAGGTAGAAGTTCTACTCCAAACACACTTTATCCATTTCAGTAAAAAAGCCTACATCTGGGACTCCCTCAATGTATATCAGTGAGTGGGCAGGTGTTCCCTTTCTGAAGGATTCTGAAGGGCAGAGATGCTATGTTCCTCACATCCTGTGATAGCCTGCAAGGCCAGGAGGAAACAGAATAATAGATGACCCTGGAGCTGGTGGAAAGGAGAAGTCTCTAAAGATGTGGTGGAGTGGAAGGGGTATTCATAAGAAAATATTTGATCAACTGACCAAGCTGAAGAAAGAAGATAGAAGTTGGAACCAAGTGAGAAGCTGAAAACGAGCAGATCCGGTTTCAGCTGCAGGAAGGCTCAGAGGCTTAACCACTTTTTGAGCAGAAGGGCAGTCCTAGGAAGATGGACCTGGAGTGAGGTGTGTGGTTGGTAAGGCCAAGTGGCCTGGGATCTGAATAAAGAAGATGGACATTTGGTGGTATTTCTTTGATGTTCCCGAGATATTTAGCACAGCTAGAATAGAAACAAGACAGATATGTATAAGGATCTGGTTGCTCTGAATCCCACTAGAGCCCAGGATGTAGAAGGTCATCAGTATGTGCTCTGGAATGTTCAGTACATAGATATCTTCTGTTTCTCCCTACTGTCTGTCCTTCTTTCCATACTCCACCACTGCTCCCCACAGATGCAGGCACTGTCGTCCATCTTTGCATCCCTTTCTGATGCTGTTTCCATTCCAACCATCTAAACACCCACTGAGCTTACTTCCACCCCCAATACCTTTCTGGGCCTTGCTCCATTACCTGGAATGCTCCTAGCGGGTATCCATATGGCTTGCTCCTTCACTTCCTTCATGCTTTCCCTCAAATATCCTTTTAATCCACAAGGTCTTTCCAAATATTAAAATGAAAAAAGCAAATCATCCTTCTAGCCACCCTAACTCTCATTCCTATTATCCTGCTTCACTTTTCAGCACAGTTTCATCATCTGACTTCCTACCTACTTACCTATTTATTAATTTCTTTCTATCTTCCTCCCAGTAGCATGTAAGTTTCCTGAAGGCAAGAACTCATTCATTTTGTACTTTGATGTATCCAAGGCCCGTGGCCATGCTTGGGTCACTGTAGGCACTAAAGGAACATAAGTTGAATGAAGAAACCAGAATGCTATACTCCTTCTAGCTACAAAAAGTCACCATTCAGAAAATTGATGCTGCCTGGCTCCATCTACATCCATTTCCTTAACACCAGCTTGAATCTAAATGAAATTCACTGCCTATTTGAATACAATGTGAGTTCAACTGCTGAAATTTCAACCCTTCAGTTACTCCAAAAGCCCTACTTCTAACTGAATTGTAGATTTTGCTTCTGTTTCTGTATTAATAAATCCCAGCATCCACTGAGGCTGAGCCCACCCAAGTTATCACAAAATGTGGATCTGATGCTTAATATCTCTTTTCCAAAAGAATTGGAAGAATACAGGAGAAAGCACCAGTTGGAAAGCTCTCATGGCATTTCTGCAACCATTCTAGCTCATTTTGGTTGGAAGCTGATAAAGATTGACTACCTTTATGTGGTAGCAATTCATCATGCTTAGAGTCTCTTTCTTTTGAACATCAATCTTATAAATTTACCAGGAGACATAATAGTGTAAATATATTATTCATAAACTAGAGTGAATCCCCACTCACCACCATAACCATTTTGACAATAAATCATAACATGTAAACGGTCTTTTCTTCTTTGTAATTTTTTTTTCTCATTTGGAGACTCAACAAAATACATCTATAAACAGAACAAAGAGCAGCAAAAAGAATTCACTGAGCAAGAGCCAAAACTCATAAAGAGGAACCTGGATTAAATGCACAAACAGGTGGGAACACTGTTGAATTGAGATGATTTTTCTTTTCTGAGCTGCTAAACCATTTAAAAATCTTTGATATTGTATCTTTTACTTGTACCAAAAGCTACAGTTATTCTATGCCACTGAAAATTCTGGAGAAATGCCACATACCTAATAATTCAAATGGTTATAAGGTAAGTCTACTGATTATAGAAAGCAGCTCAGGACTTCCCTGGAGGTCCAGTGGTTAAGATTTTGTAACACAGGGAGTGCGGCTTTGATCCTCAGTTGGAGAGCTAAGATCTCATATGCCTTGGGACCAAAAAACCAAAACATAAAAAGGAAGCAATAATGTAACAAATTCAATAAAGACTTTAAAAATGATCCACATTAAAAAAAAAAAAAAGTCTCTAAAAAAAGGAAAAGATCCTACTCCAGGTGATCTTCCTGACCCTGGGATCAGACCTGCATCTCCTGCATTGGCAGGCAGATTCTTTACCACTGAGCCACCAGGGAGGCCCTGAACTTGGGATAGAAATCTCTGATTTGTCTCTCTGGTTTATTTTTGTAACTCATAACAGCATTTAGCAGCCATCACAAAATTCAGATCAATGACTTTCTCAACACATAGAGTTCATGTGCAAGTCAAAATATCAGATTGAAGTAACTTGAAACCACATGGGGTGATCCTGGTGTGCAGTTCAGAAATGACCTGTATCTAAACACTTCAGTGGATGACATCTGGGTTTAGGGACTATTCTCTGTCAATGAATGAAACTGATGTGAAGAATTCTTTGGGTTGATGAGATGATCTTTCTCTTGGTGTGTCTTGATATTTCCAAGAGGCATGAAATAAGCACAAATAGGACCACTCTTCTTCTTTGTTGTCTGATTTGTCGATTCTATCAAATAATTCTTTCAAAAAAGATGATCAATCGATGAAACTACCAAAGTAATTAAAGACACGGTCAATATAGTTTCCAAAGGACGGAAGAAGAGAGTTCAGAGAATAAATTTCTTGAAGCTGCTACTTATCTCATTTCATGAACTTGGAAAAATGAGTTAATCTCTCAGAAATGAGGGCTCTTCAGGTTTGTAAAATGGGCTGGCAAGGTTGAATTTTACTTCAATGTGCTATTTATAGATGCTGTGACATTATACAGAAAGAGTTTGAACATGGAAGAACACCATATATATTGTATTACAAATAATGATTAATGTTGTTATGAATAAGAAGTGAGGTAGACTTGGTCATTTAAAATCTCTGGGCCTGAGATGCACCCACAGCAGAAGAGGAAAACAATCTGTGCCTGTCTGATTCTCAGAATGGCTAGAAAGTTCAAATGATAACATGTTTTGGAAAGTACTTTGTAAATGATAATGTTTGACAGAGTGGTTAATGCCAATATCTCCTTAGAGGCACTGTCTTAAGAAGTTGCATGTTTCAGACCTTTTAGAACCAGAAGTTGTGATCATAGCTCAGGCTTTCTCTCATTTCATTACATGTTTGGTCATCATCATTCTGTATATTTAATTGAGAGCAAAATGGGAAGAGGGTAGACCAGAAGTAAATGTTGCTATTAGACACACAGCACAGTTTGAAACAGAGCAGAAAACAGAAGGAAATGAACAGACTAGGTGCCACTTAATTTGCATACAGTCAAAAATAAATGCTGGGGCCAGAATTCAAGCCCAAATCTGTCCCCTGAGAATCTGTACTTCAGAAAACATTAAGGGTCACCGTATTATATCACCTTATTTGCAGATCAAGAAATCAGAGATTAGAGAGAGAAACTGATTTGCCCAAGGTCACATAGCTATGACTGCTGCTGCTGCTGCAGCTAAGTCACTTCAGTCGTGTCCAATTCTGTGCAACCCCATAGACGGCAGCCCACCAGGCTCCCCCATCCCTGGGATTCTCCAGGCAAGAACACTGGAGTGGGCTGCCATTTCCTTCCCCAATGCATGAAAGTGAAAAGTGAAAGTGAAGTCGCTCAGTCGTCTCCGACTCTTCGTGACCCCATGGACTGCAGCCTACCAGGCTCCTCTGCCCATGGGATTTTCCAGGCAAGAGTACTAGAGTGGGTTGCCATTGCCTTCTTCATGACTAGCAGAGACTAAAATCCTAATATCCAGACCCTGTCTCCTGCCATTGCTCAGGTGCCTTTGCTCTGGGTTAGACTGTGGCTAACACACTGGCTAACACAAGGCAATGGCACCCCACTCCAGTACTCTTGCCTGGAAAATCCCATGGATGGAGGAGCCTGGTAGGCTACAATCCGTGGGGTCGCTAAGAGTCGGACACAACTGAGCGACTTCACTTTCACTTTTCACTTTCATGCATTGGAGAAGGAAATGGCAACCCACTCCAGTGTTCTTGCCTGGAGAATCTCATGGATGGTGGAGCCTGATGGGCTGCCGTCTATGGAGTAGCACAGAGTCAGACACGACTGAAGCGACTTAGCAGCAGCAGCAACAACACACCATTTCAGGCTGAAGGGCACATAACTAGACACAAAGCCACCCCTGCTTCCTTCCTTAAAGAGACTCTCAATTTAGCAGTCTCACTTTGAAAATATGCCTCATGTGAAACCCAGGATGGCCTCTTCCAACTCTGCCTCTTTTTCATATCATGTGTATCCATTTTCTGTGTATGGTGGGTAGGGAATAGTGAAGGTGAGGGTGAGATGACTCAGGAAGTCTGAGTTAGAACCTGGTTATTTGTGATTTTTAAAATTCACAACAAAAAATAAAATAAAATTCACAACAGGTGATTCTGACTCACTGCCATGGATGATAATCACAAATGAAGCTTTTTTTTTTACATTTATTCATACTATAATAATTTCTTATAATTATTCATACTATAATTATTTCTTAGTTTTATATCCTTAGAAGACTCTGGAGTAGGACTAGATATTATTGCTTTTCAGGACATCAGAAAAAGTTATAGTCTTTTTAAGCCATTTGCCAAGAATCACTCTGTGCATTTGTGTCAGAACAGGAGCTAGGGTGTCTCCTGAACAGACCTCATTTCACTCCTTTCCATAGTGCTTACCATATTTTTTGTGCCCTTTCCTACTATATCTAAGTATGCTGTTGCTCAGAGAAGAGTAGAAAAGGTGTTAAGAAGTATTTGTTCTTGAATACCCACCATATGCATTTACCTCACCAGTCCAAGATTGGACCCTGATTTTTCCCCCAGGATGCAAAGAGACAATCAATCTGTCAAAGCTGAACCCATATCATTTAATTAATTTACAGTGAAAAATACAACCAGCAGGGAGAGCAGCTCCTCTTTTGACAAACACTTTTTATCCCTGTAGAAGAGTTAACTGGTAAATCAAATTTTAGCCAGATACTTATTTCTCATGAAGAAACAGAAATAGAGAGAGAGAGAGGAGGTAAGTATCAAAGCTAAGCATCAAATAGCATTAAACTATGACTGTCTGGTACATGTTAAGCTACATTAGAGACACACCAGACAAGATGAACCCTTGACCTGTATCCTGGGTAGTGCATGAATGGGTACAACCAGTGGACAAAACTGCTTAAGGGGAATAATATTTTCATATTGTATCTCCAGTTGGCCATGTAGTAATACTCAGTAAAGGCTTGTTGATTGTTGGAATAAAAAACAATGTCTCAGGCATTGGTCTTCCATGCTTTGAATCCATCTACACCACTTAATCTACACCATCTTAATCATATGCACTGCTGTATATATGATTCTTCTACATGCAGCAAAATGCTTCTTCTACTTTATTGCAGTCAGTCCCTGCTGCTGTGACAAAATACAATGAACTGACTTACAGATTATACGGAAAGTTCTTACAGCTCTGGAGGCTGGAAGTCTGCAATCAGGGTGCTAGCCTGGCTAGGTCTGGTGAGAGCTCTCTTCTCAGTTTGCAGATGGCCACCTTCTTGTTCTGTCTTCACACGGGAAGGAATATGAAGTGGACAGAGTAAGCTCTCTAATCTCTCTTCTTTATAAGAGCACTAATATCATCATGTAAGAAACACAGGCTGGAATCAAGATTGCGGGGAGAAATATCAATAACCTCAGATATGCAGATGACACCACCCTATGGCAGAAAGTGAAGAGGAACTCAAAAGCCTCTTGATGAAAGTGAAAGGGGAGAGTGAAAAAGTTGGCTTAAAGCTCAACATTCAGAAAACGAAGATCATGGCATCTGGTCCCATCACTTCATGGGAAATAGATGGGGAAACAGTGGAAACAGTGTCAGACTTTATTTTTGGGGGGCTCCAAAATCACTGCAGATGGTGACTGCAGCCATGAAATTAAAAGACGCTTACTCCTTGGAAGGAAAGTGATGACCAACCTAGATAGCATATTCAAAAGCAGAGACATTACTTTGCCAACAAAGGTTCGTCTAGTTAAGGCTATGGTTTTTCCTGTGGTCATGTATGGATGTGAGAGTTGGACTGTGAAGAAGGCTGAGCACTGAAGAATTGATGCTTTTGAACTGTGGTGTTGGAGAAGACTCTTGAGAGTCCCTTGAACTGCAAGGAGATCCAACCAGTCCATTCTGAAGGAGATCAGCCCTGGGCTTTCTTTGGAAGGAATGATGCTAAAGCTGAAACTCCAGTACTTTGGCCACCTCATGCAAAGAGTTGACTCATTGGAAAAGACTCTGATGCTGGGAGGGATTGGGGGCAGGAGGAGAAGGGGACGACAGAGGATGAGATGGCTGGATGGCATCACTGACTCGATGGACGTGGGTCTGGGTGAACTGCGGGAGCTGGTGATGGACAGGGAGGCCTGGCATGCTGCGATTCATGGGGTTGCAAAGAGTCAGACACGACTGAGCGACTGAACTGACTGAATATCATCATGAGGGCTCCTCCTTCATGACCTAATTACCTTCAGGGGGCAGGGTAGGGAATGTAGTTTAGGGTTTCAACAAGAGACACAAAGATGCAACATGCCTTCCACACCTGCCTCCTTTCTTTCTCATCCTCTACTTGACTTTACAAGTCCAATCAGGAGCTTTGTTGCCTCCTTAAGCCAACAACTACTTTTGGATTTAATACCTGCCTTTTAACTATAACATTCCCTCCACAGCATACCAACAATATTCAACATCTGGCTTTGCCTGAGGAGACTTTTGGAAAAGGCTCAACAGGAATGGCAGAGTTGAGGAATTCCTCAGGCTCACCTTGAAGTTGCCATTTTGTAAATATTTATTCAACAAAAAATGCCAGCATGGGTTAACTGTGTTTCACTTTGGCTGAGAAAAGCGAAAATCCTTATATACAGTAGATCTAGAATTATTTTGCTAGTAAATAACACACTGCCCTTTGTTTCCAGGGATCTGTCTGGATAATGGAAACATGACATGACTATATTATTCCCAAGGATATAAGAGATAGATTAGATATAGACATGTATACATATTTATTGCATTCAAATAAAATAATTTTGCAAGCTTCTGAGATACATGAGAGTATAAATGAATCACTCAAACATGTCTGAAAGCATATGAAGGATTTATATCATTTCCAAAATACAAAACATCTCAGAGGTTCTACTATCAAATTAAGACATTGCTTAAATGATTATTTTCTGATACAGTCCCAGAGATTGGTTAGTATATTAACATGGAATATAATTTCCAATTAACCTGTATCTCATATTGGAGGATCTTGATGGGAGTCCATAGATTGAATGAGTGAATGAATGAATAAGCCTATGAGGATTTTGTTCTTTTTGGCCCTTTAAGCAGACTGAAGCCATTTGAGTGGAAAGAGCCCCTTTCTGGGACTGGGAGGGGGCAGATTCCTCTGCACAGGAAAGAAAAGCACTCTGATGAGGCAGTCATCAGTGTACATAGAGAGAGTCTGAAAAGAAACCCTGATATGAAGTCAGTACAGCACACATATCATCCCTTTCCATCTCCCAGGAACGCAATGAGTAGGCAGTTTCGTTCCCTTTTTTAGGCGAGGGAAATAGACTCAGTGTGATGAAATAACCTACCGCTTACTCTACAGCAGTGGAATGGCTAATCTTGGACTTGAATCAGCCCACCTGTCTGATTCTAAAACTCATGCTTTCAACACTGTGCTGATTCCTGTTCTCTGCCTACCCACCCCCGAGAAGGATTAGGTAGGACAGCAGAGCTTCCTAGACCAGAATGACTTGTTTTGCAGGAAGCCCTCCAAAAGAGGAAAGTCGGAGCTCTTTCTCACTTCTTATCTGATTAATCCAAGAATGGAGAGACAGAAGTGGTGGGTAAGACTGTTGGTTTATACTCACCCCGTTCTAGCCAGCAAGCTGTCAGCATGTATACTATGATTAGTTGAAGATTATAACTGTATTTAAAAACCTGGGTGTGACCTCGTCAGGGAGATCAAAGGCAGCTTCTGGGATTTAATGCTGTTCCAAAAACGTCAAGGGAGTGGCCTTTAATTAAGGAGTGAAACTCTCAGCAATACAATAGTAATGAGACCTTTGAAGTTTACAGAGCATGTTTCGTGTTTGATCTCATTTGTCATAAAACAAGAAATCACCATTTGCCAAGAGATTCCTGTGTTTCCAGCACCATGAGGGGGGAAATCACGTGCTATTTCACAATATACAGGAAGACGAGCAGGTCAATATCAGGACGCCTATCTTATCAACATTGATGCTGAGGGCCAGAGAACAGAGAGAGGTACCTTCTTCCCCGTTCACTGCCCTGCACTGTGCCAACTGCCAAAGCTGCTGTCTCTCCTCCATCCCTCCCAACTAATTTCTCATTCTTTCTAGAATTAAAGGAAAAAATGTCAGTTCTCACAATCAAAAAGCTGAGCTTATGTCTCACAAGTGTGTTTTTTCTCAACATGATTGGAATTAACCTAAAACTGAGAAACTACCTAGGAACAGTTGGACACATTTCATAGGCAAGATTCCAGCGTGGAAATCAAATGCGAGTGACTGTTATGAATTTGGGAAGCTGTGCACAATCTGCAAAAAAAAAACAAAAACAACTGTGCTTCCATTCTAAGAGATCTAGGCTAGCTATGAGAGGGAGTGAGCTACTTAAAATAGACACAGTGTATAGAATAAAATTTCCTGTACTTCCTGGTGGCTCTTGTCACATCAACAAGACATGGGGGAGGGGGGTGGATATAATCTTGGATGGATTTTATGGATGCGAAGATCCATCCCACATTCCCCCAAAATGTCCTTCCATTCCCAAAAGTAGTCACAGGTGCAAAGCAATGTTTTCATGAGGATGGCACACACAGTATTGTATCAATAGAAAACAAAACTGACCTTGAATGATACTGATCAATGTGCAAGTCTGAAGTCTCTTACCAGTTGAGTGGATGCCTCTGAATGAAGGAACTTCTTCCTCTCTCACGCACCATCTGCAGCAGCATCCCCCTACTGCCTCTTCCATGAGGTTGTTGTGACACTGAAGAAAAGAACACACAATGACTAATCATCAGAAAGAAGGCAAAATAGGCGGGATTGTTCATTTTTGCAAACAATTCTCCAAGCCCTGCAATAAGCTCCAATTTTTAAAAGACTGGAACCATTGATGGATCAAAAAAAAACACAATAGAACAGGGTCAAGAAAACTTGGGATAAAGCAAGAAAATGTTCTCTTGAGAAAAATGTTTCTGGTCTAAGAGGAAAGGATTTAAGTTTTTGAATAAGATAAACATGATGATGAAAGGATAGGCTGGCTTGAATCAAGGGTATTGTATTAAAAGTGACTAAGAAAAAGCAGAACAACTTAGAGTCAGCACTGGCTCTTTGCCACTGGAACTGTTAAAGAAAACTAGATGTTTACTCATCAGAAATGTGACAAAGGGAATTCCCACCTTGTGAGAGATGCTCAGGCATAGAACTTAGGCTCTCCTTGCATTTTAAGACTTGATGAAGGACCACAAAGTACAACAGGGTCAATGAAAAAGTGTGTTATCAGTGACCCAGATAGAAGTTTAGGAAAACTCAAGTTCACATTAAATATACAAATGGATTAAAAACATTCCTCTTGATATTGAGAAATGATTGCTTGGGTAGTATGTGGTAGAACACAGGGGAAGAAGGGCAGGTGCTACAATCTTTAACTGGTTGTATGACCATAGGTAAGATATTTCATCTCATTAGGCCTTGGTCTCCTCATCTCTAGGAACAGGGGGTTGGATTCTTCAGGGGAATCTCTGGCTCTGACAATCTAGAATTTTCTTCTTCCATAAAGGAGGGGTGGCCAGAAAACAGAGTCATTCCTTTGAAAGAAGAGTTTTCTGTGTATTAATGAACATTAAACCTAACTTTGGGATTATCACATCTCTCTCTGTAAACAGCAAAGAACTGGGCATAAGGGGGAAATTGAGCTAAAAAGAGAAAGGAAAGATAAGCACTCATATCTTTGTTGCCATATAGCAAAGAAGATCATGTTAACTATCATTACTCTTAATGCTATCTTCAAAATGACAAGACCTTGCATTATACAGGGTTTCATAACTATCAGTTCAGTTCAGTCGCTCAGTCGTGTCCAACTCTTTGCGACCTCATGAATCGCAGCACGCCAGGCCTCCCTGTCCATCATCAACTCCCAGAGTTCACTCAAACTCATGTCCATCGAGTCAGTGATGCCATCCAGTCATCTCATCCTCTGTCATCCCTTTCTCCTGCTGCCCCTAATCCCTCCCAGCATCAGGGTCTTTTCCAATGAGTCAACTCTTTGCATGAGGTGGCCAAAGTATTGGAGTTTCAGGATTCCCTTCTCAACCATTGCCTTTTCATTTAAGATGCTGAGCCCCACACTAAATCCATCCTAAAGTGTGATTTCTCCTCTCTGTTCTGCTTACTCCTTCCTTTCAAAGTGCACTTTTGTAGAAGTCTGAGTCACAATTTGTGTTTTAGCAAATCTGCCACTGCAGTTCTGTTCTTCCATGAGATGGGCACTTTTTTCACTCACATCCAAATATCTGGTTTCCTCTTTTTACCTGACCTTTGAGGAAATGGCCAATGATAGTCTCAAGGCCTATTGTCCAGATCAGGTGATGGCAACTCCAGACAATGATGCCTCCTTGCCCCTTTCATGAACCCTTAGCATCAAGAAATCAGGTGCTCTCTCCTGGTATGAGTTTACTTTCAGATAGGTGACCCCGTGCAAAGTTTGGACAGAACACACAGATTAGCTGAGCAAGCAGTAGAGGGCTATCACTGAATTCCTTACTGGTGATAGAGGAACCTCAGGGTGAATAGAAAGCAAGCTCACTTTTGTTGGATACCTACTATGTGCCAAGCATTGTGTTAAGCACTTTAAAGTCATTATTCCATATTCTAGTCACTATGAAGTCATTATCCCATTGAATCAGCATGACCCAGCAACTACCATATGTGGACATGGCATTTGGCACTTTAAAGACTTCATCCACTGACTCATCACACTGCCCGTTTCAAAAAAGTGATAGTGTGTAAGTCATTTCACTACCACCATACAGCTGATAGCCAGGTAAGTGAAGACTCAAACTCAAATCTTTCAGCCTCATGTGTACTGTTCTTTTCTTCTATCCTGGTTGCCTCCAAATCAAAACATTAAAAGGCAAAATTAATGCTGTGTGGGCACCCAGTGGAGGATGTGATCAACTCCCCACTGGGAAGGGGGTTCAGGAGTGACATACATATACACACACATACACACATACACACATCCCTGTGGCTGATTCATGTTGATGTGTGGCTGATTCATATTGATGTATGGCAGAAACCAACACAATATTTTAAAGCAATTGGCCTCCAATAAAAAAAATAGGAAAAAAATTAATTCTGATATTGAAACTGATGATGCTACACATGGACCAAAATTATAAGACTGATATTCACATAACAAAACTTCTAGGATGAACAGGAGAGACACCCAGACTGCTAAGGAATAGCTTGAGTAAAGAAAGGGGCAAATGGTTAGGGGCTGGAGCAGAAACCACTGTGCACACAGCCCAGAATTGCAGCTGGAGGGTGTGCCAGGCTTTCTTATCAGCATGTCCAGAAAGGGGTGAAAGGGAAGGGGCAGGCATAGTGCCTGAAAGCCAGCAGTGGGTACATATCACAAATGGAGTGAGACTCCTTCTTTGCTACGGAAAATGAGCTCAATGGGAAGGCAATGTACTCAGAGTCAAGATGTGGAAAGATCACCCAGGCAGTGGTATTTGCCCTGGAACATTCTTTCCCTTGTGCCCAAACCAGAGTGACAAGGCAGAGAGGCTGTATGTGGTGTCACCACTCCATGGAGCAGCACCTGTCTCATTCTCTGTGTCTAATGAGTCGGCCCAGATGAAAGCACAACACTCCATCGTAAACAATAATCAGCCTCAATCCATCATGAGCCAAATTATATGTTTGTGTGCACTGAAAAGGCTTAAAGGACCCACTCGTGAGTGGTGGCAGAAAATGCTCTCAGCCCAGTGTAGATGAGAACATTCCCAAACCAGCTTCAAACCATAAAAATGCACTGATATTTATTGTGGCCTTAGTAGACACCAAGGGCTTGAACTACAATATTGTCAACCCACCTCCATAACCAACACATGTGGCAGCTGATCTAACTTCAGCCTAGTAGCATGCGTGTGCTTGCTAAGTTGCTTCAGTCACTCCTGACTCTGCCACCCTGTGGACTGCAGCTCTTCTGTCCATGGGATTCTCCAAGCAAGAATACTGTAGTGGGCTGCCATGCTCTCTTCCAGGAGATCTTCCTGACCCAGAGATAGAACTTCAGTCTCCTGCATCTTCTCATTGGCAGGCATGTTCTTTACCACAAGCGCCACCTGGGAAGCCTTCAACCTAGTACAGCTCAGATGGTGCTGTTGCAGCATGCCACTCTAGAGGGTGCTGTTTTCATGGTGGGCTACGTGAACAGCGTCCACTGAGGTTGTGCAGTGAACAGCCCTCAGAGCTATGCCCGGTGACCCTGCTCAGAAGAAAGCATTTTCCTCTAGATCAACCTAGGAAACGGCTGTCCTGTGATTTGAATCCAGGTCTTTCTGACTCCAAATTCCATGTATTAATTACTCTGTAAGATATCAGAAATTGATTTTTAAAGGAAAGTAGGGGAAGGAAAGGAAGTAGGGTTTTGGGGAAGGCAGTTGGTTTTCCTTGGGGTTTATCTTCAGAGTTTTCAGGAAGAAATTTTGCATTCAGTCCAGGACTCTCAAGTGGGAAGGCTGGCCAATAGCACATCCAAGCCTATGAATCTTAAGTGGGAGTTGACCAGGCATTTCAGTGGGGTGATGACCCTTTGTGCTTGAAATTCCTCAGTTCTGAGTTCAGGAGTCATTTCTGGTGAAGGATCAATAGGATGATGGGGCTTGGGAAAGATTTAGAAAAGTTTATTCACTCTTTTATCAACGCCCATCAGACTTGGAGGAGGAAAGAGCTGGAAAGAGCATTCTAAAGTATTTGGATCTGTACCCTGCCATGGGATTAGGCAAAGTAATTCCAATGATGCTAGAAACTGCAAGGCCCCCAGGCTTTGTAGTTTGGGGTGCACACTGTTCTGGGTACAGTGAGGCACACCTTGGGAAGTAAGGCTCTGAGACAGCCCTCCCAGGAGTTGACAACCTAGCATCACGTATCAAGATGGACTCTAGAAGCGGACATTTGGAAAAGCGGCTTGGGGAGGTGACATATACACAGAGCCTTCATTCACTATTGTCAGTCCCTGAGGTTACAATGGTAAACAACCTGGTGAAGGCCCTGCTTCCAGTGTGGAAGCCTCAGGGTCCTTACAGTGGAGAAGCCCAGCAGAAGAGAGCTAAAAGAAACACGGTGGCATGAAAAGGCCCATCACTGCTGGCTTTGAATACGGAGGAAGACGACAGTGAGTCCTGGGAGACACATCGCCTCTAAAAGCTGAAAGAGGCAAGCAAACAGACTCCCCGCTAAGGCCTCCAGAAGGAACACAGCCCTAATTCAAACCTGAATTTCAGTCCAGTGAGAACCACTGCAGTCTTGTAACCCACAGAACTGTTAGAAAACGAATATGCATCGCTTTAAGCCATTCGCTTTATGGGAATGTCTGGTTGGCTAAAAATCTGTTTGGGTTTTTCATACCATCTTATGGAAAAACCTAAAGGAACGTTTTGGCCAACCCAACATATTATAGTAGCAATAGAAAAACCAGTAAACACTGTGTTTAATGCTAGCCATTCTTACAATTAGTATAGGATAAAGTTCCAAAACAAAGAAGGAAGAGAAGGAAGGACACAGAACAGAGAGGTGGATTTTTGTTGAGAGTGAGATTCCTGTGGAGAAGTGATGAGAGAATGCAGGGTATTCTGGGAAGCAACCAGTATGTTGCTTGTATGGTATGTGCCTTGATTAGGCCACATCTAAGGAATCCCACAGATGGAGGAGCCTGGTAGGCTGCAGTCCATGGGGTCGCTAAGAGTCGGACATGACTGAGCGACTTCACTTTCACTTTTCACTTTCACCCAGTGGAGAAGGAAATGGCAACCCACTCCAGTATTCTTGTCTGGAGAATCCCAGGGATGGGGGAGCCTGGTGGGCTGCCGTCTTTGGGGTTGCACAGAGTCGGACATGACTGAAGTGACTTAGCAGCAGCAGCAAGGTTGGGAATATAAGGATGGGAAAGTGAAGGGGTTTTTGGTGCCAAGGTGAGGTGTTTGGGTGCAGTTCTGTACTCAGTGTTGAAGGATATTCCAGAGAATGTGTTCCCATCACAGTTTCCATCTATCTTTCCTCCATCCCACCTTGTTGCCTTTCTCTTTGGAAATTAATCTTTTGAATGCTATCTGCCTTTTCCAAGAAAGCGTAGGAGCTTGAGATGAACATGTACACACTACTACATATAAAACAGATAAACAACAAACACCCAGTGTATAGCACAAGGAAGTCTACTCAATATTCTTTAATAACCTACATGGAAAAGAATCTGAAAAAGAATGGATATATGTATATGTATGAAAAAAGTGAAAGTCGCTCAGCCGTGTCCTACTCTGCGACCCCATGGACTACAGAGTCCAGGGAATTCTCCAAGCCAGAATACTGGAGTGGGTAGCCTTTCCTTTCTCCAGGGGATCTTCCCAACCCAGGTCTCCCGCATTGCAGGTGGATTCTTTACCAGATGAGCCACAGGGGAAGCCCATGTATATGTATAACTGAATCACTTTGCTGTGCACCTGAAACAACATTGTAAAGCAACTATACTCCAATATAAAAAAAAATTATATGAAAAATTAAAACAAAGCAAGAAATCAAAAGAAAACATAAGAAAAAGATAAAAAGAAAGCATAAGAAATTAAGAATGTAATTTCTGGAAAGAGATTGCTGAGGAAGTCTGGTTATCAGGAATGGGCACCACTACAGGCTGCCCAAAGGTGTGCAAGATCTCTCTGCAGTTATATTACAACAGAATAATGTCTTCACTGATGGAGAAGGTGGACTTGATGGAAAGCACAGATTAGGTGGAGTTCACTGATATGGACTGACTATCATGACTGTGTTAAAAAACAAGCTGTGTTTCTTTGGGCAAGTCACTTCTCTGGTCCATCTCATCTGTGAAATGGGTCTGCTTTATTTGCAGATTTCTGAAAAGATCAAAGAAATTGATGTAAGTGAAAGAACTTTGTAAGCAGAAAAGTGCAACCCTTGTGTCGTCAGCCTCTCAGTTCCCAGGCTCCTAATAGCACTGAGAGGGAACGAGTCTGTCTTCCTGAGGCCTTAGGGCTGTCTGGTTTTTGGTTTGATCATTAACACCCACGTCATCATCTTCCCCTTCATTTCTGTCTCTTCTTATCTCCCAAGTTTTTCTGCTCCCCTTCTAATCAACTGAATTCTTTGATCACTAATTTTGCTTTCTTGTTAAACAGATCTCTGAAATCTCTTTATTTGTAAACTGGTTTCACAACCCAAATGGCTCCTGCATAATGTACAAGCATGTTAGCAAAAGCTGGGAGGATGGTATTCAACTGGGAAGTTTACATAAACAGAGGCAAGATTGTTCTTTGAAAGTAGGTGGTCTTCCTGGAATAAATATTCTTTCGGATTTGATTCTCTGTTTCAAGAAGAGGAAATAGCTTCAAAGCATTAAAAGGTAATTTCTTTGGTAGTATACTAATAATAATTCCATAATTAATCCAGAGGATGACTGCTCCTAAAATTATCTGTTCCCAGTACATTTCAAGGTTATGATTTTTATTGTTTGTCTTCCCTTTACCTGACCTCACGTTGAGGTCTGAGTTGGCAATTTGTAGACAATAAAACTACACATTGCTTCCACCATGAAACTGCTTCTGCCACATGTAAATGAGGAGGTTTCCTTTCAAACCATGCCTTCTCTGTTTCCCTACCTGGAGCCCTGGGCAGATGGCAGGCTGACCCACTCCCAGCAGGACCAAGCAGGTGGACTGTCAGAGAGGGAAAGTGAGAAAGCCAAAGCTTGGCACAGAATCTACTCATGTGGGCAGGATACAGACTAGGAGATTGACCTGTTGATGAATTCTGAAGTACAGCCAGGCAGGGAAATGATGGTCTCCAGAGGGTGTAGGCACGGAGGGGAGTTTAACAATGTCACTGGCATATACACCTGATGCTGGACTTCTTAGATGGGTGGAGCTTAGCACTGAGCATCCAGAAAGATGGTGTCTGTCCCAGCATAGCCTGCCAGCCATGGTTGTTTTCCTGTTTTCCTCTATCCTCACCCACTGGGCACATCTTCCTGGCCTCCTTGAGATACACACTCCCAGACAACTCTCTACTGAAAGTTGCCCTGGGAAGATGAACTGTATCAGTTATACCTCAAATTTAAACAGAATGTGAAATCTCAGAATATTTGGAGTGATCACAGAGCTTCATATTCTCATTTTACAAGGCTCCAGAGAGCCCAGATGGTGATGGCTAGTTAACAGAGGGCTAGGACCTTGACACACAGGGCACAGCCCACAACAGCAGTCACTGTATCAGTAACCTCAGATATGCAGATGACACACCCTTATGGCAGGAAGTGAAGAACTGAAGAGCCCCTTGATGAAAGTAAAAGAGGAGAGTGAAAAAGTTGGCTTAAAGATCAACATTCAGAAAACTAAGATCATGGCATCTGGTCCCATCACTTCAGGGCAAATAGATGGGAAAACAGTGGAAACAGTGGCTGACCTTATTTTGGGGGGCTCCAAAATCACTGCAGATGGTGATTGCAGCCATGACATTAAAAGACGCTTACTCCTTGGAAGGAAAGTTATGACCAACCTAGGCAGCATATTAAAAGGCAGAGATATTACTTTACCAACAAAGGTCCATCTAGTTAAGGCTATGATTTTTCCAGCAGTCATGTATGTATGTGAGAGTTGGACTGTAAAGAAAGCTGAGCACTGAAGAATTGATGCTTTTGAACTGTGGTGTTGGAGAAGACTCTTGAGAGTCCCTTGGACTGCAAGGAGATCCAACCAGTCCATCCTCAAGGAGATCAGTCCTGGGTACTCATTGGAAGGACTAATGTGGAAACTGAAACTCCAATACTTTGGCCACCTGATGCAAAGAGCTGACTCATTTGAAAAGACCCTGATGCTGGGAAAGATTGAAGGCGGGGGGAGAAGGGGACGACAGAGGATGAGATAGTTGGATGGCATCACAGACTCAATGGACATGAATTTGAGTAAACTCTGGGAGTTGGTGATGGACAGGGAGGCCTGGCATGCTGCGGTTCATGGGGTTGCAAATAGTCAGACATGACTGAGCAACTGAACTGAACTGAATCAACTCCTGTTAGGTTTGGTCTCCTAAACTTCATCTCACCATTTGAAAGGGAGGGTTCTGTATGCCACAGTGGGATGGTTGGGGAGCAGGAAGTGCAAAGCCTTCCAAGGTCTCCCTAAAACAATTCCCCCATCACCACCAAAGGCAATTCCTACATAGTAAAGTCAATCATTCCAAATGGAGTAGGTCACTAGGAAAGTTTCCAAAACTGCATCGAGTCAGGAAATGGCATCATTTCTCTACATTGGGGATCTTAGAGAAAATCCTGAGAGGGCTCTTTGGCTAAATTGGTGTGTGGTTTGATCCCATAGTTTGTGAGGCACAGGACCTGAATGTCGAAAAGTAAGGGATGGTTGCAGAAGCTGTTCAGAATGCAATCCAGTGTTACCATGTCATCTATGATGAGAACAAAAGAGCCACCACCCAGAGATCACTGGGTCATTTTCTCAAGAGGTTAGATAGAACTGAATCCAGCAAGGAACCTGTGCCATCAGTATCAGGTGTGGCTGAAATTGCATCCTGCCCTTGGTCTCCTATTGCTGATGATCTTTCAGCTCCACCATCTCCCACCTCCTCTTGCTCCCCCAGTCAATAACTCTTCTTGCCTGGTCACTCGATGCCAGCCCCTGTATGCCAGCTGTTGTATCCTATTATTGTACTTTTCAAGGTACTGTACTCTAAAAATGCTCTTCATTTTGTTGTGCTTTATGTTTTTTATGTATTATTTGTGTAAAAAGTATTATTAACCTATTACAGTATAGTACTATATAGCCTGTTGTATTCGTTGGGTAGCTGGGCTAACTTGGTTGGATTTACAAACTGGACTTATGAACGTGCTCTCAGAATGGAATCCATCCATATATAAGAGACTTGCTGTACTAATAATCATTATTACTATTATGAAGAAGCAAAAAAAAAAAAAAAAAAGGAAGAAGAGCAAAGAGAAGAAACAAATGAAAACATGGATGAGGATGCCACTGGCTCCTAAATTTGGCAGGAACTAGAGTGCAGGGAGAAGAGAGGATGAGCATCTAGTAGACAGTGTCAGAGGCAAAAAATGGCACCCAAGCCAGTTCCTTGCCAACCTGATAATATATGGTGACTCAAGGGACAAGAGCTCCTTAAACCGTCTGGTTTCAAGATGTCTGTTCTTTGGACGAGAAATTATCTTTTGCCTTCACCTAGGGCAAGAAAAGCTATGACCAACCTAAACAGCATATTAAAAGGCAGAGACATTACTTTGCCAACAAAGGTCCATCTAGTCAAAGCTATGGTTTTTCCAGTAGCCATGTATGGATGTGAGAGCTGGGCCATAAAGAAAGCTGAACATCAAAGAATTGATGCATTTGAACTGTGGTGTTGGCGAAGACTCTTGAGAGTCCCTTGGACTGCAAGGAGATCCAACCAGTCCATCCTAAAGGAAATCAGTCCCGAATATTCATTTGAAGGCCTGATGCTGAAGTTCCAATACTTTGGCCACCTGATGGGAAGAACTGATTTATTAGAAAAGACCCTAACGTTGGAAAAGATTGAAGGCAGGAGGAGGAGGAGGTGACAGTGTATAAGATGGTTGGATGGCATCACTGACTCGATGGACATGAGTTTGAGCAAGCTCCAGGAGTTGGTGATGAACAGGGAGGCCTGCCATGCTGCAGTCCATGCAGTCTCAAAGAGTTGGACATGACTGAGTAACTGAACTGAGGGCAACTTAAGAAGGACTTGAAGCTATTGATATGGACCCAGAATTTGAGAGCTATCTGTCAAGCCTGTGCCATTAGCCTATCTCCAAATCCTCTGTCCATGTGGGCTGTGGGCATGACAAGTGTTCTATCCTCCAACAAGGATGTGGAAAAGATAGGAAAATGGAAGGAAGATTTCTCAAGCACCTTGGGGGTAAGGACCCTTAACCCTAGAATCACAGTGGAGGAGGGAGTCTAGCCCTGCCTCTCCCTGAAATGTGCCAAGAAGGAAGCCTAATTTCCTCCAGGTCTCCCGAGGAGTCAGCATGAGTCACTTCTTTTTGGAACATCTTCTGTCATTTCAGCATATAAACCTGAACCCTACCCTGTGCATCTTACATCTATCAGAGTTACCTATAAGCCAGTTCTGTCTTGAGTGGTTTGGAAATTGTCTTTGCTCTGGAGGATAATGATAGATAACTTTGCATGGACAGAACAGGTAGCAGTGAATCCTTGCACATGTGTTTGTGGTTTCTAAGCATTTTCTTGGGCTTCCCTGGTTGCTCAGAGGTTAAAGTGTCTGCCTCCAATGCAGGAGAGCTGGGTTCATCCCTGAGTTGGGAAAATCCCCTGGAGAAGGAAACGGTAACTCACTCCAGTATTCTTGCCTGGAGAATCCCATGGACGGAGAAGCCTGGTAGGCTACAGTCCAAGGGGTTGCAAAGAGTCGGACATGACTAGGCAATTTCACTTCTTCACTTTAAGCATTTTCATACGTTCATCTGAGTTTCACAATAAACCAGTTCAGTTCAGTTGCTCAGTTGTGTCTGACTCTTTGCGACCCCATGAATTGCAGCATGCCAGGCCTCCCTGTCCATCACCAACTCCCAGAGTTCACCCAAACTCATGTCCATCGAGTCAGTAATGACATCCAACCATCTCATCCAACGTCATCCCCTTCTCCTCCTGCTCCCAATCCCTCCCAGAATCAGAGTCTTCTCCATGAGTCAACTCTTCACATCAGGTGGCCAAAGTATTGGAGTTTCCGCTTTAGCATCAGTCCTTCCAAAGAACACCCAGGACTGATCTCCTTTAGGATGGACTGGTTGAATCTCCTTGCAGTCCAAGGGACTCTCAAGAGTCTTCTCCAACACCACAGTTCAAAAGCATCAATTCTTCGGCAACCAGCTTTCTTCACAGTCCAACTTTCACATCCATACATGACCAATGGAAAAACCATAGCCTTGACTAGATGGACCTTGTTGGCAAAGTAATGTCTCTGCTTTTCAATATACTATCTATGTTGGTCATAACTTTCCTTTCGAGGAATAAGAGTCTTTTAATTTCATGGCTGCAATCACCATCTGCAGTGATTTTGGAGCCCCAAAAAAATAAAGTCTGACACTGTTTCCACATCTATTTCCCATGAAGTGATGGGACCAGATGCCATGATCTTCGTTTTCTGAATGTTGAGCTTTAAGCCAACTCTTTAACTCTCCTCTTTCACTTTCATCAAGAGGCTTTTTAGTTCCTCTTCACTTGCCATAAGGGTGGTGTCATCTGCATATCTGAGGTTATTGATATTTCTCCCGGCAATCTTGATTCCAGCCTGTGCTTCTTCCAGCCCAACGTTTCTCATGATGTAATCTGCATAGAAGTTAAATAAGCAGGGTGACAATATACAGCCTTGATGTACTCCTTTTCCTATTTGGAATCAGTCTGTTGTTCCATGTCCAGTTCTAACTGTTGCTTCCTGACCTGCATACAGGTTTCTCAAGAGGCAGGTCAGGTGGTCTGGGATTCCCATCTCTTTCAGAATTTTCCACAGTTTATTGTGATCCACACAGTCAAAGGCTTTGGCATAGTCAATAAAGCAGAAATAGATATTTTTCTGGAACTCTCTTGCTTTTTCGATGATCCAGCAAATGTTGGCAGTTTGATTTCTGGTTCATCTGCCTTTTCTAAAACCAGCTGGAACATCTGGAAGTTCACAGTTCATGTATTGCTGAAGCCTGGCTTGGAGAATTTTGAGCATTACTTTACTAGCATGTGAGATGAGTTCAACTGTGCGGTAGTTTGAGCATTCTTTGGCATTGCCTTTCTTTGGGATTGGAATGAAAACTGACATTTTCCAGTCCTGGGGCCACTGCTGAGTTTTCCAAATTGGCTGGCATATTGAGTGCAGCACTTTCACATCATCATCTTCCAGGATTTGAAATAGCTCAACTGGAATTCCGTCACCTCCACTAGCGTTGTTCATAGTGATGCTTTCTAAGGCCCACTTGACTTCACATTCCAGGATGTCTGGCTCTAGGTGAGTGGTCACACCATTGTGATTATCTGGGTCGTGAAGATCTTTTTTGTACAGTACTTCTGTGTATTCTTGCCACTTCTTAATATCTTCTGCTTCTGTTAGGTCCATACCATTTATGTCCTTTATGGAGCCCATCTTTGCATGAAATGTTCCCTTGGTATCTCTAATTTTCTTGAAGAGATCTCTAGTCTTTCCCATTCTGTTGTTTTCCTCTATTTCTTTGCATTGATTGCTAAAGAAGGCTTTCTTATCTCTTCTTGCTATTCTTTGGAACTCTGCGTTTAGATGCTTATATCTTTCTTTTCTCCTTTGCTTTTCACTTCTCTCCTTTTCACAGCTATTTGTAAGACCTCCCCAGACAGCCATTTTGCTTTTTTGCATTTGTTTTCCATGGGGATGGTGATGATCCCTGTCTCTTGTACAGTGTCACAAACCTCCGTCCATGGTTCATCAGGCACTCTATCTATGTGCCTTAAATCTATATTTAGGGGATAATCTCATCTCACTTCCACTGTATAATCATTAAGGAATTTGATTTAGGTCTTACCTGAATGGTCTAGTGGTTTTCCCTACTTTCTTCAATTTAAGTCTGATTTCGGCAATAAGGAATTCATGATCTGAGCCACAGTCAGCTCCTGGTCTTGTTTTTGCTGACTGTATAGAGCTTCTCCATCTTTGGCTGCAAAGAATATAATCAATCTGATTTCAGTGTTGACTGTCTGGTGATGTCCATATGTAGAGACTTCTCTTGTGTTCTTGGAAGAAAGTGTTTGCTATGACCAGTGTGTTCTCTTGGCAAAACTCTATTAGCCTTTTCCCTGCTTCATTCCATGTTCCAAGGCCAAATTTGCCTGTTACCCCAGGTGTTTCTTGACTTCCTACTTTTGCATTCCAGTCCCCTATAATGAAAAGGACATCTTTTGGGGGTGTTAGTTCTAAAAGGTCTTGTAGGTCTTCATAGAACCGTGTTACTGGTTGGGGCATAGACTTGGATTACTGTGATATTGAATGGTCTGCCTTGGAAACAAACAAAGATCATTCTGTCGTTTTTGAGATTGCATCCAAGTACTGCATTTCGGACTCTTTTGTTGACCATGATGGCCACTCCATTTCTTCTAAGGGATTCCTGCCCGCAGTAGTAGATATAATGGTCATCTGAGTTAAATTCACCCATTCCAGTCCATTTCAGTTCGCTGATTCCTAGAATGTCGACGTTCACTCTTGTCATCTCCTGTTTGACTACTTCCAATTTGCCTTGATTCATGGACCTGACATTCCAGGTTCCTATGCAATATTGCTCTTTACAACATCAGACCTTGCTTCTATCACCAGTCACATCCACAGCTGGGTATTGTTTTTGCTTTGGCTCCATCTTTTCATTCTTTCTGGAGTTATTTCTCCACTGATCTCCAGTAGCATATTGGGAACATACCGACCTGGGAAGTTTCTCTTTTAGTATCTTATCATTTTGCCTTTTCATACTGTTCATGGGGTTCTCAAGGCAAGAATAGTGAAGTGGTTTGCCATTCCCTTCTCCAGTGGACCACATTCTGTCAGACCTCTCCACCATGACCCGCCCATCTTGGGTGGCCCCACATGGCATGGCTTAGTTTCATTGAGTTAGACAAGGCTGTGGTCTGTATGATTAGACTGACTAGTTTTCTGTGATTATGGTTTCAGTGTGTCTGTCCTCTGATGCCTCTCACAACATCTACCATCTTACTTGGGTTTCTCTTACCTTAGATGTGGCGTATCTCTTCACAGTTGCTCCAGCAAAGCGCAGCTTCTGCTCCTTACCTTGGACGAGGGGTATCTCCTCACAGCCGCCCCTCCTGACCTTGAACATGGATTAGCTCCTAGATCTAGGCCCTCCTGTGCCCGTGTAGCCACTGCTCCTTGGACGTGGGGTAGCTCCTCCCAGCCGCCGCCCCTGACCTCTGGTGTCGGGTATCTCATCTCGGCCACGCTTCTGAGCAGCCCACCCCTCCCAGCAACAACCCAGTGGCAACTCTCAAATCAAACATGGAGCTTGTCCAAGATCAAAGACATTGTAAGACAAGGAAGCTCAACTCCAAACCCCAGGTGTCTACTCCAATGCCCTGACGTGTTTATAACCCCCTCTTAGAAGAAGTCTAAGTTGCATGATTGACCTGCTCTCCAAGACACATTCTGTCCTGAAGTTCAAGGGATGGAACATCTGGAGACATTGAGAGTTCTGCTCTAAGGTCTCATAGTGTATTCTTTTTCACCTGAAAAACTGTGTGGGCTACTTAAACTAAAATAGCTTTTTCTTTGAAAGCTAATAATTACTCGCTGCTATAATAGGAGTTAATGTAATCAACTCCTAATTAACATACAATTAAGATGCCTGCCACTCCATAACTAGCCAATAGTCAGAAATAAGTAAGAACATAACTGGTGAACCTTTCCAAACCTCCAGGGTTAGGATTAGAGAACTCTATCTGAGACTTGTCAAATGCTTCAAGAACCTGATTCACAGTCATTTCCAAAAACCTAAGGGAGAATGTGTTTTTATGTATATGTTTATAGCCTGTTTCCCAGAGATATGGAAGCAGCAGACACCTGTCAAGAATTTCCAGTGAAGCATTTTTGTTACCAGCGACTTGAGAATAGCAGCCTTAACCCCATCTAATCCATTGGGCCCACAGCGAGTGACTTGCCCAGAGTTTACAGAGCAACTTAGTGGTAAAATTAGGATGAGAGCTTCTAGTTGCATATCCCAAGCCTCATACTCTGCCTCCTTCTGATAACATTCAGATGAGCTCTCTGAAATCAAAGCATTTTAACTGAATCTATCATAAATTAAGCATCTGTAGTTGAATCTTTGTCTCTCTCAAAGTCCTTACTCATATCATGATTTATTCCAGAACCCAGGATAACTGTAAGGCAGAACAAAAGGGTATATGTCTTAAGAGTTTGGGGGGGGGGGGGGGGGGGGATATGCTGAATTTCATTTGTTTTAAAATATGAATGAAATGCAAATACAAGTCAGCAACTAAGGTCACAAGATCATTAAGCTAAAACATCTCCCCAGAAGTTTACAGACACCAAAATTAACAGGAAATCTCACTGCAAAATGGAACTCAAGAAATTTCCCTATGCTGCTGGAGATGGATCAGGGAAGAGGAAGGTCAGAGCATCAGTGCCAGGGAAACCCCAGCAAGACTGAAATGGAGCCATCTTAGTTCTTGGAACCTTTCTATGCATACTCATCTCCTTATATCATGTGACTTGTCAACCCTCAAAGTTAGACAAGGGTTTTAGGACTATTCCTGGGTCAGGAAGATCCCCTGGAGAAGGGCATGGAAACCTACTCCAATAATCTTGTCCAGAGAATCCCATGGACAGAAAAACCTGGTGGGCTACAGTCCAAAGGGTTGCAAAGAGTCAGAAAGAAGTTACAAAGAGTCAGAAAGTAAAAGAAAGAAGCTTTGAGAAGGAACAGGTTGTTTTGGAAAGAATTCAACTGAAAGCCCAGAGACATGGTTAACAAATCATGGGGTTGGATCTGGCCTGGAGTTTGGGCAAACTCTTTACTTCATACCCTTATCTGCAAGATTCCCATCCCAAGACTCTGAGTACGTGGTCATGACAGGCTTTGGGAGAAAGCAATAGCCATCTTCCAGATAAAATGAATGTGCTTGGAGCTTGGAAAGCAAATCTTGAAATGCAAGCATTTCCCAAGGCAATTGAATAATAATTTTAAGAAGAACACATTTGTTGGGTATGGAGTGGAGGAATGTGCCAGGGAGGCCAAATCTGGAGTCACATGATACTAGTTTCCACTAGAGAAAGCTCCTGGAAGCTTCTGAACCTCATTTCTCCCACATGTGTTACCTGCACTTTATCACAGGAATGGTTTGAGATTCTGACTGAATGTGTTTCATAAAATATTAGTGCCTCATAGAAACATAGGGATTATTTCTAATTTCTTGCTGTTCAATTTTTTTTTTTTGCACCTTGTATGTACCATCTGCAGAAATGGTAGGCATCGCAGGAAACATCTGTTCCTGTCATCAACCTCCACAATGCCTAGTTTCTAGAGGTCCTGGGAACATTTAGTGTAGTCTAAAAGAGTTAATTCCCCCTTAGGTCCAGTTAATTTTGCCAACTCCAGATGCTGTATCCTGCGTTTTGCTGTATTGATAACACATTGCTTTATATTATGTAAATGTACATGCTCTTTGCAAACTGGCAGAAATTACAAAACAAAAGAAAAAAAAAAATCACTGCGGTGGTCCTGTCTCCTGAGAGCTCATCATCTCAGGAGTTCGGCGACTGACCTTTTCATTTGTCTGAACAAAAAAAAGAAAATTATTGACTTTGTTTTTTAAATATTTACTTGCCTCCCTTTCAAGATAAATTACTAAATAAAAATATCAGGCGCTTGGTTTTATTGTATGTTTTGGAATTGTACCCTACTCCAGGCTATTTTCTTCCCTGGACTCCAGCTGTTTAAGAGTTTTTCTGCCATCAGAGAATGAAATTTGTATTTAAGATGTTATCTTCCATAGGCTCAATGCTGGAGACTGAATCTACTTAAAATTACTATTGAAAGTAATTTTCCCTCCTCATGAATTTCCCACTATTCTCCTGTTGAGACCAGGCCGGCTTTATTTACCTTCATTGTAAATGCTCCAATAATTTTCAAATAAACTTTCTTTCACATACACTACAGTACCCCGATGGACCTTATTGATAAGCTGGAAATACATGTAACAAGGGTTATTAGTCAACTGAATCTGTTGTGATTGGATAATTAAATAAAGGAAAGGTACTTGACAAAAGAGATAGGTTTAATTTTTAACACCTTATGAATTAGTGAATAGGATCTTAATGGACTACTCAGCTTCCCACTGTTGTATTTGGCACAGAAGGGGGAGAGAAGCTACCCCATGCTTTCTCTCTATTTGTTTTTAAATGTTTATTTTATATTGGAGTATAGTTGGTTTATAAACTTGTGTTCGTTTCAGGTGTACAACAAAGTGATTTAGTTATACATATATATCTGGGCTTCCCTGGTGGCTCAGTGTTAAGAATCTACCTGCCATTGTAGGAGATGCAGGTTTGATCCCTGGGTCGGAAAGATCCCCTGGAGAAGGGAATAACAACCCACTCTGGCATTCTTCCCTGGAAGATTCCATGGACAGAGGAGCCTGGTGGACTACAGTCCACCAGATCACACAAAGTTACACACTATTTAGTGACTAAACAACAACAACATGTGTATACTTATTATTTTCCAGGTTCTTTTCCCATATAGGTAATTACAGAGTATTGAAAAGTGTTCCCTAAAGCATACAGTAGGCCCTTGTTGGTTATCTATTTCATATATAATAGTGTGTATATGTTAATCTCAATCTCCTAATTTATCCCCTACCCCCCACACATATAGCTGTCCCCTTTGGTAACCATAAGTTTGTTTTTCTAAGTTTGTGAGTCTCTTTCTGTTTTGTAAATAAGTTCATTTATATCATTTTTTTAAGATTCCACATGTAAGTGATATCATATGATATTTGTCTTTCTCTGTTTGACTTCACTTGTATGATAATCTCTAGGTCCATCCAGGTTCCTGCAAATGGCATTGTTTCTTTTTTATGGCTGAGTAATATTCCATTACATACTCCAAAAAAGAGAAGGGGATGGCAGCAGTTGAGATAGTTAAATGGCATCACTGACTCAATGGACATGAATCTGAGCAAACTGCAGGAGATAATGGAAGACAGAGGAGCCTGGCGTGCTGCAGCCCATGAGGTCTCAAAGAGTCAAACACAACTTAGTGACTGAACAAAAACAACACAAAATATCCCACTGTGTGTGTGTGTGTGTGTGTGTGTGTGTGTGTGCATGTGCGTGCATCCCATGCTTTCTGAGGCAGCACAGGGAGTAGGAACAGACCTGCTCTATGAATCAGGGGACCTGGGTTCTAAACTACAATCTAGAACAAATCATCTCACACCTCTGGCCTCAGCTTACCTGCCTTTACCTTAGGAGGCAACAGCAGTGACTAATATCCTTTAGTGTCAAATCGCTTGATATCACAAGCTAAAATAAAATTCCATACACAAGCCCAGAGAAAGGGGAGAAGGATTGTCAATTTTTATTGCCCCAAATAAAGAGGTATGTTTTTAATTTTAAAAACATGAAACAATCAAAATAGTAGAAAAAACATTTTTCAAATGTAATTGAATGTTTTTAAAAATTTGGTATTTTTTTTCTCTTGGATTAAGGATTGAAGAAAATTTCCTCACACATCAGAATCAAGACGTTAAATTGTACTTAGGAACTCCTAGGCTACATCTCCAGACATCTTCAGAATACTGCAATTCTTTGAAATTTCATAAAACTAGCAGATCTGAAAGATCCCTTTTTGCTCTAAAATTCAGTGGAACTTTACATTTAAAATGCTACAAACCTATACACACACACACACACACACACATCTACATACATTATAGTTGAGTCTTAAAAAATGGCTTTCCTTAACTGAATGTTCTATTTAGAGAAGGTTAATATCGATTTTAAATGTGAAGGTCAGTTCATATTTTTACCACCTTAGTCAAATGATTAACTTCATGGAAAGGAAACTAAAAGTCTTCAGTACATTTGTACTGCCGAGTACTCTGCCCCAAAGTTTCATTTCTCTTTTTAAACTGTGTTTAAGACAACTATATTATCTTAAAATTTTCTTGTTTTAGTTTTATTTTAATGTGACATTTATATGAAAATACAATATCAAACTATGAAATTCTATTTATTTACAAAGTTAAAGAAAATTACAAATGCTTTCCTTGTATTAAGGTTCTATACTTTCATGCTGTCCCCTGTAAACTGGGGATACAATTGTCTGCATTCTCCTGTAGCTGGAGGGTCCCTTGACATAGTTATCTGAAACACTTTTGTGTTCTGAAGAGTTTTAATTATCCCCATTTTGCAAAACTGGCTTAAAACCATAGGTAATTCTGAAATCTCTGGTTAAAAAATCACATGGTACTATGATATAATATTTAAAAAACATGAGCTAAATAATTTTAAAATAAATTATCAAAGGTTTTGGGATGGAAAAAATGAGATTGAGGTTCTTTTATCCTTAAAGGTTCAAAAAGCTTTCTCACAAGAGACTAATGCTCTGAAAAACTAAGTTTGTCTTAATAGAAGAATATAGAATATTTCAAGAACAATTAGCTCAAATGAGGCAAAATAAAATAGCATATAAATGAAGCCCATTGTAGACAAATGTAATAGAAAATTCATGCTACATGGATTAGCCAAATTACTCCTCTAGTAACCTGGCTATATCTGAATGCCTGCTTTAAATGAAGATATTCTAGGAAAATGATGAATCTAATAGGAAAGACTGAATCTGTTCCACTTTTCTTAGCAACTGTAAAAAAAGCAGAGTGTCTTTTGCTTTACTTTTGAAGAAAACTGCCTGCAATCACATGATATTAATATAGCAGGGCTGGGCAACAACCATCTAGCCATCCTTGTTTTTTACTTTGATAATGGACCAGGGACTACACCTGACACAGCGTCCAGAGGTGAGGACAACACAGCCCCTCCCCTCAGGGAGCAGGCAGATCACTGCAACGAAGCGCAGGTACTTGCCAAGGGAAGAAAAACCCGGAGCCATTTGAAGACATGTCAGGAGCACCCAACCTAATCCAGAGCATCAGGGAAGCTTGGATGGAGGAATTAACTTAAAATCTGACTTTTGTGAAATAAGCCAGAAAGAAAAACACCAATACAGTATACTAACGCATATATATGGAATTTAGAAAGATGGTAACAATAACCCTGTGTATGAGACAGCAAAAGAGACACTGATGTATAGAACAGTCTTTTGGACTCTGTGGGAGAGGGGGAGGGTGGGGAGATTTGGGAGAATGGCATTGAAGCATGTATAATATCATGTATGAAACGAGTCGCCAGTCCAGGTTCGATGCACAATACTGGATGCTTGGGGCTGGTGCACTGGGACGACCCAGAAGGATGGTATGGGGAGGGAGGAGGGAGGAGGGTTCAGGATGGGGAACACATGTATGCCTGTGGTGGATTCATTTCCATATATGGCAGAACCAATACAATATTGTAAAGTTTAAAAATAAAATTAAATTAAAAAATAAATAAATAAAATCTGACTTTTGAAAGTCTTAACTAGGAAATAGAGTGGTGGTAAGGAGTTCCAAGAAGCAGAGAAGAAAATACACAAGGGCAGAAAAGATCAGCAAAGTGAAAATGCTGTCCTTAGGAATGCTCAAAGCAGAGGATGGGCACAGAGTCAGGGCCATGTAGAGCTGTGTGCATAGCATGTAGCTGGAATTAAGACTGCTCTTTAGTAAACTAGGTATCTGCTACAGTTGTTGTTCTTTATTCTGGGGGAATAAAGCAACTTACCTCTGAAGCAATTGTTTGTTTGTTTAGGAGAACATCATGATGGATCTGTTGCTTCAGAAAGGAGAAGAGGAGGGGTGTGGGAAGCAGCACACTGAGGTGGGAAGCAGCAAGAGCAGAAGGGTCTCTATGAGCAAGGGCACGTCCTGCCCAGGACCAGGAGTGCAGGAGGGCAATCAAACCACAGAATGAGAGAGGGGGGGGGGGAGTGTTCTAGCAGAGAGAGTGGAGGGGAATGGGGAGTGAAGCCAAATAATGCTTATGACAGTGATAACTACTATGCAGTTTCAAGTTATTCCAACTACTGTGCTATAAGCCTTCAGTGTCACACACTGTCACTTCAGTTAAGTTAGCCATTATTGTTGTTTAGTCTCTAAGCTGTGTCTGACTCCTCTGTGACCCTATGGATTGTAGCCTGCCTGGCTCCCCAGTCTATGGGGGTTTCCAGGCAAGAATGTGTTATCATTTCCTTCTCTAGGGGATCTTCCTGACCCAGGGATCAAACCCACGTCTTCTGCATTGGCAGGTGTATTCTTTACCACTGAGCTGCCAGGGAAGCCCTCAGTCAGTGATAGCCTTGCATTAAAGTTATATTGGAAGAATTTTAAAAAATCAGGAGGGGGCCCTCCAAAATGAAGCCCAGTACATAGGAAGTGTTTGGCATATAAAATAGATCAACCAGAAACTCAATGGAGAAAAGGAACCAGATGACCAAAAAGCCTCTAAACTTCTCTAGAAGTCTGAAATAGAAGGCAGAAGATGGGCTTTCTGTGGAATGGAGGATTAAGCATGTTCTTTAAATAGTAAATCACCAGGTTAGATGCCCTGGGCTCCCAAATGGCATGCACTCATGATTCCCATATTAAAGAGTTTGGACTAAATTCTAGTGGGAATTGGGAAGCCAGTAAGAGAGTAGTATGTGAGCGACATGACCCTTCTGAGTAAAGGAAAAATAGAGTCAGGTAGGAAGCATTGCAGAGAATGGGGAGGAGCAGCAAAATTACAGGCAGTCACTCAAATAAAAGATGGCGCCTGCAAAATCTGGGGGTGGGGGGTGATGGCTGTCAAAATGTTGAAAAGTAGACAGGTAACAGAGAAATAAGACCTTAATCTGCATCCATTGAAGAATCAAGAATGATGCCCAATGTGGAGAAAAGTGACCCCTCCTAAACTGTTGGGGGGAGTTTAAGGTGATGCAGCCACTGTGGAAACAGTATATAGTGGCTCCTCAAAAAACTAAAAATAGAATTGCCATATGACCCAGCCATCCCACTCCTGGTCATATATCCAGACAAAACTCTAATTCAAAAAGATACATGTATCCTTGTTCAAATCAGCAGTATTCACAATAGCCAAGCAACCTTCCATAAATATCCATTGACAGAAATGAATGGACAAGGAAGGTGTGGTTCATATATACAATGGAATATTACTCATCCATAAAAAAGGATGAAATAGTGCTATTTGGGGCAACATGGATGGACCTAGAGATTATTATATTAAGTGAAATAAATTAGAAGAGAAAGAGATATTCTATATCACATATATAGAGAATTTAAAATAGGACACCAATGAACTACCTATGAAACAGAAACAGATTCACAGACAGTGGGCTGTGGTTGCCAAGGGGAAGCAGGCTTGGGGAGGGACGGATTGGGAGTTTTGGATTAGCAGATGCAAACTGTTACATGAAGAATGGATAAACACGGTTCTACTGCAAAGCACAGAGAACTATATTTAATATCCTGTGATAAACCATAATGGAGAAGAGTATGAAAAAGAATGTGTATACATACACACATATACGTGTGTGTGTGTGTATATATATATATATGTAAAGGTAAATCGCTGTGCTATACAACAGAAATTAACACAACACTGCAGTTAACTGCACACTTAACAGCAGCAGCACATGGAGTTAAGTGTGCAGTTAATGCACACTTAAGTGATTAAGTGTGCATGTTCAGTCATGTCCAACTCTTTGCAATCCCACCAGGCTCCTCTGTCCATGGGATTTTCCAGGCAAGAATACTGGAGTGGTTTGCCATTTCTTGCTTCAAGGGATCTTCCCTACCCAGGGATTGAACCCATGTCTCTTGCATCTCTTGTATTGGTGGTGGATTCTTTACCAACTGAGTCACCTTGGAAGTCTGTAAATCAACTATATTTCAATTTTAAAAAAATGACACGCATAACTAAATTTAGAACAGCTGAATGGATGCTGGTGCCATTCACTGAAACAGGAAACTGGACACAAAGCAGATTTGAAAATCACTACGCATATTACATTTTAGATATGTTGGGTTATGATGTCTATTAGTCAGCAAGATGGCTAACAAGTGTCTGGTTGGATACATAAATCAGGAGCTCAGAGGATAGGATGGTATTGACAAAAAAATCTCAGAGTGTTACCAGATAGAAGCCACACACACACAAAACCTAAGCCCAAAAATAAGCTGAAGAAATTTATGAGATTACTCTCAAGAGTATGCAGAATATGAAGAAAAATGCCCACAAGATGTAACTTTAGTATTTAAAAAAATATATACTGAGAAGGAAGTCAAAGAAAAGAAGAAAACAGTATCAATTCAGGACAAAAGAATTGAGTTTCAAAAGAAGTAGTCTTCTCTGCCAAATACTACGAAGTGATCAAATAATAAAAGGTATCAGAAACACACATGTCAACTTTATACCATGAAGATGACTGATGAATTCGGCAAGAATAATTTATTTTAACCTGATGTCACAGTGCAGAGGTGAGTGAGCAAGTGAGTTGAGTGACCCTAGAAAACTCCACTTAGACATTAGGCTTGACAGGGAAGACATTCAAGAACATTCTAGACCCATGTGCTACGTAAGCACACCTTACATAGCACATAATGCTTCATGCTGAATTTTTTCCCCATCCCTTTATGTTCAACACACCTATCTTGTTTTGTTTTAGTGAATTTCTCACAGAGGCATAAAGTTAGGTCCTGTCTTTCACCCACTCCATCAATATTTTAATTGGTGTATTTAGACTGTTTACATTTAAATTAATTATTGATATGGTGGAGCATAAATCTACCATTATTATTTATTTTCAGTTTGGTGGTTCTGGTTTTCATCCTTCAGTCCCCTTTTTCTTGCCTCCTTGTGGGTTACTTAAATAGTTTTAAATTTTCACCTTGATTTATATATAAAATTTTTTAATGTATCACTTCAAATAGTATTTTAGTCATTACTCTGTGTATTTCAATACATGCACATAACATAGAATCTCCAATATTGACACTTTACCATGTCAAGTAAAATCTTAATTCCATACAGGTCCCTTTATTCACCTCACTTTTAATATATAAATAATGCATTGGAGAAGGAAATGGCAACCCACTCCAGTATTCTTGCCTGGAGAATCCCAGAGACGTGGGAGTCTGTTGGGCTGCTGTCCATGGGGTCGCACAGAGTTGGACATGACTGAAGCGACTTAGCAGCAGCAGCAGCAAGTTAATCATTTCTTCTATTAATAGATGCACTAAGCACCACATCAGATAATATCATAATTTTTGCTTCAACCAAACATAATTTTTAAAAACTCATTCTCAGAAGGAAGCCTTTTATCTCCAGATTTACATGCTTCATCATTCTTTCTTTCTTCTCTAAGCCCACCTCCTTCTTTTGTTATTTCTTTCCTGTTGAGAAAAGTTCTTTTAGCTACGCTTAAATGGAAAGTTATGACCAACCTAGATAGCATATTGAAAAGCAGAGACATTACTTTGCCAACAAAGGTCTGTCTAGTCAAGGCTATGGTTTTTCCAGTAGTCATGTATGGATGTGAGAGTTGGACTGTGAAGAAAGCTGAGTGCCAAAGAATTGATGCTTTTGAACTGTGGTGTGGGAGAAGACTCTTCAGAATCCCCTGGACTGCAAGGAGATCCAACCAGTCCATTCTGAAGGAGATCAGCCCTGGGATTTCTTTGGAAGGACTTATGCTAAAGCTGAAACTCCAATACTTTGGCCACCTCATGTGAAGAGTTGACTCACTGGAAAAGACTGATGCTGGGAGGGATTGGGGGCAGGAGGAGAAGGGGATGACAGAGGTTGAGATGGCTGGATGGCATCACCGACTTGATGGATGTGAGTCTGAGTGAACTCCAGGAGTTGGTGATGGAGAGGGAAGCCTGGCGTGCTGCGATTCACGGGGTTGCAAAGAGTCGGACACGACTGAGTGACTAAACTGAACTGAATGGTTGTTCTGATAGCAACAAATTCTGTTTTCTTTCATTATATTTTGTTTTCCTTCATTCCTGCAGAATATTTTTGCCACCTATAAAATCCAGAGCAGACAGTTCTTTTCCTTCAGTCTTTGAAATATTTTGTGCTACTTCTTTCTGGCTTCCATGACTTCAGATAAAGAAGCCCCTGTTGTTTAAATTATTCCTCTATAGATCATGCATTGCTTCTCTCTAGCTTCCTAACAATGAATTACATGTTAAGTGATCCTATTTCCAAACAAAGTCACAGTCTGAAGGGGGTTAAGACCTCAACATATGAATTTGGGGAGGGAGTATAATTCAACCCATAACATTTGCAATGTCAGCCCTTTAAAGATTCCAAGATATTTAAAGATTTTTCTAAAGTATCTTATCCAAATTTTGTCATTTCCAGTGATATGGGTTGCTTGAGAACTATTTTATTCAAAAGAAACATTGATTAGTGTTGATTAACTCATTCATTCAAGAATTTATTCATTGAGTCAAATAACTTGATCTCTAACACTGTGCCAGGCAGTGGTGATAAAGAGAGTAGTTCTATATAAGTAACATTCAAAACTTTATAGTCGACCATGGGGAGGGGAAAAAGCATATAAACACACAGCTATAGTGCAAGTTCAAGCAAGATTAGATCCAGAAGAATGGTAGAAGGATGTGCTTTGGTGATTTGTAGGAGAAAAATTATTTCCCTATCAAAGTGAATCAAGAGAAGCTTTATGGAGAGGGTAGCATAAGATCACTATCTAGAAGAATAAGTAGGATTTGAACACAAGTAAGAAGAAACAGGGGCTTCTTGTAGAAGGAAGAGATTGAACACAAGCAAAGAAATGGAGAAGCATTCAAGGTGCACAAGGAATAGAAGGTTTGGTTTGCTGTTTTTTTCCATGAATGTTGTTTGTGACATCAACAAATTTGAAAATTTTTGCAGAGCAGAGATAAGGTGTGAGTTGATCAGCAAGAATGAGGCAGACTTTAGAATTAATCCGACCTTGGTCTGAATCCTGGCTCCCACACATAATAGCTGTGTTCTTTGCTTGCCTGAGTCAGTTTCCTCACTACGTGCTAACAGTTACTATAGATCCATGAGAACTGAATGCAAAATACTCAGCACTCTTTCAGGTATTCCTTCTAGAGACAGGCACAAACATGCATGATTGTGTCATTTGTGTGTTTCACATGAAGTAGGGGATACTAGGGGCTGCTGTCCACCCTTCTTCTCACCTGCCAAGCTTGTGTGCTGTTTCCAGGCTGCGTTCACCCAAGGAAGAGATGCCTACCTCTACTTAGCAAGGCACGTTCCCCTGCCGAGCAATGTAAAAAATCTAGAGGGGAAATTTTTCCGATTCATATAACAAAGCAGTAAAGATCAGTCATGGCTCTGGGCAGAGAACAGGTGCACTGTAAAGCCAAAGAGAGCATTGTTTCAATTGACTTCATAATAAAACTTGTCATGATAAAGGTCAAGGTACCTAATGATTTTTTCTAAATACCTGTGCTGCTGCTAAGTCGCTTCAGTCGTGTCCAACTCTGTGCGACCCCATAGACGGCAGCCCACCAGGCTTCCCCGTCCCTGGGATTCTCCAGGCAAGAACACTGGAGTGGGCTGCCATTTCCTTCTCCAATGCATGAAAGTGAAAAGTGAAAGTGAAGTCGCTCAGTTGTGTCCAACTGTTAGCGACCCCATGGACTGTATGTAGCCCACCAGGCTCCTTCATCCATGGGATTTTCCAGGCAAGAGTACTGGAGTGGGGTGCCATTGCTTTCTCTGCTAAATACCTGTACATTGTCACAATTTTTTTTTTCTGATTAAGAATATCATGAAATGTTATATAATTTCTTTTTCGTGCAATCTTAGAATCTGAGACAAAATACAAGAAGACAACTTTGAAATCAAACCTCAGCATTCTGTGGCTGTTACCAAAAAAAATGAAGATAACCACAATACAATGTGCACAGATTTAAATATGAATAAGACATAAGATACAGAGAAGTGCGATCATTACAACTATTTGATTAGATAACTAATTACCAATAGTAATGCTCACATGATTATCTAATCTTAGTATAATTAAGGAAGTAGCTACAAAACTGTCCAGTTACACCTGCAATGCTCAAGGGATGCAAGTGGGATTCAAATATTAGTTGCAAGTTTTACTTAAGTGTATAGAAATTGCCTCCATGAAGCCTTCCTGTCTCTCTAGTCTGCCTTAATTTCTCCTACTTCTGAGTTCTCATGACACCGTCACATGGTGGAGAAGAGTTAAATCACCTGAAGTCCAATTCTGACTGATGGAGAAGGAAATAGCAACCCACTCCAGTATTCTTGCCTGGAGAATCCCAGGGACAGAGGAGCCTGGTGGGCTGCTGTCCATGGGGTCGCACAGAGTCGGATACAACAGAAGTGACCTAGCAGCAGCAGCAGCAATCCTGACTGAATACCTTTAAGCAGTACAACCACATGCAAGTTATAACTTCTCAGCATCAATTATGTCTTAGATTGGGCTGCTGTAAAGACTGAATGAGATAATGTGTGTAAACTACTATCCAGGAGTACCTGCCGTATGATGCTCTCACAATAAATAGCACTATTAATATCACATGATACTCTTTCTTCATTAATTTCCCCCCACTACATTATGCTTGTTTCTACATTTGTGACGATCTAAACTGCCTCTAATCCTAGAATGCACAGCTATGCTGAATTCATGGTTGAAATCACGATGACAGGGCCCAGTTAACAGTTAATAGTAACAGATATTAAAGCAGGCAAACATTTCATAAGAAAAATTTGAGTCAGGGGTTATACGGATGATCAAAGACCTGGGTTATGGAAGAGCTGCAAAATGTCATACACAGATCTGTCAGCCTCTACTAATTCACTTGCCTCAGCATAAATTAATGTTTTTAATATAAGCTTAAGTTACAATGTGTATTTTCCAACAAAGATAAAGTCAAAAATAAATATGGGCAATAATTTTACCTTATGCAATATGGTCTACTGTGTAATCTTGATAGACCACAAAGAATGGAAGACAATTGCTAACCATGGTTATCTTGTACCGTTTTCAACAGTAGCAGAAACTTACATGATAAAGGCTTCCCTGGTGGTCCAGTGGTTAGGAATCTGCCTTGCAATGCAGGGGACACCATGTTGATCCCTGGTCCAGGGATGATCCCACATGCCAATGGAGCAACTAACCCACGCGGCACAGCTACTAAGCTCATGTGCCCCAACAGCTGAAGCCTGTGCACCATGGAGCCCTTGCTCCATAACAAGAGAAGCCACTGGAACCAGAAACCCGCATGCTCCAACTGGAGAGTAGCCCCTGATCTCTGCAACTAGAGAAAGCCAGTGCCCAGCAACAAAGACTCAGCAGCCAAAAATAAATGTATTTTTAAAGGAAACATACCTGATAAGCTAGAAAAGTGATGAAACACACATCCTCTGCCCTGAAGTTTCCATTTGTAATTCACCTCCTCACAATAGGACTTAAAGGATGAATGTATCTTTCCATCTGATTTGAAGGCTAATTTATTTTGAATTTATCTGATAATAAAACAAAAAGCAATTTCAATTTTCACTCTGAACTAGTAGCTTGGATCTTCAATCTAAGACAACAATTCTTAACAGAAGCCAGTGTGGAGAGCGGTAAAGGATTAGGAGTCAGACCTATGTGAAAATCCTGGACCTACTATGTACTAATTTTATAGAGTGTAATTTTAAATTACAATGCCAGCCTGAGACACAGAGGTTACCAGGATTACATGAGATAAGGGGTGACTCGCTTAGCATGGTGCCTGGCAAGTAAGCAACTAGTAAACAATAAGGATTCTCCTGCCATGAAAATTATCAGTCACAGTGATCACATTCAGATACGTGGTGTTAAAGGCAGGCTTTAACAGCAATATAAACAAAAATAAAATCCCAAGACAATTATAAAAATGTGAGCGCCAGGAAGAAGGGCTATTTGTCTCTTTTATTCACTGCTTTATGTCCTGCACTAGAGCAGGCTCTGAACCAGAGCAAGTGCTTAATAAATATTTGTTGGATGAATTAATAACAAGCTCTAGGAGATTGCATTCCAGAGGACTCTCCAGAACTGGGAAGACATCATGGTGCTCATTTTTCCCTCCATCCTCCCAGCATGCTCTCTGCTGAGCGACTGATGGGTTTAGACACAGTTGTGAAGCACCAACACCAGTATAAAGCTTTTCAAACATGAGAATTGTCTGTACAGCAAAAGCTCTCCAGTCAAGGGTCTCTTATGTTTCTTAAGTCACCTAAATAGAAACGACTGTAGTTCTCTTGGATAGAAAGGGATGTGAATTACCAACAGTGATAGACCTGGATACAGGATGGTTGGTCTCAGGCCTGCCATCCATGAGCTGTGTGGCCTTGAGGTCACCACAGTGACCATCCACCAGTGTAAGTCACGGGCTTATGTATGTTATTAAAAGTCCGAGATACTCCACAAGAAAGGAAAATCAAGTTATGAAACATTCTGTGAACTGGTTTCCTCCTCACACAATAGAAACAACACCCTGGTTCATTTGCACCACAGAGTTCCTGAAGAGATCAAATAAACGCCCCTGAAAATAATCACTACACAAAAATATTTTTGTTTGTCCAGGAAAATACTTAATCCTAGTAATAGCCACAGCTTATAGTAAATAGCTTTTACAACTATTCTGAAGGGGGAGACTGAACAACTAGTAAAGAAGCCAACTGGAAAAAAACAAAACTGGCTATTCAATGGCCAAAAATTTGAAAGATATATTTCATTTTAGAATTGTAATATCATTTTAAAATTGAGTTGTTGTAGCAGCTAACTTTTTTTTTTTTTTTTTTTTGGTGTTTGAGCCCTAAAAATAGTATGTAAAAAAAAAAAAAAACTTTCTGCTCACTCTTTAACATATAGTAAAGAAGAAAAATAATGATGCGGGGAAGATCGGTTTATTCTGATTTTGAAATTTGTCTACAGAGGATATAAGCGTAGGCTATTTCTAATGAACTTTTGTCTCTAAAAGGAAAAATAAATAATACAGATTTCAAGGCATCTTGTGTTATCAGGGGAAAAACTAGTTGAAAAACATGCTGCATTCAAAAAATAACAAATTCTCAGCAGACCAGTAGGGTTGATCCTCCCTCTCCTCAGTATCTGCCTGCAGAGCACAGAAGGGTTCCTGCCTTCAAGGTTCTGGGGCTGGGATGCAAACAAAGTATAACAAGTGTTCCAGAAAACTGAGATTTGCTTTGTCACTGGAGAAGCAGAACACAAAATTTGGCTGATGCAGGGAGCATAACCAGGGAAAGACACCAAAACAGAAAGTTCTGGGAGCTGTTCTGAGAGGCCCAGAGTGTTTGAAAGTGAAGTCGCTCAGTCGTGTCCGACTGTTTGTGACCCCTCCCCACCCCCCATGGACTGTAGCCTGCCAAGCTCCTCCATCCATGGGATTTTCCAGGCAAGAGTACTGGAGTGGGTTGCCATTTCCTTCTCCAGGGAATCTTCCCAACCTGGGGATTGAACCTGGGTCTCCCACATTGCAGGCAGACTCTTTACTGTCTCAGCCACCAGGGAATCCTAGAGTCTTTACATAGTGTTTATATAGGAGTGTTCAAGGATGGTCCCCAAAGTGTTTATACAGAAGTTCAAGGATAGCCCCAGAGTGGAAGGGCTAGGCTGTATATAGCGAAAGCACAGTCACCACAATCCTAAATAGCAATGATTCCTGGGTAGAAATGGGACACATTTGAATGCATGTGTATTTGCTTTTCTATGGTTTCCAAATCTATAAGAAACCAAATACTTTTGTAATGGGAAAAAAATCAAATAAAAATGGTACAGCTCAAAAATTTATCCCAATGATATTGATGAGATTTTAGTATCTTTTGGGTTTTATGTTTTTCCAGTTTCAATACTTCATCTTCCTAGGCCATAAATTAATCTTTTAGAGCCACTGTATAAAAACCCCTTCCCCCTCCAGCTCCCACTGAAGCTCCTTAAAGAATAGTTTAGGCTGCTGGGCTGTTTTTCCAGGAATTATTTAAACATTATCTAAATGTGTAGGCAACACGTTGCTGCCATCTGCTTTTAATGAAGATGATAATGATGAAGATCACAGCCTTGTGGGTGACGATTCCATGAACATGCATATGTGTTTACAAAGCTGTGGGTATTAATTTAGATCACAGCTCTGGTAGGACGAGAGCAGTGTTTTAACATCTTTTTGCTTCTGCTTTCAAGGATCTCTATTTCCAACCTAGATATGTTGTAGGTTTGAGGACTCCCCCACCCCCAGTCAGGTAGCACTGTGATAAAGAACCTGCCTGCCAGTGCGAGAGACATAAGAGACGCAGTTTCGATCCCTGGGTGGGGAAGATTCCCTGGAGAAGGAAATGGTTACCCACTCCAGTATTCTTGCCTGGATAATCCCTGGACAGAGGAGCCTGTTGGGCTACAGTCCATGGGGTCGCAAAGAGTTGGACATGACTGAAGTGATTTAGCACAGCACCCAATCCCACTGGGTTTAACCTTTGAATGCAATTTCAAAGAATTAAAAGTCAGTGGGGATCAAAGTAACAACTTTGTGAATCTTAGAAATTGTATAGGAACCACCAATGTAGGGTTTCTGAAAAGTCGGTTTGGAGACTACTACTTGGGTCTGAGGACCAGTGTGACTCCCTCACCCCATCCCTCTTCATGCTAATGGGACCTACGGGAAGGCTTTATCAGATTCTTTCATCTGGTCACAAGCTAAGAAGCTGTACTGGGACAAAAGGTCAGTGGAGTCTTATCACATTGATACAGGAAGCAGAAAGGAATTATGGAGCCTTGAGGCAAGCAGAGAGAGAGAATGACTCTCAGGAATCAGATGCGTAGAAACTCAAGAAAACTGCTAGAGAGAAAATCTGAAGTGGCTCACTGCAATAGTCCCCCTCCTGGGGAAAAGAACAGAGTCTTTCTTGACACTGGAATAAAAGGTTGACTGTGTCTTCCTCTTCTCCCTAATTTTTGTTGCCTCTTAACCCATTGGGTCTAAAGGCCAAGACCCTGGCAGCCAGGAAGGCTGTGATCGATCATCAGTTCATTGCAGGGTCTGGATTCTGACTTTGAGCCCAGGCCGACAAGGGCCACTCCTACAATGTGGGCAGTGCAGCTCTTGTCCCCAGAGGTCCTCGGGAAGAGTCAGGACATTAGTTAAATTAGCATCACAGGTAGCATCCTAGGCCATCATTTCTTCCCCTTTTCTCATTCCGCAGTATATCATCCAAATATCACCTATGAGGATAAACAATTAATAGTAGCATTAAAAAAAAAAATGCCTCAAATTTGAATGTGTATTCCCCATTACTTGGACTTCCCTCGTGGTTCAGACAGTAAAGTGTCTGTCTACAATGCAGGAGACCCGGGTTCGAGCCCTGGGTTGGGAAGATCCCCTGGAGAAGGAAATGGCAATCCACTCCATTACTATTGCCTGGAAAATCCCATGGACAGAGAAGCCTGGTAGGCTACAGTCTATGGGGTCGCAAAGAGTCAGACACAACAGAGCGACTTCACTTTCACTTTCCCCATTACTTTCCAAGAGAAGAAATAAGCTGAAAATCTCTCTGCTTTATAAAGTTTAGAGGACTGAATTTGAAGATCCTTGCTCCCCGTGTTTGGTAGAATAACACCCCTCCCCAACTCCGGTAAGATGTCCATATCCTAATCCTTATATTATCAATCTTCTATTGAGAGGCCAACTGTGACCTTATGATTTATGGGTGGGGGTGTGCAGGGGGAGAATCCGTCTATCATACAGCTTCTTCTCTGATTTAGACAATTGCACTTGCAAAGACACACTCTCCTAGGTTACCCGGCCCTCTGAAATGCCACCTCTGTTCGGAACTGTAGGTTCAGACCTCACCTAAAGCTCTCAGTGTACAGTTTCTATGCACCAGTGGCATGGGCTCTTAGGAGGTTTCCTCACATTTATCGTATTTCTCACAGGAAGCTCACCAAACCAACCTCACTGCCTTGCTTCCCCGTGATGTTATCCAACCCCAGCAAGACACTAAGGCATATTTATTTCTGTGTATGACTGGCTATTGCTTCTACCTCTTGTTCTTGTATTACGCAGGCTTAGGAAGCTTCTCTCTTAAGGACAGTCCTTGGTTTTCCATGTTTGTCTCAGTTTAAAATTACCTTCAGCAAATTCATGTATTTCCAAAAGCTTGTGTGCTTCTGGGGACCAGCAAGAATCAATACGCCTTAGACCACATGCTTCCCCAGCAAATCTTCCTCTCTCTCAACCTCTGCATTGGCCAGGTCTTGGCTCACCTGTTCTATTTCCCTAGCAGTGAAATTTCTTTCCTCATTTTTCTATCACAAAGGCTAGGTCTCTGAGTGTTCTGGTTCTTTTCTTTTTCCCCCTCCTCCTTCTCAGCAGGCCAAGTGAAATTTAAAATGTTCTAACCTACTTTCTAAGTTGCTTCTCTTTCTTCTAAACCAGATGCGGGGCTAGCCCTGCTCAAGGGAAAACCCGCTTGCCTTCCTTTCACTTTGCTCTTGGGCTAAGCACTCAACACCTTCAGAGGATTTCATTTTGTCCCCAGCCTGAGAGATAAAAATGCAGTCAGTTCCAGGCTGGCCAAAAATAAATGTGACCTGCCACCCAGGGGATCTCATTTCAGTCATGTTGACCTTTACAGCCGAAATTTAGGATGTTATCTGTCCTAAATCTCTCTACTCCCTGAATGTCCTAGCTGTGTTCTCCTCGTAGGATGTAACACACCTGTTCTCACTAGCCGCTGTATCTTAAAAACTCAGTAAATATGTTATGCTGATATTCCTTTAGCAATCTGCATGAATCTCATGTACCCTCGTTACGCGTCTGTCCCAGGTGTTGGGGTGGTTTCCATCTGCCCTCAGGACTGGTAGGCCACTTCTCCCCACCTCCCCCAGCTGCTGCTAAGAGGAGGTCTCTCAACAATGTCCTCCAGACAGTCTTTCTCTGGGAACCATCCTAGCTCACTCTAAGAATGTGCTGATTAACGTGGCTAAAACTTAGGGGAGAAATCCAGTCTCTGGTCTAGTAACCACTAAATCATCCTCTTCATTCTTAGTTCTTCCTCTAAAAGCAATTAAATATGGTGCACATATTTCTCCCACTCATATCCGTGTTCTCAGATTTTGAGTTCTCAGTCTCTAGCTAAGAAAATCCCTCTCTCGCCCCATTTCAATGGGCACATCCTCCTTCAGTTTTTGTTTGTTTGTTTGTTTGTTTGTTTCCCACTATTCTGCTCATCTGTCTTTGAACTGACAATAAAAACATGCACTTTTTTTGCCTTTTTTTTTTTTTTGAGAAAGACAAATACCACACGTATCACTTACATGTGGCACAAATGAATCTATATACACAACACAGGCAGATTCATAGACATGACTTATGGTTGCCAAGGGTACAGGGAGGAAGCGGGATAGACTGGGAGTTTGGGATTGGTAGATGAAAACACGCTTTTTAAAAAACCAATTCTGCTCTAGTAAAACTGACCAAACTTCATGCCTGAAAACAGTCTGCTTCAGACATTCAGGATGTTCTCAAGGTTTTTCCATCTAATAGCCTTTCTGCCTCTGTCCACCAAGTTGGGGAAATCTTCCTTTTTATTTGTTCACTGATGATATGTTCAGTAATATAATATCAGCCTGTCACGGCAATACCATACACAACCTGCTCCAGCTTTCTAGGCCAACGCTTAGCCTAGCAGCTCACGTGAGCAAGGACTCGGATTCTCCAGAAAGTTAACTTTCTTTCTGCATGGCACAGAGTATGATGAAATGTTTGCTGCTCCATTCCTATGACTTGCCCCTCATGCTGTCTTCCTGTCTGAAATCTCGTGAATAGAAGTATCAATCAGTAAACAGACTAGAGCTTCTATTTGGGCCTAGGCCCCAACACAAGCCTCTCAGTCTAACTAGACCTAAGTGAAGCAACTAAACCCACCAAGAGGCCCATGTTGACATACACAAGGCATCCTAGACCGAAAAGGTGGAGCAGGGGCCTCCTCAAAATGGAACGACGACCAGCAGAGATGAGTTTAACTCACTGAAAAAGAAAATGGCTCACCCACTTGAGTCCGCCACCTGGAAGACACTGGCCTGGCAGTTGAATGCACGGCTCAGGGGCCATGATTTGGGCCAACAGGATGGTCTGAGCCTCCTTTCCCTTGTTCCAGAACAAGCCCCAGAAGAGCCAGCTTCTCCCAGAGAGCCTGGGCGTTCCACTGCACCTTTTCTTGGGCCCCAGAAGCAAAGACTAGAACCCTTAGAGGTGCCTTGCTCCCTCACCCTCAAACACAGGCCAAAGGGTACGAGACTCCCATTTCCAAGTTTTGCGGCTGAGCCTTTCCTCCCCGAGCCCTGAGCGGAGGCCCCCTTTCTCAACTACAGACCAAAGGGATGGTAGCCCCAACCCCTGACCCTCTTCTTTCCTGTTGCATGGGGTTATTGTTTTTAAAACTCGAAAGGGAAAAAGAAAATACTTACTGTTTCCTGAGGCTTCTAGGGAGGAGACTGTGGACCTAAAGCGGTGGTTCCCAGCCTGAGACTTGGCGGCGCAGCATTGGCACCACCTGGGAACTTGGAAACACAGGCTTATTGGGCCCAGACCCACCAATCAGAAATCCCCAGGGGCGGGGCCTAGACGTTCCATTTCACAGGCCTTCCAGGTGATTCTACTGCACACCCTAATACAGAACCACTGCACTATAAACAAGGGCATATTACAGGAATCAGAATAGTTACTTCTCTACATGTGGAAAAGGGCAAACATGAAGAGAAAGAAAAAAGCCCACTCCAAGACTTTCTTTTTGTGGAGAGAGAAAGAGATGCCTAGGGTGGGGTGGGGGGGGAGGAGTTTATATATTTCTTCCCTTGTTGTTGCTCTTTAATGCCTAAGTAACGTCCAACTCTTTGAGACCCCACGGACTGTAGCCCACCAGGCTCCTCTGTCCATGGGATTCTCCAGGCAAGAATACTGCAGTAGGTTCCCATTGCCTTCTCTAGGAGATCTTCCCAACCCAGGCATTGAACCTGCCTCTCCTCTGGCGTTGGCAGGCAGATTCTTCATCACTGAGCCATCTGGGAAGCCCACGTTTCTTTCCTACCAAATGATTTTGCAGTAATATGAAAAAATGAGAAAGAGTCACTGAGAACCAATTCTGGATTATGGACATCAGTCTTCTCGCTGCTGTCTTTCAGGGTCATTTTTCTGAAAGTCAAGCTTAGTATTTTACTTTAGCTACCTATTCCTATTAAGTAAAGCCTGTTAGCTAGCATGGAAAACAAGGCCAGTCACAACTTGCCTCAGACCGTCTTTCGACCTAATTTAATCTCACGTTCAGTGCTATGCATCAAATGGAGAAAGCAGCTTGGAAAGGAAAAGAAGAGTTCCATCCTCTAGTCTCCTGTATCAGAAGCCCCCAGGAAGCAGGTTAGCAATGCAAATGTTCAAATACAACCCTTGGATTGTCTATGGAAGCCCCAGAAGTTGCCTATGCCTTTGCACTTATCAAGGGCTTCAGATGAGTCATCTGCAGGTGTCTGTAAAGCACCTGATGAGAAATTCTATTCCACATATTTAGTAACATGTGATTCCTGGAAGGTGCCTAGACTTTAAGCAAGTGCCTATTAATTTTGTTGCGATTTGGTTGCTAAGCTGTGTCCAACTCTCTTGGGACCCCATAGACTGTATCCTGCCAACCTCCTTTGTCCATGGATTTTCCAGGCAAGAGCACTGAAGTGGGTTGTCACTTCCTTCTCCAGGGGATTTTCCTGACCCAGGGATTGAACCTGTGCCGCCTGCATTGGCAGACGGATTCTTTTACGCTGAGCCACCAGGAAAGCCACCTGTTAATTACTAAGTGGTTAATAGTCCTCGTTTCTACATTCAGATATTTCCACTTTGTAAAGCCCTGTAGCCTACCTTATTGTACCATCCTAACATCTTACAGCATGAAAACATTTACTTACGTTCAACATTTAAAACACACAATAAGGACAGATAGACTTCACATCATTTTGACTGCCGTGTCTAGTACTGAAATGCCTTCAAACTTGAAAGGCAGGGACACCAGAGGCAGCACTGTACGCAGGATTCTAGACACATCAATAGAACTGCTCTCATTAAAGTCTTCATCTGGGCTCCTTTTCCAAGGAGGCCTTCCACCTCTCACTTCAGGTGGCTGTTCAGGGTTGTTCTGCCAAAGCACAGCCATGATCACTCCTTCTCTTAATTTTGCCATTAACTTGTTTTTCCCCTTCTCTGCAGAGTTTCAGAACAAACAAATTCCGTTTGCATGAATAATGCACTATCTTCCCAGGTACAGAGAGGAGCGTAAGTCTGTAGAGCCGCACAAGGAAACTTAACCAAGTTTCACTTCCAAGGCTTTGCCTGCATCAAAGGGCTTGGAGCCCAGTTGGGAAAATCTTTCTTTTCTTTGGTTAATCTTTTGAAATTCTTTCCCTTCCACTCCCAGCATTTTAAATTCCACTTCATCAAATGAAGCACATACATTTTGGTAACAGAATGGGAGTCAAAACCCTGGATTCCAGTTCTAAATTGCTACTAAGTGCTACATAAGTGGGGACAAGACATTTGGCCCCACTGAGACTCAGTTTTCCTATCAGCAAAATGGACCTGATGAGGAGGTGAATTAGGTGGTCCCTAAGACACTTGTTCCTCAGAAGGAAAGCTATATGACAAACCTAGACAGTGTATTCAAAAGCAAGGACATCATTTTGCTGACAAAGGTCCATCTAGTCAAAACTATAGTTTTTCCAGTAGTCATGTATGGATGTGATAGTTGGACTATAAAGAAAGCTGAGTGCCAAAGAATTTATGCTTTTGAACTGTGGTGTTGGAGAAGACTCTTGAGAGTCCCTTGGACTGCCAGGATATCAAACCAGTCAATCCTAAAGGAAATCAACCCTGAATATTCATTGGAAGGACTGATGCTGAAGCTGAAACTCCAGTACTTTGGCCACCTGAGGCAAGGAGCCGACTGATTGGAAAAGACCTTGATGCTGGGAAAGAATGAAGGCAAAAGCAGTGGCAGAGGATGAGATGGTTAGGTAGCATTATCAACTCAATGGATATTTTGAGCAAACTCCAGGAGATAGTGAAGGAGAGGGAAGTCTGTTGTATTGCAGTTCATGGGGTTGCACAGAGTTGGACATGACTTAGCAACTGAACAACAACAACAAAATCCTTCAGGTCTCGTAATGCTGATGGGGGTGTGTGCCACACTTCATGCGAATCCAGACAGTGTAAGGCACCTTAAATAAGGATGACCTTACTCCCAGGTATTTCTCTACTCTCATGGCAATTTCCTTACTGACATATTTGCAGACTCAATATTTTAAGAGCTAAGGAAGGAGAGTGTGATGGACTCAGAGCTATTTAATAGCATGCTGCTGCTAAGTCACTTCAGTCGTGTCTGACTCTGTGCAACCCCACAGACGGCAGCCCACCAGGCCCCGCAGTCCCTGGGATTCTCCAGGCAAGAACACTGGAGTGGGTTGCCATTTCCTCCTTCAATGCATGAAAGTGAAAAGTGAAAGTGAAGTCGCTCAGTTGTGTCCGACCCTCAGCGACCCCAAGGACTGCAGCCTACAAGGCTCCTCCGTCCATGGGATTTTCCAGGCAAGGGTACTGGAATGGGGTACCATTGCCTTCTCTGTTTAATAGCCCAAGGAAAGGTTTTTAAGATTTGCCATTTCACATGTTGTGCAAGAGTATTATTAAATCCTTACATTTCTCTCATTCTTATTTTAAGAGAGAATGTTGAGGCTTATTCTGGAGCTGGAAGCTCTGTGAGTCTGAGATGAAAATACAGCCATGAATTAAAGCAGCCTGGAGTCAGTGGTCACTGACCAAGTATATGAATATTTGGCTCTCTCTGCTGTTAATAGCAGATTGAAAGACAATGCATGGAAATGGTTTCATTTTACTTTACCAGGCTAAACTAATGTAGGTAATTAAGATCCACCGCCTTATTAACTTCAAATGGCTATGTAGAGAGTCACATAATTCTGTTACTGTCTAAATATCAAGGTTTATCCATATAGTAAACACAAAATTATATACAATCAAAGGTCTGGTTATCTGTTCATGTTCTATCCTTAATGATGCACATCCCTTTAGAATACTCGCGCTGTGTCCTTTGTTTCTGAAGTGTGGACAAGAGGGTCCCAGAGGTTAATGACATACGAGTCTCCCAACGAACCAGTGACAAAGACAGGTCTCAAAGAAGAAGCTCTCATGGTAGATTAGTGCTCTTTGAAATTAGACATTGAGGGGATTCATTTAGGAGAAATTCTTTCAATTTTATTGTTCATGGTCCATTGAGCCATCTGGGATCAAGGGCATTTTGGACATTGGGCAGTGGTGGAGTGGGGATGAAAAGAAGAGAGATTGCTTCTCAAATGGACTCAAATGCTATTTATGTTTTATAATTTGCCAATAAGGTAAGCTAAACCCCAGCCCCGTCCCTCTCAAAAGGGTTACTTAAAAAAGCACACTTTAGAAATAATCTAATTCTGAAAATGTGTTGTCCTGGGTTTATGGGGCTCTAAACAATTTGTCATACAGGGCACAGTAAGCACAGCCCCATCGAGGATGCTAAGGCCTGGCTAACCCCAGAGTGAAATTCAAGAGTCCAGTAATTCAGAGGAGCTGCCAAGAGGAACCAGGAAAGTAAAGGGCCAGGAAGTCAAGTACAAGCTGTGTCCTAAGGGTGCCCAGCATCAAGCGGGAGAAACTCACTTCAGCCACCAATTGTGAGGACTGTGCTTCAGCCAATAACAGGGGACAAAGTCCAGGTAGTGGAAGCCAGGTAGATCCAGCAGAACATGAGAAACGTGAACAAATCATCACTGGGACCAGGTCGGGAATATCCATGGTTTATTGACAAACTTCTGGCCCTTGGGGTTTGCCACATGACTAAACAGATAAATGGACGCTGGCAGATTATCTATGGGAATAGCGTTTCTTTTTCTTCCTTTTCACAAAAATATGGCAAATCATGTCACAATGTTGGCAGGAGTGAGAATCACTGGGGAATCCCCAGGGGGACCTCCTCAGAAAGCGATCAGTAGAATCATCCTCTTGAGAAAGAAGATCTGATGAGACCCTTTGTGTTTTCAAGTTAAGAGAAAGCTCACCCCCAGCAAGGGAAAGGAAGGGGGAGATCTGGGTTCCTAAAGTAACAAACAATTGCCTGAACATGTTTTACCTCCAACACTTGGAGAGGTGGCTGTGCTTAAAAACTCCAGCTCAAAATGTTTGTTTTCTGACCTTAGAGGCCAGCACAAAACACTAGCTGTGGACCCATCTTTGTCGTGGGTCAGCCTTCTGAGCCCCTGTCCTGACAGCTCAACATTTCTGCTGGAGAGACCCTGCCTCCTCACTATGCTGCATTCCTGATGTCCTTGTCGATAAGTGGCAGCATGACCACTGGTCTACCTCAGCCCAGATCTTTGCTGAGTATCCTTTCAATCAAATTTTGTTACTAATGTGGCTGTTGCCTCTTCCCTGAGCACAGCACAGGGGAGTGGGCAGCCCCACGCTGAAGATTCACTGCAGCGGAGAATGACAGCGTCCTGGGTCTGTAGCCACTGTGGGAGGGGGACTTGGAGCAGTTACTTGTGCAAGGATGCAACTCACCAAGGTCACCTCCTCCTCAGCCACCGGCATCTCCTCTGCCAATTAGAGAACGCCCTTCCCCTCCCATCCTCTGGAGTACTGCAAGACCCAGTACTCGGAGGAGGAGGAAGATTGTATAGAGGAGGACTGACTGTCAGGGCTGCTACTCATTATCCCTGGGAAATAGGAGTGGGGCTGGGGGTGGGGGGAGAGAGCATTTGTATTCTAGAGACAGAAGCTTCATAGTAAGCGCACTCCATTACCATGGGGGCCTCCCTGTTTCAGAATGAACAAATTAATGAATCGATGGATGGATGAATTACAAGAGAGTTGTCTTGCTTTAGAAGCACCAGCAGGACACACAGGTCTTGACTTTAGCCACTCCTATTTCTGCAAGAAGTGACTTTGGAAGCCTTGACTAAGACCTCAGAAAAGTTTGATCAGACGCAACATGATTGACTGACATGAATGACATGAGCCATTCCCTAGGGATGCGGAAAGTCAGTCCTAGAACCCATCGTCAGTAAGAGGCTTATCCAAGCTCTTCTGTGTTACCGATGCCAGAACTCGATGCTGAAAGCAGTGTTTGGCAGCTATTTGGAAAGCCATCTTGTGTGGAGAGCATGTCCTGGCTTGGCCAGCAGGAGACTCAAGTTCAAAGCACAGCCCCACTTACGACCCGTGAGAACTCAACAGGAAAGCGAGAAAGATTTGTCTCTTGCACTTTTAATTCTCAAAACCGAGCGCAGTGTTGTTGTTGTTAGTTGCTCAGTCATGTCTGACTCTTTGCGACCTCGTGGATTGTAGCTCACCAGGCTCCTCTGTCCATGGGATTCTCTAGGCATGAATACTGCAGTGAGTAGCCATGCCCTCCTCCAGGGGCTCTTCCTGACCCAGGGATCAAACCCAGGTCTCCCCATTGCAGGCATATTCTTTACTGTCCAAGCCACCAGGGAAGCCCCTGGTGTAGGAACTCAATAAAGCAAAGAGGAGGGAAGAGAGAAACAGGGACAGGGGGGAAGCTGCTGGCCTCCCTCATGAACTCGCTATGGTGAGCCCTCAGGGAGAAAACAGGTAAGATGTTTTGTGGATCAAACATTGCTAGGTAAGTTTTGTGGGACAAAAGTTAGCCTCTAAACACCACACTTGGAAGTTTAGTTAAAAGTCTGGCAGTCTCGTTTTCAAAAGGCAAGGGTACTTGGTGAAGGTGCAAAACAGTAGCAGCTGCTATCGCCACAGTTCTGTTTTCAGCTCCACCACGTCGCCGTTGGCCAAAAGCACACACCTCTGAGTCATCTCTGAGTTCAAAGCATTCAGCAAACAATGTCAAGGCAGAGCCACTGGAAACAGGCACCTGATTTCCATGATAAATACGGCAATGCTGTATTAGCTAAGGAGTCTCTGCATTGCCAGAGGGGCATATCAGTTCAGTGTCTCGATCGTGTCTGACTCTTTGTGACCCCATGGACTACAGCATGCCAGGCCTCCCTGTCCATCACCAACTCCCAGACCTTACCCAAACTCATGTCCATTGAGTCCGTTATGCCCTCCAACCATCTCATCCTCTGTCATTCCCTTCTCCTCCCGCCTTCAATCTTTCCCAGCATCAGGGTCTTTTCAAATGAGTCAGTTCTTCACATCAGGTGGCCAAAGTATTGGAGTTTCAACTTCAGCATCAGTCCTTCCAATGAACACTCAGGACTGATTTCCTTTAGGATGGACTGGTTGGATCTCCTTGCAGTCCAAGGGACTCTCAAGAGTCTTCTCCAACACCACAGTTCAAAAGCATCAATTCTTCTATGCTCAGCTTCCTTTATAGTCCAACTCTCACATCCATACATGACTACTGGAAAAATCAAAGCTTTGATTAGACAGACCTTTGTTGGCAAAGTAATGTCTCTGCTTTTTAGTATGCTATCTATGTCGGTCATTACTTTTCTTCCAAAGAGCACACAAATTGGAACAGAATGAAACCTTGGCGGAGTCACCCCAAAGGAATGGAGATATCAGAAGTCATCCCAGCTGGTTTAAAATTGAACTGTTTCAAAACCAACTCATAACTGATGCCAAAAGAATAGTGTACCCATTAAAATATGGCATGAGTAAAGATTTACAAAATAAAAGTTTAACAGTATCTCCTGGAAGGATCCACCCAGGAGTTTCCTGTATGGAACAAGACCCAGTTTATATAGCTGATGTGCTTGGTCACAAACCCCCTCCTTTGGAACATGAAGGGTTGGTTCCCCTGGGGCCAACTCTACCGAGACTCTACCGAGAAGTAAACACCAGCACATGTTCACAGGCCCCTGTTTACACTCTGTCAGGAATAAATGTAGCTGGTGGCAGAGGAAGGCCATCTGGGATGGCATCATGATTGGATGGGAGGGACAAGGAGGTATGGGGCTGGCAGTGGGATGTGATACCAAGCCAGGGAGACCAATGCCTAGCTATACTCAGGGCTAAAGAGCATCTTTAAAGAGAAACACATTCTTAACCATTTGTTGGGTTTTCAGCAATACACTTGGGTGGACAAGAAAACAGGTTCTACAGCCAGACTCTACCTAAGTTCCAACCACGACTTTGTTTTTCTAGCTTCAAATCTGGCTGAGTCATGAAACTTCTCAATGGATAGGGGTAGATGATACAATCTACCTTGTCAGCTTGTTGAGAAGGCCCTGGGCTGGTCACAGCCACAGATCAAGTGCTTGGTAATCATCTGCTCTGTTGAAGGCTTCCTACTGGTGTGCCCAGGTCAAACGCTTGAATCAAAGTCAAATAACTGTGGCAAAAAAGTGATAGGCATGTTCGCAAACAATATATCCTTCGGCCACAGGTATCTCAGTCTTCACCAACAAGAACTATAAGGAAGAAGTGTTTTCTGTATGACAGACATGAAAACTGAGGTCATAACTGGTGTTCAAAGTGTCACAGCTGATAAAGATGCCAGTCTAGAGTCCACGGAGACCTGCTTCTTGGAAAACAGCACAAACAAGGGCTGTGTTTGTAAACATAGATCTTACCACAGCCCGAAGGATCTGTGCAGACAACATGGTAGTGTTTTTTTGTTTTTGCCACACCATGTGGCATGTGGGATCTCAGTTCCCTGACCAGGTATCAAACCCAAGTCCCCTGCATTGGAAGCATGAGGTCTTAATCACTAGACCACCAGAGAAATCCCAACGTGGTTGTTTTTGAAGGAGATATTAGTCTGATTCCAACAGCAGCAGGAAATACAGTCGGTTCTCTGTATCCACAGATGCTGTACTACACCATCTTATATAAGGAGCTCGAGCATCTAAAGATTTTGGGATCCTCACAGATTTCTGAAACCAATCCCCCTGGTTACCGAGGGACAACTACAGTCAGCAGCTGTAGATAGGACATTCTCCTAAAACTACAGAGGCAGATCACCAGCTACAAGTGGGGACCTCTAGGCAAAGGCATTTAAAAATGCTGCTCCTAATCTTTAATGAAAGATACAAGCTGAAAATTCAAAGATCCTGTTTAAAAATGTCCTTTAGGTTTTGCCCAGCTGAGCAAGGAAAACATCTAACCCAAAACCTGGGAATATCTGGGGATCTCAGATTTTGGCTGCAAACCAGGAAAAAAGGGATAAGGTCTTTGAGAAAGGTCTGATGAGTCTCTCAACTCCTGACCCACCAGGAGCTATGCCTAGCAAGGGTCCTCTCCTCCATCCTAGATGGACATCAGCAGAGACGACCTCTGGAAGTTTGAGGAAGGGGAAGCACCATGTGGCCGAGATTCATCCCTAAACACCATCTATATGCCTCAACGATCTCTCTGGAGAAGCTCTCTGTCTATGGTGCTAAAGGGAGAAGATATTTTTTCCATGTCTTATAGACCTGCTTCCTTGCTGATACAGGGAATCCCACCTCCTGGCCCTCAACTCTGCTGGACAGGCACTAATGATTTTATGCTTTCATTTTACTTCTTTGAATAGGAAGAAGATGATCACCAATAATGTATATGAACGCATTTTGTAACAAACAAAAATAAAGCATTATACAAAAGTGTATAAGAGAACTTCCCTGGTGGTCCAGTGGTTTAGAATTCACCTTGTAATGTAGGGGATGTGGGTTCGATCCCTGGTTGGGGAACTAAGATCTCACATGCCACGGAGCAACTAAGCCTGCACACAACAACTAGAGCATCCATAGGCCACAACGAAAGACCCACGTGAGGCAACAAAGATCCTGCATACTGCAACTCAGACCTAGTCAATTGAAATAAAAAAAGAATAAATAAATAAAATAAAATGCTCTAAAAATGTATAAGGAATGATTATAAAGATAAAGGTTATGAAGCAAAGGAAAAAACCCTAAATTTTAATAACAGAAGAGTAGGTAATGAACTATGGCTTATCTACATGATAGAGGGCTATGCTAAGTCACTTCAGTCGTGTCCGACTCTGTGCAACCCCATAGATGGCAGCCCACCAGGCTCCCCCGTGCCTGGGATTCTCCAGTCAAGAAGAGGGCTAGACGGCCATTAAAAGTCATTTTATGATGAACTTTTTAAGATGAAAGAAACTGTTCATGGGCTAACGCTATCTGAAAATCATACACTGCACATCTACAGTTAAGTTAGATGAATAGATGGAGATATGGATGGATGGATGGAAATGGAATCAATGAGAAGGAAAGGGAATGGGAGAAAATGATAACAACATATAAATATATAAATAGGATTTATCTCAGAATGGGTGTACCAGAGCTGAGCTTTATTTTCTCTTTTATTTTTATTTCTTTCATTCTACCTTGCTTTTTGTTCTGAAAGCAATTCAAGGTTGTTTACAGCATACATACAAGATAAGATTAAGTTTGAGGAAATGCAAGCAGGTGAGGAATAAATATAAGGAAGATAAGTTACAGCCAGCAGGGTGGCTGGTATGTGGGATGAATTCTGTGAAGCTCTACACAGTAGATAGAGATGGACCACACGTTCACCCTTGAGTTTTCCAGCCACCAACACGAGAGGGAGACACGAGAGGTGATATGACTTCTACTTCATTTGGAGGACAATGAAGCATTCCCAAGAAAATAAAGCAAAATGATTCAATTTAAGAAAACAGGAGAGAAAGTTCTCCTATGTTCTCTGCTCAGCAGGACACTGTGAACACTGGTAAATGGTGGGGCGAAGTTTGTCATCCTCTGTGACCCAGTGAGTCACCTCCAGGGGATCCAAGAAGCCTTTATGTTATCTGAGGGCACAGTGCCAAAGTAAACATAACAGCTGCTTTGGATGGAGGGTCACTATTACTATCATTCCAGGCTTGGTGCTGACTGCTACAAACTGTCTCGTGAATCCTCACATAGGATCGTCCTCATTCCTCACAGACCTAGAAACACTTTAGAGAATAACTCAGACTCAACAAGCAGGCAAAGGGCAGGGTCATAATTCTGATTCTCCACCCACAACACAGTTCACCATGACGCTGTCTGCTGCGCTGTGCATAGTCGCTCAGTCGTGTCTAACTCTTTGCGACCCGTGGACTGCAGCCCGCCAGGCTCCTCTGTCCATGGGATTCTCCAGGCAAGAATACTGGAGTGGGTTGCCATACCCTCTTCCATGGGATCTTCCTAACCCAGGGATCAAACCCAGGTCTCCAGCACTGCAGGCAGATTCTTTACCATCTGAGCCACCAGGGAAGCCCATCATCACATTCTATTGCTCTTCAATCCAGAACAAAAAGCAAGGCTCCATACACGGCAGTGGCGTAATACCAACATAAGGCTCAGTGGAAAGTCCCTAGAAGGGATCACTCTTCTCCTTTTAGTATCTCCAAGTTTTAGCCAATGATTAGGCTTACTCTTTTAATTGTCCAACCTCTTGGATTCCCTGCACCATGTCTCAAGCCCTCCTGACTTAACACTGCTCCTAACGGACTTGCAGAGTTCTTGAGGCATCTCTTTCTCTCTACCTGACAAGAGACCTCCCTTGGAATGCAGAAAATCACCTTGGTTTCTAAATAAGCTCCTCCTTATCCTGCATCTTCTACAATTCAAATATAAAGCGCATCAATAAACTCTTTCAAGGAGGTACATCTTCAAAATGAAATTAAATCAACTGTGAATACATCAGAGAAGGCAATGGCTCCCCACTCCAGTACTCTTGCCTGGAGAATCGGCCTGGTAGGCTGCAGTCCATGGGGTCGCTAGGAGTTGGACACTACTGAGCGACTTCACTTTCACTTTTCACTTTCATGCATTGGAGAAGGAAATGGCAACCCACTCCAGTGTTCTTGCCTGGAGAATCCCAGGGACGGGGGAGCCTGGTGGGCTGCCCTCTGTGGGGTCGCACAGAGTTGGACACGACTGAAGCGACTTAGCAGCAGCAGCAGTGAATACATCACTCAGCCCTCCTAAACAGTCCTTCTCTGCCTCATTTATCTCCTTGACCTCTCACCTCATCCTTTTGAGCACATGTTCTATTAGACCCAAAAGGTGGAAGAGCGAGGGAGTCCCAGGAATTTAAAATGATATTAAACTGACCAAAACAACATTAATAGAACTGGTAATGTTGATTGGAAATAAGTGCCCTCATATATTCACATTTGGAGTACAAACAAGAATAGCCTTCATTCTTGAGGGCAGTTTTATAAAGCATGCCAACAGTGTTGACAGTATACAGAGCCTTTGACCCAGAAATTCCACTTGAGTAGATTGTCCTAAGGAGACAAGGATAAATGAAGGCAAATTTTAGCTGGTAGGAAGTTTTCTAGCACTGTTCTAAGAAGGCAAGCCTGGAAACCAAGTATCTAAAAATAAAAGTTTGTTTAAATAAATTGGGGTCTATCTTTAGAAAGTAATAGCACTGTACCCACATCAAAGCAACATGCGCACATCGCTATATTTAAAATAATCAACAAGGACCTACTGTATAGAACGCGGAACTCTGCCCAATGTGCTGAGGCAGCCTGGATGGGAGGGGAGTTGGGGGAGAATGGATACCTGTCTGTGTGTGACTGAGCTGCTCTGCTGTGCACCTGAGACTGTCACAACATTGTCAACAGGCTAGACTCCAATATAAAATAAAACGCTTTACAAAGCAATGTTGCAAAGCAAACTATATTTATTGACTTCAAAATTATTTTTGTTTTTTATGTATTTAAATTGAGAAAATTGGGTAACAAAACCATTTGTGTAGCATGATTCTCATTTCTCAAATAAACATTGAATATGTATGTGGAAGGGAAAAAAATCTAGAAAAATATAAAGATATACTCTAAAGTGTTGATAGTAGTTATTTCTAGAGTTGTTATTACCAGTAGATTTTAATTTCTTCTTTTTGCATAAATGTTTTTTAAACTAACCTGTAGTAAAGATGAATTACTCTGTAAAAAAAAAAGAGAGAGAAATTTAAAAACCAAATAGGAAAAACACACCAAGGCCTCAGTGTTGCATTTCTGTATACATTGAAGAAAAGAGCCAAGATACAGAGTAAAAAGCTGATAAAGCCAGGTCAGAACATTTTTCTGTGTTTGTGGCATTGCCATATCTGTGTACATATATGTGTGTGTGTTCAATCACTCAGACGTGTTCGACTCTTTGTGACCCCATGGACTGTAGCCCGCTAGGCTCCTTTGTCCATGGAATTTTCCAGGCAAGAATACTGCAGTGGGTTGCCATTTCCTCCTCCAGCACATCTTCCTGACCCCAGAGTCAAACCTACATCTCCTGTGCCTCCTGCATTGCAGGCAGATTCTTTACTGCTGAGCCACCAGGGAAACCCCTGGTATTGCCATGGGCAGAGCTAAAGATGTTAAAACCCTTCACATCATGTGGGGGTGGATGGAAGATATCCATGTAAGTATGGTATGATACTCTCTCTTAAGGGATGCCAACCCAGGGATGTCAATAAAGTAACCCAAAGCTTTCTCTAACACTTTCACATTCAAACCAATTTTTTGTAATATTTTTAAGAAATTTCCTTTCAGACAAACGTTCCCCATCCTTGATTTCACAAGCCCACACCTACCTCCATGGATCCAGCAGGGGTTTATTATAGCTTTCATGGAAGCAGAAAGCACTTAGTAATCAAAGATAATTCTGCTCCCACGTGAATAAACGCAGTTCAGACTTGTCTGTCTCTAAAAGGCCTCAAAGGAATAGAAGGCATAAATGCGTATGATTTTAGTTCTAAACTGTTTTTAAAATATGTTCCAGCACACTTAATAGCAGAGTGAGCCAGTGTACATCAGCACTTCTTTTTCTTGAAAGTTGCTACCACGTGTGACTGAACAGAAAGATGGATCATGGCCTTTCATCTAAAATAAGGATCCCAGAAAGTCAATGTTTTCCTTTGCCCCTTTCCTTTTCCCTAATTTGGGAAAATTTTCATCCTCTAAAGAAAACGTATTCAGTTTCTAGCAGAAAACACAAATATGACCATGTTCTACTGCAGCGAATTCCAAATAGCGCCTGCCTGTAGTGGTGCCCTTGCTCTATTTTTGCACTACCAAGCAAAATCTGGGCTTCCAGGTAAAATGTCAAGGAGTTTCAAGGCTTAAAAAAGTTCAGGTCAATTCAGTTCAGTCGCTCAGTCATGTCCAACTCTTTGCAATCCCATGAATTGTAGCACACCTCCCTGTCCATCACCAGCTTCAGAGTCTACCCAAACTCATGTCCATCGAGTCAGTGATGCCATCCAGCCATCTCATCCTCTGTCATCCCCTTCTCCTCCTGCCCCCAATCCCTCCCAGCATCTGAGTCTTTTCTAATGAGTCAACTCTTTGCATCAGGTGGCCAAAGTATTGGAGTTTCAGCTTTAGCATCAGTTCTTCCAAAGAACACCCAGGACTGATCTCCTTTAGAATGGACTGGTTGGATCTCCTTGCAGTCCAGGGGACTCTCAAGAGTCTTCTCCAACACCACAGTTCAAAAGCATCAATTCTTCGGCAATCAGCTTTCTTCACAGTCCAACTTTCACATCCATACATGACCACTGGAAAAACCATAGCCTTGACTAGATGGACCTTTGTTGGCAAAGTAATGTCTCTTCTTTTTAATATGCTATCTAGGTTGGTCATAACTTTACTTCCAAGGAGTGTCTTTTTATTTCATGGCTGCAATCACCACCTGCAGTGATTTTGGAGCCCAAAAAAATAAAGTCTGACACTGTTCCCACTGTTTCCCCATCTATTTCCCATGAAGTGATGGGACCAGATGCCATCATCTTTATTTTCTGAACGTTGAGCTTTAAGCCAACTTTTTCACTCTCCTCTTTCACTTTTATCAAGAGGCTTTTTAGTTCTTCTTTACTTTCTGCCATAAGGGGGGTGTCATGTGCATATCTGAGGTTATTGATATTTCTCCCAGCAATCTTAATTCCAGCTTGTGCTTCCTCCAGCCCAGCATTTCTCATGATGTACTCTGCATATAAGTTAAATAAGCAGGGTGACAATATACAGCCTTGATGTACTCCTTTTCCTATTTGGAACCAGTCTGTTGTTCCATGTCCAGTTCTAACTGTTGTTTCCTGACCTGCATATAGGTTTCTCAAGAGGCAGGTCAAGTGGTCTGGTATTCCCATCTCTTTCAGAATTTTCCACAGTTTATTGTGATCCACACAGTCAAAGGCTTTGGCATAGTCAATAAAGCAGAAATAGATGTTTTTTTCTGGAACTCTCTTGCTTTTCCAATGATCCAGCAGATGTTGGTGATTTAATCTCTGGTTCCTCTGCCTTTTCTAAAACCAGCTTAAACATCTAGAAGTTCATGGTTCACATATTATTGAAGCCTGGCTTGGAGAATTTTGAGCATTACTTTACTAGCATGTGAGAGTGCAATTGTGTGGTAGTTTGAGCATTCTTTGGCATTGCCTTTTTTGGGATTGGAATGAAAACTGACCTTTTCCAGTTCTGTGGCCACTGATGAGTTTTCCAAATTGGCTGGCATATTGAGTGCAGCACTTTCACTGCATCATCTGCAGGATTTGAAATAGCTCAACTGGAATTGCATCACCTCCACTAGCGTTGTTCATAGTGATGCTTTCTAAGGCCCACTTGACTTCACATTCCAGGATGTCTGGCTCTAGGTGAGTGATCACACCATTGTGATTATCTTGGTTGTGAAGATCTTTTTTGTACAGTTCTTCTGTGTATTCTTGCCACCTCTTCTTAATATCTTCTGCTTCTGTTAGGTCCATACCATTTCTGTCCTTTATCAAGCCCATCTTTGCATGAAATGTTCCCTTGCTATCTCTAATTTTCTTGAAGAGATCTCTAGTCTTTCCCATTCTGTTGTTTTCCTCTCTTTCTTTGCATTGATTGCTGAGGAAGGCTTTCTTATCTCTCCTTGCTATTCTTTAAAAAAGTTGGAAGACCACTATCCCAAGGGCAGTAAAAATACAGTCCCCTCATAATGCAGTCTTAGCTTTCCTCTCTCCATATTTTTGCAACTTATTTGAATGGTTTGTGTGTTCAATGTACACATTGCACTTTAATATCTCAGAGGCTTCCTCCATGCTACCCTCTCTGCTGGATCCACCTTCCTACTCTTGACTATAGAGGAACTGCTGACATTCTTGCTCAGACATCCCACACTCTGTGAAGTATTCAATGAACAAGGTCTTTTACACCTTTCCCAGCAAAGTCAACCCTTCCTTTGGCAAGGCTACATCCTATATCTTAGAGGGAATCCCACTATTATATGGGCCAAACTCAGCTAGAATCATGTGTTCCATATACATCTTCTCTACTAGAAAGTAAGATTTTTGAGAGCAATACCTAAGCCATATCTCTTTTTCACTCCATAATCATCATAGTGCTCTTCTCAATAACTAAGAGCTCATAATACTTGGTTGACCTAAACCAAAAGGCTATGCTCGGTTATCAGAAGGAGTGAAGGAAAAGGGAAAAGGGAGGCAGGGGAAATAATAGAAGAAAGAGAAAGTGGAAGATGCAGGAGAAGATGAAGAGCAAGAGAGGAGTGGACTGAAACATTCAAGAGTGTGATGGTATTAGGATCTTGGAATCTGGCTTGTTGTGTGGCCAAAGTTTTTGTATCATATTATCCTTGTTGTTTTATCAGAGTTAAAAGTAAATGAGCAAATAGAGGAGAAATGCTAAACCTTATATGTTTCCAGCAGAAAGTATACTATCGGGGAATCAAGCAAGATACTCTTAAAAGTGTGTTTGAACAACCTATGCTTGAGAAATGGTTATTAGATGTCTAAATAACTTTCATATTTTCTTCATCCACTTTGACTTTAAAATACTCCATAACAACATTTCTCTAAGTATATTCCATGGGCTAGGTAGTGGGGGAGAAAAAGATCAAATAACTTCTGATTCAAAGACACTTAAGAAGCATTAAGTTAAATTTAAAAAAAAAAATGCTTTTCTGCAATCTACTCAGGTCTCTTTAAAATACTGGTATCCATTTTGAATCTCTAAGAGTATTCAGAATTTCTCAAACTCAGTTGACCACAGAATCCCTTTTTGATAGTGCTTCCCTTGGGCCCTGTGTTTCTTAAAAAATGAAGTCCTTCATAATAAGTACGGTAGAGACCATTCCTCATCATTTATAAAGGGCACGGATACTAAAGAAATAAAATGGTATTCTCAGGAGCACACGGTGGGTATGAGAGTTTCAAGCCAAGTACCTGAGGCACTGGGTCACTGTGATTCCAGATCACTTTGAATATAATGCAAGTTAGACCGTGGGAATGTTTATTTTGGCCCGAATCAAGTTTCATACTTCAGGAAGTCGTTGGAAGTTATTGAGACAGGCATTGCAACCTTAGTGGAACAAGGAAGGTTAAGGGTTTAAGGAAGAGGATCTCAGCAAGGATGCCTGACTCAGTAGCTGAACCCCAGTCCCTCAGTCTCCCCTCCACCCTCCTCAAACCTCCTGCTAAACTCCGTGAACCGGCTTCCCCGGTGACGCTAGTGGTAAAGAAGCCACCTGCCAGTGAAGGAGATGCAAAAGACACAGGTTCAGTCCTTGGGTCAGAAAGGTCCCCTGGAGAAGGAAATAGCAACCCACTCCAGTATTCTTGCCTGGACAACCCCACAGACAGAGGAACCCGGTGGGCTACAGTTCATGGGGTTGTAAAGAGTCAGACACAATTGAGAACACACACACCGCACGAAATCCCCTTAAGCAGACTGTCAAAGAGATTCATGGAACAAAGAATCACTGGAAAGGACTGTGACAAATAAAGGGCATTTTAGCTTGGTGAGGAGCACTCCAGTTCAGAAGGACAATGCTTCCCATGACCTTTTCCTCTGGGGGTAAAAAGAAGAACTCAGAGTCAGTTCTTTAGACTCTGAAATTGAAAATGACCAGAATAACTGTACATGTTTGATAACCACATGATTACAGAAAAAAGCCTTGGGGATCCTGGCTTATAATTTCAGAGACATCTGAAGAAGGAAAGCAGGGAAATTTATAGATGGGCATTCTTGACATGAGCTCTAGAAAGTCTGGGAGTCTAGTCTGGGAAAAGTAGAATCACATAAAGCTGCTAGAGGACAGAAGAAGTCCCCATAGGAGTCTTTTTAAGAACACTAATGCCAGAAAAAACTTGAGCACTCATCTGCTGGTGTTTCTCCCAAGAAAAAGGACACAGGAGCTTTTGGGTTGAAATAATTCTTCAAACAGGTGGAAAAGTTTAACATGTCTAAGCCTCAAGCTTTCCAACTGCCTTCCACATCCCCCAGTCATTGTGACAGCCAGAAACTCCTTTGTAATTTCCCAAAACTCCCAGGAAAGACAAATTGTCTCCTCTCTGTTTGCTCTTGAGAACCAATGAAACTACAACATCCTCCCCCCCAAATCCCACCCCATTTTTACAGCCCAGATTAAGTCAAGCCCAGAAGAGACGTGATTCTGGACCATCTTTGAGTTGGCTGATGGTAAATCTTGGCTAGAATCCAAGCCTCCTAAATTTTAATCCATTGCATATTGTCTCGGGCTCCTTGAGAAAGGCAGCACAGGATTATAATACATCATGAAGTTGCTGTATTGATTATCTAGACCACGCTGTGCTGCATTCCAACCATTGAAAAGAAATACCCAACAATTTCTTTGATTGATGAACATCTGTGGCTCTGTTGGTCACAAACAACAGAGATTAGAATTTTACTTCTGATGTTCAAAAGCCACTTAAACTTTTTCCATGAAAAGATAAAGCACAATATTATGTTCAAAATAAATTACAGTTTTGAAGCATTAAAATAAGTATTGTTCAATGTGTTTCATCTAACCAGTTAATCACTGCATCAACTTAACCTTGAAATTTAAGTCAACTTTGGCTTAGCTTCGGATGAATGGAGATTTGTTCAGTTTTGACTCCTCATTAAAATAGCTCCAGAAAGTTTCAGAAGGGGATCCTGCCATGCAGAGTTGAATAAAAGATAATAATGAAGACTTTCTGTATTAGGAGTGCACTACTATAGTTTTACTAAGTTAGAGAAGTTTTAGATACTGGATAAACCTGGGGCTGGGAAGAAGGATCACACTTACTGATATGGGATTTTAAAAAGTAAGTTCGGTTATGCTAACTGATTTATTAAGAAAAAAAAAAGTATCTCTCTCCCAAAAAAAAAAAAAACTCATTTCATAAAAGTAGTCAAAGAAAAAACACTTTACATACCATGCAATCCAAACCCTTCATTTCAGGCACACTGAGACCCAGATTGAGAAGGTGAAATTTTCCTTCCTCACAAAAAGATGCTAGCCATCTAGAGCAAAGTTGAGCAGTATTACAGTTAAGCAATGAGTCTTACAGAAATCAGAGAATTAAGAAAAGTTTTTTTTTTCTAGAAAGTATTTAGTGGCTTCATTTTTCATCTTTTGTTTCTTGTGTATATTTTAAAAACACTGGTGAAATAGTGTTTCATTCTGGTGAAATTCAGTGTTCAGTTATTTTTTTCTCTTAATAAAAATGGAGCAGGGAAAATTTTAAATGTGAAAATTAGTAACAGCTCTACCACTGGGTCCAATAAATTGTTCAATGCTATATTTTTAAAAGGTATATGTCAATTGTCGATTTAGAAATACCCAGTTAGATGCATAGTAACTGTGTGTGAAATCTTGACCCCCTCCAGTGTTATTTATTTGTTGGTTGGCTGGTTGGTCCTGCCTAATACAGCCTAATAAAGTTTTGAGGCAAAAATGTTAGAACTCTGCCTCCAGTAAATTTGAAAACACATTTTGAGAACTTTTGTTTCTGAGCAAAGCAGAAATCTTCAAGACACCACAATGATTCCACACACACACACACACACACACACAAAATCAGAAAAGCAAAATAAATTGAAACAAGAAAATACATATTTCAAAGAATTAGATAATCCAAGAGGGATAAGATTAAGACCAAAAATCTCTGGAGAAGGAAACCCCTTGGAGAGGAACACTGGGGACTTCTTGCCTTTTGAAGACGTGTTTGCTGTTTGTGGGCGAAGGCTGACAGTTGAGAACCCAGGCTAGGGCAGCCAGAGGGCCTCTACTGCAAGACAGAATCCAGCAGAGCTGATGTCCGTGCAAACACCTGCAGTGACAAAATTGGGCATGGCCTGAAAGAGTCCATTTTTCCACCATCAAAAGATGCACTAAATCCCAGGGTACATGGAGCAGGAGACTAAAGGGTTAAGTCAAATCTTCTAAAGAGCAGAGTGAGATTTGCCACAAGTTCCCAGGGTCAAGGAAACACAACCCACTGGGGGAAGAGCCATGAGAACCATGAGAGGTGAAAGCTCTAAAAAGATGTTATTTTAGTTGCCATGTTGTGTCTGACTCTTTTGAGATGCCATGGAGTGCAGCCCACCAGGCTTCTCTGTCCATGGTATTTCCCAGGCAAGAATACTGGAATGGGTTGCCATTTCCTTCTCCAGGGGATCTTCCTAACCCAGGGATGGAGCCTAGGTCTCCTGCATTGGCAGGTGAGCTCTTTACCACTGAGCCACCAGGGAAGCCCTTAGAGAAAGTGACCAGTCACTTTCCAGGGGGCCTGGCTGTCTGGGAAGGATGAGGTGGAGAATCCAGGCCTGGCCCCTGGCCCCTGTCAAGTGGCTACTGCTAGGATATGAAGAAATCATCAGAACTGAACCTTTCTGCCCCTTGAACAGCAGCTCCCCACTTCCTCCCCCCAACCCCAGCCCCTGGTAACCACGATTCTACTCTGTGTCTACAAGTTTGACTATTTTAGGTTCATTATATCAGTTGAATCAAGCAGCTCTGTGATTCCGTGACTGGCTTATATTTCACTCAGCAGAATGTCCTCCAATCCTATCTGCTGCTGCTGCTGCTAAGTTGCTTCAGTCGTGTCTGACTGTGTGACCCCATAGACGGCAGCCCACCAGGCTCCCCTGTCCCTGGGATTCTCCAAACAAGAACACTGGAGTGAGTTGCCATTTCCTTCTCTAATACATGAAAGTGAAAAGTGAAACAGAAGTCATTCAGTCATGTCCGACTTTTAGCGACCCCATGAACTGCAGCCTACCAGGCTCCTCTGTCCATGGGATTTTCCAGGCAAGAGTACTGGAGTGGGGTGCCATTGCCTTCTCCTTCCAATTCCATCTACATTGTAAATGGCAGAATTTCCTTCTTTGTTAAGGCTAGACAGCATTATACTGTATGTGTACATCACATTTTCTTTATCCATTCTTCCATCCACAGACATGTTCTAGAGATCTGCTGTATGCCATCACACTTAGAGTTAACAATACTATGTTATGCAATTAAATTTTTTGTTGCAAGATTAAGTTGCATGTTTAGTGTTAGACAGGGAGGAATGAGGGAAAGAGGGAGGGAGAAAGAAAGGAAAGGATGGAGGAATGGAGATAGGGAGGAAGGAAGAAAAAGAAAAAGGGAAGAGAGGGAGAGAGGGAAGTGGGGGAAGGAGGGAGGGAAGAAAAGAAAACAAGAAAGAAAGAAACCAGCAGAGTTTTTCATAGTTTCTTGAGGAATGAATGACCACAGAAGAAACTTCAAGAACCTAAAAACTGAAACCAGTCTGTCTAAAGCCATGGCTTCCAAAGGGGTAAACCAAGATCCTCTCACCATGACCCATGCTTTTCCAATCCTTCTAGGCTCTTTGTTTTGTGGGTTATCTTAGCCTGTCTGCTCCTTCTCCCCAGGATGTCATATCACTTGCAACTCAAGGAACAAATAATAATCAGCCATTTTCTCATCACACAAAATCTTTTTGAGAATCATCTTTCTGGGTTAATAACTGTTGCCCTTATGTTACATACACATGGACAAGATGATATATTTTACAAATGATCTGTAGCATGAGTATCACCAAAGGTCAGAGCTGCACTGTAGCAGACCCAGGCCATGGATCTGGAGGAAAAGAAAAAAAAAAATCAAGGTGTGTGTATTGGAGGAGGGTAGCAGAAGGAGAAAAGATGAGTCTCGAGCCAGTGCTCTGAAGGCCTGTGTTGACCTCATTGCATGCCTCACTGATTTGGTACAAAGCTTATACTGTCTCATAATTAGTTCATTTCTTATAAGTCTACATCTTATTCCTCAAACTCCAAGTAAATTGTAAACTTCTCCAAGGCAAGGTTTTAAATATCCCTTAGCAACTAGGCCTGCTGTGAAGGCAAGACAAGGTCACAAAAAGAGAAAGGAATAAAAAAGCCGGTAATTGAAGGCAGGAAGGAGAGAGAAGGAGCAGAATGATACAGAAGGTATACCAACGCATTCTTTAATCAAGGACGTCTCTCAAAGCCCCTTTAAGATCTGGTGTCTACCTTGCAGACAGCTTTCCAGCACCCACCCTTTACTTCTCCCCTAACACCCTGCTTCAGAATAAGCTGAAAGGCCCTTAATGAAGTTCCACGAGGTTCGAGTTCTGGGCGACCTGCCATGCTTTTGTTTAGCGGTGCAAAACCGGCCCCCGTCTTTGTGGAAAAGCTGTAAGACTCCTGGGAAGCTTGTTCCACCTCACTAAGAAAAGAAATAGAAAGTACTGATTTGGTATAAAATAAAAGGCTCTTACTTATTCATATGCATTTGTTGGTTTTCTTTCTCCTCCTGTATTTGTTATGTTGTTCCCTAAACTAATTGCCTAATTACAGAGAGTGAAAGCATTTAAAGGATTAAAGTGTGATCCCTCACATGTAATGTGGAGGTAGAAATGCTTATTAATGGCTCCACTGAAAAATGCTCCGACCCCTGTCCCAGCCGCTGAATCATTCATTAATCTGCTTCCTCTACCTGTGTATTTAACCAGCGTTAATCTCTCCAAGGTACCCATAAATACTGCTGGTCACTTATACTAAGTCCTGTAATTAATCACGTGAGTGGTCAGTGTTGACTCTCTTCTTTCCCTCAAGCCATTTGTGCAATTTCCTGAGGAAAGAACCTAACTAAAAAATATTTTTAGGAATGGCTGAAGGCACCTTGGAACCAATTATTCTTTCAAAATGGGTGTGATCAACATTTCAGACTTGAGAGGTCAAAATGGGGCTGTTTTCATTTCGACACATAGATGTGGCTGACATTTGTATTCTGCTCTGGACAGAGGAAGACATTAAGAAGTGGAGTAAGTGCCCTACATACAAATTTCCTTCTGAGAGCACATTTATAAGTCCAATTTGTTTTTAAGCCCAAAAAATTTAGCCTAGGTATCCAACTAACACAATCAGCTGTATAGTACTGTACTGTAATATGTTTATAATATTTTTCACACTTTTCCCTGAGCTTGAAATAAAGATACTGTACTACTAGACTTTATACAGTTGTTGCTATTTTAGTCATTACGTCATGTCTGACTCTCCTGTGACCCTGTGGATTGTAGCCCAACAGGCTCCTCAATCTATGGGGTTTCCTAAGCAAGAGTACTAGAGTGAGTTGCCATTTCCTTTTACAGGGGATCTTCCCAACCAAGGGATCAAACCCATATCTCCTTCTTGGCAGGTGGATTCTTTACCACTGAGCCACCAGGGAAGCCCACTCTAGACAGTACTATATAGTGAAGTACACAAAAGCATGACGACTTGTAATCAATACATGCATATGACAATGTAGAGATGTGAACTAGTTCATGTGATTGGACATGCGAATGCATGTTCACATCTTTGAAAACTTCCAACTTGAAGGTTCATATGTAGGGGACTTAATGTAAATACAAGAAAGAACCAATTGCTCCAAAACACCACTTCCACAAATCAGAGAGCCATGGAATTCAGCACATCCTTCCTTCAGCACCAGTCCCCATGGTAGATGCATTCACCAAGGGAAACCAGGTTATACTGCAGGAACAAACAACTCTGATCATCTCATAGAGGTTTCCATCTCATTCACACCAATTCCAAGGCAGGTCTGAGGGGCAGCCTTGCGGCTGTTCAGCAGGGCAGCCTAATGCAATCGTGTGACCCCACTCTCTCAACATGAAGCCTCCTGCTTGACAGGGAAAGAGCTGCAGGCCAAAGAACTGCAAGTAGGCCTGTCACTGTCTCAGCCTGGGGTGACAGATGTCACTTCCAAGACTAATCACGCTGTCCTAGCCAAGTGAGAGGAGACTAAAGTCCACAACTGTTACGTGTTCGTAGCGAAGGGGGAGCAGGTAATGGTGATACTATTATGTCCATCAAACAAGTCCACCAGTCTTTACATCAACTACTTATTGGTTAAAGGCAATAATACCTTTCTCTGATAGAGTATATACAGTCATATGCCTTACCTTTTTTGTTTCAGTTCTATCATTTTATATTTATCATATTCTAGTATCTTTTCTTCTATCATAGGACTCAGAAACCAAACTCTGAATGAGCAGGAATTTATCTGGGAAGTGCCTCAACTCTATCACACACATATTTCTATCATGTCAGTTCTTATGGCTTCTGGGTGCTGTAATTCAGAGATTGTAAGGATTTTCTAAGACGATGTATGTGTCATTTTCCTTAAGGTGTCTGTATTTTTTTTTTTTTTAGCAGATTCTCAGTTTTCCCTCCACTGGTCAATTGACTCCTCAATGGTTGAGACAGTCATAACAGCCTTTTGATCTTCCAAAATATTTATGGAATGTGTGTCATGACCAAGTGGACAAAGGAGATGATTGAGGAGGGAATTTTGGAAGAGACGTTGGGAGACAGCAAGGGTTCTGCTGGAGAACATTGGAAGATGGGTTTCAGCAGTGGGAGGGATGGGATCTGGCCAACAGGTCCAGCAGGAGGGCAGTAAGGATGTGGAGAGGGGCAGGGAGGGAGCCCAGAAGCAGTACCGAGGTACAGAAAAAGAGCGAGATGATCTGGAAGACAACCATTGGTGTGCTTTGCATTTTGCAGTTTCCTGGATGCCTGGCAGTGCATCCAGACACATTAGCTGAAAATGCTGGATTAGCCTACACACCAAAGTTTTTTAAATGAGTCCCGTGATTCATTTAATGTATTGACTCTCATATTAATTTTTAAGAAATCATCCCCTGCAGGGACATAACTGAGCGACTTCCCTTTCACTTTTCACTTTCATGCATTGGAGAAGGAAATGGCAACCCACTCCGGTGTTCTTGCCTGGAGAATCCCAGGGACATGGGAGCCTGGTGGGCTGCCATCTATGGGGTTACACGGAGTCGGACACGACTGAAGCGACTTAGCAGCATACTGTGTTTTAAAGCTCATGCTGCTCTTCACTGGGAAGATAAAAGGGTAAAAACTCTAACACAGAAACAATTAACAGTGTACATAGCCAATTAAATAACACATTTAAGGAAGAAATTATGTTGAAACAAAAGTCTTCCCCATAAAAATAGAAATCCAAAACTAATATGAATTTCAATGATTTGGGGAGGCTGAAATTATTTTCTTTTTCAGATTATAAAAACAAGGAATTGGTTTATTCTGAAATCCCAGGAAGTTCTTACAAAATGACAATATTTAAACATGCTTTAAAGGAGACATAGCATAAATGGACAGGTAAGCACATCTTTTCTCACTTGTGGTAATATTGCCCTGTCATTTACATGTCTAGGGGAGGAAGAAAAAAAATCACTCTGCTTAAAATGCAAAACCTGGATTTGAAACATCCTTCCCACTCTGTCAACTAACATCACACCTGTCTTTCAGAAGCTGGTTTAGAAACCCACAGCCCCACAGACTTTTAACTTGAACCCACTGATTATGTTCTTTCATAACATTTCCAAGGATGTGTAATGTGCCTCCAGATGCATTTTCAGGCCTCCAGATGAGAAACACATTAGAGTACTGATTCACTTACATGACTGTTACCCATGGTAGACATCTAATCCCTCAAAAGGTCTGAATGCCTTGTCATTTTATCTTTGGTTTTATACTCGGTGTTGGCCATAGAGCAAAGACCTTAACAATGTCTGAGAGAGAGAGAGAATGTGACTGAGGCTCAGACAGAAACAAATTTTCCATACTGATGTAGGGATCAGAGATAGAGTTGGAACTCAACATCTGACCACCAAGCTGCTTATGAAGGCTTCTCTCCATCTGTGAGCTCTTTCATCTCTTGGGGCCTGATTGCAAAATGAGGGGTGCCATTCTTGGCTTGTTTCAGTCAGCTGGGGACAATGGCACCAGTAAAAGCACTCACTAAATGCTTACATTTGCTAGGCACTTTATGTCGTGTGCATGTACTAACATTTTAGCATTTGAAAACTGTGCATAAATGGGGACACAGAAAGGTACGTAAAATAGCGTGTTTAATGACTAATCAGGAAGTTATCTGCCACATAAATGCCATCCAAGCTAAAATAATAAGAACAGTATTAAACCAGAACCCAGACAGAAGTATGGCCTTCCCTCCCTCCTACCCAGTAGAAACCACTGTGCTCTCCTTAGGATAATAATGGCCTTGCTTTTCTTTCGGTTTTGCCTCCTAGTACCATGCATTATCTTACCTGATTATCAAAGTTCCCTAACTGGTAGGTGTGCCATGACCATTGCTCTCAGGGAGGGGACACTGGAGAACAGAGTTCAGTGCCTGGCCCTGCCCACACAGGTGGAAGATACAGAGCTGCTTTCCAGGGGCAGGCACTGGACCCAGGAGCTTTAGTGAGCATTGTAGCATTTTGGACTTGACTCCAATCTTTACCCAGAGATTCTGATTCACTACTGCTAACATGGTCATTGGAGAAGGCAATGGCACCCCACTCCAGTACTTTTGCCTGGAAAATCCCATGGACAGAGGAGCCTGGTGGGCTGCAGTCCATGGGGTCGCTAGTCAGACACGACTGAGTGACTTCACTTTCACTTTTCACTTTCATGCATTGGAGAAGGAAATGGCAACCCACTCCAGTGTTCTTGCCTGGAGAATCCCAGGGACCGGGAAGCCTGATGGGCTGCCGTCTCTGGGGTCACACAGAGTCAGACATGGCTGAAGTGACTTAGCAGCAGCAGCAACATGGTCATGTTCAAGATTTCAGACCTGGTATCATCTCTCTGAGAGCATGGCAGGACTTAACGCACAACAGGCCTGTGTTCCAATCAAGCCCATTTGTCTCAGCTGGGTTGGGGATGGTGGGAGGGAAATGGGAAAACATCAGTGGCCAGGCCAGCCTGTGCCCTCAGCCCTGGTAGCCCAGGGAAGCACTGGCTCCAAGCACAATTACACAGGAGGATCCCTGACTCTGTCTTATATGTGCATAAACTCATCATTTAAAAACCTTGTGGAATTAAGGGGTTGGATAGAATCCAGAAGTCATCCTGCCTAACCCCTTAAAATCTGAAGGAGCAAGAAACTCAGACCCAGAGAGGAAGTGACTTGTTCAAGGTCACACACTGTGATAAGAAATGGGCAGGTAATAATGGTGGGTAAGTGTTGCTCCTTTAATTGTGTACAGCTTCCAACAGAGGTGACATCTGAATATTTACTTTCCATGCTGGGCTGGCCAACCACATAAGTTCATACTCCATTTTGATGATGTTCTGGGAAGTAAGCCAGCAAACTCAGGGATTTAGATAAAACTAACAATAATAGTTTCTCTTTTTTCTCTAAGCCCAATACTGAAGCCAGAGTCCAGCGATCCAGGCAAGGGGAGTTGGTCATTGTTCTCACAGACATATGAATGACCAGAGACCATGAACAGAACACATGTAGTCACTAAAAACGGTCTTTCTATAGTACTCTACGGTTGGTAAATGCTTGCACTTAAGTTCTCACATGTGATTCTCATAAGAATCCCTGGGAAAGGGTAAAGTTGGTCATATTGTTGCTATTTTAATGGAAGAAACTGAGCATTTATCTGAGATCATAAAACTAATGGAGCCAAGGTGACCAACTCCTATTCCATCACGACACTTGGTGACAGGAGAGAAAAAGAGAGCCTGAGAGGTAGAAACAAGGCTTTGTCCTTCACTCCATGGTCATGTGACATTAAAAATACTACAAACAGGATTATTTTTATTAACTCTGTATCTCAAGCACCTCTCAGCTCTACATTCCCCCAACATTGTAGAACCTCGGACAGATGATTTGATTTCAGCACAATGTTACCTATAAAGGATTTTTAGAATCATCAAGGTAGTAAGATATGCCATTGTTCTAAAATTATTCATTCCGTCCTTATTTTCTAGTATAGTGTCTCTATATATTTGAGTCGGCATGTTAGAGCGTCCAAGTAATTCTACAAGTCACCTGACCCATTTTTCTAATTTTGTGGGTAAAGAAACAGACCGAGACTAAGCAAGTGACCTTCCTCAGTTGACTTAACACATCTGTGGGAGAACCAGGACAAGCACCAGTATCTCCTGAGCTCCAGTGCCATGTTCCTTCCACCCAACTATCTGTCCAAAAGCCCTGTCTTCCACTGGAGGACTGCCCCCACCCTTACACACTCTTAAGCCATTCATACAAAGCATTTCGTCAGGTCCTATTAGTACTTATGAACGTGTCAAGTTTTCAGTACTCGTAGTCAGTCGCTCGTTCTGAGTGTGCTCAGTACGCTTGTACTCAGTCGCTTCAGTCGTGTCCAACTCTTTGCGACCCCATGCTCCATAGCCCACCAGGGTCCTCTGTCCACAGGATTTCCCAGGCAAGAATACTGGAGTGGGATTTCCTCTTCTGGGAGATCTTCCTGACCCAAGGATCGAACCAGACTCTCCAGCAGCTCATTATCTCCCTTCACTAACACTGTAGCAACAACTCCTTCACTGACATTATGCCTGATCCCTCCCCTCTCAGAGCCTGAGGTCCTCCCCTATAGAATTCAAATAATCAATCCCTATGCTTCCCACCTAATTCACACGATAAACAAGTACCATAAGAACACATGTGTTCATTCAAAGCCACTCAGTGATTTCACAGCCAAAAAAGGACTCAAATCTCCCAATCCCCACTCCAGAACCAGGTCCCTCTCGTTATTACAACAGAGCTGAAAAAGGAAAGAAAACTAACTCTTCTTGCTAGTCATTCTCCTTGCATTCCAGAAGGAAACTTGAGCACAAACAAAAAGGAAAGAAAAAAATATTACAAAGCCTGATAAGCACAAACTTTCCATAATCAGAGAGAGAATTCAGTTTGAACATGCAACTTATACTTAAAAACAAGAAAAGAGAAATAAAACATAAAGCGCTATGGTTTGAATTTTTTACTGAAACAAGTCCTAAGAACCTTGAGTGATTCTGCTAGTATTTTGACCTGGAAGAAGACAACTTGAGGATTTTATAAATAAGCACTCTCATCCAAATGGAATTTCTCCTTGCTTTTCAGTCATTTATTATTAGTAGTAGTAGTAATTATTTGTTGTTGTTCAGTCGCTAAGTCATGTCCAACTCTTTGCAACCCCATGGAATGCAGCATACCAGGCTCCCCTGTCCTTCACTATCTCCTAGAGTTTGCTCAAACTCACGTCCATTGAGTCAGTGATGCCATCCAACCATCTCATCCTCTGTCACCCTTCCTCTTCCTCCTCCTCACTTGTGATATATATAAAATCACTTTTAGGATAATAAATTTGAAAAATCAGTCACATGAAGACATGAGGTCTTCATGACAAAATAGCAGGACCAGAGGAGACTGTATGTGTTTCATTTTAGTTAAAACATCTCATTTTAATGAGGGTCCCCAAGGGCAGGAGGCAATGTATACACATATGAAATTGGTGGCATTCCACCAGAATAGAGATGTTAAGAAAAAATGAAATAAAAGATTGTGTTATACATAAGTGGGAAAAGCAGGGACCAAGCTCATCGGCAGCACAACAACACTTAACAACACCTTGACGGAGGTCAGAATCCCTCTGTCCCTTAAACAACAACAACAAAAATAATAACACATGTGCATGCTTACTTCTACCAAAAGATTCAATAGTCAGGAGCAGATAAATATCATTCCTTCAATCTCTCTTCATAAAAGCAAAGGATAATCAAGTGAAACATTCTGACCAATTAATACTGTTCATTTGCTGACCTGAAGAAACAGTGAAAGTCACTCAGTTGTGTTCGACTCTTTGCAACCCCATGGACTATACAGTCCGTGGAATTTTCCAGGCCAGAATACTGGAGTAGGTACCTTTCCCTTCTCCAGGGGATCTTTCCAACCCAAGAATCAAACCCAGGTTCTTGCATTGCAGGCAGATTCTTTACCAGCTGAGCCACAAGGGAAGCCCAAAGGAAGAAACAGATTCAGATATAAAGATAAGGCACTCACTGAAAGGAAGTATGTGTTAAAAAAAAAAAAAAGTGGGGAAAACAAGAGTGGGATGGGGCTGTTAGCATTTGGTTATTACTTTATCTCTCATCTGAGAAAGCCTTTTTTCCTTGCCATCTATGTTCAATTTCATTCAAAAGATACTTACCAAAAAAAAGAAGAAAAGCACAGTGTTAGATAAAAAGGGATCCCTGATTTTATTTTTATACCACAAGAGGACATCAGGTTATTAGTGGTCATATTAGTCAGATACCATGATTCGCTGTGTTAACAAATTACTGCCCAGATCTTATTAGTTTAGCACAAGAAAGCTATTGTCTTGTTTTTGGTCATTTATATGAAATGTAATTTTATAGCTAGGGCTTCCCTGGTGACTGAAAGGTAAAGAATCTGCCTGCCAATGCAAAAGACATGGGTTCAATCCCTGGGTTGGGAAGATACTCTGGAGAAGGAAATGGCAACCCACTCCAGTATTCTTGCCTGGGAAATCCCATGGACAGAGGAACCTGGCAGGCTACAGTCCATGGAGCTGCAAAGAATCAGACATGACTTTGTGACTAAACAACAACAATTAAAGCCAATCCTCTCCCCTTGACAACTCTCATCCCTGGTCACTTCCGTTTTCATGTCACCACTTTAGAGTTCCGCCTTCAAACTCAGACAAGACAGGCAAAATCCAGAGAGCTCCAAGCACTCTTAGTTCTTTTAGCTGCCTCAGACTACAGGGCACACAGCACATCTACTCACATATCCACCAGCGAGGACTTGGGCTCAAAGGGTGGAATTTTAAGTACAAGGAAGCTGGAGACAAAAGATGTCCCTGCATATCCAGGAGGAGAGATGGCAGTGAGAACACAGCATTGCATCTGCCTCAGAAAACCAATGAGATGGATGGGAAAAGCAGATGGAACAGACAGCAGTGTCCTTCTGAGTGGCTGGGGAAAATTCTCCTAGAGAGGTAAGATTAGAGTCACCCTCAAGAATGAATTAAGGGAGAATACAGAGCACATGCCAAGAGAAGGAACACTGTGATCAAGGCTCCAAGGGCAGACACCACTGAGCGACTGAACAATAACAAAGCAAACAAGCCCTCCTGAACAACAGGAAGTGAATAATGGAAAACAGGTAAACAGAAACAGCTAGGGGAGGGTCATATTTTAGAGAGTTAGGAGTTATTGGTAAAGCAGTAGACATCTTTTTTCACTGAGCAGCCTTGTGATCTATGAAGCCAGACTCTCCAGGTAACCCAAGTGTAACCCAGAAGTCCAATCTAGAAAGTGGAAGTCTTCCAATTCATCTCATATCCAATTATCCAAATGGCCACTAATCCCTATGAAGTCTGCTTCCTATGGATATCTCAAAGCCCCCACTTTGTGGTTTTTGTTTAGTCGCCAAGTCGTGTCCAACTCTTTGTGACCCTGTGAATTTCAGGATTCCAGGCTTTCCTGTTCCTCAGTATCTCCCAGAGTTTGCTCAAACACATGTCCATTGCACCTGTGATACTATCCAACCATCTCATCCTCTACCTTATCTCAGGCCCTCCTGCTGCCGTGGACTGAATGTCTGTGTCTCCCCAAGATTCATATGTGGAAGCTCAAATCCCCATTGTGATGGTATCTGGAGTTGGAGCCTGGGGGAGGTAAAGCTTTCATGGTCGCATTAGTGCCCTTAAGAAGAAGAGATAGGAAAGCTCTCTCTTCCTCTCACTACTTTCACTCTCTGTCACTCCCTCCAACATGTGACTACACGGCAAGAAGATGATGTCTGCGAGCCAGAAAGAGGTTCTCACCAGTACATGGCATTTCTGATCATCCCTGATCTTGAACTTTCAGCTTCCTGAACCATGAGACATGCATGCAGGTGGTTGAAGCCAGCCTATGGTGTTAGTTCTAGCAGCTGGAGCTATCTCTTGCCACATCCCCATCCATCCTCTCCCCAACTCTGGCTTCTCTCCCCTTCAGTATAGATCTGACACTATGGGCCAGAATGACCTTCCGAAAAACCATTTCTAAAATGGTATAGCATAAGGGTCCCTTCCTGACACAGCCACATCTAGTTCACATTCTAACAAACTACTTGGAGGCTTTCTGGAAATAACACATATTTTCACAACTCTCGAGCATTTACACATGCTGCTCCTTTTCTCAGAAAGGCCTCCACTCTTTCCTGCTTAGAAAAAAAAAAAAAATCATATTCCTCCTGCAAAGCCTTTCTGTAAGATTGCCTCCTCCCAATCTCTTAGTTAATAATTCCCTCTGTGCTTTTACATGCTTTTAAAACACTTTATTACTTCCATTTATTTGTATTGGATCATATCCAGCCAACTCTCCATATACAACAGCTTCACTGAGAAGAAGGAATGTATCCTCTTTACTTTTGAATCCTCAAGCCCAAGCCCTATGCCTGGTTCAGAGTAGTACATGCTCAATACTTCCTTTTTCAATCAAATGTGAAGTTAACATAATGGACAGTATCTAAGGCATGTGAAAGTGAAAAAGTGTTAGTCGCTCAGACATGTCTGACTCTTTGTGACCCTATGGATTGTAGCCTGTCAGGACTGTAGCCTGTCAGCCTCTCAGAACAGGAAGCATGTCCATGGAATTTTCCAGGCAAGAATACTGGAGTGGGTTGACATACCCTTCTCCAGGAGATCTTGCTGACCCAGGGGTTGAACCTGGATCTCTTGTATGGTAGGCAGATCCTTTACCATCTGAGCTACAAGGGAAGCCCAATGAAGGTATAATCTGGGTCTAATATTCAGACTTAACACTATGAGCACTAGTATAATAATAATTATAAGAGGATTGTTGTTTAATCGCTAAGTTGTATCCAACTCTTTGTGACTCCATGGACTGCAGCATGCCAGGCTTCTCTGTCCTTCACTGTCTCCCTGAGTTTGCTCAAACTCATGTCCATTGAATCAGTGATTCCATCCAACCATCTCATACTCTGTCATCTCCTTCTCCTCTTGCCTTCAACCTTTCACAGCATCAGGATCTTTTCCAATGAGTCAGCTCTTTGCATCAGGTGGCTGAAGTACTGGAACTTCAGCTTTAGCATCAGCCCTTCCAATGAATATTCAGGACTGATTTCCTTTAGGATTGACTGGTTTTATTTCCTTGCTGTCCAAGGGACTCTCAAGAGTCCCTTTTCCAACACCACAGTTCAAAAGCATCAATTCTTCAGTACTCAGCCTTCTTTATGGTCCAACTCTCACATCCGTACATGACTATTGGAAAAACCATAGCTCTGATTATCTGGACCTATGTCAGCAAAGTGATGTCTCTGCTTTTTAATACACTGTCTAGGTTTGTCATAGCTATTCTATCAAGGAGCAAGCTTCTTTTAATTTTGTGGCTGCAGTCACGGTCCGCATTGATTTCAGAGACCAAGAAAATGAAATCTGACACTGTTTCCACATTTTCCCCATCTATTTGCCATCAGGTGATATGACTGGATGCCATGATCTTTGTTTTTGAATGTTGAGTTTTAAGCCAGCTTTTTCACTCTACTCTTTCACCTTCATCAAGAGGCTCTTTAGTTCCTCTTCACTTTCTGCCACTAAAGTGGTATCATCTGTATAGCTGAGGTTGTTGATACTTCTCCCAGCAATCTTGATTCCAGCTTCTGCTTCATCCAGCCCTGCATTTCACATGTTGTACTCTGCATGTAAGTTAAATAAGCAGAGTGATAACATACAGCCTTGAAGTACTGCTTTCCCAATGTGGAACCAGTCTGTTGTTCCATGTCCAATTCTAACTGTTGCTCCTTGTCCTGCATACAGGTTTCTCAGGGGGCAGCTAAGATGGTCTGGTATTCCCACCTCATTAAGAATTTTCCATAGTTTGTTGTGAATCACACAGTAAAAGGCTTTAGCATAGTCAATAAAGCAGAAGTAGATTTTTTTTAACATTCTGTATTATTAAGAGGATAATACATAATATTATAAAGGAGGGATATAGAGAAGAAAAAATGCTATGGACCCAGTAGGGCAGAATTCTTTAATAGTTAATAAATTCTGTCTGGGCCATACAGAATTGTGGTCTAGGTGCTTATAATGTATAATCTCACTTGTGTGAGTGCTTGCGTGCTTAGTCGCTCAGTTGTGTCTGACTCTTATGACCCCATAGACTGGAGCCCACCAGGCTCCTCTCTTCATGGGCTTCTCCAGGCAAGAATACTGGAGTGGGTTGCCATTCCCTTCTCCAGCGGATCTTCCTCAGCCAGGGATTGAACCCAGGTCTCCTGCATTGCAGTCAGACTCTTTACCAACTGAGCTACAAGGGAAGCCCATTATCTCACTTAATACTCACCAAAACCCCTTAAGGAAAAATACTGTATTATTATTCCTATTTCAAAGATGAATAGACTGAGGTACATAGGGATTAAGCATATCAGCCAAGGCCAAACAACTAGTAATAATGGAGCCAGGGTCTGAACCCAGCTATTCTAAAAGAGAACTGATCTATGAAAACTGCCCTACAATACGAGGACAAGCTCAGATGTTAGGATCAAAGGCAAAGACACAGAGAGCAATTAGGGCAACATTAGAGCCAGAGGGATGGTGGAGTGGGAACAGAAGAACACATACACATGAAGCTCCCTGCCCTTGGAGTTTAGAAATATGCTGAATACGTTTTAGCAGCAGTGGTATGTTAAGTATATGTTTTTAAATAAGAAACCACACTTTATGAACTATGTGCTATGTCTGTAATCAGATCCAAACTTTGACAACTGGAAAATAAATAAATATCTCATTAAATAAATAAATATTTCATTACAATCAATATAATTACTGAGCAAGGAAAAGAAAATGAATCAGCATTGGCAGTTAAAACAATGCACCATGACACCCAAAGGAAAAGCCCTAAAGAACAGGGGAGAGGTAAATCTAAGTGGCTACTTCACTCTTTTTTTTAATTAGTTTTTATTGGAGGACAGTTACTTTACAATGTTGTGTTAGTTTCTACTGTACAGCAAAATGAATCACCCTCATGACTGTTTTAAAATAAACACTTTCCCCTCCACTGAATTCTGAAGTGTCTCTATCGTTTAGCAATGCATTTGTCACAGGTTTGGGCTTCCCTGGTGGCTCAGCTGATAAAGAATCTACCTGCAATGCGGGAGCCCTGAGTTCAACCCCTGGGTTGGGAAGATCCCCTGGAGAAGGGAAAGGCTACCCATTCCAGTCTTCTGGCCTAGAGAATTCCAGGGACTGTATAGTCCATGGGGTCGCAAAGAGTCGGATACGACTGAACGACTTTCACTTCACTTCACTATCACAAGTTTACCAGAGCTGCCCATCCCTGTGGTATAGGTTGTAAGGGAATTTAAATGGAACGGGAAGGATGGGTAGAGGGAATAGAGGGGGATGGTGGGAGCAGGGGAAAGGGGAAGGGGAGAGAGAGAGAGGGAGAGAAAATTCCTCTGATTCCCATAAGCTATCACTATCCATTCAATTCTATTCATACCTATGCATTAAACCTCCACCCTGCAGCTCCGAAAGCACTCAGGGCTGGGGATACTGGTAGCAACAGTGTAGATACAGTCACTCGTCTTAAAGAGCTCATGCATATAAATAAATAAATAGGCAGTGTCAATATAACTGGGAGGGATCAGAGTGCAATGTGAATGGAATCTAAGACAGATGTGGTAAGGCAGAGAGGGCCACCAGGAGGAAGTAGAACCTAAAAAACTTTCTTGCCAGGGGGCGATTGGAAGAAAGAATCTTAGCAAAGGGATCAGAAGCAGTAACACAAGAAAGAGCAATGAAGCAGAGGATAAGGCAAAAACAAACAACTGAGTTGAACTGGGAAGGCTGAAGCAAGATGCAAGAGAAAAAGAAACTGCTAGCTACTCAGTTGTGTCCAACTCTTTGCAACCCCAGAGACTGTAGCTCGACAGGCTCCCCTGACCATGGAATTCTCCAGGCAAGAATACTGGACTGAGTACTTATTCCCTTCTCTAGAGAATCTTCCTAACCCAGGGATCTAACCTAAGTCTCCTGCGTTGCAGGCAGATTCTTTACCATCTGAGTCACCAGGAAAGCCCTGCAAGATGCAAGAAGGTGACTAACAAAAGAGGAGGTGGAGAAGCAAGCAAGGGCAGGATCTTGGAGCTGCCACATGGACTTGGGATGTTTTCTTAAGGTTGATGGAATTACTGAGGATGGAAAGGAGAGTCAGGCAGGGGAGGCACCCCACCCCACCACCAAATTTTAGAAATCACTCTGACCTACTGTATAGGACAATGAACTCTATTCAATATTTTGTAATAAGCTAAATGGGAAACAAATTTGAAAAAGAATAGACAGATGTATATTTATAACTGAATCACATTGCTGTATACCTGAAATTAATACAACATTGTTTACCAACTATACTTCAATATAAAATGAAAATGAAAAAAAAAGAAATCACTCTGGTTACAATGTGGGAGATGACTGTGGAGCAATCCTGGGGTCATAAAAAACAACTCAGGCTGTGGCAGTGATTTAGATGGGAGTTCCTAGTGGCTGGGACCAAGGAGGTGGCAGCCTGAAATGGACTAAAGAGGAGGGATAAGAAAAACAGTCACACAGGAGAAACAGCAGGAGGTGGCATGGTCCTAACGTAACCTGAGGATGAGGGAAAGTGGTAGATGATGCCCAGGCATCAGCTCAAAACACTAGGAGGGCAACAGTGCCCATCCACAAAAGGAAAACCCTAAGGGCAAGCATGTCTCAGTGCTCAGCCAGGGACATCCTGCCCTTTAGGTCTCTGTGGGACACCCTTGGGTCATGTCTTCGAGACAGTTCAGGAGAGAGATGGAATCTGGAGATTTCCACTAGGGAGTCATGACATGGAAAGATGATGAAAGTCAACAGCAGCGGACAAGATCTCATGATGAGAACAAACTGGGAAGAGAACTCTCAAGAAAAGCAACTCTCAAGAAAAGACAAGTTGAAGGAAACAAGCCCACAAAACATAGGAAGAGGAACAGCCAGAGAAGCTGAAGGGAAACAAGGAGAGTATACACAGTGAAAAGTGAAAGAAGAACTTATGTCAAGAAGGAGGAAGTTGTCAGCTGTGTCACCTGCTTCTGGGAAGCCAAATAAAGTAAGAAGCCAAAAGAATCCATCAGGTAATGGATCACTGGTGTTTCTGGTGAGAGCTGTATATTGGCAATACGGGTACAGAAGAGAGCCTGTGGTGGGGTAGGGTAAATGTGTACTGACCATTCTTTCAAGACAGGAGGACTTATCAAGGGAGATGTTTAGTTAGGGGGTGTTTCTAAGATGGGAGAGACTTAAAAGTGTTTCCATGCAAGTGGGAAGGAGCTAGTATGATAACTAAGATCATAAACGAAGGTGAAGAGAAGAGGTGATTGAAAGACTGAGGTACAAGGGAGTGGCATTCAGAGCCAGGACAATGAATCGATCTTTGAGAAAAATGGGATCAGAAAAGGAACAGCCATAGGAGGGAAACTCAGAAGCAATGCGAAAGGCAAAGCCAGGATTTTCATCATCAATCAATCAGCAGGCAAACAAGGAATGTACCTGGGAGCAGAGTTTCCTTGTCATTCATGTTTCTGCTCTAACCACAGCCTCTTAGCACAGCGGGCTAGAGCACAGGGCTCGAATCAACAGAAAACGAAGAGAAATCCACAGCTCTACCCCAGGACTACAATATAACTTTTAAAAAGCCAATCGACTTCACTCACTTTTGAATGAAAACATACACATTTACTAGTTTAAGATGATCAGTCTAAAATGAAGCTCGCTTCTATTAAAGATGGACCACAGGATGTCGAGAGAACCTAATTCCAAGTATTTGTTAAGTGCCTACCTTCAAGGCCTGCCTCAGGAGAATAATAATTTCTTGCATTTGAGTAGAGCTTATCACTCTGCCACATCTAGAATGTGAAGGGAAACTGTTTAAATGTACAGATCCCTAGAGCCCATACCGAGATTAAGTTTCACTACATCTGGGTCAGAGCCTGGGAATCTGTATTTGCATCAAAGTCCTGGATGATGCCAGAGGACCATTTGGAAACCCAGTGCTACACATCACAGGGGAAACCGTCTTGCACATCATCTAATTGAGAACATACTCCAGGTGTCAGAGTACTCAGGTTCTTGAAAACTGAAACAAACTGAAACAAACAGTGTCAGCTCAGTAACTGAAACAGTGATCATGGTTCATGCAGGCAGTGAGTCAGATAAGATGCACCTATCAAGTATCCACTATGCACTAAACTTCATGCTAAGCAAAGGGACTACAGATTCGAACTAGATTTGGGGCTCTTCCCCACATAATTCTTAGTCTCCTTAAGGAAGAAAGAGAAGAAAATCAACCAATGATATAAATTTGATTTCATAAGCATTTCAATACATGTGACACATCTCATTACCAGTAGGTACAAGGTACCACGGGAGCATAAAAGACAGTCTCCTTTAGAATGGTGAGGGGACAGACATGTGGGAGAGGCTTGAAAGGATTATAAATTTTGAGTCGAAGCCAGCTGAGGAAGCCGGGGAAAGACATTCTGGACAGGAGGCAGCGGTAGTAATAGTGACCCAGGGCTACCCAGAGCTCCACCATCACTACCATGTAGAAATGGACCCGTGCAAAAGGCATGCACTCTCCTAAAATCTATAGAGAACACATTGGAGAGATTCATACTGGGTTGAGACATCTTTGTATAATTCATGTCCAGCAAAATGCTAAACCCACAAGTGCTAAAGTTTTACCCAGGGGATATTCATTGATTCTTTACTGGTAAAATGATAAGAAGCCATGAAAGATACTTTAAGCTCCTCCTGGTGGCTCATATGGCAAAGGATCTGCCTGTAGTGCAGGAGTCCTGGGTTCAGTCCCTGGGTCAGGAAGATCCCCTAGAGAAGGGAATGACAACCTACTCCAGTATTCTAGCCTGGAGAATCCCATGGACAGAGGAGCCTGACAGGGTACAGTGCACAGACTCACAAAGAGTCAGACATGACTGAGCAATGAACACTTTCTTCCAAAGATACCTTAATAAGAACATCCAGTGGTAAGAAGAAACTCAGAAAATGTGCAAAGCAAAGTTGGAAGAGTTCACTTAAGAAGAAATGGAAAGTCAGAATGTCAGTGCATGAAAAGAGATTAAGGGGGAGCAGGTTACTAGGAATCCCTTTAGTCTTAGTTGCCATTTTTGTGGTCCAAAAAAAAGTAGAAGGCTGGGAAGATAATTTAGAAAGATGCATAAGTTACTTAAAAGGAGGTGAATGAAAATTTAGAGAAAAAAGTAGGAGGGAGACATGGGGTAGTACCTAGAGGAGACACATCCATTGTGGATTTCTTTGAGTTCTAGGTGGGTGAAGATGCTGTGATCCTTCAGAAATTCCATTATTGGAAAGCCCACCTCAACAGTGAGGACAGACACTAAGAGAGAAGGGGCGGGGGATGGGATATTTGGTGTTCTAAAATAAAGGAGAGACTACAGATCAGGACAGGCTACTTGCTGTTACAAATAGCCACAATGTTTTCTGATGGCTTAACCCATGAAGATTAGTTTCTCCCTCACATCACAACCCAATGCAGACAGTCACTGGGGAACTTGGACCCCGGCCATCTAGCGGTACCTCCATCTTTTAGAGCCCTAACAATGTTTTGTTAATTATCCTTTTGAATGATGGAAAAGTAAGCAAAGAAGAGCAGTCTGCTTACAATGTAGTCTGAAACAGTGAAGAATAGGACAGGAGGACAGAACACAGCATCCCATACAAATATATTGTAAATGTTTGTGCACAGGACTTTATCTTGGGATGGACAGAGGACAAAAAAAGTTATTCAGTGTCAAGATCTGCTGCTGCTGCTGCTGATCTGAGCTACTTCCAATGATTTCCTCTCAGACACCAGTAATGAACTCTTCAGATACTTCTCCCAGAGATCCCTGAAGTCCAGTTTATAACCAGGCCAATAACTCACTTTTGATTTCTGAAGCCACTTGTTCAATTCTCTTGACTACAGGGCCCAAATCAGTTGCTTATTATTTATAGCAAGTCTAAAAAATGTCATCACAAGCTGTGGTCAGCTCCAAGGATGGCAGCTGGTATTCTTATAACTCCTACATGGGCAATGGCCAAGTTTTTCAAAAGATTCATACACATCAAATGTATACAGATGGTCATTTTAAAACCATTTTTTTCAGCAATACTTAGTAAGCATCTAATTTGATAAATCACTGTACTTGGAGGCTGTGGGATATACACAAATTTTCAGAAATCACACATGAGCAGGAGACTCTGTAATCTGAAAAATATTTAAGCAGAATCATCTACCGAAAAAATATTTGTAATATGTATTAGTCCTCATGTAACCTGGGGCCAATCAGCTAACTTCTCTGGAATACCAGTTTTCTTACCTTATGCAACAAGATTTTATTCATTCAATAAACAGTAGAACAAGGTTAAAGACTGGTGTGAAATCCTATAGACCCTGGATCGATTGTTGATGTGGGTATTTGGGCCTCAGTTTCTCATTCGTTGCCATGGGAATATTAGTGAATCCTTAGATGCAGGAAGATTAAGTCATTTACTTAAACCTCAAAACATAGTGCCTAGTAACTTGTAAGTGGTCAATACTTGTTGACTGTTTTCATTTTCCTTACTGCTGATGAAAACCATTCTATACCGGTACTTAAAAAAGGCCCACAATACAAAGAAGCGTGAAACCCAAGTCAGTCCTCAAGTCATTCACTTTGTAAACAGGAAGAAAGTCAACAGAGGTTTGTAATGAAACAGGGGTAAGCGCTCTTAAGAGTTTGTGCCAGCTGCCAAGGAGGCACAAAGAGGAAGCACCCAATTCTCCCTGTGGAAAGAGGTTGGGATCCACCGAGAAGCTGCAAGAGACCAGCCTTGAAAGTAGAACTAGATGTCTAAGAACGCTTTAAGTCTTAACATCATAAGCTTTTCAAACTGTTGTTCTAAAATTTCACAGGTATGAAAGTAATCCTTTAGCATCCAATATCCAGAGCACATTCATTAACCTTCCATCCAGAAATGCAATCATTAATTACAGATGGACACCCTTCTCCCACGAAAAATCCCTTAGCAATGGCACTTCTAGGGGCTGTAAAGGAGAAGGCGATGGCACTCCACTCCAGTACTCTTGCCTGGAGAATCCCAAGGACGGAGGAGCCTTGTAGGCTACAGTCCATGAGGTCGCAAAGAGTCGGACACGACTGAGCGACTTCACTTTCACTTTTCACTTTCATGCATTGGAAGAGGAAATGGCAACCCACTCCAGTGTTCTTGCCTGGAGAATCCCAGGGACGGAGGAGCCTGATGGGCTGCCGTCTATGGGGTCGCACAGAGTCGGACACGACTGAAGCGACTTAGCAGCAGTAGCAGCAGCAGGGGCTGTAAAAAAAAAAAAAAAAAAAGATTGGGTCCCACTGTTGGCATCCTGATGCGCCCCTTTCATAGACAGACCATTGGAGGCCAAACTCAGGCCCAGTCAGGGAGGAGGCTCGTCGGGGTCAGACTTTTTATTCGCATTTGACACCGCGCTCCATTTAAATCAGGCGGAAGTGCTAGGTCAGCAGTTTCAAGCGGGTCAAAGGAGAGGAGCCAAACCTCGCAGGCGCAATTTCAAAGGCATCGGCGCCCAGCAGGAAAAACGTCTGCGCCTGTGCGCCAGACTAGTCCAGGAGGCTTCAGGAACCCAGGGTCAGGGGTCCCCGACAGGGCCCCAGGTGCCCGCCTCTAACAATGGCGTTCCTCGCCCTGGGGCCGCGCCAAGTGCTCGGGGTGCAATGGGGATTTTTCACCCCCAGATTCAGCTTCACTGCTTGGATCTGTTCTTCCGGGCAGAGTACCATTCCGGGAGGATGGTGCGCTCGGTTACGATCCGTAGCAGCAGCTGCTGGGCGCGGAGGGAAGCGGGCCGCCCAAGTAAGCCGGCAGCCCTTCGCGCGCTCCCGGCAGGCGCTCACACCTCGCTCCCGAGGGCGGCGCGCGCTCCGGTGCGCGGGGGCGGGGCGGGGCGCGCACCGGAGTCCCGCCCCTGCACCCCGCCCCCTCCTGCGGAGATTGACGGGGCCTGGGCACTCGCCCCAGCCAATGAGCGCGTCCCGGGGCGGGCCCTGGAACCAGCCGCTTCGGCTACTTAAGAGTCGTCCGCGGGGCTGCACGAAGGCAGAACAGAGTCTGGACTGCCCAGGTGGAGCCGGCGCCCCTGCCACCGCCGACCGGCAGGCGCACGGGCACCGCGCCGGGGACCGCACCGCACCGATCCACGCGGGGCAGAACTGAGCCGCAGCCTCGCTCGCCGCCCAGGACCCGCTCGTCACCACCACCTCCGCGGCACCCATGGGGACCAGGAGACTTTAAAGGAGTTTGGGGTTTCGGGAGCAGGGAAATCACGGGTACGAAGAGGCGGTTTGCTTTGCCTTGGAAACGTGTTTTCTTCGTCCGATTGTTTGGACCCTGTGCCGGGTAGGAGGGACAGGGGTCTTTTGGCTGCAAGTGAACCTCGTCACACAACCCACAGCCGCACACATGCACCCCGCACCGGCTTCCCCATCCTCCCCTGGCCTCTTTGTTAGGTTATTTTAGACAGAGCAGCCTCGCCCTGGCGCAGCCAGATTGACTCGGCTGGCAAGGGGGGTGGGGGGGAACAAGAGAACTCAGGGGCAGAGTGCACCTGCCTGTGTGGGCAGGTGTGCCTGAGAGTATGGATGTACGTGCCCGGGCGAGCGTGCAAGCGTGGGATTGGAATTGTGTGCGAAGGTGGGGGTCCGAGTGTGTCGTTGCGAAGGTTTGTCATTGTGTGTGCATGTGACATTATCACACCAGTGTACCAGCCTGTCAGCGTCTGGACTCCCAAGTGTGCAAAATTTTGTTGGTGTCAAGCGAGTGCCTGTGATGTGTGCGATTGTCATTGTGCGAGGCGCTGTCGGGGAGTGTGATCTAGTGTAAAACTGAGGGGTGGGCTGGGGAGGGTGGGGACTGACATGTGAACACAGCTTGCTCCAAGCTCTTCTGGGACCAGAGGCGTCCCTTCCTTCTCCCAGCCCAGCCCTCCGTCCTTTCCCGGGTGTCCTGACTCCCACGCTGCCCCAGCCCACCTGTCCTTCCCACCAGGACCCTGCACGCCCTCCAGCCCTCCTGCCTTTTCTCTTGTGGGAGTTGGACCCGGGTTCCCGTACAGGGTCTGAGACTGTGAGACTGTCCGCGGACCGGTGGCTTCTGTGCCAGTCCTGGCCCCCGGTTGGCAAAGGGCACTCGGCTGGGACGGTTGACTCGAGGACAGGCGCTCGGGCGGCCAGGTCCCAGGGCCACCGCTCGTCCTGGGGAGGGCCGGGCGCGACTCTGATCGTGTTCTCTGCGTGTCTCCTGTGCTTCTGCAGATCCCTGCTCCTGGCCCTCGCCTCGCCGCCTCATTGATGGGCAACCAACTGGACCGCATCACCCACCTCAACTACAGCGAGCTGCCCACCGGGGACCCGTCAGGGATCGAAAAGGACGAGCTGCGGGTCGGGGTCGCTTACTTCTTCTCGGATGAAGAGGAGGACTTGGACGAACGCGGCCAGCCCGACAAGTTCGGCGTGAAGGCACCCCCGGGCTGCGCCCCCTGCCCAGAGAGCCCCAGCCGCCACCACCACCACCATCACCACCACCACCTGCTGCACCAGCTGGTCCTCAACGAAACTCAGTTCTCCGCCTTTCGGGGCCAGGAATGCATCTTTTCCAAAGTGAGCGGCGGCCCGCAAGGCGCCGACCTGAGCGTCTACGCGGTCACCGCCCTGCCGGCACTCTGCGAGCCAGGCGACCTGCTGGAGCTGCTGTGGCTGCAGCCCGCGCCGGAGCCGCCCGCGCCCGCCCCGCACTGGGCCGTGTACGTGGGCGGCGGGCAGATCATCCACTTGTGCCAAGGCGAGATCCGCCAGGACAGCCTGTACGAGGCGGGCGCGGCCAACGTGGGCCGAGTGGTGAATAGCTGGTACCGCTACCGTCCCCTGGTGGCTGAGCTGGTGGTGCAGAACGCCTGCGGCCACCTGGGCCTCAAGAGCGAAGAGATCTGCTGGACGAACTCAGAGAGCTTCGCAGCCTGGTGCCGCTTCGGCAAGCGGGAGTTCAAGGCGGGCGGGGAGGTGCCGGCCGGCACGCAGCCCCCGCAGCAGCAGTACTATCTCAAGGTGCACCTGGCCGACAACAAGGTGCACACGGCCAGGTTTCACAGCCTGGAAGACCTCATCCGCGAGAAGCGCCGCATAGACGCCAGCGGCCGCCTGCGGGTGCTCCAGGAGCTCGCGGACCTCGTGGATGACAAGGAGTAGCAGTCGTCTGGAGGGGGGAGCCGCCCGCCCCTCCGGTCTCCTGGCGCCTTCCCCGCCCCCAGGCTCCAGGCCGGCGATTCACCACCCCCGCTCCCCTGTTAAGGGCAGCCGGCAGCGGCCAGCTTCCCAGGCGGCAGCCTCAGCCTCGCACCTCTCTGGCGATGGCAGAAGTCCCAGGAACTCGCCCGGGGACCCAAAGGGCGGTGCGCGCTCGGCGGAGCTCCCTAAGGGTGGTGATGGTGTTGGGAGACCCAGCGTGCGCGACCCACCTTGGGTTGTAAGTGGGGATTGGATAATGGGCCGAGGGGAGCAGGGACCAGGCCTCCCCCGCGAGTCACTGGTCAGTGACTGACCCTCGATCACTCCTAGAAAAAGGGACCTTCACCGCGCCCCAAACGTGCACACACAAGGCCGGTGGGAGGTGAGCATCGAGTGTGTCAGGGCACCGATCCGCTCCAGTATGGATGTGTCCCCAGACGGCAGGATTTCCAAGAAATCGAGCCTGTCCCTTCTGCACTTGTGAATAATTCCACAAGAGAGCACTTCGGGACGCCAGGTTACCCCGAGGCCGCCCGGGACTCCTCAGCTCTCCAGCCCCGGGTCTCCTGACATTGTTATCCCAGGCTCCGGGCTAAACTACGGTTTGCCTCCCGATCTTTCCACCCAGGGAAGCGAACGCCACTCCCCACCCGCATCCGCCTGTGAGTCTCCCCTGCTGACAGAAGGAATGCCTTCCAGGTCCAGGGAGGTTGAAGGCGCAGCTCTTTTGGTGAGGAGGACCGGTCCCGCCCCCGACCCCGGACAAAGGGAAGGTTCGCCAGGTGTCGGCGAATTGAATTTGTCAAGAGGGTGCTGTTCTCAACCCTAGATGGCTCCCTCCTAGGGCTGCGTTTCCAAAATAACCACATTTTTAAAGGGGTTGGAGGAGAGGGAGGGGAAGACATGGCAACATTCCAGAAACCAGCATTGTTCCAGCACCATAGCCAGTACGTTTGGTTTGGCTTGTCTATAACAGAAATCTCAGAAGGTGGGGAGGTGGAAATAAAGTTTTAAAAGCAGAAAGAGCAGTTTTCCAACTTTGTCAACAAAGCCGATCATGTTGATGTTTTTTATTGACCATTTTAGCAACATGCTAATAAAATTTCAAATTGAAATTTTTATTTTCATGGCTTTAATCCATGATAGCTTAAATACTGGGGGCCATTAAGAGTGGATTTAGCTAAGAGCTTAGCTAACATTGCCTTTTCACTCTATTTTTCTCAAACCTTATGAGAATTCTGTTTTTGAATATTGTGGTTCATTTTTTTTTTTTTTTTTTTACTTTAAGGGCAGCCTGAGTAATGGTGGAGTTTTTAATCGGTGTGTATACTGTGATGAATTTCTGTCAGTTAAGGGGTGTACTGGTTCGGTGGAAATTGCTAGCAGGTTCCATGGTGTTAATTTCTCCTTGTTGTATACCATCCCATACTTGCATTGTTTGTTTTCTTCCTTTCCCCTGATCTTCTGAAAAAATGAATGTAGAATTGGTGGCTTTTCTCCCCCGACTCCTGTTTAGCCAGTCCCACAGTTTATTCCTGACTGGAGAGAACTTCAAGGATCAGGAGGAACATATGGTTTTCAAAAAAGTAAGATTGTTTGAAACCCCTTCCTTGGTCAAGGACTTACTAACTTCTCTCCCTGTGCGCAGCCCCCTCTGATTAACTTGTTACTTGACTCAGTGTGTGTTAGACACACCTCCAGCATCTATTTCCCTTTCAAGGGAATTTGTCAAATAACAGTGTTTAGCTAATTGTTGCAAGCAATCACATACTGACAGCTGCGATTTAGTTGGACAGCAAATATTATGGCCAAAGCCAGTTTCTTGGCATTTCAAAAATAATGCAATAAAAACTAGTCGAGTTTAGCTGAGACTGGAAATGCCTTTTTTTTTTTTTCATGGTAAAATGATTCATCTCTGTTTTGTTTTTTGGTTTTCAGCCTGGATTCATTCCCTGATCTTGAGTCAAAAGGTCAGATCAATGAACTATGAACTAGAGTATTTTTCTTAAGCCTATTGAGTGATTTATTTTTTAAAAAATGTTTAAACGCCTATGCTTTTCTTTCAGCACATACAACAGCAAAACTTTTGTAATAATGAACTTATCTTTGCATGTATGGAGAACTGAAAATCATTTATTTCCCTTATTCCCCTTTCAAATAACAGATGGTGGATCCTAAATCGAAATTCTATATTGTATCTACACAGCCCACATTCTTTACTGTGTCCTACTGTATCTTGGCTCTCTGCTGTATTAAATACTATCCTAAGCACTTGTTCAACCAGGACTCCTTCTTGACATTTTGTCTTCCACCTGTCACTCTGAGCGTGGGACTTTAGCAAAAGAAACAATGGTCTTTCACACCTGATACTGAGATATATTTCCTCTGATGGCATAGAATCTGATTTTGCGTCACTAAAACAGAGGAATCGCTTAGCTTGCTACTCTCTGACACTAGTTTAGCAATACAAATGGGTTTGGCAGCCAAACTAGCCCTCATGACAATGTTGGTCTATTAAGGATTGGGTTGATGATACTTCCATAGATTCACAAGAGAAAAACATTAGTTTCAAAGGGAACTTGAAAGGTCTGTATATTCTTCACATTCCTACTGAAATAATTATTACCTATTGGTCAATGTTAATAATAACCAGTGGCAGAATAATTCCAGTCATTGTGCAGCATAAAGAGGCTAATATTTTATGCTGAAAATGTGTCTAGTTTTAGAATGCTCTTAACAATGGGAATGACACCAAGGTGGAGTTTCTCTTAGAAGATGGCACCAGCAGACTTGATTTTTTTTTTTAATGAATATAATATCTCTGGATGTTATCAGAATTACAGAAATTAAGCCAAAAAGCCTCTTGACATTTTAATAGAAGTCGGGAATGTAGTGGCTTTTAGTTTTCTTCACAAGAACAGAACTTTATAGCAATATTCGCGGTGTTGAGCGTGCCTGAGCTGGTCGTTGGTTCTGTCAGTGATGGGGTTTAGAAGACCCCCATTCTTTCTCCACTTTCAGAAGGTTATTCTGAAGAGCAAATAACTAAAAACAAACAAACAAAAAAAATGAATATTTTTACTTCACGGAGTGCTTTGTTACATATTTGATAACTAAGAAAAAAGGAGCCTGGAATGGGGAGAAGGGAGACTAGGCATACTTTAAACAAACCAGTCCTAAAACACTGTTATTCCCAAAGTATATCTCTTTGTTTAAAAAAAAAAAAAAAACTTGTAGAAGATACATGTATTGCATTTATATTTTAAATTAAAAGTATATTAATTAGCCTATATATATAAAGTTCCTCAATATTTAAAAATTTTAAATGCCTGTCATGACTGTATTTTATTAACTGAAGCAAAGTGAGAAAACACTTGTGTCAGATTAGAGCATCAAACACAGAGGCAGCTGTAAGTTCAATGCGACCTGATTTTACTAGATTTTCAAAATTTTGATATTTACTTCCTCTTTGTGTTATGTTTCCGTGGTGAACGCCTTTGTTTGAAAATGATTCTTTTTCCAGAAAAGTATGCTATTGGTGTTGTAATCAGTTTATCCTAACCGTCTTCCAGTATTACCTTATTGATTATGCAGTGTGTGTGCTTTCAACACCCCTAAGAATTCATTGTCATTGGTATGTAATAAATGTAGCAGGGTCAAATTCCAGTGAAATTGATACTTACTGTGCACACATAATAGAGCTCCCCAATGAACTTTTATCTACTTGTCTATTTTTGAAACCTTCTGCTTTCTCTTTTTTTAAACAAATGAAGAGATGTAGTTAGGTGTGCCTTTCAGACATGATTTGCCACATGCAGAAAGGGACCACAAGTGAAAAACACAGGCTTTCAGGTTTCTGGAAACATCAGGAACTGTGTTTAGAAAATTGTTGTCTGAGACCCAACTCAATATTTTTGTTGAGAATTGCTAGCTATTTGGAGAATATATGTAGATATAGATATATATTGACATATTCACATATGTATGTATACATGTACACATTTATATATATATATATGTGCACCTCTGCATATGTGTACACATATATATAAATTTATACATATAGCTAGAAATTGTGAATTCATTTGGAGATATAGATTTATACACCTACACATGTATGCAAATGATTTAAAATCAAGATGGAGAGTGACTTGAGATCTACAAAAACAGGAAGAAAAGTTCCAGGGTGCAAAATAGATAATGAGGAACTGGGACTTCAATGTAGCTCTGCCTAAAATGAAGCATAAAAAAGAAGAAAATGTGGGAGCTGCAGTTAGTCTCACTTTTAGAAGCCTATGTTTCTTGCTTCCCTAAAACTGACAAAGACTCAAAGGAAAGCTATAAAGATTAGAAAAGAGAAGACACAAGATGAAGCAGAGGGGTTATGAGATGATAAAATAAGCTAATAAGCTTTTCAGCAGGGGATATCTGTTCTCCATTCTAACTGAAGACAGTCAAGCTAAGATCTTATTTTCTGACCATTTCATAAATTATAAAATCTCTGATTTCCTAACTGACAGGTTGAATGTTTACCTCATCTGAACTTGCAATGTAAGAGATTTAAGCCTGTGAATATGTTAGGGAAAAGGAAAAATAGTCTTCTCTGCTCTTTTTGTAGGTGAGTTTTGTGATTATTGTGTTCATGGACAGCACCCAAATAAACATACTGTGCACTGGGCACATAGTAGCTGCTCAGTAAGTAGAAAACTGGCATTTCTCCACCTTACATTGTTCTCAGTGATACTGATCATTCGGAAAACCAGAAATGCTACCACCTGGCTTGCTGGCTACCATACACACATTGAGTGCGTGCGCGTATGCTCAGTCACTTCAGTCGTGTCCGATTCTGTACAAGCCCATGGACTATAGCCTTCCAGGCTCTTCTGTCCATGGGGATTCTCCAGGCAAGAACACTGGAGTGGGTTGCCATTTCCTTCTCTAGGGGATCTTCCCGACCCAGGGATTGAACCCACATCTCTTATGTCTCCTGCTTTGGCAGGTGGGTTCTTTACCACTAGTACCACCTGAGAAGCCTATATTTCTTTCACTGAGATTGGAGGGTTTCCCACCTCAGAGGGCTTCCCTAGTAGCTCAGCCGGTAAAGAATCTGCCTGCTGTGCCGGAGAACTGGGTTCAAACCCTGGATCTAGAAGATCCCCTGGAGAAGGGAATGGCTACACACCTCAGAAAGCTCACAGAAATATAATTTATGAGGCTTAAGGCTGATTTTAGTTAAAGGATATTCTGTATATTATTTGCTTCTAGGAAAAAAAATTATAAATATCAAAGAATCCAAAGAAAAGATCTTCTCCTATCATTTGCTTAGAAAGGGGGAAAGCAAAAATAATTCTGAGAAAAACTTCCACAGCGTCATCTCTCATTTACTTCAAGGAGAGATTTTTCTCACATGAAACCACAAAATCATTCCTTCAGAAGGAAGCTTATTATTGAAGCTCTTGCTAGAAATTTTCTTCAGATGTGCAGGGGAGAAACTTACTAGATTGTTAGTTTAACTCTCTGGGAAAATTAGATTTGATGGAGTTTGGTCATGGGTACTTTCTAAATAAAAATTACTCATATATTAACATTTCCAAATAATTGCTCTGCCCGTTGGCTTTCATAATCCAATTATTTTTGTTTTTATGTGAACATGAGTTCTGAGCTTAATTTGTTTCAAAGGGGAGAAGCTTGTAAAATATTAGGTGTGGATAGAGCCAATATCCTACATTTTAAGCATAAAATAAATGTTTCAGAAGTTAGTGTGATCTACATTCCATGTTCCAAAAAACAGAAAGGATTGTATAAAGCTACCGCTTCCTTAGGAAATTCTTGCCATTAACCTATAATACAGACATTAATGTTCTGTTCAGGCCACAGTAGGAAATGTGTGGTCTTCTTTATTGTAAGTATTCTGATATCTGATTTAACAAATACATTATTATTCTAAAATTCAATCTTTTTCCCTCCAACAGTCGTGCAGCATGCCTGTTCTTTGCCCATTGTTTTCAGATTCTCCTGGGAAATGAGCAGCTCTGGCCATGATTTTCTAAATCATCCTCCAGCTTCTAACAGCACATACTTTATTTCATCCTGCCTTCTGCCTCTCAGCGGATGTGTTTGCCCAGGTCTGAGCCAGAAAGTGGCTAAGGTCAAGAATAGGGTTGCCTCATTTTACAAATAAAAATATAGGCCACTCGATTCCTTCTGAATTTCAGGTAAAAGGGGAACAATCATTTTAGTATAGGTATGTTCCATGTACTATTTGGGATATTGTTGTTATTGTTCAATCCTAAGTCATGTCCAACTCTTTGAGACCCCATCAACTGCAGCACGCCAGGCTTCCCTGTGCTTCACTATCTCCTGGAGTTTGCTCAGACTCAAGTCCGTTGAGTCGGTGATGCCATCCAACCATCTAATCCTCTGCCACCACCTTCTCCTCTTGTCCTCAATCTTTTCCAGAATCAGGGTATTTTCTAATGAGTCTGCTCTTCGGGTCAGGTGGCCAAAGCTGAAGCTTCAGCATCAGTCCTTCCAATGAATATTCAGGTTTGATTTCCTTTAGGATGGAATGGTTTGATCTCCTTACTGTCCAAGGGACTCTCAAGAGTCTTCTCCAATACCACAGTTCAAAAGCATCAATTTTTCGGCACTCAGCCTTCTTTATGTCCAACTCTCACATCCGTACATGACTACTGGAAAAATACTTATACTAAAATGATCTGTTTATCTGAAATTCAGATGAAGCTGAATATCCAGCATATTTTTTGACAACCCTCCTCAGGGAAGACCTTACCATCTCTAGGAGACCTCTGTAATTTTAGAGCTAACAAACTAAGGATACATCCCCTACTCATATCAAGGAAGTCTTATCAGATAGCTCATGTGTCTTTTAATCTGGCCAAAGCCAGATTCAGGTCCAGAAACTAGTACATAATCCAAGAAAAACCTCAGAAGGAAGAGTTCACAGGGTCCCTAATCATCGAGAGAGTTGACTGTACGAATGGGGATAGGGAAGTGTTTCCTGTGTCTCTATTCTTCTATTCTTTTGATAATAGAACATGGCATCCTTCATGTTGGGTGTGTGATGAATCCTTTCCTAGACACAATCAGAAATATTCTACACCACTGTCTTTAATCGCACCTGCTACTAATCCAGTCTGGGTCCTCACCTTCCACCTGGCTATTTCCTAGCTTCCTCACCTGTCTCCCCCACTGGCTGTTCTGTCCAAACAGCCATGATGTTCTTTCTCAATAGAGACCCACTGCTCACAAGATGAAGGCCAAGGTCCTAGATGGCAGTCAGGGTGCTCCATGGTCCAATCCCTGTGGACGACCAACTGCATTTCTCTCAACTTGCAGAATTTTACAAAACATGGAGTTTTCATTCATTCTTCCATGACTTTCTATGTTGTTCTCCTTCACCTGATCGCCATCCTTGATTTCTGAATGGAAAATCCTTATTCACCCACCCTTCCTGGCCTATCTCCAAACTATCCCAGCATAATTTTGGTCATTTCCTTTGTTCCCAGTGAATTTGCCTACACCTCCCCCAGACTCACCTCTACTGCAAATATTGTTTACACTTGTCTCTCCCTACACTGAACTCTGATGGAGTAATCTGGGGACTTACTCATTCTTGCAACTGTAAAGTTAAGTCAAGCTTTTGCAATAGATGCTCAGTTAGCGCCTACTGAATAAAGGGAGGAAGTGAGGAAGGGAGAAGAATTGACTCCTCCATAGTATATGAGTAAAGAAGGGAATGGCAACCTACTCCAGTATTCTTGCCTGAAGAATTCTGTGGACAGAGGAGCCTGGTGGGCTACAGTCCGTGGGGTCGCAAATAGCTGGACACGACTGAGTGACCAGCACTTTCACTTTCTAAGTATATGAGGCATCCTGCCCACCAGCTTACTCTGAGCCAAACCACAGGAGGAATGGGCTAAAGATATGTATCAATTTCTATGTTATTCTCCTTGAGAACCACACAGAAGAAAATTCATCTTTGTTTAGAAAATAAGCCAAGATTATGAGGAATCTATATTGTGTTATGAAACATAAAGTGTCAGTTGCTCAGCCATGTCTGACTCTTTGTGACCCTGTGGACTATACCCTACCAGGCTCCTCTGTCCATGGAATTCTCCAGGCAAGATACTGGAGTGGGTAGCCATTCCCTTCTCCAAGGGATGCTCCCAACCCAGAAAACTTGGGTCTTCTGCATTGTAGTTGGATTCTTCACCATCTGAGCCACCAGGGAAGCCCTACAACATTGCATTACATTACTCTACAAATGATGGAAGGTTAACCTTATGTAGTTGAAAAGTTTTCTCTGTGCTGCTTATACCCGTACAAGCATTTCTCCATGAATTTTGTGAGTTTCATTATGATGGAAATATAGATTTTTCTCCTCTTGGTAATTTCATTTCTGCCTAGGTAAGATAGCTTTGAGAGTTGTAGATTTAGAAGGCCACAGAGGAGTGACTTGAAAGGCGTGAAGATGAGACAAGATATTTCCCACATGGGGAACTTTAGTAAATGGGTCCTCAACAGCCATGTTCACTCAGTACAAAATGCCCCAGTCCTGTTCCCCTTTTGGGAAGTAAACTCTCTCCCGATTTTAGACTGAGCAAATATACCTATAACAAGTGTGAATCTCCTCACCTGACATTGCAACAGGGGGAGCAGAAGAAAATCAGCCTCTTTTGAGAGGTGATGTTTGGACCTCCAGGCTGGCTGAACAGCCAGAATGATTTGAAATGATATGGAGAGTAACTAAGCACTAAAATATGCAATTCAATTAATGTGTTATAAAATATATATGGTTTTATATTTGATATTTTCCCTGGACTCTTAGAGCATCCTGTACTTTTTAAGGCAATTATTATTCTCTTAAGACCCCTGGACATTTAATATAGTTTTGGTCATGGTTAGGGTTATCTGTATTTCAGAAAAGCCATTTTAATTTGATATTTTAAACTATAATATCCTGTTGAGAAAAGGAGCATTATAATTTAAGAATGGAGTACTTCTTGAGAATGAAAGATTACTAATTTGGGATTCAAAACCCAGGTAAATATGGATTATGGTAAAACATTGCTTTTGCCCAGAGAGCAATTTTCAGAGGAGAGAGCAGACGAGAGCTTTCATTATGCAGCCTCACTATTCTGATTTCAAAAATCAGTGCCCCTCGTGGGCAGCTGTTTTATTCATGTATAATTTTATGAGGCAGGGTCTACACAAGGAAGCAAGAGCAGAGATAGTTACTCCATCCTCTACAGACCAACAAAATAAGTGCTTGACAGCCCAGATCTGTTCTGCCCATGTTACTTCCTTAAAGTTTTTAAAGACTTTCCATAGCTTACTAGTCAAAATCCACGCTCATGGCATCCTTGAAGCTCTGCTCCGCTCTGCCCCCTATCCCCCAGCTTTGAAGCTTCATCCTCTTATCCATCACCATACATCTCACTAGCTGTGCTGACCCACTTGTTTCCCCCCAAAAGCCATGTCACTGTATGCCTTTGTTCACGCTGTTTCATTTGTATGGAACATCCTTCTCCGTTCCTTGACCTTGTATCATAATCCTCCTCATCCTTTAAAACCCAATTCACGCATTATCTGTTCTATAAATCTTCTCCTTTTCCTGAAACACCCACTACGTTGACCACAGACGGCCAAATTAATTCTTTCTCACAGAGCTCCTCTAGTTCTTTACAGGAACATTTAACATTCACTCCACCCAGTTCATATTCAGATTTTCGGCCCCTAACCTAAGTCAAATAACATTTTACTTAAGTTATTGGGGACCAGATCACCTTCTGAGATAGGTTTTAATTTTGAGGCAGGGATCATGGACTTTTGATCTTTGGTTCCTTAATAGCTAATATCTAGTCATATTAGTTGCTCAGCCAAAGCTGACTTCATCGAATTCAGTTAATTCAGAAGCAACTACTCTTCTATGAGAACAGTAAGTGCTATTTTTGGATCAATGGTCTAATGGGAGATCAAAAACTCCCTAAACATTTGTTGATTCCTATTAGAGGTAAGCCTTGTTTTAGATCATGTGGAAGCAAAGCATGGTCTAGACTTCAAGAACTCAATCTGGTAAAGGAGACAAGCACACTATTAGCCGTAATCCACTGCAACCTGGGATATAGGTCATTGCCAAGTTATAATTTGAAAAAATAAAGCATAGAAGGTCAAAGGAAGAAGCATTTGAAAGTCGACATCAACTTCAGGAAATAAAATCATTGGCAAAGAAGATCTGGATGATGTTTTTTAAGATAATTACACAATTTTGTTTAGTCTCTGTTAATAGTTGAGAAAATAGACCAATCTTTTCATGTTATGTAGATGTACTAGACTGTCTTCTGTCACTTCTATGTAAAATGCTACTTCTAGAGTGTTTGGACCTACAAATTCTACAGTGGTGAGGTTTAAATATACTGAAGCAAAGCCCTTTTGCTGTGGAACTACTGAGATTGGCAGGTTATTAGCATTTAATTTACCAATTTATTCACCTCCCAGCGCATCTTTGTAGGCAAGATCTTTGATTGATTGATTCACTGGTTGTCTAGGATTTAATTCACAGGGTTAGGACTAATTCTCTGAGAAGCTGTGCAAATGAGGGGTTTCTTGGAGTGGGCCTGGGCCCAAAACAATGATTATCTTAGGCCACCTGAGAGATGAAGCTCTTGCTTGAAGAGAAAGGCAAAGGCCACTACCAGGAGGTCAGGGCCACTGGTCAGTCCTGAGTGACAAGCTGGGCTATAGAGAAAAAGCAGCCAAATGTCAGAAGCCATGAAGACACTGGTCAGATACGGTGTACAAAATGTGTCGAGATTAAAGCCATTTTTCTAAGATAGAATTAATAGTTGCAATGAAACTACTACTAAGAGGAAATTGACAACTCTAAGAAATGATGCTGGCTCACCATCTGTATAAATATTTCAATTTATAGCATATTGTGTTTAATTTTTAAATGACCTTTGAAAAGAAAACGGGAAATCTGTTAACTTTGACAATACTCATTCAATGAAAATAATAGAATTTCTCTGAAGAAAAACAAAGCTAATTCTCTTACTTAAAGAAACCCCAAATTTGCTCAGGTGTTTCCAACAGCCTTTGGTGAAAAGCATCAGCTTTCTAAATGCTTCTAATAATTTCAGTAAATATTTCCCTGAAATTGGACAAATAATGCAGACAGAATGTTCCTTTTTATGTACAATCCCCATTTGCTTTAAAAGGAGACATCCCAGATTACATACAAAGATTGAGAAACAGCCAAAATATCCAGGAACACAAGTACCAGTGACTGGATTGCCATTCTCTAAGTGTTGAATCTCATGCTAATGAATTCCAAAGAAAAACAGCTGACTTTATGCATTTATTTTAATAAGGCTGTGAAAACAGTCCATTTACAGTGTAAAAACCCCCTGTCTTTTAAAAATGCCATACAGAATATTTTAATAAATTAAATTTGTCTGCCTGTCAAATCTGTCAAATTGACAAGACCCCTCAAGGAGTATTGCTGATGCTGTCATTCTATTCTTCCAACAGGATTACATGTGGAATTTAATATGCATGGCTTATAGCAAGGATCTATCCATCAGAGTAATTGTAAGTAACAAATACCAATATAACATCCTAAGTCTCCAACCTTTAAAGCCAGGGTCATTTTATTTCTTTCACAAGCTCTTTCTTTAGCTACAGTCGTTTCCCAAGTATTTGATTTGTCTATAATAATGAATCTAAGGAAGCAAATAAGTTGACATCATCAGTTGACATAACAGTTCTACTGTTAATGTTTGCTCAGAAAAGTGTAGATTGTTTATTTTAGTCTTTGTTCTAGTTGCTAAGTAGTGTCCAACTCTTCTGAGACCCCTTGGACTGTAGCCTGCCAGGTTCCTCTGTCCATGGAATTCTCCAAGAATACTGGAGTGGGTAGCCATTCCCTTCTCCAAGGGGTCTCCTGCATTAGCAGGCAGATTCTTTACCGCTGAGCCAACAGGGAAGCCCCAAGTGTAGCTTACATAGCGCATTGTCATCCTCACAACCAACCTGTCAGTCAGGTTTTACTGTCCCCTATGTACAAATGAAGGTGCTGAGGCTTGGCAGGTGCCTCAGTATTACACATCTTGTATTTAGTAGAACCAGCTCTTTAATTTAGGCATTCTGACCTGAAGCAATGCCATTTTTGTCTCTCACAAGATTTTCCTGGAATAATCAAATGTCTCCTTCGACTGTTTTCTTATAGGGAAAACCGTCTTAATGTTTCCAGATAACATGTGAGACTATTTGTATTAAACTTCTGATGGCAGCTGGTGAACAAAGATGAACTCTTAGGTAAACAGGGTCCTACTGTATAGCACAGGGAACTATATTCAATATCTTATAATAAATTACAATGGAAATGAATATGAAAAATAATATATATGTATATAACTGAATCACTTTACTGCACATCAGAAACTAACACAACATTGCTGCTGCTAAGTCATTTCAGTCATGTCCGACTCTGTGCGACCCCATAGATGGCAGCCCACCAGGCATATGTCAATTATATTCCAGTAAGGACTTCCCAGGGGGTACAGCAGGAAAGAATCTGCCTGCTAATGTAGGAGATGCAAGAGATGTGGGTTCAATCTCTGAAGAGGGAAGATCTCCTGGATTAGGAAATGGCAACCCACTGCAATACTCTTGCCTGGAAAATTCCATGGACAGAGGAACCTGGAGGGCTATAGTCTATGGGGTTGCAAAGAGTCAGATACAACTGAGCAACTGAGCACACAGCACATATATTTCAATAATTTTTTTTAAACAAGATGAACTCTTCATTTTTTCAAAGTAACATATCTAAGAGAAGTATGTATTAGGGTATTCAAAATCACAAACCCATTGCAAGTCTGGACCAGCTGTACAATACGTATGCTAGTCACCTAGACTTGATATTCTATCTCCTGTAATGGAAATCTCAAATGCATGTCTAAAAGCCAAAATGAAATCAAGCTTCAATACTGTGATTCTTCTGTTTTTCATCCTGAACTTCAGAAACTGAGATGCACACGTTGGATGATATTCAAGGAGTTTATATCCATCACCAGAATCCAAGGCAGTCCTCAGAGAACTGTTCATTTATTGGTCAATAAACATTATGCTGCTTTATAGTGTTTGGGGAAATGTCTCTCAAAAATAGGCAGAACAACAATACCAACAAGTCAGTACATACTGTCTCGAATTTCTTATAAGTCTAAAATTCTGGATTTTAAAAATGTAGACTTGAGTGCAATTAAATTTTTCTGACAACAGGCTGTAATAATTACACAAATGAATGCCTATTTAGTGGCTGATTGGTCCTAACAGCAGGGCAATGGCATGCGTCAGGCCCTGCAGAGATCTGACTGAAGGATGGACATATTTATACATGTAAAGAGGCCTGTCTAACTTAGCTAGGAGAGTGTTACCATGAGATGCTGCAATGAGTTGATGGTTACCCATGGCCAGTCTCATGAAAGAATATCTTATGACTCAACCCATTCCATTTCCATTTCTGAATGGGATTAGTTATTTCTCATGAACTCACTGGAGATCAAAGCTGAATAGATAAAATTCAGTAAGTAAACCCTCTAACAGAAGGTGCGCATAATGAAAAGAACACTGGATTTTGAAAACCACATGGCTATACATCTGACTCTGTGCTTTCTGGCTATGTGATCTTGGACAAATCACTGCCTTAGGCTCCTGTCATTTCACATCTGAAAAGGAGATCTTGAACTCTAACTAACAGGGTTAAGATGAAATTAAATTTTAAAATGGCTGTAAATTGTCCACCCACAGTGCTTTGTACATAAAAGGCAATCAATCACTTAAGATATTAAGTGATTTTTTTTTTTTACCATTGAGATTACAGGTTTTCTAACTCATGAATGAGTTTGCCTTGTCTCCACTTAGACAGTAAATCTTTGAAGAGAATGAATATTGTCTTACTCATTTTTTTAAACCCCTCTTAGCATAATTTCAAATAGACAGTAGTTGTTCAAAATGTTTTTGATAAAAATCAGAGGGCTACGGAAATTTCATCCAAACAGAAGTACTCTGAGGAAGATGAACGGGACTATTTTTTTTATAAATGGAAATAAGAACTATTCTAGAAAAGAAAGGACAACTGCATCTACCCAGTTTTTTTATTCAGTTATTATGTCTAAACTGTATGGAATCCTATAAGGACCATCTGTGGATGTACTTCTACGGTCAGAGAATTTTCCGGGAATTGTTCTCCCATCCTTCACAGAGATCCAGGTCTCTATTATCTGTGTTCCCTTCTGTTAATGGGCATCATACTTGCAGTTAACTGTTTTACCCTTGAAGTCAGACATGATTGTTCCAGCCCACTTCTTGTTTGGGGTGGGGGACGACTTATGACTTGGTGCATTCCCTCAAAAACCCGCCCTTTCAATATCCGCAGTGTGGATTAAGGGTTGTGTATCAGTTCTCTGCCATCTACAGTGGGGTTTTTCTAGTTTCACTTGTGTCCCATCTCTTTTCTATCTTAGTGGCTTTCTCAAAGCATCCAGTTTTACTCTCTATTACTCACTTTATAGAAACCAGCACTCCCTGGCTGTCCCTTAGCCCTGGGGATTCATCATTTGTTCTGTCTCCTTGTGCCCCAGAAAAGTACTGACAGCTCATAATTGGTCATGTTTCTTACAAAATTTGCATTAAACTGGGAGCCGTGCTTGCTTTCTTGGTATAATTTGTCTTACATTTTTGCAAGTAATAATTGTACATTAAATTATGTTCAAAAAATGCAGGAAGAAAAAAACTGTCCATAGTTGTACTACCCATATAAAACCACTTTTCACCTATACATATTTTCCTCTAATAATATTCCAGTGCACATCTCCATTTTACCTGTATTCATAGAAATAAATTTTTATGACATATTTTACTTATTAATATGCTAAAGCATCACCAGTGTCAATGCTAATTTCATGTAAGCATCATTTTAATGGTTGCAAAGTATTATATTAAGTAGATATGCCATGGTTTGTTTAGTCATTATCTTTATTATTAAGTTTTACATTGTTTATACTGTTTGGTATTGAAAACCATGCTATAATATCTTTGGGTAGAGTCTTTGTCTATATTTTGAGCTCTTTCCTTAGAATGTTGGGCTTCCCTGGTGGCTCAGACAGTAAAGAATCTGCCGCAATGTAGGAGACCTGGGTTTGATCCCAGGGTTGGGAAGATCCCCTGCAGAAGGAAATGGCTACCTACTCCAGTATTCTTGCCTGGATAATTCCATGGACAGAGGAGCCTGGTGGGCTACAGTTCATGGGGTTCTTTCCTTAGAATATATTTCTCAATATGGGCTACTTGGTAGATGGATATGAAAGACTTTAGGATTTGCATACACACTGACACATAATTTCAAAAAAAATAAATAAATAAAAGAGCTAACAATTAAGGATGCTCAGCTGTGGAGGGTGGGTTTATGTCTATGCTCTTGGTACGTCATCATCATTGACCCATGAAAATTTTATCAATCAATTGATTGATTTCCTTTTATTTCCAGTCTCATTCATTCCCTTTATCCCTAATATGCTTGTCTAATACAGTCTAATGTGCTTGATAAACATATATACATATATACATGTATATATTCCTTTTTTTTTTGTATGTGGTCATGTAAGCATACCTTTTTATTTTGTGTCCACATATGTTGCTAATTCACTTCAGTCGTATCTGACTCTTTGCAATCTCAGGGACTTTAGCCCACCAGGCTCTTCTGTCCATGGAATTTTCCTGGCCAGAATACCAGAGTGGGTTGCCATGCCCTCCTCTAGGGGATCTTCCTGATCCAGGGATTGAACCCATGTCTCCTGCATCTCCTGAATTGCAGGTGGATTCTTTACCACTGAGCCACCAGGCAAGCCTGTGCACATATGTTCAGTTCAGTTCAGTTCAGCCGCTCAGTCATGTCCGACTCTTTGCGACCCCATGAATCACAGCACACCAGGCCTCCCTGTCCATCACCAACTCCTGGAATTCACCCAAACTCATGTTCATCGAGTCGGTGATGCCATCCAACCATCTCATCCTCTGTCATCCCCTTCTCCTCCTGCCTTCAATCTTTCCCAGCATCAGGGTCTTTTCAAATGGGTCAGTTTTTTGCATCAGGTGGCCAAAGTACTGTAGTTTCAGCTTCAGCATCAGTCCTTCCAATGAACACCCAGGACTGATCTCCTTTAGAATGGACTGGTTGGATCTCCTGGTAGTCCAAGGGACTTTCAAGAGTCTTCTCCAATACCAGAGTTCAAAAGCATCAATTCTTCGGCACTCAGCTTTCTTTATAGTCCAGCTCTCACGTCCATATATAACAACTGGAAAAACCATAGCCTTGACTAGACGGACCTTTGACAGCAGACCTTATGTTGGCAGACCTTTGACTAGATGGACCTTTGTTGGCAGAGCTTTAAAAGATGGACCTTTATTGAGTTGAGGAATTTCTTTTTACTTCTACTTTACAGTATTCACCAACCACAGGCCGGACTGAAAAAGATCGGCAATACTAAGTGCTGGTGGAAATGTGAAACTCCAGGAACCCTGTCAGCAAATGTCATAAACACTATTGATGGGCATTTACATTGATACCAGCCCTCTGGACAATTTCCATGTCTACTACATTTGGAAATACTCATATACTGTGACCTAGAAATCTCACATAGGTATAAGTTCCTAGAAATGCATACATAGGTATAATAAAAGATGTGTTTAAAAATATTAATAGTATTATTAGTAATAGCAAAGGGCTGAGAAAAACTCAAACCTTCAGCACTAGAATGGATTAGTAATGTGTGCTGTGTCCAGTGGTCTGTTCTATCACAATAAATATCAATAAATTATGCTTACCTGAAATCATATGGATAAGGCTCACTAACTTAATGCTGATCAAAAGAAGAAGTTAAAAAAAACAGCAAAACAAATCTATGGCAAAGGAAATCAACTCTGAATATGCATTGGAAGGACTGATGCTGAAGCTGAAGCCCCAATGCTTTGGCCACCTGATGCAAAGAGCCAACTCATTGGAAAAAACTCTGATCCTGGGAAAGATTGAAGGCAAAAGGAGAAGAAGGCAGCAGAGGATGATACGGTTAGATAGCATCACCGACTCAGTGGACATGAATCTGATACCAACTCCGCAAGATAGTGAAGGACAGGGAAGTCTGGCATGCTGCAGTCCAAGGGGGTCATAAAGAGAAGGACACGACTTAGCGGCTGAACAACATAAGAAAAGTAGTTACCTTTGGGTGGGAGTAGACTGGGAGGAGCATGAGGAGGACTTCTAAGGTACTGATGACATTCTGTTTCTTAATCTGGGTGGAAACTGTGGGGTTGTGTTTTTCTCTACTTAAATAAGGATGTTTTTTTATGTTTAAAATGACTAAATAAATAAAACAATAAATGAAATCTAGTATAAATTGAACTAGAAAAGATTCCTGCTTGTATTGGACTTGAGATTTTGTTTTATTTTCATTTGTTTTGTTTTTGCTGTGGTTCTGCCTCTAATGAGCTGCGATTTTTTTTTTCTTTACAACAAGTCATATTCCCATGTTGAACTTCTGGTTTCAATCTCTAAAAATTGGAGACTAAATTAAACAATCTTTAAATACCCTCCTAGATCTAAGATGATATATTATGCGAGCTTCCAGGAAGTCACCTACATTTCTTCTTTTTGACGATAAACTTTACTGACTTAAAAAGAGCTAGTTCTTTTTTTGTTGTTCTTTATACTCAACAAGCAAAACTCCTGTTATCCCTTGGCTTTCCTAGTAACTTCCCATATGATCCAACTATATATGTCACAAACTACCCATGTGAATCAGTAGTTATTTTCCTCATTTTAAATCACATTTTAATCTGGTTTACATATTAAACTTTTGAGAGCCTGTTTAGCATCAATCCTTGACTATATATTTCCAAACCTACAAAACTGAGGAACAGTTTCTAGTGATTCCATCTAAATAACCAGCTAGTTGCCTAGAAACCACTGCTGTATGACATACCCTGGACCATCAGGGAAATCAATGAGAAGAATTTTAAGTATTCCACTGATGGTTCTTGACTCCAGAAAAAAACCCACCCTCTCTTCCTGTGAGAAAATCTGTGAGATGTATGCCTGTAACCGAACTCTTTTCCCTTTCGACAATGGAAATAACTCATATTTGGCTGTCTACATGGTTTCCAAGAATAAACACAATGTGTCTAAGCCGTCCCTGTACCTAAGTGTATTCATGTGATCAAGTTCTGACAAGTGAGATGTGAGCAGAGTGGGTATATCCTTTTAACTCTATTTCCTGCTGTCTGCTGGCTGGGATGTAGATGAAATAGTGGGCAACATGGCCTTGTTGACAGACATAAATCCCTGAGAATGTTGGAGAATGTTATAGAAAAGAAGCCTGGCTTCCTGAGAGATTCTTGACAGACAGTTGCCATAGAAGCTTAGACATCAAGGAAAAAGCAAAATAACTTCTATCCTATAATAAAGAACTTCCATTTTGGACCTTTGTCACAAGGCAGAGAAACTATATTCTAACTAATATACTTCTTAAATGTGTTATTGGAACCTTGTACCATGATTGAAAAGTGGAAGCGTTAGTTGCTCAGTCATGTCCGACTCTTTGGTACCCCATAGAATATAGCCCACCAGGCTCCTCTGTCAAAGGAATTCTCCAGACAAGAATATGGAGTAGGTAGCCATTTCCTTCTCTAGGGGATCTTTCTGGCTCAGGGATTGAACCTGGGCTCCCTTATTGCAGGCAGATTCTTTACTGCCTGAGCCACCAGAGAAGAGCTGCACCATAATTGGAGAGTGTGTAACATAGAGGCCGAATGCCGCAACTGTAAATCCTCTTTCCCAGGGTTTTTAAATTTAACGATAATATTCAAGACAGAACTGCTTTCTTCTCCTCTTAACTTGATTCTGCATCTAACAGAAGGCCTAACATTGAAAGGAGGAAAATTCAACCTCTACTGGTGGCTCAGACGGTAAATAATCTGACTGCAATGTGGGAGACCTGGGTTCAATCTCTGGGTTGGGAAGATCCCCCAGAGAAGGGAACAACTACCCACTCCAGTATCCTTGCCTAGAGAATTCCATGGACAGAAAAGCCTGGCAGGGTACACAGCCCATGGGGTCGCAAAGAGTCACACATGACTAACTTTCACTTCACAAGCTGCTACCCAGGCTGACCTTGAAATACTGAAAAATCAGCTCAATTCACCATAGTATGGCCCAGTTGGTGGACTGTTTCCATAGGAAATATTTGGAAAAGTGATTAAAACCATAGGGGTTAATCATCTGAAATCATCAAAAATCATCCATTAAGGAAATAAAGAGGGCAGTTCTTTGGACTGAATGGCTAAACATGTCTTAAAAATCTCTCTTGTTGGAGAAACAGAAATGTCTCTATTGGCAAAAATGTAAAGAGAGAGATGAAAAAGAAGTGTAAGAATTAGAAAAGAATAAGAGAATTATAAAGGATCAGAGATCCAGAATATATCAGACCAAGGATATGGAATTTATAAAATTGACCTACCTTAAATATAAAATATTCTTTGAGGACATAAGTGTCTTTTCTCACACTGATTGTCTGCTGTTATTGCCATGAAAGAAGAGGAAAGAAAGAATATCATACTGATGGCTTTGTTATTGATTCCATGTGAACCATGTGGTCAGCACTCTTGGGTTCCTGAGTGAGCAGAACTAAGTCTCTGTCCTCTCAGAGCTCACATGGAGGGGGGAAGGGGGAGATAAACAATGAATGAACAAGCACATGCATATCATGTAATGTAAAATGCCCATAAGTGCAAGAAATAATAATACAGTACTCAAAGGGTAGAGTGAGTGATGGAGTGGAAAACATGCTAGTTTAGAGTGAGTGGTGGGTCTACTTTCCTGCCAAATGAATCTTTAAACAAAATTTTCAAGAAAGTAAGGGAGTGACAGATAGCCCTATCTAAAGGAAGACCTTTTCAAATAGAGGGAACAGGGAATGTAAAGGCCCCAAGGATGGAGAGAAATAGATGTGCTGATGGCAAATATATCACAGGAACACTGCCTAGCAAAGAAGCAGATTTCCATTGCTGTACTTTTCACTGAGCTAATACAGCCCCGGAATCCTTCTGAGCCCAATACTCTGATAAATTAGCAATAGACAGTGTTAATGTTGGGCTGAAAATCATTTGTTATCATGGCTATAGAGTTCACATTTCTAAATTCTAGCTCATAATCCTAGTTTCCAAGTATTTATTTTTTCAGTGTCACTGATAGTACCTCTACTGTGTATGGCTAGAAGAAGCATAAGGACCTGGAAAATCTCAGGGTCAAGGATACCTCATTCATTCATTCTTTAAAATACTTACTATTTGGTATTTCTGTATACCAGGCATCCTACTAAGTCTTAAGAATCTAGGAATACAGTATTTTTAGTGTTAGTCACTCAGTTGTGACCGACTCTTCGCAACCCCATGGACTGTAGCCAGCCAGGCATCTCTGCCCAAGGGATTCTCCAGGCAAGAATACTGGAGTGGGTTGCCATTCCCTTCTCCAAGGGATCGTCCCAAAGCAGGGATCGAACCCAGGTCTCCTGCATTGCAAGAAGATTCTTTACCTATTAAGCCACCAGGGAAGCCTCTCATAAATCAGAAAGATAGGGGAAAATCATTATAATACAATGAAATAGATACTGTAAGAACTCTGAGAAAAGTATGGCTAATTTGACAAATAATGGGCATTGTTAGGAAAAGCATTGTGATGTCACAGGAAGGACAGAGGATTTAGAAGCAAACAGACTTGTGTTCTATTCCAATTGTGCCATTTTTTTAGTGAGCTGCATGACTTTTGTGGAATTTAGTTAACCTCTGTGAATCTTGGATAATGCCTCCTGCTCATCAAGTGACCACAAAAGATAAAAGAGATGTCATAAGTAAAGTATATAACATGGAGCCTAGCACATAACAGGTACTCAATAAACATTTGTTTTCTGTTAAGGAAAATCTGAAACTGGAGATGACATTTGTGATAACTATTGAGCATTCAGGTCAGTTGCATAAAATAAGGAAAAAGAAGGGAGACGGAATTCTATGTGTTTAATCAAAAAGGCATGAAAGAAAGCATAACATCTAAGGGTATTTCATTATCATTATTATTATAGGTACCACTAAGACAATCACGAAACACATCCCAATATCAGAGATATGGAATTGTGAAAATTTAAACTTCAGAATCAATAAAATGTAATTTTTTGTATGTTTTATAGCTGAAGCGTAAGATATAGGAGAGAATGAAAAGAAAGGAAGCTGAAAAAGCAAGTAAGAAACAGGTCACGAAGTACATTTGGTTTTTAATCTTCAAATTAAGAATCCAGGACATTATCCTGTTGGCAAACTAGAGCCTTTAAGATTTTAAGTCAGAAAGATGGGAGCAGATTGGAGAGATGGTGGAATAGACTGGACAAATGATTACCAGTCAGGTATGAATGTGTGGCACCCTTTGACCAGATATTAGCAACTTGACTGCATTCCAATAACCTATCAAGATTTTCATGGAACATGTGAATTTCAGAAAGTTGTTAATTTCATTAACATAAAGTTTTATATGGATATTCACTGTCTTTGAATGCCTATAGACTGTATAGTGATGTGCCTTCAATTCTAATAATTTGTAATTGTGTGTACTTAATCACTCAGTTGTGTCCGACTCTTTGCAATTCCATGTACTATAGCCCACCAGGCTTTTATGTCCATGGGATTCTCCAGTCAAGAACACTGGAGTGGGTTGCCATCCCTCTTCCAGGGGATCTTCCCAACCCAGGGATTGAACCTAGGTCTCTCGCATTGCAGGTGGATTCTTTACCATCTGAGAGTTTAGGGGGTTTATTATTATTTTATTTGACCCAAGAATTATTTAGAAGTATAAAATATTCTCAAGGAATCTTACTGTTTTTAATTTCTAGTTTAATTCCAATTTGAAAACAGAATACCTTTCATATGATTTCAACCCTTTGAAATGTATTGAGACTTAAGTCATGATCAATAGAGTATATCTTGGTGAATGTGTCAGGTGCATTTGGAAGCAATGTTTATAGTTGACTGATAGTTGACTATTACACTAAATGGGAATTAGACTCAAGATATAAGTCCAAGTCCATGAGTTTACAGTTCATTAGACATCGAAGTTTCATTTTTGTAGACTGTCAGTTCAGTTCAGCCGTTCAGTTCTGTCCAACTCTTTGTGACCCCATGGACTACAGCATGCCAGGCCTCCCCTGTCTAACACCAACTCCCGGAGTTTACTCAAACTGATGGCCATCGAGTCAGTGATGGCATCCAACCATCTCATCGTCTGTCATCCCCTTCTCCTACCGCCTTCTATCTTTTCCAGCATCAGGGTCTTTTCAAATAAGTCAGCTCTTCACATCAGGTGGCCAAAGGATTGGAGTTTCAGCTTTAGCATCAATCCTTCCAACAAATATTCAGGGCTGATTTTATTTAAGATGGACTGGTTGGATCTCCTTGCAGTCCAAGGGACTCTCAAGTCTTCTCCAACACCACAGTTCAAAAGCACCAATTCTTCAGTGCTCAATTTTCTTTATAGTCCAATTCTCACATCCATACATGACTACTGGAAAAACCATAGCCTTGACTAGACCGACTTTTGTTGGCAAAGAATGTCACTGCTTTTTAATATGCCGTCTAGGTTGGTCATAGCTTTTCTTCCAAGGAGCAAGTGTCTTTTAATTTCATGGCTGCAGTCACCATCTTGCAGTGATTTTGGAGCCCAAAAAAATAAAATCGGTCACTGTTTCCACTGTTTCCCCATCTATTTGCCATGAAGTGATGGGACCAGATGCCATGATCATAGTTTTCTGAATGTTGAGTTTTAAGCCAACTTTTTCACTCTCCTCTTTCACTTTCATCAAGAGGCTCTTTAGTTCTTCTTCGCTTTCTGCCATTAGTAACTGTTTAAAACATTGACTATTAAACCATCCTAAAACTATATCAATGAAAACCAAAGAGAACTACTTTGGCAACATTTATAATATTTCCCTATTTTTAATCCTTCTGCTTTTAAGTTTTGTACAGCTATACTCAAAACAGTCACACCATTTTTCATTCATGCAGGGCAAGCTTTCTGATTTCCGATGAAACTGGAAACTATTTTATAATACTTATGTTAATGTAAAGTGTTCTGACTAGTTGGACTTTGAGACTGTTTCTCATATTTTATTATTCTAAATACTCAATAGCAATTGCTTTGCACATCTCAGTTTATTATTATTATTCCTTTACATATTTCCTTGAAATAGTCAACTAAGAAGGATATTAAAGAATAAAATGGTTTGTATATATTTTGGATGTTGATTCATTTTGCTCAGAAGCCCTTCAAAGGCTGAACTCATCACTACCAATTACTCTAAGTAGTTGCTCTCCTTTGCCTTTCAGCCACAACTCCTGCAATTTCTACTCTCCAGCATTCCCATCCTTTTCAGTAAACTTCATATATCCCTTGGATGGAGTCCTCCGACGCTACATCAAATGTCACCTATGGGGTTACCCAAAAAGTTCATTCAGGTTTTTCCATATAAAGTAACAGAGAAACCCTAACAAACTTTTTGGTCAACCCAATATAAACTCTGCAGAATTCTCAGGCGTTCTGGTCACCACTTTCCTCCACTCTGACAGCACTCTATAGCCCGTTTCAACCATAACACTTTTTACCTTTAAGCTTCACCTGTTCTCTCCCCCCACAACATGTTATGAGTGATACTTAGAATATATTTGGTAACTTCCTATTATTGACTGAATGTATTTGCCTCTAGCAATAAGAAACAGACCTTGTTTCTGCAGAGTCTGGCTGGCTATAAATTATTTTTATCATTTCATTTTCTTGTTTCTTGATTAATAGTTTCTACTTAAGGTTTACTTAGTAAAAATTTAGATAAACACAAATATGAGCTAGCTATTGTGATTTTTGATATAGATGAAAACTTATCAGTAAGAGGAAGCTGATCTTTACCAGGGATATGTTTTCCACTTTTGTTTTGTTTTATGTTGTTGTTCGTGGTAGTTGTTAGCATTAAGAAAGTAAGGTAAGTCACCTCTAAGGAATTATCATTCTATTGTATCTTCTAAAGCGGGTGGTTGTCAGCTAAATATCTGATGGCTACCCCACCCACCCACCCACCACAGGACTGTCAGCACAATACTTCAGAAAGACTATTCAAGGTTCTGAAATGAGAAAGTAAAAATCCCAGTCTGACCAGCTATTCTTGCCATTTAATCTAACCCATTCACTATCTCTTCAAAATTCATTTTTATTTCTACAGAGAATTAACTGTTATAAAATGACCTGTGGAGCTATAGTAAGGATAAATATAAAAAGTACCTTTAGCATTTTTTTCCTCCAATTAAAGCAAGTCATATTTTGTTCAAAATTTGGAGAAAAGGAAGACAGGAAGTTTCTAAATTGCTAAAGCAAGGATTCATAAAATCCATTGATTCATAAATGAGAAAGAAAAAATTTTACTTCCTCAGAGCAGGAGGGATCCAAAAATAGTTGAGGGGAATGGTACTCACCTCAAAAACATAGAGAGATGCTATAGAAAGTACAGTAAAAGAAATTACATTTTTGAAAGTGGCCAAGAAAAGACAGCATATAAATGACTCGGTCTTATATGATAATATCAAAATGAAGAAAAAGCACCATTTAGCACATGAGAAGCCTTTTCAATTACACTGATTCTGGAAGGTATATAATATTAACTTTTGCTTTCAGCAAAAATTAACCAAGTTGGGATCTACAGTGAAGGCTGTTCAAATATTCCTTGCCTAACAGAGAAGGAGGACAAAAACGGATGAAGAGGAAGTCAGCCAACTGGGTGGGCCAGCTGGTCGATATGAGACTGTGGGTGTGGTTGGGAGAAATGGCTGGGGCCTCATCCCGAGACTGAAGGAAATGCTGGAGACTAGAGCAGTGGGAGCTAAGGACTGGGTGAGATGTCAAATCAAATCTGAAAACTAAAGATTGAACAGTCTAGTGTAACTGAGGGTCCCAAAACTCTTGAATCCAAGGTCGGTGTTTGGAGCTGGGATTCAGTGGCCAGAGAGTGGGCCACACTCATGATAGTCCAGGAGTGGCTGCTGGCAACTGCCTGAGCCAGTTTGCTGTCAAGCTGTTTTTTGCATACCAGACACAGCTTGAAGCGTGGCTGAGTGGCCTGCTTTTAAAGCCAGGAATAGAATGCATAAAGTGCTGTATGCTAAGTCACTTCAGTGGTGTCCAACTCTTTGTGAGCCCATGGACTGTAGCCTGCCAGGCTCCTCTGTCCATTGAATTCTCCAGGCAAGAACACTGGAGTGGGTTGTCATTTTCTTCTCTGGGGGACCTTCCCAACCCAGGTCTCTAATCTGAGTCTGTTATGTCTCTGGCATTGGCAGGCGAATTCTTTACCACTAGTGCCACTTGGGAAGCCCTAAAGCCTTGGTAAATATTACCAAATTGTCCTCCAAAATGATTTTACCAACTTATATTCCTACCAACAGAGAATGAGAGTACTTTCCCCCATCTCCTTGCCAGAATAAGAATAAATCCTTTCTTAAAAAATTTTGCTGCAATTTGTCAAAGAAGAAAAATGATTCCTTGCTCTGATTGGCATTTTCAAGTTACCAGTACATACATATTGTATATATATGTGTGTGTGTGTGTGTGTGTGTGTGTGTGTATCATTTATTTTTATATAAATTATCATGTCCTTCAGAATTTTTACTGCTACTTTAATATTTTTATAATAACTTCTATAAATCATATGCTAAGAGTATGACCATTGTCAAACTTCTTGAAATCTTCTTGATCTCTTATATGTATCTTACTTTTAGTTATGATCTTTAACATATAAACTGTGTAGTCAAACCTCTCAAGATTTTCCTCTAGTGTTTTTGTATTTACAGTTTTATTTTTTTAAGCTGCAATAACTGAAGCACTGGCATTTATTTTTTATTGTTTATTCAATGACTTTACTTTTCACAATCAAATCTTTAATTATCTGAGTTTTATTTTGATATAAGGCAATGGTCTGGACTGGTCAGACATAAAGCTATTTTAACTGCTTTAAGCAGAGAGGGATTTACTAAGGGGTTTAAGCTAATTTATTGAATTACCAGGATAGCTTGGTGCCATAGAGTTGACAGCAATACAGAGACAAAAATAATTTCCAGTCACATTGGAAATTACTGGAATTAGAGGAATCCATTACTGCTAGATGCTAGGGACTGGAGAGCAGAAACTTCACAACCACCATCCCTGAATAACTAAGTGTCTCTGCCATAAAAACAAGCTTCCTGGGAACCATTGCCACTTTATGGTGTCCACTTCTGCCTGTATAATGATATATTACTGTAGCTCCTGGATAGCACTTCTGTCACATGCTGAATGCTAGCTGCAAGGGAGTCTATGAGAATTAGACTATTAGTAGTGAACACTATACAATGCTTACTGAGTGCCAGGCATTGTTCTCAGTGCTTTTATAGATGTTAACTAATTTTTACAGGCTCCTACGAGGTAGGTACTACTATATCCTCATTTTCCATATGAGGAAACCAAGACACAAAAAGTACTTGCCCCACTGTTGTCCTTGTTCAGTCACTAAGTTGTTTCTCTTTTGCAATCCCATGGACTGTGGCCCTCCAGGCTCCTCTGTCCATGGGATTTCTCAGGCAAGAAAGAATATTGGAGTCAGTGGCCATTTCCTCCTCCAAATTGCCCCGCACCAAGCAGTTAATGGATGGCAGAGTTGTTATTTGTACCCAGATTGTCTGGCTCCAGAAATCTATGCCCCTAGGAGCATTCCTTGTAACATTAGAGCAAATCAATTACTATATTATATAGCCTGTGATTTTAGGCTTCCCAGCCTCTATGGTACAAGAAGTCAAGCTAGAAAGAGGGGGAGGGTAGGTACTGAATGAGCCCTTTTACAACATTCTGCACAGGCACTGGTCTGATTTTTCCAAAGGCTACTCAGTTCGTTTTTCCAGTAGTTGTGTATGGATGTGAGAGTTGGACTATAAAGAAAGCCGAGTGCCAAAGAATTGATGCTTTTGAACTGTGGTGTTAGTACTCTTGAGAGTCCCTTGGACTGCAAGGAGATCAAACCAGTCCATCCTAAAGGAAATCAGTCCTGAATATTCATTGGAAGGACTGATGCTGAAGGTGAAACTCCAATCTTTTGGCCACCTGATGCAAAGAACTGACTCACTGCAAAAGACCCTGATACTGGGAAAGATTGAAGGCAGGAGGAGAAGCGGACAAATGAGATGGTTGGATGTCATCACCAACTCGATGGGCATGAGTTTGAGCAAGCTCTGGGAGTTGGTGACAACAGGGAAACCTGGCGTGCTGCAGTCCATGGGGTCACAGGGAGTCAGACATGACTGAGTGACAACTGAACTGAACTCAGTTTCTTAGTGCTATTTACTGAATAGGCTTACTTTTCTTATTGACTTACACTGATGCCCTGGTGTGTTGAGTAAGCACTCAATGAATATTTGTTGAATGAATGAATAAATATATTAGGGTTTACTTTTAGACTATCTGTTTTGGTCCTTTGTCAATTTTGGCAGCATTTAGCATGGTATTTTTAGTTGTCATTCAAGATGGACCTCTGGATCTATGGATCTATGCAGTCTGTCCCACTCTGTCCTCAATCTGCTGACCTTTATGGTCTGCATTAACAGGCTTCATTTATGTAACATTTACATGACATTATAGAAATGAAGAGAATATTAGTGGTTGTCATGGTACAGGAATCAAGAGGTAAGAGGAAAGGATTTGTGATTATATTTGGGCAACACAGAGGATCTTTGTGGTAATGAAATTGTATCTTGACACTGGTGGTGGATTCATGAACCTATGCACGGTAGAACTGCATAAACGTAAGTAACAAATACATGCATAAGTACATGTAAAACGGGGGACATCTAAACACGATTGTATGTGTGTCAATTTCATGGTTATGATATTTTAAAATAATTTGCAAGACGTTATCCCTGGGGAGACAAAAGAATCTCACGGATTTAATGGAAATGCATATAAATCTATAGTTTTGCAAAACTTTTTTAAAACTTTAACTAGAAAAAAAAAAATAAAACAACCCTGAAAACCGTACCTGAAAATTTTCAAAAAAGAAAGAAAAACGAAAGAAAAGAAACAAGAAAAGAAACAAAGAAATGGTCCCTTTGCACCCTGGCTTCTGGTTGGAGATCTCACAGGAGACCAGGAGACGGAGGGAGGAGGATTGAGGTTGGTGTTTTTGTTCCTTGGTTTCTTCCTGGCCACGTGGCCTTGGGCTGGCATGTCCCTCTGCTGGAGGACTCACTCCTGTCAGTGTCCTTCACCCCACTGTGCTCCTCTTGGTGGTTTTGTAACCACTCTCCCCTCCCCCCAGGCCTAAGGGCTCTTGACTGTCGCTGGCCTAGATATTGCACAAGCCCTTCTAAATTTCCACACTTTTGTCAGCAGTCCCCTTTTTGAACTCTCCTCCAGTTACCCAGTGTGTGTGTGGCATCTGTTTGAACGAGGCAACAGCACGATGCTGTTTTAATCATCATCATTTAAAAAATTTTTTTTAACATCTGGTAAGAAGAACATTCAAGATTTCCCTCAACCTCAAATTTTCCTTTCCTATTTACTTATTCTTTCAGATTAGCACCACTTTGAATTGAGAAAAAACAATCATTTAACAGGTTGCTGGTTTTCCTGGATATCCTAGGTAATTAGCCATCTTTGGTCTACTATATGAGCAATCATACCATCTTCCACCAATGATCATTTTACTTTTCTTTCTAATCACTGAAACATTTATATCTGTTGCATATATTACTAAATTGTCTAAGGTTTCTTGAAAGGGTGTGACAATGGGCATTTTAAAAAATCTTGGCTTGCTCTTAATTTTAATGGGAATGTTTGTAATGATCCAACATTAGTATTCAGTTAGTTCTTGATTTTAGATATTCTTTATAATGTTTAGGAATTATCTTTGTATTCTCAGTTCACTACACATCATTGTGTGTGTTTTCCTTTTCTCATTAATCTGGAATGGGTGGGTGATGAATTTCATTAAATGATTTCTTAGCAATTTTTCAGATGATTAAAAATGTTTCCTCTCTAATACATCAATAAGATGTACTAAAATGATACAACTAATTTTATAACAATCTTTTGTCCTAAGAATAAAACCTAATTCAGTCATGGTATACTAATCTTTAAATATCATTCTAGATTTCAATTTCTCAGCATTTTATTGTATAAAGGTTCCCCCCACCACCTGCATTGTCAAAATTGCAGGTGAGATCCTGGTTTCTTTTCCTGTATTAATAATCTCAGGCTCTGGTGAAATATATCTGTAGATATTTCTTGCTCTTCTGTGCTTGGGAACAATTTCAATAGCATACATGAAATCATAAGATATGTAAAACTGTCCAAGCCTGGGATCATATAGGAGGCATAATTTTTCTACTAACTTTTTTCAATTCCATGTTTGTTTCAGGTTTTTCATTCTTCTAGAATCACTTTAAGTCATTTATGTTTACAAAGAAAATTAGGGTTTTTTTGTTTTTTTTTTTAGGCAATCAAATGTTTTTGCACAGAACTTTCTAAGATTTATTCTTAATCTATTTTTTAAATCATGGCTTGAATTGATCAATTCTACCCTTCTTTTTATAAATCCATTATGTATGTGGCAGGCCTCCCCTGGCATTGGGAACTAGTGCCTGGGTGTCTGCTCAATATAGGGAATGGCAGAGGACAGTTTTCACATCCTAATCCCCTTCCTAGGAGGACCCTCCCCATCCCAAGGGATTTAGCAGGAGAGTTTTGCTGCTGCCCTTCTGTGTGGGTCACGAGACCCCTTCAGAGACAAGTAGATCAATTTGAATAAGGGATGCAAACAATGTCATGTTACCAGTTCAAAGCTGTGCAACTGCGGAAAGTTATCTAAAACTGAATTTGGTAAATTATGACAAAGTCATCGTCTCTAACTTTGTAAAATTTCTAATGTATTTTTTTCCAAATACTTTTTCACTCTTGGTGAGACCAATGATCACTTCTTACAATGATGTACTTTTCTGGGGTTTTCCAGAGTATATGTTTATCTATTATATCATGCAACCATTTCAAAACCACTGTGACATGTAAGCTTTTGCATCATTTGACAGATAAAGTACTAAGCATCAGAAAACAAGTGATACCTTAAAGGCAGAGTTGGAAAAGCCTGTGCTTGAGATCCAAAAGATAACAAAAGCAGAACAAGAGAATGAGACAGGCCTCAAACTCTTTTCATCATCCTTTCGAAAGAGCCTAGGGCCCATCCCCCAGGCCAGCTTCACCCTGTGCAGGCTCGCTTATGCATCCCATGGCCAGTCTAGACACAGCCTTTCACATTTTACTCTCCTGAGCACTCTAGGCCATTTCTCTGTATCCACTGTTATTTCCTGTCTCCTCCGCCAGCCTGGGAGCTGTCTGTTCTCGCTTTGTCCCTAGACCAGGGTCTGTGTAGAGAATGAGCTTTGTGGTTGTACAGAATGTCTCACAGAGAGGAAAAGAGCTAGAGAAGAATGGATTGACCAACTGCCTGGTCAGTCAGGTGTAGAGCATTTGAAAGTTTGCAAAGCAATGCCCTAGGCAAACATGGGCCAAAGAAATACGGAGGACATTTCAGCCATTTCTGTATAAGAAACAATCCCCAATCTTGATGATGTAGACGAAGCTTATTTTTCGGAGTCAGATGTGAGTGGACCTACTGATCCCAGCTGGGCTTGCTTCTCATCCTCAGGTCAGGTGGGGCTGACCTTGACTGGGCTTGACTGGGCAGCTGGGCTTTAAGTTTTAGATCCAGTTTGTGCCCATCTTCAGACCTGCTCCAAGCGTCTCATTCTTGGATGCGGGCTGAAGTGATGCAGCTAGCAGGCATAAGGCGGGAAGAGGGAATCTCAAGGCAGATGGAGAGGTGAGAGAGAAAGGCCACATGCACAGCGTACTTCGAGTCGCAGCTTCTACCACATCTACTCAGAGCCCACTGGGGAAAGCAAGCACATGCCTGAGCCTCAGGCAGACGAAATCCACTACCTTTGGTGGAGACAATGGCCAAATTCCATAGGAAAGAGTGACGCATTCGACAGTCCAGCCTACAGCAGAAGGATAGTGAGGCTCAAAATAAAAACCAGACTCCAGTGACAGGTACAGCGCACAGATAGAAACCGTGTACAACGATCAGCTTACAAGTCCGTTTGCTATGTTTGCGTCCCCATGGCTGCCCTGCACATAGATCCATCAGTACCATCTTTCTAGATTCCACACACATGCATCAACATACAATATTTGTCTTTCTCTTTCTGACTTACTTCACTGTGTATAATGGACACAGTGGGGAAAGGATAGGGTGGGTTGAATTGAGAGAACAGCATGGAAACACATACATTGCCATATGCAAAACAGATAGCAAGTGGGAATTTGCTATTTGACACAGGGGGATAGTCCAGTTGGTAAAGAATCTGCCTGCAATGCAGGAGACCCCCCAGTTTGATTCCCGGGTTGGGAAGATCCCCCGAAGAAGGGAAAGGCTATCCATTCTAGTATTCTAGCCTGGAGAATTTCATGGACTCTGTAGTCCATGGGGTCGCAAAAAGTCAGACAGGACTGAGTGACTTTCACTTTCACTTTCACTGGGAGCTCAACCCAGTGCTCTTGGACAACCTGGAGGGGTGGGACAGGGTAGGAGATGGGAGGGAAGTTCAGGAGGGAGGGAAAATAAGTATATTTGTGGTTAGCATACGGCAGAGGCCAACACAATATTGTAAAGCAATTATCCTCCAATAAAACAAAATTTAAAGAAATGAACAGCTTAATTGTAATGAGATAAAGCAAAGGGGAAGCTTGCAGAGAGGATCCTGGAGAGGAGGAGAGAATAAGCCATCACTCTTTGGACATATAACAAGCACTTAAACTGAATTTTGAACACAATAAGGATAATCCCTCCTTGTGCTCTAAGTCCTAGCAACCTTGAACCACTTGTAATATCCAATTGCAAGGTGCTCACACATGAGACTTTCAAACAGGCTACTGTGTCCTAGATTATCTTCTTCCCATTCAATCCTCATGTTTTGCTTTAATTAATGCCTCCTATATCTTCATTACTCAGGTCACGTGGTCTCCTCCAGGAAACCTCCTCCAGCTTTTCAAGTCTCTCTAGAAACCCCATTTTCTCTGCTCCTATAGCATCCTGTACAAAACCTAGAACCACCACCCTATACCCTGATTCTCTGAGTACATAATCAATCCCATGGCTTGCTTGAGGGCAGAGACCAGGTCTTAATTTTCTCTCCATCCCCAGGAGTTGGCAGTGCTTGGGAGGTGGGGACAGTCAAATATTTATTGGCTAAATATATGAGAACCTAAAGTGACTTCAGAACCTACTAAGAAATGTACATAAGAGTCAGGATCAGAATGTCAACTTGTTTGCGGGTGAACTGGACCGGAGGTTGGAGTTGGTTGGTACCAGGCCCAAATGTGCTTTCTAGTCTGTTCTTTCTACCAGCTCCTCTCCCAACCCTTACGGCTGCAATGGAATGTACTTGCTCAGTCATAGCAGCATCCCAGGAGGTTCTAAGGCTTCCCACGCCAGCAGCAGAGCTTCTCCTGGTGAGTTATCTTCATGTGAACAAGGAGCTGGAGACACCTGTGTCCTGCAGGCGAGGGAGAGCAGAGAGGGACCTGTGCATCATTAGGGCCTACTCCTAGATGGTATCAATCATGTAGGTCCCTTCCCCTCTGGGGAGGAGACAGTAAAGTGGAAAAAATGGTATGCATTTTCTCCTCAAGGCTTACAAGGGTGGGGGGATCGTTTATCATGAGCTAGGGAGTGCCCCCAGCAGAGAAAAAGAGCAAGTAAGCATTGTTTCCTAATTACATGCCTCCTGATCACCACTCAAATCAGTGGCCACATTAGCAATTTCCAAGTGTCCCAGAAAAGGGCATATGATTTCATGAGAGAGACTTTCGGGATATGGTGAGTTGACTGGAGGAACTGTTGGTCATGGGAGGGGAGAATATAACATGATTTGTGAAAGCTCCTCTCAAGAATTCCCCTAATGGCATATGCTGTATTCCTTCACAGAATTTGGTCCACTGGAGAAGGGAATGGCAAACCACTTCAGTATTCTTGCCTTGAGAACCCCATGAACAGTATGAAAAGGCAAAATGACAGGATACTGAAAGAGAAACTCCCCAGGTCAGTAGGTGCCCAATATGCCACTGGAGATCAGTGGAGAAATAACTCCAGAAAGAATGAAGGGATGGAGCCAAAGCAAAAAGAATACCCAGCTGTGGATGTGACTGGTGATAGAAGCAAGGTCCGATGCTGTAAAGAGCAATATTGCGTAGGAACCTGGAATGTCAGGTCCATGAATCAAGGCAAATTGAAAGTGGTCAAACAAGAGATGGCAAGAGTGAATGTCGACATTCTAGGAATCAGCGAACTGAAATGGACTGGAATGAGTGAATTTAACTCAGATGACCATTATATCTACTACTGCGGGCAGGAATCCCTCAGAAGAAATGGAGTAGCCATCATGGTCAACAGAAGAGTCTGAAATGCAGTACTTGGATGCAATCTCAAAAATGACAGAATGATCTCTGTTCGTTTCCAAGGCAAACCATTCAATATCACAGTAATCCAAGTCTATGCCCCAACCAGTAACGCTGAAGAAGCTGAAGTTGAAGACCTACAAGACCTTTTAGAACACCCAAAAAAGATGTCCTTTTCATTATAGGGGACTGGAATGCAAAAGTAGGAAGTCAAGAAACACCTGGAGTAACAGGCAAATTTGGCCTTGGAATACGGAATGAAGCAGGGCTAATAGAGTTTTGCCAAGAAAATGCACTGGTCATAACAAACACCCTCTTCCAACAACACAAGAGAAGACTCTATACATGGACATCACCAGACGATCAACACTGAAATCAGATTGATTATATTCTTTGCAGCCACAGATGGATAAGCTCTATACAATCAGCAAAAACAAGACCAGGAGCTGACTGTGGCTTAGACCATGAACTCCTTATTGCCAAATTCAGACTTAAGTTGAAGAAAGTAGGAAAAACCACTAGACCATTCAGGTATGACCTAAATCAAATCCCTTAGGATTATACAGTGGAAGTAAGAAATAGATTTAAGGGCCTAGATCTGATAGATAGAGTGCCTGATGAACTATGGAATGAGGTTCATGACACTGTACAGGAGACAGGGATCAAGACCATCCCCATGGAAAAGAAATGCAAAAAAGCAAAATGGCTGTCTGGGGAGGCCTTACAAATAGCTGTGAAAAGAAGAGAAGCGAAAAGCAAAGGAAAAAAGGAAAGATATAAACATTGAATGCAGAGTTCCAAAGAATAGCATGAAGAGATAAGAAAGCCTTCTTCAGCGATCAATGCAAAGAAATAGAGGAAAACAACAGAATGGGAAAGACTAGAAATCTCTTCAAGAAAATCAGAGATACCAAAGGAACATTTCATGCAAAGATGGGCTCGATAAAGGACAGAAATGGTATGGACCTAACAGAAGCAGAAGATATTAAGAAGAGATGGCAAGAATACACAGAAGAACTGTACAAAAAAGATCTTCACAACCAAGATAATCACGATGGTTTGATCACTCACCTAGAGCCAGACATCCTGGAATGTGAAGTCAAGTGGGCCTTAGAAAGCATCACTACGAACAAAGCTAGTGGAGGTGATGGAATTCCAGTTGAGCTATTCCAAGTCCTGAAAGATGATGCTGTGAAAGTGCTGCACTCAATATGCCAGCAAATTTGGAAAACTCAGCAGTGGCCACAGGACTGGAAAAGGTCAGTTTTCATTCCAATCCCAAAGAAAGGCAATGCCAAAGAATGCTCAAACTACCGCACAATTGCACTCATCTCACATGCTAGTAAAGTAATGCTCAAAATTCTCCAAGCCAGGCTTCAGCAATATGTGAACCGTGAACTTCCTGATGTTCAAGCTGGTTTTAGAAAAGGCAGAGGAACCAGAGATCAAATTGCCAACATCCGCTGGATCATGGAAAAAGCAAGACAGTTCCAGAAAAGCATCTATTTCTGCTTTATTGACTATGCCAAAGCCTTTGACTGTGTGGATCACAATAAACTGTGGAAAATTCTGAGAGATGGGAATACCAGACCACCTGATTTGCCTCTTGAGAAATTTGTATGCAGGTCAGGAAGCAACAGTTAGAACTGGACATGGAACAACAGACTGTTTCCAAATAGGAAAAGGAGTCCATCAAGGCTGTATATTGTCACCCTGTTTATTTAACTTATATGCAAAGTACATCATGAGAAACGCTGGACTGGAAGAAACACAAGCTGGAATCAAGATTGCCGGGAGAAATATCAACGACCTCAGATATGCAGATGACACCACCCTTATGGCAGAAAGTGAAGAGGAACTACAAAGCCTCTTAATGAGAGTGAAAGTGGAGAGTGAAAAAGTTGGCTTAAAGCTCAACATTCAGAAAATGAAGATCATGGCATCTGGCCCCATCACTTCATGGGAAATAGATGGGGAAACAGTGGAAACAGTGTCAGACTTTATTTTTCTGGGCTCCAAAATCACTACAGATGGTGACTGCAACCATGAAATTAAAAGAGGCTTACTCCTTGGAAGGAAAGTTATAACCAACCTAGATAGCATATTCAAAAGCAGAGACATTACTTTGCCAACAAAGGTTCGTCTAGTCAAGGCTATGGTTTTTCCTGTGGTCATGTATGGATGTGAGAGTTGGACTGTGAAGAAGGCTGAGCGCCAAAAATTGATGCTTTTGAAGTGTGGTGTTGGAGAAGACTCTTGAGAGTTCCTTGGACTGCAAGGAGATCCAACCAGTCCATTCTGAAGGAGATCAGCCCTGGCATTTCTTTGGAAGGAATGATGCTAAAGCTGAAACTCCAATACTTTGGCCACCTCATGTGAAGAGTTGACTCATTGGAAAAGACTCTGATGCTGGGAGGGACTGGGGGCAAGAGAAGAAGGGGACGACAGAGGATGAGATGGCTGCATGGCATCACTGACTCGATGGAAGTGAGTCTCAGTGAACTCCGGGAGTTGGTGATGGACAGGGAGGCCTGGCGTGCTGCGATTCATGGGGTTGCAAAGAGTCGGACACGACTGAGCAACTGATCTGATCTGATCTTCACCCTGACCCTAACCTATACCTGCCCACTACCACATACCTTAGCGGTGTTTCAACAGCCCAAAGGTAAAGTCCAAACATGAAAGAGAAGAAAGTGTGAAATGTTCATTCCATGACAAATACACGTTATTTATCAAGATTAAAACTAGAACCAAGACAAGCAATCAGCACATCTTGGGAAGTTCTAATTTCATCAGCCAGGCTAATTCCTTTCAATCCACCTATAGTGGACTGACTTGGCAAAGGGTTGTAAAGAGGTAGGGCCTAGGAGTTCTGAGCATGGGTTTTATATGTGATAGACACATTAACTCTATGTGTTTGGAATAAAATACATTCACTTAAAGTGTGGAAAAGTAGAAAAAACCATCAAAAAAAAGTTTTAGGAAACATGGGCTCTAGTGCCACTTGTTCAACTTACTAGATGTGTGACCTTGAACAAGACATTCAATTTCCCTTTGTATCAATGTCATCTCATCTGCAAAATGATGGAGGAGGAGACGTACAAAATTCCTTCCTAATTTTAGTTTTATATATTACTTTCAAGTCCATCAAAAACCAATAAAACATAAAAACTACTGTCATTTGATATGCATACGATGCTCTGCTAGGAGATTTTTTAAATCTTGTGTAATTTTCTCAATAGCCTGATGGGGTAGGAATAATTACCCCTATTTTACAGATGAGGAAGCCTGAGCTCTGATGGGTTAGGTAATTTGTCCAGGGTAATTGGGAGATCTGGGATTAAAACCCACAGCTCCCTCCAAAGCTCGCTCTTCATTTTACCATGCACTCCTTTAAAAAACAGGATTTTCAAAACCTGTCAAATTTCCAAACCATTCCATGTACCTTATCTGAATTCCTGTGATCCTCATGAACATCTCCCTTTAGACCCATTTTTCAGATGAGCAAACTGCCGCCCCCAGAAGTTGAGTTGCCTGGGGTCATAAAGGTTATTAGAGTCAGCTAGCATTTCTTCGCCCCTGTGAGCTGAGCAGTCTGAGGTTACTCACTCTCTCTAAGGCAGACCACAGTTGGCCACTTCTCCCAGAACCTGTTATTTCTCAAAGAAACCCCAATCACTGGGGCAGGCATTTTGCAGCCCCTTCTGCCTCAGGCAGACAATTCCATTCATTTCCCATGATTGGAGCTTTCTGAAATAATTCTTTTTCTTTGACATCATCATATCTTCAGGAGGCAGCATTTACTGCCCCCTTGATTAAATCCATTAGCTATTCAGACACAGCTGCCCTTCAAAACAAAAAACAAACAAACAAAAAAAACTGTGCCTCCAAAAGCCAAACGTTTGACAGCTAAATGATTCTGGGCCAGACCAGACCGATCTAACCCATCCAACAAATTTTGATGAATGTGAGCAAAGCACATGGTGTCAGAGTTGGAAGGGGCTCTTGAAATCATGAAAAGTACAAATTGCTCACTTTACGGAGGGAGACACTGAACCTCAGAATCAAGAAAGAGCAGTCCAACATCAAGTGATGCTAGAGCCAAGGTCAGAAAGACCTTCTGTCTCAGAATTTAGGGCTGTTCCGGGTGAATATTGGGGATCTCAATATCACAAGATGAGATTCCATTATGATTGGGCTGGGAGCTGGAAAAAAATATTCAGACTACTCCTCACTTCCATATAGGGATATGTAAGTTTCAAAGCTCTTTCATGGACCTTGTCTAATTTCATTTTCACAACAATGTCACAGAGTTGTTTTCTGTTTTTCTGCAGCAGTAAAAATGCCTTAATCAAAGGGACTTGTGACAACAAAGATTTCTTTCTCGCTCGTATATATGTCCAGTATGGGCTCGCTGTGTCTTTGCTCCACAATATTTCCACTCCAGAATTCAGGATGAGAGTGCAGCCGCATTGTACTATTGCTGGTCATCAGGAATTGTGTCTTCCAAAAGATGTTGAATCCTAAACCATCAGGTAGCAAGACAGACCAAATTAGGAACGTACCTGGTCATCACACATGGCATCTGTATTTTTTCTCATGGAACAAAACAGAGGTGGCCACATTTAACTATAAGTGATGCTGGGAAATGTATTGCTTGGTTTGGTTTTGAACTATCTGGAGAATAATATGCCAAGAAAAATCAAAGTTTGGTTCCTAAAGAAGAGAAAAATGGCATGAAATTTTATGAATGGAAGCTGATGTTAATTTGCTTTGAGATTTTTGACTGGAAGCCATAATTATATATATTTTTGTCCCTTCAGATTTCTGTCACTCATGTATCTTTTTTAATTGAAGTATAGTTGATTTACAATGTTGTATCAATCTCTGCTGTACAAAAAAGTGACCCAGATATACACACTTATATATTCCTTTTAAAAATATTCTTTTCCCTTATGGTTTATCACAAGATGTTGAATATAGTTCCCTGTGTTCCCTGGTGGCTCAGTGATAAAGACTTAGCCTGCCAATGCAGGAGACACAAGTTCAATCCCTGAGTCAGGAGGATCGCCTGGATAAGGAAATGGCAACCCACTCCAGTATTCTTGCCTGGAGAATCCCATGGACAGAGGAGCCTGACAGGCTACAGCCCATGGTGTTGCAAAAGAGTCAGACATGACTTAGTGACTAAACAACAACAACCCATCAGTACCTGTGAGTATGACCTTATCTGAAAAAAGAATCTTTTTAGTTGATCAAATTAAGATGAGTTCATGAGAGTGGGCCTTAATCCAAAATGACTAATGTCCTCATACAAGGGGGGACATTTGGACACAGAGACAGAGACTCACACAGGGAGAATACCATGTGAACATAAAGGAAGAGATCAAAGTGATACACCTTCAAGCCAAGGAATGCCAAAGAGTGTCAGTGGGCTGCCGAAAGCCAGGGTAGAGGCATGGAACACATTCTCACAAACCTATGAAGAAACCATGCTGACACCCTGATCTCCAGCCTCCAGTCTGTGAGACGAAGTCATTCCTCTTGTTTAAACCACACAGTTCGCTGTACTTTGTTGATGCAGCCTAGCAAATTAATACACTGGTCCTGATGCAGAGAGAAAAGAGATGATGGCAAAGCACAATCACCTTCCAAAGCTTCTGCTCACATCCCCTTGGATAACATAAGGTTAAGCCTGATATCAATGGGTGGCAAGGATAATGCCCACACAGGAGTGACCCCTTAGGGAGAGGCACCCCTGGGAGGGGCAGGGAGTATTTTGAACTGTAATATAATCCACCACTGCACTCTCATCATTTTAGACAGAAAGGTAGTGAGGTTCCTTGAATTCAAGCCCAAAGACAGTAATTGAAGAATCCAAGCCAAGCAATCAGTGGGGCCAGCAATTGATTCCAAGTTTTCTGCTCCGTATCCTAGGCTATTTCTTCTCCACCCCCAAGGAATCCTAAGACTAACCACGCTGGCTTGCCTATATTGACCTTTATCCTGGACATGCTAGGCTGAGTCTTCTTCATACTATCTGCCACTCGGTTGAGGGTCATAGGATTATCTCTAGAAATAAGGTAATTTGATTTATACTAGAGTCCAGCTCTTTCTTTTGAGCTTGATTAAAGCCACTCATTAGAAAACTATGTGAGCTAATTTCCTGTGCAAACACATGTGTGAAATCAGGGCATTGATTTAATTGTGGTCTTACTAAATAGTTTTGCATAGATTTTACTGAGAAGAGAAATCTTTGAAGATCTTACCACGAGGCTGTAAACACAGCCAGCTCAGCCCTTCCACTTCACAGTGTTTTGAGAGCAGGGGAGGGGGATGTTAATCAGGCTGGGCCCACATGGGCATGTGCTGTCCCTGTGGTATCGAGTACCAGGAGATCAGGACAGGAAAGAGCCCTGTCCACAGGGTGATCATTTCTCCCTGTTTGCCCAGGACTGAGGGATTTCTCGGAACATGGGACAGAAGACTAGATATCAGAACGGTTAGTGATGCCATGCCTTAGACCTCTCAGTAAATTCAAATTAAGAATTTTAGAGACGGGAAACCCAAGACGAGAGAGGAAGGGGGAGGCAGTGCTGACATCACATATCCTAATGGTGGGGAGACTGACCATCCTTGTTTGCCTGAGACTGGATGGGGTGGGTCCGGGAAAAAAGACTAAAGTTTTCAGTTTTAAAATTTGATCAGTCCTGAGAAAACTAAGAGAAACATTTATACTAATGGCATCTGGTCCCATTACAACATGGTAAATAGATGGGGAAACAGTGGAAACAGTGGCTGACCTTATTTTGGGGGGCTCCAAAAACACTGCAGATGGTGACTGCAGCCATGAAATTAAAAGACACTTACTCCTTGGAAGGAAAGTTATGACCAACCTAGGCAGCCTATTAAAAAGCAGAGACATTACTTTGCCAACAAAGCTGTCTAGTTAAGGCTATGGTTTTTCCAGTAGTCATGTATGGATGTGAGAGTTGAACTATAAAGAAAGCTGAGCATAGAAGAATTGATGCTTTTGAACTGTGGTGTTGGAGAAGACTCTTGAGAGTCCCTTGGACAGCAAGGATATCCAACCAGTCCATCCTAAAGGAAATCAGTCCTGAGTGTTCATTGGAAGGACTGATGTTGAAGCTGAAACTCTAGTACTTTGGCCACCTGAGGCGAAGAGCTGACTCATTTGAAAAGACTCTAATGCTGGGAAAGATTGAGGGCAGGAGGAGAAAGGGACGACAGAGGATGAGATGGTTGGATGGCATCACTGACTCAATGGACATGAATTTGGGTAAACTCTGGGAGTTGGTGATGGACAGGGAGGGTGTGCTGCAGTCCATGGGGTCACAAAGAGTTGGACATGACTGAGCAACTGAACTGAACTGAAAAAGTATCTTATTGTATAGACAGAGAAGCTGAGACCCAGAGAAAAGTAAGCTGTCCATGGTCTTGTGGAAGTAGATGGCCAACAGGGAGCAGAAGGTGGTTTCCTGACCCCCAGTCTTGGGTGGGGTATAACACAGTATAATGCAGACTTTTATCTATCATTAAGTGTCTGCTTATTCATATTAGTTGCACAGGCTTTCAAATTTCATTTGAACTGCTTGAAAAGCCTGAAAAAGCACCACAGAATGGGTGAGTGGCTCAGAGAAGGTTCTTTTTCTAAAAGCAGCTTCCTGAGAGAAGAGTGCAGCCTTGTTCTGGGCCTCAAGGTCTCTCTTTTCTAGAATTTCTAAACTTAGGAGGCCACTTCAATACAGTGTCCTTGAAACATTGGTCACAAACAGAGAAGCCAAGACCTTCCCCTTTTCTCTCAGAACTAAAATCACTCAGTCTCTCTTTTTTTAATGATTACATATATATATATATATATATATATATATATAAAATTTGGGGGGCCACACCATATGGCATGTGGGATCTTCGTTCCCTGACCAGGGATCAAACCTTCACCCCCAGCACTGGAAGCATGGAGTCTTAACCACTGGACCACCAAGGGAGTCCTCACTCACCCCCTGCTAATGCACAATTTTACCAAGCAGACAGGATGCAGAAAGCTCTAGCTCTGCACACTAGACTCCACACCAGTGCCCATGTTCTCTTTTTGTTGTTGTTCAGTCACTAAGTCGTGCTCAACTCTTTATGATCCCATGGACTGCAGCAGGCCAGGCTTCTCTGTCTTTCACTATCTCCTGGAGCTTGTTCAAATTCATGTCCATTGAATTGGTGATGCTATCTAACCTTCTCATCCTCTGCCATTCCCTTCTTTTGCCTTCAATATTTTCCAGCCTTAGTGTCTTTTCCAATGAGTCGGCTCTTCATATCAGATGACCAAAATCTTGGAGCTTCAGCATCAGTCCTTCCAGTGAATATTCAGGGTTGATTTCCTTTAGGACTGACTGGTTTGATCTCCTTGAAGCCTAAGGGACTGTTCAGAGTCTTCTCTAGCACCTCAGTTCCAAAGTATCAATTCTTCAGCGCTCAGCCTTCTTTACAGTCCACTCTCACATCCATACATGACTACCGGAAAAGCCATACCTTTGACTGACCATATTCTATGCCACAGTTACCATATCTGGATGCCAACCTTGATTCCAAAATCCCAGTGTCTAATGCTCAAGCTTCCTAAGGCCCACTTGACTTCACATTCCAGGATGTCTGATGCGAAGAGCTGACTCATTTGAAAAGACCCTGATGCTGGGAAAGATTGAAGGCAGGAGGAGAAGAGGGTGACAGAGGATGAGATGGTTGGATGGCATCACTGACTCAATGGACATGAGTTTGAGTAAACTCCAGGAGTTGGTGATGGACAGGGAGGCCTGGCATGTTGCAGTCCATGGGGTCAAAAAGAGTTGGACACAATTGGGCGACTGAACTGAACTGAATGTTCAAGCTATATACTGTCTACATCCCTGTGAGAAGACCCTTATATTGTAGTGGAAATAGTACATATTTTGGAGCTAGCAAGAGCTAGGTTTGAATCCCACCTCTTCTACATAATAACCATGTGGCTTTGAACATACTACTAAGTGTCTGTGGACTTCTGTTTTGTTATGTATAACATTGTTCTCAAGATTGAAACAATAATCCCTGTAAAATGTATAGATGCTACTGGACCCAGAGTGGTTATGAAATAAATGACAGATTGGTTTGGTTGTTTTTCAATGATGTACAGTTACAACTATTGATAGTTTTCAGATTTCAGAGTTATTGTTGTTGTCGGTGATGCTATCTAACCATCTTATTCTCTGCTGCCCTCTTCTCCACTTGTCCTCAATCTTTCCCCTTCAGAATCCTATCTGAGTTTAAACTCTAGTTCTGTTATGCATTACCATTATGATCAGGAATAATGTACTTATAATTTATGGGGTTATTTAGCAGTTTTCAAATGAAGATTATTGAATTGTTGAATTCATTATTGAATGGACAAGACTCAATCCTAAAGGAAATCAGTCCTGAATATTCATTGGAAGGATTGATACTGAAGCTCCAATACTTTGGCCATCTGATGCAAACAACTGACTCATTGGAAAAGACCCTGATGCTGGGAAAGACTGAGGCAGGAAAAGAAGGGAATGACAGAGGATGAGATGGTTGGATGGCATCACCAACTCAATGGACATGAGTTTGAGCAAGCTGTAGGTGATGGTGAAGGACAGGGAAGCCTGACATGCTGCAGTCTATGGGGTCATAAAAAGTCAGACATGACTGAGTGACTGAACAATGACAAATGAAAATTATAGCTCACAGCCCTCACTTTGCATGGCCCTTGTATTTGAGTACTACAAATTGCACCAAGATCATAGCTATCATTGAAGACATGTTATCAAGATATTGTTAGGTTAGAACATAAACTCTTTTATTCTGCCTTTTACCATCTTTCCTCTCTAAGAAGTTCCCAGAGGAAAAGTACACACTGAAAGCAGCAAAGGCCAAATAAACATGATTTACTTTGAGGTTTCCACCATCCCCAATTCCCAAGGCAGAACCATGGAGAGTTCCTTTGGTCTCAGAAAGAACAAACCCTTTTTTCTTTTTCCTCTAAGAACTGGAACAGAACATTCTTCTGAGATCTCCTATGTATCTTTTATCTTCTTATTTTGGTACCAATTTATATTTATTCTCACTTTTTTTTTTTAATTCATGGTTTTATATCAGTTCAGATTGGTTCAGCTGCCTTTAACAAAAGACCTTATGAAACTGATTAAACAAGATAAGAAATCTATAAAATAAGTCAAGATACAGTCAATTCCAGGCTATCTGCCACTCTTAGAGACTGAATCTTTCTAGGCTGTCATCTGCAGCACACGGGTTTCCATCCTCAAGAATCACCCATGGTAAGAAAGTAGTTGCTGAAGCTCCAGCTATCATATCTGGCTTTCACTCAGGAAGAATGAAAAGATTGGACCAAAAGCCCCACTTCACTATCACTAGACTCATACCACCACCTTTCTATAGATACAAAGAAAGCCAGGCAATGAAGTCCTTTCCTCCAGGTCTCAATTTCTCAACTTTTAAAATGAAACATTAAGCTATATGGTTTCTATGTTCTGTGTTTTCTATGTGATTTATAGTTCATAATATTTGAGCTAATAAGACTATATCCTGACTTTCTTTGTATCTAGAGAAATATGTCTTTGGTGTTAGAGAATTCTTTAAAGGGGTTCACTTGGATGGGAGACCTTTAGTTGAATACACTGTGCCTCTAATATTTTTAAGAGAAAAAGGACAGTAGACACTCATTACACTCATGAGTGTCTGCTGTATAATTTAATTATGTTACAATAACACAATTGTTATTCAGTTATAATGAGTTACTTTCAATGAGTAAATCTACCTCAACCCCTACCTCTGCTGCTTTTAAAATACTACATAGTTTTCTACTATTCCCAAACAGAAAGGAGATCAAACCAGTCAACCCTAAACGAAATCAACCCTGAATATTCATTGGAAGGACTGATGCTGAAGCTGAAGCTCCAATACTTTGGCCACGTGATCGAAAGAGCTCACTCACTGGAAAAGACCCTGGTGCTGAGAAAGATTGAAGGCAAGAGGAGAAGGGAGCGACACAGGATGAGATGTTTGGATGGCATCATTGACTCATTGGACATGAGTTTGAGCAAACTCTGGGAGATAGTGAAGGACAGGGAAGCCTGGTGTGCAGCTCATAGGGTCACAGAGTCAGAAATGACTTGGTGACTGAACATCAACAATTACCAAAACTGGTCACTGCATTCTCATTCTTTGGTAAAAGCCTCTCTAGAATCAGTTGAAGTTGATTAGTTGAATTCTCCTATGGGATCTGACTATGTAAAATTATATTCACTTGGTGAAGTACATTCCCTAGGCTATCAATTTTGGCACAGATGTAGAACTGTATGAGTTTATAGTTCACATAGTACATAATTGTTTCCATTTGTTCTACATAATTATCTTACAGTGTTCATTTTGTTGTATTCTAGAGTTGGAAAACTCCTAAACAAAATCTTCCCCTATCCCAAATAATACATTCCCAGTAGACTCACAATCACCCAGCACAGTCTGAACTGGGTCTTGTCTGGATGCTTCCTTAAATTGTCTGCACTATTCAATATTATTCTACTAGTACTTTAAAACATCCCAATTTTAATACTGAATATATGATATTTTCTTTTCTAAAAAATGATTTATTCTTGAAACACAACAGTGTAAATAACCTGTAAAGTAAAAGACTGTACTAATAGCCAGTTTTATATATAACATTTTAGAAACAGAAGAATAATGCAAAATCTGCAAATAATACTGCCCACTAACCATGAGATGGTTTTTTTGAGATTAATGGCATAGCTTTTATATTCCTATTATCCTAATTTTAAATATGAAATAACCAAGACCTGAATAATCAAGTGACTTCTCCAAAGACTGTGATCCCTCACCCCCCTATCTTTGTAGAACACCTGAAAGTTTTGAGCTCATTCAGTTTGGGGCTTTTTCTGTATTTGTTGTTATAATATGAATCAGGCACTTTTGACAATCCCTGTTTATGAAAAATGACTCATAGTTTTCAGCAAAAATGCCAAGTCCAACTGTGTACAGCACAGTATCAGGAGGCGAAAGTTAAATTTATCTTCTAAATGAGGAAATGCAGGAAAAAACAGAAATTGCCCTCCAACAGCATTCTGCATCAGTGTCCTGGGTGGTCTGTGCTTAGTCATGAAGGGAACCAAAAATAAATAAATAAATAAATAACCAACAAAAAAGAATGCAAAGGACTTTTAAAGGTGAAATATACACTAGAAGTGAACTGAAGATACTTAAGTTATTTACAAAAGGAAATAAGACTCTTTCATAATGGGATATAGGACATAAAATACAAGGGTGACCAATTCTGTGGACCTGCAAGCTGAATTGTGTCCTGAATTCTATCAGGTTGCTTTCCTGTGACCCTGAAAATATCCCCCACCCCAACCATCACCAACACTTTGGGCTCAGTCATCAGCACTGATGAGAACCTCTGTGTGTATCCAGTTTCATGCTGACCGATGGAGGTGAGATCAAGACAAAGAGGAGATTAGCAACATGGTTTTAGAGCTCTTTAGAGTTCTCAGCAGCCTCTTCTCTCCCCCCAAGCCCTCTTCAAAATATCTCCATTCAGTCCCTTCTGAAAGGAAGGCCACATTTAGAGATGCAATGATTTAAATCAAGGCTCAATACCATGCTAAAATATAGAGGCTCTATGGACAAAAGTCAGACTTGAACCTCTGTGAGTTATTTGGTTCTTTCTGTGAATGGGTTTACTGAGGAGAGAGGAAAAAGAGAGGGGGGCACAGTGCCACTCTTCAAAGGCCATCCCAGCAGCTGTCCTTAGGCTCCCTGCAGATACCACCCGAGTGACCACACCTGCATCACTCACTGCTCGCCAGGAGTTTCTAGGAAGCATAATTCATTGTCTCTGAATACAACCAACACCACATTCCTGCCATGGTCCCAGGGCGACCACCTGCTGTTAAAGCTCTACCCCAACTTTCCCACTTGAACCACTCCTGGGGATCAGTCTGTTGGACACCTCTTCCAAAGTCCAAATATATGAAGGTCCATTTTGGGGTAAATCGTTTTTTTTAAAAAGAATATTTTTTTATTCTCATCTCAACTGAGTCACATGACAATCCTTAAGAGAGTGTATCACAGATTCAATTTTATGGATGAGGAAACCTCAGCCAAGAAAGGGTACCTTGAGCAAGACTGGTTACATGTTACCCAGGTTGGTAGCTGTGGTTTTTCTAACTTCTGCCACATCATCCTGTCTATAAAAATACCACCTTACATTTTTACTTTTACATTTTCATAAAAACACTTGAACGTGTTAGTCTCTCAGTCGTGTCTGACTCTTTGCGACCTCATGGACTGTAGCCCCACCAAGCTCCTCTGTCTATGGAATTCTCCAGGCAAGAAAACTGAAGTGGGTTGTCATTTCCTTCTCCAGGGGATCTTCCTGATCCAGGGATTGAACCCAGGTATCCTCTACTGTGGGCAGATTCTTTACCCGCTGAGCCACCAGAGAAGCCCAAAACTCTTTCCCTTATTATCTCACCAAATTCATCAGATTGAGCAGCATTTTTTTTTTTCTTCTACTTCTTTCTAAAGATGGCCTTAGGCTGCACTTGTCTCTTGGACTAATTGATTTTCTCCATAAAGAAGCATATGGATAAGGCACATGTATAACACGAAGTCTATTTTTGTAAAACACACATACATAGCCAGAAAATCAGATGCCCACGGAAATGACATGGTAGAAAGGGCAATGTGTCTAGAGAGTCAGGACCCTGTGACTGGATCCCAGACTCATCACTTGTTGGCTTGGACCAGTCAACCTCTCTGAACTCTTTTCAAAGCTATATCATAGGGATCGATGTGAAAATGTTTTTAGACCATATGTGCATGTCAGGGACTACAGTCATCAAATACAGTATCCACAGTTGGGAAGGCCTGGAATCTTGGGCTTTATTCATCCTCATAAGACCCAGCATAATGTTGGCCCAGTAAATTGTTTTGAATAAATAATCAATTGCACAAATAACTTGTGGATCTATAAGTGAGAGAGGCCTGACTGGTGACTGGGAGCAAGAGTGTTTGACAGGCAAGTAGTGGGGCTGGGGGTGGGGTGGGGTGTAATTCACAGTTTGAAGAGAAGCATCCCACACACTTTCTCACATGACTTCCATCCATCTTGGAGATGACAGAACTGATCCTCAGGGAGATTACTAAGTAGCTTGTCCAGGGCTGGTGACTGGAAGAGGTAGAATTTGAATTCAGCTCAGTGTGATGTCAATTTCCTTGCTCATTCTCTGTAGTTCATTGGACTCTGGGGTGAGGAATTATATTTGTGGCCCTAACAAGCTGCTAGTACTCTCTCTGCTATGCTCTGATTATAGGATTTGAAGCTAGGATTAAGAGTTCCCTAGGTTCTCCATTAACATTTCCAGATTTGGTTCTTTCAACTCACCTAAAAACCATCAGCTATTTTGATGCAAATATGTTCACCTACATGCTTCCCTAAGAGTCACCCTTGAGCTTCACCTTCTCCCTTTTATCCATTGAGGACTTCTGGGTCATTCTGCTTCTCCACTTACATTCCTGTCTTCCTTCATGTTGATTTTGAAATATGGTCAGACAGCCAAACCAAAACACTGCTCTCAATTCCTCACCTCCAAAAATTCATTTCTACTTCACTTATCACTGACTGCCATTGTTACTTCCTTAGACTTTGTCACTGTTGATAATGCGCTTCTTTCAAAAGTCCCATTATAAGTCTCCCAATCTCTGTCTAGTGGTTTTCCCTACTTTCAATTTAAGTCTGAATTTGGCAATATGGAGTTCATTATCTGAGCCACAGTCGGCTCCCAGTCTTGTCTTTGCTGACTGTATAGAGCTTCTCCATCTTTGGCTACAAAGAATATAATCGATCTGATTTTGGTGTTGACCATCTTGTGATGTCCATGTGTAGCGTCTTCTCTTGTGTTTTTGGAAAAGAGTGTTTGCTATGATCAGTGTGTTCTTGTGGCAAAACTTTATTAGCCTTTGACATGCTTCGTTTTGTACTCCAAGGCCAGATTTACCTGTTACTCCAGGTATCTCTTTATTTCCTACTTTTGCGTTCTGGCCCCCTATAATGAAAAGGACATCTTTTGGGGGTGTTAGTTCTAGAAGGTCTTGTAGATCTTCATAGAACCGTTCAACTTCAGCTTCTTCAGCATTACTGGTTGGGGCATAGGCCTGGATTACCGTGATATTGAATGGTTTGCCTTGGAAGTGAACAGAGATCATTCTGTCATTTTTGAGATTGCATCCAAGCACTGCATTTTGGACTCTTCTGTTGACTATGATGGCTACTCCATTTCTTCTAAGGAATTCTTGCCCACAGTAGTAGATATAATGATCATCTGAGTTAAATTCACCCATTCCAGTCCATTTTAGTTCACTGATTCCTAAAATGTCAATGTTCACTCTTGCCATCTCCTGTTTGACCACTTCCAGTTTGCCTTGATTCATGGACCTAACATTCCAGGTTCCTATGCCATATTGCTCTTTACAGCATCAGACTTTACTTCCATCAGCAGTCACATCCACAACTGGGTGGTGTTGTTGCTTTGGCTCCGTCTCTTCATTCTTTCTGGAGTTATTTCTCCACTGAGCTCCGGTAGCATATTGGGCACCTACTGACCTGGGGAGTTCCTCTTTCAGTGTCCTACCTTCTTGCCTCTTCACACTGTTCATGGGGTTCTCAAGTCCTAAAAGATGATGCTGTGAAAGTGCTGCACTCAATATGCCATCTAATCTGGAAAACTAAGCAGTGGCCCCAGGAAAGGAAAAGGTCAGTTTTCATTCCAATCCCAAAGAAAGGCAATGCCAAAGAATGTTCAAACTACCACACAATTGCACTCATCTCACACACTAGCAAAGTAATGCTCAAAATTCTCCAAGCCAGGCTTCAACACTACATGAACCATGAACTTCCAGATGATCAACTTGGATTTAGAAAAGGCAGAGGAACCAAAGATCAAATTGCCAACATACTCTGGATCATCAAAAAAGAAAGAGAGTTCCAGAAAAGCATCTACTTCTGCTTTGTTGACTACACCAAAGCCTTTAACTGTGTGGGTCACAACAAACTGTGGAAAATTCTTCAAGAGATGGGAATACCAGACCGTCTGACCTGCCTCCTGAGAAATCTGTATGCAGATCAAGAGGCAACAATTAGAACTGGACATGGAACAACAGACTAGTTCCAAATCAGGAAAGGAGTATGTCAAGGCTGTATATTGTCACCCTGCTTAATTAACATATGCAGAGTACATCATGAGAAATGCTGGGCTGGATGAAGCACAAGCTGGAATCAAGATTGCTGGGAGAAATATCAATAATATAAAAAATGTCAATATCTCAGATATGCAGATGACACCACACTTATGGCAGAAAGTGAAGAAGAATTAAAGAGCCTCTTGATGCAAGTAAAAGAGGAGAGTGAAAAAGTTGGCTTAAAGCTCAACATTCAGAAAACTACAATCATGGCATCTGTTCCCATCACTTCATGGCAAATAAATGGGGAAACAAGGGAAACAGTGAGAGACTTTATTTTGGGGGGCTCCAAAATCACTGCAGATGGTGACTGCAGTCATGAAATTAAAAGATGCTTGCTCCTTGGAAGAAAAGCTATGACCAAACTAGACAGCGTATTAAAAAGCAGAAACATTACTTTGCAACAAAGGTTCAAAGCTCTAGTTTTTCTAGTAGTCATGTAAGGATGTGAAAGTTGGACTATAAAGAAAGCTGAGTGCCAAAAAATTGATGCTTTTGAACTGCAATGTTTGAGAAGACTCCTGAGAGTCCCTTGGACTGCAAGGAGATGCAACCAGTTCATTCTAAAGGAAATCAGTCCTGAATATTCATTGGAAGGACTGATGCTGAAGCTGAAGCTCCAATACTTTGGCCACCTGAGGCGAAGAACTGACTCATTTGAAAATACCCTGATGCTGGGAAAGATTGAGGGCAGGAGGAGAAGGGGATGACAGAGGATGAGATGGTTAGAGTTTGAGTAAGCTCCAGGAGTTGGTGCTGGACAGGAAAGCCTTAGAGAAGGAAATGGCAACCCAACCCAGTATTCTTGCCTGGAGAATCCCAGGGATGGAGGAGCCTGGTGGGCTGCAGTCTATGGGTTGCACAGAGTCAGACACGACTGAAGCAACTTAGCATGCATGCATGCATTGGAGAAGGAAATGGCAACCCACTCCAGTATTCTTGCCTGGAGAATCCCAGAGATGGAGAAGCCTGGTGGGCTGCCATCTATGGGGTCGCATAGAGTCGGACATGACTAAAGCGACTTAGCAGCAGCAGCAGGGAAGCCTGGCGTGCTGCAGTCCATGAGATCACAAAGAGTCGGACACAGCTGAGCAACTGAATTGAACTGAATCTCTGTCTACATATCCCCACTCCAATACTACACTTAATATCCCTCCTTCTTCAATAACCTGGTTCCAAAATCTCCATGAGCTCAGCAAAATCTCAAAGCAAGTGACCTTATCACCTTTTCACTATCTTTCTATAACCGTTGTCCTTGTGTCCTCTCGCTTCTGGCTTTGATTTCTGATCCATCACTACCTTTCTCTTGCATCAACTTTCAACTCGCACACCTCTCTCTAGTCTCGCACACCTCTCTCTAGTCTTGGCAACACAACAACAATGTTTACACCCAACTCTCAATCTATTTTATACTCACATTCAAACAGTTAAACAAAACTGGATTGGGGGGAAAAACCCACATTCATATGCCAAATCTCAATTTAAATTCATAATTATAAACTTCAAATGGACCTTAAATGCTACTCCAAACACAAATGCATTTATTTTATTGGTTCTCTCATTCTCTGATGTCACTGTTTCTTAGCATATCCTTCTTCCTCAAACCTCAAAATCAACCCTAGTCCTTTCTTTCTCTCAGCTGCTGGCATTTACTTCTTATTTCATTAACAAACTAGAACCACCACAAGAAGTGGCTCCATTCTTCCACCACTGAATCTATAAACCTGCCTACTATCTGTACCTAATCATGGTATAACAGACTTTTAACAGCTGGAAACAGCAAGAGTGTTGATCTGTCTGGATAGACAGCCACTTTAAATGACCTAAGCCATCACAAGAGTGCATAACACTGAAATCGCAGCACAGTCTCTGATCATACAGCCTCCCTCGCCTCATTCCTGTGACAGTGAACATGCTGTCCATCCCCCTGCCTTCTCTTAGGCACTTAATCATATCTGTTTTTATCAGCTCAAGACTATTACTTCTGCAGTTCTCATTTTTGTCTTCTGCATCATCAAATGTTTCAGTCTTGGTTGGTTTACCCTCATCTACATAAAAACCTCCTGTAAGAGCCCTTATCAAAAAACTTTTTGATTCCATCTCCCTCCTGACTTTCTTGCTCCCCTTTGCAATAGTTGTCTATTGTGACTGTGAAATAAAATTCACATTTTATGGCAAGACAAGAAGAATGTTAAAATAAAAAGTCTTCTCTGCCCTCTGGCCTTCTCTCTTCCCTTACTGCACACTGTGTATTTGCATGACTTCTCAACCACATCTCCCCTCATCAGCAGGAATACCTGCTCAATCATAAAAAGTAACATTCTCCCAGCATCAACAAGACAGCTCCTTAAAAGACAGCATAGCTTCTTGATCTTGCAAGGGAGTCACATGACCCACGATGATGATGCTTAAGTCTGGATTATGTGAACTGTCAATAATACATCATTTGATATGTAGCCCTCTGTCTCAAAAAACGTATATAACTGCGCCTTGACTTCTAATGGGTGGAACAATTCTCAGAGCTCTCTGAGATGCTCTTTCCTAGTTATAATCCTCAAATTTGGCTCAAATAAAAATTTTCATTTCTTTCTTACATCAGCTGATTAATCTTTTGTTGACAAGACTATCTTCAGCTTTAAAAAAAAAAAATCTTTCATTGGACTATAGTTGCCTTACAATGCTGTGCTATTTCCTGTTTGTACAGCAAAGTGAAATAGCCATATGTATACATATCAGTCAGTTAGTCAGTTCAGTCACTTAGTTGTGTCCGACTATTTATGACCCCCTGAATCACAGCACTCCAGGCCTCTCTATCCATCACCAACTTTCGGAGTTTACCCAAACTCATGTCCATTGAGTCGGTGATGCCATCCAACCATCTCATCCTCTGTCGTCCCCTTCTCCTCCTGCCCTCAATCTTTCCCAGCATCAGGATCTTTTCCAATGAGTCAGCTCTTCACATCAGGTGGCCAAAGTACTGGAGTTTCAGCTTCAACATCAGTCCCTCCAATGAACACCCAGGACTGATCTCCTTTAGGATGGTCTGGCAGGATCTCCTTGCACTCCAAGGGACTCTCAAGGGTCTTCTCCAGCACCACAGTTCAAAAGCATCAATTCTTCGGCACTCAGCTGTCTTTATAGTCCAACTCTCACATCTATACATGACTACTGGAAAAACCATAGCCTGGACCAGACGGGCCTTCATTGACAAAGTAATGTCTCTGCTTTTGAATATGCTGTCTAGGTTGGTCATAACTTTCCTTCCAAGGAGTAAGTGTCCTTTAATTTCATGTCTGCAATCACCATCTACACTGATTTTGGAGCCCAAAAATTATAGTCAGCCACTGTTTCCACTGTTTTCCCATCTATTTGCCATGTAGTGATGGGACCAGATGTCATGATCTTAGTTTTCTGAATGTTGAGCTTTAAGCCAACTCTTTCACTCTCCTCTTTCACTTTCATCAAGAGGCTCTTTAGTCCTTCTTCACTTTCTACCATAAGTGTGGTTTCATCTGCGTATCTGAGGTTATTAATATTTCTCCTGGAAATCTTGATTCCAGCCTGTGCTTCTTCCAGCCCAGCATTTCTGCATATAAGTTAAACAAGCAGAGTAATGATATACAGCCTTGACATACTCCTTTTCCTATTTGGAACCAGTCTCTTGTTCCATGTCCAGTTCTAACTGTTGCTTCCTAACCTGCATACAGGTTTCTCAAGATACAGGTCAGGTGGTCTGGTATTCCCATCTCTTTCAAAAAGATGTCCTTTTCATTTTAGGGGACTGGAATGCAAAAGTAGGAAGTCAAGAAACACCTGGAATAACAGGCAAATTTGGCCTTGGAATACAGAATGAAGCAGAGCAAAGGCTAATAGAGTTTTGCCAAGAGAAAGCACTGGTCATAGCAAACACCCTCTTCCAACAACACAAGAGAAGACTCTACACATGGATATCACCAGATGGCCAATACCAAAATCATATTGATTATATTCTTTGCAGCCAAAGATAGAGAAGCCCTACACAGTCAGCAAAAACAAGACAGAAATGATATAGACCTAACAGAAGCAGAAGATATTAAGAAGAGGTGGCAAGAATACACAGAAGAACTGTACAAAAAAGATCTTCACAACCAAGATAATCACGTTGGTGTGATCACTCACCTAGAGCCAGATATCCTAGAATGTAAAGTCAAGTGGGCCTTAGGAAGATCACTACGAACAAAGCTAGTGAAGGTAATGGAATTCCCATTGAGCTATTTCAAATCCTAAAAGATGATGCTCTGAAAGTGCTGCACTCAATATGTTAGCAAATTTGGAAAGCTCAGCAGTGGCCACAGGATTGGAAAAGGTCAGTTTTCATTCCAGTCCCAAAGAAAAGCAAAGCCAAAGAATGCTCAAACTACCACACAATTGTCCTCATCTCACATGCTAGTAAAGTAATGCTCAAAATTCCCCAAGCCAGGCTTCAGCAATACATGAACTGTGAACTTCCAGATGTTCAAGCTGGTTTTAGAAAAGGCAGAGGAACCAGAAATCAAGTTACTAACATCTGCTGGATTATTGAAAAAGCAAGAGAGTTCCAATAAAACATCTATTTCTGCTTTATTGACTATGCCAAAGCCTTTGACTGTGTGGATCACTTATACATATATTCTCTCTTTTTATGTATTTCCTTCCCATTTAGGTCACCACAGAGCACTGGATGGAGTTCCCTGTACTATATGGTTGATTCTCATTAGTTATCTATTTCATACATAGTAGTGTATCTATGTGAATCCCAATCTCTCAATTTATCCTACCCCCTCTTTCTCCAAATGATACATGCACCCCAATGTTCATGGCAGCACTATTTATAATAGTCAGGACATAGAAGCAGCCTATATGTCAATGAATACAGAAGCTATGGCACATATATACAGTGGAATATTACTAAGCCATAAAAAGGAATAAGACTGTGCCATTTGCAAAGCTTTAGTTTCTCTCATTTCAGTTCAGTCGCTCAGTTGTACCCGACTCTTTGCGACCCCATGAATCGCAGCACACCAGGCCTCCCTGTCCATCACCAACTTCCAGAGTTCACTCAGACTCATGTCCATCGAGTCAGTGATGCCATCCAGCCATCTCATCCTCTGTCGTCCCCTTCTCCTCCTGCCCCCAAACCCTCCCACCATCAGAGTCTTTTCCAATGAGTCAATTCGTCGCATGAGGTGGCCAAAGTACTGGAGTTTCAGCTTCAGCATCATTCCCTCCAAAGAAATGCCAGGGCTGATCTCCTTCAGAATGGACTGGTTGGATCTCCTTGCAGTCCAAGGGACTCTCAAGAGTCTTCTCCAACACCACACTTCAAAAGCATCAATTCTTTGGCACTCAGCCTTCTTCACAGTCCAACTCTCACATCCATACATGACCACAGGAAAAACCATAGCCTTGACTAGACGGACCTTTGTTGGCAAAGTAATGTCTCTGCTTTTGAATATGCTATCTAGGTTGGTCATAACTTTCCTTCCAAGGAGTAAGTGTCTTTTAGTTTCTCTATTTTCCCTTAAAAACCATTCCTATCCAATTTCCATGTCCATTGCTCCACTGAGATAGATATTGCCATTATTTCCCTGCTGTTGAACTCAGTGGTCAATCCTTAGCCACATTTGACATGGTAGATATCATCTTCCTTTTCAAGATATGTCCTAATTGACTTTCAGGACAAAAGCTTCTCTGGTCTCTTTCTATAAGTTGTCCCATCGGCTGTTGAATCCTTCTCATCTAAATGAAATCCTTCTCTCTAAATGCTGCAGTGTTCCAGGGTTTCTTCCTCTTGCTTCTACTTTTAACTTAACTTGCATTCCTTAGGGGACCTCACCCAGAATCATGGCATTAAATCCTATTTCCATATATGCTGGCAACTCCCAACTTTATATCTGCAACCAGATTTCTCTTCTGAACTCAAGACTCCTGTATCAAACTACTTTCTCCATGTTCTTATCTAATTGTAATCTGGGATTTCTTTGGAAGGAATGATGCTAAAGCTGAAACTCCAGTACTTTGGCCACCTCATGCGAAGAGTTGATTCATTGGAAAAGACCCTGATGCTGGGAGGGTTTGGGGGCAGGAGGAGAAGGGGACGACAGAGGATGAGATGGCTGAATGGCATCACTGACTCGATGGACGTGAGTCTCAGTGAACTCTGGGAGTTGGTGATGGACAGGGAGGCCTGGCGTGCTGCGATTCATGGGGTCGCAAAGAGTCGAACATGACTGAGCGACTGATCTGATCTGAAAACCATCTTTTAAGTAAGACAGAATCATTCAAGTTCCCCTCCGAACCTATTGATGTCCTACTCTTTCCTGCTTAAGGTAAACAATATTTCCATTCACCCACTGCTCAGACTGAATCTTTTTTTTTTTTTTTGGTCTCTTTCTACACATCTAGTTTATCAACAAATCTCAGAAGCTCTATCTTTCAAATACACCCCAGTTCTACTACTTCTCAGTCTTTTATAGCTCTATACGACTGTACTTTTAGTCCAGGGAAATACCATCCTCTACTTGAAAGTGAAAATTTTAGTCATTTAGTAATATCCAACTCTTTGTGACCCCACAGACTGTAACCTGCCAGGCTCCTCTGTCCATGGAATTCTCCAGGCAAGAATACTGGGTGGGTACTTGGAACCCTGTGATAGACTCCTAACTGTTCTCCTTTTCACACCCTTGCCCCGGCCCTCCCCCCTGCCGCCATAATTATATTATCAATCCAGCAGTCATGTTAGTTTATGTTCTTCTTAAATCATAAATCTGATTGAATTTCTCTTCTGCTCAGGATCCTCCATGTTTTCTCATCACACTTGGTATAAAATTCAAAATCCTTCCCTTCATGTCCTGGCCCCTGGCTCCCTCTCCCAGCTCCAGATTTTGTCATCAATGAGCTTGCAGGCTGCTTCTTAATTAGATCCAATAGCACTTTGGAAGCCTCCCTGACCTATGGGCAATGCTAGTCATTTCTTTCTCTGTGGTTCTATATGTAGCAGACACAACCTTTGCTCTCCCAGATAAACATGCAAATTATAATCACATCTCCAGTATGTTTCCCATGAGCCACTCAAATCTCACACTTCAGAAAAGTCCATTGTCCTCCATTTGAGCTTTTTCCAGCCTCACCTACTCTCCTTACCCTGTTCCTACCCATGAAAGTGAGAGAAAGTGTTAATTGCTCAGTCGTGTTTGACTCTTTGCTACCCCATGGACTGTAGCCCACCTGGCTCCTCAGTCCATGGGATTCTCCAGTCAAGAATACTGGAGTGGGTTGCCAGTCCCTTCTCCAGGGGATCTTCCTGACCAAGGGATCAAACCCAGGTCTCCTGTATTGCAGGCAGGCTCTTTATGAACCACCGGGGTTTCTTACCCATGAACTGACCAAGAATTCTAGGGTTTGCTCAGCTGAAAGGGAGAGATAGATGGAGGATCTTCTATTCCTTCATTAGATCCTGGACTTCTTGAGAAATCTTTACCCCTCCACCCCAAACTAGCTCTCCTTACCAGGAAGGGAGAAGATGGTTTTTATTAAGCTTCTTAACAAACAAACAAAAATCACAAGTTTTCTTACCCGTATACCAAGGCACATTTTGATTATTTATCTTAATGAAAAATATAACTTAGTGGGACCAAAAAAAAAATCTATTTCTCCAGATAAGATTTTATTGTTGCACATAGCATAGACCCTCAGTATGTTTGTTTACAAGGCTGCCTTTCCTGTTAAAGTGCACTGTCCTTGAGAAGAGAAGTGTTTCCTATCACAAAACCTTACTTATTATCAGATGCAGAATGCACACAGTAAGCGTTAACATCAGCAGGATTGAGGATTCATTTTAAACAGACAGACTGATAAGCAGCTATATCAAAATAAGCCTCAATAGGCACTGACGGGCAGAGCTCCATTTTGTTTTAGGAAATATTACTGGTTGATTGACCACAGAGTTCTGTGTGTTTATTTTACTTGTCTCCTGCTTTTCTTTTAAAATGTGTTTAAAAGAATTAATCTTTCTCTGATTACTAGAAGGAGCATATTCCATGTCTTTTCTGGCTTACTCATAGGTAACAGAATCTCTCATTTTAAATTACAAGCTAAGGGCAAGAGGAGAAGGGGGCAGCAGAGGATGAGATGGTTAGATAACATTACTGACTCAATGTACATGAGTTTGAGCAAACTCTGGGATATAGTGAGGACTTCCCTAGTGGCTCAGATGGTAAAGCATCTGTCTACAATGCGGGAGGCTCAGGTTTGATCCCTGGGTTGAGAAGATTCTCTGGAGAAGGAAATGGCAACCCACTCCAGTTCTCTTGCCTGAATAATCCCATGGACAGAGGAGCATTGTAGGCTACAGTCCATGGGGTCGCAAAGAGTCGGACACGACTGAGCGACTTCACTTCACTTCTTCACTTCTTGGGAGACAGTGAAGGACAGGGAAGCCTAGCATGCTACTGTCCTTGGGGTTGCAAAGAGTTGAACATGACTTAGTGACTGAACAACAACAGAGTGACCAGTTCGAGATGTTAATCAGAGGGTGGATTTTCCTTCCTCCTTCCCCTGGCTAAAACTTATGTCTACCTTCTTTTAAGAAAGAAGATAGGATGAGGTCAGCTCTTTTCCACTCATCTTGTTCCCTACTAGCTAACTGCACTCTCCAACTTGCCTGAGTGAAAGCTGGTAGAGAGAAGAAATAGGTGATAGGAAAGTTTACTCGACACATGACTGCCTCCTTTCTGTTCTGGCTAATAGTCAAGATCAGTGTGCCTTTTTCATGGGTAATCCCATGATGGAGAACTCTGTTCAAGCCATTCTTTGGCCTGGACAGAGCAAGTTCATCCTCAGCTCCCTGGACTCTGGCACTCACCTCTTACTAGAAAAACCCGGTCTTTGGGCATGGTTTATTTGACAGGAACCAAAAGGACACAATGGATTTCTTGCTCATGTCACCATATCTGATTCATAGGAGACATTCACACATCGATTTCTCTGAAACTGCAGAGTACAAGACAGGCTCCATTATCCTGCTACCAAAGCCGCTTGAGCTCTCTCCATCCTTTGATCTCTCAAGGACAGGGAATTCTTTCAAACTCTCCAAATGATCTACTGGTTGCACCCCCACATCCCTACATAACACACACACACACACACACACACACACACACACACACACTCTCTCTCTCTCTCTCTGTCTCACACTGACACTCACACTCACACAGGGCTGAATGCAAAGGAGATTTTTGTCTTTCCTTTCCCCTTGAGTATAGAAAGGGTAGAGACCCACAGCATAGCAACTCCTCTTTCTCAAGAAAATGTCACATATCTTGACTCTTTCATCTCTATAACCCCTCTCTTTTGGTTTCAGGAAATGCCAAGTAATATATGATTGTCTATTAGACATCACAAATTTTAGCTTGTTGGGTGCTAGATTTTGTGTCAGTTACATGACTTAGGATAAGATTGATCCTTTCAAGGCTTGTCTGTAAGTTTGTTAGTACATATCCAGAAAGTGAAAGTGAGAGTCACTCAGTCGTGTTTGGCTCCTTATGGCCCTATGAACTATATAGTCCATGGAATTCTCCAAGCCAGAATAGACTTTCCCTTCTCCAGGGGATCTTCCCAACCCAGGGATGAAACCCAGGTCTCCCACATTGCAGGCAGATTCTTTACCAGCTGAGCCACAAGGGAAGTTCAAGAATACTGGAGTGGGTAGCCTACCCCTTCTCCAGGGGATCTTCCTGACCTAGGAATCTAACCATGGTCTCCTGCATTGTAGGCAGATTCTTTACCAACTGAGCTATCAGGGAAGCCATGTATCCAGAGCACCTTCTAATGTAAAACTAAGTAACCAAGGCTATACTAAGCACAAAAGCTATGTCCTTCTGAGGACTTTACCCACTTCTCTGTGTTATGATGTCTCCTCCCTTAAGCTGCTGCTGCTGCTGCTGCTGCTGCTAAGTCGCTTCAGTCGTGTCCGACTCTGTGTGACCCCATAGACGGCAGCCCACCAGGCTCTCCCGTTCCTGGGATTCTCAAGGCAAGAACACTGGAGTGGGTTGCCATGTCCTTCTCCAATGCATGAAAGTGAAAAGTGAAAGTGAAGTCGCTCAGTCGTGTCCGACTCTTAGCGACCCCATGGACTGCAGCCTACCAGGCTTCTCCGTGCATGGGATTTTCCAGGCAAGAGTGCTGGAGTGGGTTGCCATTGCCTTCGTTAAGCTGATGGGGATGCGAATTATTTCCATCCTTCTGTGAACTCTGGGAATCAGTCAGCCTGTTGGAGTTTTACATCATGAATGTATACATCAATATTTAGCCAGAGATTCCTGAGGGTGCTTCTGCAGATTGTTTCTATTCACTTCTCTCTCCTTAGGCTTTTGATTTCTGTTTTCCCATTCAGAGAAATCTGGGACTTTGTTTAAGCTGCCCTTCCGTCCGCTGGGATCTGGAAAATGCCTCCAGGGGGTGATAACAGAGCCCAATAGACCTGTTTCCCTTCTCTCAGAGATCACAGAGTCTTGCACTGTGTGTTGCCCAATGTCTTAGAGCAAATGTTTGATGCATTTTTACCAATTCCTAGTTGTTTGCAGTGGGAGAGCAATTCCTAGCCTTTACTCCCTCATGGGCGGGAGTGAGAGCCACTCTGACTTCTTTTCAAAGGTTGTTTCATGTAACTGCATGTAACTGATGAATCCAAGAGTCCAAGAACCAGTTCTCAACCATTTCTTTTATAAACTCTGCATATGGTGATGGGGCTTTGGCATTTTGGATACTACCTTATCCTGCTATCTCTGGGAAATTTTAATCTCCTCTTACAAAAGCTCTCCTCTTATAAAAGTCAGTAGTATGGAAAAAATTAAATTTATTCACTTAATAGATCTGGAGTTAAATTTGCTTTTACCATAAACTTGCTTTACAGTCTTAGGCACTTCACTGCTCTGTGTCTCAGATTCCCTATAAGAAAATATGGATAATAATTCTTGGCCCACTCATTGCTTCAGAATTAGATTGAAATGAAGGAATAATGACATAGCACTTTGGAAAAGGTGAGTCTATAAACTGAGGAAAGGAAGAAGGGAATGTAACCATCTCTATGCCCCTCCCTTCAGATATCAGTAATGAACATTCATTGTTTAATGTAGACTTTATAAATACCTCCTTAGGCAGTAGCAGTATTACCACCACTTTTGCTTTATTGTTCTTAATGCAACAGTTGAGAATGTGAAAGTTCAAACAATTTGCTCTATTTTACAGAGCTACTAAGGAGTAGAGCTAGAATCTGAACACTGTATTATGTTCCTTGGTTTAAAAACATCTTCCTTAAACACAAAATGCTTCCTTTCCTTTACCTTCAAACAATGTCCTTTTAGTCTTTTATGAGCCAACTGGCCTGCCTATCATTGGATGTGTACAGTGTATCTGTTAAAATGCTTAGAGATACATGGCTGTTTATTCTGCCTTTCACCTTTAACACAGTTACTGTTGAAGAATTGATGCTTTGGGGCTTCCCTGGTGGCTCAGATGGTAAAGAATCCACCTGCACTACGGGAGCCCTGGGTTTGATCCTAGGGTTGGGAAGTTCCCTTGGAAAAGGGAATGGCTACCCACTCCAGTATTCTGGCCTGGATAATTCCATGGACTGTAGAGTCCATGGGGTAGCTGGACATGACTGAGTGACTTTCACTTCACTTGTCAGAATTTTGTCTTCATCCCCCAGAAATATGAGTTAACAAATTATAGCTGTGACAATCCACTATTCTTATTAGTTTCCCTAGCAGGGAACCTTGAAACATTTTTGCTTATCTTAAGTTATAAGACCTCTGCAAACCTTTTCCTTGCATGAAAACTATTAACCCTGTGGCTGGCCCCCCACCAGCTCGTCAAACTCATGTCCCAGGTTTGCAAATCTTTTCTGTGATACAGTAGTGAGGTTAGTGAGAAGAGTTGAAAACTAGGCAAAATAAGGACTGGAAAAATTCAGGACACTTAAAATAAGACCCGGGGGTGACTATTAATTCTGTCATCAAAGATGTGAAGAGTTGTCATAGGGAAGAGTAGTCAGTTGTCTTGTAGAAATTCAAGTAGTAGAAAAAAGACCTCTGGTAGAATTGAAGGAAGACACATTTAGACTCAACAAGAGGAAGAACATTCTAAGGAGTAGATCAAGAATAGAATGAGCTACGTGGGTAAGTCATAGGTTCTTTTTTGCTGGAGAAAGAATCATGGGGGAAGGGCTTGATGATCACTTTGTAGAAGCCTTGAATACAAGGAGGGGTCCCTCTCTTGAGACCTACAGAAATCTCTGGTAGTCCAGAATGGGGCCCAAGAAGCTGACAAATCCTTTAAGAATTGTGTTATGAATTGAAATGTCAATTTTTTTAGGGGAGAGGGCTTATAGCTTAGAGAAATATCAACAACCTCAGATATGCAGATGATGCCACTCTAATGACAGAAAGCAAAGAACTAAAGAGTCTCTTGATGAGGGTGAAAGAGGAGAGAGAAAAAGGTTACTTGAAACTCAACATTCAAAGAACTAAAATCATGACATCTGGTCCCATCATTTCATGGCAAATAGAAGGGGAAAAAGTGGAAGCAGTGATAAATTTTCTTAGGCTCCAAAAGCATTCTGGATGGTTACTGCAGCCATGAAATTCAAAGACACTTGCTCCTTGGAAGGGAAGCTATAACAAACCTAGACAATGCATTTAAAAAGCAGAGACATCACCTTGCTGACAAAGGTCTGTATAGTCAAAGATGTGATTTTTCCAGTAGTCATGTATGGACGTGAGAGTTGGACCATAAAGAAGGCTGAGTGTCAAAGAATCGATGCTTTCAAATTGTGGTGCTGGAGAAGACTCTTGAGAGTCCCTTGGGCAGCAAGGAAATCAAACCAGTCAACCCTAAAAGAAATCAACCCTGGATATTCACTGGAAGGACGGATGTTGAAGCTGAAACTCCAATACTTTGGCCACCTGATGCAATGAGGCAACTCATTAGAAAAGACCCTAATGCTGGTAAAGATTAAAGGCAAAAGAAGGGAATAGCAGAGGATGAGGTGGTTAGATAGTATCACCAACTCAAAGGACATGAATCTGAACAAACTCTAGGAGATAATGGTGGACAGGGGAGCCTCCAGGGATGCTGCAGTCCATGGAGTTGCAAAGAGTCAGATATGACTTAGGGACTGAACAACAACAGAAATAGTAAAAAATCTCCAAGACTAAAGACCAGACAATAAGTATGTGAAACACAGAAAAATCACTTTCTACTTCATTTTTTTCAGAGGAGATTCCTATTTTGGAAGAGATATTATATTGTTTGATTTCTGATGTCCTTCATACCTTTAACATTCTGTTTTCAAATTAAGTGCAAAAGGGACTAAACAAATATTTAGGAAATAAAAGCTATAGTTCCGATTAATGGCAAAAATAAAATGATAGTAGAAAGAAACCTTTAAACTATGCCTTGGAAACTTACTAGGTCCATTTACAATACAACAAGGTGTTTTCTTTCAGACAGAAGAACAAAATTAAAGTCTGCTGCTGGACATTATCCAAAATTTCTTATCACTCAAGAACCTGATTTTATTCAACATAGTTTTGGAAGATTTGGCCACAGCAATCAGAGCAGAAAAAGAAATAAAAGGAATCCAAATTGGAAAAGAAGAAGTAAAACTCTCACTGTTTGCAGATGACATGATCCTCTACATAGAAAACCCTAAAGACTCCACCAGAAAATTACTAGAACTAATCAATGAATATAGTAAAGTTGCAGGATATAAAATCAACACACAGAAATCCCTTGCATTCCTATACACTAATAATGAGAAAATAGAAAGAGAAATTAAGGAAACAATTCCATTCACCATTGCAACAAAAAGAATAAAATACTTAGGAATATATCTACCTAAAGAGACTAAAGACCTATATATAGAAAAGTATAAAACATTAGTGAAAGAAATCAAAGAGGACACTAATAGAAGGAGAAATATACCATGTTCATGGATTCGAAGAATCAATATAGTGAAAATGAGTATACTACCCAAAGCAATTTATAGATTAAATGCAATCCCTATCAAGCTACCAACGGTATTCTTCACAGAACTAGAACAAATAATTTCACAATCTGTATGGAAATACAAAAAACCTCGAATAGCCAAAGCTATCTTGAGAAAGAAGAATTGAACTGGAGGAATCAAGCTGCCTGACTTCAGGCTCTACTACAAAGCCACAGTCATCAAGACAGTATGGTACTGGCACAAAGACATAAATATAGATCAATGGAACAAAATAGAAAGCCCAGAGATAAATCCACACACATATGGACACCTTATCTTTGACAAAGGAGGTAAGAATATATACAATAGATTAAAGACAATCTCTTTAACAAGTGGTGCTGGGAAAACTGGTCAACCACTTGTAAAAGAATGAAACTAGAGCATTTTCTAACACCATACACAAAAATAAACTCAAAATGGATTAAAGATCTAAACATAAGACCAGAAACGATAAAACTCCTAGAAGAGAACATAGGCAAAACACTCTCCGACATACATCACAGCAGGATCCTCTATGACCCACCTCCCAGAATATTGGAAATAAAAGCAAAAATAAACAAATGGGACCTAATTAAACTTAAAAGCTTCTGCACAACAAAGGAAACTATAAGCAAGGTGAAAAGACAGCCTTCAGAATGGCAGAAAATAATCGCAAACGAAGCAACAGACAAACAACTAATCTCAAAAATATACAAGCAACTCCTACAGCTCAATTCCAGAAAAATAAACGACCCAATCAAAAAATGGGCCAAAGAACTAAATAGACGTTTCTCCAAAGAAGACATACAGATGGCTAACAAACACATGAAAAGATGCTCAACATCACTCATTATCAGAGAAATGCAAATCAAAACCACCGTGAGATACCATTTCACGCCAGTCAGAATGGCTGCGATCCAAAAGTCTACAAGCAATAAATGCTGGAGAGGGTGTGGAGAAAAGGGAACCCTCTTACACTGTTGGTCGGAATGCAAACTAGTACAGCCACTATGGAGAACAGTGTGGAGATTCCTTAAAAAACTGGAAATAGAACTGCCTTATGATCCAGCAATCCCACTGCTGGGCATACACACTGAGGAAACCAGAAGGGAAAGAGACACGTGTACCCCAATGTTCATCACAGCACTGTTTATAATAGCCAGGACATGGAAGCAACCTAGATGTCCATCAGCAGAAGAATGGATAAGAAAGTGGTGGTACATATACACAATGGAGTATTACTCAGCCATTAAAAAGAATATATTTGAATCAGTTCTAATGAGGTGGATGAAACTGGAGCCTATCATACAGAGTGAAGTAAGTCAGAAAGAAAAACACCAATACAGTATACTAACGCATATGTATGGAATTTAGAAAGATGGTAACAATAACCCTGTATACGAGACAGCAAAAGAGACACTGATGTCAGTCTTTTGGGCTCTGTGGGAGAGGGAGAGGGTGGGATGATTTGGGAGAATGGCATTGAAATATGTATAATATCATATATGAAACGAGTCGCCAGTCCAGGTTCGATGCATGATACTGGATGCTTGGGGCTGGTGCACTGGGACGACCCAGAGGGATGGTATGGGGAGGGAGGAGGGAGGAGGGTTCAGGATGGGGAACACATGTATACCTGTGGCAGATTCATTTTGATATATGGCAAAACCAATACAATATTGTAAAGTTAAATAAAATTAAAAAAAAGAAGAACCCGATTTTGAGAGAGTGAGCTAGAGAAACAATACCATAGAATTGAAGAAACAAATTAAAAAGAGTCCCAATTAATATTTCCCTTGTGGAAGAAGAGGGATTTTGGAATGCAACGAAATATGTAGAAAACACAAACATCAAATTTTAAAATACCTGAGAATAAAAGAAGAAATTTCAATTAAAAATCCAAAACTTGAGGCACAGAACTGTTTCTACCATTGGAGCATTTCAGACCTCTTGTCAAATTGGAGCTTTCAGTATCTCCTTCTCCCCATCGCCCATCTTTTCTCAACCCAGCCCTCCTCTCCCTGTCCCTTTCTTTGCCCAGAAACATTTCCTTATGGATTTTGAAGTGCCTGCAAGTACACCTGCTGGTCCTAACTACAGAATCAGGACCTTTAAGCCCATTCAGAGAATTTACATGACAAAAATAGAAGTAGATTTCCAGAGCTTTCAGCTTGTGTAGCACAAGATTTAAAAATACTCCCTGTGCATTTCAATCCCTTATTTAAAAAAAAAAAACCCTTTTACATTTAGAAAAACAACTTCACTTCTATTTACCCCGGGGGATGACTCATTTCCCTAAGCTCTTTACTTTTTTAAACTTTTGAATCTCAGTCATTTTAAGATTGCTCTAACACAAAGCTGTTCTAAGTACCTTGGTTTTGCCTGAAATATCTAGGATTCTCACAGCAGTTTATAACAAAGGAAATATTTAATAATACAATTTTAAAAATTACTTCACTAGTTTTCCTTTAAAAAGGTAAATACAAAAATTTTTAAACTAAATTCTATATGAGATTTGGAACTTGAAATTTCAGAATCAGGATTTGGAATTAGAGGTCTCATGATATTGGATATGTCCTGACTACACTTGGAAGAAAGTAGGTAGAATTGAAGAAAAGAAAAATAAGTTTAAAAGATAAAAAGTTTCTCCTCGAGTCAACTTAAATCACTTAAGAAGTAAATAATATTTTTATGAAATTAAGAGGTGGAAAATCACCCAACAATAGTTACAAAACAGAAACTAATTTAATGAATTTTGGCATGTAGCAGTTCTATCTTATTATGAATAGAGGGATAACACAGGTCTAGTTTATTCAGATCTTATATCCTGAACTGATGTGTAAGATGAGAAACAGAGTGTTGAAGTATTGAGACTCCAAGGAGGCAAGGAAAAAATTAGGTACCCAAGAGAACACCACAATGAACAAATTCCCTACCAGTTTTTACTTCTACGAAGGAATGTTAAACACACACACACACACACACACACACATATATATATATATAACTTTAAATATTAAGAAAAAGAGACAAGTTTGATAAACACTAGTCAACTTGAGGATCAGATATCTTTCTTTGTTGATAACCTACTGGATTCCTAGGGATTTATATTAAGATTCCAGATTCTTCATTAATAATATCCAGACACCACAACCTCAACCACCAAGGTTAAAACTTTATCAAGGGAAATACTACTGGCTTCATTCTGAATTTGTTTTTTTTTTTTTTTAATATAAACGTATTTATTTTAATTGGAGGCTAATTACTTTAAAATATTGTATTGGTTTTGCCATACATCAACATGAATCTGCCACGGGTGTACATGTGTTCCCCATCCTGAACCCCCCTCCCACCTCCCTCCCCATCCCATCCCTCTGGGTCATCCCAGTGCACCAGCCCCAAGCACCCTGTATCATGCATCGAACCTGGACTGGTGATTCGTTTCACATATGATAATATACATGTTTCAGTGTCTTTCTCCCAAATCATCCCACCCTTGCCCTCTCTCACAGAGTCCAAAAGACTGTTCTATACATCTGTGTCTCTTTTGCTGTTTCGCATACAGGGTTATCATTATCATCTTTCTAAATTCCATATATATGTGTTAGTATACTGTATCGGTGTTTTTATTTCAGGCTTATTTCACTCTGTATAATAGGTTCCAGTTTCATCCACCTCATTAGAACTGATTCAAATATATTCTTTTTAATGGCTGAGTAATACTCCATTGTGTATATGTACCACCACTTTCTTATCCATTCTTCTGCTGATGGACATCTAGGTTGCTTCCATGTCCTGGCTATTATAAACAGTGCTGTGATGAACATTGGGGTACACGTGTCTCTTTCCCTTCTGGTTTCCTCAGTGTGTATGCCCAGCAGTGGGATTGCTGGATCATAAGGCAGTCCTATTTCCAGTTTTTTAAGGAATCTCCACACTGTTCTCCATAGTGGCTGTACTAGTTTGCATTCCGACCAACAGTGTAAGAGGGTTCCCTTTTCTCCACACCCTCTCCAGCATTTATTGCTTGTAGACTTTTGGATCGCAGCCATTCTGACTGGCGTGAAATGGTATCTCACGGTGGTTTTGATTTGCATTTCTCTGATAATGAGTGATGTTGAGCATCTTTTCATGTGTTTGTTAGCCATCTGTATGTCTTCTTTGGAGAAACGTCTATTTAGTTCTTTGGCCCATTTTTTGATTGGGTCGTTTATTTTTCTGGAATTGAGCTGTAGGAGTTGCTTGTATATTTTTGAGATTAGTTGTTTGTCTGTTGCTTCGTTTGCTATTATTTTCTGCCATTCTGAAGGCTGTCTTTTCACCTTGCTTATAGTTTCCTTTGTTGTGCAGAAGCTTTTAAGTTTAATTAGGTCCCATTTGTTTATTTTTGCTTTTATTTCCAATATTCTGGGAGGTGGGTCATAGAGGATCCTGCTGTGATGTATGTCGGAGAGTGTTTTGCCTATGTTCTCTTCTAGGAGTTTTATCGTTTCTGGTCTTATGTTTAGATCTTTAATCCATTTTGAGTTTATTTTTGTGTATGGTGTTAGAAAATGCTCTAGTTTCATTCTTTTACAAGTGGTTGACCAGTTTTCCCAGCACCACTTGTTAAAGAGATTGTCTTTAATCTATTGTATATATTCTTACCTCCTTTGTCAAAGATAAGGTGTCCATATGTGTGTGGATTTATCTCTGGGCTTTCTATTTTGTTCCATTGATCTATATTTATGTCTTTGTGCCAGTACCATACTGTCTTGATGACTGTGGCTTTGTAGTAGAGCCTGAAGTCAGGCAGCTTGATTCCTCCAGTTCCATTTTTCTTTCTCAAATTGCTTTGGCTATTCGAGGTTTTTTGTATTTCCATACAAACTGTGAAAATATTTATTCTAGATCTGTGAAAAATACCATTGGTAGCTTGATAGGGATTGTATTGAATCTATAAATTGCTTTGGTAGTATACTCATTTTCACTATATTGATTCTTTCGATCCATGAACACAATGTATTTCTCCATCTATTTGTGTCCTCTTTGATTTCTTTCAGCAGTGTTTTATAGTTTTCTATATATAAGTCTTTTGTCTCTTTAGGTATATATATATTCCTAAGTATTTTATTCTTTTCATTGCAATGGTGAATGGAATTGTTTCCTTAATTTCTCTTTCTATTTTCTCATTATTAGTGTATAGGAATGCAAGGGATTTCTGTGTGTTGATTTTATATCCTGAAACTTTACTATATTCACTGATTAGCTCTAGTAATTTTCTGGTGGAGTCTTTAGGGTTTTCTACGTAGAGGATCATGTCATCTGCAAACAGTGAGAGTTTTACTTCTTTTTTTCCAATCTGGATTCCTTTTATTTCTTTTTCTCTCTGATTGTTGTGGCCAAAACTTCCAAAACTATGTTGAATAGTAGAGGTGAGAGTGGGCATCCTTGTCTTGTTCCTGACTTTAGGGGAAATGCTTTCAATTTTTCACCATTGAGGATAATGTTTGCTGTGGGTTTGTCATATATAGCTTTTATTATGTTACAGACAACACAGAAATATAAAGGATCATAAGAGACTACTATCAGCTACTATATGCCAATAAAATGGATAACTTGGAAGAAATGGACAAATTCTTAGAAAAGTACAACTTCCCAAAACTGAACCAGGAAGAAATAGAAAATCTTAACAGACCCATCACAAGCATGGAAATTGAAACTGTAATCAGAAATCTTCCAGCAAACAAAAGCCCTAGACCAGATGACTTCACAGCTGAATTCTGCCAAAAATTTAGCCAAAAGTTCTACCAAAATTTCTTACCAAAAATCTACCTTCTCAAACACTTCCAGAAAATTGCAGAGAAAGGTCAACTTCCAAACTCATTCTGAGGCCATCATCACCCTAATACCAATACCTGACAAAGATGCCACAAAAAAAGAATACTGCAGGCCAATATCACTGATGAACATAGATGCAAAAATCCTTAATAAAATTCTAGCAAACAGAATCCAAAAACTTATTTAAAAGATCATACATCATGACCAAGTGGACTTTATCCCAGGGATGCAAGGATTCTTCAATATCTGCAAATCAATCAATGTAATATACCACATTAACAAATTGAAAAATAAAAACCATATGGTCATCTCAATAGTTGCAGAGAAAGCCTTTGACAAAATTCAACATCCATTTATGAATTTGTTTTTAATTTGAAAGATTCCCCCTAAAATTTTTACTAAGAAAAGATAATTTTTTTGAAGAAAATAACATAACTTGACTTTATTACTCTTATAATATTGCTTTGCCTGTGTCTTTACTGCCAGTTTAATGAGAGGCTAGAGGTTCTTGACAAGTGATGATGCATATGTTTAAATATCTCCAATAAGTTTCTTCTGGTGATGACTATAAACTTCTAAAAATCAGGAAAAAAATTCTTCAACACACTTCAGGCAGTAAATGGAGCATACAAATAAATTCACTGGCAAAAATCACGTGGAACTTTTCAAGTAATTGGCAGGTTAAGAGATGTGGGGACTTCCAATTCCTTTGGTGAGGCATATGCCAGTTTCTGCTTCATGGAGTCATTTAGAAGTATGGATTGGGGTGCTGGGGTGGGGGGCAGGCAGGGCAGCTTCCTCAATGATTGTCTGCAGGTGCAATCTTCTGATCAACAGAGATGGCATTTAGTGAAGACTAGAATGCTTCCCAGGTGGCTCCAGTGATAAAGAATCCACCTGCCAATGCAGGAGACACAGGTTTGATCCCTGGATCAGGAAGATCCCCTGGAGAAGGAAAAGACAACCCACTGTAGTATTCTTGCCTTGAAAACCCTATGGACAGAGGAGCCTGGTGGGCTGGAGTACATCGGGTCTCAGAATTGGATACAACTGAGTGACTGTGAGCATAAAGGATGCTGATGGCCAAGCTTTTCTGGATTCTACTTCACCTTTCCTGCACTGGAAACCTGTACTTATCTTTGATAACATAACTCAGGATTAACTTCCCATGAAGTCTTCCCTCTTGTCTGTCTCTGCACCCTTCCTCAACTTCATCACTCCTTGGTGTTATATTTGTACTCTATCCTCAATCAGTGATCTCCTCACACAACATTCTTGCTCCTCAGTTAAATCTTCTTCATTCATTCTATAAAATTTATTAAACACTTGCTGTTCCAGGCTTGCACAGTGAACTCCTTGAGACTAGACACTCTATCTCTTCAAAATTGACTGCTCCTCATAGGTGTTCAGTAAATAGCTGTGCTGAGTTGAATTTCCTATGCCATCTCTATTTACCCTTCTGGTGACTTGCACCAGATCTATTGTGGAATAATTTATGAGTAGGTATCGGATAGGTTGCTAAACTTCCACAAATATAAATCACTAAGAAAGGAGGGAACTTATTATTTTTCTTATAGCATAAATGTAACCACTTTTCTGCAGATATCTTACTAAAAAACATCCACTGTGGCACAGATTGGTGACTTACCATCATGTCCAGATTTTCACTCTTATTTGTGAATAAAAAGAATTTGTAATCTGAAAAATTTATTTCTCCTTATGTAATCAGTTTGGGTTTCCCAAAAGAGAGGGAGGACATTAACAAAGAGGATCAAGATATGAAGACAATATCCATCATGGTTCTTCATTGATTCTTGGGTCTCAACAGACTAAGCTAAGCCATCTCTCTTGGGAGTGTTGCTACAGGTAACTTTTCTCTCAAAGAGTATCCCCCCCTGCATAGGCCGCACAAATACAGGGTTCATTTCAGTAGAAGTAACAGCACTCTTCCTCTCTCTGCTGATCAGAATCCATGTTGTTATAGACCAGTAAAGCATGTGGCCTAGGAGTCATAGTGTGAGGAAACCTAAACTTTCAGCCATGCTGCCTGTTTCATGTTGGAAGCAACAGGGAACAATAGTTGATGAATAGCCCAATGTATTAGTATACTATAGTTGCTGTAACAAGTTTTCACTGGGAAAGTGGCTCACTCAACTTTACTATTCATCATCTGACAGTTCCAGAGGCCAGAAGTTTCACTAAATCAGGCTGTTGGCAGGGCTGCAGTCCTTCCAGAAGCTCTAGAGAAGCAGTTTCCTTGCTTCTTTCAGCTTGAGAGCCTCCCTTCCGCCTTCAAAATGAACAATCAGTAGCACTCTGACCTGTTTCCATTGTCACATTTCCTTCTGTCATCGACCCTCTTGACTTCCTCTTTTCCCCTACTGAAAGTTTAGTTACTCAGTCATGTCTGACTCTTTGCAACCCTATGGACTGGTGGCTCACCAGGCTCCTCTATTCATGGGATTTCCCAGGCAAAAGTACTGGAGTGGATTGTCATTTCCTTCTCCAGGGGATCTTCCTGACCCAGGGATCGAACCCCTTCTTCTGCATTGCAGGCAGATTCTTTAGCATCTGAGCCACCAAGGAAGCCCCTTTATGTATTTCCCCATGGGCCCACCTAGATTATCTGGGATAATCTCCCCATCTCAGAATCCTTAACTTAATCTCATCTGAAAAGTCCCTTTTTGCTGTGTGAGGTAATATTTAGAGATTCCAGGAACCATTATTTTGCCTGTGACAACCAAGTACACTTAGCCAATTAAATGGTGTTGAAATGACAGTAGGAAACACTTGTTCAATAGTACTACATGCATTATTAGAAGTACTTCACATATGTTAGTTCATTTAATCCTCACAGAAAAACTGTTGAGAAATCTGAGACCCAGAGAAGTTAAGTAGCTAGGCCAAGGTCACACAGCTGGGAAGGTGTGGGACAGGACACAGACTCAGTCCATCTGATGATAGAAGCCACAACTGTGCCCACACCACAGTGTCACTGCTGAAGCAATAAGAAAGATACCCAGTGAATTATTTGCAGAAGACTCTATGCTCCGTTTGGAGAAGGTAATGGCACCCTACTCCAGTACTCTTGCCTAGAAAATCCCATGGATGGAGGAGCCTGGAAGGCTGCAATCCATGGGGTTGCTAAGAGTCAGATACGACTGAGCGACTTCACTTTCACTTTTCACTTTCATGCATTGGAGAAGGAAATGGCAACCTACTCCAGTGTTCTTGCCTGGAGAATCCCAGGGATGGGGGAGCCTGGTGGGCTGCCATCTATGGAGTCGCACAGAGTTGGACACGACTGAAGTGACTTGGCAGCAGCAGCAGCTATGCTCCAATATTATTTCTTTTCCTGTTACAGTATGTGTTTGTCATATTGTGATTTATAACAAAAAACATGTATTTGGTTTTTGTCTCTGTTTCTGGCACAGAGCTCCTAAAAGCTTCAAAATTTCCTAAGTGATAAGATGGACAAAGTTGTCATGATATTCATAACAAAACAAAAAATGTTAAAAAAAAAAAAAACACTTATATATTCACCAATGTGATATCCCTTATATGGGGAATCTAAAAAGAAATCATACAAATGAACCTACAGAAAGAGACTCACGGTCTTAGAGAACAAACTTATGGTTGGCCAAGGGGATGGATGGGGGAAGGGATAGTTAGGGAGTTTGGGATGGACAGGTCCACACTGCTATATTTAAAACTGATAACCATAACAAATCCCTTTAACCACACTGGAATTTGTGTTAATGAGGTGATATCTATACTGCACTGGCTGCCAAAGGAACCAAGCATGTGATTGGAGGGTTTGGACTTCCAGTCCCACCGTGACCTCCAAGGAGGAGGTTGAGTTCAACCACTGGTGCCCAGTGGTTTTAATCTATCATGTCTATGTAATGAAGCTTCCATAAAATTCCCCAGAAGAATGTGGTTCTGAGAGCTTCTGGGCTGGTGGAGATTCGAGAAGCTCCCAGTCCTTTCCCACATGCTTTGCCTTATGCAGCTTTTCCACCTGTCTGTTCCTAAGTTATACCCTCTAAAATAAACAGGCAGTCTAGGAAGCAAAATGTTTCCCTGAGTTTTGTGAGCCACTTGAGTAAGTTAATCAAACCTGAGGAGGGTGTCTGGGAACACATGATTTAGAACCAGTTCCTTAAGCGGCAGGAGATTGAGGATCGGGGGTGGAGGAAGCACTCTTGTGAGCCTGAACCTTTAACCTGCAAGATCTGAAGCCGTATCTGGGGAGGTAGTGTCAGAATGAAGTTAATTTCTTGGTGGTATGGGGGAAAAAACCCACACTTGGAATTGGAGTTATTATTATCCTAATATTTAAAGCTCAGTGTTTGTGAGTAGCAAGAAATTATGTCAACAGAATGTACAGAGTGATAATACCCAGAATCAGCACACCCTTTCAGTAGAGTTTGCTCATATTAGTGTCCCCAAAACACGATAATGCTATTATCGAACAATAGATAGTGCTTGTCTCACAGCCTGTCAGGATCTGAAGCTCTGGTCTAATAACTGTTTAAATACTCAAGTTATGATATAGCTTAAAGAATCTACTTGAAGGAAAATGGTACTTAATTGCATTCTATTTTTCTTTCCCCCAAATTGGAGAACAGAAGAAGGGTCTTGATAGTCTTCTCTGAAAACCTGTTTTTCTTCTATTTAGGGATGGTTTTGATATAAATTGACTTCCTACAGTTGCTAATGTTTGTTAAATACAGTGAATTCTGGAAGAAAATGAAAAGGCAGAGAAAGTAGCCTAGAAGAAAATTCACAATGAACTGCTGATAAGATACACAGAGTGTTTCTGAGAGAATCTTTACAGTTGGTGGAATTAAATTACTGCTCTGGGTATCTATTTTTTAAGGAAAATGTGTATTTGCCTAATCCAATTTCAGCATAATTCGTATCCCTGTAACACTCCGAGAACACTGGCATATGGTTACATGAGATATAAATTGAGAGTATGATTAAAAATCACTGGCGTTTCAATTTCAATTATATTTCACAAAATAGACTCCAGGGAAAATTGCACAAGCAAGACCACAATCCACTGCAAGACAGGAGTGGGGAAAAATCTCCTCCACCCACATACACATGCATACACACCATGGCCCTCTGCGGATCTGCCCAGGCACCATATTCCCCAGGTAAACTCCCAACACTGCTGGCCTCTCAGGAACCAGCCAACTCTGCTTGGTTTGACTTGACGCAAGAGTTCAAAGGTTCCTCCAAGCCATCTGTGATGCCTGAACCAAAGAATAGTCCAGTCTCCTAAAAATCTAGTCAGAACTGGGATCAACTCACATTCACCACTATTCAACCTTGGGCAATTTAATCTTTCTTGAAAATGACCTTGAAGCATAATTTTGAAAACTGAGAAAATTATCTAAATTTCTGGACACATAGTAGGTGCAAAACATAATATATTTAAGTCAGAACTTTTTTTCCAGCTGAGATCAGGGGCCTTGTTTTATTCATTTTTGTATCCTTAGAGCCTGGCAGGATTTCTGGCACATACTAAATGTTCAACATATTTGCCAAATTAAAAACAAAGATTTGGGCTTTCCGTTTTTCTACTCTTAACTCATTTTTAATTCTTCATGGGGGTACTGCTCCCCAAGTTATAGAAAAGGAGAAAGGTGAAAAGGGATCATTTTTATGAAAGTAAGATTTTTAAGAGCAAAAATAAATTCTTCCCTCCTTAATCATGACAGATGGGAATTCCAAGTTCCTCATTTTGTTTTAAGGAGCTAATAAGAAGTTCATAAATCTCAATTACTTCTGTGAAGTTAAAAGCAGCTGCAGGTCTGTTAAACATGATTCCCACCTCTGAACAGCCCTGGCACCTTTATTAGAACACTGGAGGGGGAGAAGGGCCCAGGCATATTTCAACCTTGGACTGACATTACAGTAGGGAAATTTCCTCCTTATTTTGACCAAAGTGAAGAAAGAGCACAGACAGGGCCAGGTCACCTGCAAAATGCCATGCCACACATTAAATGACATATAGCCAGCAGTTTTACAATTGACCTCAGTTGAGTTTTAGAAGGGCTTCCCAGGTGACACTCATGATAAAGAACTCATCTGCCAATGCAGGTAGATGTAAGAGACCCAAGTTTTAGATCCCTGGGTTGGGAAGATCCCCTGGAGGAGAGCATGGCAACCCATTCCAGTATTCTTTCCTGGGAAATACCATGGACAGAGGAGCCTGGTGGGCTATAGTCCATAGGGTCACAAAGAATCAGACACAACTGAAGCAACTAAGTATCCATGCACAAGTTTTAGAATGAGCCAGTCTCCATGTAGAGTCAGTGAAGAGACAAATTAATAAATATTTATGCCCTTGAAACTCATTATCTTTTCCCTCCTAGCTAACTACTCTCTTAAAAGTATACATATGACACATACAATATTTCATATATATTACATAAAAATATAGATAAGTATATCACTGAAGTGACTGCAGACATTAAAAGATGCTTGCTCCTTGGAAGGAAAGCTATGACACACCTAGACAGTGTATTAAAAAGCAAAGATATCACTTTGCCAACAAGGGTCCATAAAGTCAAAGCTATGATATTTCCAGTAGTCATGTACAGACGTGAGAGTTGGACGATAAAGAAGGCTGAGCACCAAAGAACTGATGCTTTCAAACTGTAGTGCTGGAGAAGGCTCTTGAGAGTCCCTTGGACTTCAAGGAGATCAAACAAGTCAATCCTAAAGGAACTCAACTCTGAATATTCATTGGAAGGACTGATGTTGAAGCTGAAGCTCCAATACTTTGGTCACCTGATGAGAAGAGCTGACTCATTGGAAAAGACCCTCATGCTGGGAAAGATTGAAGGCAAAATGAGAAGGAAGTGGCAGAGGATGAGATGGTTAGATAGCATCACCAACTCAATGAATATGAATTTGAGCAAATTCTGGGAGACGGTGACAGACAGGGAAAACTGCATGCTGCAGTTCAGGGGGCACAAAGAGTCACATACAACTTAGCCACTGAACAACAATAACAACACATATATATTCTCAGTTTTCCAGATTAAAAAATAACAGAACCCCTTTTCTCTACTCCTTGTACTAGTTTGCTATGGCTGCTATAACAAAGTACACAGGCTGGGTTCCTTAAATGTTTAAGCAACAAAAATTTATTTTCTATATCAGCAACAAACAGTATAGTGTTTGGCATTTAATAATGACTCAAAAAATATTTTTTGGATGATGCTTGAGTAGTAAGTAACATGGTCTCTAACATTTCACATGCCTCCCCAATCTACCACTTCAGCCACCAAGAAGGAAACAAAATATTGAGTCCTCAGATACCCACTGCATTGCAAAAGTTCACTTTATAGCACTTCGTTTTTATAAGAGACCTACATTAGTACTTGTTACGCTACCCAAAAGAAATCAGAAGAGGATTTTCCCATTTACAAAAGTTGAAAAGCATAAGTGGCATTTAGTGCTGATTTTGTAGCAAGTAACAATAGAGGTAGAGTGTGCCCGAGCAGGGAGACAGGCATCGTCAGGCTCCTCCCCACAAACCACACTCAGCGTCTCAGCACCAAACTCCTAAGGATTTGAACTGTGCTTGTGAGCATCTTTATCTGGATTTATTCTGTGCATTCGTTAGCAAGATGTGTCCTAAGTGGATTGCTTCTTCATTGAACACTATTTTAGTTTACAATAGGTTTTAGCAACACTCTGCTTTCTGAGAAATATCAACAACCTCAGATTTGCAGATGATACTTCTCTAATGGCAGAAAATGAGAAGAACTAAAGATCCTCTTGATGAGGGTGAAAGAAGAGTCCAAAAACTGGCCTGAAACTCAACATGAAAAAAACTAAGATTATGGTGTCTGGTTCCATCACTTCATGGCAAATAGAAGGGGAAAAAGTGGAAGCAGTGACAAATTTTGTTTTCTTGGGCTCCAAAATTACTGTGGACAGAGATAGCAGCCATGAAATTAAAAGATGCTTGCTCCTTGGAAGGAAATATACAACAAACCTAGACAGCATATTAAAAAGCAGAGATATCACTTTGCCAACAAGGAGGCGTATAGTCAAAACTTTGATTTTTTCCAGTAGTCATGTATGGATGTGAGAGTTGGACTACAAAGAGAGCTGAGCACTGAAGAATTGATGCTTTTGAACTGTGGTGTTGGAGAAGACTCTTGAGAGTCCCTTGGACTGCAAGGAGATCAAACCAGTCAATCCTAAATGCAAGGAGATCAAACCAGTCAATCCTAAAGGAAATCAGTCTTGAATATTCATTAGAAGGACTGATGCTGAAGCTCTAATACTCTGGTGACCTGATACAAAGTGCTGCCTCATTGGAAAATATCCTGATGCTGGCAAAGATTGAGGCCAAAGGAGAAAGGGGTGGCAGAGGATGAGATGATTGGATGGCATCACTGCCTCAATGGACATGAGTCTGAGCAAACTTTGGGAGATAGTGCAGGATAGAGGAGCCTGGTGTGCTTCTGTCCATGGGGTCACAGGGTCAGACATGACTCAGCAACTAAGCAACAACTTTGAGAGAGCAGGGGAAACATATATTGAGGTTTATATCTGGGTTAAGATCATGAGCATGCACTTTGAGTCACATAAATGAAGTCTGAATTCTAGGTCTAGCTGTGGACTCTCGTCCCCATATCTAAATTCTCCTAACCCTGCAGTTTCTTATCTAAAGTATTGCTGATTAAAAGAAAAAAAATGAGTAGAGTCAATGTCATTTCATAAAGTTTTGTGAGAATTCAAGGCAATAATGCATATGGTGTGCCTGGTACATTGTAGTAGTATTTTTGGTTAATATTATGACCTCATTTATTTGGAGTAGTTGCTAATGAAGTTAACCTGATGCTAATGAAGCACTTGATCAACTCAGAGTGGTGAGCCAGGATTTATCCTCCAAAGAACTGAATTAATGATGTTTTACTTAAACTAATTAAATTACTACAGAGAAGTTCAACGATACACGTTGGAAGTTAGTTTGACAATTTAAGATTGTTGACATCATTGCCTCATCCTGTGTTCAGTTACATGGAGAAATGTACCATCTCTAGCTGCAAGGTAATTTAGAGTAATACGGTTGAATCGCTTGTTCCCATGTGAACACCTTCAGTGAAATAGGCATTAGAAATTATTCTGTATTCCCTAAAAGATTCTGTTTAAAGAAACGTGCCTGTGTGGCCGAAGAGGGAGAGTTCTTCAGGAATTAAAATGTGTCTGTTGATGTTCAAAACAGAAAAGATATAAATTTGATAAATTTTAGTAACAATGTAATTCCACACTAGCTAATTTGCTAGTGCTATATTAACATTCACAACTAGCCCAGAAATTAGATTTGTATTGATTAGCCTTTCAGAACTGTCAAAGGAAGTAGCTTTCCAGGGATTTTTCAAGATGACAAAGTAGACTTGGAAAAACTCAGATTTGGAATCAGATTAATAGTTGAATCTCAACTCACTTATTTACTAGCTGTGTTATTTAGAGAAATGTATTTAACTACTGAGTCTCGGGTAAAACAGTTTAGGTATTTACCCATAGTTCTCTGTGTATACGCATGAGTGTAGGGGAGGGTAAGTGAAAAAATAAATACGAAGATGCCTTATAGGTGATCACCTTGTATTTTAAATCCCAGGAGATGAAATCATCAGAAATGAGACTGTCGGGTTCAGCTATACCATGAGAAAAAACTGGGGATGTTTAGAGGCCTTCTTGTCTTTGTTTCATTGTTCTCCTTAGACAGAAATCAGAAATCAGATTTCAATAACCCACCACTCACCTCATCTTTCCTTTTAGATTTTATCTCTGCTCAGTATCTACTTGACTATACAAAAAAGTCTAAAGACAATGCTATGGTTGGAAATGACCCAACCTCTGGACTTTTCACACTTTTTTCTGAATACCAATCCCAAAACTCTGTTGCTGCATTCTTCCTACATGTCAATTTCCTAACAGACTATGCCTTACAGTACTCTAAAGTTGCACACATGTTCTATGTGTCCTCAGGATTGAGTTTGAAATGACCTAGTTTTCTTTCATGTCTCCTATAGAGTCAAAAAGAACAAAGATTTGAAATCCAGTACTAGGATGGTGGTTCTGATAAGAAGTGACTGGTGTTGCTTATTTTCTTGGTTGTTTTGAGGCTGGATAGAATTTAAACCATAAGCTCCTCCTTTAAAACATCACTTCTCCGTTAACACATTAATCATATATTGGGATGCACTCAGCAAGACCCACAGGCACTCTTCACACCAGAAATTGAATTCTCTTGGTAATAGAAAACTGAACCAATATCTTATTGTCATATCAAATCCCATTATTTTTGCTCAAGTTCAATTTAGAACAAAGGTCAATTGAAAAACAAAACAACAGTCCAATGAAGACCCAAGGAGAATTTTTAACTAGGAAGGCATGTTGTGATAACTTTCTAGTAACTGGAAAATTCCATCCAGGAAATTATCTCTATTCAAAGGTTTCTGTGTCACTGTAGTGTATGGCAGGTATCCTGGCAGATTAAAGAAAAGTGGTATTTATTAGATGATGATGGTGGTGAATTTTGATTGTTCCCTGGGTCCATTGGAGTTCAAATATTTCTGGTTCCAAAGAATCGCAATAAGGTTCCTTTTTTTAGTTGAGTTCAGTTCAGTCACTCAGTCGTGTTCAACTCTTTGCGACCCCATGAATCACAGCATACCAGGACTCCCTGTCCATCACCAACTCCTGGAGTTCACCCAAACTCATGTGCATTGAGTAGGTGATGCCATCCAGCCATCTCATTCTCTGTCATCCCCTTCTCCTCCTGCCCCTAATCCCTCCCAGCATCAGGGTCTTTTCCAATGAGTCAACTCTTCCCATGAGGCAGCCAAAGTATTGGAGTTTCAGCCTCAGGATCAGTCCTTCCAATGAACACCCAGGACTGATCTCCTTTAGAATGGACTGGTTGGATCTCCTTGCAGTCCAAGGGACTCTCAAGAGTCTTCTCCAACACCACAGTTCAAAAGCATCAACTCTTCGGTGCTCAGCTTTCTTCACAGTCCAACTCTCACATCCATACATGACCACTGGAAAAACCATAGCCTTGACTAGATGGACCTTTGTTGGCAAAGTAATGTCTCTGCTTTTGAATATGCTATCTAGGTTGGTCATAACTTTCCTTCCAAGGAGTAAGCGTCTTTTCATTTCATGGCTGCAATCACCATCTGCAGTGATTTTGGAGCCCCCAAAAATAAAGTCTGACACTGTTTCCACTGTTTCACCATCTATTTCCCATAAAGTGATGGGACCAGATGCCATGATCTTCGTTTTCTGAATGTTGAGCTTTAAGCCAACTTTTTCATTCTCCTCTTTCACTTTCATCAAGAGGCTTTTTAGTTCCTCTTCACTTTTTGCCATAAGGGTGGTGTCATCTGCCTACGTGAGGTTATTTAGAGACCACATTTTACTTAGACCTGTTAATCATTCTTCCTGGTCAAACATTTTCACCTGAGACTTTTTTTTTTTTTTTCCAAAAAAGCAACAATACAGGAGAGTAAATCATAATTACAAAAACATCAGCAGCATAGGCTTAAAATACTTTGCTCTTCTTAATTATATGTTCCCTCTTCCCCTTAAATACATCATCAGGGAGCATCATGAATGATTATGTAAAAAACTTATTTTGAGTTCAGGAGTTAGGAAGTAAGATGTTTGTACTTGTTTACTTCAGTAAACAAATTTGAGACTAACATGTCAAAAGAGAAATGATGAGGGAAATTTTTCATTTTTGATTAAGGTCAATGCAGTTCTTTACTGAGATTTTATAAACAAGGCATCTGTATTAGTTCCCCATGGCTGCTATAACAAATTATCACAAACTGGATGGCTGGTTCAACAGAAATGTATCATTCCATAGTTCTGGAGGCTAGAAGTACAAAATCAAGATCTCAGCAGGGTTGGTGTCTTGTGAGCACTCTGAAGAAGAATCTCTACCCTGGTTTTCTCCTAGCTTCTAGGGGTTTCCAGAAATCCTTGGCATTTCTTGGCTTTGAGATTCATCACTCCAATCTGTGTCTGCCATCATACAGGGATCTTCCTTGTATGCTGTATCTTTAATCTTATAAATACACCAGTCACATTGGATTTGATGTCCATCCTACTCTAATATGACCTCACCTTAAATTATACCTTCAAAATAAGATTACATTCTGAAGTTCTGGGTAAACAGGGATTTGAGGGTGGGGGCACGATTCCATCCTGTATCACTTTTCTTGAGAAAACTGAAAACGGCACCTAAACAGAATATATGTTAAGAAGTGCAAAGCAATTCTATTCATTTTGAATCATGAAGCATCCATTAGCTAGTAAAAAAACAAGGCCTTGCCTTTGTAACTGGAAAGCACTCATGCAGTGGTTGTAACTTTCTCTAACTCTGTTGAACAGAGGGCAATGATTTTTTAGCAGACTGGGGAAGGTTTCCACCTTACACCTGCCTTCTCCACTGGCTCTTGCTTTCCCCATGGCAGCAACAGGAGAGAGAGAGAGGCTGATATCAGATTCTTTTTCTACTGGGGCATTAAATTGTCGAGGATCAATAAGAATCCTCAACTTTGTAGTCCCACTGGGAAGGATCTCCATGGGAACCCACAGAATGAATGACAGTGCCTAGCTGGGTACCTAATGCAGAGAAAGAACTAGATTTATTTTTATCAAATCTGAATATGAAACATTTCCTTCAAGAATGAATTTAGAATGGGAACAAAGGGAGTTGAATAAACTGGCAGATAATATGGTCAAAAAATGACTCAATTTATAAATCTGACAGAATAAGAATTTGCCACATAATTTTCATAGACCAACCCCAGTGAATTTGTAGGACTGAGAATACATGTGGGGGGTATTCAGTTAAATTAGTCTGGCTCATGTATAAAAACTGCTGATGCTAAGCAACCTCATGTGTTGTAATTCAGCATTCTTCCAGTTATCTGCCTCTTTTCAGCTTTGAAGGTATTAGAAATCAAACCTGCACTGAGGAACAGATAGCAGTAATGACAGCTACCATTATTTATTGAGCACCTACTATAGTCTAGGCTTCATAATTTACATTTAACATATAACATTCAGTGTCTAAGACAAGAATTATTACCTCTATTTTGTAAGTGTGACTAGTTAGGCTTAAAAGACGATGTTTTTCTGTCATCAGTCCTGGTACACATATGGATCAAATGTTGTAAAGACGACTCAACAGACACAGACATAGAGAATAGACTTATGGGCACCGTGGGGGAAGGGGAGGGCAAGATGAATAGACACAGTAGCATTGAAACATGTATACTACCATATGCAAAGTAGAGAACGAGTAGAAATTTGTTATATGATTCAGGGAGCTCAAATCTGGTGCTCTGTGACAACCCAGTAGGGTGGGATGGGGTGGGAGGTGTGAGGGAGGTTCAAGAGGGAGGGGACATATGTATACCTATGGCTGATTCATGTTGACATATGGCAGAAGCCAATACAATGTTGAAAAGCATTTATCCCCCAATTAAACATAAATTTTTTAAAAGAAAAACTACTCAACAGGCACTCTCTCCTCCATCTCATCTGGACCATAAATTTAATAGTTTCAAATTTCACACTCACAATGTGTCGTTTTCATCATTCCTTCCAAAATAAAGCAAAAAAAAAAAAAAATCAAAGCAAGTTAATCTCTCCAAGCCTCAGGTTCCCTATCTGAAAAGTATGAAGGATACTACTCATCATTCAGAATGTCATATAGAAAGTACATAATAAGAGTTCAGCGAGTTAAGTTATTATTTCCACTGTATTTTAGCAACAGTCTTAGCCTTCAAAGAGGCTACTCTCCACACCCTTTTCCCAGAACACCATGACATAGTCACCTGCATCTGAGGGCAGGATGTGTGGGTGGTCAGGTGATGGAGTGTTTGGAAAACCTATGTGGGAAGAGGCGGGGGTGGTTCTGACAGACACAGATAAACTTTAATGATCTCAACACTCACCCTAGGAGTTGTTCTGTCCTGGTTAAATTGCTAGATGGTCCTGAGGGTAACTTGAACTCACAGCTTCTGCTGTGGAGGAGGACAAAGATGGAGGGAGAGAGCAGTGCCTTCTGGAAAGCCAGCCTTCTGTTGTTATCAGTTGCTAAGTCATGTCTGATTCTTTGCGACCCCACGAACTGCAGCACTCCAGACTCCTCTGTCCTCCACTATCTCCCAGAGTTTGCTCAAACTCATGTCCATTGGGTTGGTGATCCTATCCAACTGTCTCATCCTCTGTCACCTCCTTCTCCTCCTGCCTTAGCCACATATATTGAAAACACCCTCAAGTGCCCAGCTGAGTGAAGCTTTTATTGATTGTACAAATAAAACAGTACTGAGAACCAGTCAATTACAACAGTAACTTCTGCAGCAGGAAAATTCTGTTTGCTGATTTGCCAATTGAAATCTACATTTGAATCCTTGGTCTCACAGATCTTAAATCTGGAAATGATTTGATAAATCATTTAATCTTAAAAATGGGCTTCCGTGGTGGCTCAGACAGTAAAAAAAAAAAAAAAAAAAAAATCTTATTGCAATGCAGAAAACCTGGGTTCAGTCCCTGGCTTGGGAAGATCCCCTGGAGAAGAGAATGGCTACCCACTCCTTCTTGCCTGGAAATTTCATGGACAGAGGAGCCTGATGTGCTTTAGTCCATGGGGTCACAAAGAGTCAGACACGACTGAGTGACTAACACTTTCACTTTTTTCAATCTAAAAATTGATATTCATTTTACGAGTAGGAGAATTAGAGCTCAGGATTAAATGATTTGCCAAAGATCACACAGCTAATTTAAATAGAGTTAGACCTTGGAACTCATTCTCTCTTTTTAAACATGGAGGTAATCTCAAGACACGTTTTCTCAACCTTGATACTACTGATGCTTTGCATTAGATAAATGTTTGCTGCGGGGCACAGGGCCTGTGATTTGTAGGATGTTTCACACCATCTTTGTACCAAATCAAAGCCAGTAAGAACCTCCCAGCACCCAGTATGACAATACAAAATGCCTCTGGACAATACCAAAGGTCACCTGGGAGTAGAGTCAGTCCTGCTGAAAATCACTGCCATAATTTGCTTAATAAATAATAAAGTATTGGACATCTTCTAATGGTTATTATTAGATCCAGGAGTTTTATCACTCAGTGTGGTTCTCACACTTGTGTAGGAAGAGCTTGGGCAAGAGAGAGATCACTACCACCATCACCCTCCTCAGGGTGAAAACTGGAAAACCAGAGCTCATGCTGCCTTGGGAATTAAACCATGGAGCCAGCTCATAATGGGTAAGATCAGGTTCCTACTCTAAGATGCCCTCCCCTGACCTGAGACTGGCTGCTTGTTCTCCAGCAGCCCCTCCAAGGAAGCTTCTCCAAATCTAGCCACCCACGGTTCCCAGGTGAGTTCCCTTCTTTCTCTGTTTTCCCAAGTTCCCTGGCATTTCTTACTGCTGTCCTCACCATGCTGAGTTACAAGGACCTGTTTACCCACCTGTCTCCCTCGGTCAACATGGCTCTTGGGGGAACTGACTGTGTGTTATCCTTCTTTATATATTTAACTCATGCTGGGCACATCTTAGAAGCTAATGTTTGCTGCATGGATGGATGGATGATGATAGAATTGTTTTTTTAATAAAGGTAAAATAAAATAAATCCTCAGGCTTTAGAGATATACAAGTCTATTTAGTCTACATCATAAACAGAGCAAAGGGTTCCTAGGCTAGGCAAAGAATTATCTCTGAATTTAGCTGGAGTCAGGAGCAAGCCAGCAAGTAGCTGCCTATAGCATTGATTCAAAGATGTTCTGAAAGATCCTTGGGTTAAAAAGAAGTGTGTGTGGTTGCGTGTGTTTTAAAAGAAAGTGAATTTAATCTAGGAGAATCTCTTTCATGGAATAGCTTGTGGTTAGAGAGAATCTTACGTTAAGCCAGACTCAACTAATAACGTATTAGTCATTCAGTTATGCCCAACTCTTTATGACCCCATAACTGTAGCCCACAAGGCTCCTCTGTCCATGGGAATTTCTCAGCAAGAATACTGGAGTGGGTAGCAAGTCCCTTCTCCAGAGAATCTTCCTGACCCAGGGATCGAAATCAGGTCTCCTGCATTGTAGGCAGATTCTTTATTCCATCTGAGCCACCTAGATCAACAAATAATAGATGACCTTTAAGCTGTCTTCTTGGGAAGGTAGATCCAGTTGTCTGCCAAGCACTGTTGGTTGGAAGGGAAAGTCTAGGCTGGTCCAGAGAGGAAGCACCTGAGCTACAGATGCTGAGCCCTGCTTCCCAGCCTCTCCCCTACACACAGCTCAGTTTCTCCTCTATAGAAGTGCTGAGCAAATATTTGACAAATATCACTCTGAAGAGATGCCAAATGATTGGCCTGGTCCCAATTTTAATGTAATTGTAAGTGTTATCACAATTAAAGAAAGATGGCAGGGTTGGTGGGAGAAGAATGTCAATAATGGAAAGTTGAGGGGGCCACTGGAGGGGCTGTCCATGGTGCCCTAGGGCCAAAGGTGTCCCATTGCAGACTTCAAGAATGATTCCATTATCCCAACACTGAGCATTACGTATTGTGATGGTAGATGCATGAGACCTACCCACGGTTAATGAAACTTGGCCTTTTCCAGATACCAGGCTTGCTGGGAGTTTGGCCTCCCTGCGGAGTTTGCCTATAGGGCATGAACTGATTATGCCGGGAAGAACGGCTGGGGCCTGTCTGTCAGTTCTATTTCCCCTGGTAAATAAACAGTGTTGTTCCCAGAGTCTATACCTGAGTTTATTCAGTATGCTAACTTGCTTCAGTCATATCCAACTCTTTGCGTTATGGACTATAGCCTGTCAGTCTCCTCTGTCCATGGGATTTCCCAGGCCAGAATACTGGAGTGGGTTGCATTTCCTCTTACAGGGGATCTTCTCAATGCGGGGATTGAACTGGTGTCTTCTGTGTGTCCTGCATTAAAAGGCAGGTTCTTTACCACTAGCACCGCCTGGGAAACCCTTACTCAGTATTAACTGGCCTTCTCGAATATGGTCACCCCTGGGACATTGGTTGAGTTTCCAGAGCTGTGAGACTGAGGGGGCAGACCGGAACTTTTGTGGTTTCACCAAGGTAAATAACCAAGCAGCCAGACTTCCTACAAGCCCCCATCCGTCCTTGCCAATGCTTTTCTTTCCATTTTCTCCATGAAGCACTAAAATACCCATCCTTGGGATTCAGTCCAACTGTTTCATAACAAATTGCAATTATAAACTCCTACGTTATGTCATAATAGCATCAGTTCGATCATCATTTTCTTGCCAAAGAAGCTCTCCTGAATAGAACCATGATTGTTTTTCTACAGAAACCACTCCATCTGGGATGCACAGACTCAGAGAGAGAGAGAGAGAGAGAAAGAGAGAGAGAGCCATGAGCCTGCAAATCTGACAGGCGTCCAAGACAACTCACTTGAAATTTTCTTATCGCTGGTTATTTTTTTAAAGTGCCAGCCCTTCCCAGGATTTGGAGAAATGTTCTGGTTTTGTCATTTTAAAGCTGTTCTTTCTCTACAAATAGGATCTATTCATTGGTGATGGACAAGTCTTAGAAAATACAAAAGAAAAACTGAGACTGTCTAATGCATTTTTAATATTGATGGGGCACAGACCATATGTGTGTGTTGGGTCTACCGCCTGGAGCTTGCTGGAGTTAGAATGGGAAATAAGTCACTTGAAAAACTCTGTCCTTTGCAGGGGGCAGGGTACACACATCTACTAGAAACCCTTGCAGGTCATTATTTCCCGGTTTCACCCCATGTGTGGTAGATTCCTAAGTGCTACCTACAGCTCAAGGAAAAACACAAGCTATTTATAAACACTGATACGATCAAGGCAAAGGGAGCAAATGCCGAGACCCAGAGACTTCTGGTAAATTCTGACTTCCTCACCCACCACTCTCCCTCCTGTTATCTCCTTCCCAACAGTGCTCAAGCTGGTTTTCTTCCAAATTCGGGGAAAGGAAGGCTGCTGAGCCGTTCCACAAATCTCCCAGCATCGCTGCCAAAACCCTCTGACGAGTTGCACGGTCTTTTCATCTCCAACAGCTGCCGGCATTGTTAGGACCTGTCTGCAGGCTCCATCTGAGGTGTGAACAGACCTCAGAAACCTGCGGCCCCGCCCCTCCTATTCACAGAGCATCTCTGATTCTCAGCGGAGAATCTTTGTTCTCTCAGAGAGAATCTTTGTTCTCGCAGATCGGCCTGGAATTGTCGGGGAAAATGGCCGTCCGGAGGAAAAGGAAGGATAATAATAAAGCTTCCGTCGGGAGAATTTCACAAAAGCAGAGTCACATTTCAAAGCAGCTGCCGGTCCCCACTGAGGGGACCCGGGAAGAGACAGCCGCATCTGTGAGCGCCTGTTTAGTTTCTGTCTGAAACCTGCCAGAATCCGCACGCGGCTGTCAGCCACCAGGTAATTAAGGTACCCAGGACGCTCCATGCCATACTTTGTTAGGGGAAATATCAGATTGTGGCGGGGAGGGCTGAAAATGTATTTCCCCATGGAGATCACTTTAAATATTCTGCGTTTGAATTCTTAGATTCCCGTATCTGTAATAACTGATGTTTTTACAGCATTTTGCAGTTTATAAATCACTTCCCTTTACATTCTCCCTTAACTTTGGTCACTCATCGGTGAGAGGTAATTATTACGTTAAGTGCAGAAATAAAGACTCCTGCCAATGAAGTACCATTTCTCTGTGATTACACAGAAAAGGGAGACTCAGACTGAATTCCGGGACTTGTGATTCCAAATCCTATTCTCTCTAAATCTTGAAATACAGAAAGTTTATATAAGTAGAATGTACAGCTTTTTAATGGGAGTCCCCAGGCTATAACTCTGTTAGGCCTTTTAATCTGCTCCAGAGTCACCTTATTGTTCAGTCAGTCAGTTGTGTCTGACTCTTTGTGACCCTGTGGACTGCAGCACGCCTGACTTCCCTGTCCTTTAGTATCTCCCAGAGTTTGCTTAAACTCGTGTCCATTGAGTCAGTGATGCCATCTGTCCATCTAATCCTGTCACTCCCTTCTCTTGCCCTCAATTTCCAGAGTCACCTGGAAATATTCCATTTGGATCTGAGGCATTTCTGAGAATTACTGATATATGTATATTACATCAGGTGTGTACACATATTATATAAATATAATACATGGATATATACCTACTTGTGTGTGTATCACACTATAGGGATTTTTTTCTCAAACAAAACCATAATAGATTATTTTCCCAAAGTGGCAATCTAGATGGGTACTTGGGAATGAAAACAAGGTATGTTTGGCACTAAGAACCAGGAGACGCAGAAAAGACTAGGTCCAGGGTAGCTGCTACTTGACCAGAACTTATTCACTGAGGCTGGCATAGGAAAGAGAGAAGATGCTATTTTAAATAACTGATGAGCTTAGAATGAGAAGATACTATTTTAAATAAGTGATGAGATAGAGGAATTGAGAAAAGAAACCTGGGGTGTTGTAGGAGGGCATTAACCACTAGAGGACATTACCTTGGGGGAAGGTTGGGGAGCAGAAGTGCTTCATCCAGAATACAGTTGTCGCAGTCCTGGTGCCGTATGTGAGCACAAAGGTGCGCGAAGCACCAACTGGAGCTGGCAGCAAATGAAGACAACAACAAACAGAGAACTCTGGAGCAGTGCGATAAGCCCATGACAGCAAGAAGCACAGAGGGTGTGAGAGGCCCGAAAAGGAGCATCCATCCTGCTGGGGCATCCTAAGGATTTAAGAAGGAAGCTCGGAGTCAGAAGCTCACTGGATAGATAGGGATGGCAGAATATTCTGGGCACAGAGAGCAGCATGCAATTCACAGACATATGTGCTGCTACTGCTAAGTCACTTCAGTCATGTCTGACTCTGCGACCCCATAGACAGCAGCCCACCAGGCTCCTCCGTCCCTGGGATTCTCCAGGCAAGAACACTGGAGTAGGTTGCCATTTCCTTCTCCAATGCATGAAAGTGAAAAGTGAAAGTGAAGTCACTCAGTCGTGTCCAACTCTTCGCAACCCTATGGACTGCAGCCTACCAGGCTCCTCCATTCATGGGATTTTCCAGGCAAGAGTACTGGAGAGGGTTGCCATTGCCTTTTCCACAGACACATGTGAGGAACTACCTATGGATCTGATTGGAATGAAGGGTATGTGCAGGGAAGTGATAAGAGAAGGACTGAAACTGATAAGCAAGAGTGGATCATGAGTTTTTCCTACTGGTCACTAGGCCATGGGGGAGAAGGTGGGGATGGAAATAATCTCAGCATTTTAAGCTCAAATGTAGGGATATAATCAGATTGCATTTAGCAATCCTCCTGCAGCAGTGCCCAGAATGACCTGAACGGAGTGAGCTGAGACCAACTGCAGTTGGTCTAAAGAGATTAGCTGTGAGCTTGAAGGAAGCAGGTGGGGCTGGTGCAAATCTGATATGAGTGATAGTTCGATAAAGGGGCCTAGCCCACAGGCCCTGTATCTTCTGGGTTCCTTCTACTATCAGACCACATCCACAGAAGCCAATCTGGACCCAGGATGATAGCTCCTCACTACCTTCCACCACTGGCCACATTGATTGGTCCCAAGCAGTGGGTACATGAATAAAGCTAGACTGGTCTGGAAGCCCTTCTAAGGCTTTTCAACCTGAGCTAGGGAAGGAAACCCCTTCATATATTAAGACCCAAAGCAGCCAACAGTCACACCCCCCAGTGAGAAGTAGCCTCCTATAGTCGGCGAGAATAGTTCACAGATCAAAAAAAAAAAAAAAAAGAGGTTCAGAGAATGCAAAATACTTTGTGGTTCCAATGTCTATGATTGCAGATGTTTACAAAGCCATCTCAACCTTGACTATACTGTATGAGCCAATTATGTCCTCTTTTGCCCACATTTCTTTGATTTGGGGGAAGTCATCTGCAATTCTTTAAGATTCCTAAGGGAAAAAACCATGTGAATGAGAAGAGAGACAGATTCAGGAGATCTAGAGAAATAGAATTAATCAGAGTACTTGGAAACAAGAAAACAAGGGGCAGCAAGCATATGAACTAGAATAGGGGTTGACGAACTTTTCCTGTAAAGGACAAAACAGTTATTATTGTAGACTTTGCAGCCCATGTGGTCTCTTGCAACTACTCAACTCTGCTGTTCTAACATGAAAACAGCCAGGGCCACCTATAAATAAATGGGTCTGGCCATGTTCTATAAAACTTTATTTACAAAAACAGGTGGCAGGTCAGAGTTAGCCTGTGAGCCAGAACTTCCCAAGCCCAGGATTGTATATTGGGTTGGTCAAAAAGTTTGCTCGTGTTTTTCTATGCATGCTAAGTTTCTTCAGTCGTGTCCGACTCTTTGCAACCCATGGACTGTAGCTTGCCAGGCTCCTCTGTTCATGGGATTTTTCCAGGCAAGAATACTGGAGTGGATTGCCATTTCCTTCTCCAAAGGATCTTCCCCATCAAAACCCAAATGAACTTTTTTGGAAAACTAAACCAATTGCCTTCTTTTGCTTTCATTCCAAGCTCATCAAGCACTCTTGTTGACAATTACAAATTCCCAGGTTACCTTGATATTAGATGAAGAGGTGCCCTGTATGAAGGACACAGCCATCTTACTCAGAAAAGGATACCTTTGATTATCAGTCTAAATTGGCATCTGTTCATACACTACTCTTTCAGGACATCAGTGAGGGTTTGGCCACCTGTCAGCTGTCCGTGGTGGTACTAAGAAAATCCAGGATCTGGGCCTCAGAGTCAGATGTCAAGGCCACTGGGGAGATGTCCCCCACCAGCCCACCTACCTTCTCTTCCCTATATCCCCTGCTCCACACAGACGGCCACCTGCCCTCTTGAACTTCATCAGCAACGTCAGGCTAAGACAAACAACTTTCTTACTGACTCTGTAGAGAGCAGCTGCATTAAGAAGTAGCCTGATGTCCTATTTCCAACCAAAGTTGAATTTACCCCCTGCCTACTCTTTCTTACACTATCAGTTCCAACTTAATGCTTGTTACCTTCTGTTCACCCTGTTTCAAACTGCTAAAAGGTACCAGATGCTCGATTTTTCACTTTAGGCGCATCTCTTAGCTGACTTTAATGACACTGCACTCATCTGCAAATAGGGGAACTAATCTTTACCTCCCAGGATCACTCAGCTAGTTAAGTTAGATAACAAATATGAGCATGCCATAGCAGGATCGGGCCCATGGTAGATGCTCAGAGCATGTGGTGTGGCCCTGGAGAGCAGAGGAGATCCTGGGTGAAGGTTGCAACCTCCACAGCTCTGGATCTTATGTTCCCCATAGGAAGGTGCTTGAAAATTACTCATTCAGTAAGTTCTTTATTCTGTATGTGTGGTCTGGGACCTGGTGAGACAGGTCCAGACAGGTCCAGATCTGGGTAAAGGCCCAGATCCTGGACTTTCTTAGTATCACGATGGACAGCTGACATGTGGCCACTGTTGATCTGATACCCGCATGCCTCTGAAGGACAGAATCTAGGGGAAACCAGGCATGGGTGCTGTGTAAGTAACTGGAGTGACAGATGGGTGGAGTTAGATATTTTGTCAACATAGAAATCACTTTTCCAGAATGAGTTTCCCCATCTAAGGATAGTGTCCTTAATTTCTACAATTAAAACTACCTGCCATATGTTACAATCTCTTCAGTAGCAGCTTTGAAGCGGAACCACACATTCCCTGGAATCCTTTGTGCATAGAGGCAATTGGAATAAAACAAACTAGGAAACTTGGATCTGCTCACCCCCACCCTTCCTGCTTTCAGGGACGCTGGACCAGGAAACACCCATATGGGCCTTGTTTCCTTACAAAGATCGTAAGTCAGTGATTTCTAATGTCCTCTGTTGAATCAATCTCTGATTAAAGCATGTTGCCCAGAGATTAGACTGAGGAAGAGAACAACTTCCAGAGAAAGATGCCCTTGGAATAGGTTACTAGGTGTGGGGGCATGTGTGTTCAGGGTGGGCAGGTTCAGAAGGGTATGAAATTCAGGTTGACAATGGACATCCAATACATATAGTTCAGATGCCTTGTCTGAGATACAATGGCCTTCAGAGCCAGGGAATCCCAAGTCCCAGTTTAGTCACTTTGCTTTAAGTACTCTAGCAATTTATTTACTTATTTACAATTTATTTATTTACAATGTCCATTATCTGATGTTGACAATGGACATCAGACAATACATGTGTTCCAAGATGTTCTGGTTAATCAATAAGTTCTGAATGATGTCCAGTGTCCTGGATGGGCATTCCACAAACAATAATGAACTTGGATCCCAGCCTCTAAGCCAAAGAAGTCAGGCTCTCCCACCTCCCAGCCTTGATTCAAAGTGCTCACCATCCCTTTTAGCCCATAGAAGGAATGGTGAGCCTATTGCTTCAAGATACAGCTTCCAGAAGTTTCTTCAAGAAACATTTCTTCAATCTCAATTGCCATTCACTGCACAGTTATTGACTACTGTGTCAGAAACCATGCTCGTTAATAAAAGCCTGATCAGTAGACCCAGCTTTTAAGGGTGCTCAGTCAAATGAGTATCAAGAACATGAAGCCAACTCATAGATACCACAGGGTAAATGCTGCTATAGGAAACAGAGGCATATATAAACATTGAGGTGGGGTCCAGAGAAGAGGAGAAACTTCTGCCCAGGCTGAGGGTGGAAGGTGTCCCTCCCCTTCCCAAAGCATGTGTAACCTCTCTTCTAGCACTTTCCTGGTTACTGTGATTGTGGCTCTGTCTACATCTCCCACTGATCTAGAGTTTGTCTCCTGTTCCCTGGCACCCAGCAGAAGACCTGGATGTAAGCAAGAGACGGTGGAGAACATTCCATCCTCTGTAGTCAAGGAGTCCTTGGTGATTAAGCGATAGCAGTCTGGTGCTGGGCTGTAGCCAATTTCTAGGTCAACCATCAAAGCTATCACAGCTGAATTAGCAGCACTATTTAGCAAAGTGAGCCAATGCCAATGACAGGAAGAAAACACACCCTCTGTGTTTTCAATGGCAAATCTCTGGGGACTTTTCATCATTAAGGAAGGAGACTGACCTAAATTCCAGCTAGAATTATTTCATGCCACATTTGGCTTGGGCAATGACAAAGTCATCTATCTATGATCTGTGTGCCCAGTCAAGTACCTGGAATGACCAACTTTTACAAACAAGCCAGAGCAAAAGCACAAGTCTGAGGAAACTCTTGGGGTTAGCAACACTTCTGGGAAATTTCTCTGGGACTAATTTAAAAAAGAGAGATGACCATGGAATGCCTTCAGCCACTGTCATGAGATCTACTATCAATGGGTCAGATGGTTCACAACTCACGCAGTATTTTCACACACATTTTTTCACTTGAGCTTTGCAAATTTAAGACATACTATCGTCCTCATTTCACAAGAAGTGACACATATACAGCTCAAGTGACCTGCAAGGTCATTCAGGTCCTCCTCTCACGCTCTCTCTGCCAACAAGGACACACCTCTGTGTCCTCAGGTGCATACGGGAAGTACAGAGATTCCCAGCTTCTAGCAAGATCCACTTCCACCCAAGGTTACAGCTTCTCCACGCCTTCACTGGAATTGCAAGTATGCTTTACATTCAGCACAGCCTTGAATAAGCCATCAGAGACCTGGGGATGCTGAGTGAGATGCAGAGGAGATGGCAGGTGCCATGGAGATCCAGAAAGCCCCACTGGAAGGAGAAAACAGACTGACTTTGGGTGACCCCAGAGGTTAGAAGAAGGACCTGAGAATGCACAACAGGCAAACATGGCCAGGTTCCATCTAGAGAAGAAATCTCTTCTCTGATGTTCACAACTGATCACTTTTGGAAACCGTGAGCTCACCACTGCTGAGGTGCCCAAGTAGAGGCTGGGAGATATCTTGCTGGCAAGATGTAGTAGGAATTAAAACATCTGCTGGGCCTGGACCAAATGATTCCTTTAAATCAGGTCATCTAGTGGACTTCTGCAATCCTTTTGTTAAATCCTCTTGCCCGCTTAGCGCACTTGTCTCTACCTCCCTGGGCCAGTCAGTCAGAGGGAGTGTCATCAAAAAGCTCCCCCCTTATCATGGTGACTCTGGGGGCATACAGACAGCAAGCCTGTGCTCCCAGGCCCCTCGACACCCCATCGCAACCCTCCTATCTCTCCCCCTGGTAACTAAGTGTTAGATCATGACTACCAACCAGCCCCATCACCCACGTGTCATAATACAGCTCACAAATGCGACATGTCATTCCTAAAAGAATGCCAAACTCTGGTCCACATCAAATTCTCTTTTTTAAGTTCATCTGTGTATCTGCCTTTAGTATAACTTCCATTTTACCAGCTCTGTACATTTTATAACTTAAATTGAATAATAACCTATTTATATGTTTATGTCTAATAAGGAAATTGATAACATGAAAAATATCTGTCCCTTTATTAAATGACTGCTCTATAGCAGGAACTATGCTAGAGATTCCGTATAAATTATCCTGATTCCCCACCCTGCCAGTCATATGAAAACCTACCCATTTTACAGATGCTCACAGAGATTTAAGTTCCCTGACAGGTTGGTCTGATGTCAAATCCCAAGCAATTCAAACTCCATAACTACACTGCCTGTTAACAACTGGGATTCACCACAAAATCTGACTCCAAAGCTGGTATTATTTCCCACTGCAACATGCTGCTGGAAGCTTTCCTAAATATAAAAGCAAAATTTTTGATTCTAAATTTTATTTTAAAAGGCAACTTGTATTTCAGAGTTCTATTAGGAAAAAAGTAGTTGGGGTAGGGGAGGAAATATGATCAAGAAACGAGGTTCCAACCCCAGGTTGTATGGTTATTTATTACAAGAGATGATTTATTTTTTTCTCTCTCTTTCCATTATTTACTTGTTCAGGGAGCTAGAAACAGGAAAGCAGCCCTGGCGATTCAGCAGTTATTTAAATAGAACAGTGCTGGGACTGTGCACTCAGTCTGCTGTAATTGGAAACCATTCCTACCATGCACCAATATTTCAAAGGCAATACAACCCAATTATCTGACCCATGAATCAGGGTTTCCCCTTTCCCAGTGTGAAAGATTGGGACCAGGGAAGACCAGAAGAAAGATTTCTCTTAGGCACAGCTTTTACAGAAGAAAGCTGACACAGGAGAATCTAGTTAGCCAGATTTTTAATTGTATATTAGAATAAATTAATTGTATTAAATGTATGGCATTAGCTTTTCTTGTGCAGTGAATCCATGAGAAAAACACGCTCTGTCTTCTGCAAACTGAGTCCCATCCTCTCTGAACACTTCTCATTGTCTCTGTAACCTGGTGTCTTGAGACAAACTCACTTAGCTATCATGATTTATGTTCAAGCAAGATTTGTCACTGGCAGAGTCAACCCCTTTCAAATTCATGTTAATTCTCCTCTTATTCAAATATGATGATTTCAAAGCTGTATCCCTGGCCTCCCCCCTCATCTTTGGGGGAAGTGAAGTTAGGGACTCTGAAACTGAACAAACCTGACATTACTGTGTGATTCCAGATAGGATCCTTTACCTCTCAGAGCCTCAGTTATCTAATCTGAAAGCTGGCCTCATAAATGAATATCACACACAGGTAGTGACAGACCAAGGAAGGTGATGAACAGAAAGGAGTTAGCATAGTGTTGGATGCCCAGGGGGTTATACAGTGATACTGGTTGATGATTACTGGTGATGCCCAGTAAACATCACCTCTGCTTTCTTTACTGTGGTTTCCTTCTTTTCTTTACTGTGATTAAAGGTGCAGTGAACATTTCAGGTTGTGATGTTGGCTTCTGCAACCATATATAAATGCAAACAACTCTTTGTGATATGTGCCTTTTCCTAACCTAGAGTAGGGCTTCAATCAATTCAGTCAGTCAGTCATGCCCAATGCTTTGTGACCCCATGGACTGAAACACACCAGGCTTCCCTGTCCATCACCAGCTCCTGGAGCTTGCTCAAACTCATGTCCATCGAGTCAGTGATGCCATCCAACCATCTCATCCTCTGTTGTCCCCTTCTCCTCCTGCCTTCAATCTTTCCCAGCATCTTATCCTTATCCATCAGAGGACAGACAGAATGAAAATCACAATTACAGAAAACTAGCCAAACTGATCCGGAGAAGGCAATCAGTACTGGAGTGGCACCCCACTCCAGTACTCTTGCCTGGAAAATCCCATGGACAGAGGAGCCTGGTAGTTTGCAGTTCATGGGGTCGCCAAGAGTCGGACATGACTGGGCAACTTCACTTTCACTTTTCACTGTCATGCATTGGAGAAGGAAATGGCAACCCACTCCAGTGTTCTTGCCTGGAGAATCCCAGGGACGGGGGAGCCTGGTGGGCTGCCGTCTATGGGGTCACACAGAGTCGGACACGACTGAAGTGACGCAGCAGCAGCAGCCAAACTGATCACTTGGATCACAGCCTTGTCTAACTATGAAACTAAGAGCCATGCCGTATAGACTACCCAAGATGGATGGGTCATGGTAGAGAGTTCTGACAAAATGTGGTCCACTTGAGAAGGGAATAGCAAACCACTTCAGTATTCTTGACTTGAGAACCCCATGAATAGTATGAAAAGGCAAAAAGATATGACACTGAAAGATGAGCTCCCCAGGTTGGTAGGTGCCCAATATGTTGCTGGAAAAGAGTGGAGAAATAGCCCCACCAAGCATAGGGCTTGCATTCCCCTTTTTTCCTATTTATCACCAGCATGGCTTTCCCACACCAGGCACCTACATTCTAGACCCTTTACACTTTTTATCCTATCTAACTTGATCCTTATGATACATTGGGAGATTGTCAATATTATCACCATTTTACAGATGAAGAAACCAAAGCTTAGGAAGGACAAGTAACTCTTCTGAGATTAAACAGCTAGTAAATAGCAGGACCAAGAATCAAATCCAGGTCTGTCTGGCTCTAAATCTTATACTTGTGTGCATGCTCAGTCACTCAATTGCGTCTGATTCTGTGATCCTATTAGGGACTGTAGCCTGCCAGGTTCCTCTGTCCCTGGGATTTCCCAGGCAAGGATACTGAAGTGGGTTGCCATTTCCTCCTCCAGGGAATCTTCCCAACCCAGGGATTGGATCCAAGTCTCCTACATTGGCAGTCGGGTTCCTTAACACTGAGCCACCTGAGAAGAAAATACGATGCTTACTTACTCTTTAAAAATCCTGACTCTAGGACAGTGATGCTCAAATGGGAGTAGTTTTGTTCTCCAGGGAATATTCAGTAGTACTTGGAGATATTTTTAATTTCTACAATGTGGGGATGAGGGAAACGATGCTACTTGCTTCTAGTTTGTGGCCAGAGATGTTGGTAAAACATGCTACAATGCCCAGGACAGTGCCCCCACCCCCGCCCCCGCCCAACAATGAAGAATTATTTGGTCCAAAACCTCAATATTTTGTTGTTGAAAAATTTTTCTGTTGAAATATTTTGCTCCAACATTTATCAAACTTTGTCTTATTTTAATATAAGTGAGTTTAATATCGTATTTTGGAATTCAGACCTTCATTCCTTATTGATGGGCAGATACCAAAAGACCTTATTTTTTCCAAGTCTTCTGCAAAGCAGAAATGTTCCCAGCGTATTACATGTTCATACTGTCAGTTTCATTCATTTCCACAGCACAATCTCTATTGTCTCATGGTTTCCATGGTAAAAGGTCTCTCAGTTGTTTGCTTAGATTATTTTTTTGCTTGTTCATGCCATTTTGAAAACATTTCTAAAAATGAAACTGCCAAGGTCAAATGCAATATAGTCTTCCCTCTGTTTCTGTTATTTATTTTTTTCTTACATAAAATATATGGCATGCCACGGAGTTTAAGCAGTTTACAATGTCTGTAAACTCTGTGCCAGTTCTAAGTTATGATGGAAGATATTATTTATAAAATAAAAATGTAATATTTGATACAGTGCTTGGAAGTCTAGTTCACTCCCTATTTCCATTCGACAGAGAAGGAAGGAGACTCCTAGGTAAGCCGTGATCTACCCAGAGTTAAATGGCTAATTGGCACAGGGCAAGAATAACAGTGGGCTTCCCAGATGATGTTACTGGTAAAGAATCTGCCTGCCAATTCAGGAATCACAAGAAACGCAGGTCTGATGTCTAGGTCAGAAAGATCCCCTGGAGCAGAAAATGGCAACCCACTCCAGTATTCTTGACTGGGAAATCCCGTGGACAGAGGAGTGTGGCGGGCTACAGTCCATGGGGTCAGACACAACTGAGTGGCTGAGCACAGCACAGGAGGAGCAGGAATAAGAGCACAGGTATTCTAACTCCTGGGCTGGCACTTTCTTCATCCTGCACTTGAGGTTTCATGCTGTAAAATCCAAGCAGTACACACACTTGGGTGTGCACTCACACAGGCAGACAACATGCACCTGCACATGCACACATATACACACACATAATGTGTTTTCACTCTCCTTCTTTTTGAAGATTTCAAATAGTGATGCTTATCAATGCATTAAATGCAAACTTAGAGATGTGAGTCACCTGTGCTCTGCTCTACTGAGGAGTTTAAAGGGACTAGGAAATCTGGACAACCTGATGTTCAAAATGAGAACTCAAGATCACCAGACTGGCTACTCTAGACATCTGTAGCCCCAAACCTGAGTTCCTGGAATTTATGAAACCTGACAGAGAATGCAAAGAGTGACACTGGACCAATTTCCATTTCTCTTCCCCATTACCACTTTACACTGTCTTCACAGTTTCCTTTATGAAATATAAAGATGATAATGGACACCTGGCTCCAAAGACTCTGAGCGCCTCCCATTTCCTAGATGAAAGCTAAGATCTTCAGCATGGAGTGTAAGATGATCTTAGCTCCCTAGCCTGCCCCAGACATGGATCCTGCTCTCACCTGTTAAATCTCAGAGCTTCCCAGAAGATTGCATCTCATGAGCCCTGAAACAAGTTCCTCCAGTCCTTCCACCCAGATTCCTGGGCAAGTCTCCATGATGCTTCCTCTATAGCTTCTGATGTCTGTCTGAGAAGTATTGACCTCCCTAAGACCCCAGCTTGTATCAGCTTGTATCACAGGTAGGTACACTGATCTCTTTAATTCCCCATAATAGAACTCAGACCCAAGTTATGTCAAAAAGACATGCTGAAGACCCCAGTATCTAACAAAGGAGAAAGGATAATTTGCATTTTCTAGAAGCTGTAAATAAAACCTGTTGACACAAATCCAACCTCAAAATCCTTACTCAACTCCTGCCCCATTTCTTGTGAACTCTACCTTTACCCAAGACCTTTCAAGTCATCTCCACATGTGTGAGTTTAGATTTCAAGTAGATATATGTCTCAATCAGCTTAAGCCACTCTAAAAAACACCACAGAACTTCCCAGGTGGCTCAGTGGTGATCCCGGGGTCAGGAAGATCCCCTGGAGGAGCTAATGGCAACACACCCCAGTATTCTTGCTTGGAAAATTCCATGGACAGAGGCGTCTGGCAGGCTACAGTCCATGAGGTTGCAAAGACTTGTACGGCTGGTGGCTTATAAACAGCAGACAGTTACTTCTCACAGTTCTGAAGGCTATGAAATCCAAGATCAGTGCATGGACCCATTCGGTATCTAATGAGGATTGCTTGTTGGTTCTTAGACAGCCATCTTCTCACTGTGTACTTACATAGTGGAAGGGGGGAGGGAGCCTTCTCTGGGCCCTTTTATAAGGGCACTAATCCTGCTTATGGACTTCCCTGGTGGCTCAGATGGTAAAGTGTCTGCCTACAATGTGGGAGACCTGGGTTTGATCGCTGAGTCGGGATGATCCCCTCAAGAAGGAAATGGCACCCCACTCCAGTACTCTTGCCTGGAAAATCCCATGGATGAAGGAGCCTGGTTGGCTACTGTCCATGGGGTCGCAAAGAGTCAGACACAACTGAGCGACTTTGCTCCACCCCTATGACCTAATCACTTCCCCAAGTCCCACCTCCTAATATCATCACCCTGGGACTAGGATTTCAACATGAATTTGGGGGGACACAGACTTTCAGTCTACACTAAGAAGAAAATCTTCCTCTCCCTTACTACTAAGAACCACAGTATTTCTTGTTCAGGATGGCTGACAGTGGAATGATCCGTTTCCTTCTGAATAAGTTCTAGTCACAAGGTGAAATCTAACCACCATCCTCTCCTCCCATTGGAAAACTACACTTGCCTATGGCTTGTTCAGTTCCAGAAGCATGTCTCATTGGCCAAATTCTCGATGAGTTTCTGCAGCTGTCTTTCCTCCAGCCTCTCAGGTGTGTGACCTGAGCCTCCTTGTGCTCTGCAGGAAATAAATCTTGTCTATTCCCAAATCCTCACTTCACAGATGAGGAACATGAAGCAAAAAGGGACTTGCCCAAGGCACCCAGCAAGTCAACAGCAAATCTATGACTAGAACTCAGGTCACGCGATGTCCAGGCAAGTACTCTTTCTTTTAATATATTCTTGAAATCTCAATAATAAGACTTTTAATTTTGTATTTATATGGATACACATATGAGTTGTCAGCAAGTGAATGGATATGAAAACTCTGGGAAGTTGTATTCAACATATGAAAACCAATTCTGGGTCACAATACTCCTTGGGGACCCATCATTCCTTAGCCACAAACATAATAACTGAAGTGCGAAGGTAAATTTCAACAGCAGAGGTACAACACACACTGTAATCGAGTTAGAAGATGTATGTAGAGGCTGTTAATAATTCATGTAAGATGCTGAATATTACTTTCCTCATTATAAATATTTAAGAGCATATGGTTTTTAATAGCACAAGATATTACACAGTGATCAACTTGTATAAATGGTTACATGAAGCCCAAGGAAAGATATCCCTTCCTGTACCTGGAATGATCACAAAAGTGACATTCTTAAATGGAAAAATAAAGTCCATAATGAAAGACCCCAGAGTTACAGTTTTAATTAATGATGACTCTTATCATCCCTTACCACAGGAATCCACAGACTCAGTCATACAAACATTTTTCCATGGGATCTCCAGGGATAGTTTCCTGCTTTGCTCTTTTAATGATGATTTTTTATATTTGCTTTTTCTTTATTAAATCTACTTGAGTTCAGTTCAGTCACTCAGTCATGTCCGACTCTTTGTGACCCCATGGACTGCAGCACACCAGGCTTCCCTGTACATCACCAACTTCTGGAGTTTACTCAAACTCATGTCTATTGAGTTGGTGGTGCCATCCAACCATCTCATCCTCTGTCAACTCTTCTCCACCCACCTTCAATCTTTCCCAGCATCACGGTCTTTTCAAATGAGTCAGTTCTTCATATCAGGTGGCCAAAGTAATGGAGTTTCAGCTTCGGCATCAGTCCTTCCAATGAATATTCAGGACTGATTTCCTTTAGGATGGACTGGTTGGATCTCCTTGCAGTCCAAGGGGCTCTCAAGAGTCTTCTCCAACATCACAGTTCTACTTAGTTAATTTTTTTATAATCGAGTGCAATTGCTGTACATTGTTGTGTTAGTTTCTGCTATACAATGACGTAAATCAGCTATGTGTATACATATATCCTCTCACTCTTGAGCCTCCCCCTGAGCCTCCCACCCATCTAGGTCATCACAAAGCACCAAGCTAGATTCCCTGTGCTATACAGCAGCTTCCCACTAGCTAGCTATTTTACAAATGGTATGTGATTATATGTCCATACTACTCTCAATTTGTTCCTCCCTCCTCTTGCCTCTCTGTGCTTTCTGTATAATTAAACCTTTTTTTCGAGCCAAATTTTTGTGTTTTCCTTGCTGATAAAAGGATTGCCTATCTCAGCCAGGCCTGTAAACCATAAATATCTAGATTAATTCCCAGCTGACCATTAACATGAAGGCTTTGCCTTTAAAATACTAGCATTACAAGAATGTAAGTGGCTCTGTATAAGCAACTTGAAATGGATTCTTATCTTACATTGAACTGCTTCCAAAGCTAAGGAGCGTCTTTTGGAGTCTCCTGCATGCATATAGTTTGTCCAGAGCCTCTCAGAAGCAGCTGGTCTTCCCTGGTGTCAAGTTATCCTGAACATGACCCCTGGCCACGGGCATGAGTTTCAGAGATCCAGACTGTGGGTTCAGCCCACAGATTCTATCAGTGAATGGTTTAGGGGAATGAGGCTGCGGCAGGGTATTTGGGTTATCTACCCATATCCGGTTCCTGCCTCTTTCCCTCAGAGCAGAATTCCCCTCCATCCCAGTAACCACCCCTCTCCCACCCACACGCCTCAGCAGAAGGAAAGCCCACCCCAAACCCAGGAGGGGTTCCTGCGTGACTGCTCCAGAAATGGACATGAGGCTCAATACAGACCAATTTTACTTCAGGAAAAGGGTATGATGGAATTTCTAGAAAAGGTCTTCCTTGTTCTGGGAAATATGCAGAAGGGATCATCCATTCTGTTTCTAGACATTGTCATCCATGAGGGCCAAACTGCTGAGAACAGGCTCAGAAACAGACCAACTCAAAGTGAAGGGCAGTTCCAAGGGAAGCAGAATGGAGCTGGAATCCCTGGTTATATCAATTCTGAAATGTGTGTTTCCTCTGGACTTCCAGATATGCGAAGCTATCAAGTTATTTAAATTAAGTTGAATTTTGCAGTGCTTTCATCCAAGAGCATTCTAAATATTAAAGGGAACTTTACCATTTAAGGGAATAAAACCCCTCACTGGGTTTTCTAATATATAGAAAAACTAAGTGGAAGTAAATAGTTGAAATGTGCAGTCTCTAGGAATCAGATTTAATCAAGACTTAAGGAAGAATGATATTGACCCGTACAGAGGGGGGGGAAAGGGGTTTTAGATCTTTCCTTCAGAAGAACTGCTATGGAGAGTACACCAAAAATGAAGAATGACACCTTGATTGAGCTGGAGGAAGAGAGGGATTTCCTCTGGAGAAAGGCGGTGAGCTTCAAAGCCTGGCTGAACAGACATGAAAAGGGAGAATAAACATGTCTGGACAACACTTCTTTTAAAAGAGGAAAGGGGGCCTTTCAACCATTACTCCATCAGCATGGGAGACAGATCCAGGAAAACCCAGCAGAGGAAAGGCTGTTTAGACTTGAAGGGGTAAATCAATCACACTTCTCTCCCCTTCTGAGTTCCAACTGAAATGTGAATCAGTTCAGGATAAAAGAAAAAAAACAATGTGTATCAGTTCAGGATACATATATTAGAGTTAGTGCTAGAAGCTCTGGGTTGGAGAACATAGTTTTAATCTTGGCCATACACAGCTTTTCTATATCCCTACCCCCAAACCCCAGTAGTCATATATGGATATGAAAGCTGGACCATAAAGAAGGCTGAGAACTGAAGAACTGAATCTTTTGAATTGTGGTGCTGGAGAAGACTCTTGAGAGTCCTTTGGACAGCAAGGAGATCAAACCAGTCAATCCTAAAAGAAACCATCCCTGAATAGTCATTGGAAGGACTGATGCTGAAGCTCTGATACTTTGGCTATGTGATGTGAAGAGCCAACTCATTGGAAAATACCCTGATGTTGGGAAAGATTGAAGACAAGAGGAGAGGGGATGACAGAGGATGAATTGATTGGATGGCATCACCAACTTAATGGACACGAGTTTGAGCAAACTGCAGGAGACAGTGAATGACAGGGAAGCCTGGCCTGCTGCAGTTCATGGGGTCACAAAGAGTTGGACATCACTTAGTGATTGAACAACAACCACCACCCCATACCCCACCTCTCTACCTCTAAGTCATCATGCATATGTGCTCAGTTGTGTCTGACTCTTTGCAATCCTTTGGACTGTAGCCCCCCAGGCTCCTCTGTTCATGGAATTTTTATGGCAAGAACACTGGAATAGGCTGCCATTTCCTCCTCCAAATTATCTTCCCAACCCAGGGGTTAAACACGAGTCTCCTGATACTCCTGCAATACAGGTGGATTCTTTACCTGCTGAGTCATTGGAGAAGCCACTGCGATTCCACCTCTAAGTAATTGAATGTATCTGCCCAGGTAGAAGCAGAGCAGTGGGATCTATCCAGGCATGCTTCTCTTGTTTCATCCTCCCCCCTACCCCCTTGCAGGGACAGAATCTGCCTGTTGAAAGGCTCCTTCCATGGAAGAACAGAGGGAAAACTTACATTCATTGCTATCAAGGCAGCACCTCAAGGATGAATGAGGCCTGGATGTCGGGAGCAGTGTTATTTATTACTCTAACCTTGCTTAAATGAGAAAGACAGACAAAGACGTCAGACTCCCAATATTCCACTCTAAATCACTCTTCTACTGCTGCAAGGTATACAGGGATAACAAGAGAGCTATAAGTGCTATTCCAACATCGCCTCTGGGAGTCAGCATTCCCTCATGGACACAGGAGGGCAGGGGGATAATTTCCCCTAACAGGAGACAAGAATCAAGGAGCACAATGGAGTGACTCTACTGCAGAGGGAGCCCATCCAGTGTGCTGAAAAGAGATGCCTCTTAGAGCCATATAAGAAGGTCCATCATAAGGACAACTGGACAACCCACCCTTTACTACTAGGCGAGCTATGTCACATGGAGCTGGGAACAATGGAACAAATTTCAGGAGAAAGATGGGCAAGATCAGTGTAGAAAATCTCAGGTGTCATTAGGTATATTTCACGATAACAAGAGTAATGCCCCCCTCCCTCTCCTTAGGTGGGATTGCACTCCCTATACCTGCCTCTAAAGGACAACGCCAAGATATGTACATATATATACTCTTGAAATGGTATGGTTCAAAAAACTAGGTATACCTAAAAATTATAAAACTCTTCAGATGAAACAAACGTGAGAACCAGGTAGGACCTAAGAGAAGGAAGTGAAATCTTTTAGACAGGGAAGCAGCACAACCATAGCACACCACTATGGTATGGGGTTGCAGATGGACTGGGGCAATGCAATGCAGAGAGAGGAGCAAAACATGGAGACCTGAGGAGGGGTAGATACAGAACCTGGCCCTTTTCCCATGCAAGCCTGCTCAAAACAGGGCGGAGCCTAGTCCCCAGACAAACCTACATCAGTTCAGAATTGGGGACAGAGGAACGCCCAGGACTCACAGAGAAGGTGGGGATTTAGGGATTCAGATGTTTAAAAGTACTGAATGAACCTTAAGTGGGGGTGTGTGCAAGAGGACTTATAGAAGTATTTAAGTCCCCATGATGGGGGAGAGGGGACTACCAAAGGGAATGTCCGCACTTTTTCAGGAAGCTAGGAATGTTATTCTCTGAAAGAGCAGGCTGTCTAGGATAGGTAGATTTTACTCCAGGTACTTTTCCTCCTCAAACCCTTGATGAGTCACTTCTTCCTCTTACATTTGCCCTACATGCAAGATGATCTCTGGACTCCTGACACAACTAGGATGGCATCCAGCAGGGTTGAAACATGCCATTGTTTCGTTGTGTTGTTTGTGTTGTCTCTGGATAATATTCTTCCCCTGCTGCTGCTAAGTCACTTCAGTCGTGTCTGACTCTGTGCGACCCCATAGACGCCAGCCCACCAGGCTCCCCTGGCCCTGGGATTCTCCAGGCAAGAACACTGAAGTGGGTTGCCATTTCCTTCTCCAATGTATGAAAGTGAAAAGTGAAAGTGAAGTCACTCAGTCATGTCCGACTCTTAGTGACCCCATGGACTGCAGCCCACCAGGCTCCTCCGTCCATGGGATTTTCCAGGCAAGAGTACTGGAGTGGGGTGCCATTGCCTTCTCCGATTCTTCCCCTAGATGCTGCTAAATCTTTGCTGTGGTGTCTGGCTGGCAGAAGCTATGTAGGTCTAGTTTTATTGCATATTTCATTTCAGAAACATAATCTTGCTTGAGATTGCTTCTAAAAGTGTTGGGAGTGTTGCCTTTTTTGAATATTCTCTAAATATTGTGGGTGTGGGTTGTTGTGATAATTTTATCACATTGTATCACTTATAGACTGTTCAAAACACAGGGGATTGAGCAGACGCTGGGTCAGTTCAGGAATTTAGGAGGTACTGAAAGAATTACACTCACACACTCATTCCAATAGAAGAAATGCAGGTTGAAGCTACTGTAGGGACCCAATTCTACCCAAACATCCAAGGGAGACCACCACTGCCCTAAACTACATTGAGGAGAATAGGGTTTTGGACATGAATGGCTTTGAACTTTAACTTCTGAGCCTCAATGTCATCACCTGTGAAAGAAGGCTGGTCATAGCCTAGCTCATGTTACTGTAAGGTGAAGGAGAGATAATATTTTCAAATCATATAGTGTGATAGTTGCTCAGTCATGTCTGACTCTTTGCAACCCCATGGACTGTAACCTGCCAGTCTCCACTGTCCACAGAATTCTCCAGGCTAAGCATATAACTGGTGCATGGAAAATAACAGGTCTTCTAAAATAAGTGTTGTTATTTTGCTCAGGTCTCAAATGTCAATAATCTAATGTTTGAATAAGCCTGGTCACAATTGCCAATGAAGAAACATCTTTTCCTTCATCCCTAATGGGGAAAGAGAAAATCCAGAGATGGCTAATTCAAACCTATAATGACTTGTTCAGCAAATATTTATCCAGTGAATACTGTGTCCCAAGCACTATTATAAAAACAGGGACTGTAGTGGTGAAGAAGTGTTCTCTCTAGGCCATAGAATGGAGCCTCAGCAACTTACTTTTTCCCCACCCCCTCTAGATGGCAAACTTTTTAAGGGTAGGAGGGTAAAATTATTGCTCTCATATTCACTTCATATTCACTAGACAGAGAAAAGAAACTATTGATGCTTGTTGAGTTACCTTGAGTTGAGCCGAGAGAAAGGAGCCTTAGTAAGTCATACAGGATACTCATAAAATTGCAGAACTGAAAGAACCCAGCCAGGATGCACAGACAGCCCTGGCAAGAGAGACTTCCAAATAAGCTTTCAAGGTGGCCTCTCCTCCCACTGCTTAGACACGTCTCTGTCACATGGCCTTCCCTGAGCTCTCCTGCGCTGGGCCTGCAATGATTTTATCCAACTTCTTTGGCATTGCCAACCATGCACTTCACCCCCTCTTACCTCTCAACAAGTAGTAGCTTCCCAAATGTTTATTGGGCACCTACTGTGTGTCAGGGGTTTCCCTGTGTCTCAGTGGCAAAGAATCTGCCTGCCAATACAGAAAACAGGGGTTCAATTCCCAGGTTGGGAAGATCCCCCAGCATAGGAAATGGCAACCCACTCTAGTATTCTTGTCTAGAAATTTTTATGGACAGAGGAGCCTGGTGGACTGCAGTCCCTGAGGTTGCAAAAGAGTCAGACACAACCTTAGTGACTAAACAACAACAACACCGTGCCAGGCCCCATGCAAGTGCCTTCTTATGGCCACCTTTCTTAAATCATCACCGCAAATCCATGATACAGGTATTGTGCAAATACGGAAATAGATCCAGAAAGGATAAGGGCTACACTCAGGGTCACAGGGTCAGGCGGATGATGTTTTTTTGTATTTACTGACTCAACAGTGATGAGACTCCTCCTTCCCAGACTCAGAACACAACTGGTTAAACTGGTTTTCAAACCAAAGGGTGTAAAGAGCAGATTTGCCCAGGTGATTGATCATAAGTCTCAACCCTCAGGGTACTGGGCTAACCAGATAACCAAGAAAACAGGCATGCTCTTAACATTTCAGCAAAGCTATGACCAGAGGGCCAGAAGGTGACAATTATTTATCACTGACTATAAACTGGGTTCAATATTTTCATATAGTGTTACATATATGCCAAATATTCCTACAGCAAAGGGGGTTAGAGCAACATATGATAAAAACAAAACTCGTTGTCCTCGAGGAGGACAGGGGAGGCAAGCAGTCAAACAAGTTATGTGTTCATTTACATAAACACACACACACACATACACCTACATATTGGAGTATTTAGTGGATAATAACACTGTGGATGGAAGAAAGCATCAGGAAGGGAGATAAGAAGGCTCAGGTGGTACACTTTCTATGTTCATCAACATAGAAATGACCTCCAACTCCCCACCTGTAAGTGACCTCTGACCTCCGACTCCCCACCTGTAAATCAAAGGGCAGATACCAAGCACCTTTCATCATTGGCATTCTTTTACACTACAACACACTCCATCTGTGTATAAAATAACTCATCTGTAAATGTTTTCAAAAGACAGTCTCTTGTGAGTGAGCTGCTTCCCCATCATCCTTGAACTCACTTTGCAGGTCACTTCTCCCCTTAGTGGCTATTGACATCCTTTCCTTCTTGATGGCACTAGTCACAGCTGCAGTTTCATACTTGTATGACTAATTAATCACAGTTGAGGGATGGATAAAAAGGATGTGGCACATACATACAATGGAATATTCAGTTCAGTCGCTAAGTCGTGTCCAACTCTTTGTGACCCCATGAATTGCAGCATGCCAGGCCTCCCTGTCCATCACCAACTCCCAGAGTTCACTCAGACTCATGTCCATCGAGTCAGTGATGCCATCCAGCCATCTCATCCTCTGTTGTCCCCTTTTCCTCCTGCCCCCAATCCCTCCCAGCATCAGAGTCTTTTCCAATGAGTCAACTCTTCGCATCAGGTAGCCAAAGTACTGGAGTTTCAGCTTTAGCATCATTCCTTCCAAAGAACACCCAGGGCTGATCTCCTTTAGAATGGACTGGTTGGATCTTCTTGCAATCCAAGGGACTCTCAAGAGCCTTCTCCAACACCACAGTTCAAAAGCATCAATTCTTCAGTGCTCAGCTTTCTTCACAGTCCAACTCTCACATCCATACATGACCACTGGAAAAACCATAGCCTTGACTAGACGGACCTTTGTTGACAAAGTAATGTATCTGCTTTTGAATATGCTATCTAGGTTGGTCATAACTTTCCTTCCAAGAAGTAAGTGTCTTTTAATTTCATGGCTGAAATCACCATCTGCAGTGATTTTGGGGCCCAAAAAAATAAAGTCTGACACTGTTTCCACTGTTTCCCCATCTATTTCCCATGAAGTGATGGGACCAGATACCATGATCTTCGTTTTCTGAATGTTGAGTTTTAAGCCAACTTTTTCACTCTCCTCTTTCACTTTCATCAAGAGGCTTTTTAGTTCCTCTTCACTTTCTGCCATAAGGGTGGTGTCATCTGCATATCTGAGGTTACTGATATTTCTCCCAGCAGTCTTGATTCCAGCTTGTGCTTCTTCCAGCCCAGCATTTCTCATGATGTACTCTGCATATAAGTTAAATAAACAGGGTGACAATATACAGCCTTGACGTACTCCTTTTCCTATTTGGAACCAGTCTGTTGTTCCATGTCCAGTTCTAACCGTTGCTTCCTGACCTGCATATAGGTTTCTCAAGAGGCTAATCAGGTGGTCTGGTATTCCCATCTCTTTCAGAATTTTCCACAGTTTATTGTGATCCACACAGTCAAAGGCTTTGGCATAGTCAATAAAGCAGAAATAGATGTTTTTCTGGAACTCTCTTGCTTTTTTGATGATCCAGCAAATGTTGGCAATTTGATCTCTGGTTCCTCTGCCTTTTCTAAAACCAGCTTAAACATCAGGAAGTTCACAGTTCACATATTGCTGAAGCCTGGCTTGGAGAATTTTGAGCATGACTTTACTAGCGTGTGAGATGAGTGCAATTGTGTGGTAGTTTGAGCATTCTTTGGCATTGCCTTTCTTTGGGATTGGAATGAAAACTGGGGTGCAATGGAATATTCAGTTCAGTTCAGGTCAGTCACTCAGTCGTGTCCGACTCTTTGCGACCCCATGAATCGCAGCACACCAGGCCTCCCTGTCCATCACCAACTCCCGGAGTTCACTCAGACTCACATCCATCGAGTCAAAAAACAACAAAATTATGCCACCTTCAGCAACATGGATGGACCTAGAGAATGTCATGCTGAGTAAAGTGAATCAGACATAGAAAGATGACTATCAGAGGATATTGCTTATATGTAGAATCTAAAAAGCACAATATATAAACTTGTTTACAGAACAGAAGTAGAGTCACAGATTTAGAAAACAAACCTACGGTCACCAGGAGATAAGGAGGGGAGGGATCAACTGGGAGACTGAGGTTGCCGTATACACACTAAGTAAAATACAGAACTAATTTAAAAAAAAAAACCTGCTTGTATTCTACTCAATACTCTAATGGCCTACATGGGATGAGAATCTAAAAAAAAAAGAGTGGATATATGTATAACTGATCATTTTGCTGTACACCTCAAACTACCACAACATTGTAAATCAACTATATTCCAATAACATTTTTTAATAAATAATTTTTAAAAAATAAATTAAGTCTGTTACCCCAACTGAATGTCTGCTTATATTCAGTACCTTACTCTAATGGTTGACACAGAACTTAGTCTAGTGCAAGCACAAGTAAGCTAGGGCCAAGTACATGCTCCACAGAATAATGGTGGAGTGAGTGAATGAATGAATGTGCTCTATTTTATCTTCACCAATTCAATTCTACAGACCACTGATGTTTTTCTTTCCTTCAGGATTCCTTCTTTAAGCCTTTCACTGATGCTTTCCAAAGCTCTCTTTTCATAAGGCATGCTGTCAAACCCAGAGCATCTAGGTACATATTCATTCATTCTCTAGACAGTAACATCTGGTTTACACATGATGGAATGTGTGAGCTGAGATGGAGGAAATGAATTTGCATAGCACAAATTCTGAAGATTTTTCCTTGCAGGGAACAGAATGGCACCTGAGCATGCATGCTTACATACACACACACACACACACACACACACACCCCTTCTCTGATTTACAAAGAGAGGAGTGAGTGAAGATGCCAGATTTACATCCTGCCGTAGGCACTGGGCTCTCCTTTCATGGCCCTGTGGGCTTCCCTACACAGAGTCTATAATCCTAAGTAAGGGGCTGTCCTGAAATGAAGACAGCCCAGCTTTAGTGGAGACAGTGTTACCTATGAAAGCAAGTGGAAGCATTAGATGGCACGAGACTGCCGGACTTCATGGAATCCATACAGATGAGGAGAAAGAGAAAAAGACTAGTCACTTGGCAACTGGTACCATGAGGTTATCTAGCCAAAATCCTTCTGGCCTATCCAGATTTTATACACTTTTTAAAAGAAATCCTTTACAATTCATATAATTTTATATATCAATCAATTGAGTTCAGTCGCTCAGTCGTGTCTGACTCTTTGTGACTCCATGGACTACAGCACACAGGTTTCCCTGTCCGTCACCAACTCCTGGAGCTTACTCAAACTCATGGCCATCGAGGTGGTGATGCCATCCAACCATCACATCCTTTGCCATCTCCTTCTCCTCCCGCTCTCAATCTTTCCCAGCATCAGGGTCTTTTCCAAGGAGTCAGTTCTTCACATCAGGTGGCCAAAGTATTGGAGCTTCAGCTTCAGCATCAGTCCTTCCAATGAAGGAAATCAGGACTGATTTCCTTTAGGATGGACTGGGTGGATCTCCTTGCTGTCCAAGGGACTCACAAGTCTTCTCCAACACCACAGTTCAAAAGCATCAATTATTCGGTGCTCAGCTTTCTTTATAGTCCAACTCTCACATCCATATATGACCACTGGAAAAACCATAGCTTTGACTACATGGACCTTTGTCAGCAAAGTAATGTCTCTGCTTTTTAATATGTTGTCTAGGTTGGTCATAACTTTTCTTCCAAGGGGCAAGCGTCTTTTAATTTTATGGCTGCAATCACCATCTTCAGTGATTTTGGAGCCTAAAATGATAAAGTCTGCCACTGTTTCCATTGTTTCCCCATCTATTTGCCATGAAGTGATGGGACAGGATGCCATAATCTTAGTTTTATGAATGTTGAGCTTCAAGCAAACTTTTTCACTCTCTTCTTTCACTTTCATCAAGAGGCTCTTTAGTTCTTCTTCATTTTCTGCCATAAGGGTGGTGTCATCTGTGTGTCTGAAGTTATTGATATTTCTCCAATCTTGATTCCAGCTTGTGCTTCATCCAGCCCAGCATTTCTCATGATGTACTCTGAATATAAGTTAAATAAGCAGGGTGACAATATACAGCCTTGACGTACTCCTTTCCCGATTTGGAACCAGTCTGTTGTTCCATGTCCAGTTCTGATTGCTGCTTCTTGACCTGCATACAGATTTCTCAGGAGGCACATCAGGTGGTCTGGTATTCCCATCTCTTTAAGAATTTTCCACAGTTTGTTGTGATCCACACAAAGGGTTTGGCATAGTTAATAAAGCATAAGTAGATGTTTTTCTGGAACTCTCTTGCTTTTTCGATGATCAAGCAGATGTTGGCAATTTGATCTCTGGTTCCTCTGCCTCTACTAAATCTAGCTTAAACATCTGGAAGTCCATGGTTCATGTACTGTTTCAACAGCACATGGCCTGGCTTGGAGAATTTTGAGCATTATTTTACTAGCGTGTGAGATGAGTACAATTGTGCAGTAGTTTGAACATTCTTTGGCATTGTCTTTCTTTGGGACTGGAATGAAAAGTGACATTTCCAGTCTTGTGGCCACTGCTGAGTTTTCCAAATTTGCTGACATATTGAGTACAACACTCCACAGAATTATCTTTTAGGATTTGAAATAGCTCAACTGGAATTCCATCACCTCCACTAGCTTTGTTCTTAGTGATGCTTCCTAAGGCCCACTTGACTTCACATTCCAGGATGTCTGGCTCTAGGTGAGTGATCATACCATCATGGTCATCTGGGTCATGAAGATCTTTTTTTATACAAAAAAAGATCTTCTGTGTATTCTTGCTACCTCTTCTTAATATCTTCTGCTTTTCAGGTTCATATCATTTCTGTCCTTTATTGTGCCCATCTTTGCATGAAATGTTCCCTTGGTATCTCTAATTTTCTTGAAAAGATCTCTAGTCTTTCCCATTCTATTATTTTCCTCTATTTCTTTGCATTGATCATTTGGGCAGGCTTTCTTATCTCTCCTTGCTATTCTTTAGAACTCTGCATTCAAATGGGTGTGTGTGTGTGTGTGTGTGTGCGTGTGTCTATATATATATATATATTTATATTTATATATATTTATATATATAAATATACACACACACACACACACACACACACACCAAAGAGCATAAATTTCTCATTCCACAATGTGGATGTGGCCACTTTCAACTAGGTGTACATCACATTCAAAATACTGAAGAGACACTCTGGGTATCATTCTGCTGAGATATCTGTACTTGGTGGTCCCTACTTGGCTTTTTGAGTCAAATTCTTGTCCCCTGGGCAGGGAAGGGATAACAACAGAGTCCTGCTTCCACTCGACACTCTTAAAGGATGATGCTTTTATTCCAATAAATGAGTAGCATTACAAAAGTAACTAGCAAAACATCTGGTAGAACATAGAGACTCAGACCCTTGTGGTTTTCTGACAACAAAAGCAAAAATCAAACAACCATAAAACCCCAAAATCGTTAGTGCTCTCCTTTGCTGCTAACAAGAAAAACAGGGTGACAGGAAAGACAAACCTTTTTCTAGCAGCAACTTTTAAGAGGCAATCATTACAGAGAGCCTGACAAAGGCTCATGGAACTACGGCAGGGATGCTCTTTTCAGTAGCTTTTTTATAGAAGATATAGAAACATGCTTTATTTAGCCATGTCTTATATGGCCCTTCGATAAAAGAAAAGGACATCCTCTTAAATAGCCCTTCTCTGGAGACATGTTTACAGGTGTGAGAGTAATGGGAGTGTGGCCTGTAGCCTGTGGAGATCTGAGTTGGTACAGAATTGGCTTGCTGATGCTAAAGGGGGAGAGAGGAGACCACACTGCCCATCTCAAGTACTGCTCAGCTGGGCTGATGAAGGGAATTGGCTCCTAGCCATTCAGTACAGAGAGCTGGGATGGGACTCTGTCCTATAAAACCTGGGCCTTTTCTTGGGCAGTGGCTTCTCTCTCTTTTTCTCCTTTAGTCTTTTAATTCTTCCAGCATCATTTTTTTTAAAAGAATTCTTACTGGAATACAGTTACCTTACAGTGTTGTGTTAACTTCCACTGTACAGCAGAGTGAGTCAGCTATATATATATATATATATATATATATATATCCCCTCCTTTTTGGATTTCCATCCCATTTAGGTCCCCACAGAGCACTAGTAGAGTTCTCTGTGCTATACAGTCGGTTCTCATTAGTTATCTATTTATCCATATTTCCATCAGCAGAGGAATGGATAAAGAAGATGTGGTACCTATACACAATGGAACATTACTCAGCCATAAAAAGGAACAAAAATAGGTCATTTTTGTAGAGACATGGATGGTCCTAGAAACTTATGCCAAGTGAAGTAAGTCAGAAAGAGAAAAACAACTCTGGTATATTAACACATATATGTGGAATCTGAAAAAAAAAATTGGTATGGGTGATCTTATTTACAAAGCAGAAATAGAGACAAAGATGTAGAGAACAAACATATGGATCCCAATGGGGAAAGAGGGAGGGGATGAATTGGGAGATTGGGATTGACATATATACACCAGCATCATTTTTGAAAACCTTCTTTGTTTAGACACAAAATTGCCCCAGACTACAGTATCGGGAGAAGAAGGTCATTGCCATGGCTGCTAGAGTCTTGCTCCAAAGCTGGCATCCTCCAAGGATTGAGTGGGTTCTGAGGGTTCACTTGGGTTACTGAACAGAAGAAACCAAGTCTATCACATTTCTTGCAATCATGGTCTCTCTCAAACTGCCACATAGAGAAGTGTGCAATGATTGAGTCTCAGTAAATCAGATAGTCTCTGAAGAAAGGACTTGTATCCCCTAGAAGATATGTTGAGGTTCTAACCTCCAGTGCCCATGAGGGTGACCTGATGCAGAAGTGTGGTCTTTGGAGTAATCAAGTCAGTATGAGGTTATACTGGAATTCTGTGCACCCAAATACAATGAGAGCTACCCTTATAAGAAGAGAGAAATGTGGATACAGAGAAACACAGCAAGTGTGCCATGGGAGGTTGAAGGCAGAGACTGAAGTGATGCATGACAAGTCAAGAACCACCACAGATGGCTCATGACCACCAAGACTGTTCACAGCCACCAAAAGTTAGAGGCAAAGAAGGATCCTCCCCTAGCACCTTTGGAGTAAGAATGGCTCTAGTTTCAGATTCTAGATTCCCCAAATGTGAGAGAATACATTTCAGTTGTGTTAAGCCATGAAATTTGTAGTACTTTATTACATCTGAACAAGTGGTCCCTAAGAGACTTCTAAGTATAACCAGAGAGATGCAGAAATGGAAAAACTAGAAGATTCTGAGTTCACTGGGATTTATTTTTTCCAGACCCATGACTGTTTGGAGATTTGCATGATCTGGCAAATACAATACAAATTATAAAATAACATTATAGCATTAGAGTACTAATGGTATAATCTCACCAAATGTATGAGATGCCAGTACCTAAGGCTGCGGGACCTACGCTGTCCTGAGTCCTGCCCCCTTTTTAGTTTGCCCTGGACCTGGCAGCCTTCCCCCACTTCATGTCCTAGGAAGGAACCAAAACAACTTTACCTACCACCTACCTTTCAAGGGCATTGGGAAGATCTGTGTCTCCATAATGTTTGTCCAAGAAATTGGAGCTTCCTGGAGTCCTGTCAGTAACTCAATGTAAAGTATGTTATTATCCCTGCAAACCTTGGCACTTCTTTGTCACTTTCCTTTTGAAAGGAAAATTATACTTACCCAAAGCATTTCATTACCACCTGAACTGTCTGCTTGATATAAATTTAGAAACCTAAATTTATATAACCCACAGCCAAATGCATTAGAGTTAGGGGCCCAGGGCACCTATAATATTGCTTTGGAGAAAATAAATTTTGGCAAGTGGCCTTGCATGACTATTCAGTCTAAACTCTGAATCAGTTCAATTTAGGGATGTCCCCTCACATGATTTTTTGGAATACTTTGCCTACCTTTGTTTACATTCCCTACAACAGTTTATTCCAGGTAGGTCTTAGAGACTCATTAACTGAAAATTCTATTACCATCCAACTGAATGTTAAGGATTCTTTCTTTGATGTAGCTATGAAAAACAAAGTCCCATTTAGGGGAGACATATGAACCCCATATTGGACCTTCTTGACTGGCTGAAGATGTATGTTGAGTACATGCCATAGCTGGAAAGCCCCATGGATACTTTGAAGTTCCCTACTCCCAGCCTTGCTTTGGTAGCACTTTGGAAAGGGGGGAGTGGATCATGTTGGTTAGGCTGTGTTCCTTCCTTTTAAGCTCATGTGTTAGTTCTCCCTAATCCTTAATCTCTTTGGATGGAGATGTAGACCTAGATATCAATCCTGTGCTTGGCATGTGCATTGGTGCCTCAGTTTCCTCATATATAAAAATGGGGAACTAATACCTAGCTCGTAGGATTGCTATAAGAATTAGACAATTCTGTTAAAGAAGTTAAGATGGTTCCTAGAATATAGTATTCATTAATAAAAATTAGGTATTAAAAGAAAAAGGAGATAATAAAGAAGAAAAAGAGGGAAAAATGTGTTATTAGTGGTGGCAGTAATAGGACTAGGTTCTAAGTTTCCCCAAGATACCAGAGAGACATGGCTAGTATAAAAGAATGCAGTAGAGGCTACAGATCGGACTTGGCATGAAAGTTTTCTCTTGAATTCTCTGGACACATCAAGAAAGTCAGTCAACTGATCACAAGCCAGCCAAGGGCTCTTCCAACCAGGCCAGCTGTCCCAAGCAAAAGAATGAATGGTATCAGGGCCACGTGGTTGTAAAGTCAAGCTGCAGCTGCCAGACCCATCATCTGATGTGACTGGCAGAATAATGGCTTCACCAATGTCCATGTCCTCACCCAGGGACTTGTGAATATGTTATATGTCAAAAGGGAGCTAAGGTAGCAGATGGAATTAAGGTTGCTAATCAGTTCAATTCAGTTCAGTCACTCAGTCGTGTCCAACTCTTTGTGACCCCATGAATTGCAGCATGCCAGGCCTCCCTGTCCATCACCAACTCCCAGAGTTCAATCAAACTCATGTCCATCCAGTTGGTGATGCCATCCAGCCATCTCATCCTCTGTCATCCCCTTTTCCTCCTGCCCCCAATGCCTCCCAGCATCAGAGTCTTTTCCAATGAGTCAACTCTTTGTATGAGGTGGCCAAAGTACTGGCGTTTCAGCTTTAGCATCATTCCTTCCAAAGAACATCAAGGGCTGATCTCCTTTAGAATGGACTGGTTGGATCTCCTTGCAGTCCAAGGGACTCTCAAGAGTCTTCTCCAACACCACAGTTCAAAGGCATCAATTCTTCAGTGCTCAGCTTTCTTTATAGTCCAACTCTCACATCCATACATGACCACTGGAAAAACCATAGCCTTGACTAGATGGACCTTTGTTGGCAAAATAATGTCTCTGCTTTTGAATATGCTATCTAGGTTGGTCATAACTTTCCTTCCAAGGAGTAAGCGTCTTTTAATTTCATGGCTGCAGTCACCATATGCAGTGATTTTGGATCCCAGAAAAATAAAGTCTGACACTGTTTCCACTGTTTCCCCATCTATTTCCCATGAAGTGACGGGACCAGATGCCATGATCTTCGTTTTCTGAATGTTGAGTTTTAAGCCAACTTTTTCATTCTCCTCTTTCACTTTCATCAAGAGGCTTTTTAGTTCCTCTTCACTTTCTGCCATAAGGGTGATGTCATCTGCATATCTGAGGTTATTGATATTTCTCCCGGCAATCTTGATTCCAGCTTGTGCTTCTTCCAGCCCAGCGTTTCTCATGATGTACTCTGCATATAAGTTAAATGAACAGGGTGACAATATACAGCCTTGACAAACTCCTTTTTCTATTTGGAACCAGTCTGTTGTCCCATGTCCAGTTCTAACTGTTGCTTTGCTTCCTGACCTGCATATAGGTTTCTCAAGAGGCAGGTCAGGTGGTCTGGTATTCCCATCTCTTGAAGAATTTTCCACAGTTTATTGTGATCCACACAGTCAAAGGCTTTAGCATAGTCAATAAAACAGAAATAGATGTTTTTCTGGAACTCTGTATGCTACTGGAGAAAGAACTCCAGAAAGAATGAAGGGATGGAGCCAAAGCAAAAACAATACCCAGTTGTGGATGTGATTGGTGATAGAAGCAAGGTCTGATGCTGTAAAGAGCAATATTGCAGAGGAACCTGGAATGTTAGATCCATGAATCAAGGCAAATTGGAAGTGATCAAACAGGAGATGGCAAGAGTGAAAGTCGACATTCTAGGAATCAGCGAGCTAAAATGGACTGGAATGGGTGAATTTAATTCAGATGACCATTATATCTACTACTGCAGGCAGGGATCCCTTAGAAGAAATGGAGTGGCCATCATCGTCAACAAAAGAGTCCAAAATGCAGTACTTGGATGCAATCTCAAAAACGACAGAATGGTCTCTGTTCGTTTCCAAGGCAAACCATTCAATATCACAGTAATCCAAGTCTATGCCCCAACCAGTAACGCTGAAGAAGCTGAAGTTGAACAGTTCTATGAAGACCTACAAGACCTTTTAGAACTAACACCCAAAAAAGATGTCCTTTTCATTATAGGGGACTAGAATACAAAAGTAGGAAGTCAAGAAACACCTGGAGTAACAGGCAAATTTGGCCTTGGAATACGGAACGAAGCAGGGCAAAGGCTAATAGAGTTTTGCCAAGAGAACGCACTGGTCATAGCAAACACCCTCTTCCAACAACACAAGAGAAGACCCTACACATGGACATCACCAGATGGTCAACACCGAAATCAGATTGAGTATATTCTTTGCAGCCAAAGATGGAAGAGCTTTATAGAGTCAGCAAAAACAAGACCAGGAGCTGACTGTGACTCAGATCATGAGCTCCTTATTGCCAAATTCAGACTTAAATTGAAGAACGTAGGGAAAACCACTAGGCCATTCAGGTGTGACTTAAATCAAATCCCTTATGATTATACAGTGGAAGTGAGAAATAGATTTAAGGGACTAGATCTGATAGATAGAGTGCCTGATGAACTATGGAATGAGGTTCATGACATTGTACAGGAGACAGGTTGCTAATCATGTGGTCTCAAAATAGGGAGAATATCCTGGATTATCCAGATGGACACGATGTAATCACAAGCATCCTTAAACATGGAAGAGAGGCATAAAAGTCAACATTTGAAGGCTGTTCTGCAAGAAAGACTTGATCGCCAATTGATGGCTTTGAAGATAGATGGGACCATGAGCCAAGGAATGTGGGCAGCTTCTAAAAAGCTGGAAAAGATAAGGGATGGCTCACCCCCATAGTCTCCATAAAGGAACTCAGACTTAATGCACCTTGAGTTGAGCCCAGGGAGACCCATTCTGGGCTTCTGACTTCTAGAACTAAAAGATGGTCATTTTATTTTAAGCCACTACATTTACAGTACTATTATGACCATAAGAAACCCATACCTCTACCAATAATCAGACTGAAGTATATCCTAACCAATACCCACCCAAGGGCTGTACATCTTCCACAAACACAAGAACAGTTCATCAGAGCAATATCATTTTATGTGATTTAACAACAGACCTTCTAAGAGAAGCAAAGTGCTTGATAGAGTGAACCCTTGAGAGACAGTAGCTTGAACACAAGATAACAAGCCCTTCACTTTGTTCCTGTCCCTGACTCTCTGAAGCCCTTTCCTCCTTGAGTCCCTGGGAGCTTTCCTCTGGAGGTGGCTCTCAGTTCAGTTCAGTTCAGTTCAGTCACTCAGTCATGTCTAACTCTTTGCAAATGCATGGACTGCAGCACATCAGGCCTAGGCCTCCCTGTCCATTACCAGGATGATGATGGAGCTTGCTCAAATTCATGTCCATAGAATCGGTGATGCCATTCAACTATCTCACCCTTTGTTGTCTCCTTCTCCTCCTGACTTCAATCTTTCCCAGCATCAGGGTCTTTTCCAACAAGTCTGTTCTTCGCATCAGGTGGCCAAGGTATTGGAGTTTCAGCTTCAGCATCAGTCCTTCCAATGAATATTCAGGACTGATTTCCTTTAGGATGGACTGATTGGATCTCCTCGCAGTCCAAGGGACTCTCAAGAGTCTTCTCCAACACCACAGTTCAAAAGCATCAATTCTTTAGCACTCTGCTTTCTTTATAGTCCAACTCTCACATCCATACATGACTACTGGAAAAACCATAGCTTTTTCTAGACAGACCTTTGTTGGCAAATAATGTCTTTGCTTTTTAATATGCTGTCTAGGTTGGTCATAACTTTCCTTCCAATGAGCAACATCTTATAATTTCATGGCTTCAGTCACCATCTGCAGTGATTTTGGAGTCCCCCAAAATAAAGTCTCTCACTGTTTCCATTGTTTCCCCATCTATTTGCCATGAAGTCATGGGACCAGATGCCATAATCTTAGTTTTCTGAATGTTGAGTTTTAAGCCAACCTTTTCACTCTCTTCTTTCACTTTCATCAAGAGGCTCTTTAGTTCTTCTTCATTTTCTGCCATAAGGGTGGTGTCATCTGTGTGTCTGAGGTTATTGAGATGAGCAAAACAACCCTGGGAATGTAAACAGTGAAAATACCCCTGGGGATGAGTTTGAACTCCTCTGTTATCTGGGGACTCCCATTTCATGGAAAGCTTCATTTTGTTGTTGTTGTTGTTTAGTCACTCAGTCATGTCTGACTCTTTGCCACCCCATGGACTGTATAGCCTGCCAGGCTCCTCTGCCCATGGGGATTCTCCAGGCAATAATACTGGAGCAGGTTGCCATGCCCTCCTCCAGGGGATCTTCCTGACCCAGGGATCAAACCTGCACCTCTTATGTCTCCTGCATTAACAGGTGAATTCTTTACTGTCAAGCCACCAGGGAAGCCAGTGGAAAGTCTTGTAGAATTTTCATATTATTGAAGATTCCAAGGGACATTTGAGGATATCCTCATTAATGCCAAACCCTCATATCAGATATTAGATAGGAGAATGTTTTACAGATCTGATGCAAATGTGGTGTTGTCAGTACTGTTAAAGGCTTAAGTACCATTTAGTGGTATTTTTATTATAATAGTAGCATAGAATGTGGGGGAATTAAGGGGATTATGTATTATATTAATTAGCAACAATTTATGCTTTTAGTAATACCCTTAATCATTAAAATCTGTCTTGGGGGGCAAACAGCTAACACAAGACTGTAAAAGAACTACCTGATTTGACCTTTTTCTGTGAGCAATAATTCTGTTTTAGGAGCTATCTCATTTTATATGGGAATCCTATATAATTAATTGCGAATTTGATTTCAAGAGGGCATTTTACTATATTAAGAGTAGGGTTAGTCTTATGGGAAATTCAGGAGAAGGTATTTACATAAGGAAATGAACACTAATTCCTGTGTAATGAACACTCTTTCAGAACCTCTTCCTTCCCCTTCTCCCTACCTCCACTCCATCCCAGTGAATCTGCAAACTTTACAGCAACCTCTATAAGATTTTTGAGAGATTCATACACAACATCATACTAACACACGGTAGAGTGCTCAGCTTAATATTTCATTCCATGGACAATACTTATTAAATTTTTGCCTATCATGTTGAGAATGAAAAACAACATTTGTGTGACCCACAGGAGTAGAGGCAAGATCTCAGCAACAGGGGACAAGTCTAGAAGCCATGGCTGCCCCAAGCCCCATCCAGCTAGCTATGGAACCAAGGAGACTATCTAAGACCACTTCTAACCATGGGGCACATCACACAGCCTGGCTGGGAAGGTCTGGCACGAACAATAAGACAGCACAGTGGAAATGCAGGTGGCACAGAAGTCAAGCCCTGGGTGCTGGGGTCTGATCTAATCTCTGCCAAGTTACTTACCACTCCATATCTACCCTTCATTACTTATATTGGACAAGAGTAACAGTATCTACTTTATAGAACTGTGGTGAGAGTTATAGTTGTAAAATATTTAGAACAGTGCCTGGTGTGCAGTGAGTCCTAAATGTATATTTAGAGGCAAGAAGCCTGGGTTCAGGTCCTAACATGCTGTATGACCTTGCGCAAGTTGGTTTGACTCTCCAGGCCACATGTCCATTGTCTGTTAGTGAACAAATATTGATAAAACTGTTTCATCGTTAGAGCATCCCTCATCCTTGTTCTTTTGGGAGAGTCAGTGTGTGGGGTGCAGTCCCAACACTCATCCCCATGTGCCCTGAAAGTGGTCCTGCAAAGTGTCTGAGTTGGATGATCACTGCATGGTCATCTAAGTGTCTTGAGCATTTTAATGTGCAATTTATTTGGCAACTGGGGGGTCATGGTTAAGAGCTGATTTGGAGAGGAGAAGGGACAGAAGTCAAGGTGCAGAGAGCATCAGAGGGAAGGTGCAGAACTAGAGATGGTAAACTTAGAGCCTTGGTCCAGACTATCTCCATAGATGTTGGAAGAGATGTAAAGGAGGAAAATCAGGCACAAACTGGAGGGAAATGTGGTTGAAGGAGAGGTGTGTTTGTTAAGACAGAGATGTGTCCATCTTTCCATGCTGTAAGTAAAGCAGAGCACAGGACTCAAATAGGAGGGACAATGGCTGACTGATGGAGTGAGACACTGGTGGCTGTGGAAGGAAAGCAGAGGGTCTCAAATCCTCTCTCCAGGAATTCTGTATTGGGAACTGGATGCTTTAATTGAGCTCTCTGATTTCAACGAATGCCCGTGAAAGAGATAAGCACATGTTAAATTCCCAGCTATCCCCGGCTGATCTCTGTCTTGCAGTTGGTGAAGAAATAAAAGCAAAAATGATAGAGATTGATTTCCAGCTTCTCAGGAGGCCTGGCTGGCACTGATAATGCAGTTGATACTCTAATTACTCTGAGAGTCTTTGGCCCAGAGGCCCTGGAACCACCTCCTGGGTAATCCTACAGGACTGTCACTCTCCTCAGGGTCCCACCACCTCCAGGAAAACACACTCACCAGGCAGATCTGTAATCCCATCAAGTCTGCAAGTCTGTTAAGGGAGCACATCTGAAATGAATTTGATTAACTGACACCAGTCTCCAAATAGTAATTCCAAGGCTGCTCTTCTGATCTCAGGTCCCATGGTGTCCCACTTTCTTCAGTCTGTCCAGCTCAGTCCTTCACCAGAGAGGACCTGAGTCATCTCATGCTGGCCTCTCAATTCATCTCTTGAATTTGGCAACTGGTTGCTCCAATGCCTCTCACTGCTGCCTTTTCTAACCTTTATTGTACCTACTAATCTGCATGGCCTGGAGCAACAGGAGATCCACTCACTGATTGTTTTCTTCATTCCTTCATTGACTGATTGATCCACAAAGTACACACAGGCTCTGAGGTGGGCACTAGGGACTCATAGATGCTGACGACACAGTGTCCTCAAGGAGCTCGACATCCAGTGTACAGTCCCCTCCTGGAAGACTAGAACTACCCAAACGTACAGAACAAGCATTTCACAAAGCCTATCCCCTGGAGAAGGAAATAGCAACCCACTCCAGTATTCTTGCCTGGAGAATGCCATGGACAGAGGAGCCTGGGGGGCTAGAGTCCATGGGGTTGCAAAGAGTCAGACATGATTTAGCAACTAAATCATCACCACCACTCTTCCTGTTACCCCTCCTCGCCTTTTCCCAAGTCCTCAGGCAGCCCCATCACTAGGAATCCTTTGACTTTATCCACTGTCCCATCAAGTCTATAACCTACGAATGTGCTGGGTCTCTCAGACCTGTCTGACTCTTTGTGACCCCATGGACTGTAGCCCTCCAGGCTCCTCTGTCCATGGGATTTCCCAGGCAAGAACACTGGAGTGGGTTGCCATTTCCTCCTCCAGGGCATCTTCCCCACCCAAGGATCAAACCCTCATCTCCTCCACTGGCAGGTGGATCCTTTACCCCGGAGCCACCTGGGAAGTCCCAAGTGTGTGACACTCTCCTTCTATCAGTTAGTTTGCTTTATGTTTCAAATCATAGAAAAAAATAATTTAATCATGAATAAATGACTTGGTTCACATAACTGCAAGCCCAGAGGTAGAGCAGACCTCATGGCTGCCTGAAGCCAGTGCCTCGGGCTGCTTCTCGGCTATCACTCATCTGTGTTCTCCTATGTGGCTTGAATTCAGATTTAGGCTCACAGAAACAAAGTAGGTGTAGGAGGACCAGAGGAATGGGAAGCTACACTCCAAATTTTTTAGCACATTTCCCCTCACATCTCGTTGACCTGAAAGTGACTATGAGGCCATGATAAAAATGATCCCCAGAGCCAGAAATAGCTGTGTATTGGATTGATTTAGACCTGGGGAGCCCACACCCATTCCTAAAGCAAGGCAGTAAGATTTCTGATTCGTTAAGGCAAATCAGAGCTCTTTCCAAGAGCTAAGGATGAAGGCATTGCTCAAAATTTCACTGCTTTGGGACTTCTCTGGTGGCCCAGTGCTTAAGACTCCGTATGTCCACTGCAGGGGGCATGGGTTCATTCCCTGGTCAGGGAAACAAGATCCTGCATGCTGTGTGACCAAAATAAATAAATTCATTGCTGCCCAACCAAGGAAAGAATGCAGGATGGATGTCTGTTGATCACTAGACGATGACATGACCACAACATGGGAACAGGAACACTCACTATGGCTCTGACCTTGACATGAGTGGAAAACACCTGGTGCTTCTTCTGGATGCAAAATCTCCATGGGATCAGGCTAGAGGGCTTCAGGATGCCCAGCCTCCCTTCATCCATTGCACTCTCCCCTTCCCAACAATATCTGGGATATCTGTTCCAAGCATTATTAACAGGCAGATCAGAACCATAACTGAATTATTCATAAATTGTTATATTTGTCTGCTGGTAGCTTGGCCTCTGATGTGAGAAGAGAACTATTTCCCATATGGCCTTAGTTGGAGAGGTCATTTTTTAATCTGCATCACACAGTAATTTTCACAGGCAAGGGGACAGTCTCAGAATTACCCCACAACCATTGACTTATTTTCATGTAAAGGTTAAAGGAAAGACACCTTTTTGGAAAGCTTCTGTTTATGAATGACTGAAGCTGGGTTTGCAGGATTTCCTGAAAAGAATTTGTGAACGATAAGGTAGAGAAAAGCCTCTAGGTGTGAAGTTCAGACCCACTCATGGGCTTGAAGAGTAGGAGGAACCACAGCATGAAGCAAAGAGGCCTCTCAGGAGATGACATGGGCCTTGGGTCATTGTCCAAAATATTAATAGCATCACTTGCTCTGCTCCTAGAAGAAGCTGTGTGTGGAAAAGCCTTCAAGGCATGGCAATGAAATTATAGCCCCAGCTTATCAGAACAGGAAGGACTTTTGAAAACAACTAAAGCCAAGTGAAGTTAGGTGACTCCTCCAAGATGATTCTCCTAAGGGGGTAACTGTTTGGAAGAGTCAGAGATGAAAAGAAAATAGTATTTGGCAGAGCCAGAATGCAGGGTGGGTCAGACCTATTACAGACCTTTGAAACTTAGTGTTGGCACCAAGAATAGACAATGGTGCTCAAACAATAGCTCACTGAAAGTCGTTTCAGATGGAGTCGGGAATCTTAGGGTCAGACACACAGAGCCAGTTTTGGAGCCAAAGAGGAATTCTGCCAAGTGGCTTGTAGGCTGCACCCGCCATGGTTTATTGTCTGCATCTCTCCTGTATCAGCTCTTGCATTGGAGGGATTTTCAGGGTGTTTTGTATTTGTGGTCCTGAAAGACTCCATCCAGAAAGGAGAAGAAGGAAGAGGCTGTACAAGTATTCAAACGCTGATATTGTGCTCAGTACTGCACATTTATTATGTGCTCCTATGCCACCCCTTCACTCTCCTACACAAACTCACATGTACACACTTTAATTGGTGCTGCTGATTCCCTTGTCCCCAAGTCTGTCTGGATATGTCACATTCCCAAGGCCCCAGCGCTCTGAGCAAAACTGAGTTAAAAGTATGGCGTTCCCAGTTGTTTTAAACAAAGAAGGATGACCATGGCCTTTGGCTCCCAGAAAGGTTAGATACCTTGTTTGTTTCAAGAACAATTCTGAGCATCTACTGTGTACTGTTAGACTGGGGCTACAGAGAGTGGGGTACAAAAACGATTCTCCACGTATGTATGGGATCTAAAACGTGACACGAATGAATGTATCTACAAAACAGAAACAGAATCGCGGACACAGAGAATAGATTTGTGGTTGCCAGGGGAAGGCATGGCAGGGGAGGGTCGGACTGGGCATTGGGGATTAACAGTTGCAAACGATTATTATAGAAAAAAGATAAACCACGAGGTCCTATTGTTTAGCAGGGGGAATGATATTCAATATCTTTTAATAAACCATAGTGAAAATATATATATATAATATACATACACACACACACACATATATATGTATAGAAAGAAAAAGAAAGACAGAAAGTCACTTAGTTGTGTCCGACTCTTTGTGATCCCATGGGCTGTAGCCTACCAGGCTCATCCATGGGATTCTCCAGGCAAGAATAATGGAGTGGGTTGCCATTTCCTTCTCCAAGGGATCTTCCCAACCCAGGGATCGAACCCAGGTCTCCCACATTTCAGGCAGACTCTTTACTGATGGAGCTACCAGGGAAGTCAATATATATATATATATATGTATATATATATATGCATATATACACATGTATATATGTATTACTGCTATGTGCCAGAAACTAACATAAAATTGTAAATCATTCATACTTCAATTTTTTAAATATTATCTAGGAGTAAGAAATAGATAAATGATATGCCTATTCAACTCAAACCCCTGAAAGATGTGATATCTAGCCATCAGATTAGCATTGAGGATACCAAAGAGGGAGAGAGAGTACGTCTGACTTTCATGACATACTTTCAAGGGGGCATTTTGACTGTGTATTTCATGTCAGGCAGGACCTTACTGTGGATCCCTGGAGGCTGAGAGAAGCACAGGAACAAAGCCTCCTAGGTAAAATGTGCTAAGTGTGCCTGCCTATTCCTGAGGGGTGGCAATTTATCCGGGGTAGGGGACATGCCACCCTCAGAGAGATGAGGCACCTACCATGCCAGTGTTTCACACCTGGTTCAAGAAACTCTTCCAAAAAATTCAGATCAAGTATTTCTACCTTGTTTGTTGGGAACTTTTGCAGCCAGACTACCCATCAGTAGGGAAGCCTGGAGGTCCCCTGTTCCATTCCATTCCATTCCATTCCACTCATCACAGGCTTCCTGCAAGCATCTGGCCAAACTTCACATCAGTGGGGTACTTCCTTCATCCTATACCATCTTTGAACCAACTCCAGTCTTCCTCTTATATCCTCACTGCAAACCTTTATCTTCACCCCCTGAACCACGTGTATAGTCCCCCAGTCTCCACTCTCAGCCCAGGTTCTCCATTAGGGCAGCCACACTTCCCACAGAAGCCAGCACTGGGACCTTTCTGGAAATCGGCCATGCCATTTCCCAGCTTAAGACCATTTCAGAACTCACTACTGAACACAAACAGCTAATAAGTTCAGTGTGTTCAGATAGAGGGAGCTACTTCTGATAGAACAGCTCAGGGCTTCCTGGGTGGTTCAGTGATAAACAATTTGCCTGCCAGTGCAGGAAACATAGGTTCGGTCCTGGTCTGGGAGGATGCCACGTGCCACAGAGCAACTAAGCTTGTCACCACAACTCCTGAAGCCCATGCTCTAGAGCCTGGGACCCACAACTGCTGAACCCACGTGACACAACTGCTGAAGCCCACACACCCCAAGGCCTGTGCTCCACAACAAGAGCAGCCACACAATAAGAAGCCTGAGCTCTGCAATGAAGAGTGCCCCCACTTGTCTGCAACTAAGAGAAAGTCTGAGTGCAGCAATGAAGACCCAGCAAAGCCAATAATAAAGAAATAAGTAAAAATGTTCAAAAATAAGTAGAAAAGCCCAGAAAATGTCCAGTCAGATTTCTGTCCATTCTAAATAATAATTAGAATTATTGGGCATAGGGCATCCAGGCAAAGGACAACCAGGAAGGGTATTCTAAACAGGGATCAATAGGTGGAAGGAACTTGGGGCTCAGAGCACCCACATTCAGGAAACTCCATGTACTTAGAAACACTGAAGCAGGGGCTGTTGGGGTAGCAAAGGTGAGCAGCGGGCTTGGGAGGAAAGCAAAGCCCTTGGACTCTCTGAAATCCTACAATTCCAAGATTTCAGTGGTCACATCTCATGCATTCCCGGTGAGTGTGCCTCTTACTGCCTTGGGCCTCCTGTCCCCAGGCACCTCCTGACCTCACCTTCCTTGGATCTGGGATTCTTAGAATCATATTCTTGCCCTCCTTCAATTAGATGAGCTCCTGCAGCTCAGACGGAGAAGGAAATGGCAACCCACTCCAATATTCCTGCCTGGAAAATCCCATGGATGGAGGAGCCTGGTAGGCGGAAGTCCGTGGGGTCACTAAGGGTCAGACACCACTGAGAGACTTCACTTTCATGCATTAGAGAAGGAAATGGCAACCCACTCCAGTGTTCTTGCCTGGAGAATCCCAGCGACGGGGGAGCCTGGTGGGCTACCGTCTATGGAGTCGCACAGAGTTGGACACGACTGAAGTGACTTAGCAGCAGCAGCAGCTGTGACTCGGATGGTAAAGAATCTGCCTGCAATGCAAGAGACCCATGTTCAATCCCTGGGTCAGGAAGATTCCCTGGAGAAGGAAATGGCAACCCCCTCCAGTATACTTGCCTGGACAATTCCATATACAAAGGAGCCTGGCAGGCTACAGTCCCTTGCATCACAAAGAGTCAGACACGACTAAGCGATTCTCACTCACTCACACTCTGCAGTGTTTTTATCTCACGTCCAGGGCATTCTCAGTATTTGATTAAGTCCTTCTAACGTGGAGGCAGGGGAAAGGCTTTGGAGAAAACTCCTTCCCTGATGATGAAGGCATTCAGAGGCCAAGGGGAGAATAAAGTTCTATTACTTGGAAGACCCGGGCAGGTGAAAAGGATTTCTAAAAGCCTGCAGCAGAAGTGTCTATGATTCATGGAGTCATGTCATAGCCTGTCATATGAGCCTCCCATGAAAAGAATTGTAAGGAAACTTGAGCTCCAAGAACAATTCTCTATAATGCACTCAATGCCATGGGCTTTCAAGACTCAAAAGAAAAGATGAAACCCCAAGGGTACAGGAAAACAGTCTCTATTTGTCAGAGAGCATAAGCCTGCCTCCATCCATACCTCCAACACACCAGCTTTCAAAAATGACCTCTACCCAGACCTGGCAGGGCTTGTGTTCATATTCAGTCCAGCATTTGTCTTTGTGGTTTAGTCATACAATCCCACTTAATTCAGTCTGGTGGATTTTCATAAAGCCACTACTCTGGGCAGGGCACTAGGCTGAGGAGACAGGGATGGAGGAGGACTCCAGAATTATTATGCCCAACAATTCTGACCCTCAAGGAGTTTAGATCCTAATCCAAAGAGACAGACATTATCACTAGGGTACAGGCAAATGGCTGTTCAAAGAATTTCAAATCCAGGGTGTGAGAGAGAGTATCCCTCCCCAGCTCCAGGCCACACCAACTGCCTTGAATCCCAGGTAAAGTTGCCTCCTTCACGATCCCACCTCCACCTGCAGTGGAGGCAGCGAGGCAGCCTTTGGAAACCTGATTCCCTGGAGAGTAACTAAGGGCTTGCTGGAAGATTTCAGAATGTGAAGGGCTTCAGGGAAGGGGAAATTTTGAGGCATGAGGATGCCTTTTATAGGTCACTCATGTCTTCCTACATCACAGTTTAAAATCCAAGGCCTTGCAGAAGCAGCGCTGCAGTTTTTCTGACTTTGCAACCCTAAGGTCTAAGCAGGGATGATCGTCAGCACTTTATAAAGGAGGAAACAGGAGCCTGGAGAAGGTGAAGGTCACAGAGAGACATAACAGAGCCAGAGGACAGCCCAGGCCTCTTCCTGGTACCCACATCCATCTCCCAGCTGATCCCAGGAGCTGTCCTAAGTGGTGAATTTTATTCCCTGGGATGAGACCTGGAATACAGCAGACATCCAGCAGGTGGGAGCTGGTCACAGTATTAGATGAGGGAAGAAATTTGAAGCTTAGCAAAGGGTGGCATGCCTGAGGTCACAAAGCTAAGTTCTAACAAACACAGATTTTCAGTACAGGTCAGTTCTCTGCCCACTGGCCTTTCCCAAATACCACACCCTTGTAGGCTAAGAAATCAGACATCACCAGCCTGGGTGATGTCTCTTTGTTCACTGACAGCTTACTCTTCCCGCATGGAAAGGAAACTCTTTCCTGATTATTAATAAAACATCAATTAGAGAAAATTGCCAGCAATTTCCAGAGCAGCAAGCAGCATCTCAGAGTCTCCGGCAGGGAGAGAAGAGGCTTGATGAATTTCCATAAAGAGAAGTCCTCAAGCCCAGAAGTGTGCACTCGTCCAGTCCACCTGTAGGTAGCACACTTTGAGCACCTGCTGGCCATCTCTGGCAGTAACCAGACTTGCATGGCTCAACATTTATGAAAACCTTACTATGTGTTGGGCACTTTCCCAGGTTTCAGGTGTCAGAGACACAAAGATAAAAAAACTACAGGCCCCCATAACCATCCTAAAGTGGTAGCCTTGCCATCCAAGCTGGTTGACAAGTTCCTTGAGGAAGGGATTATGCCTCCTCCCTTCCTGGAGTGTCCCACTAGGTCAGGTGCCATCCTGGACACAGAGAATTGGATGAAGGGCCTTGGTTGCCAAAAAATCAGATCGCTCTTGGATTGCAAGCCCAAGGTTCTTCCCCTGGGAGTGTGTGTCATGCTTCTTTCTTGCTCAGAAAAACAGAAGGTAGGATGGACACCAGGACTCTGCCTGGGAACCACCACCAATAAAGTAGAAGCTGAAATACCAAGCCAGAAATATAAGCCCCATAAGCTTTGTTAGGCTGCATGCTTCTCTTAAAAATACCTCTTTCTTTAATCTTTAGTACATGTATGTCTTTACCAGGATCCTATACATTCCGTCAGTCTTCAAGGTACATGTACATCCATCATTTTATTTAACACTCCCAACCCTTTGGTAAGACGGACATAAGCATTCCTATTTTGTAGAAGTGAAATAAAGTCTCAAAGATATCAAGTGACCTGTGGCCCAAAGAGATCAAATGTCACACCCAGGAAAGGGCAGACAGGAATTCTAACCAAGGTCTCCAGGCTTTACTGCAAAACTCATCACCTTGCATTTGAGCAACCTTTCCCCACCAAATAGATGCGCACAGGCACACACAGATCAGCACAGTATCTAGAAATTCATGGTGAATCAATTCTACCCCAGGATAAATGAATGATGCTGAACTTTCTGCAGATTCCCACCATTTACGACAAGCCTCGCACACACATCAAGGATGGGAGAGCCAAGGGGCTGTGAGCATAGCATTCAGAGCCACATGGTTTCCCTCTACCCGTGACCAAACCACCAGCCTCTTTGTTCTCAATTTCCTCACTCATGCAATGAGACAATACTGATTATATCCACTCCATAGAGTTGTGGTAAAAAGTAAATGAATTAAAACAGGCAAACCAAAGAGAACAGCACCCAGGGCATGGTTTGACTTATTGAATACAGGATGCTTTACCAGGCAGTGGGCACAGTATTCCACGTACGTTATCTCTACTCTGTCTGACAAGCCAGCAGTGTCAGTTCATCACCCTCATTTTTCAGGTGTGGAAGCTAACACTCTGAAAGTTTAGATCACTTGTCAAAGGTTACACAACTGGGAAAGATGAGAGGAACATTTTGACCTGTTCCAAGCTGGAGAATAACAAGTCCAAAAAACCAAGCCAAGATGAGCTCTTGAGTTTTGATCACCAGTAAAACAGTTCTGAATGCCTGTGTCCTCACATGTGAGTGAGAGCCCTGACCCATCTCAGACTGAAACCTCCACCAGAGGTCTTGGCTGATATCCACTTCCTACGTCTTTGCTCTTCAGACATATCACGTTCTCAAGGCTGCTTCTTCAAATCTGTGTACAACAAAGCACCATTCTTCCATCCCTCACAGAATCAGAACTATGGAAGAATTTCCCAAGAGCCTTGCTTCTCTGATTGCTTTCTTGAACACCTCATGGAGTTTGAATATCTTGGCTTAAAAATACATCTAATGTTCATCCCCATGCTGACTCTTTCCAATCATCTCTTATTTATTCTTTATTAGTAACGAAAGAGTCAGAAAACCCCATTCAGCTTGCTTACCTAAACATCTGGAACTAAGAGCATATCAAATGCATTCGTTTCAATGTGCACATTTCAAATTATGGATTTATGACGATCTATCTTGTAATGCTTCAGGAGTTTCAAGCTAGCCCTTATCAAAACATACAACCTTTGGAAATTGTTTCAGACCCCTACTGCTTTCCTCCTACATCATCATCACCATCATCATCATCAAAATAATGGCGATTGAGAACCTATGCTAACAGTTCTTTCATGAACTAAGGTATAATTTACGTACAATAAAATTTACATTTTGAAGCATTCAGGTGAATGAGTATTGACAATTCAATCTATCAAACATTTTCACCCCAACACATTGGTCTCTGCCACTCTGCAGTAATCTCCTCTCCCAAGCTCCCTGGCCCTGTCACTGATCTTATTCTTGTCTCCACAGTCCTATCACTTCTAGAACATAGAAACAGAAACATACCATTTGTGGTCTCATGTGTTACTTCTTTCACTTAATGTTATGCTTCTGAAGTTCATCTTTGTTAGATTCACTGGTTCTTAACCTTCGCTGGGCTTCTGAATCTCCTGGAAATTTTTAAAATGATTCAGATGTGTACTCTCCCCATGAGAATCAACTTCACTTTGTCCCAGGTAAGGGCAATTTTATTTTAAAAGTTCCCCTGGGAATCCAGGTTTGAGAATCCCCACATCTACCATTCCCCCAGCTGTTACACCTAAATCAACCCCCATCCTCACCATAAACTTGCAATGTGTCATTGTCCCATTTCACAGTTGAGAAAAACAAGGTTGGGAAGATTTAGCATCTTGCCTGAGATCACACTAATAGTAACTGGAAAAGTACATTTCAAACTTGAGTCTGTCTTTTTCCTGAACCCACGCTTCTCCTTCTGTACCACTTCAGGCTAAAGAAAAAAGCCTCATACTGTGACAAAGAACTGGTTCTTGCTCTCAAAAGAGGCCATGGAAAATTTTTACTTAAAAAAAAAACAACAACCAAAAAAACTCTAGCTCCTGTTATTTGGCTGGAGGTGGGTGGAAAGCATCTAAACAATTTTTAGAGCATGATAACTATGCTTCATGCTTCAGCAGTAGAGAAATGGCTAAGCAGAAACTTACTGAAGTTTCAGGGGGAAAAAAAAAAGATCACCTGTGGGCTCAGAACAAGCTTGACAAATTCCAGCCCAAAGGGTGAGCTGGAGAATGCTACAGGTTGTCGAGACACAGGCTGGTCATAACTAACTATGCCTCTGTTTGATCACTACAGCAAAGTCAGGGCTATAGGACAGGCAGGCTGCACTTGGAGGTCAGATGACCCAGAAATAAAACTACAAGTCCCCTCTTGTCTTGATTTTCTATATATACACTGCTAACTGGGCTTGTCTGGGAAGAAGTTTCTCCCTGTTGTCTGTCTGAAAAGGTCCCTGAGGACCACAGACCTTTGAGAATGAAGAGCAGACTCTTTCTATTTAGCTAATAGCCCAGGAACCAGAGTTTCAAGTGACATGATTTGAGCTCTTTAAAAGTAGAAAAACTGTCAACTTGAACAGTGTGTAGTCTGTGTGAGGCAAGAATGCATTTGGAACTTTGGCTTTTTTGTGTGTGACATTAAGTACTAGGATGCTACACCAGCAAAAAAATGTTAAAGCAGAGGAATGTCAATGAATGTCTGTTTCAATAAGTGAACAGTCCCATCTTGACTAATTCATCATGGTTGCCACATGTCCAACCATCCCACACACCCCTTGCTTGGTGGTGTTCAGGTCTGAACACCACCAAGCAAGTCAGCGAGGGCGGCAGGGGACCAGATGGGAGAACAATGCCTGTGGCCTCCCAGGGACAGGACAGATAGGGAGATGGAACTGGGCATCCTAGCCCTACTCCATCCTCAGAAGCCACTGAAGGGCTTTTGAAATGTCCAGCTCTCTGGGCTTTTCCCCCGAGAACATGTTCAATGCGAGCAGGATCAGGCAGTGTGTTTGTTTCCTGGGGCTGTCATAACCAAGGACCACAAGCTGGGGGCTGAAACTACAGACACCCATCGCCTCCTACTTCTGGAAGCTGGAAGTCTGAACCTAAAATGTAGGCAGGGCTGGTTCCTTCTGGGGGTTCCCTCCTAATTCCTGGTAGGTTGCCAGCAATCATTGGAGGTATTTGGCTTCTGCTTTATCACCCCAGTCTCTGCCTTCAAGTGGCATTCTCTCTGTGTGTACCCACCTCCATGTCTAAATTTCCCCTTTCTGTAAGGACGCCAGTCATATTAGATGAGGGGCCCACTTCATGCAATATGACCTCATTCTAGTTCAACAAATTACATGTACACCAATCCTATTTCCTAGGGATGAGGACTTTCAGAGGAATGTTGGGGGCAGAGGGGGAAGGCGGGGCGCAATTCAACCCAAAGCAGGCTGGGACTGTCCTTTTAAGTAAATTGCCCAAGTGAGCTTCTCAGCCCTATTTAAGAATCACTAACTCACAGTAGAGGCTTCCCAGTGGCTCAGTGGTAAAGAACCTGCCTGCCAAGGCAGGAGATGAATGTTCGATCCCTGGGTCAGAAAGATCCCCTGGAGAAGGAAATGACAACCCACTCCAATATTCTTGCCTGAGAAATCTCATGAACAGAAGAGCCTGGTGGGCTACATACAGTTCAGGGGTCACAAAAGAGTCAGACACAACTTAGTGATCAAACAACAACAATAACTCACAGTAGAGGCATTACTCTGTGATAAACCCACGCCCTTTACAGAAGCACACACACACACACCTCTCTCCCTCTTTCTTCCTACATACCTCATCTTTGCTTCCCTAATACCTCTTTCTCAGACTACAGGAGAGAAAAGAGATTTAGAGAGTGGCAGGGTGGGTCTACAGAAGGTGGTTACAAACAGGGAACATTTTCAACATGGCAAAGGGGCCATCTTCTCTACCTACCCTTCCCACCCCGGCACCTTGGTGACCACAGTAAGGGCCAGAGGTTGTTTTCACTAAGAAAGTGTTTTATATGAGATGATGTTCAAGGCTGTGACAGTTTGTTCTTCTCCCTAAAGATTTCTGCTATCCCAAACACCAAATGAAATTGGACATCAGTAAATAGCATGTTCTTCTCTGTGACAAATTCAAAGAGATGGCATTTGCTCCTTCAGCCAATGGAAAAAGGTGCAGGCAAAGGTCACGCATATGTTGTGCATGTGTAGAACAGCATGAGGAGGAAAAAACAGCATGAGCATAATAGATTTGATAACAAAGGAGGAGGAAAGGGGAAAAATTTACAACTGTTATTAAGATCTCCATAAATATTTACTCCAAACAAAGAGAAAGGCTTTAGGTTTTGTTTCTTTTTCTTAAAAAGAAGTTTGTAACCAGGAAAAAGCATACAAAGACTATCCACAAATTAAAGAATCTGCCTCGCATTCTATATATTACAAATCTTTGTGTTTAATCTAAAAGTGTGGCTATGCAGAATTCCGGGTCCTTAGCATTCCAGTCTGCACATAAGTCTTGCATGCTAAGTTGCTTCAGTCATGTCTGACTCTGCAACCCTATAGACTGTAGCCCGCCAGGCTCCTCTGTCCATGGAATTCTCCTAGAAAGAATACTGGAGTGGGTTGCCACATCCTTCTTCAGGAGATCTACCTGACCCAGGGATCAAACCTTCATCTCTTCCATCTCCTGCATTGGCAAGCTGGGTTTTTACCACTGGTGCCAGTTGGGAAGCCCACACATAAGCCAGAGTGATTATTAAAAATACAAACCAACTGACATCAGCCTCCTGGCCAACCTGCATCAGAGTTTCCATCTCCACCAGGAATAAAGTTCAAAGCCCTTACTCAACGTGACCTCCACATGCTTCACCAAGTCCCTCTGGTGCCACGCTCACCCTCACTCACTATCCTCCGGCTGTATGACTTTCTTTTGTTCCTCTGACCCACAGAGATGGTCTCAGCCTCCAAGTGCTGTTCTGACTCTGCCTTGGCAACGCCCTCCACATCCCATCCCATCCTCAGGTCTCAGCAAGATACTGTCACCACTGAAGGGTTCCCCATCGCCCGAGCCCCATTCTCAGCCCTTTTTGATTCTGCAGTGATTAAAGTGCAGTGAAAGTGCAAGTTGCTCAGTCGTGTCCGATTCTTTGCGACCCCATTGGCTGTACAGGCCAAAATACTGGAGTGGGTAGTCTTTCCCTTCTCCAGGGGATCTTCCCAACCCAGGGATCAAACCCAGGTTTCCCACATTGCAGGTGGATTCTTGACCAGCTGATTCTACCTGGCCTGTTCTCTTCCTCTCTCTTATGCAGCTCACCATGGTCTTGTTCGAAGACTGCCTCCTGGTTCACATTGCCTCCTCTCTGTAGAAAGGAGCACGGAAACAGCCCTGCATCAACCTCACTTCCTAATGCATCCAGACCAGACCCTTGCGCTGTTGAATGAATAGATGAACCATTGAATGGATTCACCTTTACCCTAAAGACAGAATGCCATCAACCTCCTGTCATGGTGCAAGTATTCTACTTTTAAAGAATCTAATTTATAATTCTGGTTAAACACTCTGGGTTGCCATCACATTTTAAATAGGAAATCTTTGTAAAATCCACAAAGGGCCCCTAGATCTCATCTTTTGCCATCTCTGGGGACTCAGTCTTCACCTGCCAAGGGGTGAGAAGATGGGGAGAACAAGGATAGCTGGGAAGAAGGGACCCAGGCATTAGCACTCATGCCAGGGATTACACGCACTAATTACAATGCAGAGTAGCCCAAGCGCCCCATTTCCAAAGATCAGCAACGCCAAGAAGTCAATGAGGCTAGAAGTTCAAGTTGGCAACTGGAGCGAGCAGTGGGGCTCCAGGGTGGGAGGTGGGGACCCGGATGGAACAGCGCCAGCCAGGCAGGCAGCTCCCACTTGGAGAGATGAAAGGCTTTCTGATGGCTGCACGTAACTCATAATAACATAATTTTATTCTTAGAAGTGATTTCCATTACCGGCCCTGTTTATTATCACATTATTTTCTCAATAGCAGCAATAAACACACTAAACTCTCCCTGTTTGCTCACATTTTTATTACTGTTCACAGGCGTCAGGAAAGGGTAAGCTGTGAAGGATGCACTCATCATCCAGGAGCCCGTGTGCTGCTGGCACTTTCTTCCAGCTTCAAGAACCCCTGCTCTTTGGGCTGGAAGGTGCCCAGGAGCTGGAGGAACCTCCTAAGGGACAGGAAACAGGGAAGGAACTAGGCAGAGGGGCCCAAGCTGATCGGAGCCAAGGCTGACCAGTGAGGAATTGGTTCCAATTTCTCTGTTTCTGTTTTTGACCTAGTAGACAAAGTGTAAATACCCAAAGCAAAGCTCAGCTGGGAAAGAATCTGCCTGCAATGCAGGAGACCCTGGTTCAATTCCTGGGTCAGGAAGTTCCCCTAGAGAAGGGATAGAATACCCACTCCAGTATGTTTGGGCTTCCCTGGTAGCTCAGACAGTAAAGAATCTGCCTGCAATGTGGGAGACCTGGGTTCAAGGGTTGGGAAGATCCCCTGGAGGAGGGTGTGGCAACCCACTCCAGTATTCTTGCCTAGAGAATCCCCATGGACCAGAGGAGCCTGGAAGGCTACAGTCCCAGGGGTTGCAAAGACCCAGACATGATGAGTGTCTAAGCACACAGACAAAGTATAAATAAATACCCCAAGCAAACATATGAACACTCTGTAGACTGTTCCTCAAAGCCTAAGCCATGGCCCTTCACTGGATTAGGAAACAAATTTAATGGGTCTGGACCAGCATTTTATTATTTTTTAGCCTAATTTTCATTTTATATTATAGTTGATTGACAATGTTGTATTAGTTTAAGATGTGAAAGTGATTCATTTGTGAAAAGAGATTCAGTTATACATATACCTACATCCACTCTTTTTCAGATTCTCTTCCCACATAGGTTATTACAGAGCATTGAATAAAGTTCCCTGTGCTACATAGTAGGTCCTTGTTGATTATCTATTTCATACAAAAGTGTGTATATGTTAATCACAAACTCCTACCTTATCTTTCCCTCTACCTTCCCCCTTTGGTAACCATAAGTTCATTTTCTATGTTTGTGAGTCTGTTTCTTAAATAAATTCATTTGTATCATATCTTGGATTCCATATTTAAGTGATAATATCTGATACTCTTCTTTCTCTAACTCAACTTCGCTTAGCAGAGCTAGCATTTTAGAATGAAATGGAAAACAGATTACATGGCAGTAGAATATTAGTTAAAAACATCTTTTTTTTTTTTTGGTTTTGTGTGTATTCAAGAATGTGTGTACAGGCATGCATATTTAAGCATGATGATCTCTTAGTGGGGCCTGATGTCAACACTGTGGACAAAAGCACAACTGAGGATTCGTGCCTTTCAGGAAAATGGCAGAGCCAAGACGCAAGAAGAGCAGTTGGCTTGAGAGCTGGAGAGAGCTGGGTCTGAATCCCAGTTTTCCCACTTAGGAGCTATGTGCCTTGGGGCTTAACACTTCTAACTTCAACTCTACCATCTGATGAGAAGAATACAACACTTGCCCCGTCAGAGCTGTTGTGAGAAGGTGGGGGCTGCTATGCTCAGGGGGCAGAGAGGTGGGCCTGGAATCAGAGCCCCCAGGCAATCAGCTCAGTTCCATGATTCATCAGCCATGACTGAGCAGGGTGCTTTATCTCTTGTCTTCAATCTCCCCATCGGTAACGTGTAGGTAAAGACATCTACCTCACAGGTTGTTGTGAGGGAGGATGAATGAGATAAAAAGATGTGAATGTGCTTTGTGAATGGAAAAATGTTGTAAAACATGAGGGCTTGTTATTTCTATTTTTATCTGATGTGGTGGAGAACAGGAAATGCTGTTCTTAGTGGACACCAATAGGTTTGATCCCAGGAGATACTGGCTGAGATCCTAGCCTGAGTGTAGCCCTGTATCCCCTGACATGGGAGTGTGACAAGTGTTGGCCTTAGACAGAAATCCAGGATCTGGAAAGCTCTCCCCCAGCCTTATTCTCACCTACAAATGCTTCAAGGAGTTTAGAGGTATTTCAATATGTTCTATTGAATAGGGGAAAGAGGTCTTTCCAAAGGAGAGCAAGTAGAAAGTAGGCAGATAGCCCTATGCATACATGCATGCTCAGGTGTGTCTGACTCTTTGTGACCCTATAGACTGTAGCCCACCAGGATGCTCTCTCCATGGAATTTTCCAGGCAAGAATACTGGAGCAGGTTGCCATTTCCTCATCTAGGGGAGCTTCCTGATCCAGAGACTGAACTCACGTCTCCTGAGTCTTCTGCATTGGCAGGCATATTTTTTACCCCTGTACAACCTGGGAAGCTGAGATACACCAATAGGAGACTCCATTTTACATGCATCAGATTTTCCAATTATAAATATACACTGTTAAATATGCAGCCTTTTAAAAATATTCCAGTCTGCTTTCAACTTAACCACAGGACAACAGTTCCCAAGCCTTCCTGACTATCAAGGTCATCAATGCAACTATTTAAAAATAAGAGGCCACTCCATGCAGAATATATGTCACTTGGCCTAAAATGGCACTTATTGAGGTGACCTTTCTTAAAAGCTGCTCAATGACTGTGATAACACACCCAGCTTCCCAACCTTTGCCTGGGGAAGGGAGACAATGCAGCCATCCTGAGATGGAGATTAGGTCTCTGTAGGGACAGAGGCCATTTCCTTGCAAAGTGGTTCTTGAACTTGGACATGCTGAAGAACTTCCCCAAGGGGATTATCATGTTGACAGGCTCCTGAGCCTCAGCCATAGAAATTCCATCAAACTGAGGCCAAGGATTCCGCAGAGCTGATAAATGCCCCCAGATGCTTCTGGGATGGAGGAAACAGAAACCAGATCTTTGAAAAAATATGTGAAATAGCTGACAAATCATTTCACCTCTCTGAACCTGCTCCTCCGCTCCAAATTGCAGACAGTGCTGGCCCCTGTATGTCTCCCTCAAAGGGCAGTTGTGGCGTGGAATGAGAATGCAGGGGTAGGGTGTAAGTTGTAAATGGCTGTGAAGGGTGCTTATTGGGTTGACCAGATAGCTGTGTATTTCAGAACAGAAAAATCTGCACGGCAAAAAACTACATGTTTCCAATTGATCCCAAAGCAAATTCTTAAAAGATCACAACTCCCTTGAAAACCAAACAAGATAAATGGAAAGACCAGACCACATCTATTTGGTGTCTTATTCAGTTAGCTGCCTGATTCTTATTGAAATCACCCTAATTTCTTTCACTTTCAAAACTATGGGGCTGTGCTTATTTTCAAGGACAGGATAAGAGAGTATATTTCAATCTCACATGAAGGATTGTATTAATTAAAAACTCTTTACATGTGCAAACTGTTGTAAAATATATGCTGCTTGTAAAATATGTGCATGCTGCTTGTAAAATATATGAGAACTGAGGGCTCTATCTTCAGGGATCATCATTGTATAAAACTGGGTTCCAATGAAGACCTATACTCAGAATAGCAGAAAAGTGAAACCCTGAGAAGTTCACATCATTAGCAGTTACAAAATCCACTTCCTTTGATTCCCAAGTTACTCACCTTCTCACCCCAGCAAACCTTAATAGAAACACTTACTGGATGTCCACCATATTTTTTTAAGTGTGCACTTGAGATTCAAAGATGGCTTAGATACAGTCCTTGTCTTCAAGGGCCTTACAGTCTAAATAGGGAGGTAAGAAAACAAAATCCAATGGTAGCAATTCAAGTTACCTCAGGCAACTTGCAGATAAGAGCAGAAAGGGTAAGTGCTAATGATACACGGTGGCCAGGACAAGCCTCCATTGGCTGGACTTTGAAGTACACAGCTGGACAAGGACCAGGGAGCCATGCCAGCTGGGCAGAAATAACCAAAATCTGCTTGGGGGAAAAGGAAAGAACAGAGGTCTCTAAAGATCAGAACACATAATGGGAAGAATGTTTGGAAAGAAGGCTGAGTTAGATATGAGTCTGAAACACCAGTGTGAAGAATATAGATCACATGGAGAGTGAAGGTTTTTGAGCAAGAAAGCAAACCAAAATTATAGAATCATAAAATGAGAGAGCTAAGAGGAATCTCAGCAATGCTTCTCAAACTTTCCAGTAGATTGCATTGCCTGAGGTCCTTCCAGATTCTGATTCAGCAGGTCTGGAGTGGGACCTGAAATTCTGCATTTCTTACCATATCACAGGTTATAAGACACTGCTGGTCAGTGGACCACGTTTGGAGTAGGAAGATCAGTGCCCATGATAGCCTCAGTTCAGTTCAGTTCAGTCACTCAGTCATGTCCGACTCTGCAATCCCATGAATTGCAGCACGCCAGGCCTCCCTGTCCATCACCAACTCCCGGAGTCCACTCAGACTCACGTCCACCGAGTCAGTGATGCCATCCAGCCATCTCATCCTCTGTCGTCCCCTTTTCCTCCTGCCCCCAATCCCTCCCAGCATCAGAGTCTTTTCCAATGAGTCAACTCTCCGCATGAGGTGGCCAAAGTACTGGAGTTTCAGCTTTAACATCATTCCTTCCAAAGAATATCCAAGACTGATCTCCTTTAGAATGGACTGGTTGGATCTCCTTGTAGTCCTTGGGACTCTCAAGAGTCTTCTCCAACACCACAGTTCAAAAGCATCAATTCTTTGATGCTCAGCTTTCTTCACAGTCCAACTGTCACATCCATACATGACTACTGGAAAAACCATAGCCTTGACTAGACAGATCTTTGTTGGCAAAGTAATGTCTCTGCTTTTGAATATGCTATCTAGGTTGGTCATAACTTTCCTTCCAAGGAGTAAGCGTCTTTTAATTTCATGGCTGCAATCACCATCTGCAGTGATTTTGGAGCCCCAAAATATAAAAGTCTGACATCGTTTCCACTGTTTCCACATCTATTTCCCATGAAGTGATGGGACCAGATGCCATGATCTTCGTTTTCTGAATGTTGAGCTTTAAGCCAACTCTTTCACTCTCGTCTTTCACTTTCATCAAGAGGCTTTTGAGTTCCTCTTCGCTTTCTGCCATAAGCATGGTATCATCTGCCTATCTGAGGTTATTGATATTTCTCCCAGCAATCTTGATAGCCTAGTGAATATCAACTCAGGCTACTTATTATCATGACCTATGGAGCTTTACAGCAACTGCTGATACATATGCCTTAACCTGGAATTCAAGAAAATCAAAATAGTTGGGATAACATCGACATTGATCATTTTAAATGCCCTTTGATGATTCATTCCACTGTGAAACTAGAGCTGAGATCCTAGTTCCAGAGCAACCTGTCCTCACTGCAGAAGAAAGAGAGCCAGAAAAGGAAGTGACCAGCACCAGATCATTTCATACAAGAGGCTGAAAGAGGACCAGGTGCTGTATCCTCACAATGAGCTTTCCCACCCTATCACACAGCCTTCATGTAGCAATCCCTAAAAGTTGTTCAGAAAATGGCAGGAAGCTGCAAATATTCTTTGGGGTATTTTTCTGGCAATGGTTTGGAGTAACATTCTGTGAGGTTATTCTCATATATTGCCTTTTAATCTTTTTGATTAACGAGTGAAGAGAAACCCCTATGAACTCCCCATCCCATTTTGGCAGCTGCATGATCCTGTAACAAAGTATGCGGGAAACTTAATAAGAAAAACTGGCAATGTGTTACAATTATGCTTGGCCGGCTAGAAATTGAATTCCACAAGTGTAAATAATTTAAAATGTAAAGAAGTTGGTAGCTAGAGTTTTCACTTCAGAAAAATAAAAGTGAAATTTGTCTGTTTGACTTGTTTTCTTATTCCTTAAAGGGAGCATGGGCTTCCCTAATGGCTCAGTGGTAAAGAATCCACCTGCCAATACAGGAGACATGGTTTTGATCCCTGGTCTGGGAAGATCCCCTGGAAAAGGAAATGGCAGCCCCCTCCAGTATTCTTCCCAAGAGAACTCTATGGACAGAGGAACCTGGTGGGCTATTGGTCCATGGGGGTCACAAAGAATCAGACATGACTCAGTGGTTGGACAACAACAACAAAAGGATGAGCACTGGATGGGGCTTTACTTGTGGTTTCTAACTCATTGTGTAACCTGGGGCAAGTTAACCAGAGTTTTGAGCCTCAGTTTTCTTATCTGTGAAATAAACAGGAGTGGTTTTAGATCATCTTTAGCCCCTATATTCAGAACTGCTACAATTCTAAGCAAAATCTAATTCAATGGGAGAAAAGGAGTCAACAACTTAAAAGAAAAAAAAAAAAAAAAAAACCAGCATAGTAACAACTTACAAAGTGAGCAGAAGAGACAATGAGGAAGAGAAAACTTCACTACTGGCAATAGACACTGAGAGCTGCTTTTCCAATATCCAAGTTCCCATTCTTCCTTCTTCCCACAGTTATGTTTCAGGGAGGAATGAGTCAAGATCAAAACTTCAATTTTTAGACGCTCATGCAGCTAAGATTGACCATGTGACATAATTCTGGCCAATGAGACATAAGCAAGAGCAGGCTGAAAATTTCTGGGCAAGTTTTGCTTTAATAATTTAGATGCTATCTCTGTCTCCTTTTTGTTTTGTAAGTTACTTCTTCTTCCTAAGTGAGGCATATTTACAAATGTCTAGTTCATGGTATCTACAAATGATTTCAAGTAGTTACATTCAAATTATATAAAAACTAGTAAACATGTAACTAGATCATTACTAGAAGACCACTGTGACATGGCTATAGTCATCATCCCTGATTTGCCAAGCTACCAGTTTTCCGAGTTATGGATCCACACAATACGGTTTCTATTAACCAATTATAAAATTCATAGCAGTCCTGGTTCCTTTGAGGATGGTTAACATTGAACATACTTTTGGCTCATAATTTTTCGATTTTAAATTCACCTATCAAGCAGGTCACAAACATTAACTATTATATATTTATAAATGATAGGACAAGTTTCTTTCACACAGTATCTTTTCAATCCAGGATACTGTCTTGTCTGTTTAGTTGATGCATTGACATAATTTCATAGTTGAAAGAAAAGAGTTGGTACCACTTGAATTGTGCACCAAGACTGGGAATATTTCATTCATTTATCTGTACATATTACACACCCACCAAATCAGTACACACACCTCATATTATACAAACAAATTCACTCTAGCCCACATCCACAGACCTAACTTTCTGAGTCAGGCTGACAAATACATATTATGACATTGTAGACTGTGTAAGGAATATCTGAAATGAGAAATATATCTTTATTTTTACCTGTGTTGTGAAATATGTGGATTGTCTGAAAATTTAATTCAGAAGAAAGGAATTCAATTACTTTTTATTTTTTATTGATACAGAAATTATCTAGTACCCATGGAAATAGAGATGGAGACACACCATTTAGTATCCTATTGTGATAAGTGGGTCATTTAAGATGAGAAATTGTGTTGTTTTACTCCATGTAGTGAACAATTTGCAGAGAATAGTTAGAGCTCCTGTGTCTGCATGGATATATACATATCTGAGTGATGCATGTATAATATAGTAAGAGTGTTGAAGTGTTCATGCAAAATCCTCCCCAAGCTCAAAACCCAGATCTCCTCTGTACAGGTCCCTCATTTTTCTCCTACTCATGAAAGTAAATTCATGGACTGAAGAAAAGAGGGAAGACAGAAAACTGGATTTAACATGCACTTGGAAAGCTAGTGGAGGTGATGGAATTCCAGTTGAGCTCTTTAAAATCCTGAAAGATGATGCTGTGAAAGTGCTGCACTCAATATGCCAGCAAATTTGGAAAACTCAGCAGTGGCCACAGGACTGGAAAAGGTCAGTTTTCATTCCAATCCCAAAGAAAGGCAATGCCAAAGAATGCTCAAACTACTGCACAATTGCACTCATCTCACATGCTAATAAAGTAATGCTCAAAATTCTCCAGGCCAGGCTTCAGCAATACGTGAACCGTGAACTTCCTGCTGTTCAAGCTGGTTTTAGAAAAGGCAAAGGAACCAGAGATTAAATTGCCAACATCTGCTGGATCATCAAAAAAGCAAGAGAGTTCCAGAAAAACATCTACTTCTGTTTTATTGACTGTGCCAAAGCCTTTGACTGTGTGGATCACAATAAACTGTGGAAAATTCTGAAAGAGATGGGAATCCCAGACCACCTGACCTGCCTCTTGAGAAACCTATATGCAGGTCGGGAAGCAACAGTTAGAACTGGACATGGAACAACAGACTGGTTTCAAATAGGAAAAGGAGTATGTCAAGGCTGTATATTGTCATCCTGCTTATTTAACTTATATACAGAGTACATCATGAGAAACACTGGGCTGGAAGAAGCACAAGCTGGAATCAAGATTGCCGGGAGAAATATCAATAACCTCAGATATGCAGATGACACCACCCTTATGGCACAAAGTGAAGAGGAATTCAAAAGCCTCTTGATGAAAGTGAAAGAGGAGAGTAAAAGAGTTGGCTTAAAGCTCAACGTTCAGAAAACGAAGATCATGGCATCTGGTCCCATCTCTTCATGGGAAATAGATGGGGAAACAGAGGAAACAGTGTCAGACTTTTTTGGGGGGGGCTCCAAAATCACTGCATATGGTGACTGCAGCCATGAAATTAAAAGACGCTTACTCCTTGGAAGGAAAGTTATGACCAACCTAGATAGCATATTCAAAAGCAGAGACATTATTTTGCCAACAAAGGTCCATCTAGTCAAGGCTATGGTTTTTCCAGTAGTCATGTATGGATGTGAGAGTTAGACTGTGAAGAAAGCTGAGCACCAAAGAATTGATGCTTTTGAACTGTGGTGTTGGAGAAGACTCTTGAGAGTCCCTTGGACTGCAAGGAGATCCAACCAGTCCATTCTAAAGGAGATCAGCCCTGGATGTTCTTTGAAAGGAATGATGCTAAAGCTGAAACTTCCATACTTTGGCCACCTCATGCAAAGAGTTGATTCATTGGAAAAGACTCTGATGCTAGGAGGGATTGGGGGCAGGAGGAAAAGGGGACGACAGAGGATGAGATGGCTGGATGGCATCACGGACTCAATGGACATGAGTTTGAGTGAACTCCGGGAGTTGGTGATGGACAGGGAGGCCTGGAGTGCTGCAATTCATGGGGTCGCAAAGAGTCAGACACAACTAAGTGACTGAACTGAACTGGAGAGAGTCCACACATTCATTGAAATCTTTGACATTCATTCTGTACACTACAGTGAAACTTGAAATTCACAAACTGTAATCCAGGAATGCACAGAACATTAGGCCAACCTAAGTCAAACACAAATAACTGGTATACACTTTCTAAGTAGTTAATTAAAAAGTTGTTGCTTTTTTTTTTTGGTTAGTTATCAGACAACAGGATCCTTTAACAAATTATTCTACTGGTCATTTGCTATTAAATTCTGTAGAACTGGAGTTGGGCCAATGGGTCACTCCAAGCTAAAGTAGTAAACTATTCAGTAAAGAGGCCTGTAGTTGATTGTCAGTGAATTCACCTAGGGCTTCCCATACCTTGCATCTACCAAACTAGAGGGAAAAAATCGTCCCTTTTCATGGTTCAGATCCTGCAAGTGATCTGTGTGTTACACACCATTCTTGTCCTACATAATCTGCACTTAGGTTGTGATTTTCCTCTAACAGCAGAAAGATTTTTGTTTCTATCTGGAATTTGCTCCAGTTCTCACTTTAATGTAGAGTTGTCAAGTACATTTACTTAAATTTGATTTTTGAAATGCTAGGCACATGTACTGATTTCAAAGAGGCATTAGAGGCTTCTCTGAGTAAGCTTACATTGTGTTCTGCTTCTGGGTGTGTGTGTGTGTGTGTATCTGTGCATGCACCTGTGTATTCACAATGTAAATCGCATTCTTCCTGAAAGGAAAAGTGATATCATAGTTGCTTCTGAACTGAAAATGAACTGAAAAAGGGACCTGTCAAAAATGAAGTCCCTCTCATGTCCTGCATCACCTTGTTAAACTCCCTGCCTGCTGCAGTGGCCCAGGGACTTCTGTTCAAACATTTTACATCCACTTTCTTCTGGCTACCCTCTAATATAAAGGTTAGGTAGGAGGAGATCCCCAAGTTATCAGCCATCTCTTCATTTATCCACAAGTCCTTCAACTTCCGAATGGGATTCCTATATAGTTCTCAGGGTTCATCTTTCTAAATTTAAAATTCAAATTCATGACCAGACTACTTAAAAATATCTGGTGAAATCCCATCTCCTACAGGACAGAGGGCAGACTCCATGCCATGATAAACCATGGTCTGCCGAGGCTGCCATTGATGGCCTGGGAAGCCTTCCCTCTGAGCGTCATGTAAACATGAATGTTTTCCCCACTTGCTCACCGTCCCCTCTTTGCCTTTGCCCTGAACACATGTGTGCTAAGTTGCTTCAATCATGTCTGACTTTTTGCAACCCTATGGACTGTAGCCCATCGAGCTCCTCTGTCCATGGGATTCTCCAGGCAAGAATACTGGAGTGGGTTGTCATGACCTCCTCCAGAGGATCTTCCCAACCCAGGGGTTGAACCCATGTCTCCTGTGTTTCCTGCATCGGCAGGCAGTTCTTTACCACTGGCGCCACCTGGGAATTCCCTTGTCTTTGTCCTAGAAAGTCCCTTTCCCTGATATGGCCATTCCCATTCCTACAGGATGCCTTATCATCCTTCAGAGTCTGTTTAAGCAAGTCACCTGCCCAGTGGAAATTCCCAAAGCAGTGTCTGTACTGGAACCTCAGCTGCACAAACCATGCTACCTTATGCACCTTACTCAATCTCTCTACGCCTCTAGGTTGTGGTCTTTAAAACAAAGATAATAACAATGCCCAACACAGTTTGTTGTAAAAATGGAAGGATTATACCCATCTCTGAACACAGGTTTTTCCCAGGATACCTGGCTGAATCAGTCACCACCTCAGCAGCATTTAACCCAGATCTTAACATACTGTGACTTCTTGATCTAAGATGGTTAAGTTTCTAAAGAATCTGAAATGAAAATTTATTTTTCAGAAGCTGTTATAATGTCTCTCCTGATAGGCACAAGACTTTCCAGTCCCCATCATGACCATCTTTGCCCCTAGGCTTTGGTTGTTGTTTTTTTTTGTTGTTTTTTTTTTTAAGGAATTTATTTATTGGCCATGTCACATGGCATGTGGGATCTTAGTTCCCTGACCAGGGATCAAACCCACAGCCTGTGCATTGGAAGTGTGGAGTTTTAGCCACTGGACCACCTTGAGTTTTACAGGTTTCATAATGCTTAGCCTCTGATTTTTTTTTTTTCCTCACAGGCAACAAAATTGGAGTTTTCATCAACCTTGGAAAATCCCATATAACCATGATTCATAGTTATAACTAATCTATAAGCTGTTCTAGAAAGAAACTGAAAGGAAACACTGAAGTCATTATCTGCAAAAAGGAATAGTCTGAAATCACTTCTATTGAGTGCAAAGGCAGTAATCTCAGCTGAATTTCTGGAGGAACATATGTAATTGTGTAGATAGTTTCCAAGAACATTCAAAGTTATAACACCCCCAGCATTTAATATATAGGAGTATGTTATTCTTTCACTAAATCCTGACTATATTAAAGTTTCCGATGATGAATGGATCCAATGAAAACATCTCTGAATGTCCCTTGTCATTTTTACTACTTACCCACTCAAAGAAGTTCCAGTCAAGTTATTATTTTGCCGTTAAAATATCCTCAGATACTAAGGTTCCAAAAACCCAGGCATCGTTTTCAAGAACATTCTCATAATTTAGATGGAGAGTTTTTATTAAATATATAAAGGAGCAAAATTTATAAACCTCATAAACAACCTTCCCATTTCTGCTCCCTGTGTGTCTGACTTGCTACAGTCCCCTTCATCCTACACAATCATTAATGCCACGTGGAAGGCAACCTGGATGATTTAAATACCTTTGGAGCCTCTTTTTAAAGGGAGAAATGATCTGTCTGTGGACTAATTGGTGACCTTCTGGAAGTAAAGTAAGGACAACCAGTGCTCTTCACTCTTCCTTGTTGCTCAGAAAGAGCACAAGAAAGACCAGTAAACAGAATGAAAAGCAGGGATTCTGGGAGCTTGCTTTCTTCGGGCAATGATTTCTTCTCCTCTCCATTAGCATCTTAACAGCATATGGGCTAGAGATCACTGAGCTGCACCACAGTAAGCGCCAAATCAAAAGCGCCAATAAAGGGACAGACAACTTGATGAGAAATTATGTGTCTGTCCTCAGAAATGGATGGGGAAGGAAGTGACCTCCCAAAATCTCCCCTCCAAGACATGCTCCAGGAGCCTTAAAAGAAGCTTCCTAATCTTTTTAGGAGGCAGGGTTGCTAGTGCTATATGGGTCCCAGATAATTCATTAAATGAGACAATATATGTAAAACCACTTTGTTATTTTAATAGTTTTTATGCTTTTTAAGGTTAACCTCAGGTGTAGAGGGTCATCCATGCTCTTTGTAAATTACTCTATGGATTGAGGTGAGGTTATTATTTGAATGGGAAGCATGTTTCTGCTTCCCACTGCTCCCTGAGGCTTTGTTACAGATGGGCAAATAGATCTTGATGCCCCTCCCTGCCCCTCACAGAGACTAGGGTGAGGAAGGGAGCAAACCCATGCTGGGAATTTGCTCTGGCCCAAGAAAAAGATAAAACTATAAATTGAAAACATGCTCCTAGTCTTTACACATCTAATGGGGAGTGATTGGAGATTACTAAGATCACTTTGGAATGACACTGTTATAAGCCCCATTTCTCATGGGTCACTGGGTCCCTGGCTGTGGACGAGAAAGGGAGGAGGAGAGAAAGAAAAGGACACTTGCTCCAGAATGTAAAACACCATCCTCCTTAGGACCAGGAAAGATCCTTGTAGACTGTATGCGTTTATGTTTCTACAAAGAAGCTACTGCCTCTTGGATCATTCCTGAGCAGATACTGGGGCAAACCCCTCTTTTCACAAATATCCTAGAGGAAGTTTTCTCCTATTTACATGACTACCACTTGTTAAGATTCTAATTATCATCAAACTATCACATAAATATTTATGGCATTGAACAAATGGGATAATTTATTCACTCTCCAAATATTTACTGAGTGCTGACTCTCAGCATACACAACACTTTCCCCAAAACATGTACACATTATCTTCACACCCACACACATGGGCAAACATTCCCATACCCACCCATGTCGAAGTGTGTACATACTCATGCGTGTACACCTGTACCATAGTCTCCTAATGTACACATATAAGCACATGGAATATAAAGAAGGATACACATTCCATATGCTCAGAAGTTCAGAAATAGGCTACACATTGTTGATAATCTAAGACCCCAGGCAGCACTGGCAGAAGGTGAACCTCGTAATCTCTTTGGTGCTGCCTCTTCCCAGTTCTGTGCTCTGGCTACAGGAATCTTGGCAACACAACAGCTCTTGTTCCTCCCCCTGACTGATAGACCTGGCCCTCAGAGAGGTTCTGAGCCAGAACCTTTGACTCAGAATGCCAGAAAGAATTTTTTCAGATACCTGGGTTTTAGGCAAAAGATTTCTAAGTTGATCCCAGCCCCTGTGAGGTCTCTGTTACTTCCTTGCCTTCTGCTCTAATGCTGATCTGTGCTGCCAGTTACTGACTTGGCTGGCTACTGGGCACACATAGCCAGAACCAAAAGCAGATGAAATTGAAAGAGGAAAGATGTCAATAAAAGCAGGTAAAGACTCCTAGGGAAGAGGAAAGGAAGATATAAATAGTAGATTAACAAGAAGTTCAGTTGTCAAGGGATGTGATGGAAGGGAGACAGGATTAAAATACTGAATGAATTAAATGAAAATTTAGAACCTAAGTGGGAAATATTGAGAAGGCAATGGAGGGGATGGGGGAAGTCTTTATATCCAAAGACTTCTATCTTGCTGAGGTGGGAGCAGTTCCATGAAAAGAGATAGTGAATATTGAGCAGGCTAAATTAGGATTCATCTGAAATATTCTGTTTTTCTTTGGGTTTTCGGTTTGCACAGGCCCCACTTGTGCCCTGGGAGAACTTGGTAAATGGTAAACCAAACAATCAACCAGAAATAATATGGAGGGGGTTTCTCATGGGGAAGAACAAATGGCAAAGTTGAGACTTTCTCTTGCCACTTGCAAAAATGAATGCATTACATCTCTGTGTTCTTTTTCTTATTTGTTCTATTGGAGGAAATAATATTATCCTAAGACATTCTTATAAGTGCAGGCTAATTGTTTCTGTTTCAGCTTTCCTGTTTGGGGGAAGTTTTCATATTGAAGAAATCACTATTTATCTGACTCCTCTCTTTTATGGAAAATTTAAATGGTGGTGATTTTACTGAGGTTAGAAATATGATCAGGGATGTTATAAATATGATAGCAATAAAATAAATTGTTTTATTACCTTTAAAATGATATATATTAATTATGATATATAATAAACATTTATCTGCAATTAATATGTTAAGGCATAAAAATGAATATTTTATGTTAGTTATCAGTGACTTAGTTTAAGATGTTTAATTTAATCTCTCCAGAACCTTTTTAAAGTACTTACTACCCATTACCAGAGATGGTTGGGCCCTAACAATTTGACTGTCAATGTAACAACTACCTGATTTCAGAAAATGTTAGAGGCTGTGTAACAATTTATAAATGTTTTCCATAGTAAAAGGAAGAGATGCCAGGATTTATTCCCTACTCTTTAATGAATTTATAATACTTTATGAAGTGTGGTGTCACAGAGGCCAAGGGAAAAACGATATTCCACAGTTTTCAGAATTGAGTACCATAGGGAGTTCGAGTAGGATAAATCCCAACAAACTCTCCAGGATCTGGAAAACAGGAGACCACCTGCATCCTTTCTGGGAGAATGAATGAAAGGACATGGAAAGAGCAGGAACTAAGTTACAGAAGGTTGAGTAATGGGAGGCAAGGAAGTGGGAGAATCTGCAGATGATCAACAGTACCTGGGAAACACACCTCTACTCCCCCCACATCAAAATAAACACGTCCTGCCCTGTGGGCTTTGTGCCTGTATTAGTTACCTGACTCAGCCTTCCATGCATGCATATGTGCTCACATGATCATCCATCTCTACATTATGTCTCCTTGAGGGGAAACCTGCTAATCAACTTTTTTATCATTCCAATGTCTAGCAAGACACCTGGCCAACAGCATATTTTCAGGGTTATTTCAATTCAAAGTTCTCATTTTTTTCTCCTCATTAGCAGCTTTGCAACAGAGAAGGCAATGGCAGCCCACTCCAGTACTCTTGCCTGGAAAATCCCATGGACGGAGGAGCCTGGTGGGCTGCCGTCTATGGGGTCGCACAGAGTCGGACACGACTGAGCGACTTCACTTTCACTTTTCACTTTCATACATTGGAGAAGGAAATTGCAACCCACTCCATTGTTCTTGCCTGGAGAATCCCAGGGATGGGGGAGCCTGGTGGGCTGCCGTCTATGGGGTCGCACAGAGTCAGACACAACTGAAGCGACTTAGCAGCAGCAGTCTTGCAAAGACTAGGGGTCCAGCTAGAACTGACAGAGAGCATTGACTCTTATCACCAGACATCACTTAATCTGGAATTGCAGAGAGTGATGCCTTCACATGATCGATGGACTGAATTAAGGCCTTTGCAAGTAAAATCATGATAGTTGCTTAACTGGTATGTGCCATCCCCATCTTCATGCCCACCCCTCACTCTCAGCCCTACTCCAAACTCCCAAGAGTCTTTGTTTATTGCACAAGACAGAAACAATCCTTGAATCAGAGTACCTCAGTTCTGGTCTTGATCTTAAGATACGTCTAATCCTTTGATTCTCATATCTCATTTTTGAAGCATTCAGAGTTAAACAGAGACTATCCACCATTGAAATCAAATGAGACAACCCTAAGGGAGCATCTATTACGTACCAGTGAATAAGATACTCTACACACATTGCCACATTATATTCTATAAACGAACCCATGAGGCCTTTTACCAGTCTTCATAGGGGAAAAAAGTGGGAAGCTACTGAATAAATTTCTCAACAATAATGTTTCCTTGCACAACCTTTCATGAACTTTTATTTCCTTCTATTGCTGATCTGCTGGCAAGGCAATAAAATTTAAAAAACACTTAGCTGATAAAAACCACACCTGACATCAAATGTCTTTCCTCAGCCTGGCAGGCTCATCTTTTACTGTATATGTGGTAAGTAGATCATTTTTATCCTGCTCATATGCGATTTTGTAAAGATAGATTATGTGGAATTCCCATCTGAGATTCAGAAAGATGAGTAGATGTACATTGTTTTATGCTAGAGAAATCTTTCCTGTTGGTATATAGGAATTATAATCCTTTCATTTGGGAAAAGAGCACCCAACCTTCCTGTTACTCTACTGTAAACAGAGTTGAGAGAGTAGATCACTCTGGGCAGTGGGTTTCATTTATAGAGGAGGAAAATGATGCTTAGAGAGAAGAGAGGACTCATTCTAAGCCATACAGTATTTAATGTCAAGACAAGATTAGAACACAGAGAACTCATTCTTTTGAACCCAAGTCTCATCTTCTTCACTCCTACAACACAGAAATAGCACATTCATGCAAAGGATCTACAACAGGGTTTCTTAGTAACTGTTGAAACTGACCATCTATCCAAATTTGAATTCTGAAAAAGCCACCAGGAGGGAAAGGAACTTTTCACAGAACAATTTCTGTCAAGTTATACACTTAGATTCAAAAGGGAAAAATATATTCAAGTGGCAGAATATTTTCATTAGTGTCTAGAAGGCTGTACACAGGATAAATCCATGGATATTGTTGTTAATCTCCACATATATATGAGGATTATGAGGAAGAACAACATCATCAACAGTAGGGTGAAACGCTCACCCCAGGAAGACACTTGCCATCTGTAGTGGGGAATACAAGTATAAACAGGATCAGGAATAAGGGACAGAGTTATGGGTCACATAAGGACAAGGGCCCATATTCAAGGCTTTGCTGATTCATCTAAGCCTTTCAAATGGGGGCACCCGGCAGTTTAGCACCCATCACTGACGGCGAACGTGCATGAACCAAAATATCTAGAGGCAAACAGGAATGACTTCAACAATGCTGAGATCCAATTCCAGCTGCCTTTTCCAGTTGTGTAAACTCGGGCGCAGTTATTTCAATTCCGTGAATTTCAGTCCTCTGTAATCTGGAGATCATGAGACTGAAATGAGATGACGTAATAATGTAAGGCTTTGGCACATGGCAGGTGCTTAGCGATTTTTCCTTTCTGCCTTCCCACCTCCACTCTGCAGTGCTCACGTCCATGTGACTATCCAGTATCCCTCTCCTGCTCTTATATGATGACTCTGAAGAGGGTCTGTTCTCTAAGCAGCGCTGTTCCTTCCTCCAAGGATGCCTACCCTTGGCCCACACTGATGCTCCCCTTTTCACTAAATCCCTTCCAAACCATCAAACCAAAGGTGAAATGACAATCACGCAGCCCGAGCCAAAGGCCGACTCAGCAAATCTCAAACGCACTTTCCTGGATGCAAAAGCTATTAATAGAACAAAATGCTTTGGAACACATTTTCTTTTTCAAAACCCCAGAAATCTCACTTTCTGAAGCCAGCTGAAAAATCAACGGCATTTGATCGTAAATCTGTCACAATGGTAGTGACGGTAGTACATTAATGGTGACTCCTAGATATCAATTCTGCTCTCTTCCTTTCTCTATCATCGCACATCATCTTCATACTAATAACAGATTCTTTTTTCTAAATTAATCTCCAGACAAGGGGAATCAATAGTATTTACCATGTGTAAATTTTCCTGGCCTCTGGAGCCAACATTTCCCATTGCTTCAAATCATCTATAGCAGCACCATCTCTAGCACATGCTACAAGAGGGGTTTCTGACTATTTAAAATGCCTGCAGATCCGCCCTGGAGCAAGGGCCATACCAATCCAACAAATAACAGCAAAGAAAGAAATTCCGTGGCTCCCCATGATGGAAATATAATTTTCATGTAAAAAGAGGTTTAGGAGAGGCAAAAGGTGCCAGGTAACCAAAGTCTAGAATCACTTCCTGACAGAAAAATCAGACTTATTTCTCCTCCCCAAAACTCACAGAATTTTGGCAAATAGTAGATCTGAAAGAAACCGGCGAGGATACCTAGTTCCCTGGGTTCCATCTTTGGGTTCCGCTTTAAAAATAAAGAATCATTTTTCCCACTTCTCTGGTGGTCCAGTGGATAAGAATCTGCCTGCCAATGCAGAGGGACACGGGTTCAATCCCTGTGCTAAGAATATTCCACATGCTGCAGAGCAACTCAGCCCATGCACTGCAACTGCTGCAGCCCACGTGCTGCAACCACTGAAGCCCGTGCACCTAGAGCCTGTGCTCCACAGGAGAAGCCGCCACAATGAGAAACCCACACACTGCGACTAAGCAGCCCCACTCTCCACAACTAGAGAAGGCCCACGCACAGCAACAAAGGCCCAGTGCAACCAAAAGTAAAAATAAATTATAAAAAGTATATATTTTTTATTTAAATGACAGTATTCCACCTAGTAGTTGAACTAGGTCAGTGTTTTCCAAATGCCTTAAAACAATATCTTTTATAAAACCTCACATTTTTCTTTAGTGTCATTTAAATAAAAAATATGATAGTATCCAGAGAAGGCAATGGCAACCCACTCCAGTATCCTTGCCTAGAGAATCCCTTGGACAGAGGAGCCTGGTGGGCTGCTGTCCATGGGGTCACACAGAGTCAGACACGACTGAAGCAACTCAGCACGCCTGCATGCATTGGTGAAGGAAATGGCAACCTACTCCAGTATTCTTGTCTAGAGAATCCCAGGGACAGAGGAGTCTGGTGGGCTGCCGTCTATGGAGTTGCACAGAGTCGGACATGACAGAAGCGACTTAGCAGCAGTAGCAGCAGCAGCATGATAGTATCAGTAATAATGGTAATAATAGCTAAAATTTACTGAACATTTACTTTGATGGCTAGTATGGCTAGGCCTGAAGAAGGCAATGGCACCCCACTCCAGTACTCTTGCCTGGAAAATCCCACGGACGGAGGAGCCTGGTAGGCTACAGTCCATGGGGTCGCTGAATCAGACACGACTGAGCGACTTCACTTTCGCTTTTCACTTTCATGCATTGAAGAAGGAAATGGCAACCCACTCCAGTATTCTTGACTGGAGAATCCCAGGGATGGGGGAGCCTGTTGGGGTCCCGTCTTTGGGGTTGCACAGAGTTGGACACGACTGACACGACTTAGCAGCAGCAGCAGCATCGCTAGGCACTTTACATAGGTATTTCTAATCATTAGAGCAATTCTACATGGTAGCTATACCACATTAAAGTTGAAAAAACAAGACTCAGAAATGTCAAATAATCTATGCAAGATTACACAGCAAATCATCAGAAGATCTGAGATTTGAAACCTCATCTGTTTAGCCCCAGGTCTCCTGACTCAGCAGTTAGTTATAGCAACCATGAGTCTGGCACATCTTTATACAAACCAAAGATGGTCTTATTAGGAAATAAGGTATTGATACATATAGAGATAAGTAGTATTATATGCATAAATATTTAGATAACCAGTGAGTGAAGCATTGGGGTAGGTAGGAGTAGGTCCTAAGAAAGATGGGAGAGTTTTGAATAGGAGCAAATAAGGGAAGAATATTTCAAATAGAAGTGGATAACCCAAATCACAGACATAGGAACAATGAGACATGGTGGAGACTGTAAGGAAATTCTGGAACCATCAGGTTCATGTAATAGAAAAAGAATAAATGAGATGGAAGAAGAGTATGAGATTGCCTTGGGAAGAAGGTCAATTGTTCAGCCAAGAATTTAGGTTGCAGGGGAGGAATGTGGAACACAGGTTGCAAGGTTAAGAGAAGAGACAAACAAGTTCACCAAAGGTTATTTCAATGGCCTCAATATCACCCTATAAGGACCTGGACTCTAGGAGTTGGGGGGAAAAAAAAAGAGCAAATGGAAAATACACTGTGGAAGAAAAGTTGCATAAAATAAGGTAACAGTAGAGATTAGAGGACAAAGGAAATACACCTGCAGGCATGTCACTTTGATGCTCATGAGATGAGGATTATGGTAGCAACAGTAGCAAATAATAGTAATATGACAAAGTCTATGAGACTGCCTACTTTGTACAGTGGTTTTCTATTAACAAGTTTCTCTCCTATACATTTCTTAGAACGTTTCTGAAAGGTTAGCTAACTAGATGCTATTCACATCATTCTAAAATGAGCACTCAGGAGCCTAGGGAGTTTAAGTGACTTGCTCAAGGCTGTGTGATCTTTTGATTTGAAATCCCTGAGAAAGTTTAAGCAATCCATGTGGTGAGATGTTCAGTATAAGGTCACAGCTGAATCCCGACATCTAGAGACTAAGGATGGAACAAGAGGACCTGGGCATCATCTGCCTAGAGGAGCTAGTGTCCATCCAGGATCAGGCATCTTGTCCTGAGAATAAACATTTCAGTCCATTTCATCATGTCTGCCTCCCTTGGACTTGTTCAGCAGCCTCCTCACAGGTCTTCCTGCTTCCGTCACTGGCCCCTTCAGCCTACTCTCAATGCAGTAGTCCAAACAGGCCTGCAGCAGTAAGCTAGTTCACTTTCATCCTCTACTCCAAACCTCTACCACTTTCCCTCTGAGTCCAAACTCTAAGGTCAGCACGTGATCTGTCCTGTGACCCCTCCCCTTAGCTTCTACAGGACTCAGTAACCGCCCCCCCACCCCACCACACACACACACAGGCCTTCTTGCTGTGACTCAAACCTGCCACACTGGCCCCATCAACGGGATGGCCATATCCCCTGGATCATCCCAGGACCCATGTCTCCACCCTCTTGGTTCTTACCTTACCTGCCCTTTCCTGACTGCTCTCTTAACTAACAACCTTGCTGCCCTTATCAGCTGTATTTTCTCAACCGAATTTGTCTCCATTGTACATACTGTATTGGTTTGGTATCTGATGTGAAATTCCAGAATAATTGCTGAAAGAAAGCAGATTTTTGTCTTTTTTTATTCACCACTATAGAAAAGATTTTGGGTTTTGGTCTTTTTTGGTCTTTTTTGTTTTGTTTTTGTTTTTGAGTATCTTGTGCTTTGGTTTTGGGATTTTTTTGTTTGTTTGTTTGGGTTTTTTTTTTTTTTGGTCGGTTTTTGTCTGGTTTTTGTTCGCTTGTTTGTTTTTGGCGTACAGCAGGTAGATTCTATAGCACTGTGAAGTAAGTTTGTTCATTTTAGTATCTGATCTGTATAAGGCTCAAGTAGCCAGAAAGATCCACCCTTGTTTGTCTCTATGTCACTAACTGGCACGTAATGAGCTGCCCGTTAGTGACAGCTAAGAGGCTATGTAGAGGCTACGTACATAGCCTACATAGAGGCTATGTACTATGACTCCTAAGAATAACCCAGTTGAGTCTCCTCTTTCACCTACTCCACATGTCATGTGGGGTGAAGCAGGATTGAAAGAAAGGGTACTGGCAATATAGTCACCTACTTGATAACTTGCACATTTGACCTCCCCAAATCTCAGAGACCATGTCAATAAAACGAGGAGAACAGTAGTTTCCCCATGAGCTTGGGAATTGAATGGTTTGTAGCTTAGATGTGATAAGACAAATGATATTTGAAATTAGTGTAACCTATAGGGCCTGCACTTTAAACATATACACAAAATGTCTTTCAAGCCAAAACTCTTAATTATGTCACTGCCATCCACACAGAATTTAGCTTGAGTTTTGAATTCAATCTGGAAGTTAACATACTGCATTCCTGCAGGAAATGAAATGCTGTGAGAGGGGAATCTTGCCTAGGTGCTTCTAAATTTGATTTGAAGAGTTCAGAATTTTTAGGATGACATTGCCACACACAAACATAAGCATAAAAGTTCTTTTAAAAAGTCAGATAGGAAGATCTGGTAATCATTTGTTCTCCCGAATTATCAAAGCAGATATGCCTTTTGAAAGAACAGCTCTTAGAAACTTCTTGAGAAAGCTTGCTTTCATCAAACGTTTACCAGCGGATAAATTGCTCTATTTTAGGCTCCTGATATTTTCAAAGGACAAGTTAAAGGCTCTTTTTTCCCCTTCAGATAACTTTCCTAATTCCTTTGGGCTGAAGATAAGTAGAATCTAATCATTTCTCCTGTGGCATTGTGATTAACTGCTCATGTATTTCAGGCATCTATTTCCTTCAGCAGACTACAAGTGCCGTAAGAATAGATGTGAGTTTTCCATCTTGGTAAATTTTGTCCCTGATTGTGACATAATTATGTCTGGAGCACCAGACATATTTTTGGTGCTCAGTGAATCATTAAGGAAGAAAAGGAGAGAAAGCAGGAAAAGGGGGAAGAGAGAAGAGGAAGAAGTGATGGAGGAAGAAAAGGCAGGAGGGATACAGGAGGGTAAGAGGGAGAAAAGATAGAAGAAAAGAGAGGCCAGAGAGGGAGGATTCTACCATAAAACTTAAATGTAGTCATCTTGCAAAGAAAAACTAACTAAGCTATTTTTCATGGCTAGTAACTTACACATGCATTTTGGAAAATCTGCTAAAGTGAAAAATACTCTCCACCACATCCCCCACTGTTGAGATTGAAATGATGTTGCTGCCAGAAGACAGGTTTCAAATGAGGAGCCTTCCTTAGTATTCTGTGAGATTTCCGTCCCTCATCTGAACAAACATCAATAACACTGAAGCATCTGTCCCTGTAGTGTCTTTACAATTTAGCACTTGTAGAAATGAGACTTTCCAGCTCATTAATTTGCTTACGCAAATAGAGCCCCGGAACTAGTTAATCCCCCAAAGTGACCAGTCTGTTTTCATCATGTAATGACTTGCATGCATGGACTTCAGCCTAAGCTAGACAGAGACTCCTCATGGCCCACCTGGACTGCTGGAGAGCATCTTCAAGAAAACTAATTTAGTGTGACAGGTCCTCATCATTTCCAGAAAATGACAGAGGATATCATCATTCAATCAGGAGGCAAGGCTGCAGCAGCCAGGTTAACATAGTGATTGATCTACACAGGATCATGGCAAAAATGCTTGAGCTGACATCCCCAAGATCCACAATCAGATTGGAGTCCCTTATCATATGTCCATAATTCCTTTCTGAAGGCATTTTATAAAGTACTCTCCTTTTACGCACACATGTGTAATAGTTCTTGTGGCCAAAAAATCTGCCATTATTTAAATATGATGGTGACTGCAGCCATGAAATTAAAAGACGCTTACTCCTTGGAAAGAAAGTTATGACCAACCTAGATAGCATATTCAAAAGCAGGGACATTACTTTGCCAACAAAGGTTCATCTAGTCAAGGCTATGGTTTTTCCTGTAGTCATGTATGGATGTGAGAGTTGGACTGTGAAGAAGGCTGAGCACCAAAGAATTGATGCTTTTGAACTGTTGTGTTGGAGAAGACTCTTGAGAGTCCCCTGGACTGCAAGGAGATCCAGCCAGTCCATTCTGAAGGAGATCAGCCCTGGGATTTCTCTGGAAGGAATGATGCTAAAGCTGAAACTCCAGTACTTTGGCCACCTCATGCGAAGAGTTGACTCATTGGAAAAGACTCTGATGCTGGGAGGGATTGGGGGCAGGAGGAGAAGGGGATGACAGAGGATGAGATGGCTGGATGGCATCACTGACTCCATGGACGTGATGCTCAGTGAACTCCGGGAGTTGGTGATGGACAGGGAGGCCTAGCGTGCTGCGATTCATGGGCTTGCAAAGAGTCGGACATGACTGAGTGACTGATCTTATCTGAACATCCCTGTCCTTTAAAAAGCAGAGAATTTATTGACAAAATAATGACAGCAAGCTTGCTCTTACAGCTCTCACACTGAACACCAACTACCTCTCTACTTTCTGAAGCATGGAGTCCACAGCCCAACCTCCTGAGGATATATTGATAGAAATATTTGTAACATTAGCCTTCTTAAGTTCTGAAAACTGCTGGGCCAATTACCTTGAAGCTGTTTGTTACTTACAGCCAATACAGGTAGGTATAGCGATCTTAGAGTGAACATATGAAAATAAAGGAACCCTAAAACTAATTGCCCAAGATAGGATAGGCCTCTGTACCTTGTGAATATCTCTACTCTGATCCTTTTGTTTGCTAGGTCATCTTCCCTTAGAGAAAAAGCACCAGGAGGGCAAAGCAGGGTGTGATTGCGAGTGCTTTTCATTCATCTTCATATCTCTGGTGTTGATGTACACAGCAGCTGTTTAGCAAATGCTTATTAAAAAAAAAAAAAAAGAGTGAAACTGGAAACTGGACAAAGCAGGGGAAGTGTAATTGATTTGCCACAATGCGGCAGCAAAGTCTCTGGGCTAAAGCTGGTTGGGCCCTGGAATGGCTGAAGTTGCATTTATTGAGTTCTTACTGTTTCCCAAGGCACTGAACGCGGACTATCTCCCAAATCCCTCACAATACCACCGAAGAGATAAAATCAGACCAGGTAATGGGCTTGCCTAAGATCATACAGCCAGGAAATGGCTCAACCAGGATTCAAAGCTAGGACTGTGGGAATCAAGAGCACACTCCATCACTGTTTCACACACCACCCACTTACTGCTAACTTCTTTGTGGTCACAGACAAGCCATTACTTGAAACAAGCCTCATTTTCCACCCTGGTAACATCAGAGCTGGGAGACCAGCTGTTCCCTAATGTCTCATTCAGTTCTGATATTCTATAATCCTATCAATCAAAATTAAGGAACAGTTGCTTTTGAGCCAGCCTCTGTGACAGGGAATAAAATAATTGCCCATTTATGGATTTCTCTCATACCAACCAAATAGCCTGCTTTGCAATGTAAAATCTTGAGTCTTCTTTTTAAAATCCTTTAGATATTTTTTTAATGAAAGCCAAGAAGGGGAAGCAATGATTTTTATTTCTTGTCTCTAAAAAGAACTATGTGTGATAGAAACAAAAGTATCTCAGCAGAATAGAATGCTATATCCAAGCCATTCTCCAACTCCCAAGAAAGTAGACACTTCAGACAGAAAAAAAATCCAGGAGACCTTGTATATAACAGTCTTTTTAGAGCTTTTTCTTGATATACAGTTGTCTACAAAAATCCATGAGAGTGGAATAAAAACAAAACCATCTCAAGCACCCTTGATGAGTGAGAAAAAAATTAAATGAGTAATTCCAGTAAGATAACAATTGAACATTTTGTTGTTGTTGTTCAGTCACTAAGTTGCGTCCAACTCTTTTGGGACTGTATGGATTGTAGCCTGCCAGGCTCCTCTGTCCACGGGATTTCCCAGGCAAGCATACTGGAGTGGGTTGCTATTTCCTTCCCCAGGAGATCTATGTTCCCAACCCAGGGATAGAATCCACATGCCAGTGCAGGAGATGGGTTTGATCCATGGGTCAGGAAGATAGATCTCCTGGAGAAGGAAACAGCAACCCACTCCAGTGTGCTTTGCTATTTCCCTGGGAAATCCCATGGACAGAGGAGCCTGGCAGGCTAAATCCATGGGGTCTCAAAAGAATCAGACACAACTTGGTGATTAAACAACAACAATACGTAAAACATTAGACTGTTGTAAGATGTGTGTCCCTTGATTCCTTTTTCCTTTTTTTCTTGCTTCTTTCTGGATTAAATTTTTTATGATTCCATACTATATCCTCTGTTGGCTTATTAGATAAAACTGTTTGTTTTGTTATTTAGTGTTTGATTTAAGGTATATAATATACATCTTTGACATCACAATATATCTTCAATTTAAGGGAATTCATTCCTTTTACAGAGAAGGCAATGGCACCCCACTCCAGTACTCTTGCCTGGAAAATCCCATGGACAGAGAACCCTGGTAGGCTGCAGTCCATGGGGTCGCTAAGAGTCGGACACAACTGAGTGACTTCACTTTCACTTTTCACTTTCATGCATTGGAGAAGGGCAACCCACTCCGGTGTTCTTGCCTGGAGAATTCCAGGGACGGGGGAGCCTGGTGGGCTGCCGTCTATGGGATCACACAGAGTCGGACACGACTGAAGCAACTTAGCAGCAGCAGCAGCAGCATTCCGTTTAAGAACCTTACAAACTTATACCTCCATTTCTTCTCTCCTGTTGTCATATACTTTACTTCCATTTAAAAAATAAACTCCAAATACATTTCTATTACTTTATTTCTCTAAACAGTTGATTCTGAGTTTTAAATTATAAGATAAATGTATTTATATTTATCCACTTACCATTTCTAGTGCTTTTTATTCTTTTCTGTAGAGCAAGATTTTCATTTGTTATATTTTTATTATGATTAAAGTACTTCTCTTAAAATTTCTTAGAATGCAGTTTTGCAGGGGTAAATTAGTTTAATTTTTATATGGTTGGAAAAAGAATTTTCCTTTCTTTTTTGAAAGATAACTTTCATTGGATATGGGCTTCCCTGATGGTTCAGCCAGTAAAGAATCTGCCTGCTTTGCAGGAGACCTGGGTTTGATCCCTAGGGTTGGAAAGATCCCCTGGAGAAGGAAATGGCAACCCACTTGGGTATTCTTGCCTGGGAAATTCCATGGACAAAGGAGGCTGGTGGGCTACAGTCTATGGGGTTGCAAAGAGTTGGACACAACTGAGCGATAACACTAATATTTCATTGGACGTGGAATTCTATATTTTTTTTCTTCTAGTTCATATAGCATGCATTGTTTCTTATGATAAATCTACTGTCATTGTTATCTTTATTCCTCTCTATATAAATGCACCCTCTCTCCCTGCTCCCAGACCTGCTGTCCTTAATTTTTTCTCTTTAGAGCTGGTTTCAACTTGTTTAGATTATAATTCCCCTCTCTAGATATTTTTGGGGAGAGAAAAGAGTAAGATTTTTTTCTCCTGACTATTGTGTTTCCCTTAGCTCCTTTCCTGTCCTTCAGGAACTCCAATTACACATATATTCCTTCAAGCTGCTCTACAACTTTGTTCTTTTTTTTTTCATTCTTTATCCATTTCATTTTAAATTGTTTTTATTGTTCCTGACCTAATTTCATTGGTATTTTCATCTTCAATATTTAATCATGCTTCTTCAGCAGAGATCAAATAAGGCAGCACTCTGCCTTCTAGTTTCAGCTCACACACTGTAAACAAATGTCCTTTTTTACGCTATAATTAGTGCTACATTTTTCATAATTTTGTGGGTTTTTTTCATAACTTTGCTACTTAAAATAGCCCCCAAGCACACCACTGAAATGCAGTCTAGAGTTCCTAAGCACAGGAAAGCTTCAATGTGCCTTACAGAGGAAATACCTGTTATTCAGTTTTTTCAGCATGAGTGATTAATGTTAAACTCATGACCAACAGCACTATGAATCAACTGTATACATTAAATAAGATACCTTTGCACAGAAGGACATATAAAATAAAGTTATATATCAACTGGTTGACAAAAATATTGTGATCAGAGTTTCAAAGGAAACTAACCTTGCCTTACCCCCAGGAGCAATGGTTCATTCAGTATTTGCTAATTCAACATGCATGGTGATTTCACAGAATATAACTACTATAAGTAAAGAGAATCACTTATATTTTAGCTCTGATGTAAAGTAAATCAGTGTAGGGCATACTCAATGTTCAGTCATGTCTGATTCTTTGTGATCCCACGGTCTGTAGCCCACCAGGCTCCTCTGTTCATGGAATTCTCCAGGCAAGAATACTGGAGTGGGTTGCTATTTCCTTCTCCAGGAGATCTTGCCAACCCAGGGATCATACCCACATCTCTTGTGTCTCCTGCATTGGCAGGTGGATTCTTTACACTAAAGTAGATCAATATCCATGTTCTGATAGAGGTTTCCCATGCTGTGCTCAGTTTGGTAAAGAGATGGAAAAATTAAAGCTATGCAGATGTAGCTGTGTAAGTGGCAGAGCTGCAACAAGATTTAGTATCCAGAAAGAAGAACAGGTTGGAAGGGCATTCAGAGTTGTGAACTCACTGCCAGCACCATTGTTTCCCAAAACAGAATGATGCTGTTGACTAGAGGAGAAAATTAATTTCTCTTGACCTTTCCTCACAAGCTCTTTTACAGACCCTTTCAAGTTTATCAATTCCATAAACTTTCACTCCATCTTTATGATGTGCCAGATATCATTTGCAGAGAAGGCAATGGCACCCCACTCAAGTACTCTTGCCTGGAAAATCCCATGGGCAGAGGAGCCTGGTGGGTTGCAGTCCATGCGGTCGCTAGGAGTCGGACACGACTGAGCGACTTCCCTTTCACTTTTCACATTCATGCATTGGAGAAGGAAATGGCAACCGACTCCAGTGTTCTTGCCTGGAGAATCCCAGGGATGGGGGAGTCTGGTGGGCTTCCATCTATGGGGTCGCACAGAGTCGGACACAACTGAAGCGACTTAGAAGCAGCAGCAGCAGCAGACATCATTTGAGCTTAGGAACTAAGAAGACTGAATATGTCCTCCACAGGATCAGAATAAGGTGGGAGGAAAGAGATGAGCAAAGCAGCACCATATGGTAAGGGTTAGGATAGACACATCCCAGGATATCATAGAAGCCAACTCCTGGAATGGGAAGCTCTTGGGACATATAGGAAGAAGTGAAATTTAAGTTAACTCTTGGAGGTTAAGTAGGAGTTTCTAAAGGGAATGGAAGTTTGAAGAGCAGCATGTCAAAGATCCTAAGCAGATCTAGAGAAAGATGAAAGAGGTGAGAGTAGAGAGAAAAGCAAAGAAGATCATGCAAGATCTTATATAGCAGGCTAAGGAGTCTGAGCTTTATTCTGTAAACAAACAAGAGCCATCAAAGAGTTTCAAGCAGGAGTGTGTCATGGCCAGATCTGTACTTTTGAATGGCCCTTCCAGTTGTTGGGTGGACGATGGATTTAGTGAGGAGCAATCCTGTTCAAGCTGGTTTTAGAAAAGGCAGAGGAACCAGAGATCAAATTGCCAACATCCACTGGATCATGGAAAAAGCAAGAGAGTTCCAGAAAAACATCTATTTCTGCCTTATTGTCCATGCCAAAGCCTTTGACTGTGTGGATCACAATAAACTGTGGAAAATTCTGAAAGAGATGGGAATACCAGACCACCTGACCTGCCTCTTGAGAAACCTGTATACAGGTCAGGAAGCAACAGTTAGAACTGGACATGGAACAACAGACTGGTTCCAAATAGGAAAAGGAGTTCGTCAAGGCTGTATATTGTCACCCTGCTTATTTAACTTACATGCAGAGTACATCATGAGAAACACTGGGCTGGATGAAGCACAGCTGGAATCAAGATTGCCGGAAAAAATATCAATAACCTCAAATACGCAGATGACACCACCCTTATGGCAGAAAGTGAAGAAGAACTAAAGAGCCTCTTGATGAAAGTGAAAGAGGTGAGTGAAAAAGTTGGCTTAAAGCTCAATGTTCAGAAAATGAAGATCATGGCATCTGGTCCCATCACTTCATGGCAAATAGATGGGGAAACAGTGGCTGACTTTATTTTGGGGGGCTCCAAAATCACTGACGATGGTGATTGCAGCCATGAAATTAAAAGACGCGTACTCCTTGGAAGGAAAGTTATGACCAACCTAGATAGCATATTAAAAAGCAGAGACATTACTTTGTCAACAAAGGTCCATCTAGTCAAGGCTATGGTTTTTCAAGTGGTCATGTATGGATGTGAGAGTTGGACTATAAAGAGGGCTGAGCACAGAAGAATTGATGCTTTTGAACTGTGGTGTTGGAGAAGACTCTTGAGAGTTTCTTGGACTGCAAGGGGATCCAACCAGTCTATCCTAAAGGAGATCAGTCCTGGGTGTTCATTGGAAGAACTGATGTTGAAGCTGAAACTCCAATATTTTGGCCACCTGATGCTAAGAGCTGACTCATTTGAAAAGACCCTGATGCTGGGAAAGATTGAGGGCAGGAGGAAAAGGGGACGACAGAGGGTGAGATGGTTGGATGGCATCACCAACTCAATGGACATGAGTTTGGGTAAACTCCGCGAGTTGTTGATGGACAGGGAGGCCTGGCTTGCTGTGGTTCATGGGGTCACAGAGTCGGACACAATTGAGCGACTGAACTGAGCTGACTGACTAATCCTGGAGGCAAAAAGATGAGTTTGGAGATCACTGCAATAATCAACAGGGGGAAATAAGAGTAGCATGGAGTAGATCAGTGCTGCTCCCCAAATTCCCACCCATTTACCATTGCTTAAGTCACATCAACCACCTAATACATGCCATACAGATCATTTCCTTCATGCCTTTGTGCTTTGACATGCCATTTTCCCCTTGCCTACAATTTTATTCTCCGGCACTATCTTGTTGGAAAGTTCTCCCTCATCCTTAAGTACATCTCTACATTCAACCCTTTGCCCATAGTCTCAGGTCAAGTCAGTCTCCCCCTAATCTCTACTTTCATAGCCCACCTCCACTACAATAACCTTCAAAACTGATATATACTCACTCATCTATTTAAGAGCTCAACTGAGATTTGCTTGAGGACAAGGATTACCTCCTGTTCATCTCCCAGCTGGATGCTGGGAGATACTATATGCTGTAGATCCACGGCTGTCAAACTTTACAGAGTTCATCGGGGTCACCTGGGGATCCTATGCAAACACAGACAGATACTTTCCAGAATTTCTGACTCGATAGGTCTGAGATGAAACCTGAGAATTACATTTCTAATAAGCCCCCATGTGTTATTGGTGCTAGCCCAGGGCTACACTTTGAGAACCACTGCTGCAGAGTTCCAGACGTGACTTACTAGGTCATAAAAATCTCCACCATTCCACGTGTCAAGACCTCCACTATGTGCGTGCCTGTGTGTGGACATAAGTGGAAATGCTGAGCAAGAATGTATATGCCTTCCCTTATTTCCAACACATCTGTCCTTCAGAAGAAAGGTTGTTAGGTGTAACTGTCATTTTGATCAGTTTAAGTCATTCTGCTGAGAAATGGAATATTTCCTGCCATATCAGTAAACAAGAACGTTACAGTCATCAGCAATCGCAGCCCTCCAACAGGAGCCGGTGAGCCCTGAGGAAGCAAGAAAGGAACACCTGCCATCCAGCAGCCATCAGACTATAGCCACTCCTTATGGTGAGTCCCGAGGAAACTCAGAATGTAAAAACACAAGATACTAGCCCAGATAACTGAGGTGCATATCAATGGAATGATTTCAGTGAGCCCAAACTCTTGCATCTTCCCATACATAGAAAAGCACTAAATTCCTTAACTTGGGATGTCTGGTTTTCTTTAATTCACAAGAACCTTGACATTCAGACTACTTGCCCCTTATTGCAAAGCTTCTATATAATCAGCTCCTCCCCTCACCTCCTTGGAGCAGTTCTCTCAGGGTTACTTGAGGCCCTGGCTCTTAGGCTTGAAGTCCTAAAAATTCCTGCTGAATAAAACATAACTCTCAACTTTTAGGTTGCATGTATTTTTCTTCAGTCAACACTACTTTAGAAGAGCTATTCCATATACCTTCTACCACATACCACAAAGCCATTCAGCTGCACAGACCGCTCTGAAATGCTCACCATTCACATGTGACCTCCTGTGATTTTCCTCCATTTTCTGCACTACAAATGAAACTAATTACACACACAAAAAAATAAATTTAGCCAAAATAATCAAGGAAATGTTATTACTCCTTTTTAAAATTTGAACTCTTTGTCCTTGTTTTCATTACTAAAATGCACAAAGGCTGACAGTCTAGGGGAATAAGAGAAGGTTAGAAGGAAGAAATGGACCTCTCTAGGCAATGCCTCCCAAATGACCAAGAACCATCTTGATTTTTTTTTTTTTTTTTTGTCTACATGACCCAGTGCTGATCATTCCATCACATCATCAAAGCACTTTTTCTCTATAAAATCTATTCCACTTCATTTTCAGTTAGTTTTCAAACTTCTCTGGGGAAACATGTTCTACTCCATTCATTTATTTTGTGAAATTCTGCATCACATTTTCTTTTGTTCTCCTTGTAGTCTCCCAGTATCTTCACAGATTCTCTACCTAAAACAATAACAACACCCCCCACCACCACCACACACTAACAGAAATGATTTACATAATCCTTTTCTGTTCTTTACCTGGAACCAATCTTATGAATGTCCCCAAGGCCTAACTATGTAAATAGTTGTGGGGTTTGGGACATGCTTAGTACTCTCACGGTTTCAAATATAATTATTTAAATATCTCCATTATGACATGTTCTCTTTTATTTCTGAGTTTTTCGTTGAACTTAAAATGGTTACAAAGTTAGCAATTATCTTAAGGTAATTTCTATTTACTATGGAGCCTAATTTCCCTTGGGGGGTGGTGGTTCTTATACAGTTGTTTTGATCAATATCCAAACTCTCTTCTCCAGCTTCTTCTAATACAAAGTCACTTTCCACGTACATTATCTTGAGCCCTTTACATTATCTTGAAGACTTTCCAGGTTGCACATGAGCATGCATGCCTGTGTGTGTGTGTGTGTGTGTGTGTGTGTGTGTGAACGAAAGAGAGAAAAGAAACATGAATACTGCAAACTCCTGTATCTGCTTCTCTTTTTGATATATTAGCCCTCAGGGGCAGCTCTGCCACATGGTTGCTAAGCTATTAGGTTTATCATCCCTGTGGGGCTTCACTTCAGAAAGAACATAGATTTTTTTACATGATTAGGGTCTGACACCTAAACTATTTTGAAACATATAATATAGCTAAGAAAACTTAAGCTTTAAAATGTCACATGAAGGCAAAGTAATGCATCTGAGCCTGGATTTCAGAACCAAATGGACCCAAGCTTGAAAGATAGCTCTGTCATTCAGGAGCTATATGACAGTGGGCAAGCTACAACTTCTGAGTCTAGGTGTTCTTAAACACACACACACATATGCACACTTACAGTTCTCAAATGTTAAATATTTATACTGTTGTACATTTTTAACACCTGCCACTACACATGTCTTCTATCCTTAATTCATGGATAACATGGTTACATCAAGTATCATAGTTATTACACGAATATATCAGTGTATATATTATACAAACATATGCAAGAATGAATTTGTTTACCATATGATCCAGCAATCCCACACCTGGGCATACATCCAGACAAAACTATAATTCAAAAAGATACATGCACCGCTAAGTTCACAGCAGCACTCTTCACAATAGCCAAGACATGGAAACAATCTAAATGTCCATTGACAAATGCGTGGGTAAAGAAGATGTAGTACATATATACAATGGAATACCACTCAGCCATGAAAAAGAAGAAAACAATGCCCCTTGCAGCAACATGAATGCAACCAGAGATTATCATACTAAGTAAAGTAAATCCCAAAGAGAAATATATCACTTCTATGTGGAATCTAAAATATGACGCAAATAAACTTATCCATAAAACAGACGTAGAGAATAGACTGCTAGTTGTTGAGGGCAATGGGAGGGGGACGGATTGGCAGTTTGGGGTTAGCAGATGTAAACTGGTATATATAAGATGGTTAAACAGCAAATTCCCACTGTATAGCACAGGAAACTATAGTCAACATTCTGCGGTGATAAACCTTAATGGAAAATAATATGAAAAAGAATATATATATACGCACATATAACTGAGCCATTAGCACAACACTGTACTTAACTATACCTCAATACAAAAAATAATGACTTCTTACTGTTCATCTACTTTGTACCAGACATTAGCCTTTATCTCAAGCTATAACAAACTTATAAGGACAGGACAGGTTTTATCCTCCCCAGTCTTTGAGAAAGAAACTAAATTCAGAAAAGTCAATTAACTCAGATAAAAACACAGACCTAGTAGTGCGTTTGAACATGACTGAAGCGACTTAGTAGCAGCAGCAGCAGCAGTAGTGCAGAACTAAGGTGATTCCTGCCTTCACTGCTGTGCCCACAACATGGAGATGACCTGGGTTCAAGTTTAAACTCTGGTCTGGTTACTTGTGCTATTAAGGAAGGTAATGTAATTTAAATTTCCTCACTAGTTAAATAGGATTAAACATGGTATCATATTGCCAGGGCTTCTGTGAGGATTAAATACATTAATTCCTTTAAAGCTCTGGCACATAGCAGAGACCTGATAAGTATTATCTCTTCATGATTTTATAGGGCTTCCTGGGTGGCTAAAGAAGAATCTGTCTGCCAATGCAGGAGTTTCCTGGGTGGCTAATAAAGAATCTGCCTGCCAATGCAGGAGCTACAGGAGACATGGGTTCAATCCCTGGATTGGGCAGATCCACATTGGGCAGAAATGGCAACCCACTCCAGTGTTCTTGCCTGGGATAATCCCATTGGCAGAGGAGCCTGGTGGGCTACAGTCCATGCAGTCGCAAAGAGTTGGACGTGACTGAGCATGCAAGCATAGCATTCATGATTTTACAAAGTGGAAAGATAAGTTATGTTTTCTGCAGGTCAGAGTGAGTATGATTCATATTGATTTTAAAAATCTCATATTTTTACATGAAGCACACTTCTGTAGATTTCTGACATCCCCTCTGCCCAGAAGAGAGATTAATTATGGAGCTGCCGATTGCAGATCAGAACTAAGGTGAGGTCATCCAAGCATCATCCTATCTCCCTTATCTCTCCCTGCCCTGTCATGATGTGGGACTTATCTGGGAAACATAGCGAAGATAATGGGTAATCATCAAAGGATTTTTTAACAGAAAGGTGAAAGAATTGGGCTTTAGAAAATGATTCTCTATCAGAGGGGATTTTGACCACAGAGGGTATTTGGCAACGGCTAGAGACAATGTTGGTTGTCATGACTGAACTTGTCTCTAGCAGGTAGAGCCCTGGGATGACTCAGTGAATGGTTAGCTGTAGCAGGGTTATTATTCAACTTGGGCTCCATAACAAAATACCAAAATGGGGGCTTGAATAACAGAAAGCTATTTTCTCACAGTCTGGAGGCTGGAGGTCAGAGGTCCAAGATCAGGAGTGAGCAGGTTCAGTTTCCTCTGAGGTCTCTCTCCTTGGCCTGAAGATGGCCACATTCTCACTGAATCCCTGGTGTCTCTCTGTGGGTGTCCCCTTCCTCTTCTTAGGACACCATTCAGATTGGACTAGGACCCACCTGGAAGGCTTTATTTTAACTTAATCATTGCTTTAAAGGCCCAGTCTCCATACACAGTCACGTTCTAAGACAATGGGAGTTAAGGCTTTAATCCTATGAATGGGGGTGGGGGATGGATGGAGCACAGATCAGCCCATAAAAGATGTTTGGTTAAACATTAGTTCTGGTGTAGGTTTGTAAAGAACTTTCCAGATGAAATTAGCATTGGACTCAGTGGACTGAGAAAGCTGTTTGCTCTCCCCAGGGTGAGTGGGCACCATCCAATCCTCTGAGGGCTTGAATAGAACAAAAAGGGGGAGGAAGACCAATTCAGACCTTCCTGCCCGATTGCATGACATTGGCCATCAACTGCTGTAGGGGCCCCTGGCTCTCAGGTCTTTGGACTTGGACTAAATTACACCACCAGCTCTCCTGGGTCTCCAGTGTTCAGACAGCAGACAATGGGACTTCTCAGCCTCCATCACTACATGAACAGACTCCTTATATTAATAAATAAATCTCTTTCTTTCTCCATAGATACACTATCAGTCTGTTTCTCTAGAGGACTCTCACACACTGACTTTGCAAAAGCAAAGGACAAGTTATTTGGTTCCTAGTTCCTTCCTTTTCAAAAGGCAAAATCCCAGCTTGTAAGAACACCTGGATATCAAACTGCCAAGTTCATTCAGATCAAAACATGAGATTAGCTGGGAAGCCTAGAGAATACTCATTCATGTCTATGATCCAAAATGACTTTGTTCAAAATACTAGCATAACTATATTGTCCTGAACATGATCCCAACCACTAACTACCAAGAGTTGCTGGAGGCTGAGCACACACAGTCCCAGAGTGAGAGCCAAACATGTCTTGCTTTGGGAAGAATTTCTTTACAAAATATATCTAGCTCCTGGCATTCATGGTTTGTTGTCAGCCAAAGTCTATCCATTGGGAAAACACCCGAAGGCTGTGTCAACAACGAATAAAATCTGAAGTTGCTGATTTATCATTTCAAAATGAGAAGTCACTTAATCCAACCCTCAGTCTCCTCTCTCTGATCACTTATTCTTGGAAAGTAAAATCACCTTCCCTCTCCACTTCCAACTACTTCTTACATGCTGCTGACCCTCAGATCTTCATCTCAAACCCAGATAGTGCTTCTCAACTCCAGACCCACCCTACCCTCTGTAATCCAACTTTATACAGGATACACCACTCTGCAAGACCCACAGGCATCTCAAATCCAACCAACCTAGAACTCAGTTCATCTCAGATACAAATGTGAGCATCCAAAACTAGGTCCTCCTTCTTTATGACCAATCTTATTCAGCTGCATGTCTATCTACCCAGAAAACTAAACTTGAAATCTGTGAGCCAGACCAAAGTCCTCCCATATCCTCCACCCCTCACGTAATTGGTAACTAAAACCTGTAGTTTTTACATCTTAATTCAGTACATTCTCATCTCTTGGCAATGTGGTTGCAAAAGCCAGACAACTGGTCTCCCTGCAATTAATCTTGACCCTGTCCATTTCTTCCCCTGAACTGTAGCCAGAATGATTCCTCCAAAAGTAACACCTATTTTGATTATCTTCAACTTAAAAATTTTCAGTGGATCTCCCAACCTTGTGAAATAAAACCTTAACTCCTTTAAGCCTAGAAGGTTTCTTGGGATTAGCCTTTTTGCTTCCATTGCCCCTTCTACTTTATTCTCCCATCTATATTCTCTGAAAATCTCCCACAATCAAGAGTCCCAAGAGTTTATTGTCCTGTTTTTAATTTCTTCTGCAAGGAAGAGCTTCTTCCCATTATCTGACTGACTCGTACTCATTCCTCAAGATTCAACCTTAGGAAACAAGTCACACCTGACCCCACGCTGTCTGCTGAGCCCTCCTGCACAGAAACCACTGCGTTGCGTGTGTTTTACCACATTTCTGTCCTTCCCACCTGGTGGTGCCTTCCCTGGGGGGCAGAGCTCATAACCTGTTTCTCTCTGCATCCCCACAGTTCCATAGGCATTATTTCAGTTTTAGAGAGACAATGTCATTGTTATGACACCCAGCTCTGCAGGTGTGAAGTCAGTTATAGCTGCCAAAGTTTAACAAATGGGAAAACAACTCATCCTACGAAATTCCTCCTCTGCTGCCTGGACCAGAAGAAATCACAATCTGCATTCCCACCTGACAGGGTTCCATAAAGTGGAGGTGAGATCACACCATCATCACCTTTTACTGAGGCTAGAAGAGAGGTGACTTTTTCTCAATTTCAATGCGTTTGTCATTTATCATTTCCATTAAGTCACTTCTTACTTGGTTGAAACTTCACAATATTTTCCTATAACTCACCTCAAGGTTGCTCCCTCACAATGGCATCCTATGTTGTCAGGATTCTCTGCCTACAGCCATGAAGACTTTGTGCATCACTCACCTGGAATATTCAGCATCTTCATCTACTTCCATCCCACCCCCTGACCCTGCCCCCCATCTCTAAGTAGAAAACTCCTCATTTTCCTCCAAGACCCAGTTCATTGACCATAAACTCTGAGAAACCATTCCCTCAATTTTCAAAACTATACTTTTCCTTGTGTATGCTTACTGCACAGGATTGCATGTGTCTGTCTTTCTGTCTTCTATATAAGATGATGAGTTCTTTGTGGCTAAAGACAGGGATCTATTCATCTTTGGATCCCACTGCTTTATTTGGTAACTAGAGTACAGGAACTCCTAACAAACATATGTTTGAGTGAATGAATACATGAATTTGTGAGTAAATAATGTGATGGGGTATGGGGAGAAAGATCCCCGATATATGTAAATATTGGAGGGTTGACACAAACAGGAATTAATATAAGTAATCATCTATTATTTGCAAATATACTCTTGTGTTAAATTTATTCTTCAAAGTTATTGCAATTAGGATTGAATAAAGTCTCTGAAGGGGAGAAGGCACTGGCAACCCACTCCAGTACTCTTGCCTGGAAAATCCCAGGGATGGAGGAGCTTGGTAGGCTACAGTCCATGGGCTCACACAGAGTTGGACATGACTGAAGCAACTTAGCAGCAGCAGCAGCAACAGCGTCTCTGAACTGAATTGGAAAAAAAAAAAAATATTTGGATTTCCAAGGTTAAATTTCAGGTCTGCAGCTGGCCATGGCTGTGACCAGGGACAAATCAACCTCTCAGGAACCTAATTTCCTCACCAGTGGGATGAGGATGTGAGGTTGAGTATTCATCAGGTGTACTTCCTGCTCTGCACATCTATAAGCTCATGATGTTATTGTTTTCTCCAGGCTCTGCATTTCCCACCCATGTAGCCCGCTCATCCTGTCCTCCGAGCACCCTGTCACCACCTTCCCACACGCACTGCGTCTCACGGCCCCCACTCATCCTGGCTCCATCTGTTTGATGGGACGGATCTCAAAACCCACTCACCCTGTCCTCCAGCACTATAAGTCCTTGGTACTCACTTGAAATCACCTCCTACTTCATGTCTAATGAGCTGTCTTCTCACCTCCTTCAAAAAATTCCTCAAGGTATTTTTCTCCCCAAAATTCAGCTTTATCCTGAACCACTTTTTACAATGTGAAAATGCATACGTACATGTGAGATACATAATAACAACACTCATCATTAGCATATCCTAATTGTTCAAAATTCTACCTGGCCCCATCATCTCATATATTTTTCTATATTATCAAACACAATTTGGCAGGAAACTGAGGCTCAACATGTATATGTGGTTTTCCCAGACTCACAGACTTAGATTATGGAAGAGTAAGGATTTGTTCTCAAGTCATCTAACCCTGGTTATCATGTTCTTTCCACTCCTCCCAGCATGCCTCTCACAATAGAGATCCTCTATACAGATGGTGACTGCAGCCACGAAATTAAAAGACGCTTACTCCTTGGAAGGAAAGTTATGACCAACCTAGATAGCATATTCAAAAGCAGAGACATTAGTTTGCCAACAAAGGTTCGTCTAGTCAAGGCTATGGTTTTTCCAGTGGTCATGTATGGATGTGAGAGTTGGACTGTGAAGAAGGCTGAGCGCCGAAGAATTGATGCTTTTGAACTGTGGTATTGGAGAAGACTCTTGAGAGTCCCTTGGATTTCAAGATCCAACCAGTCCATTCTGAAGGAGATCAGCCCTGGGATTTCTTTGGAAGGAATGATGCTCAAGCTGAAACTCCAATACTTTGGCCACCTCGTGCGAAGAGCTGACTCATTGGGAAAGACTCTGATGCTGGGAGGCATTGGGGGCAGGAGGAGAAGGGGATGACAGAGGATGAGATGGCTGGATGGCATCACTGACTCGATGGACGTGAGTCTGAGTGAACTCCGGGAGTCGGTGATGGACAGGGAGGCCTGGCGTGCTGCGATTCATGGGGTCACAAAGAGTCGGACACGACTGAGCAACTGATCTGATCTGATACAGAACCAGAATAAAAATCTTTACATACTACAAGGAGTAAATGCTGTTTCCTCCTTTGCCTTATTTGTGACAGTGTCAGTCAGTGTAAGCCCTACAGGAAAAGCATGAAATGGTTTGACGGCCAAACTCCTACAAAGCAGCTGGTGGAGAAAAGTAAGTCCTGGAGCAGCAAGGCCAGTTTGTGAGGGTCCCTAGAGGTGACACTCAGGAAGGGGCCACAGAATTAAAAACTCTCTGCCCCTAGGGTCCTGAAGCACAGACCTGTATTCCTGTGAACTTTAAATGTTTCTCTATATTTCAGTCTTTGAACAGGTACATCTTCTGCTTGAATTCCCATTCCTGTTCTACTCTTTTTTTATCTAAACAATCCATACTCACTCTTCGAGACTAAGGCCAAGTTCAACTCTACAGAGTTTTTCCTGAACAGCCTAGGCTCAGCCCTATGCCATTCCTCTGTGCTGTTTCAGTGTGGATTTTTTCCTATACCCCCAAACAATTAACTCAATCTTAACACTCTCTATCAAGAAAATGTGTTGGATCCTATAAGAATGCCCCGCTACCTCCCCTCCTACTTCAGATGTCAATCATTAATCCAGATTGTTATTTGCACTACTAATTGGCTATAAATTAGAGGTTCCTATGGCCCCTCCTACAATTTGATTAATTTGCTGAAATGCCTCACAAAACTAAGGAAAACATTTATTTCTGCCTATCAGCTTAGGTGGCTCAAATGGTAAAGAATCTGCCTGCAATGCAGGAGATCGGGTTCAATCCCTGGGTTGGGAAGATCTCTTGGAGAAGGGAATGGCTACCCAGTCTAGTATTCTTGCCTGGAGAATTCCACGGGCAGAGGAGCTTGGTGAGCTACAGTCCATGGAGTAACAAAGAGTTTGACACGACTGAGTGACTAACACTGTCACTTTTTTCACTTTCACTGGCTTATTATAAAAGAATATAACTCAAGAAGAGCCAGGTGGAACAGATGCACTGGGTGAGGCATGTATTAATACAGGAGTGTGGAGTTTCCACATGTGCTAGACACGCCACTCTCCCCAAATCTCCATGTATCCACCAACCCAGATGCAGAAGCTCTCTGATCCCTGTCCTTTGAGGTTTTAGGAAGGCTTCATCCCATAGTCATGCTTGATTAAATCACTGACCATTGGTGATGGAACTCAGTCTCCAGCTCCCCTACCTCCAGTGGCCCAGGACAGGACTGAATGCTCCAATACTCTAATTACATGGTGCTAATTCCCCTGGCAACCAGACCCCATCCTTAGGTTCCCTAAGGGATTTCCAAAAGTAACCTCGTTAACATAAACTCAAAGACACCTTGATCACTCTCTCTCTCAGGAAATTCCAAAGATTTCAGGGGCTCTGTGCCAGAAACAGAGATGAAGACCAAATATATATATATTTTTTCTTACTGCTGCTGCTGCTGCTGCTGCTGCTAAGTCACTTCAGTCGTGTCTGACTCTGTGCGACCCCATAGATGGCAGCCCACCAGGCTCCCTTGTCCCTGGGATTCTCCAGGCAAGAACACTGGAGTGGGTTGCCATTTTCTTCTCCAATGCATGAAAGTGGAAAGTGAAAGTGAAGTCGCTCAGTCATGTCCGACTCTTAGCGACCCCATGGACTGCAGCCCACCAGGCTCCTCCATCTATGGGATTTTCCAGGCAAGAGTACTGGAGTGGGGTGCCGTTGCCTTCTCCATTTTTCTTACTATAAATCATGATATCACATCTCCCATAGCTTCATGTTTCTCTCTCTATTGTAACAATCTTCACCCTGTACTGTAAATACAACTCTTTTTTTCCGCATGGACCCTGTGCCCCTTGAGAGCAGAGGTCATTTCTTATTCAATTCCATTTCCTCAGCTTCTCTGAGTGCCTGACACATATTAGGTGCTCAGAGCATGTTTGTGACTGAATGAAAGAATGAATGAAAACAAGATTTTCTAGAAAAAGCCTGAACCAGAGTTGTTTTTTCTCTCTCTCTCTGCAAATCCTATTCTGCTAATAGAACACTTCCAAGCCTTGAAGGATGAGTTTTATGGCCGACATATTTTCACAGAGACCAACACGTCCTCCAAGACTTCTAGGATTTCTGGTTAGCTCTTTTGCAAAAACAGAAAAAAATCAATGTTAATAGCAAAAGTTAAAAAAAAAAAAATGCCATCCAGTGAACTCTGTATCTATAGTAGGCAAAGACAGACTTAGAGACAGATAGATGGAGGAGAATCTGAAATTACAGTCTAATCCAAAATAGTCTGATATGGGTTGTGAAGAAACACAAGACACAGAGGGAACGGAGAATTTCAAAGATTTAAACCAGATAAAGAAGTAAAAGATCCTGGTAGAACCCATCATAGACAAATGTCTTTCTAGGCAATTTTCCAATAAGGAGTGTGTAACAGTTAACATGAGATGTTAGTTAGGATGAGATGGTTGGATGGCATCACCGACTCGATGGACACGAGTTTGAGCAAGCTCCGGGAGTTGGTGATAGACAGGGAAGCCTGGCGTGCTGCACTCCATGGGGTTGCAAAGAGTGGGACACAACTGAACTGAATAGTTAGCAGCTTTGCCATACTCCAGTGAAAACCACATATTACTAGTACTATTCTTTAAATATGTATGTGCAGTTTAATAATTATAGATGACATATATCTTGAGTTCTCTACCTATTTCTTGTTGCTTTTTAAAAATCTCAATTCAAAGAACTCTTCAGAAACGTTTAAGAAGAAAAGCAGGAAAGGGTTGGATTCACCAGTGCCTGTAGTTCTCTGAAATCTCCTTCAGAGAGTCTTATCTACTATTCCAGCCCCTAATTTACTGAGTGTCAGATTCCCTGCAATTTTCACAAGTCCAGAACCCAACTCTGATCTCCCTGATCTCTCTTCCCAGATCCTTCCACAAGGAAAGGATTTGGTCACAGCACAGCCTATCAAGAAGAATTTACCTGATTAATATAGAGTGATTAGAGGTAAGACTCAAGTAAAAAATATGCACACTTATATCTTGTTAGCAAAGTCAAGAATGACACCCTAAATATTAATGCAATCATTATATATATAACATAGATATGTATGTGTGTGTGTGTGTGTGTGTGTGTGTGTGTGTGTGTGTGTGTGTGTTGAGTTGCTTCAGTTGTGTCCAACTCTGCTGTATTCTGCCAGGCTCCTTTGTCCATGAGATTTCCCAGGCAAGAATACTGGAGATGATTGCAATTTCCTTCTCCAGGGGATCCTCCTGACTCAGGCATTGAGCTGAGTCTCTTATGTCTCCTGCATTGGCATGGGTTCTTTACCACTAGTGCCACCTAGGAAGCCCATATAATATATGTAACAGGTCTAACTTGAATAACGACCCTCACAATAATACCAATTTTCCAAAGAACTGAGTATGTAGTATTTATCTCACTGAAAAAGAGGGACAAAACTGGGTCATCTGTCAGCTGAAACTTTGTACTCTATTTTTTTTTTTTTTTCCTGTTCTTACTATTGCCAGAAGGAACTGTCAAAAACAGCAGTTTTCTATCTCACCAGGAAATGGCTTCAGTTCTGTTTTCCCAGAAACCCTGTTCCCAGGTGATTTCACCTAGATTCTAATGTCTTGTAGCTGTGGGATTGTAGAGTTAAAAGGGACACTGAAGATCTTTGAGATAGGAAGCTCTTAACCCTTCATGGATTCATCTGAGAACGTATTGAATGGTGTTTGAGCAAACTTCAGGAGATAGTGAAGGACAGAGGAGCCTGGTGTGCTGCAGTCTATGAGGTCACAAAGAGTCAGACGTGACTTAGCAACTGAAAAACAAAAGGAAACAGATCTTTACCCCCAGAAAACTGTACCTACACCCATTATTTTGCATATACCTCTTACATAGACGTCAGCCCCCAAAGGCTATAAATCCCCAATTAAGCAAACCAAATCTAGCAATCTAATCCAACCCACCATCTTATTAAGGAGTGAGTGAGTGAGTGAAATCACTCAGTCGTGTCCAACTCTTTGCAACCCCATGGACTGTAGCCTACCAGGCTCCTCTGTCCATGGGATTTTCCAGGCAAGAATACTCAACTGGGTTGCCATTTCCTTCTCCAGATCTTCCTGACACAGGAATTGAACCTGGGTCTCCTGCATTGTAGGCAGACGCTTTACCATCTGAGCCACCAGGGAAGCTAGCAAATTTATGCCACTTTCTTGTTCCCATTCACTTTCTTCCTATCACATGGTGTGACTTCCCAAAGAGAACTCCAACAACATGAGCACCTTGAATGGGCAATGGACATTTCAAGACTAAAAGCTCAATTATAAATATAAAATTGTAGTTTAAGATTATAGATCATACCTAAAGCAAATCACTAAAATGAAGCCATCATAATAACACACCAATTATCAAACATATCAGGCAAATGTTTGACAAAGATAAAATGTTTTCTGTGAAGAAAGCTGAACACCGAAGAATGGATGCTCTTGAACTGTGGTGTTGGAGAAGACTCTTGAGAGTCCCTAGGACTGCAAGGAGGTCCAACCAGTCCATCCTAAAGGAGATCAGTCCTGAATATTCATTGAAAGGACTGATGCTGAAGCTGAAACTCCAATCCTTTGGCCACCTGATGCAAAGAACTGACTCACTGGAAAAGACCCTGATGCTGGGAAAGATTGAAGGCAGGAGGAGAAGGGGATGACAGAGGATGAGATGGTTGGATGGCATCACCAACTCGATGGACATGAGTTTGAGCAAGCTCCGGGGGTTGGCGATGGACAGGGAAGCCTGCCAGGCTGCAGTCCATGGGTCGCAAAGAATCGGACACGACTGAGCAACTGAACTGAACGGATACCAGGCAAACTTCTAAATATAATACTGCATTAACCTTCATCATTAACCTATGGCGGGGTGGGGGGTAGGGGGCAGGGGGGCAGGTGTGCAGTCGTCATGCTTCTTGTACAGAGAGACTGAGTGACTTGCCCAAGGTCACACAGGCTGTAAGTAACAGAGCCAGGGCTGGACCATAGAATCTGGAACCAGAGCCTGTGCTCATAAACACAACACTGCCCAGACACACGCTAAATTAGCAAAACAAACATAAATTGTATACAGGATTTTTTTTTAGCAAAGTATACTTTTATTCCTGTCAAGAATCTACAGGGATGCAATTTAAGCAAAGCATGTTCCACAGGTCGCATTAATGAGTAGTTAAGAAAGGTTTGCAATTAGCCAATCAATTTTTTTATATCTAAATCCATACTCTTCAAGGATTTCAAATTACTTGCAAGTGTTCTCTCAAGCATTTTAAACATTTCTTTCTATAATCTCATTTACACCATTCATTTGTAAAACTTAAAATGAAATTGTTTTACTTAAGTTTTCACTTCGCCATTATTTGTAACTAAATGGAAAAGAATCAGAATTTGCCATTTTTTTTTAAGAGCAGAAAAGGATCTTACAGATCATTTAGTCTGACCCATTCATTTTATAGTGAGGAAACAGAGCCTAGATTAAAAGTGATTTTTATAAAGATTTCACAGCACGCTGTTAAAAAATCAGGACTAAAACTCAGTTCTGCTTTTCTACAGCCGACCAGGGTCCAATTCCATGCCCTACTACAGCTGTCTGAGCTTTGAAATCTTCCAGAAGATTATTTCATTCTTTTTAAATGAAAAACAAAACCAAGTAACAGTAGAATTATTTTTTAAGAAGTTGAAATTGCATCATATTTGAGTGGCAAATTAACAAGCAATAAAAATATACTGGCTTTTACTTTTGTTATGATATATGAGGCACAGTTTTTCTTAAACCTTAGTTACAGCATCGACCCTCTTTCCTCAGAACTTCAAATGATAATTCAAAGCATGGCCTCAAATAAAATTTAAAAACAACAGTAATGTAAACATTTGCCAGCAAACTATGAAGTCTTTACACCAAAGATTGAAAATCAGAACCAGAGCAGAAGGAAACCGAGCCTCCACAAGGCACTGCTTCTCTGATGCTCTGACCAACCTGCCCAGAACTTAAAGCCCTGAATGTCCAAAGCCAGTCAGTCCCAAGCAGGCAGAAAGGAAACGAACATGCCTCAGGGTCAGGGGACCAAAACGGGGTGCCAGACACCCTGCAAACAAGCAGCGCCTCCATCCACTCCCTCATTCCAGCATCCCACTGGAAGCAAAGATTATTATTCCTGCTTCTCAGGTGATCACACTGAGGTTCAGAGACTAAGGAACAGACTTAAATCTCATGTGTAGTTCAATGAAGCAAGAACTGGGTGTGGAGCCTAGATTTGTTGATTTCAGCATGGGAGCTGTTTTCTAAAAATACCACCTTGCTATTACAGGCAATTATGGGCCTTCCAGTGGGTACAACTGGTTCAAGCTTAAAAAAAAATATCTTTCAATCTAAATATAAGTAAAAGTTGAAATATATAAGTAAGTAAAATAAAAATATAAATAAAGCTATTATGAGTTTTACCTCTAAAATGACAGCTTGTGTACTAAGTATAAAATCTGGAAGATGCCTGGTAAATAGTTACAGAAAATGGAATGAAGAGGAGGAAGGGAAGAAGGGTGAGAGGGAGGAAAACACTCAAAACTAAGTGCGAGAGTGCTGTAGATCACCGGGAGCTCAGTTCTGTGTTCTGTGATGACCTCGAGGGTGGGATACAGGGTGCGAGAGAGGTCTAAGAGAGGGGATAATATGTATACATATAGCTGATTTACTTTGTTGTACAGCAGAAACTAATACAATATTGTAAAGCAACTACACTCCAATAATAAAAATAAATAAACAAATATTTTAAAAAACCAAGTAGTCTCAACCCTTGTTATTCAGAGTGTGGTTCAGGACCCAGCAGCAAGGAAGCTTGTTAGAAATGCAGACTCTCAGGCCCCATTCGGATTGCTGAATCAGAACCCGACTTCCACTGAATCCCCCAGGTGACGTGCATACACGTAAAAGTGTGAGAAGGGAGGCTTAGACTAAGCACCAAACAGCAAATACCACTGGAATTCCAAAAAGGAAAAAGCAGTGATGATCAGAGAGGGCACCGTGCAAGTGGTTGAATCTGAGTTAATCTTCCATGTGATTATGCAGAGAATTCCTATGAGGAAATGTTTTAGAATTCTCCCAGGCAGTGAGGAGCAAGAGAAATGTATGAGAAAGAATAGGTGTGCAGGAAATGGAGTGGATTCAGGAGAAGTAAGCAGATCCTTCTGCCCAAGGTGAAGTACCTGAGGATAAATGTTTGGAGTTTTCCTTTTGTGTTCTTACTGTGCTCCAGGGTCACATAGTCCTGCATATAGGATTTCAATTTACAGAAAGAAAGAAAACTATTAAAGTAAAGTGTGTGCACCTGGAAAAGACGAGTACTCTTGGGGAATAAGAGCCAGCTGGATTCTCCTAACACACAGGTGAACTGATGGTTGACTCTGCCACCTGAGACCCCAGTGCCTGATGTGAGCAAGTCCAGTGAATCCATGGTGCAGCGGAAAGCCCTGCACCAAGCTTGACAAGGTTTTCATATTTTACAGGTTTTATATAAAGAGGTTCTGAGAACAGGATCCATCTACCAAATGTGGTTGCTACCCATGTAAAGTAGGGAGCATGTGGTGATTGGTTTACTGGGGGTTAACCTGGCCCAGTGCCTTTCTCCAGATGAAGCAGATTTCATCGGCGTCCCTGTGGCCTCAGTGATTTGCTGTGATCATTAACTAAATGCTGATCACCCAGAAATGGCATAGGTATATGGCCTTAGAAATGAGCCCTGTCTCTCCAAGTCCACGATAATCCATTTGTGCACAAAACAGACATTTACTGGGGTCGACCTCATGTCAGAGCTTTGCCAACTACTGTGAATTTGAGAACAGGAAAAAAAAAAAAAAATGGTCCTTGAATTCAAGCAACTTATACTCAATATTTCAGACAGCTAAACAACTGAAAGCCTTTGAGAACTTTGCTAAATAGGGGAAAGTCAGGTTTTTATAGGAGTTTAGAGGAAGCAAATCATCGGTCATTCCAGAGAAATTAATAAGCATGCACAGAGGAGTCAGGAATTAGGCTGAGTGCTGGTAAGTTTGCCAGGTAGAAAGAGGAGAAAGGACAGGAATGTTCCAGGCAGAGAAAGCAAGTTTGCACAAAGCTGGGAGGTATGAGTGAGCTGGAAGTGTTGGGAGCTGTAGCGGTTTAAGAATACAGGTTTTGGAATCTCATGGTCCAGGATTCAAAAAGGCTTTGCAAAATAGTGCTACAGATTCTCAGAAACTGTGAGATAACAATTTGGTCAGTTACAGAGCAATAGATAACTAATACACTGTGAAACTAATGAAGTTTCAGGGCTCCTCCCTTGCACTGGGCTCTTTCAAAGCCCAAAGCAGGTGGCGGCCCTAGCCATGTGTTCACACAGTCACAAGTTTTATAAATATGCAAATATAAGATAATGGATTTTGTAATCTCTGAGACAGTTCTTCACATTTTAAATTTTTTAATCAGTTGTGCTTTTAACATTTATTTTAATTTGCTAGACAGGGTGTGGAGAAAAAAAAGAACCTTCCTGTACTGTTGATGGGAATGTAAATTGGTACAGAGACTATGGAGAACAGTATGGAGCTTCCTTACAAAACTAAAAATAGAACTACCAATGACACAGCAATTCCACTCATAGGCATATACCAAGAGAAAAACATAATTTGAAAAGATACATGCACCCCAATGTTCACGGCAGCACTATTTACAAGAGCTAGGACATGGAAGCAACCTAAATGTGCATCAACAGGCGAATGGATAAAGATGTGGTACATATTTACAATGGACTACTACTCAGCCATAAAAAAGAACAAAATAAATGCCATTTGCAGCAACATGGATGGACCTAGAGATTGTCATACGGAGTGAAGTCAGTCAGACAGAAAAAGACAAATATAATACCAGTTATACGTGGAATCTAAAAAAAGGGTAGAAATGAACTTACTTGTAAGGGTTCTTAAGGGTAAGGGGGGACAACTAAATTGGGAGACTGAGATCAACATATATATATTATACAACATATGCATACTATATATACAATATATAAAATAGATAACTAATACGGACCTACTATATAGCACAGGGACATCTACTAAGCACTCTGTAATGGCCTATATGGGAAAGGAGTCTAAAAAAACATTGAATATATGTATATGTATAAATAATTCACTTTGCTGTGTACCTGAACCTAACACAATGCTGTACATCCACTATAATCCAATAAAATTTTGTAAATGTATTCTAAACATCAACTTTTATATACAAATGTATAATATATAAACATGCAAGTTTTTAAGTATGTAAATTTCAGTTCAGTTCAGTCGCTCAGTCATATCCAACTCTTTGAAACCCCATGGAATGCAGCAAGCCAGGCCTCCCTGTCCAACATCAACTCTGGGAGCTTGCCCATACTCATGTCCATCAAGCCAGTGATGCCATCCAACCATCTTATCCTCTGTCATCCCCTTCTCCTCCCTTCAATCTTTCCCAGCATCAGGGTCTTTTCTATAGAGTCAATTCTTTGCATCAGGTGGCCAAAGGATTGGAGTTTCAGCTTCAGCACCAGTCCTTCCAATGAATATTCAGGGCTGATTTCTTCCAGGATAGACTGGTTGGATCTCCTTGCAGTCCAAGGGTCTCTCAAGAGTCTTCTCCAACACCATAGTTCAAAAGCATCAATTCTTCAGTGCTCAGCTTTCTTTATGCTCCAATTCTCACATCCATACACGACTACTAGAAAAACTATAGCTTTGACTAGATGGACCTTTGTCAGCAAAGTAAGGTCTCTGCTTTTCCATATGCTGTCTAGGTTGGTCATAGCTTTTCTTCTAAGGAGCAAGCATCTTTAAATTTCATGGCTGCAGTCACCATTTGCAGTGATTTTGGAGCCCAAGAAAATAAAGTCTCTCACTGTTTCCATGGTTTCCCCATCTATTTGCCATGAGGTGATGGGACTGGATGCCATGATCTTAGTTTTTTAAATGTTGGGTATTAAGCCAGCTTTTTCACTCTCCTCTTTCATTTTCACCAAGAGGCTCTTCAGTTGCTCTTTACTTTCTTCCATAAGAGTGGTGTCATCTGAATATGATATTTCTCCCAGAAGTCTTGATTCCAGCTTGTGCTTCATCCAGCTTGGCATCTCACATGATGTACTCTGTATATAAGTTAAATAAGCACGATGACAATATACAGCCTTGATATACTCCTTTCCCGATCTGGAACCAGTCCATTGTTCCATATCTGGTTCTAACTGTTGCTTCTTGACCTGCATACAGATATCTCAGGAGGGAGGTAAGGTGGTCTGGTATTCCCATCTCTAAGAATTTTCCACAGTTTATTGTGATCCACACAGTTAAAGGCTTTGGTGTAGTCAATAAAGCAGATTTTTTTTTTTTTTCCCTGGAATTCTCTTGCTTTTTTGATGATCCAACAGATGTTGGATTTGATCTCTGGTTCCTCTGACTTTTCTAAATCCAGCTTGAACATCTGGAGGTTCATGGTTCACGTACTGTTGAAGCCTGGCTTGGAGAATTTTGAGCATTAGTTTGCTAGCATGTGAGATGAGTGCAATTGTACAATAGTTTGAGCATACTTTGGCATTGCCTTTCTTTGGGATTGGAATGAAAACTAACTTTTTCCAGTCCTGTGATCACTGCTGAGTTTTCCAAATTTGCTGGCATATTGAGTGAAGCACTTTCACAACATCATCTTTTAGGATTTAAAATAGCTCAACTGGAATTCCATCACCTCCACTAGTTTTGTTTGTAGTGATGCTTCCTAAGGCTCACTTGACTTCGCATTCCAGGATGTCTGGCTCTAGATGAGTGATCACACCATCATGGTTATCTGGGTCATGAAGATGTTTTTTATAAAGTTCCTCTGTGTATTCTTGCCACCTCTTCTTAATATCTTCTGCTTCTGTTAGGTCCATATTGTTTCCATCCTTTATTGTGTCCATCTTTGCTTGAAATGTTCCCTTGGTATCTCTAATTTTCCTGAAGAGATCTCTAGTCTTTTCCATTCTATAGTTTTGCTCTATTTCTTTGCATTGTTATCTCTTAGGAAGGCTTTCTTATCTCTCCTTGCTAGTCTTTGGAACTTTGCATTCAAATGGCTATATCTTTCCATTTCTCCTTTGCCTTTCACTTTTCTTCTTTTCTCAGCTATTTGTAAGGTTTCCTCAGACAAACATTTTGCCTTTTTGCATTTCTGTTTCTTGGGCCTGGTTTTGATCACCACATCCTATACAATGTCACAAGCCTCCATCCATAGTTCTTCAGACACTCTATCAGACCTAATCTCTTTAATCTATTTGTCACTTCCACTATATAATTATAAGGGATTTGACTTAGGTCATACCTGAATTGTCTAGTGGTTTTCCCTACTTTCTTCAATTTAAGTCTGAATTTTGCAATAAGGAGTCCAAGGGACTCTCAAGAGACTTGTCCAACTCCACAGTTTAAAAGCATCCATTTTTCAGCACTCAGCTTTGTTTATGGTCCAAGTTTCACATCCATACATGACTACTGGAAAAACCATAGCTTGGATTAGATGGATTTTTGTTAGCAAAATAATGTCTCTCCTTTTTAATATGCTGTCTAGGTTGGTCATAATTTTTCTTCCAAGGATAAAGCATCCTTTAATTTCATGGCTGCAGTCAACATCTGCAGTGATTTTGGAGCCCAAGAAAATAAAGTCTGTCACTGTTTCCATTGTTCCCCCATCTATTTGCCATGAAGTGATAGGACCAGATGCCATGATCTTCATTTTTTGAATGTAAATGTAAAATATGATAAATATATACATAAATGCACACAGGTTAAGTCACTTGAGTCGTGTCCAACTCTTTGTGACCCTATAGACTGTATCTAACCAAGCTCCTCTGTCCATGGGATTCTCCAGGCAAGGATACTGGAGTGGGTTGACACACCCTCCTCCAGAGGATCTTCCCAACCCAGGGACTGAACCTGCCTCTCTTATGTCACCTGCATTGGCAGTCATGTTCTTTATCCCTAGCACCACCTCAGAAGTCCCATACACATAAATATGTAAATATAAAACGTACTCATACACACGAGACAGCGTGTTTAATGTTATGTAGTATGCGTGATGCTATGCTTAAGGAGATGTGTGTTGATACTATATATAAACCAGATATCATTTGGAAAATTAAATAAATTACATTTCCTGGATGTGGATTCATCCAGAACCATGTCAGGCAATCTCTACTCTTGTCTCTGTCTTTCCATTCCTTTCTTGTACCATCTCCATGCAGAGCTCACTCCTCACCATCTTCTTGAAGGAGTCCAATCTTACCAAACAATGTGTGGTTTTCCAATGTTTCAGGACAGGCTGGCTGAGCCATGAGGAAGAGACTACCTTCTGCCCCTCTAAGGCATTCCATCCCCCTGTGGCCGAGCTTCTCTCAGAGCCCATCTACTGGCCATTTGACCCCACCCCCAAAGCCCCCAAAGAAGGGCTTTGCTGTCACTTGCAGAACCCCACCGGTTGCCTCCCTGCTTCTGACTACTTTTTGCCAAGAGATATATGTGTGCATGTATGCTTACTCATGTCTGACTCATGTTTTTGACCCCATGGACTGTAGCCCATCAGGCTCCTCTGTCCATGGAATTCTCCAGGCAAGAAGACTGGAGTAGGTTGCCATTTCCTTCTCCAGGGGATCTTCCTGACCCAGGGATTGAACCCACATCTCCTGCATGGTAGGCAGAAGACTCGTTACCACTAAGCCACCAGGGAAGCTCGCCAGGAGATGCTTCCCTGGAATTCTGAGACAGCACATCACAGCCCACTGTAAATTTATGCTGGACTACCTGGATAGTCACATCCTTAAAAACAAGCCTGAAACATGACTCCACTGGCCCTTTTTACTCCAGGTTAAAGATCATATCACATTCAGAAGCAGAACTAGACGTAATTGAAAGGGTTAATGAGAAAAGTCAGAGGTAAGTGAGCTTCCAGTACATCGCACTCCTTCCAAATAAACACAAGTCACAGCATGGTATAGAAATTAAAGCTCTGCAGCAGTTCTAAGAGAAAAAATGAAAAATGGAACTGTCACAGAGCAAATGACAGGATAGTCCTGTGAGTTCAAAAGAGTCTGTGTCATAAGAATCGGTACCTTATTCCCCTGTGAGTGGTGACTTCATTTCATCAAAACATCATCTATTCACATCAAGTCAGTAATTGTCAATTTGAATTGCTTTTATTGTGATAAGTGGAATATTTCATGGTATATCAGTGAACAAGGATGACTTAAGCCGTTAGGATTGCAGCCACTCCCTAGGGTGAGTCCCAAGGGAGTTTAGGATGTGAAAAAAACACAGGATACTAGCCCCAGATAGCTGAGATACATATGAAAGGAATTTCAGTAAACCCAACCTCTTGCATTTTCCTATACATAGAAAAGTGCTAAATACCTTAACTTGAGATATCTGCTTTTAACAACAATCTTTGGATGTTTAGACTACCTGCCCTTTGTTGCAAAAGGCTCCTGCCTTGCTTCCTCAGTGCAGTTCTCTTAGGGTTACTTGAGATGCTATCTCCTGGGCTTGAAGTCCTAAAAATTCCCACCTAATAAAACACAGCTCTCAACTTTTAGATTGTGATTTTATTTTTTTAAGTCAACAGTAGCTTTGTTAGTAGTATGTAGTTTGTAAATGTGGTTTGGCTCTAGAGCCATATAAGAATTATAAGTATAAGGAACATAAATACATTTCACGTTTGTTCATGTATAAGTCAACATTTGGGGGGGCCGATGGTGTCCTACGGGCATTTTTTTCAGGTTTACAACATACCAGCTAACAGTTTAGAAAATGAAAAAACAAAAACACAAAAAGGAGTATTCACTATGATCTCAGTTATTCATTCATTTATTAACCCATTAAATATATATTTATTGGATACTGATTACATGTTGCCAGGAATCACTTGAAACACTGCATACAGCAATACATGTTAGGCAAGGTCATGCTTCTCCTCCACCTTAATTTCAAACAAAAAGGAAATTTTTTAATGTTTTTAAAGGTAATTTTAGAATCTGACACATGCATAGAAGGAAAGAAACCAGGGTGATCTGGTAACAAGTGACTGAAGAGGCTGCTTTGGTTCAAAGCAGGAGAGGTCACTCTGTGGACATAACATTAGCCTTGAGACCAGGGAAGGGACAGCCTTCTGCAAAAACCAGAGGATTAACTTTCCAGGAAGAGGAAAAAGGAAATGTAAAGGCCCTGGGGTGAAATGACTGGAAAAGAATCCATGCAGGGAGTAGGGGCGAGGGTTAGGTAGGCAGATCAGACCACACTGGATCTTTTTAATGATTTGAAAGGGATCCGGATTTTATTCCAGGTACTTCTGGAAACCTCTGGAGAGTTCTTTAGATGGTAATAACAAGATTTAATATAAACTTTGAAAAGTAAAATGAAGTCTATGAAACAAATAAGGGTGAAAACCAGATGAGTTGGGAGGCTACTGGAGTAAACAAAGTAAGAAATGGCAGTGGCTGGGCGAGGAGGCAGCAGTGGAAACAAAAAGAAGTGGGTGAATTTGAGATATAGGTAGAGATACAGTCCACAGGCTTGGTGATGGACTGGATGTTAAAAGGTGAAGGAGAGAAAGAAAAGATTCAGAGGTGCTTTGAAGATTTAGGAATTGAGGCATTAGTGTTTTTTGTTTTATTTTAAAATAAAACAGCAGGGATATAGCAATAATTCTAAATGGAAATAAAATATTAAGACTCAGTATGTTTGGATGGTGGAAATAAAGTTTCCTTTTTGTGTGGATATAAATTTCTAAATGAAAATAGATAACCAATACCTTTTGTTTAAATTTCCTGGTGATAAATATCTTTTTTTTTTTTTGGCACAGAGTCAAGGCTCCAAGTCATCTGAGGAAAGCAGAAGTCTGTTAGAAGTCTGAATAGGAGAGTCCCAGAATAGAAGAAGCCAAGGATTGAAGCAAGAGGTAAGGATGGGGATCTGGGTCAATGGATGATATTACAGAAAGTAAGGTCACAGCAAGTCAGAAAGGGAGCTCGGACCTGCTAACTTGGCTGTCCTAGTCTACCTGTGCATCATGGCTGCTTTTAAAGAGCTGGCAACACCCATCTGTTCCTGCCAAACAATAATAATGCTCAGTACTAGTGTTATTATCCCTCAATGAATGGGAGTTTCCACCACTAAAATGCGCAACTGGTACCAATCTACTCCCCTCTTTACCACTCAAAGCACAAGAAAGAACACAAAGGACAGGGTGGCAAGGAGGTCCCATCCAAATTGTGTATTGTATCCTCATTATTATTCATGGTCATTAAAATTGCCAACTTGAAATGACAGTATAGATGGCAGAACTGAAAAACAAAGTGCTCTGTCCATGAGATTTTCCCCAACCTAAAAAAAAAAGAGAGAGAGAAACAAAGTGCATTTCTAAGATTACACAACTGTCTGGTGACTGAGTCCTATTTTCTTTCCATCACAGTGTGTTAAACACAACAGTTCGGTACTTCCCAATACTTTTCACACTGTGCCACACGTAGAGACTGATAGTTTTACAGGATAGTGGGACAAACAGGCAGGGATGCTCCTGGCCTGCTATTTCCTCAGAGCGCCATCTGCCCCAAGGCTTATGTGACCACACAGAAACTAAATGGGTAAACAGCTAGACACAACTTTAAGAAAACTGTACATTTGTTTACAGGAGACTTAAATTGGTGATTCCCGAACTTTCCAAAACTTTGGAAAACTTTTAAGACACAGATTCCCAAGGACTTATCCAAGACATATTGGTAAAATTGCATATGTGAAACGAATCACCAGTCCAGGTTCGATGCATGATACAGGATGCTCAGGGCTGGTGCACTGGGATAACCCAGAGGGATGGGATGGGGAGGGAGGTGGGAGGGGGGTTCAGGATGGGGAACACGCGTACACCTGTGGCAGATTCATGTTGATGTATGGCAAACCAATACAATATTGTAAAGTAATTAGCCTCCAATTAAAATAGATAAATTTATATTAAAAATAAATAAAATTAAATTTTAAAAAGACATATTGGTTAAATTGCTTATGATTTCAAGTAACAGAAGATACCCACTCAAATTGGGTTAAGTAATTAATAGGAAGTTTAAGCTTTGGTCAATTTTAACACTAATTCAGTGCCTCATCCACAAAGCCATGCTGAGTGGATCAGCTTTGTCTTCCAGTTGCTTCTCCGTGTTAATCAAAAATGGTTGCACCTCTTCTAGGCAATAAAATAGTCTCTGTTATACAATCTTCAACAATGCAAAGAGGCAGAAGGGGCCAAGTTTTCTTATGTCTCTCTAATTTAGAACCTTCCTCTGAAGCCTCAAAGCTGACTTGCTGCTGCTGCTGCTGCTAAGTCGCTTCAGTCTTACTCTGTGCGACCCCATAGACGGCAGCCCACCAGGCTCCACCATCCCTGGGATTCTCCAGGCAAGAACACTAGAGTGGGTTGCCATTTCCTTCTCCAGTGCATGAAAGTGAAAAGTGAAAGTGAAGTCACTGAGTCGTTTACCACTCCTAGCGACCCCATGGACTGCAGCCTACCAGGCTCCTCCATCCGTGAGATTTTCCAGGCAAGAGTACTGGAGTGGGGTGCCATTGCCTTCTCAGAAAGCTGACTTAGTCTCATCTAATCAGCCTCATGTACTTAGCATGTGTCATCCTTTGTTCAGTAGCTAAGTCCTGTCTGACTTTGTGGTCCCAGGGACTGCAACATGCCAAGCTTCCCTGTCCCTCACTGTCTTTCCTGTGTCCCTCACTGTCTTTCCCTGTCCCTCACTGTCTTTAAGAGTTTGCTCAAACTCATGTCCATTGAGTTGGTGATGCCATCCAACTATCTCATCCTCTGTGGCCCCCTTCTCTTCCTGTCCTCCATCTTCCCCAACATAATTGGCTTTATGTAATTGATAACAATAGGGTCACATTCCTACCCTTAAGCAAATCAGTATCAAAGGAGATGGTTCATCCTGATTGGTTTATGTTACTCATGATTAAAACTCTGGAGCTGGAAATTCAGTTACCAATCTGAGTCAGGAAATACCCAAATAAAACTAGATTTTGCCCATTAGGAAGAAGTGTAGGTAAGCAACAATTATTATTGTGCTACATAAACAAAACCAAAATCTTTGAAAAGCCCTAACATCTATATATATATATTTTTTTTAATTAAAATCATTCTGATGATGGGTCAGGTTTGGGAACCACAGTTCTCAGCTCAGGGTGCTAGCCCACATGTGGCCTTTGCGTAAATTAGCAGAGAAGGCCTCCTTCAGCTTGTGGCGTACAGCTGTGAGCAGAGGGCAGTTTTGTTTGAGTGAAAACAAAGTAGGCCCTTCCTGCTCACCTTCACATCAGGGAGCAGGGCAGGGGCTAAATTTTAATCCCTCAGTTCCTCTCTCCTCACTGAGCCCAGTGGTGTGCTGATCAATGTTTATCAATCAGCTCACTCATCTGTAGAGACTGCCAGTTTCCGTGTGTACATACACCCACCAAGGCCGAGTTTAAGCCACTGTTGTAATGTCACTGAATGTGGAGCTGGGAAGTGATGTGCATAGTCAGTGCTCAGAAGTATCAATCAGCCTCAGCACATCTTGGACACGGACTCACCATGTAAAGAACACAACTTGCACAGTCAAGCATAGTACCCGCCTGTAACCACGCTTTGCTCCACACGGGGAGAACCTACCAAAATAAAGCTATATAAAACTGGCCAGGGTTTTTTATTTTATATATATAAAGATAATGAGTCCCTAGTTCTAAACACAAGCCCTGGTAACTGCATTTTAAAAAGCATTGTTTCACAACCTCCACCCTACCTTAAATGATACTCCACTTGGAAATTAATAATGCACAGAAACTTCATATTTTTTTTTCTTTTTTTTCTTTTATTTTTTAACTTTACAATATTGTATTGGTACCACTAATGAGTAATAAATTATACTCTTGATCATTGTGTTACTTAAAATATATGAAGTTCAGGATGGGGAACTTCATATATTTTAAGTAACACAATGATCAAGAGTATAATTTATTACTCATTAGTGGGAAAGACAACTTGATATAAAAAAAGTAGAACTCATAAAAGGCTAAGTAAAAAATGAATCACTTTTATAAATAATGTCAAAGGAAATGATTATATCTTTGAATTTTGGGGAAAGCACAAAATTTATTGAAGAAAAATTCCTCTCTCTGAAGCTACCTAATAATATAGAGGAAGCTTAAACAATCTGTTACATGGTCATGCACTTTTCCCTTTGCCTCAAATGCTTGCTTTAAGTCTTGCTTTATATAAATGTGGATATGCTTCTCCTTTTCATATTGGCATGGATACTAAAATAAAGGAAGCTGGCATAACCTATGGTGAAAGTGTCATATTTTGTGTCAAGCTACCTTGGATGAAGTCTGTTCTACCACCTGCCAATGGTATAATTCTGGTCTAGTCACTTAACCTCTCCTAATTCCAATATCCTCATGGATAACTCTGATATCCTCATGGTTAACATCAAGGGAATAACAGCACTACATCATAGGGCTTAGAAGCAGTGTACATGAAATAATTCATGCCTGTACTCAGTACCATGGCCAGCATATAGTATATACGCCATAGACATTAGCCACAGGGCACTCAGTCACTTGGGCAGAGCTGGTGTCCAAAAGCCTGTAGATGTCTATCCAAGCAACCAATCAACCAACCATCATGGTAGCTACACTAAGCACCTCTCAGAATTTATTCTCATCCTTGGTGAAGGAAACCAAGAGGTGACAGTGATTGAGCAAATAGTCTATAGCAGGCCCACAACAAAGTAGTCTAACTCAAGTGTTCTTATTGTATTTCACAAGCATGACTGTGACTGTATATTTATGTTTTTACTGCTCCCTACTCACTCTTTCTAGTTCTCAGAGGGTTTTTGTCTCCTCTACCTCCATTTCTTACTGTGTATTTGTCACCCATTAGGGCTTAAAGACGGAGAAGGCAATGGCACCCCACTCCAGTACTCTTGCCTGGAGGATCCCAAGGACGGAGGAGCCTGGTAGGCTGCGGTCCATGGGGTCACTAAGAGTCAGACACGACTGAGCGACTTCACTTTCACTTTTCACTTTCATGCATTGGAGAAGGAAATGGCAACCCACTCCAGTGTTCTTGCCTGGAGATCCCAGGGACGGGGCAGCCTGGTGGGCTGCTGTCTATGGGGTCGCACAGAGTCGGACACGACTGCAGCGACTTAGCAGCAGCAGCAGCAGCAGGACTTAAAGAGAGAAGAAACCACTGGCCTAAATAGCAAAAAAGATGGATTTCTATGTATGTTTATAAAATATGGTGCCTTGTTTGTAGGAACATTTTTCATTTATTTGATTTTTTCTTGCAGAGATCAGATAGACCAGCTAGGCAAGAAGTGGAAGATGAACTTGGACATGAGAGGATGAGAACCTTTGGTTCAACAGTGGGAGGAAAAAGGATCTTCCATCAGGAGGATCAGGGAGCTGGCAGCAAGCAGCCTCAGGGCTGTGCTTCAGCAATGAAGGACCAGTTCTCCTGCCCATTCCCATCACCTCTACATCATCTATGGACAACACCCATTCAATGATCTGGCCCCTAGACTAAGCTTCCAGAAGGAAGGTGGATGGACAGCTTCTGTGGCAATGACCCCTTTCATAGAGGCACTGGCTAGGATCAGTGGACCCCATGAGTCATGGCTGTGGTAGACACATCATTTCTGTTACATAGGCATTAGGGCAGGTATTTGACAGCAGGGTTTCTAGACCTCAGCACAACTGACATTTTGATAGACAATTCACTGTTATTTGGAGCAATATTATGCACTGTGGAGCACCTGCCTCCTACTTGTAACACCTAAAAAGTGTCTCCAGATATAGCCAGATGTCCACTGGGGAACAAAATCACCCCTGGGATGTGGGGCAGGGAACCAGTGTTCTACATAATAACTTCATAATAGTGCTACAATCCCCACGGCTTTAGGTAGTGAATTACTAATGAACACTGAATTAGAGGTAGTCAGTAGGCTGTCCAAGGTTCCAGGACCAGTGAACGGTTTGCTTTGTCTGAAGCATGTGTTTCTTTAGCATTCTGCCTCTCTTCATGGGACTTAAGTCTAGCTCAGAATCTTTAAAATAGTAGGCATTTCATAAATGTTTGTTACATTAAACAATAAATGAATGAATGAGGATTTTCCCATTTTAATTCTCTAGGGTCTTATCCTCCATCGAAGTAAATAGGCAGAAATTTTATAGTCAGTAACAAGGACCACTGAGCCAGAAGCAGTGATAATCAGCCTTGTTCACATGGATGTCCAAAGGTCTCTCACCTGGAGTGGCCCAAGAGGCATAAGGCTTTTCTGAAAAGCTACTGATAGAGACCAGAGAGATCACACCAGCTGTGTGACAGCCTGAGACACAGGTGATCTGCAAGAAAGAAGAAAGTCTTGCTGTCATTGTTATCACTGCTCCCTTGGGTAAACAGTCTTCATATCTGTACCAGATAAATACAAAAGCAGAAGGGGGCCTTCGCTGGTGGTCCAGGGGTTAAAGACCTTGCCTTCCAGGGCAGAGGGTACCAGTTCCATCCCTGGTGGAGGGGCTGAGATCCTTGCATGCCTGCCTCATGGCCACAAAAACAAAACAGAAGTAATATTGTAACAAATTTAATAAAGACTTAAAAAAATGATTCACATTAAAAAAAAATCTTAAAGAAACAGAAACAACAGCAGGACTCCTTCCCCTCCTTCTTTATATGAATCGTTGAGGTGTATATGACACTCTTACAAAGAAGAACTTTGGCCTGGGAGTCAGGAGACCTGGATTCCAGGCCTGACTCTAATTAACCATGGGATGTGAATACATCATTTGGCCCCTGAGACTGTTTCATTGTCTGATATTTAGAAATGGAGACACACAATGGCTCAGATCTTTTCTGAATCTCTTGTTCTTTGAACTCATGTGTATTAGATGATCATCTACTGTTCTTTTCTAGATCTCTTGTTCTCTGGACTTGGGTATATAAGATTGCCATTTGCTGCAGTATTAAAACCGTCTGCTCTAAGCCATTTCTGTGAATTGCTATAGAATTTAGATTGGAGCTGGAAAAATCAATAACCGAGTCACCAAACATATAAGTTAGCTCTCATGACTTGATTATTTCTATGCATTGCAAATAGCTTGGATTTAAATATTTATGATTTTGCAGCCAGTTCAGGCATGTAGTCATTCTGTCATGTATTGAATAAAAAATAATCAATGGAAAATAATGCCCTCATCAAGCTCCAGTCAAACTAAATGTTGAATAGCCTAACTGCAGACATGGCAGATTTTCTTTAAATCAATCTTCCAACAGGAGTCCTACACTTATAAACACCCAACAACCACTCTTTCCTGTGGAACCACTCAAATTTCTGTCTCTGCTGCTGCATTTGTGACATTCTCTCCATTCTGAATATTCTAGCAACTCTCAAAAGTCTACTACAGATGGACAATGAGGTCTCTTGAATCTTCTCATGAGAGGTAATACTTTCTGCCTCTGAATTCTTTCAGTTAAAAAACGTTGAGTACTTTCTCTGTTATATTCCCTGGAGCTCAGAGCCGAGGAAATGATTGCTGAACCCACAGAGGTATATGCAAGGTGTTATAAGAGCATCTATGCACTGTAAGACTAAGGTGAGGTTACCTGAGTAAGGTAGGGAAATGGTACAAGACAAGGGTGACAGGCAGGAGAAAGGGGGACAGTTGATGTCACTGTTTCATTCTGCAATCGCCACAGCTTAATAAATAAGACTCTGTTTCAGAAGCATGAACTGTAAGAAAGCGTCATTCATAAATCTATAGAGGAAGGTGAAGGATGATTTGTGTAAGGTGGCATAAGCCAGTGCAAGTCTAATGAGGGGGTGGACATGATCAGATTAGTATTTTATAGGAGAGCTCTCTGACAACCGCATGGAAAATAGAACAAAGAAAGACATGACCAGCTAGGAGAAAAGTGAGACATTCAGGAAGCTGTTGGAGTGAAACAGATCAGATATCCTGATAGTGAGCACAAAGGCAGTAGTCAAGAAGTGAACAGGAACGTTAAGTTTAGAATATAGTAAGAGGTAAAAGTCCACCAAACATTATTGTATATGATGCTTAAAGAAAAGGCAGGAATTCATGATGCTGTCCTGATTTCTGGCTCGGAAGATGAAGTGGATGATGGTGGTTTTCACCAACTTGAGGAACAGAGCAGATCTGGGGGTAGAATAAATTTATAATTTGAGGTATATTGAGTTTGAAGTGCCAGTGGCACATGTCAATGGAGAGGTCCTTTGGGCATTGAAATACATAAAATCAAAACTCAGGAAAGCGATATGAGCTAAAGACATAGATTCTTTAACCTTTTTACGGTGAAATATAACACACACCCATAAAAGTATACAAAAATAAATGAACAGCCTAATCAATTATAAATTAAACATTCATGCAACTCGGGTCAAGAAATAAGCCCCTTCCATTTTCAAAGCCACTTGAATACCTTTTCCTAATCACAGCCAAGACCCTCCCTCCCAACAGAATAACCATCTTGATTTTATGGTAATCACTTTCCTATTTTCTACTTTTAGCCCATAATTCTTAATCCCTCCAGCTTGATTGTACCCATTTTGAGCTTTCTAATGACATGGAATGTATTTTTTATGACTAGTGTCTTGTCTCCTATATATTTGCAAAATAAATCCATGATGCTTGCTGTGTGTCACTGTGGTTCATTTGTTTTCATTGTAATATAGTAGCCAGTTTTATTTTTTGCTGGTGGATCTTTGAGTTGTTTTTTTCTGTTATGAATAAAGTTGTTATGAACACAGTTAAAATTATCACCTGATAGACATATCTGTTAGGTAAATAACTTGGAATGGAATTCCTAGGTCAAAAGATAGCATAGAATCCTTAACTTCAGTAGAAGATATCAACCATGATCTTAGTAACTGTACCACTTTACATAAACATCTGCAATAAATAAGACTTCCAGTTGCCACACAATCTCACCAACACTTGATAACGCGTGCCTTTTTAATTTCAGCCATTCTGATGAGTAGAGGTATTACATGTGGCATTTTGCTGATTAACTAGTAAAGTTGAGTGCCTGTATATTAATTTCTATCTATTTGCTAATCATTTAAATACCCTCTTTGGGGGAATTTCTATTCCAATATCTTACCTGCTTTTTTTCTCTACAAAATCCTTAACAAAATATGAACAAATGGAACTCTGTGATATATCAGAATACATCATGCCCAAATTGAATATTTCAGAAATGCAAGTTCTTGACTCAGGCTGACCTTTGTGTTTCCTTTTCATAATACTCTTATCAGATTTTGCTATTCAAGTTATGCTGCTGCTGCTAAGTCACTTCAGTCGTGTCTGACTCTGTGCAACCCCATGGACGGCAGCCTACCAGGCTCCTCCGTCCCTGGGATTCTCCAGGCAAGAACACTGGAGTGGGTTGCCATTTCCTTCTCCAATGCAGGAAAGTGAAAGTGAAAGTGGAGTTTCTCAGTCGTGTCTGACTCTTTGCGACCTCATGGACTACAGCCCACCAGGCTCCTCCACCCATGGGCTTTTCCGGACAAGAGTACTGGAGTAGGGTGCCAATATGCTAGATACATGGAACAGGAAATATTGCTTCTCTTTCTTTTCTCTGGAGGATTTGATATAAGATTTCTTTAATATTTTGTAGAATTTACTGGATAAACCATGTGAGCTTGGAGTTTTCTAGGTGAGAAAGTTTGTATTTACGGACCTGTATCACAGGCCTTATACAGCTTTGTGCCTCTGTTTTACAGCTAAATTGTACTTCTGTGAAGGATTAGTTCCCTGCTAGTATACAATTTTCTTGAAGGCCAGAACTGTGTCTCCAATGCACATCTTGGAACCTTGCACATGGCAGATGTACCATGAATCTAACTGAAATAACTACAGTATCCATTTGGGAGTCATTTTGAATACTTAATCCCAACATAAGATGTATGTATTCTGTTTTATGGTCTTTATTTATCTCACTGGCATCTATGGGAAAGGTTAGTATACTCTCCAAGGACTAGTAAGAGCCACAAAAAGTTATGAGCATTTAGTACATGTACGTCAGCCGTCTGGGTGTGAGATGAAACCAAGGAAAAGGAAGCCTTGGTGATCTGGCTGAGTGGTTTCCTGTCTGGAGAAGGAGGCAAAAAATGCACACGTCCTTTTGGGAAAGCAAATTTTTTTTTTTTCTCCTAGTTCTTATAAAACATAGACTTTAGATTTTGTCCTTGCTTTCAATAGCTGCACTGGCAGACTTAGCTCTTCAACAAGTACTCCTTTGAGAAATCTCAGGACAATGCTATCCCCTCAATAATTTAAGTGTTCTATTATGTAGTAACTTATACTTTACTACTGGGCTTAAAAATTTATATTGCATTCTTTAAGAACCTGGCAAAGCACTGCAAAACAGGCAACGTGAAACACCTTGGAAATACTTTCATAATACCAGCATCTCTCATCCCTGGTGGGAAGCGAGATGAAGGAGGGTTGTCTTGCTAAGTCTAGGCCCGAGAAAGCCCCAGAGAAATACGGGGCTTTTCACCCTCAGCGCTCTCGGTGCCTAAAACCAGAAAACTAGGACCACAGAGCACACCTGGAAGACCACGTCTCACCCAGCAAGAAAGCAACTGTGTCCCAGGTGGGGATTAGGGTAAGAATGTGAAACCAAGGGTCAACAAGCAAAAAATGGTTGAATTCGTAAAACAAGGAGACACAGATCATGACACAATTCAAGAAGGGAGATCACTGGCTTTGGTTCTCAGCTGCTCCTGCCATTGAGTGTGAGCCAGATTTATTTGAAGAATCTATCATGAAATAATTAACTTTTAGAGAGAGAGAGCATAATTTCTAAAGCTGGGGAGGCCAATCCTTTCTTGGCCTCTTACTAGCTGTGTGATCTTGTTAAAAAAAAAAAAAAGTAGCTTATCTAATTTTCAGGTTCTTCATCTGTAAAATTAAAAGTAACTTAGTCTCAAGGTGGCAACCATAGTTAAATGAGATACTGCATATGTAATATCCTAGCACAACATTGAGCATATAAAAGGCAATTAATAAATGCTATTTCCATACTACAACTTGTGCTAATCAGGGTAATATTAATAATATTAATATAATATTAAATTAATATAATATTAATGTAATATTCCCTATATAACACAGGGAACTATCTTCAATATCCTATGATAAACCATACTGGAAAAAGTAATTAAAAGAATGTATATACACATATGGGCTTCCCCAGCAGCTCAGCAGTAGAGAATCCACCTGCAGTGCAGGAGACGTTGGTTCAGTTCCTGGGTCAGGAAGATCCCCTGGAGAAGGAAACGGCAATCCACTCCAGTATTCTTGCCTGGAGAATCCCATGGACAGAAGAGCCTGGTGGGCTACATACAGTCCATGGGGTCACAAAGAGTCAGACACGGCTGAACAATTGAGCACACACAAAGAAGTTAATATAGATACAGCACCTAGAACAGTTCCTGGCATGTAGTTAGGACTCAAAAAGTGTTATTATTATTACAGTGAACAATTGGAAATGTTCACCAATGCTACCGCTCTAAGGCACTCCCTGTAATCCAGAGACTTCCTCAAGGACCAGCCTTGGGAGGGACACACATAACATGTGACTCTTGGTCACTCACCTCTTCAATCAGAGTGGCTCTGCTTTTATCATTATCATTCCTTGTCCCTCTGCAGATGGATTTCCCCCAACAAGGGTTTCAGTGTTCAAAGTACATAGAAACCACTTCCCTCTGTGGCTTCCTTAACTAGACTAGAGCTTAGACAACTCACTCCATCCTCTCTGGGCTTAATTTCCTCATCCATATAGTGGTGGGGGAGGGAGTGGAGAAAAATAATAATTCTGCCTCACCACACACTCTCTGAGACACTGACAGTATACATCCTTTGTATGGAGAGCATTCTCACCAGTTCTCAGTGACTTACATTTTAGTGTAAGTGATTGCACTGGTGGGGTCTGGAGACAAAGGAGTAGGAGGGCAGAAGGAGTCTATGGGGTGGCTGAACAGTGCAGGCTCTGCCCTTGCAGGGAGAAGAAAGCTGTCTGGGGTGTTTTAATCAAGTGGGTAATAACAGGAAGACCAGACTTCCCTGGTTGTCCAGTAGCCAAGACTCCACTCTCCCAGTGCAGGGGAACGGGGTTCAATTCCCGGTCAAGGAACTAGACCCACATAAGAGTTCGCACGCAACTAAAGATCCCAAGCGCCTGCAACTAAAACCCAGTGCAGCAAATAAATAAATATAAATTTAAAAAAGAAAAAGAGAGGCTTCACTGGTGACACAGTGGTAAAGTGTTGGCTGCCAGTGCAGGAGACCTGGGTTCAATCCTTGGTCTGGGAAGATCCCACAGCTAAGCCCACCACAACTACTGAGCCCATGTTCCACACAAGAGAAGGCACCTCAACGAGAAGCCATGCACTGCAATGAGAGAGTAGCCCCTGCTCGTGGCAACCAGAGAATGCCTGTGCAGCAATGAAAACCCAGCACAGCCAAAAACAAAAATAAATAAAATTACTTTTCTTTTTAAAGGAAGAAAGAAAAAAATAAAGGACTGGAGAAAAAGAAACCAAAACATTAAAAAATAAATAAATAGGTAAAATAACAGGAAGACCAACTCTGGCTATAGATCACCTCATTTCCTCCAACTTTGTGATGCTGCTGCTGCTGCTAAGTCGCTTCAGTCATGTCTGACTCTGTGCGACCCCATAGACGGCAGCCCACCAGGCTCCCCCATCCCTGGGATTCTCCAGGCAAGAACACTGCAGTGGGTTGCCATTTCCTTCTCCAATGCATGAAAGTGAAAAGTGAAAGTGAAGTCACTCAGTCGTGTCTGACTCTTAGTGACCCCATGGACTACAGCCCACCAGGCCCTCCGTCCATGGGATTTTCTAGGCAAGAGTACTGGAGTGGGGTGCCTTTGCCTTCTCCAAACTTTGTGATACTAGCCACAATTTTATCTCCAGCTGTCAGTCTCTTTTGTCTGTTTCTCAACTATTCCTGTTGCAGGGAGGAAGAACATGTTTGGTTACCACTTTGTTGTAAGCCTAGCCACATAAGCCTAGACTAAGAATGGCAATAATATTATACCTCTGTATATTTACCTAGAAAGTCCTTTATTCATTTTACAATGCAAGAACAAATTCCAGAGGTGTTAAATGACTTGCCAAAGAGCTCTTATCTCTGAAATGGCAAGAGTGTAAGTGGGGTCTGTCTTTCCCAGTAACTAGTCATACATTCTTCTCACTCTTTCTACTTAATCATGTGGTGATTAACATGTAATGGGAAAATGAGATTATGTGGCTGAAAATTGACCACTGAGGGTGTAGGACTTCCTCTTGAGACAACAGGATCTTTCTGAAAAATCCCACTAAGCAGATTTAATGACAATCAACAACTTGAGTCAATAGTCATTTGAACCACAGAAAAAAATAGATTATCTGAGATGGGCTTTGGCTTAGCATTTCAATGATATCCACAGGATTCAGAAATGGCCCTGGGGAGCTCTGATGCCGAGAGACTACTAACCAGCCACAGATATAACTGTGACACTATGAACAATAATAATGATATATACTCGACCATTTTAGTCCTAGAAACACTATAGAATTTTATGCCCCAAAGATCCTTGAATGGTTTATAAGCTATGCAGAGAAAGGAAAAGCAAACAGAAGAAATTGTAAGAGCTTAAGAGCAGCAAATAAAACCTTCCATCAGGTAAATGAAACAAGTTGATATATCATTAAGTGGAGTTTTCAGACTCGTCTGTGGCTGGGTTGAGAAGCCAGCCTTCCTGGCCACATTCCAGGAGTTGATAAAATCTGAGCTGAGCCATAGAAGCTTTCTGAACAGAAAGCAGTCCAGAACATTTCTTGACAGCTTTGTCTGTACACAATGGCTCAGGAGAGCTGAGGGGCTACAGATTGGTTGATTAATTATGTAATGTTTGCAAACAATATGAAAAGTCCAAGGAAGCAAGGAGTCAGGCTGTCTCTTGGGGAAGACCTGAGTGACTGGCCTAGAAGAATAAATACATAAATGTTCCACCTCAAGACCCAGCCAAGGGCAAACATCTTCATTTGGCAGAGTCTATGTTTTGACTGTAATGTTTTCAGATTCCTGCCATGGCGCCTCCATTTAACAGTTCAGCGAGCCTCCATGAGCACAGGCATCCACGTGAAAGCACTCTGTAAACTGCCAAGTGTGTGAAAGTGAGGACTGGTCATCATCATTAATTAGCAGACTTTCCAGATCTCACACATCATTGAGTTTTAAACATATTAGATTATTGTCCCTCTCTATCTTCTGAGAGTTATGTTTTACTATTATAAAGAAAAGATAATTCCCTTGGACTGCAAGGAGATCCAACCAGTCCATCCTAAAGTAAATCAGTCCTGAATATTCATTGGAAGAACTGATGCTGAAGCTGAAACTCCAATACTTTGGCCACCTGCTGCAAAGAACTGACTCATTTGAAAAGACCCTGATGCTGGGGAAGATTAAAGGCAGGAGGAGAAGGGGACAACAGAGGATGAAATGGTTGGATGGCATCATTGACTCAATGGACATGAGTTTGAGTAAACTCCAGAGGTTGGCAATGGACAGGGAGGCCTGGCGTGCTGCAGTCTATGGGGTTACAAGGAGTCAGACACGACTGAGTGACTGAACTGAACTGAACTGGATGTTTCTACCTTTTTAATTTACGTATTTTTCTTAAATGTGTTTGAACAGATTTTTCAAACATAGAGAGGAGATTTCCTATTTGACCAAATACTATGTTCCTGGAATTATGGTTTTCTTTTCTGACAATCATGACAGCCAGGCAGAGGCCAGGAAAAGAAAAGAGCATGTCTACAATCAACCGAGGAAGCTGGGATTCAAATGGAAGTTTTCTGGCTCCATGTTGCTCAATTCTAGACCTTGAGGACAGGTACCTTTGATGGAACACCTGTTCTGCCACAGACATTGCTGTGTGTTGTATGTAGAGTATCTCAATTGTTTAGCATCACTTTACAGCTAAGGAAATGGGAGGTCAGAGAGGTTAAACAACCTGCCTAATGTTATTGCTTATAAATGGCAAAGCTGGAAGCCAAATCCGCATGAATCTTTTTCCAAAGCTTTTGATCTGTCTCCCACTTCGTGCACCCCCGCTGGTCCATACAGTCAGGGATTCAGCTGAAGGATGGCATTTGTTACTTCAGGGCAGCTTGATCAGGTTTTTATTTTTGTCTTTTTAATATTTGAAGTTGTTGTGTTAATTTTGGAGTGTAACAGGACAGTAATAGGATTTGTAGATAATGACTGAAGTTTCACTATGAGAAGTTGTTGTTATCCAGTCACTAAGTCATGTCGGACTCTTTGTGACTCCATGGATGGCAACACATCAGGCTCCTCTGTCCTCCTCTATCTCCCGGAGTTTGCTCAAATTCATGTCCATTGAGTAAGTGATGCTATCTAATCATCTTATCCTCTGCCACCCCTTTCTCTTTTTGCCTTCAATCTTTCCCAGCATCGGGGCCTTTTACAATGAGTTGCTCTGCGTGTCGGGTGGCCAAAGGATTGGAGCTTCAGCTTCAGCATCAGTCCTTCCAGTGAATATTAAGGGTTGATTTCCTTTAGGATTGACTGGTTTGATCTCCTGGCAGTCTAAGGAACTCTCAAGAGTCTTCTTCAGCACCAAAATTTGAAAACATCAATTCCTCAGTGGTCAGCCTACTTTATAGTCCAACTCTCACATCTGTACATGACTACTGGGAAACCGTAGCTTTGACTAGACAGATCTTTGTTGGCAAAGTGATGCCTCTGCTTTTTAATACGCTGTCTACGTTTGTCATAGCTTGCCTACCAATGAGCAAGCATCTTTCGATTTCATGGCTGTGGTCACCATTTGCAATGATTTTAAAGCCCAAGAAAATAAAATCTGTCATCGTTTCCCCTTTTTCCCTTTCTATTTGCAATAAAGTGATGGGAACAGATGCCATGATCTTAGTTTTCTGAATGTTGAGTTACAAGCCAGCTTTTTCATTCTCCTCTTTCATCCTCATCAAGAAGTTCTTTAGTTCCTTTTCACTTTCTGCCATTAGAGAAGCCCTCCATGTAAATGACTAATAGAAAATAAAAGCCCAGAGAAAAGTACAAAAGTATATTCATGTAACTCATGCGCGGTACCTGAAAATCCTTTCTCCCTAAAGTTGCTGTCCTGAGACGTCCTCATTTTTCTGCAGCTGAATCTGTAGGTGTGGACATTGTTGGCTCTGCAAGTTACAGCCCAGGACTCAGGAGCCCTCTGTGGGTGCTTCAGGGACTGCACGGGGTGTCCTCTCCCTCTCTGAACTTAGTCTAAGCAATAAAGTACAAATGGCTTTGCTCCTAAACTGTCTTGCACAAGTCATCTCTATGGCCTTGTCTTCCCAACACGCCTTTCCATCCTTTTTCTTTTCAAGTTTTTAGATAAATATCACTGCTGAGTTAAGCCATATTGAAATCTGATACAAACAACAAATGTACACTCCTGTGTACCTGTTATGTAATGCAGACTCAGAGATATTGTAGGTTCAGTTCCAGATAAAGTGAATATCATGATAAAAATGAGTCTTACAAATTTTCTAGTTTCCCAGCACCTATAAAAGTTATGTTTACATTATAGTCTATTAAGCATGCAACAGTATTACGTCTAAAAAACAAGGTATATACCTTAATTTAAAAATATTGTATTGCTGAAAAATGCTAACCATCATCTGAGCCTTCAGGGAGATGGAGCAGTAACGAAGATCACTGATTATGATCATGAATCACCACAACAAATTTAATAATAATAATATTTGAAATATCATGAGAATTACCAACATTTGACACAGACACACGAACTGAGCTGATGCTGATGGGAAAATGGTGCTGATAGTCTTGTTCAGCACAGGGTTGCCACAAACCTTGCATTTGTGAAAAACACAGTATCTGCAAAGAACAGTAAAGCAAAGTACAAGAAAATGATTTATGCCTACAGTACTTAATACTGACTTTTCCGAGAACATTAAGGCAGTTGAAAAAAATATATTGAAAAATTGGAAAGTAGGTAGATTAAATTTAAAATAATACTGTGAGTACTGAATATTTTATTTATATTCAGATCTTATTATAATTTTACTTTGGCTTAAGTTATTTTTTAAAAAATGTTTAAGATTACCACTTGGTCAAAAGAAATGATCAGACATGAGCATTCTGTCAACGGAAAACAACAAAAGCAGAGGAATAAATTTCAAAAATACTATTCATGAGTTTGCTTCTATTAGAGCCAAGGGTATCTATTTTATTTTTGCCTAAGCTCCTCTATGGCTCCTGGGCACTGTTTAGGAGATACATCTGTAGAGTCTTATCTTTCCCTTCTTTATCACACAAGGTAGCATAGTATGGATGGATGTTCCTTACACTTTGCTTTCTTTCATCCTAGAAAGGCTCATGTCAGTTTATAAAAGGTTCAAAGATGCTGAAGGGAGTGAACACTGGAAGGTCAGACAGAGGGCACAGCGCCCAAGCCAGTGACTGTGCCATATCAGAGGTGTGTTTGTGAAGATGTTGTGAAAGCAATCACTGAGACCCAAGGCTGGCATCTGGGCATCTACTACAGGAAGGCACTGATGCCAGATTAAATCACTTTCCATCTTTCTTCCTTTTGAAAAATATATTCCTCACCACTTCCATTTGGTTCTAATACATCTACAAATATAAAAGTAAGCTTTGCCTTATAGCACAAACTAGGGGATGGAGAGATCTCTGATCCTCACCCTTGCAGTTTAACCATTATCGTGATAAGAGAAGACGCAGAAAGATGAACCTGTGAAAAGACAGGAGTTTTTCCCAAAGCGGAGAAAACACTTGCCAAGTTATTTCATGCCTCATTTTCCAAGGTTCCATAATGTTTCCAAACTGGAAAGATCCTCTTAAATGGGGACACATCTATGCTGCCAGTCACTTAGAGACAAAGAGAATGTGAGGTAATCCTCAAAGAGAAATGACCAAGAGAACAAAACGATCCAAAATGGGTTCTTTTGCATAAGAGAAAATTTGAATCAGTTTTCTTACCAATAATTCAGCATTGTGGCCTTAACTGGGAGGGGCAATTTTCCCCGCTCTCCCTCCCAAGTTCTTGTATATTTTATTGTTTATCCAGTAGACGCAAGACAGATTAATAGGAGAGAAAGAAACAAATTTCAACTCATGTGCATGCAGGTCTCATATTAATAGAAATGGGAGTTAAGAAGTGGTTGATACAGGTAGTTTTTATACTTTTTAAGAAAGAGACGATAAATTTATGAGTAACTGACAAGAAAAATTTAGGTTTGGCATGCTCAATTAATGAAAAATCTCAACAGAGTTTGGCCTTGGGGAGGTAAGTTATAGAAGTCACAAAATTGGTGATACAGGCTTCTCAGCTCGAATTTTTTGTCTCTGGCATTAAGGGTGTCCTTATTCCTCTAGATGCAGGAAGCACCCTTTTCACATAAGGGATTTATTTCTTGTTTCAGGGAGACAAAGAAAGGAGGGTCAAACTGTCCCTCTTGTGTTGGCCACTTCTTAAGCAACTCAAAGTAACCCAGAAGCCATGAGGATATTTTGGGTGATCTGTCCTGGGTCCCCAGAGCCCAAATACAGATTCCTAAGGACAACTTTTTGTCTTTAATTCTTCCTCAGAAGGTTACAGGAGAGAGTGATGCTTTTCCCAGGAGGAAAAAAAATAGGCCTTTAACAAATGGCATGCTTATAGTGGGAGTCTGATAAATTTCTGTCAGTGAAGTGAAAGTCACTCAGTCGTGTCCAACTCTTTGCAACCTCATGGACTATACAGTCCATGGAATTCTCCAGGCCAGAATACTGGAGTGGGTAGCCTTTCCCTTCTCCAGAGGATCTTCCCAACCCAGGGATTGAACTCCGGTCTTCTGCATTGCAGGCGGATTCTTTACCAGCTGAGCCACCAGGTGTTAAAAAAAATGCAACAATATGCTCTCATCCTCTGTCCAGAGAGAGCCATATCCTTATCATCTGTTTTTCCTCGGCTGCCGACCCACACTTTTGTTATTTTATTATTCACATGAACCACTCTACATCTCTTAGTAATAATATTTGCTTACATAAAATCTAAAATTAGATTTCACAAGGGGAGACAGGAGGCATCAGCACACAGTGACAATATATACCATGGTAAAATGTGTGTGAAATATGTCAACTTAAGCACCTGCCTAATTTCACATTTACATATTAAAGATTCTATTGAAAGAATCATGGTAATTTTTATGCTTAGTCCGGATAAAGGAAATGAAAAGAAGTTACAAGGTGTATACACGTCTCTTCTTTGATAAGCATTTGCTTTTCCTTTGCAAACGTGTGCATGTTTTCTCCAGAGAGCATCTTCATTATATTTCTAAGTCATACAGCAAGGGTAGGATGACATTAAAACATAGGTATCACAAAGTTAGTATTTGTGTTGCTGTTTATATTTTGTTCACTTACTCTGAACAGTATATTTCAAATGCTTAAATGCTTTATGCTGGCAGTTTCTCTTGCCTCCTTTTAACATGTAAGACGTACAAGGAAATTCCTCAGCATGCTTAAGTCAAAGTTGCTCCACACTTGGAAGTTAAAACAGTGCTAATCCCTACAGAAAAAAAAACCTAGGAAATGATTCCTGACATCATGGTCATGTCCATGGGCAGAATTTGGGGGCAAAATGTCATTAAGATTCAGAGCCAAGAAATAAGAATTCCTACATCAGCTCCATCACTAGAGGAAACAGGCCTAGGGATGAAGAGCAAGCTCTCAGGACATCTCCACCCTCCCTGCGGCCAAAAGCTAGGTATTAGGACGTGAAGGAATTTGAATACAACATGAGAGTGGATACCCATTCAGAGAGAGATGGGAGGGCTCTTGCCAGGAGAACACAGATTCCCTTAAGGTCCAGGATGTGCACACCTGCCTTGGTCCGGCCAGGCGTTTTCCTCAGCACTATGAGCTTCATTCAAAGATGAATCAAAGTGCCAGTTTTTATAAAGAATTAGGCTTATGCTCAAACTTCAGCACAGAGCTGTGTTACGAATCCTAAACCTAACTCACACCTGCACCAACATCTGAGCTTGAGACTGGAGCAAAGTAGCAGGTATGAAGAGGGATGAGCACATGACCTTTCACAAGCGCACTCACTAGAACAAGTCCCAGAATCTGGCCACATCAGAACTGGGGTCACTCACCCCAGGAACATCGAGGGACAGAATAAGGGATGGGGGAAAGAAGAGAAACTCTGTCAATCAATTTATGTCATTTCACTACAAGGAAATGGTATGTAACATCTAACTGAATAAATATTCTAAAATTATAAGGTGCTCACATAATGCATGTATATACTTATGTGTGAGTATGGGCTCTAAATAAACTAAAATCCTTCCAGAATATGTGTTTTAAAGTAATTAAGCAAGTTACTTGAAATGTAATAAAGCAATTAACTAAGCAAGTTACCCAAAATGTATTAATAATAATGTACCAGCTTCTGACAAGAAAGTCTTCCAAAGAAAATGGAGAAGGAAATGGCAACCCACTCCAGTATTCTTGCCTTGAAAATTCCATGGATGGAGGAGCCTGGTGGGCTACAGTCCGTGGGGTTGCAAAGAGTCGGACATGACTGAGCGACTTCACTTTCTTTTCTTTCAAAGAAAATACAGACCTTCTGCTTGCAAATGCTAATACCTATCTTCCTGAATCATTTCCCCTCATCTGTGGAGACTATGAAAAGAAAAATTTATCCTTTATTCATAATTCCTAAGGATTTTGTTCTTTAGAGCCCAAAGATTCACTTTACAAAAGAGATAATGAAAGATGTTTAGCCAAGGAAGTAGAATGTATCATGATGTAAGATATAAATTTTCATATCTTCCACACAGCAAAAAACTCTATTTTAATACCAGCAAATGTCCTTAGAAAAAAAAATAATGTTTAGCATATAGCATATTTCATAATTTAATTTTTTTAGCAACCCTAAGCACTTTTTACTGATAAGGGTATTACCTGTGTATTATCAACAGGAACTTAAAAATTATTTTGCTGAAAATTGCAAAGTTAAAACATATTAATGGTAGTTGGTAACCATTTACTCTTAGAATAGTAGGCACTAAAATCAAAGTGTAAAATGCCTTAGACTTTAGTTTCAATAGTACCCTTTTGTAAATGAAAGATTATTGGTAGCAAATCTTTTTTAGAATAAAAGGATTAGAGTTACTAATTTCTACAGAAATTACCACCTTCTTTCTTGCCAAGTTGTTCCCTGAGAGATTTGAAGTTGAAAGGAAAGAAAGATTCTGAAATTGCTATATTAGCATAAATATGCCATATCTAAATTTTTGGTTAATTCTTCATGGCCACGGGATGAGAGATGCAAAAAGACAATACTGCTTTATTAAAATACCTAATACCTAATATTCCTCTCCACATACAGACACAAGGATCTGACACAGAAAAGCCCCTAATAAATACCTATAGAAAGAGCGGATTGTCCTAGTTTGAAAAGAAGGGAACACACAATTGTTGAAGACGTTCACTAACTGCAGGCATTTGTCAAACATTCTACATATAGGATCTTAATCCTCGACACCACCTGTGACATTTACATGGCCCTCCCCAGTAAGCAGTAAGGAAACTGAGCAGAAAGAGTAATCCAAACATTCTTACCTAATAAACAGCAGAAACTGGAACTCCTCAATCCCCCAGCTACGCCTTTCCCTTCACTCAGGACAGCCTTGATTCTTTCCCAGAATCCAGCTTAGGAAGTGGGCTCGGCTTTGTAGCGCGTGTCTTCAACAGAGAAAAACCAGGGTGTTACCTACTTTGCCATCACCACAGTCTGCAGTTTTCTGTACTTCTCAAGAAGGCAAGAGGCAGCTGTACTGCTGCTGCTGCTGCTAAGTCGCTTCAGTCGTGTCCGACTCTGTGCGACCCCATAGACAGCAGCCTACCAGGCTCCGCCATCCCTGGGATTCTCCAGGCAAGAACACTGGAGTGGGTTGCCATTTCCTTCTCCAACGCATGAAAGTGAAAAGTGAAAGTGAAGTCGCTCAGTCGTGTCCGACTCCTAGTGACCCCATGGACTGTAACACACCAGGCTCCTCTGTCCATGGGATCCTGTGGTGTGGTGTAAATTGCAGTGCAGTTTGGAATCAAGTAATGTAGATTCAGGCCCCAGCTCTGACATTTATTTGCGGACCAAACTCATTTCATCAAGCCTCAGTTTCCTCTTTTGTAAAATGGGACTGACACTTCCACCCAGCATCATTATGAGACAACCCAACTAATCAGGGTGTGCCATAATTGCCTGACCTGCCACACAGAACCCAGGAGATGCCCAAATAAAGCACTTTTAAAGAAAACTGAACTCAGAAATTGTAGTCACCCCTCACGCATGAGACAATGACTTTGTTGAAAGTGTTGATAAATCTCCTTTTCAACAATAAAGCCTTCAGCATATAGAATGGTCACATAAAGATACAGAGGGAAGAGGAAAGAGAAGAGGAGGTAGCAACACTTACATTACTTACCCAGAGGGAAACACAGATTTTCCATTTCCTCTGATGGTAAAAATAAAGGAAGAAATAAAAACACCCCAAGGTCACACCAAGAAAATGTTGCAATCTCAGGTTAAAGCATAAATATAATTATGCCCTGCGACTCTGGTGAAGTAGGTTGTCCAGTGGAAATAAATCAAGATTATATAGAACACCTGAGTTCTCCTCCTTGCTCTGCTCATAAATCATGCCTAATTTTTAACTCTTCCTAGGTACCTCATTCTTCTTCTACACAAGTTAAGTGTTTGGACTATACTGTCTTTATGATTATCGTATTTGTGTACATAGACTCCTTTAGTCCTAGCTGATTTAGTTTTAATTAGGAAGTTCTGCTTAGCTTTAGCAAATGTTTTTTCAGCAACAATTGATTTGACAATATCATCTTTCCTTCTCCTTTATTTTGTATATAATATATTATATATTGTATATAATATATATATTTTATATATAATAAATTATGTTTGGCTGGCATCAAACCATATTTGCATTTAGGGGATAAACCCTGTTTAACATAATATATTATTCTTTAAATAATCTGGATTTTATTTTTATCACTTTGTCTAGACTTCGAGCAACATTATTCTTAACACTGGTCTAATATTTGTTCTTTTTTGTTTGTTTTTGTCCTTCTTTATCAGCATTAAGTATCAAGACTGTCGTCACTTTTTAAAAATGAATTAGATCTTTTTCTAAAGCCTGGGATAGCTTAATTAACATTAGGATCATTCATCCTCTAAAGGTTAGGCAATAAAATTATTAGCTGTGAAGCCATCTGTTCAGGAAGCTTTAAAGAACTTTAATCATGGGTCCTCTTTCTAAAATCCTTTACAGTAGTTGGATTTTTCAAGTTTTCTACTTCTTTGTGGATTGGTTTTGGTAATTTGAATTTTAAGATAATAAAGTTTCATGTGTAAGGAAATAGTTGCATATAACAGTCCCTCTTAGTCTCTTCCATTCATATAGCCATTACCTTTTCATTTCTAAATTTTAAGTATTTTTAGTCTCTCTTTTCCTTCCTCAGATTCCTGAGGGCTTTCTCCATTTATTTGCCCTTTTTCCAAAAAATGGCTTTTGGATTTACACATCCTTTTTGCTATTGCCTTGCTTTTTGTATCATTTATTCTAATTTTTATCTTTAATATTTCCTTCTTTCTAGTTTTATGTTATATTTTCTAATGTTTTAAGATACGCAATAATGCCTGTATTTTTGTCTTTTTTCTTGAAAACAAATATGAGTAAGGCTATAAGTTGGCTTTTGAGGTCAACCTTAACTGTGTCTCATAATTTTGGCAGGAAGCATATTTTGTTCTCCACTTATACTCTTCATTTTCATTCCCCATCTTTCTCTGCTCTACTCTAAGCTTCCAGAACCCTACCCTACTGGACTATATCAGCCAGATCCACTTGCTGGACAGATTTCAGTTGAGTTTGGCCCATGGGAGGCATCAACATGATGAAGGAAAGAGGAGTTCCACCCTGCTTCCTCCCGTTCTATCCCAGCAGATTCTGCAGTGGCTGTGGCTACACTGCTCTCAGGCGGCATCTCTCCCACAGTTACAGTTCACACTGGAGTCCTCTAACACTGTTTCTTCACTTTGTCTATTCAAAACAGAGAGCACCCTTCTATTGTCACTAGTTTGGGGGTGCCCCAACTGTCTTTATTCTCTTAGCTTTATGAAAGCTTTTAAATAATAATTTTACAAAAATCTCTACAGTTGGGCTTCCCTGGTGGCTCAGAGGGCAAAGCGTCTGCCTGCAATGCGGGAGACCCAGGTTCAATTCCTGGGTCGGGAAGATCCCCTGGAGAAGGAAATGGCAACCCACTCTAGTACTCTTGCTTGGAGAATCCCATGGATGGAGGAGCCTGGTGGGCTACAGTCCACAGGGTCACAAAGAGTAGGACATGAGTGAATGACTTCACTTTCACTTTCTTTCTTTCACAGTTGAACCATCAGAATGGAGTTCTGCTTCCTCCTGGGGCTCTCTCTAGTACAAAATATGCATTGCTCTCTAAACAGTTCAATTCAAAGTTTATGTCTTTTCTTTTGTCCAGTGCTAAGTGGATTCAGTGATGTCCAACTCTTTGCAACCCTATGGACTGTAGCCTGCCAGGCTCCTCTCTCCATGGGGTTTTTCAGGCAAGAATACTGGGGTGGGTTGCCATTTCCTTCTCCAGGGGATCTTCCCAACCCAGGAATCGAACCCACATCTCTTATATCTCCTACATTGGCATGAGGGTCCTTTACCACTCACATCACCTGGGAAGTCCCTTTGATCCAGTATCCATATATTACTTAGGAGAGTATTCTTTTAATTTGAAAAAATTAAGACTCTTAAGGTTGTTATCTTTTCTTTAATAATTGTTAGAACTGTAGAGACTCAGAGGGGAAAAAAAAGTATACCTCTCATGCATGTCTACTTAGTAAGCTACTAGAGGATACACTCCATCAAGATAGGAAAGTAAAGCAAGAAATAATTTATAGGACCCAGAAAACAGGATCTAACAGGCAATAGGCTAAGAGACTTCCCAGTGATTGGGATGGAAGCCCTCAAACACTAACAAAGCAATCTAGAATGGAGCAGGAATACTGGGATCAGCAAATGATGTTTCTAACAAAGAAAAAAAAAATGGAAATTTGGAACTAATATATGTTTGGCTACATTGAGAGGAGATGTATAAATATTTTTGAGTTTAGAAAACATTTATGATAAACACCTAGATAACTAAGCAAATGAAAGAAATAATTCAGTGTTCAAGGAAGGGTGACAAGTTGTATGAAAAAGGAAATATCCGCAAATACTGCATCTGTGAAAAATGTTTACATGATCATGAACATATAAACCCTGAATACTGATTTAACCAAAAACTGATATATTGTGCTACCGTGAGGGAAGTAGCATGAGGGAGAGAGAGGTTGTGTGTGTGTGTTCAGTCACTCAGTCTTGTCTGACTTTTTTGTGACCTCATGGGCTGTAGCCAACCAGGCTCCTCTGTCCATGGGATCTTCCCAACAAGAATACTGCAGTGGGTTGCCATTTCCTCCTCCAGGGATCTTCCTCACCCAGTGACCAAACTTGTGTCTCCTGTGTATCTTGCATTGGCAGGCAGATTCTTTACCACTCAGTCACCTGGAAATCCCTAGGTATAGAGAGAGATTATAAAGGCATGAAATCCTTAGTTTCACAATAGAATGCCAGTTGACAATACATAAATTGATAAATTAAAAAATGGCATAATAAGCAAATTATTTAGGAATCTAGAGGTAAATACCAAGAGTAGCTTACAACGTTGAAGGAGAGAGGAAAATTACAACTAACATTGTAATTTACAGCCTTATTCAGGACTGTAAATTAGAGGGGAAAAGAATTGTGTTGTGTGTTGTGGTAGCGGTTATAAGCCTTCTTATTCTATTTGACTTTTTAAACTACATGACTACATTAGTATAGCTATGATGTGATTTTTTAAACCATGTAAGCTGTATGGACTCCGGGAGTTGGTGATGGACAGGGAGGCCTGGCGTGCTGCGATTCATGGGGTCACGAAGAGTCGGACACGACTGAGCGACTGAACTGAACGGAACTGAACCTGTATTATATTTATAAGTTAAAAGTTTAAAATAGAAAGATAAGGAATCTAAGAAACTCAGGTTTCTTTCACTCAGGCAACCAGTGAAAAGAATTATCTGGGGGGAAATGCAGCCATTAATACTATAGTATGAATTACATTAATTGTCTCCTATGTCTACATTTCAGCAGTCCATTGATTTAGGGTTTCCCAGGAGGCTCTTTAGGACATGTGGGAAAGACGTGTAGCCCAAATCTGCACCTCAAAAATATTAAAGACTTTGCTTCAGCTCAGCCAAGACACACTGTTTCATGTTCATAATATCAACATTCATTATACCCTAACTACCAAACTCGTGTATGTATTATTAAATTTTTCAAGTTTGGTAATTTACTGCTTGAAACCTGGGAGAAGTTTTACTGTTTTTTTAATAGCAATTAAATTTTCCCCTTAGTCATCTGCCTCCTACACTCTTACACTTAACAAATCTTCCTCCAGTATGATGTGGGGAAGATTTTATAGCATATATCTGGAAGAGCCCATCCTCAGCACAACAAACCAATTAGCTACTAAGAAAAACACAGCAAAGTTCTCTTGCCATTTATTTTGACTTAAATCTTGTGTTTTAATAATAGCTCAGCAAAACAGGGAACACTGACAATGTATCAGCACAGCAGCTGTTGAAGCTTCTTTCTAGACTATGCAGGACCATCTTAAGCAAATAAGAGACAGGACCCCAAGCCTGCGGATCATTAACAGTAAGTCTGCAGATCATTAAGAAGGCGGAGTTGGGGACTTCCCTGGCAGTCCAGTGGTTAAGAATCCATCTGCTAGTGCAGACGACACAGGTTTGATCCCTGGCCTGGAAAGATTCCACGTGCCTCGGGGCAGCTAAGCCCACGCACCACAACTACTGAGCCTGTGCTTTGCAACAAGAGAAGCCGCTGAAATAAGAACCCGGGCACCACAACTAGAGAAAGATCCACAACAGCCAAAAGTAAATAAATAATAATAATAAGTTTTTTTTGTTTTTTTTTTTAAAAGGTGAAGTTTATATTTTTAAACACTTGGGGTATGGATCACAACAACCATAGATCATTTACTACAATGAGTCTGTTGATAATTTATAAGCTTCTTAAGAGAAATATCCTAATGTTTCATAAAAATTCCCACAAAGTTTGATCACATAGTGCAAAAGAAAGGAAAGAGCCCCAGTTCAGAGATTTCCAATTCTAGTTTGAGGACCCTAGAATTGCAGGAAAATTAATCAAAAGCATCCACAGCAGACAGGGTAGACAGATGATGCAGCTCCAGAGTCCTTCAAAACCTGTACATTCCTTTTTTATTCCTCATCTCACACATGACAAAAATTAAGGCCTCCAGGAATGAAGAAAAAGTCACCCAATATCACACAGCTAGCAGGTGGTAAAGCTTGAGCCAAATTCAGATCTGTGGATTCCCAGATTAATGTTCTGCCACCATCTTTTGCTGCCTTGCTTGTTTTAGGTGCTTTTCTACATATGGAAACTAAAAATGTATCCCTTTCTGAGAGTTGTGGAGATGTTGCTACTCTGCATTTTCCCTAAGGAAAGAAGTTTGATAAATTATTTAAATATCCACTTTTCTCTGCTAAAACGCACACTGTGTGTTTCTCTAAGTAAAATGTGGAAACACTTATTTTACTGAGCCATTTATATGCATCATTTTTCTTCTGAAAAGCTTCCCTTCTCCCATATCCATTGCATTGGAAACCTCTGGAGATATTATAATGAAACATTGATTGCCCTCACTCTCATCTCCACCCTATTCCTATTCTAATAACCCTACAACTCCAGAATAATTTTTGTTGAGGAAGCACTAATTCAGAAATCTGTTTGTATATTTCTTTTAATTTATTTATTTTTTATTGAAGGATAATTGCTTTACAGAATTTTGCTCTTTTCTGTCAAACCGCAACATGAATCATTTTTTAAAAAGAAAATTACACTAACCAGGGACTGCTGCTGCTGCTAAGTCCAGGGACTATGCACCAGCATTTCACACATTAGCTACTTGGAGTGTCTCCTATTGGGATATTACATTGCATTAACAGGAAGAACTTTGAATTACTGGATCCAGAAGGGACTCTTTCAAGTCCCCGGGGATGATGGAATCAATTAAGACAATTATGGTTAAAAAGCAGAGTTTTCCCCAGAACACCCCAGGAAAAGCCCTGGTCCACATGCTGATTGTAGCCATGAAATTAAAAGACACTTACTCCTTGGAAGAGAAGTTATGACCAACCCAGACAGCATATTTAAAAGCAGAGACATTCTTTACCAACAAAGGTCCATCTAGTCAAGGCTATGGTTTTTCCAGTGGTCATGTATGGATGTGAGAGTTGGACTGTGGAGAAAGCTGAGTGCTGAAGAATTGATGCTTTTGAACTGTGGTGTTGGAGAAGACTCTTGAGAGTCCCATGGACTGCAAGGAGATCCAACCAGTCCATCCTAAAGGAGATCAGTCCTGGGTGTTCTTTGGAAGGAATGATGCTAAAGCTGAAACTTCAGTACTCTGGCCACCTCATGCAAAGTGTTGACTCATTGGAAAAGCTCCAGTTAGGAGCTTCCAATAGAAATGTTCTAATGAGGTGGATGAAACTGGAGCCTATTATACAGAGTGAAGTAAGCCAGAAGGAAAAACATAAATACAGTATACTAACGCATATATATGGAATTTAGAAAGATGGTAACAATAACCCGGTGTACGAGACAGCAAAAGAGACACTGATGTATAGAACAGTCTTATGGACTCTGTGGGAGAGGGAGAGGGTGGGAAGATGTGGGAGAATGGCAATGAAACATGTAAAATATCATGTAGGAAACGAGTTGCCAGTCCAGGTTCGATGCATGATGCTGGATGCTTGGGGCTGGTGCACTGGGACGGCCCAGAGGGATGGTATGGGGAGGGAGGAGGGAGGAGGGTTCGGGATGGGGAACACATGTATACCTGTGGCGGATTCATTTTGATATTTGGCAAAACTAATACAATTATGTAAAGTTTAAAAATAAAATAAAATTGGAAGAATAAAAAAAAAAAAAAGAAATGTTGCTGATTTACCACCTACTATTTTGAAAGTGAATATGCCCTGGTGGTCAAGTGTTTAAGACCTTGTCTTCTAATACAAAGGGTGCAAATTAGATCCCTGATCAGGGAGCTAACATCCCACATGCCTTTTGGTTTAAAAAAAAAAAAAAAGCTGAAACATAAAACAGAAGCAATATTGTAACAAATTCAATAAAGTCTTTGAAAATGATCCACATGAAAAAAAAAATCTTAAAAAAAGTGGAGAATATGCCTTGATGTGGTCATAATCAATTTAACTTGTATTTGTATGTATGGTTGCTATTTTCAAAATACTTCTGCTCATTTCTCCCAGGTTCTTTAAAAAGCAGGATCACATTGATTCTGTTTGTTTGTTTGTTTTGCTTTGTTTTTTGTGGCCCCACGGATCAGGTCAATGTTTCCCTGGGAAGGAGGTCACCCAGAACAGGTAGAGTCAGGAGCCTGGAAAAAGAGACACACCCACAAATCTGGGACTCTCTCAACTGCTGATTGCTTCCTGGGAGCAAAGTGTTTGATTCTACAAAGTGTCAGCTAAAAACTTAGTCATAAGCCAAAAGTAAAGAGTTATTTTATTTGGTGGGAATGTTAAGGTCTTCGAGCCCTGAACAGAGCATCTCAATGACCCCGAGAAAACTGCTCCAAGGAGGCAGGAGAAGGAGTCAAGCTATACACAAGTTTGCAACAAAGAGGGAAGGCAGTCTAAACATCAAAATGATTGTTAAGTAAAGGAAAACCTACCCAGCTTCTCCAGGGGCTCAGCAGTAAAGAATCCACCTGCAATGCAGGAACCACAGGAGACATGGGTTCCATCCCTGGATGGGGAAGGTCCCTAGGAGGAGGGCAAGGCAACCCACTCCAGTATTCTTGCCTGGAGAATCCCCATGCACAGAGGACCCTGGTGGGCTATAGCCCATGGGGTCGCAAAGAGTCGGACACGACTGAGGCAACTTAGCATGCACAAAGGAAAACCAGGTATACAGCTAAGGAATTTACCTTTCTTCTACGTATGGGGAGATACGTGCCTTTGGGCTCACCGAATTCATTCCTTTCGTATGTACCTCAGCTATCTAGGGCCAAATCCTGTTTCTTGATTGCTTATATCCTCAATTCCTTGTTCACCATAAGGAGTGGCAGATGTAGCAGATGGCTGCTACTTGCATCACCCCACTTCCTCATCATGGGGGTTGGTGGCATCTGCTGGATTGCAGGCAATGAGTCTGTTGGGAGCCCTCATTCACATTTGGGGTTTCCCTGGTAGCTCAGCTGGTAAAGAATCTGCCTGCAATGCAGGAGACCCCAGTTCGATTACTGGGTCAGGATGATGCCCTGGAGAAGGGATAGGCTACCCATTCCAGTATTCATGGGCTTCCTTATGGCCCTCCATAATCCATCCTACATTTCTACCCTTCTATTATAAGATACATAGGAGACCCACGAAACACCTATGGGAGGAATAAAAGGTAGGAATGACACCACCCCTTCCCACTTAACATGCCTGCATTGGCCACACTAAAGGGCTTACTCTTGTCCTCCCTGCCTCACACACACACACACAAATTACCACTTTTGCCCTTTTTTTTTTTTATAGGTGATCCCTTCATCTGATATGCTGTATTCCATGAAATTTCACCACTGAAATTATATTTGTACTTCATAGTTTGGTTATAAATCCCTGTCTTCCAGGAAATCTCCCCAAATCTCTTCATCTATAAAGAGTCCCTTTTCTTCTAGGTTAATTAGTTCATCATAACTTCTAAAATAACAAACATGAACTATGCCCAGTATTATCATTAATCTGACAGAATTTTCTGAATGATAAATTAGGAACTAAGGGATACAGATCTGAATAAGGTAAAGTGCTATTCTCCAGGAGTGCAAAATCTAGTAGACAGAGTTTTTAAATAGTCATAATATTGTAAAATAAGAACAAAAGTATACATAATATTTAGAAAGCAGCAGAAAAGAAAAACTTTGGAGAAATGCAAGCATCAGGAAAAGACTTTGAGAGGAAGTAGAGCAGGATTGAGGAAATGAAAAGAAGACATTCCATACTTCATACTAACCATTGGCAAAGTCTTGAAGATCTGAATCTCCATGCCAAGTTTGCAATTCCATTTGGCAAGCAAGTTGTAACTGATGCTAGAGGTCAAGAGAAAGAGATCAGAGCAGTGACAGCCTTGGGCTCCACCTGAAGGCTGGAACTTCTTATGGAGGTGGCAGGTCATCGTCACATTTCAAGCAGGAACACTGATCATTTCTTGTCCATCTTTGTAACCTAGGGTCAACAAGCACAGTGCCTGGAAATAATAATAATCAAACAGACATTTATTGAGTGCTTACTGTATGCCTGTCACTGTTCCAGGCATTTCGTACGCATCAGTTAGTAGGCACTGAATAAAAGTTTGTGCCATTAAATTAAATGGAATTGCAGCTCCATCCCAACCAGACTGAGTGAAAATAGAAACTGTCGTTAGATCTTTAGCAGAGTGAGAGAATTATGAGTTTAAAGAAGTTTGGTAATGAAAAAGGATCAGAATAAAAGAGCAAATCCGATTATTCCTCAACTAAAGGCCAAACCAGAAAGACTCAGGTAATAAAATTAAAAGGACAGGTAATATTTTAAGTGGTAAAAGAGCTAGAGAGGATTTTATAAACACTTTAGAGAGGAAATAGATAAACCACAGAGAAAAATAAGCCTTCTAATAAATTAGTAGGAAAAGAGAATTAACAATAAATGAGAACAGCTGAAATATTGAACTCATCCTTTGCAAGAAAAATGAGAGGAAATAACTTAGATTCTTAGCAAGTAATAAAAATCTTGCAAAATACTTAATAGGGATAGAAATCTAGTGAGGAAATATTCATTAAAGTTAATTCATCATTTTAAAATAGCACAGGGCCCTCACAAGGTGTGTTTCCACTGGGAATCAGATCAGAGTTAGTTCTCTCCTTCCTCAGTAGGGCTTCCAAAGACATTGACTCTTAGGAGAGACTAAATGTACTGGGAGACGGTCCACATGTGAATGTGGCCCTTGGGATACTGCCAAGAAAAGGGGACGCTGGGAACAGCAGGCATATGTGGCGGCAATGCTAGAGTGGGGGGTAGGGATGACTCTATTCTCACAATAACACCCTCCTCCAGTAAGAGCACCACTAAGCTCCTGAACTGCTCAAACTCTCAACTGGAAGGCTATTTCTCCTATCTTTCTGAATCTGGCTTTTTGGTGGTTTTTTTTTTTTTTTTTCCTTTCTGCTATAGATCAGGAGTGCTTGATCAATGCAAAAATAATTTCTTTTGTTCTTCCAGTCCATCATTTTCTACATGATGTTTTCTGTAAGAGGGAGTAAGAGAAAAACAAGAGAGAGAGAGGCGGTGGGGGAGAGAGAAACTGTGTATGTGTAGACATGTTAGTGGGATAATATCTCTGCAAACTCTGGAAAATGTCCTGAAGCATTGTTTACTGGTATAACTGTCAACCTGAGAATTTTATCTCACCAGCAGTGAGCCCTGACTCGCTGACTACAGTGATGACCAGCAACACAAGAAAACTGAGACGTCTGGAAAATTGGGGAAGGGGGAGGACTGCAAGAAAAAGAGAACCAGGAGGTTAGGAGGAAGGTGATCCAGGTTGAAATTGATAGATGATAAATCAAATAAGCATGATTTGCAGGGTTTCCCAGGTGGCACTAGTGGTAAAGTACCCACCTACCAATGCAGGAGGTGTTAGAGATGTGGGTTTGATCCCTGGATTGGGAAGAGCCTCTGGAGGAGGGCATGGCAACCCACTCCAGTATTCTTGCCTGGAGAATCCCGTGGACAGAGGAGCCTGGCCGGCTACATTCCATAGGGCCACAGAGTCAGACATGACTAAAGCAACTTAGCATGCATGCACAATTTCAAAGCAGAAAATCTGAGGGGGAGGAGGTCCCATAAAAACAACAAATGGAATTCTTATTGGAGCAAATTAGCTGTTCTGGAGAAAATAAAGTAGGGATGTTATGTCACAGAACCAAAGGAATAGGCAGTCACACGGTCAAGACACTATAATAAAAACTGGGCAAAAAAAAAAAGACAGGGAAGCCACAGTGTACACCAATGACAAAGACCAATCCCAATGAAACACCGTGAGTGTCAAGAAGGCTCTTGATAAATGAGTAAATGAATGAAGAAATGAGTAAGAGAATAAACCAAATGTCTCGGTATCCTTGGTGTCCCAGAAGATAATGGCCAATCACAATACTTTGTGAGACTTTTCTACTGATGGGCAAGCCTTTCGATGATGGTTCAAGCAATTCTACCTGCAGACAACAGGCGTGTTCAGATTATGTCGCAGAATCTAAAATCCTACAGCCAGACTCCTTTTTGATTTGTGAAACGAGGCTTACAAAAATACATTGAGAATGAAATTCAGAAATTGGTCAAGAAAAGCCAAATGAAAAATATATACAACGTGTTCTCCTGAAATGTTGAAAAGAGGCAAGTGTGTTTAGAAGATAAGCCCCAGGTGAGAAAATGAACCTTTCCAAATTTAGCAAAAGCTGCTGCAGGGTGACTCTTTTTTCCCTCCCCACACCACCCCCCCCAGATGACTCTTACTGCTTAGAAACAGGACACATTACTGACATTTAGTGGAAATCAAGAAAAGAAAAAAATACAGGGGGAGCAAGAATATTATAACAGCACTGTCAGCATCAACACCCCCGGGTTAGCGTTTCACTAGGATGGAAAAGAGACATTCTGAGCGGAAAAAAAAAAAGAAATGCTGCCTTAGTACAGAAGTCACACAGCTGTTTTCATAAGAGCAAATTAATGGTCAAAATAATGGTTTCAAAGAAATCAGGGTTGGGGTTTTCAACTGAGGAGTTCATCATTGACTTTTTACAGCTGAGGAAAACAAAGTTCAGGGAAGAGTTATGGTTGTCTCATGGGCTCCCGTGTTGGCTCAGTGGTAAAGAATCCACCTGCCAATGCAGGAGAGGTGGGTTCAACCCCTGGGTTGGGAAGATCTCCTGGAGAAGGAAATAGCAACCCACTCCAGTATTCTTGCCTGGGAAATCCCACGGACAGAGGAGCCTGGTGGACTACTGTTCATGGGGTCACAAAGAGTCAGACGTGACTAAACAATAACCAATGGCTGTCTCATGATGACACAGTCACATCTGGTAAAGGAGGGATGCTAGACGCAGTGTAGCCTAAGCCAGGAACCTATAGCAAGGGTGCCCAGGAGCACAATGAGAGGGAACAGGGGCGAGAGGAGATCCAGGGGAAGTCATTACCTGCCTGGAGCCTCCACTGAGCCTCCCAGCATCCACTTCCCCATTAGACTGTGTTAGGCGCCCCCTTCTGGTGTGAGGGAGTGAAGTCACTCAGTCCTGTCCGACTCTTTGCGACCCCATGGACTGGAGCCTACCAGGCTCCTCTGTCCATGGGTTTTTCCAGGCAAGAATATTGGAGTGGATTGCCATTTCCTTCTCCAGGAGATCTTCCCTACCAAGTGATTGAACCCAGGCCTCCCAGATTGTAAGCAGACGCTTTGCCGTCTGAGCCAACAGGGAAGGTTCCCCTTCTGGACTCTCCAAGAAATGTGAGCATCTCTCAATCTGCTCAGCACTTCTTTCATAATCTTGTTTTTCTTTTCCCTCTAGACTGAGCCCTGTGAGGACAAGGGCTACATCCAATTAAATAGTGTGACTCTATTGGTTGCTCCTTGGAAGAAAAGTCATCACCAACCTAGACAGCATATTAAAAAGCAGAGACATTACTTTGCCAACAAAGGTCCATCTAGTCAAGGCTATGGTTTTTCCAGTAATCATCTATATATGTGAGGGTTGGACTATAAATAAAGATGAGCACCAAATAATTGATGCTTTTGAATTGTGGTGTTGGAGAAGACTCTTGAGAGTCCCTTGGACTGCAAGGAGATCCAACCAGTCCGTCCTAAAGGAGATCAGTAGTCCTGGGTGTTCACTGGAAGGATTAATGTTGAAGCTGAAACTCCAATACTTTGGCCACCTGATGCAAAGAACTGACTCATTTGAAAAGACCCTGATGCTGGGAGAGATTGAAGACGGGGGGAGAAGGGGATGAAAGAGGATGAGATGGTTGGATGGCATCATCGACTCAATGGACATGAGTTTGGGTAAACTCTGGGAGTCAGCGATGGACAGGGAGGTCTGGCATGCTGCAGTCCATGGAGTCACAAAGAGTCGGACATGACTGAGCAACTGAACTGAACTGAACTGAGCGGTTACTTCAAATGGCGCTAGTAGTAAAGAATCTTTCTGCCAATGCAGGAGACCAGGATTGGATCCCTGGGTGGGGAAGATCCCCTGGAGGAGGAAATGGCAACTCACTCCAGCATTCTTGCCTGGGAAATCCCATGGACTGAGGAGCTTAGTGGGCTACAGTCCATGGGGTCGCCAAGAGTCGGATATGACTGAGCATGAACACACACAGCGGATGTTGAAAGAACAATGTGAAAACTTAGTGAAGACTCCAAAATGCATTGAAGAAGCCCACAGAGATGTAACTATGAAACCAGAGCAGAGAATCTGTCACCAGGAAGACACATGTTGCCCCTGTGTAGCCCAGCATCTTCCTGTCTCACAGAGGAGCTTCAGGAGAGCTGGACCAAGGACCCAACTCTCTTGGGTGACCCTGCCTTGCTCTCTGTGGTCTCCTCCTCAGAGAATAAAAGGCTCATGCAGTAGCCTAGCCACGATCTGTAGAATGCCACTCACCTATTTCCCTGCCTTCTTTATAGGTCTTGAATTGAATGCCCTGTGGGAAAAGTGACCTGGCTGAAATGGTTGAAATCTGGGAAGATTCAAATGAGATTCACCCTCTTGGATGCAACACAGGGGTATTCAGGAGAGAGTGAGTAGATGGTGACTGCTGAGCAGAAATGCAGTCCCTGCCCAGAATACTTTTGTCCCTTAAGTGAAAATCCAATGGACCCAAAGGCAAGGTTCCCACAGAAGCTTGTATGAAGCCCCAGTCAGAAGCACCTTTTGCCTTTTAACTTCCAGGGCACCTGCTTGGCCTATTTGCAGCTTTCTTCATAGTTGCCTGGATGCACAGACAGGTATGCATGTGTGCTCATGTTGTCCGATTATGAGCTTTCAGCAGGCAGGGGATATTTCTAACTTGTCATTTTATCTGTGCTCCCTGATTTGATTTCTAGAACATACTAGACACTCTAATAGCTATAGAAGCAGTTTTTTCTTTTAATATTTATTTATTTGGTTGCCTCGGATCTTGGTTGGGGCACATAGGACCGTACTTTGTCATGTGGGATCTTTCTTTGCAGAGCACAGACTCTCTAGTAGTGGCACCAGGGTTCAGTAGTTGTGACATGGGGGCTTAGTTACTCTGTGGTTTGTGGGATCTTAGTTCCCTGACCAGAGATCGAACCCATGTCCCCTCTATTACAATGCATTGCAAGGCAGATTCTTAACTGCTGGGCCACCAGAAGTCCCGAAGCAGGAGTTTTAAAAGCAGCAGGAGTTGCAGCGCATCTGAAGCAGAGTCATGGCCGTCACCCCCCCTTAACTGAACACCTGGCATTCCGTTGGGCTCCGTGCGCAATGCGTGTCTCCCTAGTTCATCTAATCCTAAAAGCACCTCTAAACAGCAGGTGCTTATTTTCTTAGTTTTATGGCTTTTTCTTTTACAGGTGAGGGAAAAAAAAAAAAGATAAGTGCGATCACATCACTTGCTGATGGCTTTAGAGCCAAGATTCACACTCACATCTCACTGACATCAGGGTCTGCTCTCAGTCTGATTGAGTGAACCCACTGGCTCAGATACTGAAGGTCACCCCACAAGTTTAGCCCAAGTTCAAAGATACCTGCTGCTCCTGGAGACCCACCTTCACTCCCAGAGACCCACCTTCACTCCCTGTCACTCCTGTGCCAGCCGCCTTGCTCTACCTTAGAGAATTATGGCATTCGGGAGTTACTAGGTGCTCATATATAAGCTCAAAGGGACCAAAGCTCTAGAGGTGACATGCCGTGTCCAAGTCACTTGGGCACTCTGGTGCAGATCATAGCAAGTGGCGTGATGTCCTGCCTCTCGGGAATCTGGCACTTTCTCTATTATTCCTCAATTTGTTTCCATGTTGAGATGCCAGGCTCAGACCTCAACATATAGAGAAAAAAACCCAAGTGAAAGCACAGAATCATTTCCTTCTGCCAAATCCAAGATGGCAAAGCTAAGGACTCCCATGATTCAGTCCTTACTATAAGAGGAAAATGTCATAAGCTGGGCCTTGTTCCCCTTTTCCATCCTGCTTCCTGTCCTCTCTCTCCCCCAAACCTACGGTCAGTGACTTCAACTTGACCCCCTCAAGCAGAGGCTGCTTATTACTCCTCCTGAGAGGTGGGTTCCCACACCTGCCTTGACTTCCAGGTTTCGTGAAATTAAAATCTCAGCCATGCATGCCCTTCCTTGGTTACTGCCTCTTGGCTACTGCCTCTGTCCCTCCTGCCAGTGCCCTGGCTGCTGTGGCCTAGAGAGGATTTATTCCCTCTGCTGGCTTCCAGTGAAAAGGAGGGGTCTCTGGATGGGCCAGCTCGCTCCAATCTTGGTGCCCTGACGTCCCCTCGTGATTCACTTATCCTGTCCCATGACAGAGGTGCACCTAACAGATGATGCCTTTTTATTGGAAAATAGGAGCCATAATAATACACCTACTACAGTAAATCACAGGCCCTGTGAATGAGGCACATTTTCACAGAAGTACAAAGCCAGAACAAAGTAATAAAGGATTGCTTTGTCATCCACAGTGCAATACCAGAAGGAGCACACTATGTCCTTTCCTCTTGTGTAAATGTGGTATAACATCACTCCACTATTGTAATAGGGATAAACAGCAAAACACACATGAAGCAGTGAGCCCTGTGTGGACACACACATGGTCAACAGCCAGCTGTAGTTTTCTTACTTTCTTAGCTTCCTTCCCTGGAGAAGGAAATGGCAACCCACTCCAGTGTTCTTGCCTGGAGAATTCCATGGATGGATGAGCCTGGCAGGCTACAATCTATGAGGTTGCAAAGAGTTAGACACGACTGAGCAATTAACACTAGCTTCCTTCCAGACGTGGCTCAAACACAGTCCTTTCCGCAGCCCTTCCTGAGTGCCTCCTTCCCCCTGAGCCCGAATCATGAAGCTGTTTCCTTGATGCTCGTAATTTCCTTTGACAGTGATCACATTCTGACTTTCATGATTATTATTCACAGATCTTTAAGTCGGAGGCAGGGACCTTGTCTTAGTTCCCTGGCTTATGTCAGGTGAATGGAATTGGCTTACCTTGAAATGAATAGAACTTGACATCACCTGCTCTGCTGTCAGCTTGTTGGGTGACTCCTCTCTGTACTGAAACTCATGTTCTTAAGATACAGGAGAGTCAGTCTAAGAAAGAGGCTTTTGTCTGAGGGTATCGGTTCTCAAAGTGTCCTCCCCACGTCAGCAGCGCCACATTACCTGCCAGCTTGCTAGGAATGCGAAACTTCAGGTCCCACACAGACCTACTGATGGGGAAAGTCTGGGGCGGGGCCTGGCAGTCAGCGGTTTCCTGACCTTCTGGGTGATTCTGATACCTACTTGTTGAAGTTTGAGAACCACTGTCCTCAGAACTTCTGAGAACACCCTAAAATAAGTGTCTCCAACCTCTAGGATCTAATGCCTGAAGATGGGAGGTGGGACTGCTATAATAATGATAATAGAAATAAAGAGCACAATAAATGTAATGTAATGGAATCATCCCCAAACCACCTGCCCCACCATCGGACTGCGGAAAAATCATCTTCCACAAAACCCAGCCCCAATGCCAGAATAGTTGGGGACCAACTGCTGCCGTAAGCCATATGAAAAGTCTGTTTTATGTATGTGTGTGTGAGTATGCACTTGTATATCCTTTCCCTGGAGAGAGTCTGCTTAATGTTCATTGTATTCACAAAGGTTTCACGACCTTAAAAAGAGGTAGACATCCTAGATAAACTTTGCCCTGTAGTTCCTTCTTGATATAAAACGTCATGAGTCTTACTAGAAAGAAAAAGAACATGGGACAATTAACATAAACCCTACTTAATTTCCATGCTGATTGATTAGATGAACATGAACTCAGGGCCCAGGACAATATGCCAACACAGAGTCCAAAAGGGAAGAGTACTCATACAAGCCTGCCAACTGCTCTGAAGATGAGATTAGCCCCCAACCTCTGTCCCTCCCAACATCCTGGTGCCAGGGCCCCTCCCCCACCTCAGAAATCATAGTGTCACAGAGTTGGGGGGTCATTGGAATTCCTGTGAGCCCTGGCTACCTATTAGAACCACTTAGGGAATTTTAGAAAGTACCAAAGCCATAGGCCACTCCCAGACGCCTACATAATTGGTCTCAGATGGAGTCTGACTCTTCTATTTTTATACGGAGATGACTCATCTATTTTTATAAGTTCTCCAAGATTCTAAGGCACAGCTAGAACTGAGAACCACTGAGCCTACAGGTGCTGGTTGTGGTTTAGTTGCCATGTCCGACTCTTGTGACTCCACAGCCTGTAGCCCGCTAGGGTCCTCTGTCCATGGGATTTCAAAACGCCTGTGTCCTTCTACCTGCACCGAAGGGCTTCTCAGGTGCTGCAGTGGTTAAAAATCCACCTCCAGTGCAGGAGACACAAGAGACTTGGGTTTGATCCCTGGGTCAGGAAGATCCCCCGAAGAAGAAAATGGCAACTTGCTCCAGTGTTCTTGCCTGGAAAATTCAGAGAAGCCTGGTGGGCTGAAGTCCATGGGGTGACAAAGAGTTGGACATAACTGAGGACTGAGCATGCCCGAGGACCTGCACTGGAAATAGAAGTTACTTTTACACATAGCAACCACTGACCCCCTGCTGTACAATGATGGAGATGGCACCAGAGGCTCAGGGAGAAGGCCTGTGGAGCAGGACTGGACTTGGGGTTAGAATTCATTTCTGAACACAAATCCTGGCTCTGTTGTTTCCTGGCTCTCTGTCCAAACCAAATCCCATCACCTTTGTGAACTAGGTTTCTTTGGCTGTAAGAAACAGGTAGTTAGTTCTATCTTCTTGCATGCAGTGGTGAGAGGAAATGAGAAATTGATGCCAACGACATTCCGTCAATGATGCACCAGTCCTGAGGATTGTGGTGATGAAATTCCAGGGAGGGGGTTAAGCTGGAGGCAATAAAGGAAATGTCCACTTATCTAGTAGGAGGCTGGTGGGGAAACTGTCCACAGAGTAAGGAGGGCAGGTGCTGGGAGGGAAAGTGTTTGAGATGCCCCTACTGAACTGGCTTCTTCCCGGCCTCTTTGAGCAAGGTGCATGGAAGGGTTGCAGCTGCTGCTGCTGTTAAGTCGTTTCAGTCGTGTCCAACTCTGTGTGACCCCATAGACGGCAGCCCACCAGGCTCCCCTGTCCCTGGGATTCTCCAGGCAAGAACACTGGAGTGGGGTGCCATTGCCTTCTCTGGCATGGAACGGTTAACTTATTCCAAAATCAATGCTCTCTGGCTTCTCCTGTTGCTGGCAGGATTGTTTGTGCTAATTAAAAACAGGTGCATTTGCCTGAGACTTCTGCCAGGAGCCTTTCTCAGGACTGGGTGCTCTGGAGACGACCATCGCCACAGGCAATCAGTTTAGGGGATGCGTTCTAGCTTTATTTGCATATTAGAACTTGAGTTTCACCTGAGGTTCATAAAAAGAACATGAAAAATGATATGTGCTTCAGTTCAGTTCAGTCGCTCAGCTGTGTCTGATTCTTTGCGACCCCATGAACTGCAGTACGCCAGGCCTCTCTGTCCATCACCAACTCCCGGAGTTCACCCAACTCATGTCCATGGAGTCGGTGATGCCATCCAACCATCTCATTCTCTGTTGTCCCCTTCTTCTCCTGCCCTCAATCTTTCCCAGCATCAGGGTCTTTTCAAATGAGTCAGCTCTTTGCATCAGGTGGCCAAAGGATTGGAGTTTCAGCTTCAACATCAGTCCCTCCAAGGAACACCCAGGACTGATCCCCTTTAGGATGGACTGGTTGGATCTCCTTGCAGTCCAAGGGACTCTCAAGAGTCTTCTCCAACACCACAGTTCAAAAGCATCAATTCTTCGGTGCTTAGCTTTCTGTATAGTCCAACTCTCACATCCATACATCACTACTGGAAAAACCATAGCCTTGACTAGATAGACCTTTGTTGACAAAGTGATTTCTCTGCTTTTTAATATGCAGTCTAGGTTGGTCATAACTTTCCTTTCAAGGAGTAAGTGTCTTTTAATTTCATGGCTGCAGTCACCATCTGCAGTGATTTTGGAGCCCCAAAAAATAAAGTCAGCCACTGTTTCCACTTTTTCCCCATCTATTTGCCATGAAGTGATGGGACCAGATGCCATGATCTTAGTTTTCTGAATGTTGAGCTTATTGCTTAGCTGTTCTCCAAGAGGGAAAATAGCTTGGTTAAAGAGATTGTTGCGAAGGCAAAAAGTAGCAAAGAATGACCAGGACGGCTTTAAAGCATCTCCCGAAAGAGAACCAGTGGCTAAAGAGCCAAGAACTCAAAATTCTGGTTCCAGGATTCCCATGATCTCCCTATCTGACCTTTTACAATAAAACAAACAAACAAAAATGTGTATATATAATAAGGTATGCTATCTCCTTTTAAATCTGTTTTCATTTCCACCTTATAGATGTACTGCATCATGTCCAAATCCTGGTGGACTGTAGCCCACCAGGCTCCTCTTGTCCATGGGATTCTCTAGGCAAGAATATTGAAGTGGTTGCTGTTTCCTTCTCCAGAGGATCTTCCCGACCCAGGGATCAAACCTGCGTCTCAGGCATCGTTGGCGTTTGCAAGTGGGTTCTTTACCACCAGCACTACCTGGGAGGGCCCACAGATGCATTGGCGTGGCCAAAAAGTTCGTTCAGGTTTTTCTGTAAACCGGGAAAACCCAAACACACTTTTTGGCCAATCTAATGAAAACAGAAACCCATCACTCAGTGACTCAACTGGGTAAGGATGAGCCCTGATTCAAATCCACTTCCCTGTGCTATTGTCCTTCAACCACCCTTTTTTTCTTTTCTGCTGAGCTTCAAACTCTTTCAGAAAATGAAGATTCTGCATACACTCAGCTTTCTTCCTGCCTCTGAATCCAGAACACAGAAAGTAGTGTTTTTCTTTCCATCTTGTCTTGCCATCTCAGAGCCAAGATCCCTCAGCAAGTCCCAGACTGGGTTTTCTGATTCCGAGCCCAGGAGAGAAGGGGTGATGAAGAGACCAGACCAAGAGAGAGAAAAATTGGCCCACACAGCAGAACCCCAGCACTGAGCTTTCATTTGGTTCTGAGCTTCATGGTTAGGTAGATTTGAGGCTGACATTTGGAAGAGATGATTGGGATGTCAAAACGAAGCCAAGACCTGATTTATAGTGGCTAGGATCTGTGCCTAAGAACTCAACATCTGACTTTACCCCCCCACACCCCCCACTTTTTAATTTACAGCTCTCAAGCCAATTTAATTGCATTTGTCTTCAATGGGGCTGTTTATTGTCATTTGAGAAGACAGGCTTTCAAAATTATAAGAGTTTTCAAAATTGTATTCGGGATAGTGAAGAATCCGAAGATAAGAATTCCAATGTTCCTTCCTAATTTACCCACACAGCATGCAGCAGGGTGAGAAGCATCTTAAGTTAGTGTGTTATCCAGAATGACTTGGCTGGATTACAACTGCGGCCAAGTTTAGCAAGATCAACTTCTTTTCCCCAAGCCAATTGCCTGAGGATTTGAAAACTTGTCTCTCTGTTCTTCCTTTGAACAAAGAAAGTCAAAGTTACCTTTCTGAGACTTCCTCTCAAATTGAGCTCTCAAGATGTTGTCGAGAGCAAATTTTCAAACAATCTATCAGCTTTTCAAGATCATTCAACGGAGCTGTCACTCAGCAACTCTCAAAGAACTGTGAAAAAGTACAAATTTTTGTTGGTCTTCGAGTCAGAAAAGGTGCACTCGTTTTTATCTCCAACCTGTTTGACCTTGAACGAGTCACTTCCCCATTTCCGTTCAAGGATTTTTTTCACCTATAAGAATAGCACCTCCCCTTTCTGCCTCAGAATCCATGAGGATCAGCTTGGATGCGGTGGACACATGCCAGGCAAGTATGAAACACTCTTACTGCTACACGGATGGGGCAAAAAGGAAGGATATCTTCTGGGGGCAGGGGGGCAGGAAGGTGAAAGGGGCAGTGCCAGGTGGCACGTGGATTTTCGAATGAGGTGCCCAGGAGTTTTTCCCCAGGTCTGCTCCTGATAACTTTCCCTTAGATCTCTGGACCCTGATTTTCTTTTCTAAAATAAGAGAAAAGTATCCCTTATTTGTTGTCAAGATGAAAAAAAATGATTTAAACCCTGATATTTAACACAGAGTAAGAACTCAATCAAGTTTTCTTCCCTAGTTGTAGTGGTTAAACATGCCAATTTTATAGCTAGATGATCCGGCTCCAGTCTTGGCTAGGTAGCTTCCTAGCTGTGTGGTCTTAGAGTAGTGACTTAACTTTTCTGAGTCCCAATTTCCCCATCTGTGCTGTGCTCAGTCACTCAGTTGTGTCCTACTTCTTGATACCCCATAGACTTTAGCCCACAAGGCTCCTCTGTTCATAGGACTTTCCTGGCAAGAATATTTTAAGTGGGTTGCCATCTCCTTCTCAAGGGGACCTTCCCAACCCAGGGTCAAACCTGCATCTCCTGCCTTGCAGGCAGATTCTTTACTGCTGAGCCATCACGTAGGCCCATCCCCATCAGTAGAATAGGGGAAATGATAGAACCCAGTACATAGGAATGGCACTTGAATTAAATGAGTAAATTATTTCACAAGTCTTTAGAAAGAGGCCTGTCCATAGTAAGTGCTACTTATCAAACCATTTTAATAAGAATTAACTCAAATCTCTTCTTTACTCGAACTGTACTATAATAGTAAATGGAATTAACCAGATGAAAGGCTAAGGCTAACTCTTAAGCCAGCATGTCTCACCGTGAAAGGACTAACTCCTCTCGTCAGGAAGATCTACATTCCACATCCGTATACACAAAGAACAAACACAGAAAGAAAATACCGCATCAGGTCATCCCCATGTCAAATGACCCTGTGGCTCAGAAAGGTAGAAAAAGGACCAGCACAGATGTGAATAACAACCTTCTCCTTGCTTTTGTAATTTAAATCTTTTCCTTCACGTGCTTAGTCACTGCAAAAACTGAATTCATCCTCTGCCACTCAAGTTTCTCTAGGTAACTTATGAAATTTCTCACCATGTACTTATTTAAAGAAAGAAATCTCTTTAACAAGTCAATTTTGAGGGCCTATGGTGTTCATTTGTTACAAAGGGATTTTTATCTAAAATCATGTTATAGGCCAAGGTTTCATTTTGCCTCCACTTCAGTATCCTGGTCTGGAGCTATTTTATTTTAAACAACACAAGGTATAGACTGAAATTTCCCAAGAGCATTTCAAAGAGCAATTTCTCATTTCCTGCCCCTATGAATTTATGTTCTTAAAATAGAATTGTGCTAAACAGTTTCTTCTGAAATCAGGTTAATATGAACATGAAAGGATGGAGCAAAAAAACTTGAAAAATAAAAGAACATTAAACCTTTTACAAAATCTATTCGTAGGAGGCTTCCTCTCAGTCATGAGGAAGAAAACAAACAACTCATTAGCCCTTGCAGTTCTTAAATTTTCATTTACTCTTTAGTTCACAAATATGTATTGAATGCCTTCTATATTCCAGAGGCTACCATCAGCATTTGAGTTTACAGATGAGACAGAAGGCCAAGAAAAGAGGTAAGTACAGTATATGTAGGAGCTGTGGCCATGATAAGCATAGAGTATGGTTAGAGTTCAGATCTCACTGCCCTTAATCACTGAGAGATGATCAGGGAAGGCTTCCTGGAGGAGCATGTCATCAAGGACCTGTAAGAGTCGGGTAGAGAAAGAAAGGGACTTGAAGCTAATGCCGGAAATCCAAGAGTCCCATAGACTAGGAGAGAAAACCCAGGTAAAGCACAAAGGTTATGAGGTTCTAGAAGATGAGGCCAGAGAGAAAGCCCAGACCAGACCTGGAACAGCTATGGAAACTCAACTAAGGGATTTTATTTCTATCCTGAGAGTTGTAGGAAACCATTAATGGACTTCAAGCAAAGAAATAATGTGTTCATTTTTGTCTTTCAGAAAGATAACCTGGCAGCAGTGTATATGGTTAAGCGAAAGCACCAGGCAGGGAAAGCGGGACCAGTTAGAAAATTTCTATAATGGTCCAATGAAAAGTGATGAGGGTCAGGCATATGAGTGGTGGTGGTGGTTTTGTTGCTAAGTCTTGTCCAACTCTTGCGACCCCATGGACTATAGCCCTCCAGGTTCTCTGTCCATGGGATTCTCCAGGCAAGAATACTGGAGTAGGTTGCCATTTCCTTCTCCAGAGTATCTTCCCAACCCAGGGGTCGAACCCGGGTCTCCTGCATTGCAGGCAGATTCTTTACTGAATGAGCAACAAGGGAAGCCTATGAGAGGAATATGAGAGGGATTTAGAAAAAAGGCTCTGACGACCTGTATTTTATCACCTCCTGCTCACCCCATCAGTAAGGGAGGGATTTCTGCCCTAAAGTTAGAGGAATCACCCAACACACAACACCAGACACTGGACAGGTAGGCCAGATGGCAGTTCACGAGTCACATAGATTACAAGCCAGGAGAGGAAGGGAGCACACACCACAGGGCTACATGGAGGCTACCATGGAGAACAGGTCACATCCACAGGAACTGTAGGAGACAGATTTTGTAGTATCAATAGGGTGAGTTGCCCCCCAGTTCCTGAAGGATGTGATTGGCTTGTCTGAATAACTTTGCAGGCCGACGGGGAGATAAAGCCTGCTACTCAGGGATAACCAGGTGGCACAGTGGTAAAGAATCTGCCTGCCAGTGCAGGGGACACAGATTCCTGGGTGGAGAAGATCCCCTGGAGAAGGAAATGGCAACCTATCCAGTGTTCTTGCCTGGAAATTTCCATGGACAGAGGAGCCTGGCGGACTACAGTCCATGGGGTTAGAGATGTGACTGAGCACACACTCAGTGATAAGCAGAAACTGTGTCTGATCCCTTGATAAGAAGCATGGTTTACTGGGACCTTGTCTGCAAGAACAGGATAGGGAAGGAAACGTGGTTAAGCCATCTGAGGTCCTCCTGATTTTACCAGAAATCAAGGCAGCACATATAGTTCAGTCTAATTGTAGGTTTTGCATCACAGCCCGTAACTGAAAGGACAGAGCAATGAAAGTGAGACAGGAGACCAAATGCCTCTGGCCTTTCTGATTTGGGAGGATGGATAGGTGATGGTACACTCGCCTGAGATAAGGATTCAGAAGGTGCATATTTTAAAGAGATCATCATGTCTTCACTTTAGGCATGCTGAGTTGACAAGATTATGAAAAGTCTCTGGGTTATGCTGGAGATAGAGGGAAGTTTCACTCTCTCCCTTTGGGGATTCTTTCCCTTCACTCACTCCTTGGTCAATGGTCTTTGTTTTAAGTCACAAGGTTGTGGGGCACTTTTTATGCAGAAAACTCTAACTGATACATGCATATTGGAAATTGAGATGAGAGCCAAAGTTTCCAGTGAATGAGGGACCGGCCCTGAAGGGCAACAAAAGAGACCAAGCAGGTGCAGGTGATGAGGTTGATTTCCTTCCTTCCTGTATTTCTGGCTTATTATTAAAGGTTCCTGTTGGGAAAATAATTACTGTCTTTATATCTACTGGGTCTTTTGGAAGGAGTATTTAAGTATCCTTTGCCAGGTGGGGGCCCCCTCAACATGGCAGGTTGCTTTCTCCAAGCCAGAAGGGAAAGAATCTATAAAATTAGGAGTTCTGTGTGGGAAGATAGTATGACTTTTGGAATTGTTTAAAGGTTGAGTCTCCGAGGTCAGGAAGAGCTGAATTTGCATCTAGGCTCTATTCCTCTCCTTTACTGTGTGACATGGCATCAGTTACTTAACCTCTCTGAGATTTGCCGTTTTTCATTAGTAAAATGAGGATCATGATAGTACCTATTAGATTTTCCTAAGGATGAAATAGAAATGTTTCATTTTATGTCTGGCTTGTTATTTGTCTCTTCTCTGAATTAACCTAGCTTATGATATGAAGAAAAGCCAGACCCCCATTCTCTGACCTTGGTTCTTTATCTATAAAATGAGAAATTTCATCAGAGGATCTCTGGGTCCCACTTTATCACAAACGCTCTAGGGAAGTAAAGTATAGGACAAATACCCTCTAGGATTCAAAACTTATAAGGCAAAAACATTCCATTTTTAAAAGGCATTTAAATAACTGTACTGCAGCTATACAGGAAATTTTCATTGTTTTCTTGATTTTTTTTTTCTTTTTAAAAAATATTGGACAGCTACTTGTCCTTGCCAGCACCCACAAAGCATATTGCATAGGTTCTATCCCGTCTGTTTTGTAGTTTGACTAGATATCATGTCTCGATTGCTTTCAGTAAAAAAGAATACATTTAGAAAGGACAGTATTTATCAAGTCCAAAGAGTGATTTTTCTCACTGTAATACTGTAACATGATGCAGCAATCTTGCCAAGCAGATGGACTGCTGTGTGATGGTTAGATGCTAAGCCCTGTTTGATAATTTATTGGCTCTTCCTTGTTGTCCTAACAGATGCCTCCTGTATTCAGACACGGCCAAGCCTATGGTCTTGGAGTCTGAGGTTATTTTCTTCCTCGTTGTCCCAATCAAAGCAGACAGTGCATCACACGCACGATGTTTATGGGTCTGTTCCCAGCCCTATTCTCAACTCCCCATCCATAAGGTGGGCCAGATTGTAGCATCTTCCTTCTTTGTCACTCATAAATAACATAAGAAATCAGAAACAATGCATGTGCTTCTTCATGTTCATATTGGAAATAAAGCAAGTGCTGGTTGGATCAAGGGCAAGAAGGCCCATGGATTTGATCTACAGAGAAAAGGTCAGACAATTAAAAATGAATATATTAGTTATCTACTGCTGCATGACAACTACCTCAAACTTACCAGCTTAAAACAACACACATTTCACAGTTGCTGTGAGTCCAGAATTGGGGCTAATTCAGCTGATCCTCTGCTTCACAATTTCTCATGAGGCTGAAATTACAGGGTTGGCCGTATTTGGGGTCTTACCTGAAGGCTCAACTAGGGAAAATCTGCCACCAAGCTTGCTCACAAGACTATTGGTAGGATTCAGTTCCTTGAGAGCTTTTGGACTGAGGACCTTCATTTCCTTCTGTCTGCTGGCCAGAGACCGTCCACATTCCTTTGCCAGGTGGGCCTCCCAAACATGGCAGGTTGCTTTCTCCAAGCCAGAAGGGAGAGAATCTACAAGCTATTGTTCTTCTCTAATCTAGTCACAGAAATGCCATCCCATGACCTTTGCCATACTCTACTAGCTACAAGTAAGTCGAGGAGAAGGGCTTACACAAAGTGTTAATGCCAGGAGGCAGAGATCACTAAGGGACATCTTAGAGCCTGCCTACCCAGTGAAAGTCAAAGCCAAGCTGCTGTGCATGCCCAGGCAGTGGGGATAGTAGGGCCCAGACATTGCTCTGCTCCCCCAGCCACAGGCCCTAAAGCAGCACTGTGGCTACCCGGATAGGGAAATCCCCTTTGCAATTTATCTATGCCACTTAACACAAAAGCACCACATGGATTAAAAGTAGTCATCAGTCAAAAATTCATATTATTAATACCTGTAAAGATGGACAGCTCCATAAATAGAAGAGGTAGGGCATGTGATAAACTTGAAAATTCATGTTCCAAGTGAAGGCACTCAAAATTTTCCTCCCACCTCCACACCTGGTCTCCCCAGTGACCCGTTAGACACAGCATCTTCCAAATATCTCAGATATGTGGGCCGAACACAGCCCAGGTTTCCACATGTGACCCAGTTTTATAGCTTGCTGCATCCCCTGGAGAAGGAAATGGCAACCTATCCAGTGTTCTTGCCTGGAAATTTCCATGGACAGAGGAGCCTGGCGGGCTACAGTCCATGGGGTCACAAAGAGATGTGACTGAGCACACACTCAGTGATAAGCAGAAACTGTGTCTGATCCCCACCCAGGCCCCCACCTGGCAAAGGATACTTAAATACTCCTTCCAAAAGACCCAGTAGATATAAAGACAGAGGGAGACAGAGCCCACAGTCTTGGAGAAATTGCATTCAACTTCCAACGCTTGTCTCAGAGAACCAGTCATAGCGTAATGGGGCCCAGCCTGGCCTTTCTGGAAGATAGGTCCCAGATTGCCAACCTCACTTTATCCTGGAATTATCTCACCAATGTTACAGCCATCCCTCACATCCTAGTTCTTTGTGCTTTATTCGTTTATAAGAGATCACTGAGCACCTACTGTGCCAGGCACTGTATGAAACATTGATATGAGGATGTAAATAAGATTCTTGCCCTAGAGAAGGAAGATGCAAAAAAATCAATGCAGTGATGTTTTTTCTGTCCATAATCTCAGTCTGACCTGGCAGAGTTGGGACACCAAGGGGTGATGTCAGAGAAAAATTCAGAGAAGATGAATTTTTGGTTTGAGACAAGTCTTTAAAAAATAAGTAGGTAGATGTTAAATACTGGTTTCCTGGGAGGCTCAGAAGTAACTCCTGCAATGCAGGAGACACAGGAGACACCTGTTCAATCCCTGGGTTGGAAAGATCCCCTGGAGAAGGAAATGACAACCCACTCCAGTATTCTTGTCTGGGAAATCCCATGGACAGAGGAGCCTGGTGGGCTTCAGTCCACGGGGTTGCAAAGAGTCAGACATGACTGCATATGCACATGCAGATGCAGATGTTAACTGAAAATTAGTGCAGACCAGAGGGGATCAGAAAAAGGCAAAGAGGGCCATTTCAGCGAGTAGGCCAGGAAGACAAAGAAGCCTGATGCCACCAAGAACCTGCAGTCCCATTCCTGGGGGCCTCCTGGGCCATATTAACAAGTGTGCTCTCAGAAAAGGAGAAATATCATATGGCATCCCTTAAATATGGAATCTAAAAAGATCTGATACAAATGAACTTACTTACAAAAATGAAAGAGATTCATAGACTTAGAGAAAGAACTTATGGTTGCCAGTGGGAAGGACGGGAGAAGGCATAGTTAGAAAGTGTAGGATGGACATGTACACACTTGCTGTTTAGTCGCCAAGTTGTGTCTGATTCTTTGAGACCCCCATGGACTGTAGCCTGCCAGGCTCTTCCATCCATGGGATTTCCCAGGCAAGAATACTGGAGCAGGTTGCCATTTCCTTCTCCTGCATATACACACTGCTATATTTAAAATGAATAACCAACAAGGACCTACTGTACAGCACATGAAACTCTGCTGAATGTTATGTGGAAGCCTGGAAGGGAGTTTGGGGGAAAACGGATACATGTGTATGTATAGCTGAGTCCTTTTGCTGTTCATCTGAAACTACCACAACATGGTTTGTTTATCAGCTATACTCAAATACAAAATAAAAAGCTTAAAAAAATCTGCCCTTGACTCGGAGGGCAATGAGATGCCCCTGAAGAGATTCTGACAGAGACCATATGCATGAAAAGATAGCATCTTAGAGAGCTCACTATGACTTCTGTGGTGGGGCAGGTGAGTCAAGAGCAAATGGTGGACCAGATGTGAGCTTCCTCAGTGATCCAGTGGAGACAGAAGAAAGGTATGAGCAGGAGAGGTGTCAAGGGGCAGAGTTGGCAGGGTGGAGACAGATGAGAAGCCTGCCTAAATTGGGGCAGGAGGAATATGGATGGTACAGAAGAGGCCAAAAAGAAAAAGGAATTCCTGCTAAAATCTCAGGGCCATTTAGAAGGAAGAAGAGTGCAGAGGGCAACTGGATAGATGGCAGCACCAATCCCCAGAATAACTGGTAAAGAACTTGAAGCAGCTTTGAACAAAAAGATGCTTAGGTTAATTTTGCATAGGTGGAGGGGCGTTTCTGTGGATCATTCCAGCCAAGATGAAGAAATTTGTATGCAGGTCAGGAAGCAACAGTTAGAACTGGACATGGAACAACAGACTGGTTCCAAATAGGAAAAGGAGTACATCAAGGCTGTATATTGTCACCCTGCTTATTTAACTTCTATGCAGAGTACATCATGAGAAATGCTGGACTGGAAGAAACACAAGCTGGAATCAAGATTGCCAGGAGAAATATCAATAACCTCAGATATGTAGATGACACCATCCTTATGGCAGAAAGTGAAGAGGAACTCAAAAGCCTCTTGATGAAAGTGAAAGTGGAGAGTGAAAAAGTTGGCTTAAAGCTCAACATTCAGAAAACGAAGATCATGGCATCTGGTCCCATCACTTCATGGGAAATAGATGGGGAAACAGTGGATGACTTTATTTTGGGGGGCTCCAAAATCACTGCAGATGATGACTGCAGCCATGAAATTAAAAGACGCTTACTCCTTGGAAGGAAAGTTATGTCCAACCTAGATAGCATACTCAAAAGCAGAGACATTACTTTGCCAACAAAGGTCTGGCTAGTCAAGGCTATGGTTTTTCCTGTGGTCATATATGGATGTGAGAGTTGGACTGTGAAGAAGGCTGAGTGCCAAAGAATTGATGCTTTTGAACTGTGGTGCTGGAGAAGACTCTTGAGAGTCCCTTGGACTGCAAGGAGATCCAACCAGTCCATTCTAAAGGAGATCAGCCCTGGGATTTCTTTGGAAGGAATGATGCTAAAGCTGAAACTCCAGTACTTTGGCCACCTCATGCGAAGAGTTGACTCATTGGAAAAGACTCTGATGATGGGAGGGATTGGAGGCAGGAGGAGAAGGGGACGACAGAGGATGAGATGGCTGCATGGCATCACTGACTCGATGGACGTGAGTCTGAGTGAACTCCAGGAGTTGGTGATGGACAGGGAGGCCTGGTGTGCTGCGATTCATGGGGTCGCAGAGAGTCAGACACGACTGAGCGACTGAACTGAACTGAACACATGGAGATCTGGACCTTGGGGTGGGGATCTTTGCAACTTTCTTAAAATCATAACCTTCTCCCCAAGAGAGGATAGTTTCAGTCTTGTGCATCCAAAAGCCTGTGGAATATTGATTAATAAACTTTAAAGTGTTAAAAATGAATGTTTGGATTTGGGCTCTTTGCTGTCTCTGCAAAAGGACATGATGTTTTTCTTATTCCCCTGTGAGCCTAGCCGGTGTGATGTCACTTCCAAACCACTAGGAGGATGAAAGTGAAAGTCACTCAGTCGTGTCTTGTCTTTGCAACCCCGTGGACTATTATACAGTCCGTGGAATTCTCCAGGCCAGAATACTGGAGTGGGTAGCCTTTCCCTTCTCCAGGGGATCTTCCCAACCCTGGGATCAAACCCAGGTCCCCCACATCACAGGCAGATTCTTTACCAGCTGAGCTACAAGGGAAGCCTGGGAAGATGAAGATGCCTGTCAAATTCAGACTTGGAGGAAGGGATGACCCCATCTTAAGGGACCATCTTCACTGTTATGTGTTGTGAATATGTGTGTGTGTGTGATTTGTACACTTCAGAATTTATCCTTCCCAGTCATCATATTTGGCTGGGATCCAGGGAACATTAATATAGAAAACTATGAAATGTAATTACTACTGTACATTTTGCACATCTCATCTTTGCTTTAATGACAAGTGTGGCTGCTTCTTCATCAATATCTGCCCCCATACCCTTTCTCAAACCTCAACTTTCTTGCCTGCTGTCATTCATATTCAAAGAATATTTATTGACCATCTGATACATTCCAGGAGCCCAGGTAGGCTCCTGTAGGAGCCCAGGTAGGCTGTATGTTAAAAGGAAAGGGAAGTCGCTCAGTCGTGTCCAACTCTTAGCGACCCCATGGACTGTAGCCTACCAGGCTCCTCTGCCCATGGGATTTTCCAGGCAAGAGTACTGGAGTGGGGTGCCATTGCCTTCTCCAGTTAAAAGGAAGGCCCCTATTAAAATGAAGACACCACCTTGAGGATGGAGTATATTAAACTAAAGACACCCCTGAGTATTTTACCAACGTGGGGAGTCTGACCCCTGCAGGACCTCAGTTACTGGAAACCAAGGACTACAACAAAGATGTTGAAGGAGGACCCAGGCTACAGGTGGGAGTATAAGGGTCTATGTGTGTATGTTAGCCACTCAGCTGTGTTCGACTCTTTGTGAACCCCCATGGGCTGTAGCCCACCAAGCTTCTCTATCCATGGGATTCTCCAGGCAAGAATACTGGAGTGGGTTACCGTTTCCTTCTTCAGTATAAGGGTCTGCTTGGGCCCTATTATTTGCCATGTATAACTTTGTTTGATATTGGTTTTCCCATCTGTAAAATAAGGCAATAGGACTAGATTTGAGATCATTTTAGTTTTGATGAAGGCAAAACAGAGGGATCAGGAAAAGTCCATAGTGCAGAGGAAAGCCTGTTGGGGAGACAGCAAGTTTTTTTTGGAAAAATGATTGGCAAAGAAGCTGGTTACTCAAAGGAAGTGGAAGAGTATCAATTATAATTGACTATTTTACCTATTACTAATTTGGGGTAAAAAGTGTTAGTTCATTTATTCACTCACTCATTCCTTCATCACTGGAAGCCAACTTCCAAGGTCCAAGGTCTGTGCCAGAAACAGACACATATCACTGGAAATAGACACATATCACTGGAAAGAGATGGATATTACTGGTTCTTCCTTTTAGGACTTCATGGTCTATGGGGAGCAGAGCTATGAACAGCAGTGGTGGATAGTAAGTGCTAAGAGAGTTTGTACAAAGTACAGTGGAAGCCAAAAGGTCTCATGTGGCCAGAGAGGTGACACCTCATTCATCCAACTTGTCTTCCTCTAGTCTTTGCTCTGGAACAGATACTAGTCCACCCTCAGGAGCCTCAGGGTGAACCAGATATACAAGGTCTATACTCTGCCATAGGGAACCTTATATCAGAACCTTATATCAGTTCTGGGTCTTATATGAAGACCCAGCACTGCTGAAAATAAATAAATAATAAATAAAAGAAAGTGGATGATGGGAGAGAGATGCTACTCGATCTTTTTTATTCTATGTTACCTCCCTTAACTCCGATACTTTGGCCACCTGATGCAAAGAACAGACTTATTGGAAAAGACCCTGATGCTGGCTGGTAAAGATTGAAGATGGGAGGAGAAGGGGATGACAGAGGATGAGATGGTGGGATAGCATCGTCAATTCCATGGACATGAGTTTGAGCAAGTTCTGGGAGATAGTGAAGGACAGGGAGGCCTGGCATGCTGCAGTCCTTGGGGTCGCAAAGAGTCAGACATGACTGAGTAACTGAACTGAACCTCCATTGCCTAGACCTTTTCCTTGTATGAGCCTCATCCATACAGCTCTCTCTAAAGGCCTTACCCATAATGCATCTACCTTGGTAATGACACACCTCCCTCACCATCATCCCAAAATTCTGCACAGAAATGTGGAGGCTGGAATCACTTTGAAATTTAAGGGGGAAGAGATTTTGAACCACACAAACTAAAATCAATCCAAGAAGAACACAATCAAATAAAGGTTTTCCAGGGGTCTTCTTTAGAACTTTCAGACAACACTAAATGTAGATTGCTGCCATTGAGAAGATGTAAGAGATTTTAATGTCTTCCAAAATATATTCAGGAATATGTAATGGACTACTTGGTGTTCATTTGAAATTCTGCTTCAGAATAAATCGCCAGAAAGAAGTTGTTTTATATTCCTTTTACTACAAATGCCTCAAAGAGGAATCCATGGAGCCACATGCCTGCCTGCTAAGTCTCCTCTTCAGATATAGGCAAACGTCTTCCCAGCGTGCATTAATTTATCAGGCACTGACACTGAAAACTGAGCAAATTTAGGCAAATTCAAAATTCTGCTCCCAGTGGAGCTGAGAAGCCGCGGTGGTTACTTGTTATTCCATATATAATAATGTCCCCTAGTTACCTGAAAAGGCCAGTCCCAGGGGTTTCCTTTTAACCAGAAAAATGACCTTGTGTGCACTTGAGTTTTTGTTTCTTACATAAAGACAGAGTAACCCCAGCAGTGCTGGGATTTTCAGGGGAAGGTGAGGAAGCCCTCACTTCATTTTTCTGTATGTAGTTCAGGGAACTACAGGGATTTCCTTTCCCAAAGCAACCCACCTCTGCTGTCACCCTCCATCACCCCCACCCCCCCATCGCCACCACACACACAATTAATTCTCTATTGAGAGGAGCATCTCTATTGAATTCACCCAGGATATTTCTACTATATAAACACATCCTACGAGACAATCAGATCTTCTCGCCCATAATGCCTCTACCCTGATAGTAACACGCCTCCCTCACCATCATTCCAAAACTCTGCATAGAAATGTGGAAGGTGGAATCGTTTTGAAATTTAAAGGGAAGAGATTTGGAACCACACAAACTAAAATCAATACAAGAATAACACAATCAAATTATTTAAAAACAATGGTCAAAACTATGTGTACCAATTATAAAGCAACTATCTTTCATCTCAATAACCTCAGAGAAGCAGATGACACTACACCTATGGCAGAAAGTGAAGAAGAACTAAAGAGCCTCTTGATGAAAGTGAAAGAGGAGAGTGAAAAAGTTAGCTTTAAATTTAACACGCAGAAAACTAAGATCATGGCATCTGGTCCCATCACTTCATGGCAAATAGATGGGGAAACAGTGAGAGACTATTTTTTGGAGGTTCCAAAATCACTGCAGATGGTGACTACAGCTATGAAATTAAAAGACCCTTGCTCCTTGGAAGAAAAGCTAGTACCAACCTAGACAGCATATTAAAAAGCAGAGCCATTACGTTACCAACAAAGGTCCATCTAGTCAAAGCTATGGTTTTTTTCAGTAGTCATGTATACATGTGAGAATTGGACTATAAAGAAAGCTGAGCACTGAAGAATTGATGCTTTTGAACTGTGGTATCAGAGAAGACTCTTGAGAGTCCCTTGGACTGCAAGGAGATGCAACCAGTCTATCCTAAAGGAGATCAGTCCTAAATATTCATTGGAAGGACTGATGCTGAAGCTGAAACTCCAACACTTTGGCCACCTGATGCAAAGAACTGACTCATTGGAAGGGGCCCTGATGCTGGGAAAAATTGAGGGCAGGAGGAGAAGGGGACGACAGAGGATGAGATGGTTGGATGGCATCACCGACTCAATGGACATGAGTTTGAGCACGCTCTGTGAGTTGGTGATGGACAGGGAGACCTGGCATGCTGCAGTCCATGGGGTCGCAAAGAGTCAGACACGACTGAGTGACTGAACTGAGCTTTCAGCTCCAAATCCACCCTTTCTACCCTGTTTTGTGGTACTGGGCTGAAACTCTGCAAAGTACATTTTTCCCTGGCCATCTGGCTCCCTGCTAGGCTCAGCCAATAGAAGATGTTAGAGGAAGGCGGTAAGTTTGGGGCTGAAGAAAGAGCTTGCTCCTTCCCATCTGTTTCCTGTTTCATTGATTGGTGTTGTCTCAGCAGAAGTCTCTAATCCTGCCAGAGGCAATGATTCCTGTCTCCTGTCAGCCTCAAGGTGTCCCCACATTGGTACAACCAGGAACCAGTCAGGGAAACAGAAATGACACCAAGTTAATGAAATGATATATATTTGTTGTTGTTCAGTTACTAAGTCGTGTCTGACTCTTTGCAACCGGATAGACTGAAGCACACCAGGCTTTCCTGTCCTTCACTATCTCTCAGAGTTTGCCCAAACTCATGTCCATTGAATTGGTGATACCATCCAACCTAGAAAACTGAAAAAGCATAAAGGAGACACTGAGGTAAAACAGGTAAGCAACCCCAGGAAGCAGCTGCCACTCAAAGGCTAAAAGAAAGACATGGGAGTTATCAAAACCTAAAAGCCTAGAGGAAGGGCCCAGCAGAGCCTCTGAGGAGGAGCCTTGCCTGGTTGGTGTTGAAACCCCAGGAACTCAGAGGAAGAGGTTCATAGAACTAGGAGTCGGCCTTGAAGGTGGGGCTGCTATCTGGTTGGCAGAATCTGTAGAGGAAAAAATCTCACTTTAAGCCTAAACTGTGTCCACTATTGTGATTCAAGAATGTCTAGGCATTTTTACTGAACTTTTGAGGTTGGCCTAAGAGAAATTATATCAACTGATGTATTTATTTGTTAGTTTGCTTTTTTTGTCTATTTCTTTGTTTTAGCTAAGGAAGAGGAAATAGATTTTAACGATCAAGTGACCAGTGAGAAGGGTTGGAGAATAAAGAGTATGTATCCATTCAATTCTCAGCTTGGTCTCTGACAAATATGGAATCCTGTGAGGAGAGAGACAGAAACGGTAAACAGGCTTAAGAAATCATATTCATGAAATCCACGTAAAGCACAAGGCACCAGGGAGACCTCTTAGATTTCCACATGGCAGAGTGTATCACAAACTGCAGGAAATCCGTTCTTTGCCCCCCAATTTCCGGCAAAGCATTTCTATCACCTGTCTGAAAGCTGCCTACTTGGAGGCTGACAGTTTAAATTGGAAAGACAAGAGACATTCATATAAGAGTAAGAGAATTTTTACCCTGACACCTACTTTGCTGTGGCTTCATGAAATGAAAGATGTGTTGCTAAAAGAATTTTCACAAAGATCAATTTTCAAACTCAGAGACTGATACATGGGGTCAGGCAGATCAGGAAACACTATGATGGCACTCACATATCTTATTGTAATCACGTACCAATAATAATCACTCATATTTTTACTGTTTTACTCAATACACAGAGTTCTCACAGAGACCATCTCACGAGCACTTCTCCAGAGACACCTATGGCCACTGTTCCTAGGTCTTTTCCCCACATGAGAGAGGTATTATTCTCAACTAAAAAGATTCACAAACCCTAGAACTCAGTTCTTCACCTTGGTATTTGCCATGACAAAACAAGGCAACAAGTCCTGACTTGCCAATTATTAATAAAATAATCTAATTTAGTCTTAGTTTTTTAATCTGTAAAATATGCTTATGACTGTAGATTATGATGATTTAAAAGCTTAGAATGTGGCTCAGAGACAAAGAATCTACCTGAAGAGACTCAGGTTCAATCCCTGGGTCGGGAAGATTACCTGGAGGAGGGCATGGCAACCCATTCCAGTATTCTTGCCTGGAGAATCCTATGGACAGAGAACCTGGCAATATACTGTCTATGGGGTCATAAACAGTGGAACCCAACTGAAGTGACTGAGCACGCCCATACACAAAATGCCCAAAATTGATGTGCCTTTTGGTTCATGGATCTGCCTCTTTTCCCATGTAACAAAATTATTTTCAATGCCATTGTCTCAATAAAATGCTCTCTGCATCCCCACCCAAAAGGATTAATCACTACCTGCTTGGTAATCCCCATCTGACTTTACTCTTGCTTCAGCTATCACATGGCTATAGTGTTCTTCTTAATATAGTGTGAACCACAACAGGGCAAGGACTGTGTCTTATTCCACTTTGTCATATTTAGAAGAATTCAGTTCAGTTCAGTCACTCAGTCATGTCTGACTCTTTGCTACACCATGGATTGCAGCATGCCAGGCTTCCCTGTCCATCACCAACTCCTGGAGCCTACTCAAATTCATGTCCATCTCATCGGTAATGCCATCCAACAATCACATCCTCTGTCATCCATTTCACCTCCCACCTTCAGTCTCTCCCAGCATCAGGCTCTTTTCCAAAGATTCAGTTCTTCGCATCAGGTGGCCAAAGTATTGGAGTTTCAGCTTCAGCATCAGTTCTTCCAATGAATATTCAGGACTGATTTCCTTAAGATTGACTGGTTGGATCTCCTTGCAGCCCAAGAGTCTTCTCCAACACCCCAGTTCACAGGAATCAATTCTTCAGCCCTCAAGCCTCAAGTTCCTTTATAGTCCAACTCTCACATCCATACACGACTACTAGAAAAATGATAGCTATGTCTAGATGGACCTTTGTTGGTAAAGTAATGGCTCTGCTTTTTAATATGTTGTCTAGGTTGGTACTAGCTTTTCTTCCAAGGATCAAGTGTCTGTCACAGAGTTCAATTAAACTCAGTTAAATATGATGGAAGGGAATGAACTTTATTCACTAAAATTTTCAGCTCATCCTTTGGATAAGTTCTTCCCATGAGAACATACCCTTAGTTTTCTTTAATAAAAGCCAATGAAGATTTAGGATTCACTTGGAAGAGCACTTTGGCCACCTCATGCGAAGAGTTGACTTATTGGAAAAGACTCTGATGCTGGGAAGGATTGGGGGCAGGAGGAGAAGGGGACGACAGAGGATGAGATGGCTGGATGGCATCACTGACTCGATGGATGTGAGTCTCAGTGAACTCCGGGAGTTGGTGATGGACAGGGAGGCCTGGTGTGCTGCAATTCATGGGGTCGCAAAGAGTCAGACACGACTGAGCGACTGAACTGAACTGAACTGGAAGAGTCCACTCATCCTTTGCCTGCTTAAATGCTGCTTCTCCTGGTCACATCTGTTCCAGAAAGACTGCATTCCCTCCAATATTATAAGTCTGAAACTTCAGTCTGCTTAACCATCTCCCAGGAATATTAAATTCATATTTCTCAGAAGAATGTGATGGAAAGAGAACTCTGCACTTTCAATTAATTCCATAGTAGGCCTGAGGTCATAGAAGTGCACTTGGGAACACAAAGTCCTGGTTAGATGAATGGTGCTCTCACCCCTCTTCCCGTGGAGGCTCCGGATGCCTGCCCCCTCCCCACCCATCCACAACTTCTCACTCAGCTGGTACCTGCTTTGCTCTAGGCCTCTTTGCAAGACTTTTCAAACAGCCAATAGGGAGAGTCAGTTAGAAAGAGCTTTGATTGCAGGGAGAATGACCCTGAATCCAATACAGGCTCCACTCATGACTGGCTATTGGCTCTGTCCTGGCGGAGGAAATTTGGGAATATTATTATCAGTCCAGTTCGTTGTTGTGTAGATAAGAGAAAATGCATATAATATTTCCTATATATAACAGATAGAAAAGAAAGAGGAACCAGAGATCAAATTGCCAACATCCTCTGGATCATTGAAAAAGCAAGAGAGTTCCAGAAAAACATCTATTTCTGCTTTATTGACTATGCCAAAGCCTTTGACTGTGTGGATCACAATAAACTGTGGAAAATTCTGAAAGAGATGGGAATACCAGACCACCTCACCTGCCTCTTGAGAAACCTATATGCAGGTCAGGAAGCAACAGTTAGAATTGGACATGGAACAACAGACTGGTTACAAATAGGAAAAGGAGTACATCAAGGCTGTATATTGTCACCCTGCTTATTTAACTTCTATGCAAAGTACATCATGAGAAACACTGGGCTGGAAGAAGCACAAGCTGGAATCAAAATTGCCGGGAGAAATATCAATAACCTCATTATGCAGGTGACATCACCCTTATGGCAGAAAGTGAAGAAGAACTAGAGAGCCTCTTGATGCAAATGAAAGAGGAGAGTGAAAAGGTTGGCTTAAAGCTCAACATTCAGAAAACTAAGATCATGGCATCTGGTCCCATCACTTCATGGCAAATATATGGGGAAACAGTGGAAATGGTGGCTGACTTTATTTTGGGGGGCTCCAAAATCACTGCAGATGGTGATTGCAGCCATGAAATTAAAAGATTCTTACTCCTTGGAAGGAAAGTTATGACCAACCTGGACAGCATGTTAAAAAGCAGAGACATTACTTTGTCAACAAAGGCCCATCTAGTCAAGGCTATGGTTTTTTCATTAGTCATGTATGGAGTGAGAGTTGGACTATAAAGAAAGATGAGCGCTGAAGAATTGATGCTTTTGAACTGTGGTGTTGGAGAAGACTCTTGAGAGTCCCTTGGACTGCAAGGAGATCCAACCAGTCCATCCTAAAGGAGATCAGTCCTGGGTGTTCATTGGAAGGACTGATGCTGAAGCTGAAACTCCAATACTTTGGCCACCTGATGTGAAGAGCTGACTCATTGGAAAAGACCCTGATGCTGGGAAAGATTGAGGGCAGGAGGAGAAGGGGACAACAGAGGATGAAGTGATTGGATGGCATCACCGACTCAATGGACATGAGTTTGAGTGAACTCCGAGAGTTGGTGATGCACAGGGAGGCCTGGCATACTGTGGTGCATGGGGTCACAAAGATTCAGACACGACTGAGCAACTGAACTGAACTGAACTGAACTGAACAGATGCTCAACAAGAGAGCTTATTATTCTTTTTTTTTTTTTCTTACTGTGGTGAAATACACATAAAATGTACCATTTTAACCAATTTTAAATGCACAGGTCTCTAACTATAAGTACAGTCACATTGTTTTCCAGCCAATACCACCATCCATCTCCAGAACTCTTAATCCTTCCCATTGGAAACTTTGTATCCATTAAACATTAACTCCCCCTTCCTTCCTCTACTGTGATTTTGACTTCAGTTCAGTTCAGTCACTCAGTCGTGTCCGACTCTTTGCGACCCCATGAACTGCAGCACACCAGGCCTCCCTGTCCATCACCAACTCCCAGACTCATGTCCATTGAGTCAGTGATGCCATCCAGCCATCTCATCCTCTGTCGTCCCCTTCTCCTCCTGCCCCCAATCCCTCCCAGGATCAGAGTCTTTTCCAATGAGTCAACTCTTCACATGAGGTGGCCAAAGTACTGGAGTTTCAGCTTTAGCATCAGTCCTTCCAAAGAAATCCCAGGGCTGATCTCCTTCAGAATGGACTGGTTGGATCTCCTTGCAGTCCAAAGGACTCTCAAGAATCTTCTCTAACTCCACAGTTCAAAAGCATCGATTCTTCGGCACTCAGCCTTCTTCACAGTCCAACTCTCACATCCATATATGACCACAGGAAAAACCATAGCCTTGACTAGACGAATCTTTGTTGCCAAAGTAATGTCTCTGCTTTTGAATATGCTATCTAGGTTGGTCATAACTTTCCTTCCAAGGAGTAAGCGTCTTTTAATTTCATGGCTGCAGTCACCATCTGTAGTGATTTTGGAGCCCCAAAAAATTAAGTCTGACTCTGTTTCCACTGTTTCCGCATCTATTTCCCATGAAGTGGTGGGACCAGATGCCATGATCTTCATTTTCTGAATGTTGAGCTTTAAGCCAACTTTTTCACTCTCCTCTTTCACTTTCATCAAGAGGCTTTTGAGTTCCTCTTCACTTTCTGCCATAAGGGTGGTATCATCTGCATATCTGAGGTTATTGATATTTCTCCCGGCAATCTTGATTCCAGCTCATGTTTCTTCCAGCCCAGCGTTTCTCATGATGTACTCTGCATAGAAGGTAAATAAGCAGGGTGACAATATACAGCCTTTACGTACTCCTTTTCCTATTTGGAACCAGTCTTTTGTTCCATGTCCAGTTCTAACTGTTGCTTCCCGACCTGCATATAGATTTCTCAAAAGGCAGATCAGGTGGTCTGGGATTCCCATCTCTTTCAGAATTTTCCACAGTTTATTGTAGTCCACACAGTCAAAGGCTTTGGCATAGTCAATAAAGCAGAAATAGATGTGTTTGTGGAACTCTCTTGCTTTCTCCTGATCCAGTGGATGTTGGCAATTTGATCTCTGGTTCCTCTGCCTTTTCTAAAAGCAGCTTGAAATCTGGAAGTTCACGGTTCACATATTGCTGAAGCCTGGCTTGGAGAATTTTGAGCATTACTTTACTAGCATGTGAGATGAGTGCACTTGTGCGATAGTTTGAGCATCCTTTGGCATTGCCTTTCTTTGGGATTGGAATGAAAACTGACCTTTTCCAGTCCTGTGGCCATTGCTGAGTTTTCCAAATTTGCTGGCATATTGAGTGCAGCACTTTCACAGCATCATCTTTCAGGATTTTAAAGAGCTCAACTGGAATTCCATCACCTCCACTAGCTTTGTTCTTAGTGATGCTTTCTAAGGCCCACTTGACTTCACATTCCAGGATGTCTGGCTCTAGGTCAGTGATCACACCATCGTGATTATCTGGGTCGTGAAGATCTTTTTGTACAGTTCTTCTGTGTATTCTTGCCAAATCAGTGGTGATGTTGAGCATATTTTCATGTGTTTATTGGCCATTTGTATATCTTTTGGGGAAATGTGTCCTCTAGTCATTTGCTCATTTTTAATTAGGTTTTTTGTTGTTTGTTTTTATTTGAAAGGGTTATAGAGAGAACTTTATTTTTAGTAGGAGATATTATAGATTTATTCCACACGATACTTTGTCTAAGAATCATTCCTTTCTTTTATCTTTTCATATTTACTATTTTCCACTTCATTTTTTTTGCCTTGTTTGTCAAGATTTGTTAATTTGCTATCTTTTAGTTTTATAGGTGATTAGCATCTTTTTAATAATAGTATGCTATATCAGAAACATACAAATGAGTGGGGTTATTTTTCTCTGAATAACCTCTTCTATTTTTTTATTCTGATTTGAGAATCTTCCTAGCATCTTGTCATGAAGATGTAATGGCACAACCCTCTGCCTTTAATTTCAAATGCAAGTCTTGTGAATACATAATGACTGGACTCTCAGGCTGATTGTTCTTATTTCTAAGCCTATCACCTCTCACAGCACATAGGAAACAATAAAAAGCTCTTTACAATAAAAAAAGAAAAATGTAGGAGTTAAATATACTTTTATTGGTTAGAAGCTTATGTCACACTTGGGGAGAGGATTCAGTATGCTTTTTTATATATTTATGTAATAAAATAAATATATAATTTATATGAAATATTAGTAGACTGCTTATCAGTTCAGTTCAGTTCAGTCACTCAGTTGTGTCCGACTCTTTGCGACTCCATGAACCGCAGCATGCCAGGCCACCCTCTACATCACCAACTCTTGGAGTCACCCAATTCACATCCATTAAGTCGGTGATGCCATCCAATCACTTCATCCTGTTATCCCCTTCTCCTCCTGCCCTCAGTCTTTCCCAGCATCAGGGTCTTTTCCAGTGAGTCAGCTCTTCACATCAGGTGGCCAAAGTATTGGAGTTTCAGCTTCAACATCAGTCCTTCCAATGAACACCCAGGACTGATCTCCTTTAGGATGGACTGGTTGGATCTCCTTGCAGTCCAAGGGACTCTCAAGAGTCTTCTCCAACACCACAGTTCAAAAGCATCAATTCTTTGGCGCTCATCTTTCTTAATAGTCCAACTCTCACTCCATACATGACTAATGGAAAAACCTTGACTAGACCTTTGTTCATTCTAGTGTATATAATAAGCAATCACTTTTATGGGTCATATTTTTGGCTCTCAAATTTTTTTTTTTTAACCTGAGCAGAAACCAAAGAGTTAACCAGGTTTGTTTTTTTAAAAAGCCATTTATTTCATTATGACATTAATTACTACAGCCTAAATTAGGAAATTTAAGAAGTCCTACTGGAGTTGGAAAGGACCAAGGGGAAACAATAACCTGTGCCATAAATGAGAGGGATCTTGGATGGGAAAAAGCCAGGGCTGGAATCTCAGTCATTGTAGGTGGACCAGTGCCCCTGTCACCCCGCACTACTGTCCTCTCAAAGGGCAGAGATTCAGCCCAAGGGAAGCATGGCATCAGCCATGCTCTGGACAAAACTTAGCACTTACTTGTAATCAAGTTCTAGGTGACCTTAAAGTCTCCAGAACACAGGAGAGACCTAGACGAGTCTGCCCTAGGAGGAGAGTTTTGCAAATGTCAGGTTTTTCATCTATTCTTCCCTTCATCTCTAATCTGGGACATTAATCTGACCTCTGCCTTCACCATGAGCTAGAGAGAGCCAGAGATGCCTGGAGCACTGTTTTTCAAAGTTGTGGTCCAGGGACCAGCTATTCCAGAATCAAGGAGGGGAGGGGGGGGGGGTGTTGATTTAAAATGCAGATTCCTGGGTCCCACCCCAGACCTACTGCATCAGAATATCTGAGGATGACTCCAACAGAGGATCCACTTTGACCAGCTCCCTCAGGGATTCTTCCATCCTCTAAGGACCACCGGTCTAGACCTAGATCTGTTAACACATGTCAGAAGGACATACTGAAGCGTTCACTGACATTCCCAGAGTCAGCCATTTTCTCCATAATGACAAGGACTTAATGTTAAAATGAAATCTTGATTGTTCAGTTTTTGTAGAGCAGATGGTAAATGGAACTATTCTCTGGTCTTGAGTTTCTGCTAAAGTTGCAATGTTGAAAAAATAAATAACAAACACCCACACATTTTAAAGAGAAGCTTTGGGCTAGCCTTGTAGGTCTTGCCAAGAAACAACAAAATCAGTTCTCCACTCCTCGCTTTGTGTCCTTGTCTTACGTCCGCTTTTAGCTCATACCAAAAAGAGATGAGAAATTCAAAGGATGTTGATCTGAGAGGAAGTTTCTTTGAAGAGACTTGTCAACCTAGAGCCCTGTGGCATTATGCCTCTTCTTCCCTTGGGGGAGTTGCTTCCCACCCCTGTCTGAAGCCAAAAGAGGCAAAGCTTCAGGGGATTTCCTTTTTGACATTAGGGTCACCCCAGAGTTGAATATTTGCTGAGCTGCAGAAATTCGAAGTTTCATCCTGAGCTGTTACTGAAGAAGAACTTGGTAAAAAGCAGTCTTGGAAGACGGAGGCTCCAGACCTCTGAAACTAGATGGAGTACAGTCTGGTGCCTGTGGCTCTTCTAGAAAAGTCTGGAGGTGAGCGTTTGACTAGAGCTGCCCTGAACACAGGGATTGGAGAGACCACATTTTCAATGTGAGCATCTGCACTTTCAGTAGAGGAGGGGCAAAGGGACAGTTTCCAAAGCCCATAGTATGCCATCTTGAAAAGACCTCACCCAGAGAACTTCCTGGGAGAATGCGGAGCCCCCAGAGGGCTTTGTGGGGCAAACAACTGGAGCAGCAGTGGGAGGTGGGGGGAGGAACAGAAGAAGTCTGCCTGCACACTGCCTGGATCGGGGAAGAGCCGGGAGGGAGGATGGTGTGGACATCTGAACATCTCCATGGGCGGAAGTCAGCTCCTGGAAAGCCACTGTAGAGAGGGTCCTACAACAGATTTTAGTTCCCAGCTTCCCTGTGGCTCAGACGGTAAAGAACCTGTCTGCAATGTGAGAGACCTAGGTTTGATCCCAGAGTTGGGAAGATGCCCTGGAGAAGGGCATGGCAACCCACTCCAGTATTCTTGCCTGGAGAATTCCATGGACAGAGGAGCCTGGGTGGCTACAGTTCATAGGGTCACAAAGAGTTGATCACAACTGAGTGACTAACATTTTTGCTCTCCACATCACCAGTCATATTGGATTTTACCCTTTTCCTCCTAACAATGTTCTCCACTCTAAACTTGGAAAGCAAAGTAGCTGCACAGAAATAAGAAAGGAGGGTCAGAAGAGGAATGTGGAGAAAGTTTGAGAAATAGACCACACTCTGCTTATCTACACCCTGTTATGCAAAATTTCTAAAACCTTTCATTTTGTATTGGAGTGTAGACAATTAGAAATATTGTGTTAGCTTTAGATGCACAGAAGAGTCATACATACACATGTATCCATTCTTCTCCAAACTCCTCTCCCCTCCAGGCTGCCCCATAGCATTGAGCAGAGTTCCATGTGCTATACAATAGGTCCTTGTTGGTTATCTGTGTTAAATATAGGAGTGTGCTCATGTCCATCCCAAACTCCCTAACTACAACTTTCCTCCACCCTTCCCTGATGATAACCATGTGTTCATTCTCTAAGTCTGTGAGTCTGTTTTCTAAATAAGTTCATTTACATCTTTTCTCTTTAGATTCCATATACAAGGGAAAATGTAGGATATTTCTCTCTGTTGTAGAATTTTATAATTAGTGTGAGCCAAGAGAACGAAGCATGGAACAGGGTCAGCAATGTATGTTTCACTTTAGCTTGGACTAGACTTTCCAAGTATTGAAAATCAGATGCTCCTCTACCTGAAAATGACTGGGAAAGCCATGGACTAAGCCACGGAGATCATCCAAGAATAGGAAGGGATGACCAATGGAACAGGACCGAGGGGCAAAATAAGCAGTTTCCTGCTTGCACTGTCTTGAGTTTCACCTGTTCAATAAACCAGTTAAAAACCCTGTTGTCACCAGAAGCCCATGTGTGCTTCTTGTCAATGACACTTGAATGGCCAAAAAACTTGAATATTTTATATGCTGTCAGCATAAGATGTCTGGCCAGGCTTTGACCTTGGACACTCAGCAACACATTCCCAAAAGTAATGGATCATATGACTGAACAATCATCTGCACTTCATAGTAGACATCACATCTTTTTTTTGTTATCAGAAAGTAGCACCTGGAGAAATCAGGACAAGGAATAAGGTGAAGGTGGTAAACAATTTCCTCTCTAAGTCTCTCAAGCTCCATTCCTAACTGAATATTTAGCCCTTTGCAACAGAGAGCAAGAAGAAATGTTGTATCAGTCCTGGTTTCTGTGAGATTAGTGGTTGATGCAGAGGGTTCTTAACCCAAAGCAATGGCTCTTGGGGTGCCAAGGCTAATAGGAAGAATGAATGACTGAATACTAACAAGAATGTTAGGAAACTAGGATCCCAACACCAAACTGGGAGAGTTGATCAATCCAAGGCACCCAGAGATTGAACTGAAATAGGAAAAAGAGTCGGGAGCCCACGGAGATGCCAGGGGAACTGGCTTGGTGGTCTTGAGCAATTCATTGTCCAAGAAACTCTTGAAGTTTGCGGTTTCTTTTTCACAACTACAAGGGAACAATGAGTGGGTGGGTTTGCTGGGCTTAAAGAACCAGAAGAAGACAGGCAGCCCTCATCTTTTATTCATCATCAATTCTGGGATGGGCCTCACAGACACAGATGGACACCACAATACTAGGGTCTGCTACATCACACGACTGTGTAACACAAATTTGTTCATACACAACTGGCAAATTGAGAGTGATAACAAAAGAGCGCAGAAGTCACAGTCAGTCAGTCAGTTCAGTTGCTCAGTCATGTCTGACTCTGTGATCCCATGGACTGCAGCACACCAGGCTTCCCTGCTGCTGCTGCTGCCACTAAGTCGCTTCTGTCGTGTCCGACTCTGTGCGACCCCATAGATGGCAGCCCACCAGGCTCCCCCATCCCTGGGATTCTCCAGGCAAGAACACTGGAGTGGGTTGCCATTTCCTTCTCCAATGCATGAAAGTGAAAAGTGAAAGTGAAGTTGCTCAGTCATGTCCGATTCTTAGCAACCCCATGGACTGCAGCCCACCAGGCTCCTCTGTCCATGGGATTTTCCAGGCAAGAGTACTGCTGCTGCCTTCTCCGCCAGGTTTCCCTATCCATCACCAACTTCCAAAGCTTACTCAAACTCATGTCCATCGAGTTGGTGATGCCATCCAACCATCTCATCCTCTGTCATCCCCTTCTCTTCCCGCCTTCAGTCTATCCCAGCATTAGGGTCTTTTCAAATGAGTCAGCTCTTCACATCAGGTGGCCAAAGTACTGGAGTTTCAGCTTCAGCATCACTCCTGCCAATGAATATTCAAGACCGATTTCCTTTAGGAGGGACTGGTTGGATCTCAAGGGACTCTCAAGAATCTTCTCCAACACCACAATTCAAAAGCATCAATTCTTCAGCGCTCAGCTTTTATAGTCTAACTCTCACATCCATAACTTGTGCTACAAAAAAGAAACTAAAACAGCTTTTGAACATAAAATACACTGCACAGCTGTGTGCAGAGAGCCATTAAAAAATCCAGTACTCAACACTCTGCCCACACTCACCTTCTCCATGAGGAGCAGCTTCCCACGTGATCTGTTGGGCGATTGCCCCCTGCACCATTCTGCCTGACCTCCGAGCACTTTGTTCCTGGATCCTGAGAGAGACAGTCCTGCCCCTGCCCTACACCCTTCCTCAAGGCACTTCAGCCTTGTCTTAGAGTGCAGTTCTGCCTTTACTGGAGTATTTCCTTTATTAGAAATTAAACCTGGCTTTCGCTCTAGTGTTTTTATGTGCCAGTCTCTTTCTTATGATGCTTCCGGCTTTTCCTGGTTGTGTGATAGGGAACGAAGCTAAGTGACCTTCCGTGACATGCAGTGCACACTTTTGTAGAATGGGAGGTGTTTTAGGATTACATGGTCTTCCCTGGTGGCTCAGACGGTAAAGAATCTGCCTGCAATGCAGGAGACCTGAGTTCCATCCCTGTATCAGGAAAATCCTCTGAAAAAGGGAATGGCAACCCACTCCAGTATTCTTGCCTGGAGAATTCCATGGACAGAGGAGCCTGGCAGGCTACAGTCCATGGGGTTGCAAAGAGTTGGACCCAACTGAGTGACTAACATTTTCACTTTAAAATTATATGTATGCCCTTACAGGTGAAGTGCTTTGGCTTCCTCCCTGCAGGAGCCCAGCAGAGGAACATCTGAAGAACCAGGGTCCCTGCAGCCACCCCAGATGCATCTCAGGGCCTTCTGGGTAAAGCTACCCAGGAACTTGGCTCACTATCCTATCTTAGCCCATCCCCATGAATGCGTTGTCTGGGGCTTGCCAGGAAGAGATTTCCAGACTGATACATCAAAGCACATTCCTAATTCCTCCAAAAGCTTCAAGAGTGCCTCCTAGGGGCAAAAAAAAAGGGGGGAATAAAAATGACAGGCTGAAGTCCAGGGTCCCCCAACTACAGGAGCTCCACTTTCTCTGTTTCTTGTATAGGGGCTCCCCAAACAGTGGGGTTTGGTATATATATCTTTTTAATGATTGCTCTGATGATACCTAACTTGTTGTGTAGACACTGAGGATGCTGAGATATCCAGCTGGTTGATGACTGAGCCAGGAGAGGGAGAAGAACCCCAGTATTCCAGCCCTTGCTTTACCTGGTTTGTTTCTCTTTGCCTTTGTTTTCAAAGACCAAACAAAAATGGGCATTTATATGACTCACCCAGGTTTGCATAATAGTAAATTCATCAACATGACGAAAGCATCAACTAGTTGCCTGAATGCTCTTTCCTTAGCTGAATCCCTAATTCATGGGAAAGAAACTGCAGCAGCCCTTGGTACTTTTTAAATAATGCTGAAGCTGTGGCCAGACTGCCAAAAGGGAAGGCAGGTACAGCGAAAGTCATTGTTTATTGCTCCACCCGCTTTTTTGTTAGTGTCTTCCAAAGCTTTCAGAATGTTCAATAGGTCCTGTCAATGTGGTTTCTATAGTGACTTCTGATCATGAAAAAAAGGTATGTTCAGTCGAGATTGGAGATATTGTAGACATGGAACTAATATTCCACTGAAGATTAGCAAGGCAGGTAGCTACCTGCAAGCTATTTTTTTGTCAAAAGAGAGATGCTTCTAAAAAAGAGCTTTATTCCGCGCTTATTATATACAGTTGTAAAATGTGAAAGTTGGAGCGGGTGTTTGAGGCCTTCAACTACAATCCCCTCATTTTACACAGGAGGACACTGAGCCGCAAAGAGGTTAACTTATTGCACCGTAATGCACGATGCTAACTGGCAAGTCTGATTTTCAAACTGTTGCTCTTTTCTACCTTTCTCCTCTTAATCAGCAGATGCCTTTCCGTGTCTGTGCATCTATTTCTATTTTGTTAATAAGTTACAGAAAACAAACTAATGGTTACCAATGGGAAAAGAGGGGGAGGATAAAGTAGGAGTTTGGGATTAAAATAAATACATATTTAAATAAATAAATAATAAATAAAATAAATACATATATAAATTAGGTAACTAACAAGGATCTACTGTATAGCACAGGGAACTCTACTCGAATAACCTATAATGGAGGAGAATGTAAAAAAAAGAATACATATATTAATACATATGTATGACTGAACCACTTTACTATACATCTGAAACTAACAAAATATGATAAATCAACTATATTTCAATAAATTATTTTTAAACAAACAGATGCCATCATTAAAATCACAGGGAACAAAAATGTTTTGTGTGGGAATCCTCAAATATCAACAATTTTTTCAATAACCATCTTGGCTTCTTTTATCAAAAACCAACCTTAAACAAAGGTAAGTAACCACCTTTAAAAGTGGAGGCAAAAGCACAAAACATAAACCCCACAGTTCAATAAAATGATGGATGATCCAGGGCAACAAGGTAACTAAATATTAACTATAACGTTAAACAAGCAGTTAACAAAGATTAATCTTCCAGTCTGTATGCAGTGTACACAGATAACACATTAGCTTGCTAATTCTTTTTTTTTTTTTTTCTGTTATTCTGAACAAATGACCCTCTTTTTAGAAAAAATGAGTGATCTTGTCTGTGTGAAAAGGAATGGGGAAACAGAAGTGAGCATCATTTTCTGAAGGATGTCCAAGGTGAGCGGGGTTGATGGGCATTCAGCCAGAAGGAACTGTGGTCCACAGGTTCTTTCCCAACACTGCCAAGTCTATGATGATCTCCTTAATTACCTGCGGCTGCTTTGCAGTTATTTTCATTCCAATATCAGAAATCCTGTAACTGGCCTTTCATCTGGAATTTTAGCTACTAGAAATAAAAGTATTTCTCTTTTGAAAGTCATGTTTGTATGCTATTCACATGTATCCACAGGAAAGGAAAATCATTCTAAGGGGAGGTCTCACTGTGGGTTTTTCTCTTAACTGAGAAAAACAAAACATCAGGCTGGTTTCTATGGGGTACAAATACAGAAGAGACATGTAAAGTGCTTCGATTATAATGAGATATCTGGGGAAACTGAAACCCTAGGAGCTGGCAGACTTCACCAGCCTGGGATTTTACAAGTGAAAAGGCTGAATTGCAAGCTTCCCAGGTGGCTCAGTGGTAAAGAATCCATCAGCCAATGCAGAGAATTCGGGTTTGATCCCCGGGTCAGGAAGATCCCCTGGAGGAGGAAATGGCAACCCGCTCCAGCATTCTTGCCTGGAGAACCCCATGGACAGAGGAGCCTGGTGCTTGAAGTCATGAAGTTGCGTAAGAGTAGGACACGACTTTGTGACTAAACAACAAAAAAACAACAACAAAAGGCTGAATTGTTTTGTATTAAAATAGGGTTTATATTGTTGTAGCCATGCGTTCCAGGAAACAAATTCACTCAGAAGGACAATGAAGATAGTGGAGTGCAGTTTATCACACCGGTGGGCCCAAGGCAGAGTCTCCTCTTAGCCAAGGACCCCGACCAGCATTTGTGAAAATCTTTTATACCCCATGTGTACGTGTCTGAACCCACCACTCCAAATTCTTTGAGACTTACATAAACCAAGGAAAATACAACCCCAATAACCCCATGATTCACGTGCCATGTGCTCATGTGTTCAAACAGTCAAACAATTAGTCAATAATCAATAAACCCGAGGTTACACTCCAATAGATACAAAAAAATTTATGGCCTGTCTGGAGGAAGGGGTGATTAGTGTATGTTTCTCTTAGGTGATGAGTAACCTAGATATGATCTTCAAGGTTCCCCTGTCTGGAGGGGGTCTTATCCTTCTGTTTTTGTTTTCATAGGCACGAAACACAGAGTTCAGAGTCCATTGGAAAGGCAGCCAAGCATGATCAGCATGAACAGGCCTAAGATGGAGTCCAGGCCCTATGAATTCCTTCTTCAATATTACCAGAGGGATATGAAACAGTGAAACTGACCACAACACCCAGCTTCACTTCCTATCAGTAGCCACTATGAACCACGTTAAAAACTGAGCACATTTATACAAACTTCAACATTCCCCCCTTTCCTCTTTGCTTTTACTGGTATTAAAAGGTAAACCAAGGCACATTAAAATCTTGAAGAGTTTATCTGAGCAAACATCCAACCAAACAGAGCAGCGCCAAATCAAAAATGTTAGGAGTGCTCCACCAACAGGAGCTGAGGAAGAGGTTTTTATAGAGGAGGCACTGAAGCAAAGCAAGGAAATGATTTGATTGGCTATAGCTCACTCCGTTGCTTATTTAGGAGAGCCTATGGGCCTAGAGCCGGACATCCTGGAATGTGAAGTCAAGTGCGCCTTAGAAAGCATCACTACAAATAAAGCTAGTGGAGGTGATGGAATTCCAGCTGAGCTATTTCAAATCCTAAAAGATGATGCTGTGAAAGTGCTCCACTCAATATGCCAGCAAATTTGGAAAACTCAGCAATGGCCACAGGACTGGAAAAGGTCAGTTTTAGTTCCAATCCCAAAGAAAGGCAGTGCCAAAGAATGCTCAAACTACCACACAATTGCACTCATCTCACATGCTAGTAAAGTAATGCTCAAAATTCTCCCAGCCAGGCTTCAGCAATATGTGAACCATGAACTTCCAGATGTTCAAGCTGCTTTTAGAAAAGGCAAAAAAAACAGAGATCAAATTGCCAACATACGCTGGATCATAGAAAAAGCAAGAGAGTTCCAGAAAAACATCTATTTCTGCTTTATTGATTATGCCAAAGCCTTTGACTGTGTGGATCACAATAAACTGTGGAAAATTCTGAAAGAGATGGGAATACCAGACCACCTCACCTGCCTCTTGAGAAACCTATATGCAGATCAGGAAGCAACAGTTAGAACTGGACATGGAACAACAGACTGGTTCCAAATAGGAAAAGGAGTACGTCAAGGCTGTATATTGTCACCCTGCTTATTTAACTTCTATGCAGAGTACATCATGAGAAACGTTGGGCTGGAAGAAGCACAAGCTGGAATCAAGATTGCAGGGAGAAATATCAATAACCTCAGCTATGCAGATGACACCACCCTTATGGCAGAAAGTGAAGAGGAACTCAAAAGCCTCTTGATGAAAGTGAAAGTGGAGAGTGAAAAAGTTGGCTTAAAGCTCAACATTCAGAAAACGAAGATCATGACATCCGGTCCCATCATTTTATGGGAAATAGATGGGAAGACAGTGGAAACAGTGTCAGACTTTATTTTTTGGGGCTCCAAAATCACTGCAGATGGTGACTGCAGCCATGAAATTAAAAGACGCTTACTCCTTGGAAGGAAAGTTATGACCAACCTAGATAGCATATTCAAAAGCAGAGACATTACTTTGCCAATAAAGGTCCATCTAGTCAAGGCTATGGTTTTCCCAGTGGTCATGTATGAATGTGAGAGTTGGACTATGAAAAAAGCTGAGCAACAAAGAATTGATGCTTTTGAACTGTGGTGTTGGAGAAGGCTCTTGAGAGTCCCTTGGATTGCAAGGAGATCCAACCAGTCCATTCTAAAGGAGATCAGCCCTGGGTGTTCTTTGGAAGGAATGATGCTAAAGCTGAAACTGGCCACCTCATGCAAAGAGTTGACTCATTGGAAAAGACTCTGATGCTGGGAGGGATTGGGGGCAGGAGGAAAAGGGGACGACAGAGGATGAGATGGCTGGATGGCATCACCAACTCAATGGACGTGAGTTTGAGTGAACTCTGGGAGTTGGTGATGGACAGGGAGGCCTGGTGTGCTGTGATTCATAGGGTCGCAGAGAGTCAGACATGACTGAGCGACTGAACTGAACTGAATTGATGGAGCTACATGTGATTGGTTGTCCTTCAGTTTCACTTTCTCCAATTAGAGTGCGTGGCCTGTGGCTTGAGTTTTAATTCCCCAAGCATTAGACCCACCCCCAGTCTAAGCATCCCTTGTTTAAAGACTTTAATACTAGCTGCTGCTGCTAAGTCGCTTCAGTCGTGTCCGACTCTGTGTGACCCCATAGATGGCAGCCCACCAGGCTCCCCCATCCCTGGGATTCTCCAGGCAAGAACACTGGAGTGGGTTGCCATTTCCTTCTCCAATGCATGAAAGTGAAAAGTGAAAGTGAAGTTGCTCAGTCGAGTCTGACTCTTAGTGACCCCATGGATTGCAGCCTAGCAGGCTCCAGTGTCATTTATACTTTTTGCAGTTTATGATAGGCAAACCCTCTTCTAGTTTCTATAAGTCTTCCATAATGAGTCTATGTGAGTCTATCAGTTCAGTTCAGTTCAGTCGCTCAGTCGTGTCTGACTCTTTGCGACCCCAAGGGTTGATTCAAAATTAGAAATAACCAAGTAATATAATTAGACCTATAAAGAAAAATGATACTTTCTAACTGTGGTGCTGGAGAAGATTCTTGAGAGTCCCTTGGACTGCAAGGAAATCAAACCAGTCAATCCTAAAGGAAATCAACCTTAAATATTCATTGGAAGGACTGATGCTGGAGCCGATGTTCCAATACTTGGGTCTCCTGATTGGAAGAGCCTATTCATTGTAAAAGACCCTGATGCTGGGAAAGATTGAAGACAGAAAAGGACAGCAGAGAATGAGATTGTTGACTAAACGGACATGAGTTTGAGCAAACTCTGGGAAATAATGAAGGACAGAGGAGCGTGGTGTGCTGCAGTCAATGGGGTCACAGAGTTGGACACAACTTAGCAACTGAACAATAATATATATATATATATTGTGTTGCACAAAAGAAAATATTCCTAGCAACAACGTCTGTTGAAACCTCTTTTCATTTCTTTGTGACTTTCTTCATTCATTCAGGCTGTGCCCTAATGCTCTCCTTTGTTATACCCTGTATCATTCTCTTTCATGGATTCCTTTTTTATTCTGCTAAAATATCTCCTGAATGATTTTTTCCATGTAGGATATGTGAGAAGTAAGCTCTGAAATAATATATGTCTAGAAGTGTTTTATTTGGCCTTAACCTGATTTGATGGTTTATCTAGATAGAATTTTAGATTTAAACCATTTTCTTTCAAAGTTAAAAAACAATGCCCTGTACCTATTGCTCCCAAAGTTGTTAATGAAAACAATCTAGGTCCTTTGTTGATAACACCTGTTTGTCTCTCTTAGACCCTAAAAGATTCTCTTTCTAGCCTAGTATTGTCAAAATATATATCTTTCTTTAATCCAGGATTTATCTTTTCTGATTAATCCTGCTCAGCTCTCAGTGCCCTTTTCCAGGTGAAGATTCAGCTTCTCAGCTCAGAAAATGATTTTTCTTTTTTTTCTTGATTACTTCATTTCCTGCATTATTTCTGTTTTCTTCTTCTAGACTTAGAGTTGGATGGATGTTGAACCCCTGGATTTATTCATGTTTCTTTAGTTGCTTCTCTGTTCTCCATCTGTCTATTCATGCAACCTCCTAGACTTTATCTTTGTGATCAGTTATATTGATGCTACTATTTAAGCCACCCACTGATCTTTTGAATTCAGCATCATATTTCTTTTAATTTCTCATGTGTAATTTTTATTTGCTGACTGCTCACTTTTTCATATTGACCCGTTTGTATTATATCGATACAATATGCTCTCAAATTTTAAAATGATAAATAGTTTTCTGTTTGTTTTTAAGTGTCTTGTGCATCATGGATTTGCTCTGTTGTTCATCTTGGTCTTTTACCATACTATTTCAGTTGCGTCAAATCAGATGATCCTTTAGTTTTGCAATTATACTTATGAATGAAAGAGAATCTGGGCTCATAGTGGGCACTGTTATAACTTTCCTGGGCAGCTGTATATATCTTTTATGCCAGTAACCCTCCCTCTTTGAGTAGTACCATGTTTAAACTTCCATAAAAACAAGTTAAGCCCCACCATCCTACTTACTGAATGTGTCTCCTGGCCCTTTCAGAGCTCTGCTGCAGAGATTCCTGCATGTGTCAAGCACAGATCTTTCTGGTTTGTCTGCTCCAGGCTCATCATCATGCCCACATGCTTCTGCTTCTGCTGCTAGAATTCTCTCTTCCACTCTATTGGATCCCAGTCTGGAGCAGGACCCCAAGTGGGATTGTGTTTTCAGTAAAGTGAAAAGGTTAGTCTCTCAGTCATGTCTGACTCTTTGCAACCTCATGGACTGTAGCTCGCCAGACTCCTCTGTCCATGGGATTCTCCAGGCAAGAATATTAGAGTGGGTAGTCATTCCCTTCTCCAGGGGATCTTCCTGACCCAGGGATCAAATCCATGTCTCCTGCACTGCAGGCAGATTCTTTACCATCTGAGCCACCAGGGAAGCCCATGTTTTCAGTAAACCACTGGCCAATTCAACCTCTTCACAACATGAAAGTACAAATGAATGTGTGGCTGCAGGATCTATCTACTCTCCCCAGCCATCTCCAGATAATGCTGACCTGGAAGTTTTTCCAGGGTGTTTCTACTAAGAAATAAATTTCAAGATTTAAAACACCTATGTATAAGAGGACAGATGTGTGGTTGCCAATGGGGAGGAGGAAGGTGTGGGAGGGATGGATTGGGAGCTTGAGATCAGCGATGCAAACTATTATATATAGAATGGTTAAACAACAAAGTCCTATTGTACAGCACAGGTAAGTCTTTTCAACATCCTGTGATATAACATAATGAAAAAGAATATATATGTATGTGTAGAAGTGAATCACTTTGCTGTACAGCATAAACTAACACAACATTGTAACTCTACTTCAAGACAATAATTTTTTAAAAATCTGTGTATAATGTGTAAGTCAGCACGTACAAAACTACACCAAAAATAAATGGGAGACACCCTCAGCAAAACAAGCACTCATCAGGGGAAAAAAACAGCAGAATTATGGACTCTTTTAGGAGAGAGGCTGAATGCTTTATGTACTCTTCATGTAAAGATAAATAAAATTCCATTGATACAAACTGACCCAGTGTCAACCAAAACCTTACTTGGGTGTTTTTATCCTGGGGTTTTGAGGGAATTGGAATGGAGAATTCAGGGATTGAGAATGAAGAAAGAGAGCTTCCTTACTGGCTCATTAGCAAAGAATCTGCCTGCCAATACAAGAGACCCAAGTTCAATCCCCGATCCAGGGAGATCCCCCATGGCACGGAGCAACTACGTGTGTGCACCACAGCTATTGAGCCTGCGCACTAGAGCCTGGGAGCCATGGGCTCTGGAGACCATGCTCAGCAACAAGAGAAACCACTACAATGAGGCACCCACACGCTGCAACTAGAGAGCGGCCCCTGCTCCCCGAAACTAGAGAAAAACCCATGCAGCAATGAAGACCCAGCATAGTCAAAAGTCAGTAAATAAAATCAAAATTATTTTAAAAGAAATAAAAAAAAATGGAGAAGGAAAGACAAAACATTGTCATTACAGTTGAATTTATTGCTGACTTGAAGATTAGAGCATGTTCACACCTAAGCCAGGTTTCTCCACCTTACCTAAAAAAAGCTGATGGCCAAAAAAGTTCATTCGGGTTTTTCCATATACTGTTACCAAAAACCCAAAAAGCTTTTGGTCAGCCCAATATAAGGGCCGATCTGAGGCAGGACAAAGGAGGACTCTGTTTCAGGTGACATACAAATCTATTCCATGGCAGTTCAGTTCAGTCGCTCAGTTGTGTCTGACACTTTGTGACCCCACGGACTGCAGCATGCCAGGTTCCCTGTCCATCACCAACTCCCAGAGCTTACTCAAACTCATGTCCATTGAGTTGGCGATGCCATCCAACCATCTCATCCTCTGTCGTCCCCTTCTCCTCCCACCTTCAATCTTTCCCAGCATCAGGGTCTTTTCAAATGAGTCAGTTTTTCGCATCAGGTGGCCAAAACAATCTTCTACAAAAAAAAAAAGGGTTGGGGGGGGGCGGAGAAAGAGTGTCATGGTAGGGAATTCACCTTATCTTAAAGCCACCTGTGACCACACCAGGACTCAACAATTCTGGCCATAAACCTGTTAAAGCAGGTGTGTCTGTGTTCTTTTTGGCTCCTGTCTTTAGCCACGACCTCTGGGGCAAATGCAAAGTTGTGATTAGGATGGTGAGTGGACAGGCAGGAAGGGACCTGCTGGAGACAAACAAAGAAAAAAGAAAAGACGGTTCCAGAATGAAACCTGCTACGAAGGAGCTGATCTTGGATGAAAAATGGACTCCCAGGGCACTGACCGGCCAGGGCTGAAATCACTGTCCAGGGAGTGTGGTCAGCCCTGAGGATGAGGAAGAAGAGGGTTCTGCTGGGGAGGGTATTTTCCAGAGAAATTAGGAATGCAATTTCAAGAGACTGCTGTCAAATGAGTCTTAATGCAATGGGCAAAAAATCATAATTAAGTATTATAAAACACATAAATTAACTTTAAAGAAAAAGCTACTAGCAATAGACAGACCCTCATCCATAGCAGATTTAGCATTAACAAAGAAAGGAAGGAAGGGAAGGAAAAGTAGCAAAACCACAGGCAGGGTTTCTTTGAGGGGTCACAGGGTACACGTGGGGCAGAGAGGGGAGGGCATTTCTCTTTAAAGTTTGGATTTTTTAAACCCATAAGGAAATTGTGGTTGAAGGAAATTAGAAGGCTTCACAACAGTTGCTTTCCTAGTGGGTGTCAGAATTTTGAAACCTGATCAGTTTCGTTCAAAGTGAGATTTTGAAATCTCCGTGCAACAACCAATACAAATAGTATGCAGAGAAAGAAAGGCAAGATATTTCTTGAGAAGCTCAACTGTGATTTACATGGCACAGACAGTAAAGAATCTGCCTGCAATGCAGGTGACCTGGGTTCGATCCCTGGGTCAGGAAGATCCTCTGGAGAAGGAAATGGCTACCCACTCCAGTATTCTTGTCTGGAGAATGCCATGGACAGAGGAGCCTGGTGGGCTACAGTCCTTGGGGCCCCAGAGAATCAGACACAACTAAAGTGACTTAGCACCCACACACACCTAAGTGTGCAGAGGAACCTGAAAGCCTCAAACACATCTCTCCTGGCCTTTGACCCCGGGCTGTCTTACAGATGCGCTTTTCAGGAAGGAAGAAGGCAGAGCAGATGGATGGTTTGCTGACAGGCTCAAAATACTTCCCGGAGCCCAGAAAGCAGGGTGATTGCTGTTCGTTCTGCTCCCACAGAGGACTGTGCTCAATTAAGAGACTTTAAACCCAATTGTCATCAAGACAGATTATCTGATTGTGGAGATTTTCTGCTGATTTTGTCTTAGGACTTGGTCTCCTATTTTCAGCCATGATGGCTGTCAGACTGTGGATCTAGTATGTCCAGCCCCCTTGGCATTCTTGCTTATTCTGACCTCTGCTTCCTCTACTTAACTTTCAATATGCAAATATAACACCCACAGAGAAAAGAGGCAAGACTCTCTACCAGTTTGAAGACAGGTAGCAATGGCCACTGCTTCTTTTATCCAATTGGCAAGATTGCTATTTCTCTCAAGCTGGTTGGAAATCTTTCCAGCAGCTTCTCAGATATTCCAGACCACAAACTGCTGCTGCTGCTAAGTCGCTTCAGTCATGTCCGACTCTGTGCAACCCCATAGACAGCAGCCCACCAGGCTCCCCCGTCCCTGGGATTCTCCAGGCAAGAACACTGGAGTGGGTTGCCATTTCCTTCTCCAATGCATGAAAGTGAAAAGTGAGAGTGAAGTCGCTCTATTGTGCCCGACTCTTAGCGACCCCATGAACTGCAGCCTACCAGGCTCCTCCGCCCATGGATTTTCCAGGCAAGAGTACTGGAGTGGGTTGCCAGTGCCTTCTCCAGACCACAAACTACTGAACAACAAATTGTCTTCCAAACCCCTTAATTTCCCATACAGAAATGAGGCCCAGAAACAGGTGACTTTTCCAAATTTTCTCAGACATTTCAACCTAAAACCAAAATGTCTTTCCCACCCTACACAAAGCTCTTCTTTTTCCCAGTGCTATAAACTGCCAGCTGTCCCTAAGGGACCCTGAGTTCTACTTTCCATGGGGAAATGTGGACTATCCGAGCTGGAGTCCAAACCTTCTGCTGACACACAGAGAAATCGAAGAGCAGAGAATGGAAAGGATTACACAGTCTGGTCAGGCCTGGCCTGAGCATACAGCAGGGGCTCAACTCATGACAGACGAGTCTGAATCTACAGTGGGAAATGATACCCATTTATGCTGAAAGTGTGGTTAGAGATATGGTCCTTTCTATGGAATCTCAAGCCCAATAATGAATAGTAAAGACCTAGAAAAGACCCTGATGCTGGGAAAGATTGAGGACAAGAGGAGAAGGGGGTGACAGAGGATGAGATGGTTAGATGGTACCACTGACTCAATGGACATGATTTAGAGCAAACTTCGGGAGATAGTGAAGGACAGGGAAGCCTGGTGTGCTGCAGTCCATGGGGTGACAAAGAATCAGACAGGACTTAGGGACTGAACAACAACAGAAAGCACAGAGCCAGGGGTCTCTCAGCAGAGCTGCCCTCTCCACTGGCTACACCAGACTCAAAGGAGGATCTCCTTACAAGTCTTCTGATGGCTAATGAATGCCGGGTTTCCTCCTTGCTCATTCTCTCCAGATGGCTATTAGCATATTCACCAGGTTCTCACCCGCTAAACCTGAGTTGGAATGCATAAGTTATCAAATGAATCTCTCTACAGCAGAGCTGCTAGACACAGTCCTAATCAGACTCTCACTTGCTCACAAACTTGCTTTAGAATGAAGGGCTGCCAGATAACACTTATAACAAGCCTTACTATACCTGTATCAAAGAGACACGGAATTATTTCCTTAATTCCATGCGTGAGCAGAGCTGAAAGAGCTACTAACAATGTAATTTCTTAGCAATTTAATGTATATTTTCACATTAGAGCCTAACTTTATCCCAGAGGCTAGAAACATTCTTTAGTGGCAAATAATGAGTGTATCTGCTATAAAATTAGCTACCCTTCCTAAGAGCAACAGGATTCCACTGCAGTGTCAACCTAGAGAATTTATAGAATTACAGCCTCTAACATTTGGAAGAAAATATTCAGAGTAATAATAATAATAATAATCTGGATTTATTCATGAATTTCCCCCAGTAATCAGTGTGGATCCTTCTACATAGTAAATGCTGACGACATCTTCATGTAATTAGTCATTAATTAGTTAATTAATGAATGATCCTCAACTCCATTTAACATCTGTGGAAACTGCATCTCCAGTGTGGAGTGTAATTTCCCTAAGCTCACAAAATGTCAGAGCTGGAATTTAAACCTAGGTGTTCACATTCTTAGGAATTTGCTTTTCTTACTCACTTTGTCTCTCATACAGTCCCTCCTATTTTAAAAAAAATAATTTTTCAAATATTCCAAGAGTAGCCTCAAAGTAAGCTATTTTCTTTTTCCTTAATTTTTTTTAACTCATTGATGTATGTGTATATTACAAAATGATTATCACAATAAGGTTAGTTAACACATCTATCACCTTACATAATGACCTTTCATTGTGTGTATGGGAAGAATTTTCTGGGCTTCCCTGGTGGCTCAAATGGTAAAGAACCTACCTGAAATGCAGGAGACCCAAATTTGATCCTTGAGTCAGGAAAATCCCCTGGAGAAGAGAATGGCTACTACTCTAGTATTTTTGCCTGGAAAATTCTAGGGACAGAGGAGCCTGGTGGGCTATAGTCCATGGGGTCACAAAGAGTCAGGCATGACTGAGTGACTTTCCCTTTCTTTCAAGAGCTTTTAAGATCTACTCAACTTTCAAGTATATAGTCCACTATTCTTACCTGTAGTCACCATGAGGAGACATTTCAGAATGTATCTGTCTTATAACTGGAGGTATACCAAGGTCTTCCATGGTAGCTCAGTCAGTCAAGAATTCGCCTCCCAAACAGGAGGGCCAAGTTCGGTCCCTGGGTCGGAAAGATCCCCTAGAGAAGGAAATGGCAACCCACTCCAGAATTCTTGCCTGGAAAATCCTATGGACAGAGGAGCCTGGTAGGCTACTCTTGCGTCCATGGGGTCGCAAGAGTCGGACACAACTTAGCAACTAAACCAAGTGGATGTAACAATTTTCAAATCCAGTTTGAGAGTATCCTGTTTACACTTTTGCAAGCACAGCAAATAGACTGTAGAAGCCATTCTACCAACCAAGTTCCAACGTGGGGAGACTTTCTGTTAAAAAAAACTCCTTCAGGAAGCAGTGAGGATAAATTATCAATTCATTCAGCTAGAAAAAGGTGCTAATCCCATACTAAAAATCTCACACAGTACAAGTGCTTCAGAAACAGTATCTCATTTAATTCTCACCCCAGCTCTGCAAGCCCAGCAATATCCTCTGTACTGCACCATTGACAAAACTGGGCTCCAAGCAGTAAGGGAAGTGCATGAAACCATGCAGCTAGTCACAGACAGAGCTGGGTCTTGAAGCCAGGTCTGGGTGACTTGCAGAGATGTGGGTCCACCTTCTATGAAGTTATGGAACAAGAGTGAAACATTGCCCTGCCTGGGAGGACTCTTCCTCTAGCGGGGAATATGCCAGCTAACATGTGATGACAGCACAGCAGGATGGACTCTGCGATGGAGGTAAGAAGCAGCAGGGTGTGACTTGGAGGACAGGCGGCACACCCAGCTGAGGCTTCTTCCTAGGAAAGTGACACCTGACTTGGGTTTCCTACATGAAAGTAAAAAGGCAAAGATATTGTTCCTTTAATTGCTGTCCTGTTGAATATCCTGATGTAGTTTTCTGGACTTGGATGTCTTTGAGTTGTCGCTAACTTTATCTAACAGCATGAGTTTTAGAAGCTTTGTTTCTGTAAGACTTGAAAAAGCAGCTCTTCTTCCTGCCCAAGGTCCCTGAGGGCTTGGGAAAGGAAATTTGTTTTTGACTGGTATCTACCTTAGCCAGGACGCGGGGTAGCTCCTCTCGGCCGCCGCCCCTGACGTCGGATTTGGGTAGCTCTTCTTTGCCGTTCCTGTGCCATCGCAACCTGGCACATCACCACCCTGAGGGGCGGCGGCCGAGAGGAGCTACTCCGGTCCGAGGTCAGGGGCAGCGGCCGAGAGGAGCTACCCCACGCCCGAGGCCAGGGGCCGCGGCCGGAAAGACCAACCCCACGTCCAAGGAGCCGTGGCTGCGCGAGAGCAGGAGGGCCTAGAGGAGCTATCCCACGTTGAAGATCAGGAAGGGCGGCGATGATGAGATACCCCTTGTCCAAGGTAAGGAGCAGCGGCTGCGCTTTGCTGGAGCAGCCATGAAAAGATACCCCACGCCCAAGGTAAGAGAAACCCAAGTAAGATGGTAGGTGTTGCAAGAGGGCATCAAAGGGCAGACACACTGAAACCATACTCACAGAAAACTAGTCAATCTAATCACTCTAGGACCACAGCCTTGTCTAACTCAATGAAACTAAGCCATGCCTGTGGGGCAAACCAAGACGGACGGGTCATGGCGGAGAGATCAGACAGAATGTGGTCCACTGGAGAAGGGAATGGCAAACCACTTCAGTATTCTTGCCTTGAGAACCCCATGAACAGTATGAAAAGGCAAAATTATAGGTTACTGAAAGAGGAACTCCCCAAGTCAGTAGGTGGCCAATATGCTACTAGAGATCAGTGGAGAAATAACTCCAGAAAGAATGAAGGGATGGAGCCAAAGCAAAAACAATACCCAGCTGTGGATGTGACTGGTGATAGAAGCAAGGTCCGATGCTGTAAAGAGCAATATTACATAGGAACCTGGAATGTCAGGTCCATGAATCAAGGCAAATTGGAAGAGGTCAAACAAGAGATGGCAAGAGTGAATGTCGACATTCTAGGAATCAGCGAACTGAAATGGACTGGAATGGGTGAATTTAACTCAGATGAACATTATATCTACTACTGCAGGCAGGAATCCCTCAGAAGAAATGGAGTAGCCGTCATGGTCAACAAAAGAGTCTGAAATGCAGTACTTGGATGCAATCTCAAAAACGACAGAATGATCTCTGTTCGTTTCCAAGGCAAACCATTCAATATTACAGTAATCCAAGCCTATGCCCCAACCAGTAACGCTGAAGAAGCTGAAGTTGAACGGTTCTATGAAGACCTACAAGACCTTTTAGAACTAACACCCAAAAAAGATGTCCTTTTCATTATAGGGGACTAGAATACAAAAGTAGGAAGTCAAGAAACACCTGGGGTAACAGGCAAATTTGGCCTTGGAACATGGAATGAAGCAGGGCAAAGACTAATAGAGTTTTGCCGAGAAAATGCACTGGAAATAGCAAACACCCTCTTCAAACAACACAAGAGAAGACTCTACACATGGACATCACCAGATGGTCAACACCAAAATCAGACTGATTATATTCTTTGCAGCCAAAGATGGAGAAGCTGTATACAGTCAACAAAAATAAGACCAGGAGCTGACTGTGGCTCAGATCATGAAGTCCTTGTTGCCAAATTCAGACTTAAATTGAAGAAAGTAGGGAAAACCACTAGACCATTCAGGTACGACCTAAATCAAATCCCTTATGATTATACAGTGGAAGTGAGAAATAGATTTAAGGGCCTAGATCTGATAGATAGAGTGCCTGATGAACTATGGACTGAGGTTCATGACATTGTACAGGAGACAGGGATCAAGATCATCCCCATGGAAAAGAAATGCAAAAAAGCAAAATGGCTGTCTGGGGAGGCCTTACAAATAGCTGTGAAAAGAAGAGAAGGGAAAAGCAAAAGAGAAAAGGAAAGATATAAGCATCTAAATGCAGAGTTCCAAAGAACAGCAAGAAGAGATAAGAAAGCCTTCCTCAGCGATCAATGCAGAGAAATGGAGGAAAACAACAGAATGGGAAAGACTAGAGATCTCTTCAAGAAAATTAGAGATACCAAGGGAATATTTCATGCAAAGATGGGCTCTATAAAGGACAGGAATTGTATGGACCTAACAGAAGCAGAAGATATTAAGAAGAGGTGGCAAGAATACACAGAAGAACTGTACAAAAAAGATCTTCATGATCCAGATAATCACGATGGTGTGATCACTGACATAGAGCCAGACATCCTGGAATGTGAAGTCAAGTGGGCCTTAGAAAGCATCACTAAGAACAAAGCTAGTGGAGGTGATGGAATTCCAGTTGAGCTCTTTCAAATCCTGAAAGATGATGCTGTGAAAGTGCTCCACTCAATATGCCAGCAAATTTGGAAAACTCAGCAGTGGCCACAGGACTGGAAAAGGTCAGTTTTCATTCCAATCCCAAAGAAAGGCAATGCCAAAGGATGCTCAAACTATCGCACAAGTGCACTCATCTCACATGCTAGTAAAGTAATGCTCAAAATTCTCCAAGCCAGGCTTCAGCAATACGTGAACCATGAACTTCCAGATGTTCAAGCTGGTTTCAGAAAAGGCAGAGGAACCAGAGATCAAATTGCCAACATCCGCTGGGCCATCGAAAAAGCAAGAGAGTTCCAGAAAAACATCTATTTCTGCTTTATTGATTATGCCAAAGCCTTTGACTGTGTGGATCACAAGAAACTGTGGAAAATTCTGAAAGAGATGGGAATAACAGACCACCTGACCTGCCTCTTGAGAAATCTGTATGCAGGTCAGGAAGCAACATTTAGAACTGGACATGGAACAACAGACTGGTTCCAAATAGGAAAAGGAGTACGTGAAGGCTGTATATTGTCACCCTGCTTATTTAACTTCTATGCAGAGTATATCATGAGAAACGCTGGACTGGAAGAAACACAAGCTGGAATCAAGATTGCCGGGAGAAATATCAATAACCTCAGATATGCAGAGACATCACCCTTATGGCAGAAAGTGAAAAGGAACTCAAAAGCCTCTTGATGAAAGTGAAAGTGGAGAGTGAAAAAGTTGGCTTAAAGCTCAACATTCAGAAAACGAAGATCATGGCATCCGGTCCCATCACTTCATGGGAAATAGATGGGGAAACAGTGGAAACAGAGTCAGACTTTATTTTTCTGGGCTCCAAAATCACTGCAGATGGTGACTGCAGCCATGAAATTAAAAGACATTTATTCCTCGGAAGGAAAGTTATGACCAACCTAGATAGCATATTCAAAAGCAGAGACTACTTTGCCAACAAACCCGTCTAGTCAAGGCTATGGTTTTTCCTGTGGTCATGTATGAATGTGAGAGTTGGACTGTGAAGAACGCTGAGCGCCGAAGAATTGATGCTTTTGAACTGTGGTGTTAGAGAAGACTCTTGAGAGTCCCTTGGACTGCAAGGAGATCCAACCAGTCCATTCTGAAGGAGATCAGACCTGGGATTTCTTTGGAAGGAATGATGCTAAAGCTGAAACTCCAGTAATTTGGCCACCTGATGCGAAGAGTTGACTCACTGGAAAAGACTCTGATGCTGGGAGGGATTGGGGGCAGGAGGAAAAGGGGACGACAGAGGATGAGATGGCTGGATGGCATCACTGACTCGATGGATGTGAATCTCAATGAACTCCGGGAGTTGGTGATGGACAGGGAGGCCTGGCGTGCTGCAATTCATGGGCTTGCAAAGATTCGGACACAACTGAGCGACTGAACTGAACTGAACCATAGCCAGAAGGATTTACCTTCAACCTAACTAAGATGAATGCTCCACCTACAGCCTGCAGGTCACGATCTTAATTTTGATTCTATTTCAGATTTAGATTTGTTCCATTTTGTCTCCATCAGTGAGTTTGAGTTTTATCCCACAGTTGACCTACTGACAGAGAAGAGAGGAAAGGAAATAGGTAGGAAAATGTTTCGTATTTGGCCGTAGAGCAGATGGAACAGGGAGGGATCCAGAAATGGCACAAAATATATACCACTTTCTCTAGTCCTTTCCTGCCTTAAAGCCTCTTGGCACAACCAGATCCCTGTTCTGCTACTCCCCCCATCCCCTGCCGCTACCATCACCAACCCCCATGGACTTTGTAGTTGGGGCAATTTATCTGCTGGACATCTCTTGGAAAGGCATGATGGATTTGTTTCCCCATTTCTAAATTATGCCAGTAAAGCAAATCTGAGCTTAGAATCAGCCAGAAGTTCCAAGTGTAATACACTTGGATCATGTCAGTCAAGTACGAGGAACCTTGACCTGTTTTTTAGTCTATCCACCTTATTATACTGGGGACTTACATTTTCTCCAAAGTTTGATCCTTATTCACTTAATATAAGAACTCTGAAATCCTCATTAGAGACAAGAATGAATCTTCCTTATTGAACACTTCCTCTATGATAGACACTATATAGTAAGTCTTGACATTGTTTATTGCATTTAATCCTCAAAGTCACCCTAGCAGGTAGTTATCATTAGTTCCATTTTACAGATGACGTTAAGTCAGTAGGTAACTGACCTTGAGGCTGGTAGAGAGTTGCGTATGTGTTAAACACCTCTCATGGATGCTTTTGAACCTAGATTATCTGACAATGAAACCCTCACTCATTTATAATAATCTTGCTATCTGCCTGGATTCCCACATATCTTAGATGTCCATGGAATACAGTTGGGAGAAAAGTGTCTTCACCGTATAGGTGGAGAGGTGAAAATACCGATTAAACATTTTTATTATCTGGTCTTAACTCCAGATGGTAGAACAACTCCTTCTCACTCTCTCTGCCTGCCTCTCAGAAAGGACCCTGCCTCTCTCAGGCATCCCCCCTGAGCCCAGCCCAGGGCATTCCACCAACTTCCTGCCTTGTTCCAGGAACCTGGCAACCCAACAGCAACAGCACCTTAGCAGAGTCCAGAAATGTTTCACGAAGAGCCCATGAAGTGGTGGTCCCACCCCTGGGCTCCCAGAGTGGATTACAACATGAAGTCAGCAGAGGGATCTGACATGAACCCCGAGGGCCACCAACTTCCTCATTTCTTCCTCTTTCAGGTGACAGATGTGGGTGGTGTATTAATCAGCTCAGATGCTATAGCAAAACATACCAGATAGACTGTGTGGCTTCCAAACAACAGGATTAATTTCTCACAGTTCTGGAGGCAAGAATCGGAGATTAGGGTGCCAGCATGGTCAGATTATGGTAAGAACCTTTTTTCCAGTGGCGGATTGCCCACTTCTTTTGTGTGTGTGAAATACAGTAAGCTTTAATTACGCAGCCTTCCCTGGTGGTTCAACAGTGAAGGATCTGCCCGAAGTGCAGCAGCCGCAGGAGGCATAGGTTCGATCCCTGGGTCAAGAAGATCCCCTGGAGGAGGGCATGGCAACCTATTCCTGTATTGTTGCATGGAGAATCCTATGGACAGAGGAGCCTGGCCAGCTACAGTCCATGGGGTCACAAAGAGCTGGACATGACTGAAGGAACTTAGCATGCACACGCATGCATATACTTTAACACTCTTATTCATTTAATATTTACTGAATACCTGCCAGAAGGTCAATACATGTCACTCTCCTTCAGATTCATCACTGCTTCCCATCACTGCCCAGTGTGATGCTACTCAAAGTCTGGTCCGTGGACCATCAACAGTGGGATGCCATGGGAGCTTGTTAGAACCCGAGGATCTCAGGCTTCCACCAACAGACTGCCCACCTCTCACTGTGTCCTCACATGACAGAGAACAGAAGGGGGACACAACTCCCCTGTGTAATATTTATAAGGGCACTAATTCCACTGTGGGGCTTCACCCTCATAACCTCATCTAATCGTAATCATCTACCCCAAAGTCCCACTGCCTAATCACATGGGGGTGGGTAAGTTTCCATCTGTACATTTTGGGAGGACGCAAACATTCAGTCCATAACAGGAGCACATAGATGGTTTTTCCCCTCTTCCTCTACCTTTGGCTGTTTGGAAATTTAATCATGCAAATATTTGTTTAGCACCCACTCAATTCTAAGCCCTGGGCTCAGCATCAGTAACCCACAGAAAATTCAGGGTCTGGTCAGAGAAAATATAAAACAGAAAATCCTAGGCTAATGGGATGAGCACCACAGTGAAGTCCTGTGTAAAGTGCTCCGAGTACACAGGGGAGGAACCAGTGCGTTCCGCCTGCCAGCTCGGGGGCATTTCACATGCCACCCTGGTCTCCCCGATGCCAGTAACACAAGCTTTTAAGCTGAGAAGCAACATTGTCAGTTGTGCTTTGGGATAAGCTTTCTGGCAGCAAGCACTTTGAAGGTCAGAAGCACCCTGTGCCCAGCAGAGAACCTGGCAGAAAGTTCGCCGATTCCAGTAACACTGATGGAGTCCCTAAATATGCCAGGCTCTGGCACATAATGTGCAGCAGTGAAGTCTCTGCCCTGAGAGAGGAAAACAGTCAAGTCAACAGGATATTAAGGGCAGGGAGATGCAGGCATTCAGGAGAAATGACTCACCCTGTCTGGAGAGTGTCAGCCCTGCTGCCCAGACACAATATTTAAGCTGCATCAAGATGGAGAGGCAGGAGTTAACCAGAAAAAAATGGGGCAACAGTGGGAGGAAGTGAGCAGGGAAGAGGATGCTGGGCAGAAGTAGTGTGAACAATTGCCTGGAGGCAGGAGAAAGCATGTCTCAGTGAGTCTGGTCCTGGTGAGTGTGGCCAGAGTGTGAGGTGAAGCTGAGACAAGGACAGGGCACCTTGATTTAACTGAACTACAGTGGCTGCAGTGAGAGCAAAGGTCTGGAGGAAACAGCACAGAGACAGGGAGGCCATTTGGGCCAGAGCAAGGTGAATTTGATGGAAGAGGGAAGATGAAAGTCAGGACTAAGGCAATAAGAGTAGAGATGGAGAGAGGGCGTAAGAAGAGAGCAACTTATTGAAGATGGGACCATCAGAAAGACACAATAGACACAGGGAAAGGGTCCACACTTATTTCAGTAAAGCACACAAGAATGGCCCTAAGACCGTTGTACAGAGCAAGCATCCCAGCAGGACTGTCCATGTGGAAAGGGCAATGCACCCTTGGGCTTTCAGATTCCAACCATGGAATCTGCTAACCGTGGGACTGTCTGATCTAGATGAAAAACTTTTAGTCCCACGGATTGGTGGCTGGAGGGTATGCTTTTGGCCAGCCCCAGCTTCCTCCAGCTTTGGCTACCCCGCCCCCTGCCTCCCCAGGTACAGAGAACCTGTAAGAACCCCTGCCCATTACTGAGAACAGTCTCTTCAGGGTGCCACTCCCTTACCATGTCCAGGCTTCAGGCCTGCCTAAAATCAAGCCCTGCAGGGAATAAGGTAAGGGAAAAACAGGGCAGAAATGACTCCCAGTATGGACTGTGTTGTGAGTAACTAAGATGGCAGGAGGAACAGGTCTAGTTGGGGATGGTGGTGGTACACAGAGGGAGTGTAGAAGACAGAGGGACAAAATTGATCAAAAAGCAGATGCCCCTGAAACCATAACCATGGGAGGTGATGCTTCCTGCAAAGTAATGTGGTGCCATGGATGGGATGGGTAGACAGGGGCCTGGGTGCCCAGGGTCAAACTCCCTAACCTCAGAGCTCCAGCAGTAAAATGGGACCACAATTCCTACTCAGTTTGGGGATCAGTTGTTTCTCGGGCCCCTCCAGTTCTAAAATTATATGAATTGATGGACTGAAGATCAAGTTCTTCTGGGGGAAGTTTCCAATCCTTCCCCAATCCCACCTGCAACCATCTTTCCAGCCACACTTCCCTTCCAGGAGCTCCTCTTCAACCAGGTTGGGCTCCTCCCTGGCTCCTCCTTACGTCCGTGTCTTCTCAGCCCCACTGATTCCAGCCCTTATCCTTGCATGTTGATTGTGAACCTCAGCAGATCACAGGCAAATAAAATTCAGCCCTTACACCTGTTCCATCCACCCTACCAAGGAAGCCTTCCCAGCTGCCCCTGGTTGAGCACCTAGTCCCAGAATATCTGTAACTTGACTTCTTCGACACTCTGAGCAACTTGAAGGTCTGTGACATTAGAGGACAGGCCAAGTTCTCTCCATTGGTAGGTAGCAGATTTGTATCCAAACCCATGTCACATTGATTCTGGAGTCTGTGGCCAGTCTCCTCCGAGGTCATCTAACCTTCCACACCAGAGTCTATTCCTGACTCCCTAGTAGGTTCTCACACATGATGAATTTGCCTTATCCTTTAACTTGCCATGGGTTTTGTCACCAAGCCAGACTGTGAAGCCAGGAACTGTACCTTTCACACCTTGTGATGGCCCAAGAGTCACAGTTAATTTAAATTAATATTTTCTTTATAGAAACAGAAGCCAGGATCCCACAGTGGGAAAAGCTCAGACTGAGAGCAGCAGGCCTGGGTTGTCTCTCTCTCTAACAACCAACCTTCCCTGTGTCCTTGGAGGGTGACTTTCACTCTTGGAGTCTATTTTCTCACCTGTGAAGGGTTGGATTTGATAGCTCACTTTGCTTTTGACATTTGATGCTAAATCAGCAGAACCTTTGAGAGCAAATGCTAAGGGGCATCAGAGCTGATCTGCTTACAGACAGGGAGGCTCCGAGGAACCGGCTGAGTAGTTTAACAACAGGAGGGGAGAAGCCAAGGGGGCCCAAGTGGCAATAATAGAGCAGATTTATCACTCGATTCCTGAGATTTATTTTAGAGGAGTGAAAAATGAAGGGCGGAGACCTGAAAGAGGACAGAATCTTTTCGGAGCAACAGAACATGAATATCTGTTATAAATCTTCCACCTTTAATTACTCTTAAAGGTGGTTATGAATTTAATACTTGTATAGGGCTTGGCTTTTGAGAAAGTAGACAGTTATAAAGGGACTGATGATACATACAGAATGACTTTCAAAAGGAATACACAGGCTGCATGCCCTGTCCTTAAAATGGAGACAGGACCCCATCAAGGATATTATGGCCTCTTACTAGATCAGTACATAGCGGGGCTCTGTGATCACAATTCAGAGGACCTAAAGCATTAGAAACTGAAAAGTAAGTTCCAAGGATAGTAAAATGGGTCAGGAAAGAAGGAAGAGTGGAGATGGCAGAGGCCATGGAGGAAAGGTGAACTGACATGAAAGAGATTGGGTGGTCCAAGTTTAGGATTTCTGGTTCATGTCTTTCAGGATGAAGAAGAAAAGAACTGTGAATATAGGGCAACAAGCATGGTGGTCGGGCTCCAGATAACTGCTCTTGTCCTTGCTCCACTACTGATTGGCTCTGTGACCTTGAACAAGTCACTTCACCTTAAAGAAACTGCTTCTTCGTTTGAAAATGGAGTCATCACATTTATCTGCTCTAAGCGAGCTTCACCAGCAGCAGGCAAGGTCTGTAACACACTAGGAAACTAAGAGAGACTGTACAAATCCACAGTATCTTACAACAGAGAATCATCCTTTTCACCCTCCGGTGGCATCAAGCTCAACAGTTTACCAGTCTGCACAGCTTCTGCCCTGCTCCAGACCTCAAGATCTTCACTTTGACCACTGCAACTGACTTGTTTTGCCATTTGAGTGCATCATCAACCAGAGCAATCTTTTCAAATTGCAAGTGTGGTCAAGTCTCTCCCTTTCTCATAACCCTTCCCATCATTTCTAGATTACATTTTAAGAATGCAGACGACCTTCACAACTTGTCTTCAAACTCCATATCCAAGCATTGCTGACCACTTGCTGTCACAATCCCTATATTGCAGCTAAGTTGAGCTATTTGAAATTTCCTCAAGATACCTTGATCTCTCATGACTCCAGGCTGTACTACACACTCATTTCTTTTTCTGGAGGCCTTTCCCATTTGACATGTTCCAACATATCCTTCAAGACCCACTTCAAATACTATTTTCCCTGAGAAGCTTTCTCCAACTCCCCCAGGCTGTTAATATTTCTGTTATCTTTGATTTTTAACCTACACATTTATTTGTTCACACTTGAATTTCTGCCATTTCCCTTAGGAAAAAAATGTTCCATAAACTGCTTCTTGAGTTTGATTCTCTCCTTTTTCATTTGTAGCCCTGAATATTCTACCTTACTGACAGCTCCAAGGTCAGTGCTTTGACCTTGTAAAAACACAGTGTAAATCATGTGTTTAAAAAAAAAAATTTTCAGCAGCTGCTAAAATCAAATGAATTTGGGGTAAAATGAATATGATTTTTAGGTCATCATCTGCTATATGGAACATTTCTTTACCTGTAAGCAATCTGGCGGGGGATGGCAAGAGGCAGTAAATTCACCTGCTTTGGTTAATTCTGGAGAGTCAGTACCTGATTGAAAATTCCCTTCTGTGCCCTCATGATGCTCTATGCACAGCTCTAGCCAAGCTTTTATCTCCAGACTTCTCATCACTACTTATTTCTTAGCCTCCCAGAGAAGGTCCATGGCCGGGACAATGGATCCCTCTTCATATTCCCCAGCAGCAAGCCCTGTTTGTGAGACATGCTTGGTACTCAATTTAGAAATGTTCATTGCATAAATAACAGTAGCTAACATTTGTGGAGGGCTTATTATGTGCCAGACAGGCACTGTTCTAAACACCTTCTGTGTATCAACTCATCTAATTCTCAAAATAACCCTATAGGATAGGAATTATAATTATCCGCATTTTAAAAATGAGCAAACAGAAACCCAAAATATGTGCAGAAGCTTGATTTAGAACTTGAGTTCTCGGCAAGAGAGCCATACCTCCACCACAACAAAATACTGCCTCTCATGTTGAATAAACAAACCATTTGTGAGTTCCATTCTAATGGAGTAGTTCCTCCTTTTATCAATTTTGGGAGGCAAGATAGATTGGTCTAAATGCTCAGTAATTCCATTCAGTGTTCACTGAATGATCACTTTGTGCCTAATATCTCTCCTGATTTCTTGGGGATCCAAGATGAGTCAACCCTGTTTCTGGAAAAAAAAAAATGAATGAAATCTGGCCTTCCTCCAAATCCATCACCAAAAGTAACATTTCCCAGTCAGGCTACCTGTTTTTGAGGTAGATAGAAGTTAGCATCCGGAGGCCAGCCTCCCAGAACCAGGTCATCTTCACAGTGACAGTCTTAAAGAAGATGCCCCAAAGACCCACATAAGAAGATTATTGATGCCCAGGGAAACAAGATGCAGAAAATATTCTCCCAACAGCTGGTCCAGAATTCCTCTTAAGAAGAGAGTTTTTGTCGGAAGAGTTGAGTTCTTGTATGAGTTTCAGCTCTCCCATAGTTTCCATAAGGAAGAGACAAGGAGGAGAATAAAAACTTGCTGCTTCTAGGAAAGCAATTTTGGAGGAACAGGCATGAGGAGGGAAACTGTGAGAGGAAAGCAGAGAACCAGGATAACAATAAAAATTGTAAGTTAGTTCTCCTAACAGCCTTCTGATGTCAGCACTATTATTTTCCCCATTTTACAATTGAGGAAACTGAAGGGATAAGTTAGCAGAAGTATAAGTGATTAATTTTCTCTTTGAATTCCTCAATTTTCCCAAAACGTCACCAAAATCTTTCAAAATGATAGGTGAGTACAATTCTGGATATTTTTGTTGAAAGTGAATATCAGTGCTAAGTTCCACATGTGGGTTGAATTAGAGTGAAGAGGAGGCTACGGCATATGTAGATACAAGTCTATTTGGGACCTGGGAGAACTGATGTGACAGCATGCATTATGACTGCAATTATAGCCACCACCACACAACCCTGAGGAGAGAGAGTTACATGTGTGTGCTGTAATTGTGTGAATTAATGAGAAGCAAAAGGAGTGTTCTTTAAATCTGCAGGGATTCAAGCTAAAGCAACCCCAGCATGATGGAAGAATTTCTGATGAGTGTGTAAGCACAGAAAGTTTTTTCCAAAACAATGGAGGACCACAAGGTTTATGCTGAATGCTTGTTTTCCTTCTAGGAATCTGAGGTTTTGGTAGGTTCTAAGGATGGGTGCCTACATGATCAGCCCTCAATTAAAACCTTAGCACTGTGTCTCTAATGAGCTTCCCTGTTGACAATGTTTCACATATGTTGTCACAACTCCTTGATGAAAGAATTAAGTCAGTCAGGTGTGATTCCACTCAGCAAGGACTCTTGCTAGCTTGAGCCCAGTTTCCTTCACACTTCACTACATGTGGGTTTTTTCCCTTTGCAGATTTTGCTTTGAATGCTTCACGGTAACAAATCCTAAGAAGGGTTGTTGAAGAAAATCTTGCTCACCATTCTTAAAATGGAGAATTCTGGCTATCAAATGCTGAGATATTTAGAATCCACCAGATACATTTAAAAGAGTGACATAAAATATTTGTTTTTTTTAAATGTCAGTATTTATAATTTAGTGAAAATTTAAATGTATAGAAAATTTAGAAATGTGTAAAGGAATATACAGATGTATTTCTAAAATTTAGGGACATAAAATTTAAGACCATATGAGGATTACTGTGAATGAGAGGTTCTTGTTCTTAAAGAGGGCTACATACTCTTTAGAGAATCTCACAGAATGTATGGAATCTCTCATGAGAAAAAACACACATATGCATACATCTGCAAAATTCTGTATATGAGGACTTCTACTTCTAGTCAAAGTGGAATAACAGGGACCAGATTTACTCAAATGACAAAAACAAGGGAAAAATATAGAATATATAAAACAACAGTTTGGGACTATATATTAAGCAACAAAAGACAGTTGTCCATGAGATAGGAAACAAATGAGGTGAGCCCTACGATTGCCTCAGTTTGCTACCTTGAGAGAGTTTCCAGATATAATGCAGAAAGGGAAAACCCAGGCAGATCCTCAACCATTCCTGAAGTTAAGGAGCTGGAGCCGAAAATCTAGGTAGACATGAGTGGCTAGCATTCACAGAACAGAATTCCAGGGAGGAGAGAAATGCACAATAATATCTGGAAACTTGCAGATGTCTTTCCCAAGAATTCAGCAGATCAGTACATCTGTATGAGGAAATAGCTTCAAGGAATGAACCATCAGAAAAGATAGAGGAAACAGTCCTCAATGCTCACAAGAAACAAAAAGAATGCACAATCCCACCAGCCAGATTGCAACACTTCATAATTCATGGAACACTGGATAGACTATTCAGTAGTCTTGACTTGGTATTGGAGAATAACTGGCCCAGACTAAACACTGTTCTGTTCCACCATAAAGAATCTTAAAAGCAAGACCTGAAAAAAGTTCAACTGTTTCCAAGTAACTTAGGAAATTCCCATAATAAAAATCAAGAATTTGTTATTATATACATATAATTATGTATTATTTATACATATATATGTATAAATAAAAATATATATAATTTATACAAAAATTATATATATTATATATAAGTATACAATATCCAACACCCAAAAAGGTAAAATTTATGAAGACTAGCATCCAGTAAAAAATTACAAGGCATGCAAAGAAGCAAGAAATAGGATCTGTAATATAAAATAGATCAATGAATTGAAACCAGCCATAAATGACATGTTAGAATTATCAGACAAGGCCATCAGAATAATTATTATTATCACTGTATTTTGTACAATCAAAAACTTAAATATAAACAGGGATAATATTAATAATATTCAAATCAAACTTCCAGAAATGAAAACTACATCTGAGATTTCAAAAATCCATTGATGGGCTTAACGGCAGGCGAGATATTACAGAAGAAACTGTAAGGACAGAGAAGCAGGAAAAACAGGAAAATGAGGATCAATTCATCAAGTAAGTGTTAGTCACTCAGTTGTGTCTGACTCTTTGTGACCCCATGGACTGCAGACCACCAGGCTCCTCTGTCCATGGAGTTCTCCAGGCAGGAATACTGGAGTGGGTTGCCATTTTCTTCTCCACGGGATATTCCCAAGCCAGGGATCAAACACAGCTATCCTGCACTGCAGACTCTTTAACCACTGAGCCACCAGGGAAGCCCTTGCTATGCAGAAGAATAATTATATCTTCATCCCTTGTCCCGAAGATCCCAGACGAGCCTCCAAGATGATAGTTTACAGTGAAAGATATCAGAGTCGTGATCTCTGAAGAAGGAGATTTAACTTCAGGACCAGGGACCAGGCTTGATCTCTCAACAATTGTAAATGTTATATACTTGATAACAGAGATTCAAAATACATAAAGGAAAAACTGATAAAACTATAAGGACAAATAGACAAATATACACTTAGAGTTGAATGTTTTCATATTCTATGTTAATAATTTGTTTAAAAAATAAAAAAATCAGGAAAAATATAGATGACATGAAAATAATTCCAAATAGCTAGACCTAATTAACATTTCACCAACTCAATGGACATGGGTTTGGGTGGTCTCCGGGAGTTGGTGATGGACAGGGAGGCCTGGCGTGCTGCGGTTCATGGAGTCGCAAAGAGTTGGACAAGACTGAGCGACTGAACTGAAACTGAATTAACATTTGTGGAACATGCTACCCAATAATGTGATACACATACTTTTCAAGTGCACGTGAAACATTGACCAAGACAGACCACATTGTGAGTGATAAAACAGTTTCAATAAAGTTTAAAAGATGCAAGTAATACAAAAGATTTCATTATAACAAATGGAATAAAATTAGAAATAAAAAACTGAAAGGTCTCTTTAAAAATCACCAAATATTTGGAAACAAAACAACATACTTCTAAATACCCTGGGCATCAAAGAATAAATCAAAAGGAAAATTAGAAAGTATTTTGAATGTAATAAAAATAGAAACACAAAATGTATGGTATGTTTGTATGGAATGCTGATAAAGCAGTATTTAGGGGGAATTTTATAGCACTAAATATATGTATCAGAAAAGAATAATATCTCAAATCAATGACCTCAGCTTCCATCTTATAAAACTAAAAAATAAGCAAATTAAACACAAAAAGGCAGAGGAAATGAAAGAATAGCAATCAGAATGGAACCAAGGAAATTGAAAATGGAAAAGCAATAGAGCCAATCAATGTAATCAAAATCAAGTCCTTTAGGAAGACTAATAAAATTTATACTCTTACGCAGCCTAGTCAATTTTAAAAAAATATAAATTACAATATCAAAAATCACTACAAATTCTATAGACATTAAAAGGAGCATGTGTACACCTGTGGCAGATTCATGTTGATGTATGGCAAAACCAATACAATATTGTTAAGTAATTAACCTCCAATTAAAATAAATACAGTTTTAAAAATAAATACATAAAAAATAAAAGGATGATAAAGAAATGTTAAAATATCTTTATGCCAATACATCTAATGATTAAGATGAAATGGATAAAGTCCTTGAAAGACACCAACAACCAACATCTACTCAAGAAGAAATACATAAACTAAATGACTTAATATCTATAAAATGAGTGAATTTGTAGTTAAAAACCTTTTCAAGAAGAAAACTTCATGGCCAAATGACTTAACTGAAGCATTCTGTCAAACATATAAAGAAGAATTATTACCAATTCTACACAATGTATTGCAGCAATTAGAAGAGGGAGAAATACTTTGCAACTCATTCTGAGTCTAGCATTGCCTGGATAGCAAAACAAAACAAAATAGCAGTTTTTTAAGGGGAAAAAAAAACTGTGAACAATATGTCTCATGAATGTAAATGCAAAATTCAAAAAAAATTTATCAAATTGATCCCAGTAGTATTTTTAAGAATGCATCATGACTGCTGTGAGTAGGACTATATACCCCCTGACAAGATATATTTGGGTTCTGACCCCCAGTACCAGTGAAAGTGACCTTATTTAGAAATAAGCTCTGTAGATGGAACCAAGTTAAAATGAGTTCATGATGGATTTTTCTTTTTTTTTTTAGTAGACAAGTTGTGTCTGACTCTTTGGGGACCACATGACTGTAGCCCACCAGGCTCCTCTGTCCATGGAATTTCCCAGGCAAGAAAACTGGAATGGGTTGCCATTTGCTTCTCCAGGAGATCTTCCCAGCCCAGGGATTGAACCTGCATCTCCTGCATTGGCAGGTGGATTCTTTACCACTGAGCCACCAGGGAAGTCCCTCATGATGGATTAAGGTGGCCTTATTCCAATGAGTGATTCCCCATAAGAAAATGGAAATTTGGACACAGTGACAGAAGATACACAGGCAGAACATCATAAGACAATGGAGGCAAAGACTGAAGAGATGTATCAATAAGCCAAAGAATGCCTGGGATTGCAGCAAGCACAAGTCTAGGAGGAGGCAAGAAAACACACTCTTTAGAGGCTTCAGAGAGAGCCTGGCTCTTGAACACCTTGACTTTAGACTCCTAGCCTCTAGGACTATGAGAGAAGGGCTCCAAATATAATAAGAACCGTGACACTCATCAGTAGAATTTCTGAAACTTGCCCAAAGACAAGAATCATCTGAGTGACTCCCTAAAATAAACTTTTTAAGCATCATTAACCCATACTCCTATTCAGTCATCTTCTCCATGGGAGAAATTTGAAAAAGTGAAAAAAACCTGAAAGTTGGTCACACAGTCATGTCTGACTCTGCGATCCCATGGATTGTAGCCTGCCCAGTCCTCTGTCCATGGAATTCTACAGGTAAGAGTAGTAGAGTGTGTTGGGAGAGATTTGGTCAACTCCAATTTTATATGTATCCAATGTAAGCCTTATCATTGAAGGAAGTTTAGGAAACACTGCCCTAATGGATGTATTTTTGCTTGAAAATGAATATAAAATAGAGCAAAAAAAATTTTTAATGACTTATTTTGATCTGTAATGATTCCAATATATGGTATGAAACTCATTTGTTTATGAAAGTCTCTACAGCTTAGTGTTTAAGAACCCAGGCTTCACATCTGGACTGCTGGAATTTTCACCCACATTTCACCAAGGGAAGTTAAATAGTCTGTCTCCATCAACATTATGGGAATAATAAAAGCATCTAACATGTTTGTGAGCAATGAAATGAAAAACATCTTCAAGAAAAGCATTTAACACAGTGCCTGAGACATAGCTTCCCATAAACTGGAGCGCAGATCATTGTTACATAACAAAATCCTCCCACTAAATTCTGTATTTTAACTGCTCACAGCCTTCTATGAATGGTGGAGCTCTCATCAGCTTGCAGATCCCTTTGATCAGTTTGGGTGTGCTATACTAAATGTTTTATAACGAAGAGATTATGAAGAGACGAATCAGGCAGCTGAACCTGGCTGAAAAGGGGCAAAGGATATCCCACCCCCAATTTTTCTCATGCCCATAGAATAGTCTGTCCAAGAAAGGTCTCTGAGAAACAGAAATGTGTAGTGAAATCATTTTACATTTTACTGGGGAATTATGATTTCAACTCACTCCTCTGTCTTATCCATTAAAACTCTAAGTTGATCATTAAGATTTTCCTGAACATCTAGTCTTTAAAAGAAACCATGAAAGAAGGGCCACATTGATGGGCTTGACACAGTATGAAACGGCAGCTCCAATAAGCAGGTGACAAGTGGCACTGGGGCATAATAAAAATACTAAAATAAGTCTGCTATTTTAAAAATCTATTTTTTTTTGGTAATATTGTAACACTGTACTGAAATTTGTTCCAGTGATAAAGCCTTACTCCTAGAGGCAGATGTAAGGCTCTCATCTCAAGGGAAAAGATGTTCCTAACTTAGTCTCCTGGGCCTGGATTCAAGGAATCTAACACTCTTGGGAGCATTCCAAGTAGATTCAGGAAGATGAGGTTGGCCAGATGAAGGTGGCCTGGGAGCCAGATAAGAAGACCTCTGGTAGGAGGCTTCAAACTTGAAGACAAGTCACCATGTCTTGTGAGACTAAATATAGAGGCAGGTGCCATTCATTTCCAGTTTGTTACCATCAAGCCCATAGTAAAACCTCATCCAGCTTCTCGCTAACTGCCATGGGACATTAAAGCAAGGATCTTTGTCCCCTCTTCAACATCATTATTTAAGGAAGAGCAAAGCCTTCTGGAAGCCACCAGGGTGGTAACAATAATGGTACAAAATTCCAAGAAACAGTGAATCTCTAGAAAGAATCACAGCAGAAGATCAACTCTCTAGTCTCTAGTTAGTCAGTAAGTCTTGTCCAACTCTTTCGACCCCATTGACTGTTGCTCACCAGGCTCTTCTGTCCATAAAATTCTCCAAGCAAGAATATTGGAGTGGGTTGCCATCTCCTTCTCCAGGGGATCTTCCCGACCCAGGGATGGAACCCCGGCACAGCAGGCAGATTCTTTAGCATCTGAGCCACCAGGAAAGCCTGAAAGATCAACTAGTCCTTTCCTATTTTCTCTTTATTGCTTAAAATGTGGGTTTAAATTATATTTGCTTCTCTCACAACTACAAATTTTAGCCCTTGCTGAACTGATGTCTTGAGTTGTTTTCTTAATTCTGCATAGAATTTGGTTCAGCTCAATAATCAGTTGAAAGTTATTGAAATTTAATAAATTAAAATTATCACCAAATTTGTTATTTGGATTACTTTATTGATCTGAACGGAGAAGACAATGGCACCCCACTCCAGTACTCTTGCCTGGAAACTCCCATGGATGGAGGAGCCTGGTAGGCTGCAGTCCATGGGGTCGCTAAGACTCGGACACGACTGAGCGACTTCACTTTTAATTTTCACTTTCCTGCATTGGAGAAGGAAATGGCAACCCAGTCCAGTATTCTTGCCTGGAGAATCCCAGGGTCAGAGGAGCCTTGTAGGAGGTTGTCTATGGGGTCGCACAGAGTTGGACACGACTGAAGCGACTTAGCAGCAGCAGCAGAAGCAGCAGCAGCATTGATCTGAAACTGCCAAAGAGGCATCACTTCCTAAAGTCCCTTCATTTTCTCTTTGTTTCCACCTCCACCAGCAACCCATTGGCCTTCTTTCTGGCATATGCCACAAAGAATATTTCACACCATCACAAACTTGACTGCTTACCAATAATGAGTAGGAAACAGCAACATAACACTGAGATGTGGGTGCTGACAAGCCAGTCAAGTCTACTTACCACCCCATGGATTCATGAAATTCATATTTGTGCTGAGCTAGACTATAAATGACTACACGCAGGTCATAGGATTTATGTGTGTCATGAGTCATGAATACTAAATCCTCAAATAACAAGACTGCACTGAAGAATACCTCACTGTGACAAGCTCGGTGTCCATCCCTATGGCTCTTGCATCTCCATCACCCAGACACGTCAATCATCAGTGCTCATAATGATGCATATGATGGAATATTTAAAGAAGCATAGAAACAGTTCTATTTCAACTCTACAGTTCTCACAATGCTTAACACAGAGATCTGTACGTCAATCAATACTTGTCAAATGCTAAAAAAGGTAGATGAAAAGCAAAGTTTTCTAAAATTAAAATTCACTTATCATTCTAATGAAATTAATCCAAACAGGAGTGAATATCTATTATACCTATTACATATCATATATATATGTATATGTATTGAATATATACCTTATATATATATACATATATACTATATATGTATATAATATATATCTTATATATGTGCATATATATAATATATATCTTATATATTAGATCTGATATAGATCTAATATAGATCGTATATATATGTATATGTATGTATATTATATCCATATAATAATATGGACTATTTAAACACGGGATATCTAATGTACACTTGTAGGCTAAGAGAACTTAGATGGCAGACATAAAGAACAGATTTGTGGTTGCCAAGGGGTAGGAGGGGCAGAGGAGGACTGGACTGAGAGATTGGCATAGCTGATGTAAGCTATTATGTATTGTTGTTTTCAGTCACTAAGTCTTGTCCAACTCTTCGCAGCCCCATGGACTGCAGCAAACTAACCTTCACTCTCTCCCCAGGTCTGCTTAAATTCATGTGATGAGTCAGTGATGCTATCTAACCATCTCATCCTCTGGTGCCCCATTCTCCTTTTGCCTTCTATCTTTTCTAGCATTAGGGTCTTTTCCAATGAGTCAGCTCTTCACATGAAATGGTGAAAGTATTGGAGTTTCAGCCTCAGTATCAGTCCTTCTAATGAATATTCACAGTTGATTTCCTTTAGGATTCATGGGCTTGGTTTCCTTGCTGTCCAAAGGACTCTCAAGAGTCTTCTCCAGCACCACAATTCAAAAGCATCAATTCTTCGGCTCTCAGCCTTCTTTATGGTCCAGCTCTCACATCCATACATGACCAGTGGAAAAACAATAGTTTTGACTATATGGACATTTGTCAGCAAAGTGATGTCTCTGCTTTTTAATATATTGTCTAGCTTTGTCATAGCTTTTCTACCAAGGAGCAAGCATCTTTTAATTTCTTGGCTGCAGTCGTCATCTGCAGTGATTTTTGGAGCCCAAGAAAACAAAATTTGTCACTGCTTCTACTTTTTCCTCTTCTATTTGCCTGAAGTTTTGGGACTGGATGCCATGATCTTAGTTTTTGAATTTTGAGTTTTAAGCCAGCTTTTCATTCTCCTCTTTTACCCTCATCAAAGGGCTCTTTAGTTACTCTTCACTTTCTCCCATTAGAATGGTATCATATGCATATCTGAGGTTGCTGATATTTCTCCCGGCAATCTTGATTTCAGCTTGTGATTCATCCAGCTTGGCATTTCACATTATGTACTCTGCATGTAAGTTAAATAAACAGGGTGACAACATACAGCCTGATGTACTCCTTTCCTAATTTTGAACCAGTCCATTGTTCCATGTAAGGTTCTGCTGCTTCTTGACCTGCATACAGATTTCTCAAGAGGCAGGTCAGGTGGTCTGGTATTTCCATCTCTTTAAGAATCTTCCACAGTTTGTTGTGATCCTCACAGTCAAAGGCTTCGTCCATGAAGCAGAAGTAGATGCCTTTCTGGAGTTCCCATGCTTTCTCTATAATCCAGCGAATGTTGGCAATTTGATCTCTGGTTCCTCTGCCTTTTCTAAATCCTGCCTGTACATCTGGAAGTTCTCAGTTCACATATTGCTGAAGCCCAGCTTGAAGGATTTTGAACATGACACTGCTAGAATGCAAAGTGAGCACAATTGTCCAGTATAGTGAACATTCTTTGGCACTGGCCTTCTTTGGGATTGGAATAAAAATTGCCCTTTTCCAGTCCTGTGGCCACTGCTGAGTATTTAAGTTTGCTGGTATATTGAGTGTAGCACTTTAACAGCATCCTCTTTTAGGATTTTAAATAGCTCAGCTGGAATTCCATCACTTCCACTAGCTTTGTTCATAGTAATGCTTCCTAAGGCCCACTTGACTGCACTCCAGGATGTTAGACTCTAGGTGAGTGATCACATCATGATGTCTTTTGTGTATTCTTGCCACCTCTTTTTAATCTCTTCTACTTTTGTCAGGTCCTTAGTGTTTCTGCCCTTTATCGTGCCCGTCTTTGTGTGAAATGTTCCCTTGATATCTCCAAATTTCCTGAAGAGATCTCTAGTCTTTCCCATCCTCTACTTCTTTGCATTCTTCACATAAGAAGCTTTCTTGTCTCTCCTCGCTAGTCTCTGAAATTCTGCATTCAGTTGGGTATATCTTACCCTTTCCCCCTTGTTTTTCACTTCTCTTCTTTCTTCAACTATTTGTAAGGCCTCCTCAGACAACCACTTTGCCCTCTTGCACTTCTTTTTCTTTGGAATGGTTTTTGTCACTGCCTCCTGTACAGTGCTATGAACCTCTGTCCATAGTTCTTCAGACACTCTGTCTACCAGGTCTAATCCCTTGAACCTATTCGAACATCCACTGTATAATCATAGGGATTTGATTTAGGTCACACCTGAATGGCCTAGTGGTTTCTCTACTTTCTTCAATTTAAGCCTGAATTTTGTGATAAGGAGCTGATGATACGAGCCACAGTCAGCTCCAGGTTTTTTTGTTTGTTTGTTTCTGACTGTATAGAGCTTCTCCATCTTTGGCTGCAAAGAATATATAATCAATCTGATTTTATTATTGACCATTTGGTGATGTCCATGTATAGAGCCATCTCTTGTTTTGTTGGAAAAGGGTGTTTGCTATGACCAATGTGTTCTCGTGACAAAATTCTGTTAGCCTTTGCCATGCTTTATGTTGTACTCCAAGACCAAACTTGCCTGTTACTCCAGGTGTCTCTTGACTTCCTACTTTTGCATTCCAGTCCCCTATGATGAAAAGAACATCTTTTTTGAAATTAGTTCTAGAAAGCCTTGTAGGTCTTCATAGAACTGGTCAGCTTCAGCATTTTTGGCATCAGTGGTTAGGACATGTGTGGTATGGGTGTATACTCAGTTGTGTCCCACTCTTTGGGGCCCCATGAACTGTAGCCTTCCTGGCTCCTCTGTCCATGGAATTGTCCAGTCAAGAATAGGGTTCCTACACCAGGGGATCTTCCTGACCCAGGGATCGAACCAGCATCTCTTACATCTCCTGCATTGATAGGCAGGTTCTTTACCACTACCACCACTTGTGAATGTGGATTACTGTGTTGTTGAATGGTTTACCTTGGAAACTGAGATCATTCTGTCATTTTAGAGATTATACTATTATGGATAGAATTAATAAACAACGTTCTACTGTGTAGCTCAGGGAACTATATTCAATATCCTGTTATAAACCACAATGGAAAAGAATATGAAAATATATATATATACTTATATATATTTTTTAAAATTTATATATATATAAAACATATATATGTATGTGTGTGTGTGTGTGTGTATCTGAATCATTTCACTGAACACCAGAAACTAACATAATACTGTAAATCAACTATATTTCAATTAAAACAAAAAAATTAGGTGGTTTCCTAACTTAGTTCCTTACATAGCTAGTGAGCTGTGGAACCAGATATAAATCCAGGTCTCTATAATTCTTAAGAATGGATTGCCTCTCAAACCATCTGGAAAGACCCCTTAAAGAAGAGGGAGACAGGAAATGGAGGCTGGATGTCTGAGAGGAGATACATCTAGTAACCCAATGTGATCAGTGGCCCACATAGAAGGCCATACTGTCTTCCAAGACCTTGGCTGGCTCCAGAACTGGCATATGCTGAGTGACCAAGTGTTTTTGAGATTAGAAGTGATGTTGGTCAAATGATCATTGTAAATAACACTTGGCTATACCCATCAAATGTGCAATGAGGAAAGAGACTCTCCCTGTGATGGTGCCTCTCCCCACATCCTTTGATGGAGCTCACCACCCTTCTGGTATCTCATGACACTCTTTCTTAGTGCCCTCCCCTATTGGTATTCTGGTTACTCTGAGTTGTCAATGGCTGCAAGGAGATCCAACCAGTCCATTCTGAAGGAGAGCAGTCCTGGGTGTTCATTGGAAGAACTGATGCTGAAGCTGAAACTCCAATACTTTGGCCACCTCATGTGAAGAGTTGACACATTGGAAAAGACCCTGATCCTGGGAGAGATTGGGGGCAGAAAGAGAAAGGGACGACAGAGAATGAGATGGCTAGATGGCATCACCGACTCAATGGACATGAGTTTGAGTAAACCCTGGGAGTTGGTCATGGACAGGGAGGCCTGGCGTGCTGCAATTCATGGGGTCACAAAGAGTTGGACATGACTGAGCGACTGAACTGAACTGAACTGAATGCCAACAGCTGTGCATTCTAAATCATTTCAGAAATGTCTGACTCTTTGTGACCCTATGAACTGTAGCCCGTCAGACTCCTCTGTCCATGGGATTCTCCAGGCAAGAATACTGGAGTGAGTTACCATGCCCTGCTCCAGGGGATCTTCCCAACACAGGGATCAAGCCCTCATCTCTTATATCTCCTGCATTGCAGACAGGTTGTTTACCACTAGCGCTACCCAGAAAGCCCTATAAAGGTTTTAACTGTCATGCACATCAAGCCCAGACATGAGAACTTGAGAAGCGTCAATAGCCCTGGAGTCTACATGTGAAAATGAAGGATGAGCTGGAACCTTTCTAGGGGTCATGAAATGGCCACCTAATGATAGACACCTAGTCCTCAAAAGTTATAAGCCCTGCTGTATCAAAGAGACCTGAAATCTGTGCACCTGCTTTTGAATTATGGTGTATAAAACAAGCCTCTACAATCAAAGGAAAGACAATCTGGGAATACTTCAAGAAGTAAAATTGATTTGATTTTATTTTAAAAAGGAATTTTTTAAACGGCTTTGAATATGCGCATTCATCTGAACCAAAATATGCTTTTGACAGACGTAGGTTAAAGCAACTGAGGAGAAAAAAAAAGTAGAATTTAAAGTGGATCCAGGGCTTTCAAAGCATTGCACAGACTTCATTGACAAACACAGAAAGAAGCTTCAAACTACAAAATAGGAACAATGAGAATCAAAGGCAAAGGAAAATGAACAAATGAGATAAAGCGAGGTGTTCTTTCTTCCCCAGGAATATTTTTAGTTTATTGCTTCTCGTTAAAGTTTACTTAGTGCCATTATAATCCTGGGCATGAGTTCTTTGTGAATATCTGAATTGCTTTGTTTCTGTTAAGTTTTTGGGGAGGAGGCAGGTGCATTGTTATATGCCTTTAGCAGAATGTTCCTTATGGTCTATTGAATCAAATTAAACTCTATATCAAGACCTTACAAAATGACTCCAGCCTATTTCTCCAGCTTTGCCCCTACAGCTCCCTCTGTCGGAAATGTCAGTTCCCCCTTTCTACATGCCCAAGCCCTTTCTATCTTTCAAGACCCAGATCAAAAGCCAACTCTCCCCCAGAATATTTCTCAAGATTCCCCCAGGACAAAAGGATGATTCCTCCCTTTTTCAAATTTCCACATCATTTTATCCATGCTAGCCCACAACTGATTTATAAAAATATCACATTTGGTCTTAAATAACAGTTATTTGTGCACAACTTGTTTCCCCTAATACATGGTTTACTCCTTAGGAACAGATGTCATGTCTTCACGTCTCTGAAACCCTTGAATTATTTAAGAAGAAATTTGTCACATAGGATTTCAAAAAATATCAATGAGTGAATGTAAGTTTTAGTGTCTATAAGCATCTTAGATGCACAGAAAGGTAGAAGAGGTTTGTGGCAGACTACTTTGGTGTCGGGTAGAAGGAGCAATTATGGGGTGTGGCCAGAGGGAATGACTCTATAGGTGGGAAACAAGAGAAATATTGTGGGCTTAGCATTGTAACCACGAATACTTGCCACAGTGCAAGTTTATTACTCAATATTAGAAGAGCAATGAAATTTTCTACTCTGGGTCACGCAGCTGATGCAAGTGATAAAGAATCTGCCTGCCAGTGTAGGAGACCCAAGAGACACAGGTTCCATCTTTGAGTTGGGAAGGTCTCCTGGAGTAGGAAATGGCAACCAGCTCTAGTATTCTTGCCTGGAAAATCCCACGGACAAAGAAGCCCAGCAGACTGCGGTACACAGCATTGCAAGAGTGGGACACAACTTAGCGACTTAACATGCACACATATTCTGGGCAAACATGCCCTCTATTTCAGTCCCTGTTTTAGTAAGTGTTTTATTATGCATCCTATTTAAATAAAATGCTCATAAAATCTCAGGACTGAAAAGGACACATTCTATGTTTGAGTAGCTTGAATGACATCCCTGTTAAGTAGTCATCCATTCTCTGTGGGGATATCTCCTATGGTAGGCAGAATTCTAAAAATAGCCTCCCGTATTCCTTAGCCCTTAGTCCCTGAACCCTGTAAATGTAAGAAAATACTGCTCCCTTGATGGTGTCATAAGACATGGTTAACCTTAAAAAGGAGAAGTTGTCTGAATGGACTGAATCTAATCACATGAGCCCTTAAAAGCTTTCTCAACTGGTAGCAAAAGGAGGAGTCAGAGGGATCTGAAGCACAAGAAGGGCTCACTACTCCACTGTTGGCTTTGAAAGTGCAGTGGACAAAATGCCAAGGCATCCAGGTGGCTTCTAGAAGCTAAAAATGACCCCTAGCTAAGAGTCAGTCAGGAATGAGGACTTCAGTCCTACATCCTCAAAGAACTAAATTTTGTCAACAATGTGGATGAACCTAAAGCAGATTATCTCCCAGGCTAGCCAACATCTTGATTCCCAGGTTTGTGAGACGCTAAGCAGAGTATCCTTCTAAGCCTACCTAGAATTTTCACCAACATAACTGAGATAAAACTGGATAGTTTTGAGCTGTTAAAGTTGTGGCAATTTGTGAGCATTTGGCTGCAGAAGAAAACTAATACACTTCCACTGACATAAAGTCACTCTCTCCAGTGACAGCTTCTTCTATCTTTGGAGAACCCTGGTTGATAGAAAGTTCTTTTTTCAATTCAACAAATTATTTCTTCCTATAACACCCATTGATCCTGCTCCTAACACCTGACTCACCTAGAACAAATGCAATTTTTCTTCCATGTGACAGCCCTTCAAAATTAAAAATGTTTCTCGTGTCACATATTTAGCCCCTTAAAACTTTCTTTATATAGTGTGGCTATGAATGCTTTTGCCATTCTATTTACATTCTGTGAGTATGACATCATTTATGCATGTGACTAATAAAGGGAGGCAATAATGAAGGATCCTATATCAATACACCCCTTGCTGGTGCTACACCATCTCAGAATGCCTTAGGCTAGCCCCACCAATTATCTCCAGCTTAAAGCCTAAGTCTAAGGTACATGGATAATTGGTATTATCAGATGAATCAACTTTTAACTTCCAGAGAGAGACTGCCTGGATATCTCTGGGTCAGCCACTGTGTCATCATAACTGAAAGAAACAAAAATGGTCCAGGAGAGTCTAATTTTTCAATTCCAGGTTTCTACTTGGCAGCCACCTAAATGTATGACTGATCTATGAAGTTTATGAAGAAACATCCCTTCTGACAATGACGGAGTAACTGACACTGGACTAGCCCTCCTACTGTAAACAACTATAAAGCTGGGGAAAATACAATAAGTGACCCTTTTTAGACATGAAACAACAGATAGCACTCGACTGTGATCCTTGAGAGAAGGAAATAAAGGGGTTGTGCAGTGAGGGCCCCAGCATCAAGGGAGCAGATTTGGAGCTAAGAAGCAATAACTGATGACCAAAGCACAGACTGAGCCTCCTGATTGCCTTGGTTTTCTGCCTGGAAACACTTCTCAAATTGTGGCGCAGGAAGACAGAATACAGTCTGGCTGAGCTGAGGAGGCAGAAATCAAATCTGGGGATGAATGAGCTGACCAGAATTTGCAGGTGAGGGTAACATAGCGGAGGGAGTTGCATAGAGAAAAAGTACTTTAAACCTGTGTTTGGGGCTCCCTTAAGTTTTGGGGCTTCCCTGGTGGCTCAGAAAGTAAACAATCTGTCTGCAATGCAGGAGACCCAGGTTCAATCCCTGGGTTGGGAAGGTCCCTTGGAGAAGGAAATGGCAACCCACTCCGGTATTCTTGCCTGGAAAATTCCCTGGACAGAGGAATCCATTGGGATACAGTGCATGGGGTCACAAAGAGGTGGACGTGACTGAACAACTAACTTTAAGTCTTTGGCTGAATATTAAATTGTACATGTATAACAGTAGCATTCCTCAAGAATAGTTCTGAGAGACATCAGAGCCCATGTTGATCAGAGTGGATAAAGCTTGTTGAAAATTCCAGGCATTCAATTGAGATTTCAGAAAGTCCATACTTCAGAAATAGTATTATTCTACCTCTAGTATCTGAAATGTTTTATAAATCCCTAAATTTTACATTTAACATTATCTGACTGTCTGATTTTTCAGTTCCAGGTTTCTACTTGGCAGCCACCTAAATGTATGTGTGATCTATGAAATTTATGAAGAAATATCCCTTCTGACAATGATGGAGTAACTGACACAGGACTAGCCCTCCTAATGTAAACAACTATAAAACTAATAGTTTTACATTTTACATTATCTAATTTTACATTTTACATTATCTCATTTAACAAGCAGAAGGATCCAGTGGAACTATCACAAGGCTTGGCATTCAAATTCTAGCCATGAAATTTAGGGCAGGTTACCATAATATTGATACATAATATACATTTTTCTGACCTGAAAAGCATCCCACTTTCCCACCCTTTTCTCCAGGGTTTGCTTTTTGTCCACACCATAAAATGAAAAGTGAAAGTGAAGTCACTCAGTCATGTCCGACCCTTTATGACCCCATGGACTGTAACCCACCAGGCTCCTCTGTCCATGGGATTCTCCAGGCAAGAACACTGGAGTGGGTTGCCATTTCCTTCTCCAGGGGATCTTTTCAACCCAGGGATCGAACCTGGGTCTCCTCCATTGCAGGCGGACTCTTTACCATCTGAGCCACCAGGGAATCATAAACACCATAAACAAGGGTTCAAATTAAAGCAACTTTCTTCTTAGAAATCCCATATTCCATGCCAACAATCCTTGGTCTAGAGAAACAGTGACACCTGATACAAGCTGGGACAATTAGTGTCCTTCCCTTTGATTTTTTAAATAAAATAAGAAAATAGAGTAAGGTTTCCCTCAGTCAGAGATTCTTCTATGTCTAATTAAGTGACGGTCTTCTCTCAGGGTTTCTGATTGGCTTTGCTCCAATTCTTCAATAGACAGTTTTTAAGCTGACCTACTTCTAGTTATCAAAATCATGAAGCTGTAAAATGTGAAGAGATCTTGATGTAAATGTTTTTATTTTCCCTCTTTTTGCAGGTGGGAATAGTAAAACATTCAAAGAAGAAGTGGTCCTCTTCTGTCATCTCTTGTCATTCTTCTGCCAGACACTTTACATTTCATGCATTATTTCCCCAAATGCCCATATCCTGTCATGCCTCCATGCCTTTTCCTTAGGCTAATCCCTCCACCTAGAACATCTTTTCTTCTCTCTTCCTTTCATCAAAATTCTATCTGTTCCTTTATTGCTCGGTTGCGAGACGTTCCCTGGTCCTTCCAAAGCTCTGCTTCATCTCTCTACTCTCAAGTCTTATAAATCTCTTGGAGACCACGCATCATCACACAGCTTCTATTCAAGCTCATTCTGTTGATGTCTACCTTCTCGCTTGGAGTGTGGGCTTTGGGGAGGGGGAGAGGAGAGCATGAATTGGGTCTTTATTCATCTCTGAAACTCTCACTGATCCTGCCCAGTGAAACTTCACACATATAATGATTAATCGATATTTACTGAATTCAATCAAATTTTTCATTAGCAGAGACTAACTCATCTGAAAGAATTTTATCTACTTACATAATAAAACTATCAAGAAATGTTCAAAGAACTGGGATTTCTTTTCTGGGTAGAGAGGAAAAAATCAATGCAGTGCTGGCTTTGAGTGTTACTGGTACATGGTAAGTAGACAACTGTTGCTGTTGTTTAGCCACTAAGTCATATCCGACTCTCTACCACTCCATGGACTAAAGCCCGCAGCTCCTCTGTCCATGGGATTTCCCAGGAAAGAATACTGGAGTGTATTACCATTACCTTCTCCAGGGATCTTCCTCACCCAGGGATTGAACATGTGTCTCCTGCATTGGCAGGTGGATTCTCTACCACTGAGCCACCTAGGAAGCCCAAGTAGACAATTAACACTTGTTAAATTGAATGGCATGACCAGATCACAGCTAGGAATCAGAAGAATCAAGTCTCCGGACATCCTCTCTTTCTACAAGATATATTCTTCCCCATTTACACTTATACCTTTGTATTCCAGTAAACAACAGTCTTTGCAACTTCACATTTTGGTGACACTCCCTCCAGCCCCTGTCTTTCCTTCCCCAGACTCCAGTCCCAGCATAGCATCTGGTATCTCAATGAGAAGACTCCTCTTTAGTCTCACCTTCCACACAATCCCTTGGGGTACCAGGTAGGAGATTCAGATTGCAGAAATTGAATTTGAAATACTTGGAGGTACATGGACAGCTATTTTCTGCCAAAGTCCATTAGTCATAGCCAACGTTGGGGAGAAAGTTTTCATTTTTGTGAGTCACTGTTTATCTGTCTATAAATTTAGTAATGAAATGCTTATGCCACAGGGATGGGAAGAAATTTCATTTTTGCTTATAAAATCCTTGGGGCATGTTTGGATCCAAAGTGCAATAACACCATAAAATATTGCCCTGATACTGCTGTCTCCAGGCCTGGAACTCATTTCTGTATTATGAGAAGCAAAGAAGAAGATTTATGGGGAAGATAAGGAGATAGCTTTTCTCAAGTATTTAAATGAGGCTTTTCTTTAAATAGGCACTGTCTGCTGTTGTCCTGTTGTTTGGGACTGAGAAGGAATATTTGTCAGTAGCTCTAGAAACTTCTATTTATTGGAAGTCTGGGCAAGACTTTAGTCAGAGTAAAAACAGCTGCAATTTATTAAGCGTCATCACAAGCTCACTTTCTACCATCATTTCCTTAAATTTTCAATAGATCTTTGCTAGGTGTTAGGTGTTATTAATACCTTGTAGATAAGGAAACTGAGGTTCAGAAAGGTTGAGCAAAGTTCCTTAAGTCACACAGTAATAATGGCAAAACTGAGATGGACAACCAGATGCTTATGCCTCCAGAAGTTTTTGCTTTCTCCATTACCAGCATATGGGCTTCCCAGGTATCACTCTTGGTAAAGAATCCGCTTGCCCATGCAGGAGATACAAGAGATGTGGTCCAACTCCTGGGTCAGGAAGATCCCCTGGTGTAGAACCTGTTCCAGTGTTCTTGCCTGGAAAATTCCATGGACAGAGGAGCCTGGAGGGCTACAGTCCAGGGGGCTGCAAAGAGTCAAACATGACTAAACACACACACCCATGTTACTAGTCTATATGAGACCAAGTTACATAAAGCCCCACTGTTCATAATCTGATTGTCCACTCCTAACCATGAATACATCTGCAATTCTGCACTGTTTTTAGAAAAAAAGCAAGTTTAAAATTTAATACAAATGGGAGAAGGTTGCTCCCAGGACACGGTATAGATGTGTTGGAAGGCACGCCTAGCTTAGGCTTAAGTGCTTCAGGGAAAAGCCTAGGACTGTCATTTTAATGTAAAAAGACAACTATAGGAACTAAGTGTGGGTCTCCCTAGCTGTTATAAAACCCTGCAGGCAATGGGATCACTCTCCCTCTTGTCCCTCTCAGAACCCTGCTAAATAAAGATAAAGGCATGAAAAAGCTACAAACTTATAGGGGCAAACTGAATAGGAAAGAAGATGTCAACAGATAAAATATTTCACCAAATTGGGAGGTGCAGAGCAGGTAGAGGAGTGATAACTGGACATGGGTGGGGGAGGGGGATGAATTGGGAGATTGGACTTGACACATACACACTATGTGGAAAAGATTCCTAGTGGGAACCTGCTGAGCTGGGCACAGGGAGCTCGGTTTGGTGTTCTATGGTGACCTAGATGCGATGGGTAGGTGGTGGGATGGAGATCCAAAAGGGAGGGGATGTATGTATACCTATAGCTGATGCACTCCATTGTACAGCAGAAACTAACACAACAGTGTAAAGCAACTTTATCCCAATTAAAGAACAACAACAACCAAAAAAAAACAGAGTGAAGAAAGCAGCTAATACTGCAGGAAAAAAAAAAATGCTAACAAGAGCATTGGAAGTGCCGGTACCACCACAGGCCAGGGTGAAGCAACTGGATGTAATCATAGGGATCACTTTAAAGACCCCTGGTCAAGCCCCAGGTAACTCTTCTCACCTCTGAGTATCCAGGCAATGGCCACCCACCCCCCACACGACCTCCATGAGGAGGTTGGAAATGTATCTTCCAAGGAAATTAAACCATGAAAACTCTGTATTTGGAGACAACAGAGTGAAGGCAAGAATGAAGCACAAGGGCTGAAATTAGAAGCAATAAGAGACAGCCACCACCTTAGCCCCGCTGTCCTGCCCTGCGCCTAAACCACCAGCGGCTGGCATGTGTGCACCCCTACAGAGATTATTGTGTCGAGGAAACTGAATGTCCCCTGAGAAAAAACTCCCAAGAACTGCCTCTGGGCCAGAAGGAACAGTTTCCTGTCAAACCTCCTTATAGGGAAGCTCATCAGAGGATATTATGCCCACTCAGGAGGTCAGCTTGGACTTTTCACCATTCAATTTTTAATGCTTTAATTCTTAATGGAGGAAAGGAGTGGGGAGGGGGAGACAAAGGGGGAAATCACTAGATATGGAAACATAATTTCTAATGAAAAAGATTAAGACCAAAGAAAAGATACTAGGAATCTTGAAGACACAGAAGCAGCAAGAAATTTTTTTTAATATTTTTTAAGAAGCATGATAATATCATCAGAAAGATAAGACAAGATACATCCTATGGACAAGAACAAGATGCTCTAGAAAGATAAAATCCAAAAAACAAGAAAAATTATTTTTTACACTTGACAGACCCCAATTTTTGATTTAATAGAAGTGTTCAAAGATAAAATTGGGGCAATCCCACAGAAAGTATATATAAAAGAAGCAGAAGGAAGGAAGATAAGAAAATTAGATAATCAACTCAAGATTGCCAATACTTAACTGCAATGAGAAAAGAAACAATAAGGGGGGGAAGAGGGGAAATAGAACAGAAAAATTTACAAGAAATAACGCAGGAAACTTTCCTATACATGAAGTACATGAGTCTCTACCAAGTGCAGAGAAAAATGAATTAAAAACTATGTTAAATTACAGCATAGGACTCTAATTCTCTAAGGGAATGTGGAGCCATGAGATGGAAGGGAAGAGAAGCAATATGTGAGTCAGAAATAAAGTGGCATTGATTCAAGTTGCCGAAGAATTGATGCTTTTGAACTGTGATGTTGGAGAAGACTCTTGAGAGTCCCTTGGACTGCAAGGACATCCAACCAGTCCATCCTAAAGGAGATCAGTCCTGGGTGTTCATTGGAATGACTGATGTTAAAGCTGAAACTCCAATACTTTGGCCACCTGATGCGAAGAGCTGACTCATTGGAAAAGACCCTGATGCTGGGAAAGATTGAGGGGAGGAGGAGAAGGGGACAACAGAGGATGAGATGGTTGGATGGCATCACTGACTCAATGGACATGGGTTTGGGTGGACTCAGGGAGTCGGTGATGGACAGGTAGGCCTGGTGTGCTGCAGATCATGGGGTCGCAAAGAGCGGGACATGACAGAGTGACAGAACTGAACTAATTCAAGTCACTGAAATGCTGGGGTTTATGACAGGAGAGTTAGCTAACCCATCATGTTAGCGAACTTCAAAGACTGCTGCCAGTGGGACCACCCCCTCTCTACACACATGCTGTTCCTCACATCAAGAGAAGATGTCTAATTCCTCTCCCTGGCTTCTGAGCTTGCCTTAGTGACTTCTTTGAACCACAGAATACAGCAAAAAATGATGTTCTAGGACTTCCAAAGCTAGATACAAGAAGACTTGAGGATTCTCTCTGGGCATCTGGAAAAACTCGTTCTCGGAATGCTTCCTCAGAGAACCCAGCTACTATGCTATGAAAATCCCAAGCACAGAGAAGCCATGCACAGGCACTCTGATTGACTGCCCAAGCTGAGTCCCCAGTCAACTGGCAGCATAGACTGTCAACCGTGTGCATGAGGCACCTACACATTGCAGAACAATCAAGCCCTAGAATGACTGCAGACACCCCTGTTCCCCCATCACTACCAAGTGGAGTGGAAGACTGCATTAACCCACTGAATGGTGGTGATCATACACTGTTTGAGGACAGTGAGTTTTGATGTGGTTTATCATGCAGGAATGGATAAATAGAAGTTAGATAACACAGCAAGGGAGTAAATGAAGAAAAGGAAGACATGGAGTCCAAGAAGTAAGGGCAAGTGCTATCAACTGTCCCAGCATGAGAGCTGAGAGGCAGAGTTAGCGACAACTGGTCACTTTTGGAATGGGAGAGGGGATTTCAGAAAGGAGGGCTTTAGGAAAACTAGATTTGATGAGTTTTCTGATATATTTGAACATTTGGAAAAAACAAATGGGTGACATATGAGTTTGGATCAAATGCACAAGAAAAAATAAAAATAAATACATAGATAATGAGTGGTAACCCAGTGGCCTAATGGATAAGGCATCAGCCTCCAGAGCTGGGGATTGTGGGACTTCCCTGTGGCTCAGATGGTAAAGCATATGCCTACAATGCGGGAGACCTGGGTTCAATCCCTGGGTCAGGAAGATCTCCTAGAGAAGGAAATGGCAACCCATCCAGTATTCTTGCCTGGAAAATCCCATGGACGGAGGGACCTGGTAGGCCATAGTCCATGGGGTCGCAAAGAGTCGGACATGACTGAGTGACTTCACTTTCTTTCTTTACATAGATAATGAAGCAAATGAAAAATGAGGCAATTATTTATTTAAGAAAAATAAAAGTTAAGTGAGAAAGGAAATAGTTGTGAGAGGCTGGGAAGGCTTCAGAATTAATATATTTTGCAAAAATCAAACAAAACAAAACCAAAAAGAATCTTAACTGGGGAAAGAACATTAGAACCAGAGTAAATAGATCTGGTTTTGAAAACAGATTTGGGTTCTATAATATAAAGAGGAAAAGAAAGTAAAAGGAAAGATGAGATACTTTCACCCAGAAAACACTATTAGCCCCACACATGATGAAGGAAAATGAGGACAACTACAGGACAAGGCAGAAATTTTTAAACTTATTTGGCACAGCCTGAAGTACAGTAACAGGAGGGAAATAGTGCACTAGAAACATAAGTCACCACTGCGAATATAAAGATAATAAAAAGAAAAGCTTCTAACTAGCATTAAAGAATAAGACAAAGTCTGTACAACTAAAAAGCTGAAGCAAGGCAAGATCTTGGACAAAGGCGTCTAACAAGGATAGATTTTTCTCTCTGAGCCCCCGAGAGCTTACACTATGGAAACAACCTCAGTTTCCATTAGAAAGCTATTGAGGACAGGAGTCTTTGTCTTAGAGGTCTTGGAACTATAATTGTTTAGATGTCTAGAAGTTAGTTATATACCTAAAATAAGGTATGCAAAGAATGCTTTGTTACATGAATAAATATTCTATGCATGGTTCCCATTTTGAATGTCTGGATCTTTCATATTTTATATTGAGACCACCTGAATACAAAAAAAAAAAAAATCAAATGCAGTCAACTGTATTACTAATTCTGAAATAATATGTGGAAATTAGTGTATTTACATACCATAGCTGCTGCTGCTGCTGCTGCGTCGCTTTAGTCGTGTCCGACTCTGTGCAACCCCATAGACGGCAGCCCACCAGGCTCCCCCGTCCCTGGGATTCTCCAGGCAAGAACACTGGAGTGGGTTGCCATTTCCTTCTCCAATGCATGAAAGTGAAAAGTGAAAGTGAAGTCGCTCAGTCGTGTTCAACTCTTAGCGACCCCATGGACTGCAGCCTACCAGGCTCCTCCGTCCATGGGATTTTCCAGGCAAAAGTACTGGAGTGGATTGCCATTGCCTTCTCCTTACATACCATAGAGCAGGGCACAATTAGAAATCTCAAGTCTACTGGTGATCTAAAGCCAGTTTCTGACTTTGATCACACAATCCTGTATGATACTCTCTGGGTAAATACATGTGAAACAACAGCCATTGCCACATTTGTTGAAATAATTAAAGATCCTTTTAAACACTATACATTTGGGTAGAATTCAGGTAAACTGTGGATGTTAATTATTTTATTAACAAGATTCTATTTGAGTGTGTGTTTTGGCTAGGAGTCATCTTCCGGATATCCCATAGCAGAATAAAATTGCTCATCTCCAGAGGTTTAAATTTCTCATAGGTATATATTGGAGCAGCATATTTGAGGGAGGCAGATAAAAGCTATTTGCAACTCTCTAACTAAGCAGTGGCCACAGGACTAGAAAAGGTCAGTTTTCATTCCAATCCCAAAGAAAGGCAATGCCAAAGAATGCTCAAACTACCACACAATTGCACTCATCTCACACGCTAGTAAAGTAATGCTCAAAATTCTCCCAGCCAGGCTTCAGCAATATGTGAACCATGAACTTCCAGATGTTCAAGCTGCTTTTAGAAAAGGCAGAGGAACCAGAGATCAAATTGCCAACATCCATTGGATCACTGAAAAAGCAAGAGAGTTCCAGAAAAACATCTATTTCTGCTTTATTGACTATGCCAAAGCCTTTGACTGTGTGGATCACAATAAACTGTGGAAAATTCTAAAAGAGATGGGAACCCCAGACCACCTGACCTGCCTCTTGAGAAACCTATATGCAGGTCAGGAAGCAACAGTTAGAACTGGACATGGAACAACAGACTGGTTCCAAATAGGAAAAGGAGGACGTCAAGGCTGTATATTGTCACCCTGCTTATTTAACTTCTATGCAGAGTACATCATGAGAAATGCTGGGCTTGATGAAGCACAAGCTAGAATCAAGATTGCCGGGAGAAATATCAATAACCTCAGATATGCAGATGACACCACCCTTATGGCAGAAAGTGAAGAACTAAAAAGCCTCTTGATGAGAGTGAAAGAAGAGGGTGAAAAAAGTTGACTTAAAGCTCAACATTAAGAAAATGAAGATCATGGCATCCGGTCCCACCACTTCATGGGAAATAGATGGGGAAACAGTGGAAACAGTGTCAGACTTTATTTTTCTGGGCTCCAAAATCACTGCAGATGGTGACTGCAGCCATGAAATTAAAAGACGCTTACTCCTTGGAAGGAAAGTTATGACCAACCTAGATAGCATATTCAAAAGCAGATACATTACTTTGCCGACAAAGGTCCGTCTAGTCAAGGCTATGGTTTTTCCAGTGGTCTTGTATGGATGTGAGAGTTGGACTGTGAAGAAAGCTGAGCGCAGAAGAATTGATGCTTCTGAACTGTGGTGTTGGAGAAAACTCTTGAGAGTCCCTTGGACTGCAAGGAGATCCAACCAGTCCATTCTAAAGGAGATCAGCCCTGGGTGTTCTTTGGAAGAAATGATGCTAAAGCTGAAACTCCAGTACTTTGGCCACCTCATGCGAAGTGTTGACTCATTGGAAAAGACTCTGATGCTGGGAGGGATTGGGGGCAGGAGGAAGAGGGGACAACAAAGGATGAGATGGCTAGATGGCCTCACCAACTTGATGGACGTGAGTTTGAGTGAACTCCGGGAGATGGTGGTGGACAGGGAGGCCTGGCATGCTGCGATTCATGGGGTCAGAATGAGTCGGACACAACTGAGTGACTGAACTGAACTGAAATAAAAAGATATGGATTGGAATGTTCCATTATAATTCCCATACTAATATCTCCTGCCATCATTTAGAATGGCTCATTAAATTCACAAAAGTTCAAAGAGAGAATACATTTAACAATACCAAGTAGAATGCCGTTAAAAAATTAATCTAACACATTGAGCCCTCCTCCCCTGAGGATATACTATATAAACATTGGTTTACAATATAATACCTTCAACTCATGGAAAGAAAAAGTGGTTTTCATACATAACACATTCCATTAGTTTCTTCAATTCTGCATTATTTCCTGATTTTTTAAAAGGATTCTATCAAAAGTATTTCATATCAAGAATTTTCCCATATTTCACAGTAACAACTTTCGTGCACTTTTGAAGAAATTGATGATAACCTGCTTCATTTGCAGAAAATACACCATAGCTTGTAACTTCAAGTTTATTTCCTTCAACTTGGCAATAACTTCAGTGCTTATACATTCAAGAATTCTTCCTCTAAAACAATCTTTAGGGAAGGTTTTCACACCTTTCCAAGCATTAGGAAAATCAAATATTAAATTTAGTTGATAAAGTGAGAATCTTCCATTTATACACACACACACACACACACACACACACAAGCACAAATGTACTCTACACAGTTCATCAACATAGGAGCCCTCAGAGTCCATAGGATAAAATTTTTTGGTTTTAGGTGATATTTTCCTGTTATATTTTTTTAACTTCTAAATTCTGAAATACCTAAAATAGAGAAGAGTCTTTCAGAAGTTCATTAGTTCATCTCCTCTCCTGGCAAGTCAGTGCCCTAGTTATTCTATAAATATAGATCTAAAATTAGGTATGGATTGATTTCAGGTAGTCAGTCAGTTATTTTTTAATCTAAGGAATTCAGATTAAAAGATAATAATCACCTGGTCCATGAAATATCTCCTTCAAAAGAGCAGATGCATTTTAAATGAAACAAAAATGTTATAAATAAAGGAATATTTGGATTCTTTATTTTGTTGTTGTTTAGTCGCTCAGTCGTGTCCGACTCTTTGCAACCCCATGGACTGCAGCACGCCAGGCTTCCCTGTCCATCACCATCTCCCGGAGCTTGCTCAAACTCATGTCCATTGAGTCAGTGATACCATCCAACCATCTGTCGTCCCCTTCTCCTCCTGCCTTCAATCCTTCCCAGCATCAGGGTCTTTTCTAATGAGTCAGCTCTTCACATTATGTGGCAAAAGTATTGTAGCTTCAGCATCAGTCCTTTCAATGAATATTCAGGGTTGATTTCCTTTAAAATTGACTAGTTTGATCTTGTAATCCAAGGGATTCTTAAGAGTCTTCTCCAATGCCACAGTTCAAAAGCATCAATTCTTCTGGGCTCAGCCTTCTTTATTTAGAACCAATTTATTTGACAAATATAAATTATGTGCCTGCCTAAGAAGTGTCTGAAAAATTTTAAGATCATATAAAGCATTGCTTCAAAGTAACAACATCTAAATTCACAAAATAAAATTGTTGATTTCTTAATGAACTCCCAGAGATACTAGTCTTTCTTCTTGTTTTTAATTAAAAATAACTTTCTTGATTTGTTGTGCTGAACTGCTAAATTGAATGCTATTTGTTGTTTTACATTATACTAACACAGCATAACTTAATGCTAACATATATTCCGGAGAAGGCAATGGCACCCCACTCCAGTACTCTTGCCTGGAAAATCCCATGGACGGAGGAGCCTGGTAGGCTGCAGTCCATGGGGTTGCGAAGAGTCGGACACGACTGAGCAACTTCACTTTCACTTTTCACTTTCATGCATTGGAGAAGGAAATGGCAACCCACTCCAGTGTTCTTGCCTGGAGAATCCCAGGGAAAGAGGAGCCTAGTGGGCTGCCATCTATGGGGTCGCACAGAGTCAGACACGACTGAAGCGACTTAGCAGCAGCAACATATATTCATTTTCATGACGCATATGTATTATACAAAGATCACAAGATCACAGATTATAGAGTCAGAAGGTACCTTTTAACATTATATTCCTATTAATATTGGGGGGGGGGAATTTCCTACTCAAAAAAAATAATAATAAGGTTGCAATAAATGTAGTGAAGTACAATGCTTTGCTAAAATACCATATGAAAAAGGAACCACTAGTACTCATAATTTTAATATAACAATTTCACTTGATAATTAAAAATAAGATAGGATAATTACAAAAACTTGAAAAGCAGAAAGGGAAAAAATGCTATATTACCCATAATCCTACTATACAGATTTTTTTATGCTTAGAGCTACAAGCAGCAATTCATCCAAATACTCAACAGTAGGCAAATGTTTAAATACATTTTGATATGTTTTCTTTTGCTTTTTTTTCTATGCATTTCTTACGGTGCTATTTTTATTGTTCAGTCACTAAGTTGTATTTGACTCTGCCACTCTATGGACGGTAGCACACCAGACGCCTCTGTTCACGGGGTTCTCCAGACAAGAATACTGGAGTGGGTTGCATTTTCTTCTTCAGGGATCTTCTTGGACAAGGGATTGAACCCATGTCTCCTGCACTGGCAGGCAGATTGTTTACCACTGAACCACCAAGAAAGCACATTTGTTACTTAGTTGATATCTTACGCCAGTAATCAAGTTTCCATGAACTTTGAGGTTGGTTTTCTAATCTCCTCCTCTCCTACCAGCCTCCCTCCCATTCTCAATTCTCAAGTTGAGGAATTCCTCAAGTAATATGTAATTTTGAGAGAGACAACATTATGTGTATAACAGGACTCCAACTGGCAAAATATGATTCTGTAGACATTTTTTTCATTTACCAAATTAATTATAATATTAACTACATTTTTAAAAGAAAATAATTTTTAATATAGGAAAATTTTTGAATATCTATGGAAAGGGTAGATACCATCTTTCATTTGCATTAAGCAGAGATGGAGCTCACTGAATGTCTATTAAATAAGACACTGGTGTTTATATATTCCAGAATTATAAATTCTTATAGTAGGGAGAGGCAGATAATTGTTGCCTGGGAAGTTTATATATTAAAAACTCCTTTTAAATCTCAGAAGAACCTCTAAACCCATGCTAAACATTTAATATTTATTCAAACTCCCTAGTAATAAGAGAAAAGCAAATTAATGTGAAAGGACTTTTTTCAACTATCAAATTAACCACAATTGAAGATTTTATGATACCTATTCTGGAAACAGGACAATGCAGTGATCACTCGCATACACTGCTTTTAGTGAATGAAAAGCATAAATTTGGGGCATGACTCCTTTGGAAATTGACCCCCCAAAGAGATAATCCTAAATTCAGAGACATGTCTTTATCACAAGTCATCACTGTAGCATCATTCAACATAGATGAAAACAAAAAGCACAATCTCAGTGTCCAGTAGCTGGGTAACTTCTATGGAAACTGTGGTCTATACATCCACAGTTTACACAGTGGTTATACAGTACGCAGCCACTGAAAAAGATGCCTGTAAAAATAAGAACAATTGGTGGGAGTAAGTATGCTACAATCTTAAGTGAAAAATAAAGGCATAAAATGGAACACAAACAGCATCATTACAACTCTATTTTAGAAAACACAGTGTGTAAAGAACAGACTGGAAAGAAATATATCAAAATTTTACCAGTGTATACTTGGGTGGTGAGATTATGGGTAACTTTTTTTCTTTTGTTCCCCATCTTGAGATTAACTTTAAATGACCCTTTTTCTCATCATATCCTTGAACTGTTAAAGCAACAAGAAGACTTATTTAACCAACTGGAAATTTCAGATACAAAAACGCATAAGCAGGTTTGCATCCTGGAAGGCTAAAATAAAATTAATAAACAACAATATTACTATGAATAATCATAGCAATATAATATCTTACATTGAACATCATGTTTTTAACTTTCTAAAGCAATTTTTTTAAGTCTTCCTAGTCCTTATCATCTTAAAACATCTCTCCAAAGCAGATTAATTTCATCACTCTTTTTATTTAACATATTTACTGAGCACATCAGTATCAGACCCTGTAATGTGTGTAGGGAGTACAAGAAATAAGACATGGCGCATAGAGTTGAAGATCTCACAGGCTAGAAGAAGTAAAAGAAGAAACAGACAGCAGTGGTCACTAAAGAGGTGCATGTGAGAGAGATTACCATTGACCAAGCAAAGCAGGGACCCCCGAGCCTAGTACTAAAGTGGGTATGGGAGTTTGACAGCTGGAGAAGAGGGGAGCACAGGAGTGTGTTCATCCAAGGACCTAGAGGTGACATAGAGGAGCTGGCAGGATCCATTGCCCAGGAGGGCTGCCGGGGTGTCATGAGCATGGGGGAGGGGTTGGAACAGAGAACAAACATGAGGTCCAAAGTCAAGTGACATGCAGCTCAACTGTGAGGGCTGGGACTTGACTTAACAACCCTCAGTTTTTTCCATTGACCTCATAAAAAAAAAATTAAATTTGAAGTTTAAAAAAAAAAAGTTTGATTCACATCTCTGCTTGTAAGGATCACCTTGCTCAGTTCCCTGGTGGCTCAAAGGGTGAAGCATCTGCCTGCAGTGCAGGAGACTCAGGTTCAATCCCTGGTTTGGGAAGATCCCCTGGAGAAGGAAATGGCAACCTACTCCAGTATTCTTGCCTAGAGAATCCCAGGGACAGAGGAGCCTGGTAGGCTACAATCCATGGGGTCACAAAGAGTTGGACATGACTAAGCGACTTCACTTTCTTTCACTTTGCTGAGTCTGCTTCTCATGTGAAAAAGCCTTCCTCCCAGGTTGTAAGGAACTAATGAAATAATGGATACATGCTTAAAGTGCTTTGTGAACTCTGAATTTTTAAGGTACCATTAACACTCACCTTTCTAGGTTTATATGGAACCACATCCCTTCCCTTTGAAAGTTGCATAGTCATGGCACATTTCCCTGCAGCATCCTGGTTCTCAATCTCTGCTGTATACTGAGAAACATCTGGGAAACCATAAAAATTCTTGATGCCCAAGTGTACCCTTATCCATTAAATCAGAAAATCCAGAGGCGTGCTCCAGGCATGGAGCAATCTAAAACTTCCCCAGGTGATTTCCGTGAACAATCAGGTTTAAATATTAGCGCTTGCACACCTACCCAAACTATGGTCCAAGGACCTACAGCCTTAGCATCACCTGGGTGCTTGGTGGATATGCAGAATCTCCAGCCCCACCCAGGGCTGCTCTTCAGGTGACTGAGAAGCACCAGTCAAGTCAGATTCATTTGTGTGTGTGTCTATGTGTGTGCTCAGTTGCGTCTGACTCTTCGCAACCCCATGGACTGTATCCCACTAGGCTCCTCTGTCCATGGCATTCTCCAGGCAAGAATATTGGAGTGGATTGCCATTACCTCCTCCAGAGGATCTTCCTTAACCAGGGATTGAACCCATGTCTCTTATATCTCCTGCATTGGCAGGTAGATTCTTGGGAAGAACCACCTGGGAAGCCCCCAGTTCCATTTATTCGGCAACTATTCCCCGAGTTCCTACTCTGAGTTGGTTCTTGGAATACAGCAGAGAATCAATCCCACTCCTTCCTCAAAGATGCACTCTCTAGTAAGCAAGGTAGACCAGCACATAGGTTACTAAGGAGAGGCACCTTTTTTTGAGGGTAGGGATGATGCGTTGAGATCAGGGAATGCTTCCAGGAGGAAGAGAAATAGGCATAGGACAGACAGACACTGCAGAGCTCAGTGAGGACTATGTTACATTTCAGAGACAGGAGGTTTGCTGTTTAGAGGTTTGAAATTTAGGGAGGAGGTCCAGATTGGTGACATAATGTGTGTGAAAATACTGTGTAAACTGTAAATAATTATGCAAACGGAAGTATTTATATTATTCGTCACAAATCCTAGTGGGTCTTTCTCATAATTAAGTCTTCAGAAAATTAAGCTCTTAATTGTAGCTAAAGGAAATCACCAAATCAAGATGGATATTCAGCTATGGTCTGAAGCCCTTGCAAAGACAATGAAGATAATTCCAGACAGAGCAATCTAATACACACCCCTCTACCCAGGCTCTCTGACAAGGATGATCTTACATCCTGCTGTAGTCTTAGTTATGCCTGTCATCCAAGCACAATTTCTATAATGCCCTCACTCTTTCTCAAAAGCATCCTACTCTGGACAACGAAAATACATGGCCAGAATTCCCTGGTGGCTCAGGAGTGAAGACTCCACCTGCCAATGCAGGAGAAACACGAGCTCCATCCCTGATCTGGGAAGATCCCACCTGCCCATGGAGCAACTAATGTGCCCACATGTCCTACAACCCATGTTCTGCAACAAGAGAAGCCACTGCAGTTAGACGCCAGAGTATCACAACAGAGGGTAGCCCCCTGCTTGCTACAACTAGGAAAAGAGCCCACATAGCACCGAAGACCCAGCACGACCAAAAATAAATAACATTTTTTAAAAATATGGGTCATCCCATGTTGGACCCAAAGGTGTTTCAACTAAATAGGCATTTCTTCATTTTTCAAGGTATGACCCAAGGCTGCTCCCAGCAGGGACTACACCCAGGTTTGTATGGAGTCAGCTCTGAATCTGAGTATTTCCTTTGCTTGAAACAGTCCTAGGAGCCCCAGATATCATGCACACTCCACACCAGTGTCTGAAATCCAACAGGCTTGAGTGAGGAGCAGCAAAGGCTTCCAGGTGAGTGATCTGCAGGTGGCAAAGGACCCCACCAATCACACTGGCCAAGAGTTCTTGCCAGATGAGAGAGGGGGTGATGCAAACCTCAACAGTGCACCATCCACACAAGCCTCAACTTGAACCCAGCATCTCAGTGCTGAAGGATTGTTGCTGAGCCGTGAAGGATGCTGGAATTCATGGCCTCCAGAGAAGAGGAAGTCAATCTGGGGCTAGTGACAAGGCCAGTGACGAGGCTTGATTGCTCAGAGCTTTTGTGTGATAAAGTTTTATTTAAGTATAAAAGAGATAGACAAAGCTTCTGACATAGACATCAGAAGGGGGCAGAAAGAATGCCCCCCTGCTAACCTTTAGTAGTATGTTATATGCCTATCAACAAGCTGTTAATTAGAGAAAGGAGATGTCTCAAAATTCAGAGTGGCACCAGGCCCCTCACCCTCAACATGCATTTTGAGATAACATTGGCACCAGATGAGTCATCCCGGGCCATAAAATGACTGACATGAATCTTGAAGAAAAGCAGGTTTCCAAGTAAATATATAGTTTCATTAGCATAGATTAGGTGAACAATATATGAGTAAAACATACTGGTTTGTTGAGCCCTTATCGGTTCTGAGTCTTAAGTGGAACTAACTTGAAGAAAGACAGAGTCTAGGGTAAATACATAGTTCATTAACACAGCTTAAGAAAACCATTTCCATAAGAAAAACGCATTGGTTAGCTCAAGGTTTGAGAAAAGTTAAGTTCAGGTGGAGCCAGGTGTCGTCATGGCAACACAGAATTTTAAGAGACATCTCCTTTTAATTTTGTATAGAGAAGGGAAAAAAAATCTGACACTTGTAGTTTGTTTTCTCCTGCCGCTTAAGAGAGAGAGAGAAATGTCTGACACTTGCAGCCTATTTCCTCCATTTGAAGACCCCTAGCCTTCCTGCAGGAGAAGGCAATGGCACCCCACTCCAGTACTCTTGCCTGGAAAATCCCATGGGTGGAGGAGCCTGGTGGGCTGCCGTCTATGGGGTCACACAGTCGGACACGACTCAAGTGACTTAGCAGCAGCAGCCTTCCTGCCTGTTACCCTCTCAGTCCCATTTTGGTTCCCTGCCCCAGCTGCCCACATGCACACACGGCCAGCTCCATCTTCACGTCTCCAAGCTCAGCTTCTGAGAATACCAGTGATACCGCATATGGCACCATAGAAAAGAACAATCATATAACATTTGTGAGAACAGCTTCCTGATTTCTGAACGGCCACCAAGCTCCCCACAGTTATCCCAAGGAAAGGACCTGAAAGGGAAGGTCCATTTACTGAACTACTGGATCATCACTTGCAGCAGCCCTGGAGATCATGTACCATTTTATACATGGGAAAACTGACATTAGATAGGCTAAATTGCCTAATGTAACAATTTTGTGTACTTGTGACTCTCTGTTTTAACTTAAGCTCAGATTTGTCTCTCTCTCTCTTTTTTTTTTTGGCCATGAGGGATCTTAGTTCCCAGACCAGGGATTGAACCCTCACCGCACTACAGGTGGAAGCAGAGAGTCATAACCACTGGACCACCAGGGAAGTCCCACATGCTTGTTCATGTATACCACAGTGAAGACAAATTATTTCATTAGTAGGAAACAGAAGGGAAAAATTAGAATATTTACCTTTATTTGGTATTTTCACTTCTTTTCTCCCACTCTCCAATCCCTGTTGTTTTCTAAAACAATCCCTGGCCATGGCGCTCTTACTTGGCATTTGGAGACAGTACTTTCTAGAGGGACACCTTGCCCTAGTGAAAATCATCCCATTCAATTTCATCAATCCTCTAATTGGTCCAAATAATTTTGTGTCACAATTTGCCCTTTCAAAGTGCTGGCAAATTCGTCTAATTCAGAGTTGTCTAAAAATATTCAAACTATATTTTATCTTGACTCCTTGTAGTTTATCTTGACTCCTTGGGTTTATTGAAAACCTAGTCACCACCAGAAATAAGACAAATCCAACTCAAATCTTCTCAAATCTGTCTTACCTGGACCGACATTATATAATATGTTTCCAAACACTTTTAAATCAAAGAATAAATTTATTAAAAAAAAAAAACAGAGTGCCAGGTAGAATTCAATTTAAACCAGACCAACAAAGACCTATTGAATACCAGCCATGTTCCATTCACTGTCTCAGAGGGAGGAAATTACAAAAATGAATGGGACGTGTCCCTTGCCTTCTATAAAGATGAGTCAGGTGGAGGAGATAAAACATGCACAGAAACAACTCTTACACAGGCTTTTTGAAAATTGGAATTTACCCTTATCATAGTACCTGGCACATGAAATGACATTGTTGACCTGCATTCTTTTCTTACCCTGCTCTGAGCTCTGTACAAACTGAAAATATGTCCTAATTTTTCTTGTACGTTCCAGGATCAGATTCAGGGATTGAGTCATAATTTGTACTCAAGAAGTATGTGTTTCACTGGATCAAATCGCCTTAAACTTGAAACTGATGATAATTTGGAAAAAAAAAAAAATTGGCAACCTATGAAAGATCACCATTTTAAGTAAACTTGGAGAAAAGTTAGGGTTCCAACTATTAAAGATGGTGAGAGATGGTGAAGGGATTATTTCCAGTAGGGGAGATAGAGAGATAAAAGATGAGGTGGATGCTCTTCATTGCTAGGGTTCAGACCTGCTGAAATTCTCTGATACCCTCATGCCCAGGAGCAGCCTCAGCCTGTAACAGCTCACAGTTCAGAGATGCTGCCAAGCAGTTGCCAGAAGGCAGTCTGGGGAGGGCAGGTAGAGGACATATGGGGTTCCAGCTCCTCCCAGCACCTTCGAGGTAGGTGATGCTCCCCAGATCACTTCTAACAAGAATCCCAGAGAGTCACAGCCCAGAGTGGCCAAACTGCCACTTGCCCCCGCTACAGGGAGGTGTACCTGCCAGGCATGCCTGCACCCTGGGTAGCTGTGGTCCTGAGGCCACTCCTTGTTCTGTCTCGTCTTCCCCACCTGACCCTGCTGCTGGTCCTTCCTGAATGAGGGGTTCTGGCCTTGCTTCCCTTAACCCGCCCCCAGCACAGGCTGTATCCTTTTCAGCCCTAAGAACTGGGCATGTATCCCAGCATCTGGGAACCCCTCAGCAGGGACCTGCCTCCTCCCTCGTTCATTCCCTGATGGGTTAAACCAGTGGCAACTAAACCACCATCCTTGGAGCCCAGGGCCAGCTTGCTGCACGACAATACCCAGGGAGTTTGCCGGAACTCTGTGGTTCCAGGTCCTAATCCCAGAGAACTGGATCCATTGGGCAAATGTATGGTAGAGGAATGTGCTTTTTTTTAACAAGCTCCCAGGAGATTTGAGAAGCAGCCAGTTTGGGAACCCACCATTCCTACCATGGCTGCTGCCTCTGTTTCAGCCCTTCAGCTGGATCAGAAACACTTCTCCCCACCAGAATCCTAACATCACGGTGAAGAGTCTGCCCCTACCCCATCAGGCACCCTGGCCTCAATGCTCTGCAAATGCAGGACTGGGGCTCCAGCCTGAGCTAAAGTCATCCCAGACACATCATTCCCTGGTCCTCTGCTATTCTGCAGTTGATGGGGGCTGAGCTGTGCCCCACCCCCAGAACCTCCCTTGTATCTCCTGATGCCCACCCTGGCAGCCTCAGGCCCCCACCTCTTTCTCCCCTCTTCCATGCTTCCCCCACCCAAGTTCATGCACAAGTCTGGACCCATGCCAGTTCCTCCCAGAAGTCAACTCAGACCCATTAGGCTGTGACATTCTCTGTTGACCTCTTCTGAAGTTGAAAAAGATACACGTAAGTCACCGTCACTGTCCTGAGCACACAGTAGATCCCCAATAAATGTCATGTGATTCTGAATCTAGAGAACAGAAGAGAGACCTCACTGGATCACAGTGACAGTGAGAATCACCAGGACACTGATAGCAACAGTAGCTGCTAATATTTATGTCTATGTGCTATGTGCCAGGCATCAACCTTTCAAGACTTTTACATGTATTACCTTATTTTTTTAATTAATTAATTATTAATTTATTTATTTTTGCTTGCTCTAAGTCTTTGTTGCTACACTCAGACTTTCTCTAGTTGAGCCTTCTCTTATTTCAGAGCACAGGTTCTAGCCTCCTGGGCTTCAGTAGCTATGGTGCAGGAACTTAGTTCCTCCAAGGCATGTGGGATATTCCCAGACCAGGGATTGAACCCAAGTTCCCTGCATGGGCAAGTGGATTCCTACGCACTCTACCATCACGAAAGTCTTAGCTTGTTTAATCCTAATGACTCTCTCAGGCTTCCCTGGTGGCTCAGTTGGTAAAGAAACCTCCTGCAATGCAGGAGACCTAGGTTCCCAATCCCTGGGTTGGGAAGATTCCCTGGAGAAGGAAATGGCAACCCACTCCAGTATCCTTGCCTAGGAAATACCATAAACAGAGAAACCTGACGGGCTACAGTCCATGAGGTCGCACGGAGTCAGACACAACTGAGCAACTAAACCACCACCATCACCACAAATGACTCTCTCAGCTAAGAATAAATAGTATTGCAATTCCAATTTACAAATGGGGAAATGGAAGCCCAGAGAGGTGACACAATTTATCCAAGGTCACAAAGCAAGGGCTTGGTGGGGTCCAGATTCCAACACAGAGAGTCTCAACACCAAACTGTATGTGTCACTACATGAGCTGCTGTCCTCCAAGGTCAAAGGCCCCCTCCAAGAGAGGGACATCTGCTCTTGCCTTTACCACCTGCTCTTATCACAGCCCAGAGGGAAATACTTCCAAAATAATTGCTCTGGGCTGTTGGAAGATTCTGTTGCCTCTTCAAGATGACAGACGCCCTCGGGTGCTGGGAACACTGTTCCCAACCTTGACATGACGAGGCTGAATTTAATATTGTGGGAAGGAGCCGTCTGCCGGGGGACCCCAGAGCTCTGCCTGCCTTCCAAAGGGTGGAGAAGCAGATGCTGATATTAGGAGAAAATCACTCCTTAGATAAGCCAAGTACAAAACGTTTCAAGGGCGCCGATGAGAAAAGTTCCCGCCACCCCCTCAATTTTCTCTCCAGCAAAGCTGTGTGCAAAGTGAAGATCCCTCCTCTTCGTCCCCAGTTACCCAGCGGAGACTCACTGGAATTTTCAGAAAGACTCATATCCAAACAACAACAGGAAAAGTGGCAGATTTTTTTTTAAAGCTTCTACTTGAATATACCAAGTCCAAGTTTCTGACCCTATCACAGTGATTTCCTGCTTTTGTTTATAAAAATAAATGGATGCCAAATACTTGAATAAATTATGAGTTGCATCTCTTGACTCTCTGGTCTGGCACATGAACTTGCTTCTCTGCCAAATAAACTAGGTCAGATTCAACTCAGCTTAGCTTTCTCCCAGCACTGACCAAGCCACCTGATGCTGAACTTGGTCTTGGGTACCTGAAATGAGCCCAAAGTTACTGGGCTCAAAGTGCTCACAGAAGAGACACATGCAAGATACACAGAGGAACAAGCCCAATTCATCTTGCATTTGCCCCCTTTCCTTTCTCCTTATCGCTCCCTTCCAGAAAGCCTCCTCTCTGTTTGCTGGAATATTCTTTACATGCTACCTGCAACCAGCAAAGATTACAACTTTCCAAGTCATGGTGACTTCCAGTTAAACAGTGCAACCACAACCAGGTGGATTTCTCACTTTCTTGCCAGTCCCTGAAAAGAAATAAAGCATGAAAATAAAGTCTTTGTCTTCTAACTTCCTCCCAGGGTGATGCTACACTGGACAAGTTGATTTATTCTCCCTTTGATTGGTTTGAAAAATAAACAAGACAAACAAACAAAAAAGGCCCTGCTTAGTTAAGAGAGGAGTCCAAGTTCACAGAGCTGATTAGTGAAAGCTGTACTTAACCCAGGCTGTCTGCCCACAAAGTCCCCACTCCCACCACACTCATGGATCAGGTGATGGAACCCTCTCCAGAAACAAAGGCGGGCATGCAGCAGACCTATTACAGGACCCTGCCGCTTATAAGCCAGTGTCTTTGTCCTCTTAGTGTCCTTGTGCAAGGTGGCTCCACGAAGCCAAGGAAAGAAAAGAGGGAGGGCGGTGTAGTTGGTTGTTGCCATGTAGAAGAGAACATGTACAAGCAGTAAATCCAGCATCACACTACTGCAGGCCCTCGCATTCCCTCCCTTTCCAGTTTCATATTCTAGCCTCACGCATGAAGATGAGCTGCTATTTCTCTTCTAATGCATATATTAAATACACACCACACACACACACACACTGCAGTTGCTATGGGAACCATCCCTGAGCATCTCCTGTCTTTTATTCAATTAAAATTTCACCCTCACATCCTCTTGAAGTGGAACACACTTTCTTTCACAAGAGGACAGCACTGTGATGGGGCTGACTTCCAATAAGCAGGCTGAATTTCTCCACATCTGATCATCTTTCCAGAGATCACAGCACAGCTCGCTGGCAATGGATGGATTGGTCCTAATTAAGGTTTGGGCAAATGCACAAGCTCAGGCACTAGACCTGTGGGTGGGTGGGGTGGGGGTGGGGGGTGGTTTGGGACCATAGCTCTTGGAGTCACATAAGCCTCCAAAGCCCAGGCCCTCCTAGAGTCAGGTAACCTTCCCAAGGCCCTACCAGCCATCTGTGGCAACTCAGAAGAAAGAGGCAGTGAAAATCCATTAATTCAGGGCTGCAGGAATTGTAGAACTCTGTTCTGATTTTCAGAGGGCTTGCACTCCAGTTTACCTCCCTGCTCTCCATGGAAAACAAATGAATCTTGTAAATATCAATACAGTCACCAAGGAGCCATTAGCCATTGTAAGACAGACAGCTATTGTTTTGAAGGACCTCAGAGGAGCCCATTTACAGACTTACCTGGTAATTGCTAAGTAAGCAGGTACAAGGAATGCTTGGGCTGATGTGCAGATGTGATCGTTTAAAATCATTTTTATCTATTCATTACATCACTGAGCTGGAAGCCAGTAGACCCAGGTTCCTGCCTCATTTCCAACATCTACTCTCTGTCTCTCTGTGTGTTCCAGCAAATGACTTCAATTCTTTGAGCCACAAATTTCTCATACAGACAACAGGACTCATCATGCATATGGTAGAAATCAGATGACAAAATAAATGACAAATAAGAACTGGTGAGAACTCTGCAGATTGCAGACATGCAGGTTAGTTGGTTTTATGATAGTTCTCATTGCCTACAAGGCAACGCTGTGTACAACTTGCTTGCCAAAGTGAAAGGGAGGAATCACCGTTCTTTTTATTTTTTTTATAACTTTGATGACTTTTAAAAATGTTTTTAAGGAATCAAACAGTGAATGACTTAGATCAGGGTGTATTTACACATGGGCAGTGAAATCAGCTAAGAGTAGAGACCATGCTGGCTTAAACAGGGCTGGATCAAGCCCTTCTTATCAGTTCATTAGAGCAGGATATCTGCCCAGTAATAACTGTTAGCTTTTACCCAGTATTGCCCATATCTGAAAGTAAAGCACTTAGACTGAATTGAAAAAAGAAAAGCTGACAATCCCAGGATACACTAACTCCTGGGTCTTTCTAGGCTAGTCAACGCTGAATACATAAAACCAATCTTCCTGCTTCTGATCTTAACCCTGCAAACTGGCCCAAAATGAGACAATGTCTTAAAAAAGATGGGAGATGCCGCTTTCGAGAGGGTAGGAGCCCAGGTAATGTAAAGAAAGAGAATGTACGTAAAATCCTTGGTATAACACCTAAGAGTCTGGTTCCAATGGCTGCAATCATTATAACGTAAACCAAAAGAGACTCTTCCAGGGTTTATGACTCTCACGTAATATGTCTATAATGAATGTTACAGAGAAACTGAGGGAGCTGCTGACAAACACCAAACAATCAGTGCTGAAGCGCAATAAACAAACAACACTTCTGATTTCCTTACAGACAACAACGTTCAGTAAAGGCAAGAGCAGGAGGCCTCCAGAATAGCCCTGATTCTACAACAAAGGAGATCAGGGCAACTGCTTGCTGAGAGCCTGTGATGTGTCAGGCACACCTGGGCCCTTGACAATCATTTTCTCACTTCACCATCAAAAGGGCCTAGTGAGGTGAGAATTCCTCTCCCGGTTTTGCAGATGAAGTAACTGAGGTTCAGCTGGCAAAGGATGGGAACAACTCTTGAGCACAAGTGTGCCTGACTCCATCACAGCACAGCGTCCCTCCCAGCTGAGTGGGGCTGGAGAGAAAAGAGTATCTTAGAGGCCACGGTATCTTAGAGGCCTCAAACAGAAAATGGCTGTATAACATAGACTGAATTGATGTCTTTACAAGGAGTACAAGGTTGATGGAAGATTCCTTGAGTAATCTCTCTGCTAACGAACTGTCCACGCTCCAGATCTTTCTTACAGGATTTTCATATATATTCTATTGTAATTGGCTGCTTAGTCCAAAATCATTTATGGAATATTTACCATATATTATGCAAGATTTTGGACATTTTAGGAGACAAAAAAAAATGATTGCAATTCAGTTCTTAACTTTATGGAGTTCTGAGTCTAACAGGAGAAAAATGCTCATAGTTATGTTACACATATATTACAATATAATATTGTATTGTATAATATAATTATATAACATAAAACAATATTAAATCAAATTATGGTTGTTATATAATATATAGAGCCCAATGTAGTATAAAGTATTGTGGAATGCTCAAGCTGTTCGAAGCAAGCAGAAATTAACTTCCAGCAGAGGTCAATATAGGCACTTCGGGGATATAGGTCTTTAACTGGATGAATATTTGAAAGGAGGAAAGTCCAGGGAATACAGCTGATTCTGTATTCAGTGCCTTTTGAATGATCAAAGAAACCTAGAGGATGGTTTGGGAGTGATTTGTTTTGTTGTGTTCAGTCTCCCATTCTTGCAACCCATACTCAGAATGGTTTAGTGTGTGTGGGTACGGTTTTGCTGCTGCTGCTGCTAAGTCACTTCAGTCATGTCCGACTCTGTGTGACCCCATAGACAGCAGCCCACCAGGCTCCCCCGTCCCTGGGATTCTCTAGGCAAGAACACTGGAGTGGGTTGCCATTTCCTTCTCCAGTGGGTACAGTTTTAGATACTCTCAATACAGTCAAAGCTATAGTTTTTCCAATGGTGATGTATGGATGTGAGAGTTGGACTATAAAAAAAGCTGAATGCCAAAGGCTTTTGAACTGTGGTGTTGGAGAAGACTCTTGAGGGTCCCTTGGACTGCAAGGAGATCCATCCTGTCCATCCTAAAGGAGATCAGTCCCAGGTGTTCATTGGAAGGACTGATGTTGAAGCTGAAACTCCAATACTTTGGCCACCTGATGCAAAGAGCTGACTCATTTGAAAAGACCCTGATTCTGGGAAAGATTGAGGGTGGGAGGAGAAGGGGACAACAGAGGGTGAGATGGTTGGATGGCATCACTGACTCAATGGACATGGGTTTGGGTGAACTCCGGGAGTTGATGATGGACAGGGAGGCCTGGCGTGCTGAGGTTCATGGGGTCCCAAAGAGTCGGACGTGACTAAGCGACTGAACTGAACTGAATACAGTTGCAAACAAAGCCGACAATTTCTTGTACTCACAAAGCTTACTTTCTAGCACAGGGACAATAGATAAGACATACATTCTTTTTGCATCACCCAGTGATCAATGCTACAAATTAGAATCAACAGGGGAAGGGTGAGCTGTGCTCTTCTACGTGGATGGGCTGAGGAAACCTTTCTCCCTTTAAAGACAAGGCACTCATGTAGACCCTATTGACCGATTGCCCGCAGCCCTGATTTCTCCAGTGAGGGAACAGAGACCCCCATGGCTCTCTCTCCAAGCCCGAGATTTCTCTCCCACTGAGAAATCACCAAACTCTTTGGACAGAACCTAAGACACCAGTTTCCCAGCTGTCATCACCATTTTGCCACTTCTTTGAATTAATTTCTTTCTAACCAACCAGGGGCAAAATATTTATGGCCAAATAGTCTTGATAAGTAAAAAGCAAATCACATTCAAGTACCTGATATTTCAAGTTCGTGACTGGATTCATTTTAATTAGAATGTTATCCCATTTCTGAAAGATAAAACACGGGACACGGTATCAGAAAGTCAGCTCTACTCTTGTGATTCGTGAAAGATAAACCAACTTGAGACATTTCCAGTCGCTTCCAGACATCTAGTTTTTTTAATGCCATAAAAAATTGAGACACATTAAATTATTTTTAGGCCACTGGAATCTCTAACATTTAGGAGAGTGTTTCAAAGCCAAGGATTCATACGTACAGTCTCCAGTTATCTTCACAAATTGAATTCCTGGCCTCCGGTCACTAATAAACTCGGTCTCCTTCAAAGGAGAAAATAGTTTCTTTAATATCCAGTTCAGTTAGCACAGCATTGACTTCTGTACCACTTTGTATTTATATTTTCTGATTTGATGCCAAATTTTCAAAATAAAGCAATTTCTAGATCTGCAAACATATACAAACAATTTACAGTTTCAGAGAGGTTTTTTTTTAAATAACATTTCACTTGAAGATGAAGAAAAAGTTTTGCTCGCAAATCATCTTTTTAATATTTTTGTCACTAGCTGCTGATTTTTCATTCATTTAAAACTTTAAGTAATCCTTGAGACTTTCCCCAAACTGACATTTGGTAATGTATCACTTGCCAAACTGAGTGAGAAGACTCTGTTATTTTCATTATTTTTATTACTTTTAAAAAATGTTTTTTAGGGATCAAACAGTGAGTGACAAATACCAGCCTTTGTTGTATGATGAAGTTTATATTTTCAACAGTAAAATGATACTAATCAGACAGCTTGGACATGTATTCTGCTGGAAAAGCTATGAGAACTGCCTGCCAGTTAAGGAGTGACCTTAACCCCAGAAGTGACAACAATTCAACATTGTTTTACTCAAACTTGCTACAACCCATGCTGTGAATTTTGGCAAGTCTAAGTTTCTTGAGTTTATAGAAATAAAATCCTGAAAATTAAATTCTTTACAATTTTATTTTACTGGGGTAAGACAAGTCTGTATATTGTCACCTTGCTAATTTTACTTATATACTGATTACATCATACGAAATTCCAGACTGGATGAATCGCAAGCTGGAATCAAGATTGCTGGGAGAAATATCAATATCCTCAGATATACAGATGATACCACTCTAATGGCAGAAAGTGAAGAGAAACTAAAGAGCCTCTTGACGAAGTTAAAAGAGGAGAAGAATTGTCTTAATTCTAGCAGGTAGGCAGTCATTGTCTCCTTGATAAGAGCATATGGATGAGAGAACCACAAGGATGGTCCATATCTCACCTTCATATTCCTAACGGGAAACCCAAGACTGTTTTTGGATAATGGCAACCCACTCCAGTGTTCTTGCCTGGAGAATCCCAGGGACGGGGGAGCCTGGTGGGCTGCTGTCTATGGGGTCGCACAGAGTCGGACACGACTGAAGCGACTTAGCAGCAGCAGCAGCAGCAGCAGGCTTCCCTGGTGGCTAAGAGGTTAAAGGGTCTGCTTCCAATGCTGGAGACCCGGGTTCAATCCCTGGGTCGGGAAGATCCCCTGGAGAAGGAAATGGTAAACCACTCCAGTATTCTTGCCTTGAGAATCCCATGGATGGAGAAGCCTTGTAGGCTACAGCCCAAGAATTGATGCTTTCAAATTGTGTTGCTGGAAAAGACTTGAGAGTCCTTTGGACTGCAGGGAGATCAAACCAGTCAATCCTAAAGGACATCAACCCTGAATATTCATTGGAAAGACTGATACTGAACCTGAAGCTCCAGTACTTTGACCACATGATGCCAAGAGCAGACTCATTGGAAAAGACCCTGATGTTGGGAAGATTGAAGGCAAAAGGAGGAGGAGGTAGCAGAGGATAAGATGGTTAGATAGCATCACTGATGCAATGCACATGAATCTGATCAGACTCCAGGAGATAATGGAGGATAGAGGGGCCTAGCATGCTACAGTCTGTGGGGTCACAAAGAGTTGGACAGGACTTAGCAACTATACAGCAACAATTATACTTTAACAGAGTAGGATCCTTGATTTAGAAGAGTTTTCATTCCCTAACATACTAGTGTGCAGAACACACTTCATCATTTCATTTCATCCCCTAAACAACTTCAAGAGGTGGGCATGATTGCTGGGGAGGTTAAAGACATGCTCCAGGGAATAGCCAGATAACTGGCAGAGGCTGGATTGGAGCCTGAAGGTAAAGGTGAAGTCACTCAGTCGTGTCTAACTCTCTGCAACCCCGTGGGCTGTAGCCTACAAGGCTTCTCCATCCATGGGATTCTCAAGGCAAGAATACTGGAGTGGTTTACCATTTCCTTCTCCAGGGGATCTTCCCGACCCAGGGATTGAACCCGGGTCTCCAGCATTGGAAGCAGACGCTTTAACCTCTTAACCACCAGGGAAGCCTGCTGCTGCTGCTGCTGCTGCTAAGTCGCTTCAGTCGTGTCAGACTCTGTGCGACCCCATAGACAGCAGCCCACCAGGCTCCCCCGTCCCTGGGATTCTCCAGGCAAGAACACTGGAGTGGGTTGCCATTATCCAAAAACAGTCTTGGGTTTCCCGTTAGGAATATGAAGGTGAGATATGGACCATCCTTGTGGTTCTCTCATCCATATGCTCTTATCAAGGAGACAATGACTGCCTACCTGCTAGAATTAAGACAATATATGACCCGAGGTGAATCTCTTATTGCACAACTCTCAGGAGCTATATTTTAATATTTAATTCCATATTTACCAAAGCAGGTGCTCAGAGTCAGGCAGGAAATATTGCAGCCTGGACCATATTGTTGTGGCTTTCCACGCAGAGATGAGTTTACTTGAGAAGCCATAGGCAGTGTTTGACAGATCTGAGGAAGTGGTGATGTGACCAGGGTATTGATTTTAGGAACAATTCTAGCAACATGTAGAGACTGGAAGAGAGGATGGTTAGACCTGAGACAGGGAGACCAGTCTAAAGCCAATTCAAGATAAATGGGCAAATAACATTTTAAAAAGCAAATAGCATCAAGATACACATTTGGCAACCAATTTGGGAAAATATTCTATTTTAATATTAATCCAATAACTTTAAATGAAACAAATACATACTTTTTAAATTTAAATTGAGTTCAAAAATAAGAACACCTAGTATTAATGAGCATATGTTACAGTATTAATAGACAAAACTACAAAGTTCTTTCAGGAAACAAATCATCAGCTTGTATCAAGAGCTCATCAAATTTTGTTTTTGGAAATCAATCCAAAGAAATCCTTTGGAAGCCAGGAAATAAATTTCATACATAAAGATGTTCATCATGGCATTTTTTATGGCATGAAAAATTGAAACAAAAAATAAACTAGATATTAATAGATCTGGTTTGCTATGGTACTTTTGTTCAAGAAGTAAGCTATTAAAATATATAATTATGAAGATGGTTTTTTAAAAAGAAAATGCTTGTTAAGTAATAATACCTGAAAGTGTGATATAAGTTGTACTCACAATATGATTACAATTATGCTTTAAAAAATAAAATCTCCACTAGATCGATAGGAAGGATTCACATGATAAGATTAAAGGTGATTTTTTGTTTCGTGATTGGGCTTTCCTCGTGGCTCCAATGGTAAAGAATCTGCCTGCAATGCAGGAGACCTGGGTTCAATCCCTGTGATGGGAAGATTCCCCTGGAGAAGGGCATGGCAACCCACTCCAGTATTCTTGCCTGGAAAATCCCATGGACAGAGGAGCCTGGTGGGCTATAGTCCATTGGATTGCAAAGAGTGGGACACCCTCTGAGCATCTAACACTTTCACTTGTTTGGTGATGAGACTAAAGTCAATTCTTTATTCTTCTTTTTTTTTTTTTAATTTTATTTTATTTTTAAACTTTACATAATTGTATTAGTTTTGCCAAATATCAAAATTAATCCATCACAGGTATACATGTGCTCCCCATCCTGAACCCTCTTCCCTCCTCCCTCCCCATACCATCCCTCTGGGTCATCCCAGTGCACTAGCCCCAAGCATCCAGTATCGTGCATTGAACCTGGACTGGCATCTCATTTCATACATGATATTTTACATGTTTCAATGCCATTCTCCCAAATCTTCCCACCCTCTCCCCCTCCCACAGATTCCATAAGACTGTTCCATACATCAGCGTCACTTTTGCTGTCTCGTACACAGGGTTATTGTTATCATCTTTCTAAATTCCATATATATGCGTTAGTATACTGTATTGGTGTTTTTCCTTCTGGCTTACTTCAATCTGTATAATAGGCTCCAGTTTCATCCACTTCATTAGAACTGATTCAAATGTATTCTTTTTAATGGCTGAGTAATACTCCATTGTGTATATGTACCACCACTTTCTTATCCATTCATCTGCTGATGGACATCTAGGTTGCTTCCATGTCCTGGCTATTATAAACAGTGCTGCAATGAACATTGCGGTACACGTGTCTCTTTCCCTTCTGGTTTCCTCAGTGTGTGTGCCCAGCAGTGGGATTGCTGGATCATAAGGCAGCTCTATTTCCAGTTTTTTAAGGAATCTCCACACTGTTCTCCATAGTGGCTGTACTAGTTTGCATTCCCACCAACAGTGTAAGAGGGTTCCCTTTCCTCCACACCCTCTCCAACATTTATTATTTGTAGACTTTTGGATTGCAGCCATTCTGACTGGTGTGAAATGGTACCTCATAGTGGTCTTGATTTGCATTTCTCTGATAATGAGTGATGTTGAGCATCTTTTCATGTGTTTGTTAGCCATCTGTATGTTTTCTTTGGAGAAATGTCTATTTAGTTCTTTGGCCCATTTTTTGATTGGGTCATTTATTTTTCTGGAATTGAGCTGGAGGAGTTGCTTGTATATCCCTTGCATTCCTATACACTAATAATGAGAAAACAGAAAGAGAAATTAAGGAAACAATTCTATTCTTCTTTTTCAGAACAGAGTGTTCTTATGAAAACACAAACATCCTTTAATAAATATCTATTTATATTTAGAAAACACCAGCTCTTAAATGTCTTTTTGAGCTTTCCAAGCATCTTCTTTGCAAACTCGGATATCCAACAAATCCGCTGCTTCTGCTGCTAAGCCACGTGGTTAAGCATATACGGGCTTGCACTTGCTGGCTGGTCAGATGATCTTTCTGCGTATTATTAATCCTGACTGCAGCAGAAGGTTGTGGTTATTGCTCCGTTTCAGGCCTTCATTTGTATTTTCTGTACTCCGCAATGTTGGTCATGAGCCTGTACTTAGAATGTACTTAAAACATCATTAAACACTATTCAGTCCTTCTTTGTCACCATTAAAGCAGACACTAAGCCAGTCAGGATTCTCAGCCACCCTAGGGGCACCTTGGACATGATACCAAGCGAAGACACAGGACCACTGATCATTTCACTTTGCTTTCTTCCAAGGGCAGTTGTAATACATGTGCTGATTTTCATTGTCATAGAATTTGAACTAATTTTGAAACTAATTTATCAGGAGACCCTAGGTGAGCCAATTAACTAAGACCAGCCACGAAGCGCTGCCACGGTCTTTCTTCCCCACCTAATGGGTAATTCCACTTAGAAGCCAGGAGTGGATGCTGAGACTCATTCAGGCACATGCTGTTTGATAGGTAGGAGGCCAATTCTATCAATGTTTTTGATTTTCTCTCTTTCATATGTGTCTCATTTATTCATGATTCTAAAATTCAAACATATCATATAATTTCCCATCTTTTGCCATCATTATTTTTAAACTTAGACTATTTACTTGAAGGAGGTTGAGAGCTTCTTTTTCTTTTTTTTTTTTTTTGCTTGTTGAAGTGTTTTTTATTCTTTTTTTCCTGTGAACTATATGTTTTGCTCCAAAATATTAATAGCAAAAGTAAAAGGTCCCTGTTAATAGGTAGGACCATATTGCAGAGCTTCTGAGCTTCCAACCTCATCAGATTTTCTGATGGGAAATCATGACTCTTCCTATTTGGTAGCGAGTGCATTAAAGACAAAAATGTCTCTTCCCAATGCCAGGTATCAAACATGATTCTCACTGGGATGCTTGTAGAGGCTGAAGAATATTAAGTGACAAAATGTATTGAAAGTAAAAACAGCACAGGTTTTTGCATTCAATCTAAGTTTAAATCCGAGCTCCACAATTTATTATATGCATGACTTCAGTCAAGTTGCTTAGACTTTTCAAGTGTCAGTTCCCTCCTTGGTCAAATGCAAATCATAACACCTGAATTACAGAACTACCATGAAGATTCACAAAGTAAAGTTTACAGAGTGCAGAAATACAACAGGGAGTTTAAAATGACATGATCTGATCTCTCCAGCTTAATGAGATAGCCCTGTGTGATAGGTGTCCCAACAACAACCTCCTGTGGATGCTTTTCCTGTTAGTTGTGGCAATACTTCTAAAAATTAGGACTCCCCAAGGACCACGCCCAAAAAGCAATGATAACAGCAGAGGTGATCACCCGGGAACAGCCCACAGCAGTGACAACTCCAAACAATTTCTGCCACTAGAGGGTCTCCCTGGGGCTCCACCGTCTGTATCCAGAGCAGGTAGATACCCAGAGCCTAAAATCTTCTTTCCCATGTCCCTTCCAGCAGGGCACCATCTCATTGGTAGAAACTGTGCCTTGGAATTCAGTCTGGATGCTCCTTCTGTCCCAAGGTATATACGCCTCTAATAAGGCTGCTCGCTTTCCTGTGTAAACATGATTACACTTTAATAATATTTACTTGAATGTCTTCCTGAAACTTATAAAGAGAATAGAAAATGAATGAAGTCAGGCACATATTGTGCTATTTTCCTCTCCTTGCCCTGAAGTACATCAAGAAGGAATACACTGGCATATCAGCCATTTAAAGTATTATATAGCGTAATTTTGGGCTCCAAAATCACTGTGGACAGTGACTGCAGTCATGAAATTAAAAGACACTTGCTCCTTGGAAGGAAAGCTATGACAAACCTAGACAGCATATTAAGAAGCAGAGACACGTTACCAATAAAGGTCCATATAGTCAAAGCTAAGATTTTTCCAGTAGTCATGTATGGGTGTGAGAGCTGGACCATAAAGAAGACTGAGCACCAAAGAATTGATGCTTTTGAATTGTGGTGCTGGAGAAGACTCTTGAGAGTCCCTTGAGCTGCAAGGAGATCAAACCAGTTGATCCTAAGGGAAATCAACCCCAAACATTCATTGGAAGGACTGATGCTGAAGCTCCAATACTTTGGCCACCTGATGTAAAGAGCCAACTCACTGGGAAAGACCCTGATGCTGGGAAAGACTGAAGACAAAAGGAGAAGCAGGTGACAGACAATAAGATGGTTAAATAGCATCACTGGTTCAATGGACATGAATTTGAGCAGACTCTGGGAGATAATGGAGGATAAAGGAACCTGGTGAGCTGCAATCCATGGTGTCGCAAAAAGTCAGACATGACTTAGCAACTGAACAGCAGCAACAAATAGCATAATTAATTAATTTAAAATTTTAATTAAAGAAAATTAAAAACCCTTCACCTCCTAGGTTAAAAAACATATTTCACCCGTGGCCTATTTGATCTTCATAAAATTCCTTTTAAACAGCTCAGTCATCCCAATTTAAGTGAAGAAATTGAGGATTAGCAAATTGAAGTGATTTTGCCAAGGCCATCAAATTAGAACCAGACGCCAGCTCTGATGCAAATCTGGCCTTCAGTCCAGTGCTCACCCCAGTACACCAATTGCTGTGGGAATGTTAAACTATTAATACATCAAGTATGACCTTTGGTTAGTGACAAATGTCATAATGCCAGCAAGTAAAAATCTTGTCCCTTGTTTCCCAAAGGTTTGGAGACACAGACAAAAATCTATGAATAGCCACTCTCTTAGCCAGTATCCAGCCATCCCAAACACACACAGTAATCTAACTCCAAGGAAATTCTACACTGGCGACATCAAGGACTCAGACCAACAAGTAAGAAGTGCAAATTACTCTTTTGATGCTCTAGACACCCATCAGAAAAAGACTTGCCTGTTTCTTTTTAAAGGCTGTTTTAAAAGTCTTCAGCCCTCAGTCAAAACCTGAACCTCAGTTCCTAAACCTGAACTACTAAGAATAAATCTACCAAGATAGCCATGGTCGAGCCCGAGCTGGAGGTCTGTGTGCTTGTTACTCTGTAGGCTCAGAAAATGATGCAGAAACTCACTGTTAATGCCATAGCTGTGAAAGATGGAAGAGGGTCCCTCACCTGGGTGACTGTCAGATGCCCCTGCACATGCAGCAGCTTATTCTACAGGAGAAGAACCCCAAATCATGCAACTCCAAAATCACACAACTCGGAGTTTATATAGTAACATAGCAAGACATGACACACTTCCCAAACCTCACTTCTGGGGGAGAGAGAGAGACAGCTTATAATTTACTCCAGAATACACTTTCATGGGGAAAGAGGTGAAAGTCTCTAATTCAGAATATAAACAACAGTCTCTGGGGAGACGAAACGATGTTATTGTTAAAATTACCCTTAGAATGGGGGCAAATGGTGGAGGAGAAGAGGCATCTATTCTTTCGCTTTATAGTTGGTCAGCTTCTAAGGCAGAAAAGGCCTGAAACATGCATGAACACCAAGAAATCCAGAGACAGTTGTGTTCCAACACTAATTAGCCTAGCAAGGGATCCCAAACCCAGGATACATATGACATGAGGGGCACATGTCTCTCCAGCCTAAAAAAACAGAGAATAAAAGATCCTTGATGTGGGGATCTTCTGACTCAGAGGGGTTTTCCCTCTCTGTGGGCTACTGAGACCCTCACATTTCTGACACCTCCAGGAAAGAAAAAGGAACTTCCAATACAAGTGGAAGTTCCAGCTCCAGCTCCACCTCAGGGATGTCCTGTGCCTGGCCTGAGAGCTGAAATGTCACAGTTGTTCTCAAATTGGAAGCCACCTTTGAGCCCTGGCCTAGCTCAGCTGACTGCCCAGTAACAGTGCTAACCCCCGCTGTTTTATGGTGTCGCAACTTGACAACAAACTCATATCCACCATCTAGTTTGATACTCAATACCATCAAACTTGCACAGTAGGAGCTGTAATGACCTCTAGTCTCTAGATGAATGTAAAATATAGCCCCAAAGGAAAAAATAACCGAAAAGATTCCACATAGTTGGTGAATGGCAGAAACAGAATATAAACCAGATTCCTATGTGCAGATTATGTGCTCTGACACTGATACAACACTGCCTCCTCACACCTGCTCTAGACCAATATAACCATGAGACCCTAAAAGCCAATAAATAATTTTGGCTCCTTTTCAGATCCTTCAAAACATTAAATGACAAATATGATTATTTCCCAAACCATCGGTTTGCTTTATTATTGTTGTTTCTATTGTTTAAAAAAATTTTTTTCAGTATTATACAATAATTTTGGTATTGTGAAGCTTGAGAAATTCACCTCAACCTATGCCTAAAAGGCTTGAGTTATTCTATCTTTCTTAATCAAGGAATTAATCAATTAATTAATAATGTTAGTTGCTATGCAAGAGTATTCCTAAACTTTGTTCCTAAGTTTGCAGGATTGACGATTATTTCTACACGTGATAATTTATATACGTACCCCAATAGGTCAACCTTAGTTTCTGAGAGTCAGACAAAAACTTTTTTTCTGAGACAAAAAAGTCATTTTGAAATTGTTTTGCATGGTTTGTTCTTTATTGAAATGCATCTGACTCTTTGTCATTTTGGGCAAAACTTCATGCCAGCACAGCAAAGTATTTCATGCAAAAAGCTTCAGCTTTTGAGTGCTGTGTGTTCGTACATCAGCTGTGATTTTGCACATAAAAGAATGAATGCACTTGCTGCATGTCAATAAGCCACAGAATAGTCTGTGTTCAAAATACACAGTTTGATGAAATGGTAATGATTTCATTAATATATCAAGCCGTGTCTAATTCCTATCAAGGAACATAAGACAATTTGCATTCACTCTGAATACACAATAAATAAACAGTCCAATTGGCAATAGATTAAATGTATTCTCTACCATCGGAGTCCTGGATACAGACATTGTTGCAATACCTTTAGAGATTATTGTAAAGGAACATGAATTGAAGTATAATGTTGAAATGGCAGAAAAAGCTTTTTCTGGCTACATTATGCATGAGGTGAATAAATAAGCCAAAATTAAAGGACTTATTCTTTAAGTTTTATATGTATAACTTCCTGTCTGATCCTTAACAAAAGGTCAGATTCCTCCCTTTATAGCTCTTCATTCATTGTCTCTTGGGGAGATCTTTGTTATAGTGTGGGCAGAGGAAAGGGAGCTGCAGTCAGAAAAAGAGAACAAACATTGTGCATGGACATGAAACTCGAGAGAAACTGAAAAGGCAGTGATATGCTCTGAGGGCCTCTAGGCCAGGCAAGCCGTAATATAGGGTCTTATTTTAAGCTTATGACCACTCTATAAGGTCTTTACAAGTATCTCCCCATTTTACAGATAAGGAAGTCAAGGCTTAGAGAAGTTAAGGAAACCATCATACAGCTACTCTTATAGTACTAGAAAGTGAATTTCTTTGTGCTTAACTCCCACCTTCACTTTTTTTTATTATGTATTATTTTTTATTGAAGAATAGTTGATTTACATTGTAAATGCAATACAACAGAGGTTGAAGAATAGTTATTCAGATATAAAGTTATTCAGTTTTAGATAGATACATACACATATATTCTCTTTCAGATTCTTTTCCCTGACAGTTTATTACAAAGTATTGAGTAGAGTTCCCCATGCTATATAGTAGGCCCTTGTTAGTTATCTATTTTTATATATGGTGGTGTGTGTATGTTAATCCCATACTCCTAATATATCCCTCCCTACCTTTCCCTGCTTGGTAACCATAAATTCATTTTCTGTGAGTCAATTTCTGTTTTGTAAATAAGTTCATCTGTATCATTTTTTAAGATTGCACATATAAGCAATATCATATGATTTGTCTTTGTCTGGCTTATCTCACAGTATTTTTCGCTCAATCACACTACTGGAGATTTCTGTAAGGGAAGTAGTGTCCAAAGGGAGAGAGGACCAACAGTTTTAAGTGTCCCAAAGTGGTCAAAGAAAACGAGGGCAAGACTTGATTTGAAAGCTACAATGTTCTTGATAGCATTTTTAAGAGCTGGTACATAGTCCATCCTAAAGGAAATCAGTCCTGAATATTCACTGGAAGGACTGATGCTGAAGCTGAAACTCCAATACTTTGGCCACCTGATGTGAAGAACTGACTCATTTGGAAAGACCCTGATGCTGGGAAAGATTGAAGGTGGGAAGAGAAGGGGATGACAGAGGATGAGATGGTTGGATGGCATCACCAACTCCATGGACATGAGTTTGAGTAAGCTCTGGGAGTTGGTGATGGACAGGGAGGCCTGGTGTGCTGCGGTTCATGGGGTCGCAGAGAGTCGGCCAAGACTGAGTGACTGAACTGAACTGAACTGAACTGACATAGAGTTTTGAGTGAGGAAAATGTCCTGCCAAGGGTGATATGAGGAATACATGGAAGCAAACACCCGTTATTCTTTCAAGAAGGATGATGGAAGGTGAGAAAGATGCACTGAGAGGTGGAGAGGGTAGCTGGGTTGAAAGAAGCCTGCTTCAGGACAGGAGTATGAAGGCTGAAGGAGGGATTGAAGATGAAAGCCGGAGGCTGTAGATGGATCAGGATTCCAGCCAAAGGGTGAAAGAGGTTGTCCTCTCCTCTGGTGGAGAGGTTGTCCCTGAAGATAGGAGAAGCTGGGCAGAAACACCAAGTCAATTAAAGCAGAGAGAATTTGAGCTGGAGAGAAAGACAGAGACAGGATTCCATCCCTGAGAGCAAGGATGAAGACTGGGAACAAAAAGGGAATATACACTTGGTTAATCTTAAAGTCCTCGGACCTAAGACATGAGAAAAGGCTGTTTTGAGTACAATGGCTGCTGCTACATGGTGTCTCTTTTATTCTGAGACATCTGAAACAAAGCTTGTGGACCTGGGTGGAGGAAAGAGCTTGATAATCCTGCTAGCATTAGGTTCTGAAACTACGGAAGTCTGAAGCAAAAGGTGAGTTTAAAACCACTGATAGATTAAAATCAACTATTCTGTACCAGACACTATACAGAAAGCTTGCCATATAAAGCTAAGAGGGTGACCTTGGGAGAGCACAGAACCCAGTGAAAAGACCAAGGTTTAAACAGTTGTCACCTGTGACGAGTGCCCTAGAAGAGACAACACCGAGAGGAATGAACACGGAGGAGGCAGAGGAGAACATAATATTATGTCATTCCTGGGCCTCCCGCGTAGTACGATCTGCATTGCTATGCGGTGTCGATTGAATTAATGAATTCTGCCCGAGGAAATGGAGCAGAAAATGGCAACCCACTCCAGTATTCTTGCCTGGAGAATCCCGTGGACAGAGGAGCCTTGGTGGGCTGCTGTCCCTGGGGTCACACAGAGTCGAACATGACTGAAGCGACTTAGCATGCATGCATGCATTAGAGAAGGAAATGGCAACCCATTCCAGTATTCTTGCCTGGAGAATCCCAGGGACAGTGGAGCCTGGTGGGCTACAGTCTATGGGGTCACACAGAGTAGGACACGACTGAAGCGACAGCAGCAGCAGCAGCAGCCCGAGGAAAGGTGTTAAAGAGGAAAGGACAAGTGGCTTAGACCTTGAAGGATGCACAGCATATATCGAGTCTGATTGGGTCAGCCTTTCGGGGCCCAGCCTAGAGCTAATTTAAGCTTTCTCCCTCCTTGGCCCTGATTGAAGGGACACCAAGACTTGTTAGAACGAGTGGATGAGCTAGACTTCCAGATGTAGGGAAGCAGGAAAACAGGCTGTGTTTCAGCTCCCCCTGTCAGCACTGGCTTTAAGGCTCTGGGCAGCCCACCATTGGTAAGAAACACCAAGTTCCATTTATTATTTAATTATAATTCTCTGAATCGGCAATGTATGCCTTTTATTCATTTTATTAATTTTTTTTCTTCTTGTCAACTTGTAAGATATCTTGGGATGTTAAAAAATATTCATGCTGAGGCTTCCCTGGTGGTCCAGTGGCTAGGACTCTGTGCTCCAATGCAATGGGCCTGGGTTAGATCCCTGATGGGTGAACTAGATCCCACAGGCTGTAGTTAAGACCTGGCACAGCTAAATAAATAAATTAAATATACTTTTTAATATTCCTGCTTTGTTCATTATCAGCATTACCTTTGATAATTGGCTATTTGTGGAGTCTTTGTGTATACACAGAAATTTAAATTTTCATATGTCCAAATATCCCTTGACTTTCTTATTTTGGGGTTTACCTTTTCAATTAACCAGACAGTCCAAATTCCTTATGTTGTACATGTAGTTTTTCACATGTGTCTACATTTACTTCTTTAATTCACCTGGGATGTATTTTTATATATGACATAGAGTTAAACATGACTTGAGGGCATCTCTGGTGGTCTAATAGTTAGGAATCTGCCTGCCAAGGCAGGGGACATGGGTCTGATCCCTGGTACGGGAAGCTGCTACATGCCGTGGAATAGCTAAGTCCATGTGCACTCCAACTACTGAAGCCTGCGTGCCCTAGGGCTGCTTAGCATTTTTATGCTACAGTATTCTTAAATCTTCATTCTTCTTAAATTTTCATTCCAATCCTAAAGAAAGGCAATGCCAAAGAATGCTCAAACTACCACACAGTTGTACTCATCTCACACACTAGCAAAGTAATGCTCAAAAATTCTCCAAGCCAACTTCAACAGTATGTGAACCAAGAACTTCCAGATGTTCAAACTGGATTTAGAAAAGGCAGAGGAACCAGAGATCAAATTGCAAACATCCGTTGGATTATAGAAAAAGCAAGAGAGTTCCAAAAAAAAAAATCTACTTCTGCTTTATTGACTATGCCAAAGCCTTTGACTGTGTGAATCACAGCAAACTGCAGAAAATTCTGAAAGAGATGGGAATACCAGACCACCTGACCTGCCTCCTAAGAAACCTTGCAGGTCAAGAAGCAACAGTTAGGACCAGTCATGGAAAAACAGACCGGTTCCAAATTGGGAAAAGAGTATGTCAAGGCTGTATATTATCACCCTGCTTATTTAGCTTATATGCAGACTACATCCTGAGAAATCCTGAGCTGGAAGAAGCATAAGCTGGAATCAAGATTGCCAGGAGAAATATCAATAACCTCAGATATGCAGATGACACCACCCTTATGGCAGAAAGTGAAGAACTAAAGAGCCTCTTGATGAAAGTGAAAGAGGAGAGTGAAAAAATTGGCTTAAAACTCAACATTCAGAAAATGAAGATCAAGGCATTTGGTCCCATTGCTTAATGGCAAATGGGAGAACAAAGGAAATAGTGACAGACTTTATTTTCTGGGCTCCAAAATCATTGCATATGGTGACTGCAGCCATGAAATTAAAACATGCTTGTTCCTTGGAAGGAAAGCTATGACCAACCTAGGCAGCATATTAAAAAGCAGAAACATTACTCTGACAACAAAGGTCCATTTGTCAAAGCTGTGGTTTTTCCAGTCATGTACAGACGTGAGAGTTGGGCCATAAAGAAAGTTGAGTGCTGATGAATTGATGCTTTTGAACTGTGGTGTTGGAGAAGACTCTTGAGAGTCCCTTGGACTGCAAGGAGATCCAACCAGTCCATCCTGAAGGCAATCAGTCCTAAATATTCATTGGAAGGACTGATGCTGAAGCTGAAGCTCCAATACTTTGGCCACCTGATGTGAAGAGCTGGCTCATTTGAAAAGACCCTGATGCTTGGAAAGATTGAGGGCAGGAGGAGAAGGGGACGACAGAGGATAAGATGGTTAGATGCTATCATTGATTCAATGGACAAGAGTTTGAGTAAATTCCAGGAGTTGGTGATGGACAGGGAGGCCTGGCATGCTGCAGTCCATGGGGTCACAGATAGTCGGACATGACTGAGTGACTGAACTGAACTATTCTTAAACTAAGGTATGTTCACTGACTTTTATGCACAGTACTATTGCACAGTATACACTATCCCATAGTGTAAGCATAATTTTTATATGCATTTGAATACCAAAAATTAATGCACTCACTTTATTGCAATATTCACTGTATTACAGTGGTGTGGAACCCAAACCACAATATTCCTGATGTCTGCTTGCATTATAGCTTCCTTTATATAGATTCACTGTGTTTCTTGTTTTATGACTCTTAAGTACTCTACATTTTTCACTATCGTAAATGAGTTATTTTCATATCAAATGAGAAGGGAAAAGTCATTAATAATTTTGTAGATAGCTCCTATATCCAGCCACCTTAACATATCCTCTTAATGACTGTAACAATTTTACAAGACTCACTTGGATTTTCAAACATAAAATAGATCACAAGCTCAAAGATACAGCTTTATTTCTTCTTTCCAAATGCTTACAGCAGTTACTTTATTTTCTTATATTTTTGTATTCACTAAAACCTCTCAAACATTAATAATAAAAGGAATAGCATCCAAGCTAAATCATCCCTGATTTTAACTAAAACAGTTTTTTCCATTTAAAATAATGCTTGCTACCAGTTTTTAGTATTTGGTATTATTATCTTATCCTTTACCATATGCAATAATTTTACTTGGTTTCTACGTTTTGAGTTGCTATTAGGAATTACTGCTGAATTTCATCAAATGTCTTCTCAGCACTGCCTATTATGACTATAAAGATTTTCTCCTCCAGTTTGTTGATAGAATGGATGGTGTTTACATGTTTCCTTGATGTTGAACTTCAGTTGACTGGATAACAACTCTGCCTCATCATGCCATCTTACTCTTTTGATACATCGCTGGACACTGTTGACTGATATTTTGAACATTTGCTTTTATATTCATGAGTGCAATTGCTTTAAAGTTCTGTTGACTAGATCAATAGCACAGAAGAAACCTGAAATATGATTAAGGGACTGCCATCGAAAAACTCATCTGAAACCTCTGAGCTCACACCTGCATTTTTATCTAACTTTTAAATAACAGATAATTGCATTATTTTCTGGTCTAGTGATTTCCAAACTTTGGTATGAATACAATCACTTAGGAAACTTGGCAGAAGCCAAAGAAAAAGCAAACAGAGGCTCAGACCCTTACAGACTTCAGCAAGTTTGGGTTCTGTTGTTGTTCAGTTACTAAGTCATGGTCTGACTCTTTGGGACCCGATGAACTGCAGCACACCAGACTTCCCTGTGCTTCACTCTCTCCCAGAGCTTGCTCATACTCATGTCCATTGAGTCGGTGATGCCATCTAACCATCTCATTCTCTGTCACCTCCTTCTCCTCCTGCCTCAACACTTCCCAGCATCAGGGTCTTTTCTAATGAGTCGGCTCTTCACATCAGGTGGCCAAAGTATTGGAACTTCAGCCTCAGCATCCATCCTTCCAATGAATATTCAGGACTGATTTCCTTTAGGATGGACTGGTTGGATCTCCTTGCAGTCCAAGGGACTCTCAAGAGTCTTCTCCAACACCACAGTTCAAAAGCATCAGTTCTTTGGCACCCAGCCTTCTTTATGGTCCAACTCTCACATCCATACATGACCACTGGAAAAAACATAGCTTTAATTATATGGACTGCTTGTTATCTTTTCAGGGGATTCTGACATATACCAAAATCTGAGAACTACTTTTCCTAACTGTTCCAAAAGCTCTCAATTCATTTCATAAAGACAAAAAAAAAAAAAAAATTAATGCCAAAATTCAATAAACCTAGAGTCTTTTTATCTTTTCAATTAGCCAATGAGGTTTATTGAGGCGTGATTATTGCTAATTGAAAACTTTTTATCTTTTTAAAACAGAAATCAGATTGTGCCAATCTTCTGCTTAAAACTTTTGAATTGTTTTCCACTGCATGGGAATAAAAGTCAAATTCTATACTCTGGCTTATATGCCCTGATGTATTTTGCGGGCCACCACATTCCTTTGACATCTTGCTCTCTGAGCCACAGCTTTTCTGTCCTCAATCCCAATAAACTCAGTCTACTTTGTGGCCTCTGTCGCTCCCTCCACCTGGAACCTTTCTTCCTCCGGATGCTGATGTGCTCACCTCTTCTTGACAGTCCAGTAGCAGCCTCAGGACAAGCAAGTCTTCCCCTGTTGCTGTTCAGTCGATCAGCTGTGTCCAACTCTTTGTGACCCCATGAACTGCATGCAGCATGCCAGGCTTTCCTGTCCTTTATTGTCCCTGGGAGTTTGCTCAAACCCATGTCCATTGAGTCAGTGATGCCACTCATCCATCTCATCCCCTGTTTCTTTCTTCTCCTTCTGCCTTCAATCTTTTCCAGCATCAAGATCTTTTCCAACAACTTGGCCCTTTGCATCAGGTGGCCAAAATATTGGAGCTTCAGCTTCAGCATCAGTCCGTCCAATGAATATTCAGGGTTGATTTCCTTTAAGATTGACTGGTTTGATTTCCTTACTACCTGGTAGACAGAGTGCCTGAAGAACTATGGATAGATGCTTGTAACATCGTACAGGAGGTAGGGACAAAACCATCCCAAAGAAACACAAATGCAAGTCTTTCTCTGTCTAGGGTCTTAAAATAGATCTTTTCACTACACTACCTGATATCATATCTGCCCATTTGTTTATATTCTCTCCTTCTCTTTCCCTCTCTCCTAAAATGTAACCTATATATCAGCAAGAAGCTCATCCATCTTATTTACCACTAAATTTTCAACCCTTAGAAAAACAGTTGACACAGTGAGTCAGTTTATTTATTCCCTTATTTGTCTGTAGGCTTCAGGAAGATACAATTCTTTCTGGTTCATATCTGTAGCCTCAGAGCCTACTACAGCACAGATGCTCAGGAAACACTTGCTGAATGAGCAAATGAATGCTTGTTGATTTTTGCTCAGCTCCAGAAGGATTCATAACAAAGGGTGGTTGATTGTAAAATATTGCTTGTAAAGCTTATAGACAACATAAAGACTTTCTAAGAAACAGGAGGAAGAAGGTCCGTCTAGAAAGGTCCAGCTGCACATGTTCATCACAGCTCCTTTTCCCAAAGGCGTGACTACCCTTAGAACCATAACTGAATTATAAATCTCATACCAAAATAAGCTAACAATGATTGTCTGGTACAGACTCTCTGCCGTCAGGCTGGTTCACCATTATCCACACTCTACAGGTAAAAAAAAAAAAAAATTTTTTTTTTTTTTTTTTGCTATTAGTAACAAAAGGAAAAACGGACCTTTGAATTAGAAAGGGGGAAATGAAGTGAAATATTAAGTCTAGCTCGAGTAATTTCAGAAAACTCTTGGGAGAGATAAAAGAAATTTGAAAACTAATAGTAGGCCTTGGAAGTACACTCCTGTGTGCTTTGCAGTGAGGAATACACAAGAAGGACTGATGGTATCTGGTCAAAACACTCTGCTATGTGTGTTAGTGTTCTTGAGTGTGTCCTGGGAAGGTTTCAACAGGTGATACAGCGCAGAGTAGGGCAGGAAGGGGGGGAGCAGAGTCAAGGAGAAAGGAGGAGGAGGACTCTAATTAATAAAACTGCAGTAAACACTGGAGATTGGCCAAGAGATTTGATTTCAAGTGCTCTCATCACCAAAAAAGGCAATGATAGGAGATGATATATTAATTACCAAGTGTATTAATCATTTCACTGTGAATCTATATATCAAATCATCATCACTTTAAATATATACATTTAATTTTTTTAATTGAAGTATAGTTAATTTACAATGTGTTAGTTTCAAGTGTGGATCACAATAAACTGTGTGGATCACAAATTCTGAAAGAGATGATGTCTAGGTTGGTCATAACTTTCCTTCCAAGGAGCAAGTGTCTTTTAATTTCATGGCTGCAGTCACCATCTGCAGTGATTTTGGAGCCCAAAAAAGTAAAGTCTGTCACTTTTCCCATTGTTTCCCCATCTATTTGCATAAAGTGATGGGACCAGATGCCATGATCTTAGTTTTCTGAATGTTGAGCTTCAAGTAAACTTTTTCACTCTCCTCTTTCACTTTCATCAAGAAGCTCTTTAGTTCCTCTTCACTTTCTACCATATGTGTGGTATCATCTGCATATCTGAGGTTATTGATATTTCTCCCAGCAATCTTGATTCCAGCTGTGCTTCATCCAGCTGCATATAAGTTAAATAAGCAGGGTGACAATATACAGCCTTGACGTACTCTTTTCCTGATTTGGAACCAGTCTGTTGTTCCATGTCCAGTTCTAACTGTTGCTTCCTGACCTGCATACAGGATTCTCAAGAGGCAGCTCAGGTGGTCTGGGATTCCCATCTCTTTCAGAATTTTCCAAAGTTTATTGTGACCCACACAGTCAAAGGCTTAGTCCATGAAGCAGAAGTAGATGCCTTTCTGGAGTTCCCATGCTTTCTCTATAATCCAGCAAATGTTGGCAATTTGATCCCTGGTTCCTCTGCCTTTTCTAAAACCAGCTTGAACATCTGGAAGTTCACAGTTCATGTATTGCTGAAGCCTGGCTTAGAGAATTTTGAGCATTACTTTACTAGCATGTGAGATGAGTGGATTGTGCAGTACTTTGAGCATTCTTTGGCATTGCCTTTCTTTGAGATTGGAATGAAAACTGACCTTTTCCAGTCCTGTGGCCACTGCTGAGTTTTCCAAATTTGCTGACATATTGAGTGCAACACTTTCACAGCATCATCTTCAGGATTTGAAATAGCTCAACTGGAATTCCATCACCTCCACTAGCTTTGTTCATAGTGATGCTTCCTAAGGCCCACTTGACTTTGCATTATAGGATGTCTGGCTCTAGGTCAGTGATCACACCATCATGATTATCTGGGTCTTAAATATCTTTTTTGCATAGTTCTTCTGTGTATTCTTGCCACCTCTTCCTAATATCTTCTGCTTCTGTTAGGTCCATACCATTTCTGTCATTTATTGTGCCCATCTTTGCATGAAATGTTCCCTTGGTATCTCTAATTTTCTTGAAGAGAGCTCTAGTCTTTCCCATTCTATTGTTTTCCTCTATTTCTTTGCATTGATCACTGAGAAAGGCTTTCTTATCTCTCCTTGCTGTTCTTTGAAATTCTGCACTCAAATGAGTATATCTTTCCTTTTCTCTTTTGCCTTTTGCTGTCTTCTTTTCACAGCTATTTGTAAGGCCTCCTCAGACAACCACTTTGCCTTTTTACATTTCTTTTTCTTAGGGATGGTCTTGATAATTACCTCTTATACAATGTCATGAACCTCCATCCATAATTCTTCAGGCACTGTCTATCAGATTTAATCCCTTGAATCTATCTGTCACTTCCACTGTATAATTGTAAGGGATTTGATTTAGGTCGTACCTGAATGGTCTAGTGGTTTTCCCTACTTTCTTCTATTTAAGTCTGAATTTGGCAATAAGGAATTCATGATCTGAGCCACAGTCAGCTCCTGGTCTTGTTTTTGCTGACTGTATAGAGCTTCTCCATCTTTGGCTGCAAAGAATATAATCAATCTGATTTTGATATTGACCATCTGGTGATGTCCATGTGTAGAGTCATCAGAAATGGACTGAAATCATCTGGAGTTGTCTGGGGACTGGAATGCAAAAGTAGGAAGTCAAGAATTACCTGGAGTAACATGCAAGTTTGGCCTTAGAGTACAGAATGAAGCACAGCAAAGGCTAATAGAGTTTTGCCAAGAAAACACACTGGTCATAGCAAACATCCTCTTCCAACAACACAAGAGATGACTCTACACATGGACATCACCAGATGGTCAACTGAAATCAGACTAAAGAGACACATGTTCAATTCCTGGGTTTCAAAGAGCCCCTGGAGAAGGAAATGGCAACCCTCTCCAGTACTCTTACCTGGAAAGTTCCATGAACAGAGGAACCTGGCAGACTACAGTATGGGGACAAAGAGTCAGACACAAATGAGCGACTGAGCACATTTAAGAACCATAACCTCAAATGTTCCATAGTCTGGGATCCAAGTCATAGTCAGGCTGCACTGCAATCTTACTGGATCCTATATGGAAGTCCTTCAGTCTGAGCCTTGGCTGAAGCCCCAAGACAGGGTCATCCCAACATACACAGTGAATTAGAAGATGCTTGACTAACTCCCCAAGTCTGGCCTCTCCCTATAGTTGAATAATGGATGAGAGGAAAAGCTGAACCAGTTTTTCATTCTTAAAAATAATGCTGCAGTGAAAACTCTTGTAAATCTTTCATAATTTACATATGTAAATGTTTCCTTAGGGTAAACACTGAGAGACTGGATTGCTGAATTAAAAGTGTCCACATATTTTCAGTGTAAGTAGAAACTGTGAAATTGCTCTTCAAAATTCAATTTCTACACCCACCAACAATAAATGAGAGGAATTGCTTTCCTGTGTCATTTCTAATACTTAGTAATACCAATATTTTAGATTTTTCCAATATGTTTTTTTAAATGTTATCCAATTTTTGTTTTAATTTGCATGTTCTTAAAAGACGCTTACTCCTTGGAAGGAAAGTTATGACCAACCTAGATAGCATATTGAAAAGCAGAGACATTACTTTGCCAACAAAGGTCCGTCTAGTTAAGGCTGGTTTTTCCAGTAGTCATGTACAGATGTGAGAGTTGGACTGTGAAGAAAGCTGAGTGCCGAAGAATTGATGCTTTTGAGCTGTGGTGTTGGAGAAGATTCTTGAGAGTCCATTGGATTGCAAGGAGATCCAACCAGTCCATTCTGAAGGAGATCAGCCCTGGGATTTCTTTGGAAGGAATGATGCTAAAGCTGAAACTCCAGTACTTTGGCCACCTCATGCGAAGAGTTGAATCATTGGAAAAGACTCTGATGTTGGGAGGGATTGGGGGCAGGAGGAGAAGAGGACGACAGAGGATGAGATGGCTGGATGGCATTACTGACTCAATGGACATGAGTTTGGGTGAACTCCAGGAGTTGGTGATGGACAGGGAGGCCTGGCGTGCTGCAATCCATGGGGTCGCAAAGAGTCGGACACGACTGAGCGACTGAACTGAACTGAACTGAATGACCAGTGGGCTTCCCAGGTGGTGCAGTGGTAAAGAATCCACCTGCCAATGCAGGATACGCAAGAGATGCAATTTCCATCCCTGGGTCGAGAAGATCCCCTGGAAAAGAGAACAGCAATCCACTCCAGTATTCTTGCCTGGAAAATTCCGTAGACGAAAGGATCCTGGCAGGTTACAGTCCACGGGGTGACAAAGAGACAGACCTGACTGAGCGACTGAGAACACACACACAGCATGACCAGTGACCTTGAGTAACACTCATGTTTGGTGCCTAGCAGAGTCACTACATGAAATACATACTAGTAAGTATTTTTATAAGATTTTCCAAATACTATAGCAAAATTTAGTAGACGATGTGCCAGGAGGTATACTAGGTACTTTATACACATGTCTTCATTAATTTCCTCAACTGTTCTCTAAAATAATTACTTTTCCTTTCCATTTGACAAAAAAAGAAATGGAAGCCCTGCAAGATTAAGTACATTCCTCAAGGTACAAAGATAATAAGACAATACAAATTCTAAACCAGGCCTGACTCCAGAAATTGCCACCCTGGTCACCCCCCAAATCTTGGGTGAGCACCTACTCTGGGCAAGAGTCTAAGGTCACCAATGCTGTGTCCAGTCCAGGCATAAGAGGAGGATTGGACACACTTTGCTAGAAGTATAGAGAAGCAGCACACGTGAGCTTTACCACTTATAGCTCGCCAAGGGCTTTCTCCCCCTGTACATTCGGTACTCATTGCAAGTGTTTAGGAAGAGAGGGCAGGGCCTATTTGAACACTGTTCATCCATACCTTACAGAACTCGCGTGTCAGAGAGGTTGTGAGTTCCCTAAGAGCTGCAGCTTACAAGAGGAGGGCCCAAGGTAGCAAAGATACCTGGAGTATCTGAGAGGGGGCTCCTGGAGGCTGAGCAAATGAGGAAGGCCCTGGAAGAGGAGAACTTCACAGGGGCCTAGAACATGGGGAGGTTTCTGGGGTGAGAGCGAACACAAAGGATCGATTTGATCCTCCAAACTTCAACTCCAAAGGGACAGAAGTATCAGTGTTTTTCTGGAGTTCAAGCTGACGTGTGTATTTTGCTCTCCTTTGGGGTGAGAGTTGCTGTTGCTCTCCTTCCTCCATCATTAAAGTCTTTGGACTCCTAACTAAGATTTTGCTCTCAGGAGCCCTCATTTGAAGTCCATTTGTAGACACTGGATGGACCTAGAGAGTGTCAAACCAGAGTGAAGTAAGTCAGAAAGAGAACAACGAGTATCATATATTAATGCATATATGTGGAATCCAGAAAAATGGTACAAATAAACGTATCTGCAAAGCAGAAATAGAGACACAGACATGGAGAACAAACATATGGACACCAAGGAGGGAGAAAAAGAGGGGTAAGATGAATTGGGACATTGGGATTGACACATATACACTGTTAATACTATGTATGAAATAGATAACTAATGAGAACCTACTCTAATAGCTCAGGGAACTCTACTCTATGCTCTGTGGTGACCTAAATGGGAAGGAAATCCAAAAATGAGTTATATGTAAAGTTGATTCACTTTGCTTTACAGTAGAAACACAACACTGTAAAGCCAACTATCCTCCAATAAAAATTAATTAAAAAAATTAAAAGGCTGGCATTTGGGCTCCAAGAGAGAACAGGAGACCTGAAGTGGACTGCACAGGCTCTGGTCCCACACAACTTTGTGTTTCCTTCTGTGATGGGACCAGGTAGAGTCTAACGGTCTGCCCCACACTGGCCAGCCCCTCCATGTCTAACTTCTTTGGGCTTGCTGCTTGTGTAGTATGTGTTAGTCGCTCAGTCGTGTCTGACTCTTTGCAACCCCATAGACTGTAGCCCACCAGGCTCCTTGGTCCATGGAATTCTCCAGGCAAAAGTACTGGGGTGGGTAGCCATTCCCTTTTGCAAAGGATCTTCCTGACCCAGGGATCGAACCTGGGTCTCCTGCATTGCAGGCAGACTCATTAACGTCTGAGCCACCAGAGAAGCCCAACTTTTTTGGGAGTAGAAATCAAATCTTACTCTTCTCCTTGTCTCCCTGTCCCATCCTGCCCTGTCTCCACCTACAAGGCCTCACACAACTGCTACCAACACAGTTACAGCACTTCACAGTTTACAAAATCACTCTGTAGCCAGGAGTTGGTGTTCTTTATCTGAAACCTAGATGTTTTAGAATGTGAGAGGGGTCCTCTATTCAAAAAATAATACAAAATATTGAATCAAAATGAAGCTAAAATGAATAATGAAAGTTATATGAAATGAAGTTAATATGAAATGATTCCAAGCTGCAAATTTTAGAAAGTAGACAAATATATATATCAGAAAACCTAGAAAATAACATAGTTTTCTTATCTCTAAGCATCTGCCTGATACACCTCTACAATCTTTTGTTCTACATTTTGTGGCTTTGATCATCTTTTCATGTGACAGTGATTGGCCATGCCCCTAATTATATAAAGACAATGAAAAATTAATTTGATTTTTTCTCCAGCCTGATTGATTAAAATTTCTTTTTTATTAGTAGCAGTTGGAATGCACGAAACATGTGATTTATGCAGAGTTTCTGATGGTAATATTGTTGCAGAGCCCAACTTTACAAATACAGGTATTCTGAGAAATTCCATTTCACATGATTCCCATCAAATAACAAAACTATGGTGAATTTGTAATTATATATGCATAGCTTCTCAGGTGGCACTACTGGTAAAGAAGCTACCTGCCAATGCAGGAGATGCAAGAGACACAGGTCCAATACCTGGGTCGGGAAGATCCTCTAGAGGAGGACATGGCAACCCACTCCACTGTTCTTGGCTGGAGAATCCCATGGACAGAGGAGCCTAGTGGGCTAAAGTCTACCAGGTCACAAACAGTCTGACCTGACTGAGTGACTACCAATCTGTAAAATGGAAACATTAATGTCAATCTCAGGAGGCCACATGGAAGATAAAGCATAAGGTAAGTGCCAAGCACACAGTTGGCATACCAGCACTGTTGCAGCAGTTGCACACTGAAAAAACTGGTTGAGGATGGAGACAACTGGAAGGTGTGTCTCCGCTTCCTATGTGAACAGTCTCTTTAGGGGTCTTCAATTTGGAAACATTCTATGATTCAAAATCCCCATAAAAGTAAACCAGGGAAGGATTTAAAGAAATAGCTACATATGATTTTTCACAGGCTAATCTGTGGCTCCATGTGGGTCAAAGAAGATTAAGGGCTCCTTGAAATTCAAAGGCTGATTACTTCAAAACCCATCCCAGGAGTCAAACAGGATGCAGCACAGCTCAATATTTTGTGCACAAGCCAGAACTTTTCAGATAAGCATTTCAGAGGAAGCTAACAAGGTTAAAGGTTTTCGGAAAGTTGTGACTTTAAAACAAATCCGCTGCTGCAGAGAGCTGAGCTCGGCTCACAGCCTTCGCACCCATCAGCCCCCTTTCTGAGCCTGTGGCCAGGCCCTAGCCCTGGTTCCGGGAGCCCCCTTCACTGCTGGAAAACAATTACCCTCTGTAGCCTCCGAGGGCTGGGGGAACTCAGAAAGGGTTGTCCAGGAAGCTGATCCCCTCTGGATGTCTTAACTTCCCTTCCCAGCCCCTCCTCCAAGCTCTGCTAAAGGTGAGGAGACCAGGGGGTGTCTGTACTTAATGGGGAATAAATTAAGTAACAGCTTAAATCTTGTAACAGGTCAGGCAAGGGGGTGAGGTGAGTGCTGCCTCATCAAGAAGGTGATCCATCTCCTCTGTCCCTGGGGAGAAGGGCAGATTGGCAGAGAGAGATGGTGAGCGTGGAGTTAGGAGAGAAGGAACCAGCCAGACGCACATCACTTAGTGCTGCCCTGCTGGCTGACCAAGCACATGGCTTTGAAAGGTGCTTTCCTAGAGCTTGAAGTCTCTGCAAGAAGCAGGATTCCAACAAAGAAGTATGGATCATCTGGGAGTGTTTCTCCCATTGGACAATCTTTACTCCTTGCAGCACTTACCATGTGCCTACTGCATGCTTGAGCTTCCCTTATGGCTCAGCGGTAAAGAATCCTCCTGCCATTGCAGGAGATGCAGGTTCAATCCCTGGGTTGGGAAGATCCCCTGGAGAAGGAAATGGCAACCCACTCCAATATTCTTGCCTGGGAAATCCCATGGACAGAGGAGTTTGGTGGGCTACAGTCCATGGGGTTACAAAAGAGTCAGACATGACTTGGCAACTGAACAAACAACAGCCATATGCTTGCTATGTGTCAGATACATTCTTTACCTCATTTAACACCCACTGCACCCCCCAACAAAATAAGTGTTATTACAGGGAAGAAACTGAGGCTCAAAGAGGTTATGGTCATTTGCCCAGGGTCACACGGAGCCCAAATCACAGCTGGGTAAGAATCTGTGATAAAGCTAATCTTTCTGAGTCCTGAGCATATGCATATAGACTTGCTCAGGATGACCTTGAACCCTCAGAGGGTAAAACAGCCAGCAGTCAGGGCTCTGGAGAAGGAATCAAAGTAAGGACTTTCAGGAAAACTGATCAGGGCTAGCAGGCTGATGATAAACTTGTGCTGTCCAGAATCAGCAAACAAATATGGAGCTCAGCAACAGGCTGTGGAGTTCACAACAACAGATGTGGAGTTCAGAGCAACAGCCAATCCTGGACTGACTCACTGAGAGTTTCTTTAAGACCACCACCCAGGGCACTTCCTTGGTGGCCCAGTGGTAAAGAATCCACCTCCACCAATGCAGGAGATACAGGTTCAATCCCTGGTCAGGGAACTAAGATCCCACATGGCTTGGGACAACGAAGATCCTGCATGCCACAGCTAAGCCTTGGTGCAGCCAAATGAATAAATACTTAAAAAACAAAACTAAACCCACCACCAAGATTCCTTGTCAACCTTGAGTTTTTGCCTTTATGAGCCCCAGCCTTTGGTCTGGGAGCCTCTTCATAAGGGCTGCTCCCCAGAGACACCCCTTTCTCTAAGAAACCCCAAGCTTACTGCAGCATTCTCCAATGGCCTCTATCCCTGGCTGACTAGTCTCTCCCTGCCCTGCCTGGAGGTAAATTCAGTTTAATTCTCACAGGTTTCAAAGTTTTTTTTTTTGTTTTTGTTTTTTTTAGTTTGTTTTCCTTGAACTACTGCTTCCCTCATAGCTCAGTTGGTAAAGAATCTGCCTGCAATGCAGGAGACCTGGATTCAATCCCTGGGTCAGGAATATTCCCTGGAGAAAGAAATGTCAACCCACTCCAGTATTCTTGCCTGGAGAATCCCATGGACAGAGGAGCCTGGCAGGCTACAGTCCACGGGATCACAAGAGTCGGACACAACTTAGTGACTAAACCATCAACCACCACCACTGTCTAATTAATCTTTCCTCTCCAGGCTTAATCCCCTTCAATCTAACCTACACATCACTGACAGATGAAATTCATCAAAGTTTATCTTTGATCATGTCAGTCCCTATCCTGAATCCTGCCATAGGGGTTCCCCTTTGAATAAAGTCAAATCTCTTATTCCAATATTTCCATCACTCTCTGGGGCTTCCCTGGTGGCTCAGTGGTAAAAAATCCACCTGCAGTGTAGGAGATGTGGGAGACATGGATCAAATCCTTGGGCCTGGAAGCTCCCCTGGAGAAGGAAATGGCAACCCACCCCAGTATTCTTGCCTGGGAGATCCCATGGACAGAGGAGCCTGGCGGGCTACAGTTCATAGGGTTGCAAAGAGTCAGACATGACTGAGCAAGCACATGCACACACACATCACTCTCTCCTCAAGCCAAACGGAGCCACCTCGTGCTTCCTGAGCAGAAAGCATGTCTCGGTGCTATTGGGAACATCGGTCCACACCTCACCCTCATGGTCTCAGCCCTGGATGAGAATAGACAGGCTTTTCTGGAGGAAAGTTTCCACTATGAGTCCCATGATGGCAGGTTCAAGGACCATCTCAGGAATCAAAGAACTAGGCAGCTATCCATGCAGAAACCCAGGTTCACCTCTGGGCAATCAGGAAACACTGGTCAGGGCAAACAACTGTGCATATTCTGAGTCCAGGAGCATTTTTGCTCTCCGACCTCTGTTCCCTACATCTGTGTCTTCTTCCATACAAACCCTGACAACGAAAGCAGCTCAGCTCTAGGGCGTGAGGCCCAGTGGGCTGATGTGGCAGAATCCCACTGGTAAGACAGGAGCTGTTGAAAGGGGAATAAAGCCCTCTGGGGTGGACAGAGGAGAGGCGAGATTGGGGTGGAAAGTGTGCCTGGTGGCTTGGACATCCAGGTCGGGTCACCACCTCAGACAGCAGCAGGAAGTCATCTTCAACTGTACATCAGACAAAGAAACAAATGAACCCTGAACAAATGAAGAAATGTCTGGCACCCAGCAGCCGCCCCACAGTTGTTCATATAAATAAACAAACGAGCACAGCACATCTGGGCCTGACACCATCTGCACAGTGAGAAGTCTTGGCTGTGCTCCTTCCAAGGGCTCTGCCAGCACCAATGTTCTATTTTTTCCCTTTATTTTTTTTTTCCCCTCTTAGATATGAAATGGAAATAAGGCCTGAGAAGGTGGGCCCTTTTCACAGTTGAAAGCACAGATTCCAAAGTCAGCTTCACAAGAGACTCTCTTTTAGTGAGTCTTTTAGCAAAGCGAGAAATAAAGGTGATCGGTGTTTGTGCATCACATGTTGCTCTATTTGCTTTAAACACAGACAATATTTAGTAGCACGTGCAGCTTCTATATCCTCCTGATATTTCTGGAGCTGAGAATCGCTGGCGGCCTAACATAGAAACTTAGTCCAAATTGGTTTCTCGTGTGAGACAGGCAATAAAAAGCAGGCTGGGGGGGCACACCTGAAGGCCAGTGGCCCTTCTCCCCAGTTCTGATCCGTCTATAAATGTATAATTGCCATCCTGCGTGCCAGAAAAGGCAAAGGGGTGTCAAGAATAGTTTGAACCAAAGAAGTGACAGTGTTACATGCTGACTGGAGCCGAATCGTGCAGCAATAATGACCATAGTTCAGTTAGGTTTCTGCTTATTACTACACAGGTTGTTAATTGGAATCAAAGAAAGAAAATTGCTGGGAGAGGGAAGTAGAGAGACGTGATTACTCTAGGAAATGGGGGAAAAAGTGAAATGAACAATAGTCAAGCTAAAATTACTACCAGGAAAGAAAGGAAAAGAAATGCAAATACTTTAGGCAGGGATTCACAGGAAGCCTACTGGAACCTTCTCCTTTGCATTTCTTCTAAGGGTTTGGCCCAGAATGAGACCAACTAAATGACGCTAGCAAATGCCTTGTGTTTCCTACAAGAGAGGAGCTTGGCAGGGCTGCAAAGTTGACTATACCCCCCTACCGTACAAGAAATCATTCCAAGACAAGTCCATAAAGCCAGACACCCACAAAAGCCACAGTCTCCTGCCCAATCACTGTCAAATCCATAAATGGAAGAGATTCTGGAATTTCCCCAAGTCAATTAATAATTAAATTTGTCAGAACCAATAACCCATGACTTAAACCAGAAGCCAACAAACATTTTCAGTAAAGGGCCAGATAATAAATATTTTAGGGCCATGCAATTTTTGTCTCCACTGCTAAGCTCTGCCATCCTACTGTGAAAGTAGCCAAGACAATACATCAGTGAATTTGTGCAGCTGTGTTCCAATAAAACTTTATTTACAAAAACAGGCAGCAAGCCATATTTGGTCCACAGGCTATCGTTTACCACCACCCTGAATTCAGTGACCATAACAAATCCTGTTTGACAGCACTGGCCATTTAGATGGAGGAGGCAGAGGAGGGATGGCTAGACTCATTCGACAGACAAGGGGTTGGGGGTTCACAGAAAACAGGCACAGCATACAAGGTCACATAGTTGATAGGCAGCAAACCTGGGATGTTACCTCCCTGTGTGCCTTGGGCCCCTGAAATCTGGTCCAGCTCCAAACCAGCTTCTGCCTTCCGAGCACCTCTGGCTGAGCAGCGCATCTGCACAAGTGCTGTCTATCCTGGCCTGCTCTGTCTTTCTCATGAAACCTTATCTCTCTCCGTCCTTCACTGCCCCAGTGAGCTCTCACAGCATCAGATGTCAGCAGGACACATTCCTGCTAAAAGCCCTTCCATATCTCCCCATGACCACAGGCTAAGAAAGACCTCCATGGCTCAGGCCACAGGGCCCTCCTGGCCCTGGCCTCTGCCCAGCTCTCCATCTTCACTCCTTGCTGTGTCACTCAGTTGTGTCTGGCTCTTTGCAACCCCATGGACTGTTAGCCTACCAGGCTTCTCTGTCCATGAAATTTTCCAGGCAAGAATACTGGAGTGGGTTGCCATTTCTTCCTCCCAGGGGATCTTCCCAATTCAGGGATTAAACCCACTTCTCTTGAGTCTCCTGCATTGGCAGGCAGATTTTTTATCTCTATCACCACCTGGGAAGCTCTCACACCTTGCTGAGATCTCCTAAACCTCAGCAATTTCAAACAGTGTGCTGCTGCTGCTGCTAAGTCACTTCAGTCGTGTCCGACTCTGTGCGACCCCATCGACGGCAGCCCACCAGGCTCCCCCGTCCCTGGGATTCTCCAGGCAAGAACACTGGAGTGGGTTGCCATTTCTTTCTCCAATGCCTGAAAGTAAAAAGTGAAAGTGAAGTAGCTCAGTCGTGTCCGACTCCCAGCGACCCCACAGACTGCAGCCTACCAGGCTCCTCCGTCCATGGGATTTTCCAGGCAAGAGTACTGGAGTGGGTTGCCACTGCCTTCTCCGCAAACCGCATGATGTGACCTCAAGTCATCACCCTGTGGTAGGTCTCTGTTTTGTACATAACCGATTCCGAAGCATAAAAGCCCACCCTCCTCCTTCTACCCCTTATCCTGGGATGTCTTTGTTAAGGAGACCATGGTGGTATACAGGACCTAAAAATTCCCCAAGAGTTAGAAAACCTAGGTTTTGAGTCCAGTTCTGCTGGGTAGACTGGTGGTCCTCTACTGGCCAGCCAGCCCTTTGGCACTCAGCTCAGGTTCTCCCCGCCAAGAGGATTTCCTTGAGTCCATCCCATGCTGGGCTGCCAGGGCTCTGTTCATACCTCTGTGATGATAAAAAGTACCCCCAGTGTAAAGGCTCCCTCTGCCCACAGCCTGAGAACATGATGCACCTGGGCAGAGATCCTCTTGTTAAGCCTGCTATCCCCACACACGTCTGAGTGCCTGGTATTGAGCAGATGAACAGTAAACAGTGACTGGCCAGGTGGATAAATGAGAGAGTCAGTGAACAAAGTTCCTGGATGAGAAAACTGAGAAACTCTCGCTCAGACTTTCTCATAAAGTGTTAGGATGAACAGAAAGGAAAAAATTTTAACTTTCCTTTGCTACTACACAAAATTAAGACATCTCCCTAGTTGTGTTTCTCATTATTTAGACTCTGGATGACAAAATTAGCATTCTGTAAGGCTACCTGTAATATGCTGATACGGCCGGATTCTCAGGTAAGAGGGGGGAGAAAAGGTCTTTGCACGGTTGAGTTCCCCACATCACTGAAGCATCAGTGACAGCTGACTTGACAATAAACTCCAAGCTCAGAACCCCCACAGTCCAATTATTTCAGCTATCTTCAAGCCAATTGATGTTACACATGCAGAAGAATGAACAGCAAAACTGTATTAATGAGGTTTTCTACAAAACAGAGAAATAAATGCAATCTGCAGCAAAACATACTAACAAGGGGCTCAGTGGAGTATGGAATTAAGAGTTCACCAAATAACTAAAAAGACAGAGTTTATACTTAGGGTAGCCAGGGAGACTATGGAGAAAAAGGTTACCCTCTGAGTTGAATGGGCTTCTCAGGTGCTGCTAGTGGTAAAGAACTCCCCTTGCCAATGCAGGAGACACAAAAGACTTGGGTTCCATCCCTGGGTTGGGAAGATCCCCTGGAGGAGGACATGGCCACCCACTCCAGTATTCTTGCTTGGAGAATCCCATGGACAGAGGAGCCTAGAGGGCTATAATCCATAGGCTCACAAAGAGTCAGAGACAACTGAAGTGACTTAGCATGGATGACTTGAAACCCCAGATCTTATGTACTGACTTAGATGTTCAGAAATTCACATTACTTACCTAAAATTCAATTTCCTCATCCGAACAATGAGGTTGATGATACAGGCCTGCCTCCCTTACAGGGTTGTTGTGAGATTTTAATGAGATGACCTCATTTTTCAAAACTGTAAATAACTATAAAGAAGTACAAGGTTACTCTATCATCCAGGCTTCTATTTAATCCAGCAATTATTCTCACCAAAGGACAGCAGGATGCTTCCCGTAAGAGATAAATGTGACCCATGTTTTGCTTTCAACATTTACCCTTCTGTTGTAAAGAAAACAAAAATGCACTGGCTACCACCTAAACGTAAGTGGGGAAAAGCTATCACACAACAATGAAATGTCACATGCTAATAGGAGCTCCCCTAGAGATGATGTATCGAGATCAGATTTCAAAGGAAAGAGCCCATTCTGCCCAATTAGCAAAGACGGATCAATTTCTAAACATGATCTTCTCCCCAAATAAATATCAAAATTTCAATCAGGTATTCTCCAACTTGCCTGGGGGCATTCCAATTAGCTGAATCAATCCAGGGGACACTAATTGACACCAGCACTGGATCGGGCCCTGTGCTGGGAGCTGAAACTACAATAGGACCAGATGATGAGTTCACAGTCTAAGGGGAAGCAGAGGGGAAAAGAAAGGATTCTAGAATAGTGCAGGAGGAAGGAATGGTGAAGGGGGAACAACATGCTGAGGAGGCATAGAGAAGGGACCCATTCTCTGCGTATTTGCGGGCATTTCCCCACTCTTCTGTGATGTGAGTGGGAAGCGTCCTGCACTGCAATTCACTTTGTCATCTGAGAGCATGGAAAAGTGCTTCTCACGCCCCGACTCAAAAATGCCTTTCCCAGCATCTGACAACAGCCAGAAACCCACATGTAGTGGGTTTCAGATAAAGATATTCCTGTTTCTAGTTTTTTCTTCCAAATCTCTGCTACTCTGGGCTAGGAAAGAGAGAAGAAAAGTTTCAAAATCATTTCACACAAATTCTCGTAGTTAATCCTCATCGCATGATAATGGTTTGGGTTCTATTAATCCATTTACAAAGGAGGGCACAGAAGCTCAGAAAAGTTAAGTGACTTTTCCAGCGTGGCACAGCCAGCAAACCCTAGATCCTCCACTCCAAAACTGAGTCTTCTCAAATGCTATGTTAGCTCAAGAATCCAGCCCTTTTCAGCATTGTATAAGCCGTCTAGAGTGGTTTCTAGGATCCCAGCCTCTGCAACTTGGGCAACTGAGTCTGAGGTCCGGAGGAAATGGAGGTTCTGATGAAGAGGAAGAGAAAGGAGTTCTTGGGTCTGAGATGACAACACCCTGAGAGAGAGTTAGTGTAGAGTCAGAGAACAGGCATGGACTACTGCAGAGTTCCGCCAGGACTCACCACAGCCTCAGAGCGTGACATTCCCAGCATGTAGTGGACTTCACTGGGCAGTGGTGCTTTATTATCACTGCCCTGAAAATGTGCTCACTCATCAGAGTCTTCAGGGAAACCTAGATCTCCCTGTTGTGATTATTATTACCCACACCAGAGCTGTGTCTGCCGAGTCCCCATCTCACAATAAGGAACCACAGGTCAGAGGAATGGTCTTGGTTACTAAAACCAAAAATGCTAATTCCAGAGAATTCTCAACAATTTGGGTTTCAGCTTTACCTCCACCTTCCTAAAGGACTTTGCACATATCTTTAGCCTTACCTATGAAATGGGGATTATCCCCATTAAATTACTTTCAACACGAGGCAGAAAATAATAAATTAATATCATTACTACAGGGATGAAAGTATATCCATTCATTACAACAAGTTGATGCTAACTTACTGGGTCTCAACAATCATTGTGCAAAGGGTAATGAGACCGCCTGGCCCACCTGATGCTGTAGCAGAAGGGTTCTTTGGAAAGATTTAAAACTTGAACATGAGTAGATAACTGCATGACAGTTACACTTACTACCATTTTGGCCTCTCACATTTGAAACCAATCCTTGAATCTAATCCAGCACTTGGATCTAATCCCCTTGATTGCCCTGTGAGTGAGATTTCATTAGTCACATTTTATAAATGAGCAAATTGAGGTTCAGAGATATTAAGTGGCCTTCCCAGGAAAAGAAAACAATAATGAATGGGAAGGAAGGGCTTGAATCTGTCTTCTGGTTCCAAAATGTGTGCACTACTCCAGAAACATCTCTGGCCTGTTGGCCATATTCTTATAGATAATATCCAACCTATTTTCTCTAAAAACTCAAAAAAAAAAGTTTTTAAAAACTTTTAGTTTAGAAATAATTTTGTTTACAGAAGATATGAAATGTAGTCCAGAGTTTTCCTTTTGCCTTTCTATGAGCTTCCTCTAATGTTACAAAACCTTAGTCCATTTATCAAAACTAAGAAATTAGTATTAAACTACAGATTTTATTAGAATTTTCTCATTTTTTCCAGGAATGCCCTTTTTTTATTTTCTAGAATCCAGTCTGGGATATGATGTTGCATCTGCCAGATGTTGTTAACTAGACTGAAGTTCCAGAGTTAGGGGGAGGGGACCACAAGATATGATGTCATCACATCATCATAGTAGGGATACAATGTCAACATGACTTCTGACTACTGACTGTAACTTTAATCACTTAATGAAGGTACTGTCTGGTTTTCCCCTTTCTATTCTCTATTTGCTAAAAGCAAGTCACTAAGTCCAGCCCACATTCAAGGGAAAAGGTATCAAGCTCTGCTTTCTGGAGAGAGAAGCATCACAGAGTTTGTTGTCATATGTAAACAGCCCTATAGTAATTAATAAGTATGTGGGGAGATATTTTGTGCCTATGCAAATGACCTGTTTCTCCTTAAAGTTTCACTGACAAATTTTAGAATGTAACAACTGATCCTGACTATAGCTATTATAACTGCTTTGCTCTAATAGTGATTTTTTAATTTCCTTTATTCCTTACACATTTATTAATTAGAACAATTCTATGAGGAAGATTTGCCCCTTCTCCCCTATTTAGTCAGTCAAATCAGTGTATTAGCTTCTTTTTTTCTCCCTGCCCCAGAAACAGATTCAGCTGTTTCTCTAAGGAGTCCTGGTTCCTTTCACTGGAGACTGGAATTTAGCAACCAACATCTGGGAGCTGGGTGTGTTCATTGCTAATGGGGTGTCCCTGATTATAGAATTTCTCAGCAGACAGAGCTAGGAAATAGATATATGTATAATAGTTTATGTATGCTGACAAAACTCTCCTTGACCAAACTCTTGTTGGGTTCCTGTGAGCCCTCTTCTTGACTAGATCTTGACTTTATACCCAACCTGAACTTTGGTCTACCCAGAACAGTCTTAGCAATGAAAGCTTGCAAGGTTTCTTGATATCTAATCACCTTTGATATCTGGTCAAGTTCCTCATCCCCTCCCCATTTTGATTCCTAAGTTCTTGACCAGCCTTTAGCAAGAATCCTATTGAGTCAGTCTAGCAGGAATCCTCTATTCTTGATATATCCTTTTAGTAATTTCCCATCCACTGACCCCCTTACTCTATTGGCTATATGTCCCCAGCTGTATTTGCTGTGTTAAGAGTTGAGCCCAATCCATCTCCTCTATTGAACTACCCCTATTGCAATAGTCCTGATAAAGTTCTCCCTACCATTTTTTAACTAGCTTTAGAATAATTTTTATTCTGTAACTGCATACACACACCTATAATTATTTCCATTACTAGTGGTATACATACTAACATATCAAAACAAATATGAGTTCTTATTGATATCTCTAAATCTAATCCAGCAACTCAGGGTTCATTCTAACCTTCATCCCTCTTGCTTATCAGTATTTTCTTTCTCTAACAGTGAGAAACTTCACTCTTATTAGCTACAGTTTATGTTGTCATTGTTTTAGAAACTCAGTCACTTCCAACTCTTTTGTGACCCCATGGACCATAGACCACCAGGCTCCTTCATCCATGGCATTCTCCAGGCAAGAATACTGCAGTGGGTTCCCATTTCCTTCTCTGGGGGATTTTCCTGACCCAAGGATTGAACCCACATCTCCTGCATTGGCAGGCAAATTTTTACCACTGAGCCACCAGGGAAACCATATCTGTTAAACCCTAGCAGTCATATCATTTCAGAATTGCTAGCCTATATTCAGTGAGAAACAAACTTACCAATCAGAGTACAATGTTGATCAGTAGTTCTTTTCCATCTTTATCCTTAAAACATCCATCCAAAGTTTCTTAGGTCCTTATTCCCCACCACCTCCACCAAGGTTGTGTCACATGATTGTATGCAGTTAGATTCACATTCATCACAGGTTGTATTTGATCCTCGGATCCCCTGCCACTCTTTATTGGTGAAGGAAGTTCTCTACTATTCCTAAATTGCTTAAGTTTATATCATGAATATGTGCTAAATTTTGCTAAATGCTTTTTTATGCCTCTACTGAGATGACCATATAGAGTTCGTCTTCTTTAGCAGCTCAGAGGATAAGGTGGCTGGATGGCATCACCAACTCAATGGGCATGAGTTTGAGTAAACTCCAGGAGTTGGTGATGGACAGGGAGGCCTGGCGTGCTGCAGTCCATGGGGTCACAAAGAATCGGACACGACTAAGTGACTGAACTGAACTGAACTGAACTGATTGAGATGGTCATATAAAGTTCATCTTCTTTAGCCTCTTAATAAGTGAATTACATTCTTCAAAACTCCAAATGTGAAACCAGTGTTGAACTCTTGAGATGAGTCCCACTTGGGCATGATGTATCACCTTTTATGTACTGAAGACTTTGATTTACCAGTATTTTCCTAAGGATTGTTGCCTTATATTCATGAGACTTAGGGTGATGTTAACCTTCTAAAGTGAGTTTAGACAATAAACTCACTGGAGAGGATGTGGCGAAAAGGGAACCCTCCTACATTGTTGGTGGGAATGTGAATTGGCACAGCTACTATGGCGAACACTATGGAGGTTCCTTAAAAACCTAGCAATAGAGCTACCGTATGACCCTGCAATCCCACTCCTGGGCATACATCCAAAGAAAAACATGATCCAAAAGGATACATGCACTCCAATATTCACTGCAGCACTGTTTACAATAACCAGACATGGAAGCAACCTAAATGTCCATTGACAGAGGAGTGGATAAAGAAAATTGGTCCATATATACAAAGCAATATTACTCAACCATTAGAAAGAATGAAACAATACCATTTGCATCAACATGGATGGACCTAGAGATTGTCCTACTGAGTGAAGTAAGTCAGACAGAGAAGGAGAAATACTGTATGACATCCCTTCTACATGCAATTAAAAAAGAAATGATACTAATGAACTTACTTACAAAACGGAAAGAGACTCACAGACTTAGAGAACAAAATTATGGCTGCCGGTGGGGTGGGACAATTAGGGAGTTCGGGATGGACGTGTGCACACTGCTCTATTTGAAATGGAATAAACAACAAGGATCTGCCGTAGAGTACATGGAACTCTGCTCAGTGGTATGTGGCAGCCTGGATAGGAGAGGAGTTTGGGGGAGAAAGGACACGTGTATATGTACTGAGTCCCTTTGCTATTCACCTGAATCTATCACAACATTGTTAACTGACTATACCCCAATACAAAATTACAAAATTAAAAAATAAATAAAGTGAGTTTATAAATGTTCCTGTTTCTATTTACTGGAAGAATTTGTGTAGAATTGATATTACTTCTTCCTTAAATGTTTGATGTCATTCACCAGTGAAACCATCTGGGCCTTCAGAATATTAATCATAGTTATTTAAAATTCCCTGTCAGATATGTCATATCTGTGTCGGGTTCTGATGATTGCTGTCTTGGGTTTTGTTTTTTTTTTCTCAGAGGGAGGGGAAGTGTTGCTTTTCCTTGCCTTTTCAAACACCTCGTGATTTTTTGTTGAGCACAGCATGAATGTGTAGGACAGGAGAGGCTGAGGTAAATAGTTTTTGTGGACATGCCTTTCCTTTGGCTGGGTCTCCAGTGTCAGGGGTTGGGCTGGGCTGAGACTTGTTGCTGTAGTTACCCTCAGCATACCATAGTCTTCAACATTCCTGTAGAGACAGCTTGTGTCTAGGGTTTACCAGGGCAGCGTCTGTTTGATTCCAAGTTTGGTCTTCCCTTTGTGACTCAGAAAGGGTCTCCTTCCATACTCTTGGGCTCTCCTGTCCCTCTCTCTCTCCTCTATTTGTCACTGAAATCTCCTTAAGGCGGGTGGTGAGGATGGGAGGGGGAAGGTGCCTTCTCTGGAATCCCGATTAGGAATTGACCTCAGATTCCTAATCAGAACTGAACCTTGTACCTCATCCCTGGCTTCCTGCAGTGTGGTCCTCCAGGTGTTCCTGCCTCCTCCCTTCTGCCACTGTGGGCCTAGGATCTGATCCCTCCCTTCCCCCAGGAGGAGGAGTGGTCTTCCCCTCTCCCTTCCTTCAGTTGATGCCCTGAGTATTTAATCCCCAATGACCATGGACAGGAGAGCAGCCCTTCTCCAGGGCCCCAGGTTAGAATTATTGTTCTGTAGAGGAAGTGGAGGGAGGCTGGGGCAGGCTTTCTCATCTCATCCCTCCCACGTGGCTCCTTTTTCCCTGACTCAGATCTTCTATGGGATAGATGAGGTTCATAGGGCTTATGGAAAAGGTCTGCAAGAGGACACAGACCTCTCTTTTCAGCAGCTGCAGAGACCTCTCTCTGTCCCAGCAGTCCACTCCCAGCCTTCACCCACCTGTCAGTTTTTCCTCATGGTGAGCCACCTGTGGCCCAGGTGAGCACAGCGTCACCTCTTCTCTCTCTGTAGGCACCGTCTCACATTCGATTCCCTGCAAGTTGTTCCCTCTGTGACCTCAGCTCCCTGGTGGTCTCAAAAACAGTCATGAACTTGAAATAGGCCCACTATTTTTCATCACAGGGGTGGTTACTAACACTCCTTCCAGCCCTCTACATCCTGGTGTAGAGGCTGAATTCTTATCTTTTTATGGGTAATTTTTATTTTAGTTCTTAAGGCTTCATTTGAATGAGCTAAAGACCTATCTTAATAGGAATGTCTTATTCCAGTTCACATAAATCTTAAAACTCTTCTAAAAACTTGAAAAACTATCATTACAAATCTAACTCAGAGAAATCTCTTTTAACCACAATATGCACCTAACTATAGAATTTGAAAGGATTATCACTTAGACCCAACAAATGTAAACTCGAACAGTCCTGTTTTTCTGTTTGGTTTTTTTTTAAGACTCCAGAGGCAATTAAAATGAGAATAATTTGAAATTGGAGAAAGCTTCCTTTTTGGGATAACAGAAAGTGGCTGCTGCTGTGTGGAAATGGAGAAAGCATTCTATTTTCATTTTATTTATTTTATTTTTTGCCACTTTAATACTGACAGTGGTTTTATTTTTAGTTCAGTTTTAATTAGTGGTGCAGAAGAAGAGTCGGAGTCATTCCAAGGCAGGAAAAAGGAGTTATTCTAGGCAACTCAATACTAACGATAACCTAGAAAGTACTGCAAGGAGATGGATTTAACTAACTCTACACTAGGGGTGTTAGGAAAGGAAGCCAAGGAGGTTACTCGGCTTTGAAGGACTGGATTGTGAGACATTACGTGAAGGAAGGAAGGAGACTTCAGTAAAGAGGTTCCAGAAAGAGCTATGGACTGGTCACAGGTAGGGGGATGGGCTGGGGGCAGGAAGAGAAAGCTGGGGGTCTATAGATGAAGTTCTGACCGCTTGCTAGGACTACAGGGAGTTCCCCCCACCTCCTAGTTTCTGAGCAGGGGAGATGCTCTAAAGCAGTAAATTTCTCAAGCAAGATGGACTGAAGTAGGGGCTCACATGGGGGTGGTGGAGTCCAAGGGAAAGCACTCAGGAACTCCCCAGGGTGCTACAGTAGAAGTAAGAGAGAAAGAGTTGAGCTATATGCCGAAGGTAGAATAGAAACGATTGTTTTACTGCCTGAACACAGTGAACAAGGAGAAAGGATGGCCCAGGTTCTGAGTCTCAGCCTCATCATAGCAAAGGCAGGTGCAGCAGACCAGGCAGTGGGTGCATGTGACACAGACCTGGCTGCCATCCTAGCTCTGTGACTTCCTGGCTGTGTGACTTCAGGTAAGTTACCTAACCTTTCTGGCCTGGATTCCAAGTGGTAACACTGGGATACTGATCTCAAAGCGTTTGTACCGTCTAACTTAGAAAACTTACGTAAGACACTAGCATGGTACCTGGCTTGTAGGAGGCAGTCAATAGCTGTGCATCATTTTTTTAATCTTGTATCCAGCATATGGCTACCAGAAACTTCTCTGTGCCAGGACTCTGTCCAGCAGTGAGGACACAGCAGGCAGAAAAACAGACATTGTCTCTGTCCTTTTGGAGCTCGAAAGCACCAAGAACTAGGTGTGGGTAATGGGCCCTAGAGTCAGGAAAGAATCAAGCTGGTACCCAGAGTGAAGTACTCCCTGCAGCGGGGAGAGGATGGCTGAGGAGGGGAGAGGACAAAGCAGGCCATCTGGGCATTTCTGTGTTGGGTCCATCCGAGCCTGAGGCTCTCTCCCTGCCCTCAAAGCACAGAACACGTGAGCCTTTCTCTCCATCCTCATCACAGCACCCATCTTCTCCATCAGCCCAGCCTCCGCCTTCTCTCAAGCCTAGAAGTGCTAAAGGGCAGTGGAATTCTAGCGGGAGGAAACAGATGGCTTCAGACTCTGCCAGGTGCTGAGTCCCTCTGGCTCCCTCCTCTTCCCCCTCAATGACCACCTCTGTCCTACATCAAGCGCTGACTCCTGGCCAGTCCCAGGTCAGACTGCAGGCAACCCAGCTCAAAGAGGAGAAACCATCACCAAGTCACCAGGCTCCAGGTCCCCTGACCTGGGACTGACCTCAACAATCCAGCTCCCTCCTCCTTCCTGAGACCACAGCGGGTCCCTGCCCACTTTGATCAATAGACATCCTGAGTTGTGCACGGCTAAGGTGAGGTCCACAGGTTAGGGGTTGATCAAACAAGACACTGTTCCCCTCCTCAGAGAACTCTGCCTGGGCAATTATGGGCAATTATAAGACCCCGAGACGAGTGTGTGACAGAGAGAAGGGAGTGCTGAGGGGACACCAAGGAGAGGCTCCCAATGCAGCCAGGAGCAGGGAGAGGAGCTGGCTTAGCTGATCACATCACCAGAGGTGATGTCTTAGCTAAATCCCTGAGGAAAGGTAGGATTCAGTCAGGTGAAGGACTGTGTGGGAGGGAAAGAAGCCAGAAGCAAAGAGTGGATGTGATGTTTAAGGAATTGTAAACTGTTCAGACTTGGAGGAGGGCATGGCAACCCACTCCAGTATTCATGACTGGAGAAACCCACGGACAGAGGAGCCTGGTGGATTATGGTCCATGGGGTCACGAAGAGTTGGACACGACTGAAACTACTGAGCACACACACATGCAAACTGTTCAGAAGGGCTTCCCTGGTGGCTCAGCAGTAAAGAATCCAACTGCTAATGCAGAAGACCCAGGTTCAATCCCTGGGTCAGGAAGATGCCCTGGCTGAGGAAATGGCAACCCAGTCCAGTATTTCTTGCTTGAAAAATCCCATGGATAGAGGACCTGGAGGGCTGCAGTCGATGGGGTTGCAGAGTCAGACATGACTTAGCCACTAAATGCCGGGAGCCAGCATATTGCATATTGAGTGCATATTGCATATTGAGTGCAGCACTTTCCACAGCATCATCTTTCAGGATCTGGAATAGCTCAACTGGAATTCTATCACTGCTGGGAGCCAGCGTGAGGAACTCCGCCCATGACAAAGGTCATGAGGAAGGAGGCTCGGCATACGCAAAGGCGGGATCGAGCCTCAGGGGTCTCCCTGGAAATTCTTGAGCATCTACCCCCAAAACCAGAGTCTTCCTACTTTCTGCTTTGTGCTTTCACCTACACCTCTGACTTTACGGGGGGCTGTCCCCCACTACCTCTCTCTGAAAAAAGAGTTAGCTTACAGCTCCAGTTAATAATTCCTGGGTGTGACAGTGTTTCAACCTACAAACTCCTTTGGAAATCCTCTAGCCTGCCTGAATAGGTTTTTCTGGCCACATGTGGTTGTTCAGAGCCTCCCAACTGTGAGAGGCAGGAGATGTTCTAAACTGTCTAAACACAGATTCTTTTGAGTAGTTAAAAGATTGATTAGAAATTGTATTGGTGAAGGGATTTTCACTTGTTGGGCCAATGTTTGCTGCTAAGTTTCCATATCCCTTATCTGCTGTGTCCCTGGCAGTGTATTGATTAATATAATTGGTGTAAGTAGTAGCTTTAATGTTTGTAACCTGGGACCCTTGAGTTAATTCTTTTTCTTGTTATAGCCCACCACACCTTTGCTCTGTAGGAATACAACTTTATCTAATGCTTTTGGAGGGTGGCTCCTGACCAATTACCTTTAGAGAAAAATAAGTTTTCTGAAGAAAGGGTCTTAAAATGTTAACAGGCCTCCGGGCCAGAAGATGATGCAAATCACCTAAGCTTTTGCATATGATAAGTTTGCAGGAAGAAAGCCTGGCTTGCTGCATGACTCTACCCCTTCCCCCATTATCCTCTATGCATAACTTAAGGTATAAAAACTACTTTGGAAAATAAAGTGCGGGCCTTGTTCACCGAAACTTGGTCTCCCCATGTCGTTCTTTCTCTCACCTTCTGGCTGAATTATTCAGCCTCTTTTCTCCACTAAATTTCCTCACTGAGCTATCCTTATTTCAGCCTCTTTTCTCCACTGAATTTTCCTACTGAGCTATCCTCATCCTATTACTCTTTATATCTTTGATAAAATATTTAAATAAATAGGTCGCCGACGCCGTCCCCGCTTGGAATTCCCTGGATCCACCGGGGCTGGACCCCGGCAACTAAACAGCGATAACAAACTGTTCAGAATGGCTGAAACTTTCTTCAAACCCGGTCCACTGCCTCATGTGCCAGTTCCATCCAGGGCTCCACGCCTGCAGCTGCAGCCTTGTCACCTGCATCGCCCTTCCCAGATGCCAGTCACCTGCCCACCCAGAGCTCAGATGTCACGTGCGCTCAGCCTCCCCAGAGCCACGGTACAGCCCCCTGCAGCACCACATCTCTCCTCCTGCCAGACCCTCCTCCAGATCCCCACTTGCTCGAGCTGCCCCATTTCCCCCTCGTTCATCATGGTCCTCTGTGGGCCTAGCCTTGGGACCCGCTGGCAGCTCCTGAGGCAGGAGCAGCCCTGTGACTGAGCCGATGCTCAGCCAATCAAACCCTGTGGGCGTGGCCCCTCTGAGCCCCACCCAGGGGAGGAGGGGGTTTGCAGCTGAGGCAATGCTCAGCCAATCAAACCCCATGGGCGTGGCCCCTCTGAACTCCGCCCAGGGGAGGAGGGGTTTGCGGGAGCAAAGGGGACTTCCTGGGGGGTCTGGAAACAGCTTTCTCCCTGCTTGTCAGCTGCTCTGCAGGCGTGTGAATCTAAAACAAGAACCCTGAGGCAATTTTCTCTCTGAAATGGTGCTGAATTTCCAACCAAGGGGGCCAGCGGCTGGTGGAGAGCTTGAAGAGAGCCCTGGGTGCCCCTCGAGAACCGCAGTCAGGAGATGGAGATAAGCGTCCTCCGCCCGTGACAGGGACCACAAGTCTGGCCACACTCTGAGCCAGGTGGGGCGTGGCACTTGTAAACAAGCCAAGGCCAGGGTCACCAGCAGACGCCTAGGGAGTTGACAGAGAGAGGCAGACAAGAGCTGCCCAAAGCTTTTGTCCATGTGTGCCTGTCAAGTCTGAGGAGCTGGGGTTGCAGGCTATCTGTTTTTGGCAGCTGGCCCCGCCCAGCCTGGAACCATGGAGCTGGAGGCCTTAGGCATCCTGGCCTGAAGCTCTGAGACCTGGATTTTAGCCCCAGCTGCAATTTTCATCCACACTTGGCCTCAGGCCAGTTCTGGTCGCAATTGGCCACCTGATGAGAAGAGCCAACTCACTGGAAAAGACCCTGATGCTGGGAAAGACTGAGGGCAGGAGGAAAAGGGGATGACAGAGGATGAGATGGTTGGGTAGCATCACTGAGTCAATGAACATGAGTTTGAGCAAACTCCAGGAGATGGTGAAGGACAGGGAAGCCTGGCGTGCTACAATCCAGGAGCTCACAAAGTGTCAGACACGACTAGCAACTGAACAACAGTTGTCTGAACTATTCAAAACTCCAGCTGTCTTCCACACATTTGGTTTTTGTGACTTGCTTCCCATCTCATTCAAGTCACTGCAGTTCAATAGTGCAAACCCAGACACCATCCCCAAGAGCCCCCTTCAAAACAGAGAGCAGTGTCCTTCTAATTCCCATTATATTTTATACATGTGCATGCTCAATTGTTCAGTTGTGTCTGACTCTTTGTGATCCCATGGATTGTCGCCCACTGCCCACCAGGCTCCATGGGATTCTCCAGGCAAGAATACTGTAGTGGGTTGCCATGTCCTTTTCCAGGGGATCTTCCTGACCCAGGAATCCAACCGGAGTCTCCCGCATTGTGGGCAGTCTCCTGCACTGCAGGCGGATTTTTTATCACTGAGCCACCAGAGAAGCCATTTTATACATACTTCTTTAAGTAAAAAACAAAGAAAGCTTTTTTAAAACTAGAATCTCTGCAGTAGGTCCACAATCTTTGACCTATTGGGGCTGCAAAATTCCTATTTTAGAAATGGACAGAGGGCATGTGACACCCACTTGGTCTCCAGCAGCACTCAAGCACCCCACCATCAATCTGTGGCAGTTCTACAGCAGAGCATGCAAATATGGAGATGCACAGGAAATGGGATAAAGATAACTCTGCTCAGCTCAGAAAAAACAAATCAAGATGAGAAGGGTTTGTGCAAACGCAGCTGCTGGTACATAGCTGCTGGTCAGACCCCAGCCCAGACAGATGTCTGGAATCTGGGTTCCATTATAGTTGCCACCTCGAGTGTTTGTACCCAGATAAGTTCTCTAACCTGAGCTTCAGTTCCTGAGTCCATAAACAGAGATCATGATGTGAACACAGGCTCTTAAAGATGTAATGAGAAAAAGGATGAACAAAGGAGGTAGTTGTTGTTGTTCAGTCGTTTAGTCATGTCTGACTTTGCAACCCCATGGACTGCAGCACGCCAGGCTTCCCTGTCCTTCACCATCTCCCGGAGGAGTCATTGATGCCATCCAACAATCTCATCCTCGTCCATCCCCTGCTCCTCCTGCCTTCAATCTTTCCCAGAATCAGGGTCTTTTCTAATGAGTCAGCTCATTGCATCAGGCGACCAAAGGAGGTAGGGGGTGATGGAAATCTAAGGAAGTGGGAGCAGGGTCCTCTGAGTCTAATGGTCAGAGTCTCCTTGTCTGAATTACCCTCTCCCCACTAAACCCCTGTATTGAGCATTTTCTTTTTATATTTCCAGTACCTAGCAGAGAGCCTTGCAAATAATAGGTCTCAATGAATGTTTGTTGAATGAATGAGAGAATGAATTACTGAGGATGCACTCAGCAGTCAGTTGGTGCCTGAACAATAAACACATCCTCCATCGTCCTGTGTCCCTATGACAGTGGCCTCTTCTTCAGCTCTCTGTTCTCCAAGCAGCCACCCTTGGCCAGTCACAACCACTGTGACAACAGCTGCAGAAGCACTCACTCATCAATCAGCGACTCAAACAGAATTACGTGAAGGGAGCCTGGGCAGGTGAACTGTGCACAGAATTTACAGTCACTCTGGGGTTTCACGGAGGTGCAAGAGAAGGAGGCCAGCGAGCTGTCGGGAGCACAGGGTTCTGAGTTGGACATGCCTGCTTTTGATTTCCAACTTTGTTGCTTCCCATCTGTGGTCCTGAGGCAAGAGACCTCACCTTCCAAGGCCCTTGGTTTCCTTTTTAATGCAAATAATAAGAAAACCTGTCTCTAAGAGTTGATGATCATGTCAAAAGCACAAAACAAGAAGCCAGAAGCAGCTGTTACGGTTTTACACTGCAGATTACTGCACTTGAGAGCAAGATGCAATCTACCATCACCATGATTAGGTTAATTGCGTTAATGTATATTGCAATTAAAGCACCTATATTTGTCTTGGGCATTTTATCACCTATCACTTGATATCATCCTGAATGTCACCATGGGACTTTGATCAAGACAGTGATTGATGGATGGCAGACACAAATTAAGGAGTGATCCAGATTTTTTTTTATCCTCCTCACCTCTTTCTAAAGTGTTGTTTTCCTACCCTCTCGGAATATTCAAACCCTACATACTTTCCCAAGGGCCAGTTAAAATGAGGTCTTTCCCATGAACACTTTCTTTCTTGTTCCCCAGCCATAAATGCTCTCTTGTCCCCTGTAAGGTCCCATCCACAGGGACAGTGGACTTATGTCTCCCTTCTTGATTGTGAACATCTAGTCAGCAGGGGCCAGGTCTGACTCACCTTTATCCCTCTAGTGTTCAGCACAGAGACAAGTACTTAAAATATGCCTAACCACTGAGCGATCCCATCGATAAAGTGATGAGGGAAAAGAAGCCTGCCAGGTAATGAGCAGCAAAAGCAAGCAATAAATACAGCACCTCTCTTTCCAATGGGACGTTTATGTACCAAGACCATACCTGTATGTTTGTCTTGATGACAATGGTTTTCGGGTTGAAGCACAATGCCTCAGGAGGTACTAGACACACCACAGTAGAGGCTGGCATCATGGTACCTCTCATCCCCCTCTTTCCCTCTCCCAGCGTTCCTTCTGCCATCATACATAAAAGCGAGGTGCCTCTTGCCCATCTGAAGTCTCTCTATGCTGAGCTGCCTCTGGAGCACAAAGCAAAGAGATGCTCCAACTCTCAGGAGCCTCCTTGAATCCTGGCGCTGTGATCCACTCACAGTGTGAACCACTGATCCACCTCACAAACCCATAACTTCCCATAAATCTTATTTTTTGAGTTAATAAGTAGACAAATTTGCTATATATATACACATATAAAAATGTATACATACTGATAAATTGCATATTAAAAATACCTGTAATAGGAATCCAATACAGAAAAAAAAATGTTAACACTTAAAAGCTATAATAACTAAGGGAAAGTACAAACTATATTGCAAATTATGTACATATTTTTGTTGCAGGGATGTATGAAAGAATGATTAATAGAAGACTTTTAAGTATAAAACTATATTAGGTTAGTTTAACAATTTGAAAGGGAAGAGAAATGGAAATATAACATCAAGGAAAAGAAGGAACATGTAAACTTGCAACTGTTATGAAACAGTTTATTCATGTATTTTTTTAAAGTGAATAATGGTAAGTATAAAATCACTATGGTTTTTACATTCCATTAAATACATTATAAGAAGGGATGCAATGCTTTTATTATAAAATGTCAATATTTTACAGGAAGCCAGAAATTATGTCATTTGCAGCTCTTTATATGTATGATTAAAATGTTTAGAAATCTATATTGATTTTAAAATTACTTTAGGAGTATGCCATGTTCATCTTACCTAAACTTATACATTTTAATAAACAAATGACCTGTTGAAATTTGAGAAAGCAAAGGTGAAATAAGAAAAATACTAACTGCTACAGAACTGAATGTGTCCTTCCCAAAATTCATATGTTGAAACCTAATCCCCATTTTAAAGATTAATTTTTTACATTTCTTTCATATGTGTTGAGTTTGTGAATTTTGAACTATAAAGTTTTCATTTTCTTAGTCTTACTGTAGATGGAAAACATTGACCAAAAAATTAAAAACTTATATTCAAAATTTTCTAAATGAAAAAATGTAAAAGAGATTTAAATAGTCAACATTTCAAATAATGATCTTATAAGTTTACAGTATCCTTGCTTCTGACATTATTAAAGCTTAAAACATTGCTAAAATTATGCTGCTAGGGGTGACCCTCTTCCAGAGCCTCTCAATAGATATTGCTAGGGAATGTGTGTACCTGTGTGTAGATGTATATGTGCATGTGTGCATATACAAACACATATACTACACACAGGTGTAACTACTTTATTTTTATCTGTAGCTACAAATGTTCTCAATGAACATGAATTTGAGCAAACTCCTAAAGAGAGTGAAAGACAGGGAGGCCTGTTGCTAAGAATCTGACACGATTTAGTGACCGAACAACATAAACATCCTACGTGGGCTTCCCTGGTGGCTCAGTGGTAGAGAATCTGCCTACTCATAGGCAGTATATGTGGGTTCAATCCCTGGATTGGGAAGATCCCCTGGAAAAGGAAATGGCTACCCACTCCAGTATTCTTGCCTGGAGAAGCCCATGGAGAGAGCAGCCTGTTGGGCTTCAGTCCATGGGATCACAAAAGAGTCAGACACAACTTAGTGACTAAAACAGTAACATAAATGTTCTACATAGTAGCAGTGAGCACCACTAGCACCAAAACTTGTTTTGCAAATACTGTTCCCTATTAAAAGAAACACACTGCAAGCATAAGATGCTTGAAGAAATTGGCCTCAGAACACAGTATCATCTCCATCTGCTGCTGCTGCTGCTAAGTTGCTTCAGTCGTGTCCGACTCTGTGCGACCCCATAGACGGCAGCCCACCAGGCTCCGCCGTCCCTGGGATTCTCCAGGCAAGAACACTGGAGTGGGTTGCCATTTCCTTCTCCAATGCGTGAAAGTGAAGTCACTCAGTCGTGTCCGACTCTTTGCGACCTCATGGACTGTAGCCTACAAGGCTCCTCCATCCATGGGATTCTCCAGGCAAGAGTACCGGAGTGGGGTGCCATTGCCTTCTCCATCATATTCCTAAAGATACATGATTTAATCATGAGGAAACATTCAGTTCAGTTCAGTCACTCAGTCGTGTCTGACTCTTTGCAATCCCAGGGACTGCAGCATGCCAGGCTTCCCTGTCCATCACCAACTCCTGGAGCTTGCTCAAACTCATGTCCATCGAGTTGGTGATGCCATCCAACCATCTCCTCTGTCATCCCCTTCTCCTCCTGCCTTCATTCTTTCCCAGCATCAGGGTCTTTTCAAATGAGTCAGTTTTTCGCATCAGGTGGCCAAAGTATTGGAGTTTGTAATGGAGTAATGGAGGAAACATTAGACAAAACCAAATCCTGGGACAGTCAATAAAATAACTGGCCTGAAATCTTCAAAAGTTTCAAGGTGATTAGAATCAATAAAAATGGAGGAATCATCCCAGACCCAAGGACACCAAGGAGACAGACAAATAGATACATCAAGCAACTCTAAATGCATTTGCCCTAAAAGATATCACTGGGGCAACTGGCAAAACTCAAATGTGTTCAAGGGTTGACAAGAGAACAAAGCATCAATGCTAATTTCATGATTCTGTTCATAGATTGTGTTTCTGTGGAAGGTTTTCCCTGTCTGCAGGAAACACACACCAAAGCAATCCAGTGTGATGGGCCAGCAGGCACGCAACCTACTCTCAGATGGTCCAGGGAAACAGAAGTGTTTTGCACTGTACTCATAACTTTTCTGTACATTCAAGACAGAGTTGAAGATTTTTTTCATTAAAATAAAAAGGAACTATGGGTTCTTAGGAGACTCCATTTCCTCATCTGCACAATGAAGTGTTGGTCTTGGGGAGGCTTACTGAGAGAATAATGTGCATGCATGTAGCCTGGAAGACACTTAGCAGACCGAAGATGCTAACTATGGAGCACGTGGAGAAACAGAGCTGGTTGGTGAAGCCCCAGGGGAGCTGGGTGAGCCAAGGGCGAGAAGGAACAACTGGCATCTGAGAAACAGCCAACCTGTCCAGGCTTGTTTGTTTCCTTTTGTTTTCGAGGACAGAGTAAATTGCACAGAATGGGACCAGGCTCTCATTTTCCCTTCTTGGTCGCCATTTGCCAAAGATTGCAAACCCAGTTGAAAGTAACTGACCTCAGCCCTGGCAGCCACACAGAAACCCTTCCATTCTCTGTGTCCATCCTTCCATCAGCTACAAATTGGCACTCACCATGGGCACTTGCTCTCTACCTCTACAAGGATTAATTCATGTGCTACTGCAGCTGCTGACTTTCAACACCCCTTGCAAGGAGTTCAGGGAGGAGAACAGAAAGGAGGCACTCTGCTGGGCGAAAAACTGGCAGGGCAGGTCTTCAGATAGATATTTTCAGGGGCTGATTTTATGAGCCCAATACTTGTATCTCCTCATATCTAGAAAACCACTAAAATTCTTCATGGTGAAAAATGTTCCTCACGACTAGTGGAAAATTTCATCCTACTGGCAGAAACCTTCTGGAAAAATACAAGCTTGATTGCATGCACTCTTTCATAACCAAAATCAAGATATATTCTGTCCTTCCCTGCTGCCTCTTTGGAGCAGTTTCTCAGAGCTACCTGAGGTGCTGTCTCCCGGGCTGCAGTCCTTATTTTGCCCCCAATAAAACAATTCGCAACTCTCACATTGTGCATTTTTTTAAGATGACATTTCTCTTCAGCTTTCCTAGAGCAAGGCTGTGTGCACTTAGAAATGACCCAGAACACCAAGTATAAAACAGAAATCATGGGTAAAGAGCTGAGCAGTTGGGAAAATGAGGGAGAAAGACTAACCCTTCAGTATCTTTTTTTTTTTTTAATTTCTCTCTTCTTTTATTTATTTTTTTAATTTTTTAAAAATTTTATTTTATTTTTAAACTTTACAATATTGTATTGGTTTTGCCAAATATCGAAATGGATCCACCACAGGTATACATGTGTTCCCCATCCTGAACCCTCCTCCCTCCTCCCTCCCCATACCATCCCTCTGGGTCGTCCCAGTGCACCAGCCCCAAGCATTATCATGCATTAAACCTGGACTGGCAACTCGTTCCATATATGATATTATACGTATTTCAATGCCATTCTCCCAAATCATCCCACCCTCTCCCTCTCCCACAGAGTCCAAAAGACTGTTCTATACATCAGTGTCTCTTTTGCTGTCTCGTATACAGGGTTATTGTTACCATCTTTCTAAATTCCATATATATGCTTTTGTATACTGTATTGGTGTTTTTCTTTGATACATCGGCAACCATGTAACTAGATCAGTGATTTTCAATGAAGAGGGTTAAGAGGCAATTTTGTTCCCCATATTTGGTGATGTCTGATTTCATTTTGATTATCACAGCTGGGGGTCTTGGGGGTAGGGGAGAGAAGGTGTGATCATTACTGGTATCCAGTGGGGAGAGGCCAGAGGTATGGCTAAACATCCCACAATAACTAGGACACCCTCCACAGCAGATAATTATCCAGTCCAAAGTGTCAATAGTGTAAAGGCTGAGAAGCCCTAGAATTTATTATCTAACAAGAAATACATGCAAATAAAAAAATATATATATGGCTTCTGCTTTAAAAAAAAAAAAAAAACCTACAGATCATTAAGCAGACAGCTGTTGATGTTTTACCAGGCTAAATTGTTTACAGGATGTAGGGTTTAAATCTGTAATTCTAAAGCCCAGCATGACAGTATAGAGCATTTAATGCACAGGCAGTCTATTGTAATAGAGGTCACTGTGGCTGGGAGGAAAGATGGAGAAATGGCCCCAGGGTAATAGAAAGTGGTGGAAATTACAGGGTCAGGTCTCAGAATTTAATTTTGATTCTGTCAATGGCTAAACGACTATTTTCACAACTGGCCAGGAATCTCCGCCTTTCCTCATCTGTGAAAGGTGGTTGATATTCTCACATTGGGCTTCCCGGTGGCTTGGGGGTAAAAAAACAATGGCAATTCAGGAGATGCAGGAGCCATGGGTTCTATCCCTGGTTCAGGAAGATCCTCTGGAAGACAGCATGACAATCCACTCCAGTATTCTAGCCTGGAGAATCCCACGGACAGGCGAGCCTGGGGGTCTACAGGCCATAGAGTCGCACAGAGTCAGACACAAATGAAGCGATTTAGCATGCACACATCCTCACGTTGCCATCCATTGCACCCTTGACTTGGTCACCAAGCAGGACCCTAGGCGGCATTCCTGGGACAGACCCTTCCCCCATATCCTCTGCTGAAAACTCCTTCCTGAAGTAGCCAGGTAATTTCATGCATATTTCCTGAGTTTTTCAGATGCTAAAAACCACCACTAAGTAGAAGAAATTAACTACTTAACATCAAGAGCACACAGCCCCCAGACCTACTGGTGCTTAAGGATTATTAATGTTAATCCCTGCCCCCACATCTCAACTTGACCCAATCAGAGGATTGCAGAGAATTGCACAGGAGCTGATCACAAAGCCTGGGGTGCCCCTCCTTCACCCGGCTTTTTAAAATGCTTTGCTGAAACCCCTTGGGGGAATTTAGGGTTTTTTGAGCAGGTGAGTTCTCTTTGCATGGCCCTGCAAAAATCTTTCCTCTGCTTCAGAGTCCAACGTTTCCGTTTGTTTGGCACCACCTGTGCGTCAGGCACATGGACTTGCATTTGGTGACATGTTGACCCACATGCCACATGCAGGGAACACACAAAAGCAGACCTGGAAGCCAGCCTCTGCTTTAAGCAGCACCCGGATCCCTCAGGATTCCTCGGACCCCCTCACTCTCTCTCTTTCTGACTCATTCCCAACGCTCTTGTTTCCAGCACCAACTCAGGTGTCTGCTCCCAGCCTGTGTCTCAGCAGTGGTGCTGTCCCTGCTGGCCTCTCAACTGCCACATCTCAAACGCTTTCTCTTTGGTCCCTGTTTTGAGCATCCCCCTATTTTTCTGATCCCTGATTTTGGCAAAATCTGTCACCGCTGGGGTCGACATTGATTTCACTACTACATTGGGCTGCGGGACGTGGGTCACTGATGACAGAGGTGGAAACAACCTGTAAACAGATGCACTCCATAGACAACATCCCCCTGTCTCTCATCACCTTAGAGCCTGGACCACACCTGTGCATAACCCATGTTCTGTAAATGCTCCATGTTGTTGATGGAGCTCACAGGTGTGTACGTGTTGGGGGGCAGGGATAGCAGGAATCACCATGCTCATTATCCTCACAGAGCCACCGTAGTGAGAAAGACAGACACCTCCAGAACCAGCAGAGAGCCCTGGCAGGAAACAGGCCATGCGGGCTGGAGGGGCATGTCCTCCTCAGAGACTGTCTCACTGCGAACGCCAGGGGTTAACACAGCCTCAGAGTCCTCCCTGCATGCTGACCTGATTAGATCTGACCCGGGGAACGGAGTGTTCATTTGTCATGATATATGAATCCAGAAGTCATCTAGAGAAGCAAGCAGGGTTGAGATTCTTCTTGTAAGAATAGACTGAAGAAATCAGAGATGCTGGCCCCAGAGCAGAGAGGATTTTAGCTGAAGACTTATTCTGTGAAGGTCTGGGTGCCTGAATTAGGATTAAAGGGGGGATTTCAGCTCAACGTAAAGAAGACCCTAACTGACAAGAAAGAGATGATTTCTCTCTCTCCCATGTGAGAAGACAGTAAAGAGATGAAAAGTGAATGTGTTAGTCACTCAGTTGTGTCTGATTCTTTCTGACCCTGTGGACTGAGGGATTCTCCAGGCAAGAATACTGGAGTGGGTAGCCATTCCCTTTTCCAGGGACTCGTCCCAACCCAGGGATCGAACCCCCGCCTCCTGCTTTGCAGGCAGGTTTGTTACCATCTGAGCCACCAGGGAAGTCCATGGTAAAAAGATAGCCTTCCACAAATCAAGAAGAAGATCCTCACCAACCATTGAATCTGAAAGCACCCTGATCTTGGACTGCTCAGCTTCTACAACTATGAGAAATAAATTTCTGCTGTTTAAGCCAAAGGAAAAAAAAAAATTAGAAGACCACCCCAGTCATTAGATTCAGTTCAGGGCAAAAAGGCTGAGCCACAGGAAAATGTATATTTTTCATCCCAAAGTAGGATGTCTAAATCATGAACTCTGATGAGAAGGGTGGCAGTGTGGCTACAAAACAACAACTCCATGGAGAAGGCTCGTCATTTCCCACCTCACACAATCGCCTAATCAAGAGTAAGCCCCAGGATCCCACACTTGCTGAGCGAGGCTGAATGAGTCACCAGATCTCACTGGGCCTCTGTTCCATCCTCTGTCAAAGGAGGAAAACCATATCCCATTCTCATAAAGCAGCACAACGAAGGAAGAGCAGTGAGCTCACTTTGAAAAGCATAAAGCGTGATATAAAGGATGTGGATTGGGGTTGCACTCTGCCCCCACCCCTGTGATGTACTCGGGTTGTTCCCCATCTCCTGGCAGGTCTTCTTCCCCAGGGTCCCCATACTGCTCATCTCAGGGCCACCATCTGAGCATCAGTGACATTTTCTTTCAGTGAGAGCAACACAGAGGGTAGCACTGACATATTTACACTACCATGTGTAAAATAGACAGCCAGTGGGAACCTGCCATGAAGTGCAGGGAGCTCAGCTTGGTGCTCTGTGATGCCCCAGAGGGGTGGGACAGAGGGTGGGAGGGAGGCTCAAGAGGGAGGAGATGTGTGTGTACATGTGGCCGATTCACATTGTTGTACAGCAGAAACTAACACAACACTGTAAAGCAATTGTATTCCAATAAAAAAAAATTGGTGTAATGAACTCGGTGGACTACGTCGAGCAGGCTGCATAGTTACAGTCAGTAGCTCAGTCGTGTCCGACTCTTTGTGATCCCATGGACTGTAGCCTGCCAGGCTCCTCTATCCATGGAATTCTCCAGGCAAGAATACTGAAGTGGGTAGCCATTCCCTCAGGCTTCCCTGGTGGCTCAGCTGGTAAAGAATCCACCTGCAATGCAGCAGACCCTGGTTCAGTCTCTGGGTTGGGAAGATCCCCCTGGAGAATGGAACGGCTACCCACTCTACTACTCTGGCCTGGAGAATTCCATGGACTATTTCATGGAGTTACAAAGAGTTGGACGCAACTGAGCAACTTGCACATAACCACATAAGCCATTCCCTTACTCCAGGGCATCTTCCCAACCTAGGGATCAAGCCCAGGTCTCCTGCATTGCATGCAGATTCTTTACCATGTGAGCCACCAGGGAAGCCCCCTTCATCCTATCAGTATGAAGATCATATTTTATTGAAACGAGAGAACACAGCACAGGGTCTGATGAGCCCCTGTGTGCTTCTCCTCTGATCCTGGCACTCTTGGGCTGACCGCATCTCTCCCTCTTGAGGGAGCCTGCAGTCCCCCCAGTCTGGGAGGAGGGGGTATAGCCAGTCTGCTGGGGCAGCAGGACTTTGAGTCGGGGCAATTCTAGGTCTGCACCTTTCCTGATGGGTAATCTGAGTCCAACACCATAACCTCTCTGAGCCAGAGTTTTCAGCTGTAAAATTGGAGGGGTTATCTTAATTCTGATCTCAGAGCTTGTTGGGAGGATTACCGGAGATGAGGCTGGACAGAGCCTCAGCAACAGATAAGAGAGCCTCCTGCCTGCTGCCTTGACTGCCCAGAAAACAAAAACAGTTTAACTTTCACACATGGTACAGGACTCTCAAAAGCATAAGAAGTCAGCTGTATCATTTATGGTCTGTAAACTGGGCTCAATTCCATATAAAACAGTGTAAAAAGTCACATTGCTCTCATCATCCACACAGAAAATTAAAACAGTAAAACCATGAATATCGTTTCGGAGATAGGCCGAAAAAGGTAATCCAGGGCTTGGGATGAGATGATACAACTGTGTCCTGGGGAATTTGGAACCACAGACACAAAACTGATAAACATTACATATACATACATGTTTGACACACTCATGTACATGTGGGCACGTGTTTGAACCCAACTGGTCTAAGATGATGACTGAGAGACAGCTTAGCTTGAGGCAAAGAACAAAAGCTTTGGAGTCCCAAAGACATTCTGGGTCTGTGGTTCTTCTTACCAGATTTATTACTTTGAGCAAGCTACTCCTCCAATCAGCATGACTAATTTTCAAAGTTGTTGTGAAGATTAAATCATATACATAAATTACCTAACCTATCATTTAGCACAAGGTGGCTCAGACTGTAAAGAATTCCTGCAATGCAGGAGACCTGGGTTTGATCCCTAGGTCAGAAAGATCCCCTGGAGAAGGGCATGGCTACCCACTTCAGTATTCTTGCCTGGAGGATTCCCTGGACAGAGGAGCCTTTTACACTGTAGTCCAATGGAGTTGCAAAGAATCAGACACGATTGAGTGACTAACACTTTCACTTTCAAATGTCTGATATCCAGTAGCTTTAAGCAGTTGCCATTATCTATATGGGCCTCCCTGGTGGCTCAGTAGATAAGAATCCACCTGCAGTGCAGGAGACCCAGCTTCGATCCCTGGGTCAGGAAGATCCATTAGAGAAAGAAATGGCCACCTACTCCAATGTTCTTTTCTAGAAAAATCCCCTGGGCAAGAGAAGCCTGGTGGGCTACAGTCCATGAGTTTGCAAGAGTCAGACACGACTTAGCAACTAAACCACCACTACCACCATCATCGGTATGAATGTATGTAATCGCATTATAGTGGACTGTGTATTGGTAGAGACGAGGCCCACGTGGGCTGACATCCTAAGGTCACGTGGAACATAGTGGATGGGGTGAGAACCCACAGTTCCTGCTCCCAGTCCTGTTGTCCATTCACCTGTTCAGTGGGGAGTTTGGCCCTAAGACAAATTCACCAAGTGGGAAGGTCCAGCTCCAGACTGGAGCTCAATCAGAGTGCTCCCAAAGGCTTTCAGTTCCCTTCCCATTATGTGGGTGGTGACAATCCAAGAGGAAGCGATCTCAGTGTTTGTTTACGGAAACTATTTGTTTGCAAAATTTCCTTTTTGTGTGCATCGCTAAAACCTTCAGCTTATAATTCCCCATCTGTGGTTTCACAGGGGAAAATAGTAAACCTTAGAGAAATTTCCAAGAAAAGTGCTTTGTGATGAAACCTGCAAAAAGATACACAGGTCCGGAAGGGCTGGCAGAGAAGAAGGAGAAAGCCAGGGGCCCCACATGAAGTGAGATAGTGACCATCAGCCCCACTAAGATGGAGAGCTGAGACCCCAGAAAGCACTCGCTAGACCTTTAAAAGGAGGGCAGCCCCAGCCAGGCTCCATCAGCTGGAATTAAGTTGGGCACCCACAGTCTTGGTTAATGCTGCTGTCACCCCGTATCGCCAGAATAGGTCCTTCTGGGATTCACTGGAGAATAAAGCTGAGTTCCTGCTGTACCACTTGCTGGCCTCCTCAAGCATTTCTTCATGACCCAGGCCTTGCAATCTCATCTGCCACAACTTTGGACCAAAAAGGATGTCTGAGTCATTGAGCTTGAAGGTTACCTCTTACAGTATCATCTATTTTCCTGTGTTATCACAACATGGAAAATGGACTTGATTAAGCTGTACAGAGTGAGAAGATCCCTGGGTGGCCACTGGGCTCTTTATACTGGAGGAAGGATCTTTGAAAACCTCATCTCAGTATTTCTCTCTCATCAGTAAAGAATCTACCTGCTAATTCAGGAGACATCAGTTCAGTTCCTAGGTTGGGAAGATCCTCTGGAGGAGAAAATGGCAACCCACTCCAGTATTCTTGCCTGAAAAATCCAATGGACAGAGGAGCCTGGCAAGCTACTGTCCAAAGTGTCACAAAGAGTCGGACACAACTGAGTGACTGAGCACGCATATCAGTATCTCACCCAGTGCCATCCTTTTATGTGCAGTTCGGCCCGAAATTCAAATATATGTTTAGAAATGCTTTACTCTCCAGATAAAAGCTGTAATTAATGTATCACTGATTTTCTTCTAAAGGGCATGCAATCAAAAAGAGGAACCAGCATATTAGAGCAATTAATGGAAATGAGAGTTGTGAGGACAATGGGTTTACACTCTGGTTTCAAATGTTTTGAGGATTTAGACAGCCAGGTCAAAATCTGTTGTGACTGGAACCCAAACTCTGATCAACATCTGTGTCTTCAAAGGTGCATCACACACGCAGAGTGAACTATGCAAACAGAAAAACATAATAAGACAAGTTCTCCTGCCCCTGAGAACTCAAAATCTAAACAATATGTAAACTCAATAGCAGATGGAAATGTTCGATCAAAACAATGTGGACTGGAAGGGGCAGTAGGCTCAGGTAAGGGGGACATTTCAGGAAGAGCAGAGTGGAGCCAAGGTTATGAGCACAAACATAGACCCGCCGCACCCCCGCCCTGTACCCAGCACTGGGTCCACTAGTAACACATCTCCACAGCTGTTCCCACAAAACAATTCAAACAGCTGGGCTAAGCTGCAAACTCCCCTATATAGCATATTATTAATATCAATCCCTGAACTGCTCTAAAACCACCCTTTTTCTGGAGTGTGGGCCATTTAGGGGGAAGTCCTAGGTTTTATTTTTTCTATTCCCCAATTTCAGTTCAATGCCTGCAGAAAGGTAGATGCCCTGGAAATTCTCCCTGAATTCCATTCAACTGAGGGCTGACTTTTCACATCTATTCAGTTTTTAGGCAGGATGTCTTCTCTGAGTTTCTAGAAATGCATATGCATCTTTCAAGGCCCTCTGTATGTTGCCTCCTAACCCAGAAGCCTTTCTTAACCACTGTAGTCCACAGCAGCCTGACCCAGTACAGAGTTCCAAAATCACTCATTAATCCCTATATTTCTTTAGGTATGTGCATCTAATCTGTAAGCCCCTGGGGGATGCAGAGAAGGTCTTTTTCATCTTTGCATCTTTTATAGCTGATTTTTGAAATAGATAAGGTGTTATAGACTGAACTGTGCCCCTGCAAAATTCAAATGTTGAGGTACTAACCCCCTGCACATCTCAAAATACATATTTGAAGATATGGTCTAGTCTTTAAAGAGGTAACTAAGGTTAAATGAGGTCCTATGGGTGGGCCCCTAATCCAAAAGGTATGGTGCCCTTTTAAGAGGGAGGGATACCAGGAGTGAGCATGCACAGAGAAAGGGCCATGTGAGACACAGTGAAGACACAGCCCTCTATAAGCCAAGGAGCGAGGTCTTAAACGAAATCAACCCTGCTGACACCTTGATCTTGAACTTCCAGCCTCCAGAACTATGAAAAAATCCATTTCAGTTGTTTAAGACTCCCAGTCTGTAGTATTTCATTATGAATGCTTGAGCAGACTAAAGTATAAGATATAAAACATGAAACTATCTTTTACTTGTTCTTTCTCCTCTGAGCAGTAGAGGAAGGAACAGGGAAGTAGAGAAGGAAAGGGGGTGAATTCAGCGTCCAAGCTCCTGAATATTGACGAGCATATTGATAATCACTGGACTCATTCCTAGAATCAAGGATGTGTATGTGCTTAGTTGCTCAGTTGTGTCTGACTCTTTGAGACCCCATGGACTGCAGCCCGCCAGACTTCTCTGTCTGTGGGGATTTTCCAGGCAAGAATCAAGGATAAGCATACATAATCTGTGATCACAGATTTAGACTGAGGAAGAATGATCTAAAGTTATGGACTTTGGAAGTAAGTGAGCCCTGGATTGGAAGAGTAGATCTGCCATTTACCAGCTGTTTGTCACTTAAGCTTGCTGGACCTTAGTTTTATTTTCTTTTTTTTTTTTTAGTATTTGAGACATTTAGTTCTGCCCAGTCTTAGCACAGAGTGCAGTAAACACTAATGCGTTAATGCAGGCAAAATATTGTGACTGCCACAATGCTGGATTACAGGGCGGCCACAATAAAGGAGGTGTTCAAAGCAGGAAAGAAGACACCTCTAGAGAAATGGAGGAAGGTAAAGGGCTCAGTACCTGCTTCCTTGGAAGGTTCTGGGCCTACATCTCTAGGAGGGTTTTCACCCACACCTGGATGAGCAGCTGAAGTGGTGAGTCCTCATACAGACTCTCCTCAACCCAACTTCAGGCAGGCTCCCCTCAGCCCTTTCTCCACTGGGACACAGCCTTGGGTCTGGTGCTCGAGATAAAGAAACTTGACATGTACTTTAGTGAGAGTCTCCTCCCCTGTAGTATCTGATCACCCTCAATATTTGATCTAATTCTTATCCATCTGTATCCTCTTAAGTGATATCTGAACTTCCTGGCCTGCCCTCAGCAAGAATCTCCCTACCCTCTTGGTAACTGTCCATCCACTGTCCACCCAACCTGCTTCTTGGCTATAAATCCCTACTTTTCTTTGTTTTGTTTAGAGTTGAACTCAGTCTCTCTCCCCTATTGCAAAACACCATTGCACTTGTCCCTTGAATGAAGTCTTTCTGACCAACTTTAACAAGGGTGAGAATAAAAAAAAAAAAAATTTTTTTTTAACAATCCAAATCTCTCCATATGGGCTTGAATCCAGTCTCTTTTTCCTGGACAGACATAATATATTCATCTCTTGAACCCGAAAATCTATTACATGGCACTTCTGATAAATTGTGTTCAGGTAATAGCAGTAGCTGGTGGGAGTAGGAGAAAGAGTAGTAATTCCTACTCTGACTTGCTTTTCTTTTCTTTCTTTCTTTTTGCTGTGAAGACATTTTTAATTTTTATCTTATTTATTTTTAATTGAAGTATGCCTGGGAAATCCCATGGACAGAGGAGCCTGGTGGGCTGCCGCCCATAGGGTCACAAAAGACTCAGACTTGACGGGTTGACTAAACAACAACGGCAGAGCTGATTTGACTTGCTCTCCTAAACAGCAAGCTGAATTCGCAGCAGCCCCACCCAGAGACCACACCCGAGAAAGAGGGCCTCTTCCTGGGTCTTGTCAATTCTGGACACATCTCCTCATCTACTGCTGACAAAAGAACTTGGAGACACACCCATTTAGGATCCTTTTGTCCAGTTTGTCAAAACTCTCACTTCAGGATGCTCAGGCTTCCTAAAATAGCTCCTGATCACCATGCCCAGCAGGGAAGCTGTTTTGGGAATTGTCCAGTTGCCCAGAGCAGAGATTCCCTAGGCCATGACCGAACCCAGAGTGGCTCTCAACACTCCATCCTGAGATGATCACTGTCGGAGCCTTTTGATCGTGCTAATGAGCTCTTTCACTGAACGATCTCCATCTCAGACCCCTGATGTCTGAAGTCATACCCACTGTGGGAATGGCAGATCTCATGATTTCAGGTAGGCTCAAAAAGAGAGAAAAAATAAAACAGATCTGGAAAAGATAGCAAAATGTCAAATGACACTATGAAAACAACTTTTCAAATTTCAAATGGATTAAAAGCCAGGAGATTTTTCTCACCTCCTCTCTGTAAGACCTTTAGTCATGCTGAAGGAGGAAAAAGAATCACTTTTTAAGGATGTTTTTCTGACAACATCTACATACAACATGGATGAAAAAGCAGAGACAGACCATTGTTCAGCCTTGTTTGTGATCATCTGTAAAAATGAACAGGAGATAAGCACTATCATAATAGGGAAGCCAGGGTCATGCATGGAGGGGTTGGCGGTACCTGGTTCTTGATCCAGCCATACCTGGGACCCCTTTTGCAAAGTCCTTGAGGAACAGACACCCAACTCAGGTGTCCCACCGTTTGTGAAGACCTTCACCATGAGGAGGCCAGAACTGCAGTTTCCCCTGGGAATATCCTTTATTCTAAAAATTAATTCAATTTTAAAAATGGAGTCCAACTGCCTCCTGATTTGATCTCCCTCATGGACCTACTTGTAAGGCTGTGTCCTAGTTATGTCTGTAAATTCCTAACCTGGGGAAAACAAGATGCTGGGAAGGAAGGATGACTCTAAGTCCCTGTAGCCCCTCACCTCTAGCCCCCAATGGGCATAGCTCCTTCCTCAGATAGATGATGTCCTAGAGGCGCCTAACAGGGCTTGATCAACTCTTTTTGTGACCTAGGATCCATCCTGGCCCATCTTCCAGTAAGAATAAAACTCAAACACATCCACATTTAAGCTAGAAGACTCCACAGCTGCTGTCCCTGATGTTGTCGGTGTACACCAAGTCACCTGGGCACTGTGGGCTCCATGCCAGCTTCAGGTATCAGAGCAGCCCACTAACAAGAGCAGACACATTCAATGGCTCCCACGGGCCTCCCAGTCTAGGCCCATCAGCGTGGACTAGGCCATAGGCCTGTCAAGTCGCCTGCCCTCAAGCTAATGGCTCTTCACTAGGAGCAAAAATTCCCTTCCAGGGAAAACCTCAGCCCCCTTCACACTGGTCCTAAGGACCCACACAGACATCCCAGAACAGGCATTATCACCAGAACATTTCTCAGGGCACCAGGTCATCACACCTACGTCCGATTACATTGTTCCAATTCTTCTTTGAAACACCAAAATGTAAAACAGATCAAAGTGAAGCTTATTTGGGACAAGATAGAGGGGTATTGCCTGGCCAGTCCCCCTTATCTTGGAGCAACCCCTACAGAGCCTTCGATTTTAAGTGAAAATGAATGTGATAATCACTCAGTCGTGTCTAAGTCTTTGCAACCCCATCGACTATACAGTCCATGGAATTCTCCAGGCCAGAATCTTGGAGTGGGTAGCCTGTCCCTTCTGCAGCAGGTCTTCCCAACCCAGGAATTGAACTGGGGTCTCCTGCATTGCAGGCGGATTCTTTGCCAACTGAGCAATCAGAGAAGCCCTTCAATTTTAAAAGCCATGGATTCTAGCTAAAATTCTTAATTTTGGCAGATGGGAAAATTAAGGTCAAGGGTGGAAAATGGCCAATGCAGGAACACACAGCAGGTTAGTAGCAAAGTGGGCATGGCAGGTAGCATTTCCCCAAGTTGGTCTCAGTGGAATTCCATCCTATATGCTCTTTTGAGGCTTCTCAGGTGGCGCTATTGGTAAAGAATCTGCCTGTCAATGCAGGAGACATAAGAGACACAGGTTTGTTGCCTGGATTGGGAAGATCCCCTGGGAAAGGAAATGGCAACCCACTTCAGTATTCTTGCCTGGAGGAGTCCATGGGCAGAGGTGCCTGGTGGGCTACAGTCCATGGGGTCTCAAGGACTCAGATATGACTAAGCCTCTGAGCACAGCATAACATGCTCTTCTTATGATGTCATATCAACACTCTTCCACCAAAAGAAGAGTTTATGTCCCCAGCCCAGAGGAAAAAGAAATCTATGCTCTCAGAAAGAACTTTTTAAACCAGGGATTCTCAACCTCCAGGGAGGCAGAACTGTTCAGAGGGATTGCTGTTTGCCATGACTGTGTGTTGTCCATTGGCATCTAATGGATAAAGCCCAAGGATGCAATGGACAAGATAGCCCCAACAACAAAGCACCATCCAGCCCCAAACGTCGAGAGTGCTAAGGTGGAGAAACCCAGCTTCAAACCATAGCAGATTACAGGTAAGCTGCTCAGAAAACTGCCTGGCAGGAACAGGATGCCACATGCCTTCAAGTTACACTAGAGAACGGACACGGATTTCTCCAGATTTTAAGGAAAAATCCATGCTTCAAGAGTTTGAAAGAACTCATTTCTTTCCGAACAAGAAATAAGCATCTTAAAAAATGCAAAAAAAAAAAAAGGCAAAAACAAACAAACAAAAATAAATAAGTATCTATTACATCTTCGCTTCTGAAGGTAAGAACAATCCTCTTCTTCTGCAGAGTCTTCCTCAGCTAGGGGTGAGAGCCACAAAAATGTAAGGAAAGTTTTATCAAAGAAAAAGTGAAGTGTATTGATTAAATCTCTGCCCTCAAAGAGTGTGTGGAATAAATAAATATGCAGGTGAGGGCGGATGTCCATACAAATGAATATTTGAATTTTTATGCCTTCTTTCTCAGAATGGATCTCTAGAAGGCATTACCATTTCAGAGTTATTTGTTTTAAGGCTCTGGATATATTTTCGCATTAGTTTCCAAAAGTTTTACTCAATAAAACTCCCACTAGCTGTGTATGAGAATACCTACCTCAGAGTTCTGGCTAAAATTTTTATCTTTAATTTTTGCTTATTTAACAGGTTTAACAAATATTCACCTTGCTGTTTTAATTAACTTTAGTAAGGCTAGCTTGTTTTGTTCATTATCCATTTGTATTTATTCTTTAGTGAATTTTTCACTGTGATCTTATTGATTATTTTTATGTACATTTTATGAACATTTTTATGTATCAAGTGTATGAATCCTTTCCCATGTTAGTGTAAATATTTTTCTAATTTTTCATTTGTATTTTGAATTTTTATAATGCTTTGGTTATATGGAAGATTCTTTAAAAAATTTTTATCTAATCAAGCCCATTTGATTCTCTAGGATTTCTTTTAAACAGTGGGAGTTCCTCTTTAAATAAACAGGCAAATATTTTCCTATTTCAACCTTGGTTTTATATTTATTGTCTTATAAACATATAACCACATAAATATTTAAGTAGTCTCAGTACAAAGCAGAAAGGGAAATGATAGATATACCACCTGAGAGTCCTAGGGAAAGGAAAAGATGCCAGTGTTGACATCTCTCATCTAAGAATGAGTATAATCTCCCATTTTGTTTATGAATTATTTTATGTACTCAGTAGACCTCTTTAATTAAAAAGAATTACCAACATCTAAGACATACAAAAAGGTATAATGAATAATATAACAAACTCTCCTGTATCTTCATTTTAGTAGAAGATGAAACAAAATCAACATTGGTTAAGACACCTAGAATAAGGTGTTAGGGGACAAGACACCTATATCCCCTCCCTGCCCCACTATAAGTACTCACAACTCTGAATTTGTATTTATAAATTCCATACATTTCTTTTCATTTTGTACTGTTTAAATATGCATTATTCAGATCAGATCAGTCCCTCAGTCGTGTCCGACTCTTTGCAACCCCATGAATCGCAGCACGCCAGGCCTCCCTGTCCATCACCAACTCCCGGAGTTCACCCAGACTCACGTCTATCAAGTCAGTGATGCCATCCAGCCATCTCATCCTCTGTCGTCCCCTTCTCCTCCTGCCCCCAATACCTCCCAGCATCAGAGTCTTTTCCAATGAGCCAACTCTTCGCATGAGGTGGCCAAAGTACTGGAGTTTCAGCTTTAGCATCATTCCTTCCAAAGAAATCCCAGTGTGTTACATACACATATGCATGCGTGTGCACATAGATACAGACACGTATTGTATAATATTATCTTCATTTTCCTCTTTGGCTCCTTTTTACTTAATATTATGCTTCAAAGAAGCATATTAATATTAGGGGCTTCCCTGGTGGCTCAGAGGTTAAAGCGTCTGCCTGAAATGCGGGAGACCTGGGTTCGATCCCTAGGTCAGGAAGATCCCCTGGAGAAGGAAATGGCAACCCACTCCAGTATTCTTGCCTGAAGAATCCCATGGACAGAGGAGCCTGGTGAACTACAGTCCACGGGGTCGCAAAGAGTCGGACACGACTGAGCTACTCAACTAACTATGCTTCAAAGAGTCATTCATATGGATGCAGTTAACATCAATACACATTTTTTACTAATGCATTTTATGTGTTTTAATGTATCATCTTGTTAATAGGCATTCAGCTTTGCAATTCTTTTTCCTTTTATACACGATGCTGCTGTTAATATTTCTGTACCTATATCATTAAAATAACTTGCTAGTGTTAGTCACAATTTTTAGAACTAGACAGTGATTTTATAGTCCTTTGGGGGGGAAAAAACACTTGAAAAAATCAGAAAAATCTCTGCTGAAGAGTAAGGAAAATAACACCAGATATTAAAATATTTTATAAAGCTACAGTAATCAAAACAATTTAGTATTGGTTCAGGAATAGAGAGGACAGAACACCTCAAAGAACTCAAAAAATAAACCTAAGTCTTTAAGAAAACTTGTGCAAAGTTTAAGGAAGTATTTCAAACCAATGAGTTTTTTGTTTGTTTTTAAAAAAGAATGATTTAATCAACAGTGTGAGAACAACTGGCCAGTTATTTGATAAAACTAAGCTGGATTCCTATCTTGTTCCTACATAAAAATTAATTCCAAGTGCATTGAAGAAAGAAAGGAAGGAAGGGAAGAAGGAGGAAAAGAAGGAAGGAGAGGAAAGAAAGAAAACATAGAAGAAAAATATGTTTATAGTCTCAGAATGAAGGAAATCTTTTTAAGCAAGCTGTGAAAATAAGAAGTCACAAAGAAAAATATCAACAAGTTAGATTTGGTAAAAATAAATTAGTTTAAGATAGCCATGGCGGGGCATAAAGTCAAAAGTTAAAGATCTGTGTGGGGAAATGTTTGCAATTCATGTGACATATACAGGGTGAATTTCCTTAATAAACAAAAAGCCCTTACAAACTCATGTGGAAAATCTTAAGCCCACAACAAAAAGACAAGTAACACATTTCAAGCAATGGGCATACACAAACACACTTAAGTTGTGAGAAAACATATTAAAATGGTCAATTGAACTTACAATGAAAGAAATCCCATATAATCTGTTTTTCCATGAGGATGGTAAAGATGTAAAGGGTGAACGATGCCCAGCGTTGATGAGGGTGTAACAAAAGGCTGATGGTGGAACCTAAGTTTAGGTCCCCGGGTCTTTCAACCCATTGCTAAAGTTTAGGTTCTGGGAACACAGAAAAGATGTAATGTAAGGAACAGGTACTAATGTAGCACTCAAGTGTGTGATGCATTCAGAAGGGGAAGAGAGAGCTGGGAAAGCTTCAAAGGGGAGGTTTCTGAATCCTGGTTCTGAAGGTTGCATAGGAGTTTTCAAAGCATACAAGAAGAGAAGGAATTTTGGACATAAGGTCAAGCATACACAAAGGCCCCAAGATAAAGCTGGACTTGGTGAGGCTGAATGCTGAGGACAGAGAGTGTTAGGAGACAATTTGTATTCCTTTGTGTGACTGGTTAGTGGCTCAGTCGTTAGTGGCTCCCTGCGACCCCATGGATTAGATAGCCCATCAGGCTCCTTTATCCATGGAATTCTCCAGGCAAGAATCCTGGAGTGGGTTGCCATTTCCTTCTCCAGGGGATCTTTTTAACCCAGGGATCGAACCCAGGTCTCCTGCATTGCAGGCAGATTCGTTACCATATGAGCCATAATTCCTTTAACACAGAACTGAATTATATTCTGCAGGCACAATGAAGCCCTGAAAGGGTTTCAAACAGGGCAGTAACGGGTCAGATGTGCAGCTTCGCTGTGGGGGCTGGAATGGGAGTTAGCCTAGTGAGGGGATGTATGTCTGTGCTAAGCGATGTCAGTCGTTTGACTCTTTACGACCCCCTAGAGTGTAGTCCGCCAGGCTCCTTTGTCCATGGGATTTCCCAGGCAAGAATACTGGAGTGGGTTGCCATTCCCTTCTCCAGGGTATCTTCCTGACCCAAGGATCGAACCCGTATATCCTCCCTTGCAGGCGGATTCTTGACCTCTGAGCTACCAGGGAAGCCCAGTGAGGGTATCAGAGTATTATTGTCAGTATGAACAGTAATGGAATACCGATAAAGCTGACATGATGCACTCTTTAAGAGCACCCTCCTTTATCACTGGAAAAATAACATTTTGTCCAATATCAGTTCTTCTTTCTGGAAAGTTCAAAGAAACTGTTGACTTGGCCTCTTTAATCTTTTCCAACATCTCTGAGGATTCTAGGGTAAAGTGCTAACACCTGCATTCAGCACTCAACGATGTGTGTGTGAACTTGCACAAGGAGGGCTTTGATCTTTGTCAATTTTGCCCACGTCCCCCCTCCCCCGGGGAAGAGGACCCTGTCCCTGGATCTCTGGGGTGAAGCCTGGATTTGAGTGAGGGCCCTTTATCTGAGTTGCCGACTGCCAGGCTGTACTGAAACTTTTCCAAATAATGGGCTTTTCATTAGAAAAAACTTGGACGGTACAGAAAGAAAGAATACAGGCATAGACATCAGTAGTTACTCCATAACCCAGAGAGGATGACTTTTAACATTTGGGTTTATTTCCTTCTGGTCTTTTGGACACATAATAAAATCAGGATTGAGAGAGAATATACCATTTTGTGTCCCAATAAATTTCAATCCTACTGAAGGTGGAGGGAGATTTGAGAAAATGGGCATCATATAAGGAGTAAAAAAATGAAAATGTACTGCAATTTGTTATAGTGCTCAAGCTCCGTGAGACAGAAAACGGCATAGAAGCAGAGGTCATTTCTACAGCCTCTGTTCTAATCTCCTCTCAAGTAGGAAAAGTGTGATGAAGTTTTAACTTATAGTTGGACTGAGTAGGGTGACCTCAGAATCCCCTCCAAAGCCTGGTTAATCTGACTCTGAAGCTGTAAAATGACAAAGGACCAGATTAATTTCAGAGGCTTTAGCTATAAGTTGGATTCTTCTGAAAAGAGGGAATGTAAAATTTTGAACTAGAGTCGAGTGGAAACCCAGTCCAGCCACTAACGACTTGGGTAGCCTTAATCACTGAGAAAGCAATGGCACCCCACTCCAGTACTCTTGCCTGGAAAATCTCATGGATGGAGGAGCCTGGTAGGCTGCAGTCCATGGGGCCGCTACAAGTCTGACATGACTGAGCAACTTCACTTTCACTTTTCCTTTTCATGCATTGGAGAAGGAAATGGCAACCCACTCCAGTGTTATTGCCTGGAGAATCCCCGGGACAGGGGAGCCTGGTGGGCTGCTGTCTATGGGGTCGCGCAGAGTCGGACACAACGGAAGCAACTTAGCAGTAGCCTTAATCAAAACAGTCAATGTCTCTAAACCTCAGTTTCCTCATCTGTAAAATGGGAATGAGATGTCCACCTTCATAAATGTTTGGGAATTTAAAAGGGGTTGAAGTATGCAGTCAGCACGCAATAAAGATACTTCAACCATCATCTCTGTCACTTTCAGGTCCCTAAGAAACCAAGCAGAAGTCGCCACTCATTTCTGCTGCTCCTGGAGGGAACTGTCGGGATCCACCACCTTCACTCCTCTCCACACAGATTCCCAAGGACACAGGACCTTCTCCTTCTCTGGTACTAACTTGAACCTCTCACCATCACCCCTGCCGTGACCTCTGAAGTGTCACTCAATTTCCGAAGCTCCGGTCATTTTGAAAGAGCTCTGGTTCCTGCTGTATCTGATGTGCCCAATCCGTTCCCAGGTTCTCTGTAGCTGTTGCCATCATCCCTGGGCTTCTGTCACCCTTGACCCAGTCCTCCAGGGGGCACTCATGCCCTGAAATGCAATTCTCTTGCTTGGCTTAACCCTCTAAGAGAGCTTTGAAGGCAGAACTGTGTCTAGGTCATCTCTGAAGAGCTAATCCTTAGCTCCAAGGGGCAGGCAGAGAGAACAAAGCCAGCAAACACTTAAGGAAAGAGCGATGCTACAATAATTCAAATTACATGGCACGGTTTTCAGCTATGATATTGGCAAAGCAGCAGTTATTTTCTTTCCATTGTCTGACTCTGATAAAGAATAAAGAACAGAAGACCTCAATGCCACCCTAAGGGGACCAAAGAGAGTAAGCCAGACCCTCACCCCATGAGCCAGAGCTTCTGCTCCAGAAGCCAGTCCCATCCAACCAGGATACCCCAGAAAATGCCCCAGCCACCCAGGCACACTGGCCTTCTCTTTCAGCCCTAGTGGGCCTGGCAGGCTCTTAGTTGGAGGAGGATGGCCCTTTCTGCTCCAGAAGTCCTGGACCATCATAATCAATCCAGTCTTTTTAAGCCTAAAAGGCTCACACATACTTCAAGATAACTTACTAGACCCGAGCTGATGAAAGTGAGGTCTCATCCACAGAGATTCAACTTCAGACCAACACTATCCCTAAATGCTCTCATGTGCCAAGGATGTCTCTTTTCCAGAAACATTACTCTCATGATTCACATTTCAAGCCCCAGCCACCTGGGGCAAAAAAAAAAAAAAAAAGAGACCTACCAGGATGATTGCTCTGGTTATCTATGACCGTGTAACAAGTCATTCCAATTATTCCCAAACTCGGTTGCTTAAAGAAAAAAAGGCAACCATTTTATTATAGGCTCACGATTTTCTGGGTCAAGAACCTGGGCCAGGCTCAGCTGGGTTCATCTTCTGCTCCATATGGCATCGACTGAAATCATTCAGTGGAATTCAGTGGGCGGAAGGGCTGGTCAGGGGGACCAGATGGCTTCATTCCCAGGTCTGGCGCCCAGGGGGCATGGCTGGAAGGCTGGGCACAGCTGGCCTGAAGAGGTTTCACGTGACCCTTCCAGCACAATGGTCTCAGGGTTGTCAGACTTTCTGTGAAGGCTCAGAATTCTCAGAGGGTTCACAGAGCCAGGAAGCGTAAGCCTCTGGTTTCTCAGTAGCATCACTTCTACCCTATTCTGTTGGTCACAAAGCCTATTCAGATGCAAAGGGTTCAGATATAAACCCCACCTGTTGGTGGGAGGGCTGCCAAAGAATTCAGACACCTCTAACCCTTCAGATAGAAAAGGACTGTCAGGCAAAGTGGCCGACTTTTTTCCCCCTGAATTATCTCTGTTTCTTAGTGATGTTTCCACGTCGATACATATAGTCCCTAGCTTAACCAAGCAAAGCCAAAACCACTTTCCTTGTGAGCCCAGACATCCCGTGGACTCCCTGGCCTGTGACTAGCAATGGCATCATGGCAAGTTTAATTTAGGATTTCGACTAGCCTGCCAGCCCTACCTGTACCATGGCTGAATCCTCACCTTTCACTCTAAGTCTCCCCAAGTTACCTCTGTGGGTTCTCAGGGGGTATCTCCAAGGGAGGTGTCTTAAAGATAGGACACTCAGAATTAAACCCTCTCAAGTTGTTCACAGTCCTCACTCTTCATTGAGATTTTCAGTCTAGACAAATAGACAGATAGATGATAGAAAGAGAAATGATAGTTGATAGATGACAGGTAGGGAGAGGTAGAGAGAGAGAGATGCCACAGGCCATATTTATTTATTTACTTTCTGTGATGTTACAAGAACCACCCACTGCATCACCCAGTTCCTCAGGCCCTCATCTGTTCTACTCGCCCTCACAGTGACCTACGTGCCAGTCTTTACCCTCTCTGCCTTCCACCCATTCATTCATTCATTTAACACATGTTTCTGGAGTCACTTGTATGAGCTGAGCACTGGGCTGGGGCCTGAGATCAGCAGACATCTGGTTACAACCCTAATAGATCTCACAACACCACTTGTTCGTTTCCTGTTCTGAGTCGGGTGCTAACTGACGACCTCGATCACAAAGCTCACAGCCGGACGGTCACTTCGGTTCTCTCTGGGCATTTAATTTAGGTCAGCTCTGCTTTCAGATCCCCAGCTCCTGACCCAGTTTGGCTCCTGGCACCCCCTCCTCGATACACTCTCACATTCTCTCCCTTGGCCCCTCCTCTCCTGGTTTCCCCAATTGGAGACCGCACCCAAACTAGTCCAGGCCCCTGGAGACCACGGTCTGCATCAGCCCACCCAGCCAGCACCCTGGACCCCACAGTTCATTTCTGCAAACAGAAAGAGCTATAAAAAGCATAGCAGCTACTATTGATTAGGTATCTCCTAAGTTCTTTTCAAGGGCACTTTCATTGACTCCTCCCAGCAGATACGTATGCTGGAAGCCTTCATCTGCATTTTACAACCGAGGGGATTGAGACTTAGAAGGGTGACAAGAACTTGCCCAAGTGAGCTCATACCCAGTAGCAGGTGGGATTCAAGCCCAGGCCTGTGTAAGAATTGAAACGGAGAGATTATATAAGCTACACAGAAAATGAATGAATGTTCCTTCCCCCTACTTCCAAGGAGATTTTCATCCTTTGGAACATTTCCATTTCCATGCTTCTCCCTGTGGTGGCCATGGCAACTAGTTAGTAGGAAAGGATCTTTGTGAAGAATGGAATGGATGGGGACTTTCCTGGCAGTCCAGTGGTTAAGACTTCACCTTCCAATGCAGCGGGGCGTGGGTTCGATTCCTGGTCAGGGAGCTAAGATTCCATATGGCTTGTGGCTGAAAAACCATATCATAAAACAGAAGCAATATTGTAACAAATTCAATGAAGTCTTTTAAAAAAAGAATGGAGAGGACCTGTGGGGTAGAGCAGAGGGAGATGGTAGAAACCACTCGAGGTGGGGGCTCCAGCACTGTCCCGATGTTCCCGATCCACCCACGGGACTTGGCCGAACTTTGCTTTCTTCCCCAAACCCCATTATCCCAGATCATCTGAACAGGTTTCTGCTTCTGGCATCCAGCTCCTCCAAGTTAATTGCCCACCAAGGTAGAGCCTTCCTTCTCTCCCTAACTCCTTGTTGTGTGGTCCTGCGAGTGGCACAATGTGGGCACCCAGATTTGATGGTTAGGTCCACAGCAGCAGCCTTGTAAACTCTTTAAATAAGAACTGAGGTTTTTTCTTTTTTCCAGGTGTGTTTGGAATAAACAAAATGTTCTCGTCTCTTCCACTTGGAATATGTACCTCCTTCACACTATTTGCAAAAGTGTTCTAAAATTGAAAATTGTCGTGGGCTAGAATTGTCTGCCCTCTCCTGCATTTTTTACTCAGTCTCAGAATAATACTGTGATGAGGAAAGAATGGATGTTTGCTACAGGTAGAGATGTTTTTCCCAACATAACACACAGAATCATCAAACCATTTTCATCCATCACAACAAAAGAATAGTCCTTCCAAATTGGTGTGGATATATCAGGGGAGGGGAGGGACTCCATGAAGAGGCCCTCCAGGAATGACTGCTCAGCATGTCACAAAGGTGAGAACCACAAAGGTCAGAGAGCATGGGCACTGGGGTTAGAATGACCAACATGTCAGTTTCAGCTCCACATGTACCAGCCCTGCAATCTGGCACAAGTGACTTAATGTCTTAATGTCTTAACATCTGTAAAATGGAGACAAAATTGAAGACAGGAGGTTGACTGGTTGGCTAGAATAAGAAAACATATTTGTATAATTATAGCTGATTTGTATTGTTGTATGGCAGAAACCAACACAACATTGTAAAGCAATATTCCTCCAATTAAAAAACAAAGTAAAAAAATTTTTAAAAAGAAAACATATAAAATATCTAGCATAGGAAATAATACATGGTCAGTACTTTATTTTGATCACAGAAGCAATGTTCAATTATGCCTATCATTAATTAATCAATCCATTATTTAAGTGACTTATTCTCAGCAAAACCAGTATTAGAAGTAGCACAAAGTGTCAGAGATAAAATCTATCTTGCTTCCTCTCAATTATCTCCTGGAAGTCCCCCAGGCTTCTTCATTTCTGGTTCCTGAAGTGAAACAAGACTCTTAAAGCTTGTTAAAGCAGGGTACCCTCCATCTTCCAATGCTAATCCCAGGAAAAGCTGATTCACACTCTCATGCAAACAAGGAGGGATCCCTTACAGAGGCATGTGTCCCCCTAACCATTTACCCCTCCCTCCTTTTCCCTCTCCCTTTTCAATGGTCTAAGAAGTTGTTTCACTCATGGTGAAGATAAAATTTCAGAACATTCAGACAATGAAAAACTGGACAAATTAGGCTCAAGTGCTATAATCCATGTGAAAATTATTTGCTATGCAAAAAACTATTGATTTTTTTCCTGTGAAGGTGACTTTCATGTGTCAACCTGACTGGGCTACAGAGTGCCCCAATATTGAGTCTGACATTAGTTTCTGTGGTGGTGTTTTGGGATGAGATTAACATTTAAACCAGAAGATGAATAAAGCAGATTGCCCTCCCTACCCTGGGTGGGCCTCATCTAATCAGTTGAAGGCTTGAATGGAACAAAAAGGGCTGAGTAAAAGGAAACTCCTACCTGGGGGCCTTTGACTAGGGTTTCATTTGTTTTTCTTGCCTTTGGACTCAAACCAAACGAAAAGCTTGGCTCTTCATGGGTCTTGAGTCTGCAGGTCTTACACTCGATCTAAACCACCAGCTTTCCTCTGGGTTTTATTTCTATGGAGAATTCTGACTGACACAGTTACTAGAGATTGTTCTTGTCTATTCATTAAAACAGGTACTTGAGTGACTTCTGGGCAATATTGGCCACACAGTAAGAAGTAGTTAGGGACTTCCCTGGTGCTCCTGTGGCTAAGACTCCACGCTCCCAAAGCAGGGGGCCTGGGTTCAACCCCTGGTTAGGGAACTAGATCTCACATGCTGCGATGGAGCCTAAAGATCCTGTGTGCTACAACAAAGACCGACTCAGACAAATAAATACATAAAATTTTTAAAAAGAAAAAAAAAAAAAAAAACCCACACACCAGTAACCTCTAACCCTAGTAGTTAGAGCAGATAAACTGCAGTTGTCTCAAATGTGATGTACATGGCCAGTCTTTCTCCTCCAGTCTGCCCTTCATCCCTAACTGGTCAGACCAATGATGTTCAGCTGTGGTTATTACAGATAAGGAAGACAAAGTGACCAGTCTGGCTCTCCCCTACAATAAGCACCTAGAGGAGAGAAAACAGTAAATGTCCTCAGAGAATTCATCAGTTGGTCACACGCTAAGGCATCTGAAAAAGACAGCCTTAAACATCAGGTCCCTTTCAGCCTGGGAAGGACACCAGTCCCACAGGACTTGGTTGAGGTACTGCTTGCCAATCACCCTGCCAGAGGACAGAGGGGATGCCAGCCGGCCAGGGAGAAGTTGGTGAAAGCAGGAGAGAAGGCATGCCATATGAGAGCTGGTGGGCCCTGGCCTGGGGAGCGCTATTTCCTTGAGCTTGTGTTTCATCCGTTCACTCCATTCATTCACACAACAGTATTCACCAAGTGCCTGAGGCTCACATTCCAGTGGCAGGAGCTCAAAATACTAGCTCTGGGGTTAAACTGTCTGGACTCGAGACTGAAGAACAGAACACACAGAACAAGCGGGCCTTGAGCACAGGCAGCATGTGCCAAGAAGAGAATGGGTCTCTTACAAGGGAGCAGAGGGGAGAACGGATATGCCCAGGCGAGTGGTCAGCAGGGGAGCCTCCCCATGGGAGGGGGCCCTGGAGACCTTCCTAGGTCTGTGCAGAAAGAGGGGTGGGGCAGGTCCAGCCGGAAGAGCAAGGTGGAGGGGAGGGTGTAGCCAAGAGTCTGGTCTCCTCTCCCTGGTGAGGATACAGAAGGTTGTCATGCCAAAGGGGACTGCTGCTGCTGCTGCTGCTGCTGCTAAGTCACTTCAGTCATGTCCGACTCTGTGCAACCCCAGAGACGGCAGCCCACCAAGCTCCCCCCCGTCCCTGGGATTCTCCAGGCAAGAACACTGGAGTGGGTTGCCATTTCCTTCTCCAATGCATGAAAGTGAAAAGGGAAAGTGAAGTCGCTCAGTCGTGTCCGACTCCTAGTGACCCCATCCAGGCTCCTCCGTCCATGGGATTTTCCAGGCAAGAGTACTGGACTGGGGTGCCACTGCCTTCTCCAATGCCAAAGGAGACAGGGCCAGGCAAAGAACTTGAACTTGATACAGGACCCCACAGGGGCAGAGAATCTCTAAGTATGCCATAAGACCTACATTTTAGAAAAATCAATCTGATAGGATAAATTTAACTCAATTTCCTATTTTCCTGGATTTCTTTTTAAATTCTTTCTGCTTCACTGAAAAAATCCAGAGGTTGAACACGAAAGACCTTAAATAGTGGAAAGAGATGAAAGCCATTCATTTCCTCTCCCGTGGTAGAGTCCTAAGTATATTCTTTATCTTTCCCACTAGATAAAAAGTTTCTAGACACAGCGATGATGCCTCACTCAGGATCCCCTGCTGCCCTGTGGTCTGCCCCCGACAGACTGTCTGCAGGGGGGCCCGGCAGCTTCCGGGGGCTTCCCTTGATGTCCCCCATAGAAACACAGGATAAACTTTGGGATCATCGGATCCTGGAGCTGAGAGAAATTTCTTCCAGTCTTAGAGGTGGAAACAGAAAGGGGTGTGAGCAGGGTGAAGCAGTGAGTCCACACCAGATTCAAGACAGTAATCCAGACCAGTGAACTCCTGGTCCAATGTTCCTTCATCCCAGAAACTAATTAGAAGAGAAGATACCCGGATTTGGGCCAAGAAACAGGCCTATAAAACTTACAAGGCTGACTAGACCCATGCTGGATTCACACGAATGCAGCAGACCAGCACAGAGCAAGGGTGCCTACCTGCCCACAGCCCATCCCTGCAGCAGCCTGGCTGGTTTAAAATGTGGACACTAATCTCACAGCAAAACTCCCGCCTCCATTCTCCCCAGAATCTTTCAAGCTACTGGAAGGCTTGGTCTCACTAGGTCAAATGACAAATGGCTTTGTAAGTGTTTCATGAATTTCTGAATTCTGCCAGGTCAAAGAGATGGAATTGGCTTTTCATATAGACCCAAACTAATCATTTTAAAATTTCAGATCATTCCAGCATCAAAAAATGGGAGAGTTGGGAGAGATTCTGGACCCTTTCTCATCCAATTCTTCATTGTACATGTAGGAAAACTGAGGCCTGAGCCAAACAAAAGACTTGAGATATGCCCAGATGGGTACTTACAGCATTGCTTTAGAGTGAAGGTCACAGCTCAGATACTTAGAGGACGAGCAGGTAGTGGAGGAGCAAGTCTGGGTGCAGGAACTGGAAGGGGCACAGTACAGGGTGAGAAGGGCTCTGGGGGTACACTGAGAGTGAGTGGTCCCCAGGCAGCTTCAGAAGTGGTTGCTATGGGGACATGTAGGCTTTGTTACCAGGAATTATTTTTCAAAAATAACTGAGAGTCAGAATTTTATATGAAATCACTACCTTTTAAAATAAGGTTGACAACTGAACCAAGATTTTTAAACATTCTGCCCAAAATATGTGTCTGTGGCAGAAGGCGGCAGGTGGGCCTCAGACCTGTGACCTCCAGCCCAGAGGATAGAGGCTTAGCACTCAAGCCCAGCATGGGATGCTCCCGCTCCTAGTCTTTTCTCCCCCTGTGCCTGTCTCTTGCTGCCTGTCTGAGGTGTGATAACCCATCGTTTTCAGTCATCTGGGAACTTTCTGGTTGTGAGCCCTTAATTTGAGCGCTCTTCCTTGAGGTCTAATCAGCTAAATACAGGTAATTCTGACCTTTGTGGGTGAATCGCTTGGGCTCCATAAAGATTTCCCCAGCTCAGCCTTGGTTTCAACTGATGTAAAGTATTAAATGACCTTGACATAAGACATGGACCAAAACAGAATGTGACCAGCTGATCCTAGCATTAATAATCTGGTAGCCCTGTACAGGCCTGATATTTTCCATGGAACAGTCATCTGGCCCGAGCAAGTCAGAAAACCCAAAGAGAGATGCAAAGAACATCCCTTTACATTGACACCTCCAAACCAGACTGTTGAAAACTAGCAAGACATCTTTGAAATTATGCTCCAAATGGAAAAGCAATTACAAGAGGAAAGCATGGCCTGATCTCATTCTGTTTCCAGAACCGGAAAGAACCCATCTGAGGTGGTAAAGTCCCTCTGGGTAAGTCACTAATAGGCCTGACAACCAGATGCATATTTACATTGACATTTATACTGACAAAATCTGACTCCTTATTTGGAAAAGCCACGGAAAGTAAGAAGGCTTCATTTGGGAGCTCTGTAGCATTGGATGGGCTGTCCCAGCTGGTGCAGTGATAAAGAATCTGCCTGCCAGTGCAAGAGATGAAAGAGACCTGGGTTCAATCCCTGGGTGAAGAAGACTTCCTGGAATAGGAAGTGACAACCCACTCTAATATTCTTGCCTGGAGAATCCCATAGACAGAGGAGCCTGGTGGGCTACAGTCCATGGAGTCGCCAAGTATCAGACACACCTGAGCATGAACTCACACAGCATTCGGTAACAGGCATTTCAAACAGTTTTCACACTCCAGCCTTGTACAGCCTACACTGTGAGGTTCTGGAAAGACAGCCTTACTGGTCATCTCATCCTGCACAGAATCCTCTAGCTGACACTGAGTCCAGCTGAGTCCTTGGTGACCCTAAGCTCTGAAAAGATCATGGTATCCTGTTCCCTGTCCTTACCCACATCCGTCATTCAAAACACACTCTAAATCTGAACACAAAACATACAACAAGAAAGTCAAAATAGCCTTTCCTAGATTTCTAAGATTTAACAATTTTGAATAAGTCCATGAAATCAAACTTTCTTCATTTTTTGGTGCCCTGCTTGTGTGTCCCAAGCCTGGGTCCAAGCTCTCCATTGGGAGCAGCCTTGCAGAGATGGGGTCTCAAGAAGGAAAGGGAGCTGTCTGGGCTGCCTTGTGACAGGGATGTGTGCGCACTCCCACAGAAGCCATCTAGTTCAATGACCCACATCTGTAGCAAGGTGTGAACTTACTCTCAGAAATTTCAAATACACCACATACTGCTTCATTATTTCAACTATTAGCAAAATGCCTACCTAATCCCTTGGCAATTTCATCAATCTCCAAGTAAAGGAAAGTACACTTCCAAAGCTTCTCATAGGCCTCCTGGATTCTATCGTTGAATTGCATCGCTGGTGGCAAGTCAATTTGCATGATCTCAAAAAACTTACCAAAGATGGTTTCCGGAGCCCAGCATGATCAATTACGCACCCTTGGCAAAGTAAGGAAATGCATGCTCTAAATAATTAGGTATGCAAAACACAATGAACATTGGACTTGAAACAAAGGAAGAGACTGGGAAAGTTCAGGGTGAAGATTCATCAATGAGCTCCCAGAGAAATGAATTCATTGCTTCTGCTTTTGTCCCCTCATTTAGTTCTGCAAGTAGGTTACAAGCCTGCATTTTCCTTCTGGCCTTTCAGCCATGCCTCTGAGGTTCCCTGTTTCTGCAGTGATGTGTTTCCCATGCCTGGTTTAATGCTGCCTGACTACAGATGTGGACAAAACATCCTCCAGGATACCCAACTCACAAACAATTAGTCTGAACTAAGAACATAATCTGCTCAGGGTAACTTACTCTATATGAAGTCAGCTTTAAAAAAAAAAAAAAAAAGTCTACTTTGGGCTCCATGGATTTGCATATGACAATTATTTCTTAAGTCAAATGGAAATCACAGGAGGTCTAATCCCCTTTTAGACATGTGCATCATCACTGGTCATTCTGCTGGCAAGGAAGAAGCAAGACAAACTCCATAAACACATCCCTGGATTTTGAACCCAAAGCACAGAATTTAAATGGAATTACTCTAAAATGTCCCTCAAATAGAGCAAGGTGTTTATCCCTGGTAGCAAGAACATCCAAGCCTCCCCACAGGCTGACCCGGACATCACCACCTCTTCAATTACTGCTGGAATCAAGGAAGAGAGACTAAAACAAGGTACAATTGCATTTCTTCCTGGCCAAGGTTAAGAAACATATTCAAGACACACATTGCGTGTTCTTATATGATATAAATTGGTGCAACCTTTATGGAAAGCTAGTTGGCAGTGTGATTCAACACTTGGACACAGTCATTTCACTTTCAGAGTTGACCCTAGATTCATCAACAAGATGGAGAAGGATTTTCTATAAGGAAGTTTATCATCGTGTTATTTGCACAGAAGAAGAACTTGAAAAGAATTCATGTCCACCATGAGAGAACTGGTTAAATAAATTATGTTACAATCGAAGGTAAAATATCCACCTTGAAAAATGGTGTTTACTGGGGCCCAGAGGGAGGTTGGGAACTAAGAGATGATGATCAAAGACACAAAGTGTCAGTCATGCAGGATGAATAAATCCTGGAGATCTAACCTACAGCACAAGATGATGACCATGGACAATACTGTATCAGACTGGAAATTTGCGAAAGGATAGATCTTAAGTCAAATCTTCTGAAGGCACAGGTGCACAGGCGTGCACACACACACACACACAAATGATAACAATGTAAGGTCACAGAAGTGTTAATAACTTGATTGTGGTAGTCATCTCACAATGTTACATATATCAAAGTATCACCTTGTATACCTCACATATACGTATCTTTTATTTGTCAATCAGGGGCTTCCTTGGTGACACAGTAAAGAATCTGCCTGCAACACAGGAGATCCAGGTTCAATCCCTGGGTTGCGAAGATACTCTGGAGAAGGGAATGGCTAACCACTCTAGTATTCTTGCCTGGAGAATCCCATGGGCAGAGGAGCCTGGCGGGCTACAGTCCATGGGGTCACAAAGAGTCGGACATGACTGAGAACCTAACACTTTGACTTTCACCTCCATAAAGCTGAAAAAAATAAAAACGAACACAGAGAATTCCCTGGCAGTCCAGTGATTAGGACTCTGCTTTCACTGCCGAGGGTGCAAGTTCAGTCCCTGGTCAGGGAACTAAGATCCTGCAAGCCGGCCACACAGTGCAGCATGCATGCATTCATAAATAAATAAATAAAAATGGTGTTTTAAACAATAATTAGAGATATGGTGAACATGCTCATCATATGAGTAGTCAAACCTGGTTATTTTCTTTTCATATAAAGACTATTTTTTTCAATTTATTACAATGAAAATGCATTATTCTTATAATACAAAATATTTTTAAAAGGAAAAAAAGATGGATGATTCTCACAATACTTTATATATGTAAAGTGTTATTCAATTATCATGGATTTTTTAAGTAAGCCAGTTTCTTGCTACTAAATTAAGAGAGGCAGAAAGGGAATTCTGTTAATTTTTAATAAGAGTTTCAGAAAGATATACAATCTGTGGAACCTTCATTTTCCAGCCAAACTGAAAAATCAGCTTACCATTTGATGGATCTCATTTGAAAATGTACAAAAGGAAGCTGCTATAAAGCAAGGCCCATAAAAAAGTCATTTGCCTGGACCTCCCATTCACGTCCAGCACGGCCCTCGCTGACTATTAAGGTAACTGGTTGGAAAGAACATACTCCCCTCTCTGGTAATCAACCTGCGTCTTCTCCTCCATCTGCCTCATAATGAGAAGTCATAATCTTCTTTTTATGGCATCACCATAAAATACATCAATATAACAAAAAAATACATTGCTTATGGTAATAATAGTGTTTGTTATGGAAATTATAAAATGTCCCCATATAGGTGCAATCCACTTTAATTAAGCCTTGTCAAAGAATACATTTTCCAAACATCTAAATCAGATATTGCAGAGCCATGAACTTGCTGTCTTGGAAAAAAAATGCACCTCAGGGATTAAGCCTGAGGCTGAATCAATTTTCTTATTAAGAGCCTGCACGGCTCAGGATGTTTGTAATGGGAGCTAAGCCAAGCCCCCTGCTTCAAGTTCGGCCTGACGGTCAAGGACTGAATTTTTTGTGCTTAGAACTCGGGGATGGATGGAGCCCACAGACCTTGCCAAGTTTGCCCCCTCGGTCCCCTCTGCAGAGTTCCCCCCTCCAGAGTGGACCCCAATCTAAGCAGAGAGATGGAACTGAGAGCTGATGCATTCCCATCACAGGCTCCAGGCTCCAGAAATTTTCCACAAAGAGAGGAAGGAGGCAATAAGGACTCTGCTGAATTCTAAGGAGGAAATCATAATTTTCCCTTCATATATCTTTTAATTCCTTCTCAAAAATTAAAAAGACATAAGCACCCCATAATTTTTTTAAAAATTACTAAAAGGTGCAGTCAAAAATAATCTTCCTTGCAGCCTTTATAGCTCACCCCTCATAAGGTAGCAGCCTAGCATGGATCTTTCTACACTTTCTTCATGCTCACAGAACATATAGGCAGTGTCATTGCTTGTTTTTATTAAAATCAGGGTGTTTCACATGCTCAATACTCACAGTTTGTTTGCTCACTTAATAGCCCTCCAGGTCAGTAGGTATAGATCTAGGAAAATAGCATTTTAAAACATTCAGCTCTGCTTCCCTGAGCACTCACTCTGTACCAGGCACACAGGGTTAAGTTGCCAAGAGGAGCTTGTGGTTTAGCGGTCCCATGGCATGTGGGATCTTCCCCGACCGGGGATCGAACCAGTGTCCCCTGTATTGCAAGGTGGATTCTGAACCCCTGGACCATCAGGAAGCCCTTCTCTGCAGTCTCTGGAGCTGCTCTAGCTCCTTCCCTGCTGGACCCACGTCTAGTTACCGGTAACAGTGTCCCCTCCCCTTGTCCACCTGCCTCTCAGGCAGGAAGTAAATCCCACTGCTGCTCATCTCTAGGTCGCCCTCTTGATCTTCTGCTTGGCTTTGCTTTCCTGGTTCTTCTTTAACCATGTAACCGATTTCTTCCTAGAAATTCTTTCTACTAAAATACTTAAGAGTGTTTCTATTTTCCGCTGGACCCTGGCTGATACACAATACTTCCATTTTATCAGGATATTATAAGGCCGTTCAGATTGTTTTACAAATGTTTTAGTGTAGGGAAGAAACGTCTGTGCTATAATATGAAAAAAAAAATTGCAAATGCAGGTCTGTCTACGCTATTATTTCAACCATGTTTTCAGAATGAGTTTTTTTTTGTAAGACCACTGAGACAATGTTAAAATGTTAATAGTTGTCTTTGGCTTGGGAATAGACTGAATTTGTTTCTTCTTTTAATTTTCCATATGTTCATAATTTTCAACTATGAATGTATTTCAAAGTTTACTTTTTAAAGGTGTCATCTCCTGGCCCAAGTCTGACTGGGAATCGGGCACACAGCCTCTGTCCACCTGCTTCCCCAGCTGTCCACAAGAAGCCTGAGCCCTGATCTCTACCTGGCACCCGGTAGAGGGAAAAGTTAAAGAGAAAAAGCTAAAATTTTACATAACCTCCTGCTTCTTCTGCCTCTATATCTCAGCTGGCTCCTTACAAAGTCTGGATCACGTAGGTCACGTAGTCTCAGAAAGTGGAGACTCACAATACTAGGAACTGGAGCTTATCTCACTCATCCTCGTCCTGCTCTTTGCAATTGCCCAGCCCCGGCAAACCTGCTTAATCATGCCTGCCCATATATAAAAACTCTGTAACCCCTTTGTTGGAGGCTCAGAGCTTGGAGTGTTAACTCCTTTGGGCCCACCGGAGTAATAAACCCGAGTTCTCCAACTCTCCGAGCATGGTGCTTGGTTTCTCGATTACTGGTTTCTGCCACACAGTGAGGAGAAACTTCCCTCTGAGCATTTAAACCCCTCTTACTCCCCTGATGATCATGGCCGTTTGTCCAGACAATGGCCAGGCTGTGGCAGGGGAACATAATCTCCACCTGAAAGCTGACATCACCACTTGGTGGGGTCTTGCCACGTGACTGCTGCTCTCCACCCTCGTCCCATCAGAGGGCAGGGAGATCGCAGCATCAGACTGTGTCTCAGAGATGCTGCAGGCAGCTGCTCGTACCTGACCCGGAGGAAGAGCAGGTAATGTGTGCCCAGGCTTCCCAGGCTCCAGAGCCCCCTGGCCCCTTGTAGGCACAGTCTCTGTGAGGCTCACTGGAGAAGCCCTGTGTACCTCCCCCTGGAGGCATCTCAGCTCTGGCCTGAAGCACATAGGCGTTCAATGTTCTATCAGGCCCCAAAGCAAGTGTGTGGCCTATTCTTTCAATGTATGCATTCCGTCAACCCTACCTTTCCTGAGGGCCTTGGATTAAAAGAAACAGTAGCTCATATGACCCAGCAATCCCACTGCTGGGCATACACACCAAGGAAACCAGAACTGAAAGAGACATGTGTCCTCCAATGTTCATCGCAGCACTGTTTACAATAGCTAGGACATGGAAGCAACCTAGATGTCCGTCGGCAGACAAATAGATAAGAAAGTTGTGGTACATATACACAATGAAATATTACTCAGCTGTTAAAAAGAACGCATTTGAATCAGTTCTAATGAGGTGGATGAAACTGGAGCCTATTATACAGAGTGAAGTAAGTCAGAAAGAAAAACACCAATACAGTATATTAACATACTGTATATTTAATATACAGTGTATTTATAAAATAAAGACATATATATGGAATTTAGAAAGATGGTAATGATGACCCTATGTGCAAGACAGCAAAAGATATACAGATATAAAGAACAGACTTTTGGACTCTGTGGGAGAAGACAAGGATGGGATGATTTGAGAGAATAGCATTGAAACATGTATATTACCATATATGAAATAGATCACCAGTTCAAGTTTGATGCATGAAACAGGGCACTCAAAGCCAGAGGGATGGGATGGGGATGGGATGGGGAGGGAGGTGGGAGTGGGGTTTGGGATGGGGAACACATGTACACTCATGGCTGATTCATGTCAATGTATGGCCAAAACCACTATATTATTGTAAAGTAATGAGCTTCCAATTAAAATAAATAAACTAATTTTTTAAAAAAGAAAGAAACAACAGCTCAGACACACAAGGCTGAACAGTTGCCTTTAACCCAAAGTTTTCCAAGCCCCACATTCATGATTTTGCTTTTTCAAGGCCACTGGTCCTTTAAAACAAGATGCACTGTTGCTCCCCCATTTACCAGCTGCTCTAATAGAGACAAAGATGGATAAGGTAATTAACAGCCTTTTTCACTGTGAGTCAAAGCCACAGCTGACACTCAGACCCAGTGCCGTGGGCTCACAAGCCATCCTTACTGGTCCACTGAAGCCATTCTGTGGGCTGCAGAAAAGCACTCTGCAAAATAAATAAAAAATGAGAAAATACAGCATGATCTTTGGTGTTGCTGCTTGCTCAGAAACAGTCCTTCATTACACCAGCCCTTCCTCCTAACATCCTCAAGGGTTTCATGAGCATCCTTTACCTCTCCTCATGCAATTCCCAGTGTCCGGTTCTAAGGACTGTCACCACCCTAGACAGGAAGATGCCATGCCACCATTCACCTGGGACACTCAAGGCAGTCAACAGAATGGGGAAGGTGCTGAGAAGAGGCAGGGGATCAATCTGAGGGTCTGTACCCTGAATAATCCACCCTGGTTCTTGTAGGTGATCAGCCGCTTCATCCACGATAAAAGTTTGCTTATGACCTGCTTCTTATCTGTTTACTACCCTCCCAACATGGCAGAAATCAACAAAGTTATATTTTGAGAGAGAAACACGAGAGAAGGACTGTGAAAGGAAGAAATCAGGAAGAAGCATCTCAAAGGAGAGGATAAGACAAGCTTTTGGAGCAAGGAATGGACTGAGAGGTGAGCCCAGGAAATGCTACAGGGGACACAGTATCAATACATTGCTAAACTGAGTCATTAAAGTTTAATCCCCTGGACAGTTCTGGGGGCCAGGACAGAGTTAGCTGACCCTAGGGGTGTTGCAGTTGGGGTATTTATATAGCACCTCCTGTGCATCACTGATTGAGGGCCGCTGGGAGGGGCTTGTGAATTCTCTGGCACTTCCTGCCTACCCTGAAAAATGCTCTCATCAGAGGATGGCTGATGGGCAGAGAAGTGAAAGAGGACACTGCATGCATAACACTGGCCAGGGCCCTGAGGGATGGGTCAGCGCACAGAGCCTTCAGGCCACAGTGGAGGCCGAGAGGGAGTTCTGTTCAAGTTTATAGCATAATGAAGAGTAAACTCCTAAAGGAAATCAGTCCTGAATATTCACTGGAAGGACTGATACTGAAGCTGAAACTTCAATACTTTGGCCACTTGATGTGAAGAGCTGAATCATTTGAAAAGACCATGATGCTGGGAAAGATCAAGGCGGGAGGAGAAGGGAACTACAGAGGATGAGATGGCTGGATGGCATCACCAAACTCAATGGACATGAGTTTGAGTAAACCCCAGGAGTTGGTGATGGATAGGGAGGCCTGGTGTGCTGCAGTCCATGGGATCACAAAGCGTCTGACACAGTGAGCAACTGAACTGAACAAGAGCAAACAGTGATACTATATAACAGGGGTCAGAAAACTTTTTCTGTAAAGTGTATAAAATAGTAACTATTTCAGACTCTGTGGACTACAGTGTCTCTGTCACAACCACCTAACTCTGTTTTTATAGAGCAAAAGAAGCCATAAACAATACATAAAAGAATGAGTAAAGCTGCGTTTCAATAAAGCTTTATTGACAAAAACAGAAGACAGGCTAGATTCAGCCATGTGTGTGTGCTTAGTCACTAAGTCATGTCCAGCTCTTTTGCACCCCATGGACTGTAGCCCACAAGGCCCGTCTGTCCATGGTATTGTCCAGACAAGAATACCGGAGTGGGTTGCTATGACCTCCTCCAGTGGATCTTCCCCACCCAGGGATTGAACCCACATCTGTTACGTCTCTGGCATTGGCAGGCAGATTCTCTACCACTAGTGCCATCTGGGAAGCTCACTTTGTAGGATACATGGAAGTTATTAAAGAAGATACAGTCTCAACAATTAAATCTGTAACAGAAACTGTGTTTTATAGGAATACTGCAGAAACACAGTCACTAAAACTGGAAGAGACTCCAGAGTGGGGTGACAGAGACAGGGTCGCACATGAAATGCCTTCACAGCATCACTCAGGTTATCCCAGCAAAGAAATACAAGCTAGAGTGCATACAGTGTCACAGAATACCACTGATACCATTAAATATACAAGGACAAGGATATTTGAAGAGTAGGATTTTCACAGAACTTCATACTAATAATATAAGGTACGACCACGATCTTCCTTTTGAAATAGTAACTGAACGAACTAGAAGATGGGCTATGCAGCTTTCCTTTACAAAGAGACAGGGCTTCAAATTTGGTGACCTTTCCTGTGATGATAAGTGGCTCTCAGGAGTGTGCCACAGGTAGATAGTTTGTGAAAAATAAACACACTTCATTTGACCCTTTAAGGTCAAGAGTGAGTGAAGAAGTAATGCTTTTCCAAAGAAATTCAGGTGCAGAAGAGCCTTTCTTAAAGCATTTTCATCACTACGTGTTTCCTCCCAACACCCTTGGTTATCAACTATAATAACATTTATGTATGCACACATAAAACAGAAGTCTCTAGCCTGCTTAAAATCTTTCAAATGAAGTTTCAATAGGTTTGGGACCCACTTGTTTAAAAATGTAAAAATGAAATATCTTCCAATTAGTTTGTGAGATGAACTGCCTGACATCAGGAAGATGGAAATTTACTAGCCCAATTTCAACAAAAACCTCTGTATAATTGGTGGATGACGTTGAAAAACGAGAATCATAATTTAATAAACAAAGCCACCAATGCGCTCTTCCATTTGGATTGACACTTCTTTGTGAGAATTCTTTTTTTAACCCTGACAGCCATTAAAATTAAGTATTTTTTCACAATGAACTTCTAACTTCAGTACCTTGCTTTATCATCTAGTGTTACAATTTCAAAAATAATGAAGTATATCCTATCTTAATATGTACTTTAAAATATTATCACTAATTACAGTGGCAGCAAAAAAAAGTGGTAGCAAAAAAGGACTTTTGCAATATAATTTATAGTATTATTATCTATGTCATATTGCCCACTAACCTTTCAATTTTCTATGGCTTCTCTGGTAACTCAGCTGGTAAAGAATTCTCCTGCAATGCAAGAGACCCCAGTTCGATTCCTGGGTTGGGATGACCCACTGGAGAAGGGATAGGCTACCCACTCCAGTATTCTTGGGATTCCCTGGTGGCTCAGCTGGTAAAATATGCACCTGCAATGAGGGAGACCTGGGCCCGATCCCTGGGTTGGGAAGATTTCCTGGAATAGAAAATGTCATATTGCTCTCAAACCTTTAAATTTTATATTTTTGTGCCTATTACATGAAATAATACATATACAAATAGCTTTTATGTTTATATTACATATAATAATAATGATAATATTAGTTGCTCAGTTGTGTCTGACTCTTTGTAACCCCTGTGGACTGTAGCCCACCAGGCTCTTCTGTTCATGGAGTTCTTCAGACAAGAATACTGGAGTGGGTAGCCATTCCTTTTTCCAAGAGATTCTCCTGACCCTAAGATGGAACCCAGGTCTCCTGTGTCTCCTGCCTTGAAGACAGATTCTTTACCATCTGAGCCACCAGCTCAGCAGTAAAGAATCTACCTGCAATGTAGGAAATACAGGAGACACAGATTTGATCCCTGGGTTGGGAAGATCCCCTGGAATAGGAAATGGCAACCCACTCCAGTATTCTTGCCTAGAGAATCCCATAGACAGAGGAGTCTGGTAGGCTACAGTCCATGGGGTCACAAAGAGTCAAATGCAACTGAGCACACACACACATTTAAGATATAGTATAGTAGTACATAAGTATATATAAGTTTAATAACACATATATAGTATATAGTAATACATATATGTATATTTTTAAATATACCATGGAAAAAAAGTTAGGATTTTCATCCCATTTGAATGTGCAGTAGGGCAGGGCCAAGTGTGGGTCTATTGAAGGGGTGAGCCTTTAAGCAAAACTGGCACCTAAATCATGCCTGCAACTAAATCATGGATGGATAAACACAAATTTCTTTATTCAATCTTAGGATTCCTTCAGAATTAGATAGGGATGAGCCTAAAGCAAATCAGAGGGTGTTGCCCTTTCTATATAGCAGGATCCTATAGAAACTCATTTTCCTGCAAGACGAGAGTGGGTGGAAGCAGATGTGGGTTCCAGGGGAGTGAACCTCACTCTTCAGTGACTCATCTGAGGGCTTCTGAGTGTACAAGCCATTCCTGAGCAAGGGACTCATTAGGGCAGAGATGCCTCTGCATGACTTTATGGGCCTCTTCTCATCCTCTTTTGAGGTATAGTGACCTGCCCTTCAAGACCCAGTCCAAAGATCCCTTCCACAACGCTGTCTCGAAGCCCTGGCTTGCAGGTGGGTTCCGTTTCCCTTCAACTACCTAGTCCACAGCACATGTCACTGCCGCTCTAAGGGAGGAGAGTCTTAGGTGTCAAGCGAGCTATCTTATCACTCAAGGTAAGACACTCAATCCAAGCCCAGCATCACAATAGAAGACTTGAGTTAGCTGTTTTGGGAACCAATATAGCCCATGGTTATTACAGCCCACATCAATATTGTTGCTGTTGTTGTTCAGTCAACAAGCGGGTTGCAACTCTTCACGACCCTATGGATTACAGTACACAAAGCTTCTCTGTCCCTCCTCATCTCCCGGAGTTTGCCCAAGTTCATGTCCAGTGAATCAATGATGCCATCCTGCCTTCTCATCCTCTGTTGCCCCCCCTCTTCTTCCGCCCTCAATTTTTCCAAGCATCAGGGTCTTTTCCAATGAGTCAGCTGTTCGCATCAGTGGCCAAAGTATAGGAGTTTCAGCTTCAGCATCAGTCGTTCCAAAGAATATTCAGGGTTGATTTCCCTAAAGATTGACTGGTTTGATCTCCTTGCTTTCCAAGGGACTCGGTTATGAAAATGATTAGCAACTAGAGTTTAAACATTTTCCTTTCATGCAACAGTGAAGTCATGCCTTTCTTATCTCCCTCACAGTGTACTTGTGGGAAACTGACTTTCAGATGGAATGTAGGACTTGGAATTAGGCATTCTTTCAGGAATCATTAATTGTCCATCTAACCTGTATTCAGCATTCTTCTGTATCTTTTACATAAATAAGACAGTCTTTGTTTTCTAGGTGCAAACAGCATTACAAGATCATTTGTCTGCTACTTTTTTTATTAGAATGACGATGTCAGCATAGTAACACCTTTTTGCTGTTGTATTCATTCTTTCACCCAGTGTTTTTATGGTCTCTCCCAGCTTACTACCATTAAAGAATCAGAAAATGTCCTTTATGGTTTCATCAAAAACATTGCTTAAAAACTAGCAAACAGTTCAGGACTAAGGACAAAACTCTCTGGTGCCTGGAAACAAAAATTCAGGTCCCATTTAGCTCAAACTTTTAATAAATCTCTTGTGTGTGCTCAGTGCTGTCCCGTCTAACCCTTTGTGACCCCATAGACCCTACCCACCAGGCTCCTCTGTCCATGGGATTTCCAGGCAAGAATACTGAAATGGGTTGCAATTTCCTCCTCCAGGGGATCTTCCTGACCTAGGGAGCAAACCCACATTTCCTATGTCTCCTACATTGGCAGGTAGATTCTTTACTGCTGAGTCATCTGGGAAGCCCAACCTTGTATTAAAAACTTTGCAAGGCAGTGGGATTCAGAGATTAATCAGGTACAGCCACAATGCTCTAAGAACTCCCCAAATATGGCTGTGACAGGGGCACAGCACACACGCATAGTTTAACATGTCAATGACCATTGGCCATGTCTAGATCATATTTCTGCCTTGGTCCCCAAGATCTTCAGAGAAGTATCTCCATGTCCAAGTTGCACACACAGAGAAGGCTAAGACTTGTTTGGAACCTAGGATGGCAAAATATTTCCTAGATCATGATTGCCTTTTGCCTTGGGCTACATCTGTCCAGATTGAATTTACTCCAACAACGGGATAGCTATTAAAGAGGCACTCCTTCAGCACTGTAATCTAATGAGATGGCTTCGGATACCATTAAAAGTTAAATCAGTCGATAAATGAAATATTAAAATCACCAGAGAATAGACCCTATGCACAAAATATTAATACCACAAGCTTGAAATCAAATACTGAACATGAATTTAGCCAAAGCCATTAAAACAAGACTCTGGACTCTAGACTGAAATTTGGAGCTGTGCCTGAGGAGTTTTTTTCAAAAGCTGAGTTTTCCCTCTTGTAAGAGCCTTGGTGTGAGGGAGCTACATGTTGAGGGCTCTCTCAGGACCTTAATTGTGGGAAAACCCCTGGGAACTCATAGCACTTAGGAAATGATGCATCAAGTCACAGGGCAAGTGCTTTATCTGGTAGACTGTGCTTTATCACTAGACTGTGATGTCCTTAAGGATAGGAAATGGGTCTCACCCAGCTCTGTATACCCAGCTCTGAGCCAGCATCTGTCACAGCATAGGTGCTTACCACATGTTATGTTCAATCTCCTTTTCCACAATATTCTCTCTCTCTCTCACTCTCTCTCTCCCCCTGCCTCCCTCTCTTTCTCTCTCTGTCTCAACATCTCTTTCTTTTTCTCTCCCTCCCTTCCTCCTTTCTCTCTCTGGGTTCCACAAGAGTTCCCTATTAAAGTTGTATGCATCTTTCATGGCCTGCTTGCTTCATCCTGGCTCTTCCGAGAATCATCTCTGGTCCCTATGTCAGAACCACTCTCTCCTCTGCAGTTGATCCCTTTGCCCATGGTTTGAGGTATGGACGTTCACTGGACCGTTTTTCCAGCTGGCCATGAATTACAGTTACCTGTACAAACAAGTGTCACTGAAGTTTTTTAGGTTCTCCAAGATTCTGACTCTGAGATAAGGGTCAGAAGTCACAAGTTCAAATGGTTTATTTGGCAGGTACAGAGAATATTGGAATGGAAGTGGGCTAGTGTTATAGGAAGGTGTGGCAGTCAATAAAAAATATTATATTAAGCCAGTTACCAGGAGGTGACTGGTTCTTCATCTCAAGAGAAAATTCTGGAAAACAGTGTAAAACACACCCCTATGAGCCCTCCTGAGGGGCATGGCAGCTGGGATATTTATATACCAACTTCCAGAAATATATATTTGAGGGTTGCTCCCAAAGGCTGCTCCCTAGCATGTCCAAATTGTCAGTAACAAGAAGAGAGCATCCTTCTGTAAACCCAAGGGAAAAAAATCAGTCATGTGTCCTCCCCAAATTCATTTGTTGAAACTCTAACCTCTCATTTGACTGTATTTTGAGATAGAGCTTTTAAGAGGCAATTACAATCAAACAAGTTGTAAGGGTGGGGTCCTAGCCCAATAGGATTAGTGGCCTTAAAAGAAGTACAACAGAGAGATCTCTGTCTCCATGGGCACACAACAAGGAAAGGTCAGGTGAGAATACAGAGAGAGACAGCCATCTGCAAGGAAGAGAATGGTCACCAGAAAATAAATGGGCACTGAACACATCTATTTCTGTGCCTCTTACAAGGCTGAGCCCAAGGCAGGGACCACACAATGCTGTCTTCCCTGAACCAAAGACAGAAGAGAAGCAGCACTTACTGGGCACTCACCACATGTCAGGCACCATGCCAGACATTGTAAAAATCTACTTTATATAAGGTGTCACTTACATACAATAAAATGCACACATTTTAAGCATACAATTTGGTAAATGTTGACAAATGTGTATGCCCACATAACTATCCCCCACAATAAAGATACAGAGAATTTCCATCACCCAAAAAGTTCCAGGTGTCCCTCTGCAGTCAATCCCTAACCCCACCCCAGCCCCAGGTTACCACTGATTCAATTTCAATCACTTACTGATTAGATATTTCTCTAAAAGAGTTTCAAACAGAAATCACACAGTATGTAGTCTTGTGTCTGGTTCCTTTTTCTGAGCATAATGTTTTTGATAATCATCATTATTTTAAGAATCATGTAGCATGTATCAATGGCACCCCACTCCAGTACTCTTGCCTGGAAAATCCCATGGACGGAGGAGCCTGGTAGGCTGCAGTCCATGGGGTCGTTAAGAGTCGGACACGACTGAGCGACTTCACTTTCTTGCATTGGAGAAGGAAATGGCAACCCACTCCAGTGTTCTTGCCTGGAGAATCCCAGGGTCGGGGGAGCCTGGTGGGCTGCCATCTATGGGGTCGCACAGAGTCGGACACGACTGAAGCAACTTAGCAGCAGCAGCAGCAGCATGTATCAACAGTTCATTCTTTTCACTGCTGAGTAGAATTTCATTGTAGGAATATATCATAATTTGCTTATTCATTGGCCCATTGACGGACCTTTGGGTCGTTTCCACTTGAAGTCATTATTAGTAAAATTTACCAATATTTGTGTTTAAGTTTGTGTATACACTTGTTCCTTTTCTCTTGGGTAGCTTCCAAGGAGTCAAATTGTTGGGTCATTTGGTAAGCATATGCTTAACTTTATAAGTAAGTGTATGCTAGGTATTTTTAATTTACCTCATTTAATTTTTGGACCACTCAAAACTGAGGGTATAATCATTTTCTCTCCTTAAGTACCCTGAGGCTCACAGAAGGTGAATGACTCACCTAAGCTCCTATAGCTTGTAAGGACAGATATGGAATACACACCCAGGTTTGTCTTGCACAAAATCTTTGTTTTTCCATGACCATCTTGCTTTTATTTATCAATTCAGCAAGGAAGACTGGGTGCTGAACCACCACTCCATCCCTGCAAAAAATAGATGATGAGTTACTTATATCCTTCTAATGTCTAAATGCACCTGGTTCAGGAAAGATAAAGTGACCATATTAGAGTAAGGGAACTCCAGGGAGATGGGGGGAAAGATAGTGACAGAGGAAGAAAGCTTGCCTAGACCTGACCTGGGACAAGGACAAAGATATTACTACCTACAAAGATCCCCTGGAGGAGGGCATGGTGACCCACTCCAGTATTCTTGCCTGGAACATTCCATGGACAAAGGAGCCTGGTGGGCTATAGTCCATAGGGTGACAGAGTCAGACACAACTAAAGGGACTTAGCACGCGTGCACACAAGAAGTAATATACCTACCCATGTGGAGTTCATGGTTTTGAAATTTATAATTGATTGTCTATAACCTGTCAGGCTGAAAATACTACCTGTGAATAAGGAACATGAAGGAGGCAGTCATGTTTTCAGTCTGTGTCGGAGAGTTTTTAAGTCAACATCCAGCCAAGTGAGGTTAAGGTAGAGAATAACATCAACCTATACGCTGACCAAGGCAACTCAATCAATTACAGCCAAGTAAATACCCCTCTACACAGACCCCAGAACCCACAGGCCAGAGAATCAATTCACTGGAACAAGGAAATAAAGGAAACGGTTGGGGTTAAATTCAGATCTTTAGAAGAATTCTTAAGGGAGGAATTGGCCCACATGGCAAATCTGTTACTGCTAAAGATGCAAACTTTGGCTAATGTCCAGAAATAGAGACTATTAAAAATGCATTAGAAGGGTCGTGTTTACATTTCTACTGCCAACAAAAAAACTCTGCTCATACAAAACGAGGTCCCTTCTGTGTATTATAGACTTTAGTGTCCGCCAATAAGCAATAATGTGCTTGAATTCCACAGAACTGCCATTCTTGGAAAAGTGCAGAATATTCCTTGAGTTCATGGCCAGTATGTGGGGTTAAATTGACAACCGTAACAACTAGATATTGTATGTTTCTGTCTGACCCTGGTCCACTGCTGTATCACATCACTACTCTAGGTCTCAACCTTGCCCCACACCAGGAGGATAATAATCTCTGCTACTTATCCCATGAGATGCTCTCATGAACAAATACATCCTAAGGTGCTTAGGAAATAAGAGATATTTCAGGAATATGAGGTTTTTAAAGTACTTCAGTTGTTTAAACATATATGCTTTCCTGTTTACATTAATTGCTAATTGTTAAAATGTATTTCTGGCAGATGGAACACAGGTGTTCATCCCTTTTCCCCTCAAAAATTCATTAAAATGACAGTAAAACAGTTTTTAAAACATGAATCCACAGAGACAAAAAGACAAGTAAAGGATATCACTGGAAATAAGAGGAGTCAATTTCTGAAGCTGGAGGAGAGGCTAAAGGCAGCTGCGCCCAAGGACTGTAGAGACAAATGTTTATGGGAACCCAGGAGGTGGAGGGACAAAGTCCTCTGATAAGGCTCAAGACAGGGAAGAAAGGGAAAAGTCTACACAGGATTGGAAGTTGCTACTGCCTTACTCTAAGAAGGTTTTCCTTCATTCCAGGCATTCATTCTCCAGATCAGATGCACAGACCTTGGGGGCAGTGGTATACAAGATTTATTTTGGTATGGGAAGGAAATATAAGAATTATGTTTATAATTTTTCTTAACAAAATAAAAACAAGCTCTACCAAGATTTAATACATATGCTGATGGAGAGTAGTACATGTAAAGTCCTCATGCCTAAATGCACAAAGATGGACAGGAACCAAGACAAAGTTCAGTAGAAATGGAACCAGAGAAGTTTCAGCCTGTTTGCCAGAGTAAGGATCAGAGGCTATAAGCAGGGGCATTACTGAGTCTATGTAGACTCAGTACAAATACTGAGACCAAATATAGGCGTCCACTGACCCCTTTCTCTGCCCACCCAGGAGATTAGAGGACACTTCTCTGGGGAATGGAATCACTGGAAAGGAAAGATCTGATCATAAAACAGCCGGGGTATCCCAGTGAAAGGTGAAAGGGTGAGTTTGCAGCAGTTCCATTTGTTGACAAGCTCTCTCCTCAACACAAATCCACAGAGAAAACTCATTTCACTTTCAAATCCCCTCTTAAATATGAGAAGACAACTAGAGGTAAGTAGAAGTTTGAGGAAAGCTTCTAGCATAAGGGATGAGGGCCAAATTAAAGAACTTACAGGGCACAGATAATGTTAACAGCAGGAAAGGAAAAAAGAAAAACAAAGTATATACATATCCATATAATTAATAATCCCAGAATAATTTTCAGGGAAAAAGAAATCCCTAAAAAATATGTATAAGAAAGTAAACATGAACATACTATGTTATTTGAATAATATACGGTAATACATACTGACTTTATTGGGACTAATTTATTGGCAGAATGGAGGGAGTAAAAGTCAATGGGCGGGCCCTGAACTGTAAGAAAGCCAAAGGAAAGTCAGTGGATAATGTCTTGCTGCTGCTGCTGCTAAGTCGCTTCAGTTGTGTCTAACTCTGTGTGACCCCATAGACGGCAGCCCACCAGGCTCCCCCATCCCTGGGATTCTCCAGGCAAGAACACTGGAGTGGGTTGCCATTTCCTTCTTCAATGCATGAAAGTGAAAAGTGAAAGTGAAGTCGCTCAGTCGTGTCCGACTCTTAGCAACCCTCATGGACTACAGCCCACCAGGCTCCTCTGTCCATGGGATTTTCCAGGCAAGAGTACTGGAGTGGGGTGCCCTTGCCTTTTCCTGGATAATGTCTTAAAGTGGCATGAAATACTCTTGAGATATAGTATAGAATTCTGGGAAGATGGCAGTGAGATCAGTGTGGTTATTTTCCCTCCCAAAGCATCCCTCTAAAAACACATAGAGAAACTAAGGTAGCAAAAACTAAAACTTCGACAACAAAACTAGGCGATGAGGTCCCCTGAGAATTCCAGATTACGGGTCAGTCAGTCAGTCAGTTCAGTTGCTCAGTCCTGTCTGACTCTTTGCAACCCCAAGGACTGCAGCACTCCAGGCCTCCCTGTTCATCACCAACTCCCAGAGTTTACTCAAACTCATGTCCATTGAGTCAGTTATACCATCCAACCATCTCATCCTCTGTCATCCCCTTCTCTTCCTGCCTTCAATCTTTCCCAGCATCAGGGTCTTTTCAAATAAGTCAGCTCTTCGCATCAGGTGGCCAAAGTATTAGAGTTTCAGCTTCAGCATCAGTGCTTCCAATGAATATTCAGGATTACGGGTGAGGACAATCCACAGACAATTTATAAGACGTGACTGCTACCAGCATCTGTGCAGAAGGAAGAAGTGGAGTAGTTGGTGGACCTGAGGAATACAAAATAACCAACAAATAGTCACTAGAGAGCTTGGGTACCAATTTGTTGTGACAGTTAGAACTGAGAGGGATTCACACAGTTTAATAGCAAGTGAGTGCATGGTGCCGTCTCTATGCTGTGAGGGGGATAAAGTAATTTGTGCCCTGTGAATTCTTAGAATTAGAGAGTCAAGGATCCATTCCAGGGGGGGAAAAAAATGCCACATTGAAGAAAAGTGCTGGGAACAGAGCCCTCCTTGAGAAGGACAATAAGGGAAAGGGAAAAATGAGGTCTAGATAAAACTGAATAAGGAGAACAGAGTGAGCCATGTTTAACACTTAAAAGTATTAAGTGTACTTTCACAAGAACAGTAGGAACCCTTTAGCCATAAACTTAGAAAAACTTCCCAGAACTGGCCTTCCTTCTGAGAGTTCAAGAACGCTAGTTTCACATAAAAAATGAGGCAATGTGGAATGCAAAATTATAACTGCACTACATTCTGTAGAATATATATGCACTATTAGTGCTAATGTAAATTGGTACAGCTACTGTGGAATACACTATGGAGATTCCTCAACAAATTAAAAACAGAACTATTATACAATCCAGTAATTCCACTCCTGAGTATTTAACCAAAGAAAATAAAAACACTACTGCGAAAAGATATATGTACCCTTAAGTTCATTGCAGCATTATTTATAGTAGCTAAGACTTGGAAGAAATAGATGAATGGATAAAGATGATTTGGTATATATGCATAGTGGAATATTAGCTATAAAAAGAATGAAACTTTGCCATCTGCAACAACATGGATGGACCTAGAGGGTGTATCAGATAGAAAAAGATAAAGGCTGTATGATTTCACATATATGTGAAACCGAAAACAGAAATGAAAAAAGGTAACTAAATGAAAGCAGAGTCATAAAAACAGAGAATAAACAGGTGGTTGCCAGAGGGGAGGAAGATGGGGAGGTAAGGGAAACTAGGAGGTACAAACTTTCAGTTACAAAATAAATAAGACACAGCTGTGAAATGTACATGTAGGGAATACAGTCAACAGTTATGTAGTATCTCTGTATGGTGACAGGTGGTAGTAACTAGACTTACTATGGTGATCATTTTGAAATGTTCAGACATATCAAATCATCCTCATCTACCAAGAATTAGCATAGTGTCATCAGATCAGATCAGATCAGTTGCTCAGTTGTGTCTGACTCTTTGCAACCCCATGAATCGCAGCACGCCAGGCCTCCCTGTCCATCACCAACTCCCAGAGTTCACCCAGACTCACGTCCATCGAGTCAATGATGCCATCCAGCCATCTCATCCTCTGTCGTCCCCTTCTCCTCCTGCCCCCAATCCCTCCCAGCATCAGAGTCTTTTCCAATGAGTCAACTCTTCCCATGAGGTGGCCAAAGTACTGGAGTTTCAGCGTTAGCATCAGTCCTTCCAAAGAAACCCCAGGACTGGTCTCCTTCACAATGGACTGGTTGGATCTCCTTGCAGTCCAAGGGACTCTCAAGAGTCTTCTCCAACACCACACTTCAAAAGCATCAATTCTTCAGCACTCAGCCTTCTTCACAGTCCAACTCTCACATCCATACATGACCACAGGAAAAACCATAGCCTTGACTAGACGAACCTTTGTTGCCAAAGTAACGTCTCTGCTTTTGAATATGCTATCTAGGTTGGTCATGACTTTCCTTCCAAGGAGTAAGCATCTTTTAATTTCATGGCTGCAGTCACCATCTGTAGTGATTTTGGAGCCCAGAAAAATTAAGTCTGACACTGTTTCTACTGTTTCCCCATCTATTTCCCATGAAGTGGTGGGACCGGATGCCATGATCTTCGTTTTCTGAATGTTGAGCTTTAAGCCAACTTTTTCACTCTCCACTTTCTCTTTCATCAAGAGGCTTTTTAGTTCCTCTTCACTTTCTGCCATAAGGGTGGTGTCATCTGCATATCTGAGGTTATTGATATATCTCCCGGCAATCTTAATTCCAGTTTGTGTTTCTTCCAGTCCAGCGTTTCTCATGATGTACTCTGCATAGAAGTTAAATAAGCAGGGTAACAATATACAGCCTTCACGTACTCCTTTTCCTATTTGGAACCAGTCTGTTGTTCCATGTCCAGTTCTAACTGTTGCTTCCTGACCTGCATACAAATTTCCCAAGAGGCAGATCAGGTGGTCTGGTATTCCCATCTCTTGAAGAATTTTCCACAGTTTATTGTGATCCACACAGTCAAAGGCTTTGGCACAGTCAATAAAGCAGAAATGAATGTTTTTCTGGAACTCTCTTGCTTTTTCTATGATACAGCGGATGTTGGCAATTTGATCTCTGGTTCCTCTGCCTTTTCTAAAAGCAGCTTGAACATCTGGAAGTTCACAGTTCACATATGCTGAAGCCTGGCTTGGAGAATTTTGAGCATTACTTTACTAGCGTGTGAGATGAGTGCAATTGTGCGGTAGTTTGAGCATTCTTTGGCATTGCCTTTCTTTGGGATTGGAATGAAAACTGACCTTTTCCAGTCCTGTGGCCACTGCTGAGTTTTCCAAATTTGCTGGCATATTGAGTGCAGCACTTTCATAGCATCATCTTTCAGGATTTGGAATAGCTCAACTGGAATTCCATCACCTCCACTAGCTTTGTTTGTAGTGATGCTTTCTAAGGCCCACTTGACTTCACATTCCAGGATGTCTGGCTCTAGGTCAGTGATCACACCATCGTGATTATCTGGGTTGTGAAGATCTTTTTTGTACAGTTCTTCTGTGTATTCTTGCCACTCATATTTCAAAAACAGATAAAAAAATAATTCATAGAAGAAGAGATTAGATTTGTGATTACCAGAGGTGGGGGTGGGGAATTGAATGAAGGTAATCAAAAAGTACAAACTTTCAGTTATAGATAAATTATTAGAGATATAATGTACAAAATAATAAATATAAATTAACACTGCTGTATCCTATATATAAATTTGAGAGTAAATCCTAAGAATTCTGATCACAAAGAAAAAGTTTATTTTCTATTTCCTTAATTTTGTATCTTATGAGAGATGATGGATGTTCACTAAAATTACAGTGGTCATTGTTTCATGATGTTTGTAAGTCCAGTCATATGCTATACAACTTAAATTGGACAGTGCTATACGTCAACTATGTCTCAATAAGGTTGGAAGAAAACAAATCAAAACAAAAAAAAAAAACAAATTGAGGAATAAATATGTTGTATTTCAGAAACACAATAGTAAATACCAGAAGTAGCTGAAAGAGTTTGCAATTTTTGGCTTTGGGAGAATTGGAGGCAGGAACTGCATACATATATATATATATATGCAATGCAAATAGTACTAATGGCTTTATATTTATCCATAGTCTACTACTATGAAAATTAAGTTTTTTCAATTAAAAAGTGTATATTCCCATTAGGGTCTGTCTTAGTGGACTATATACTCCAGTGCTTGTTCCACCTCCAAAAACTTGGTACATATACATGAAAAATAGACTTCTAATGAATAAACAGTTGATTTCATTTCAGAATCAGAGACAGCCGGTGTCTAAAACCAGTTCTGCCACTGTAGATTTGGGGGAAATGGTTTTAATCTCTAGGGGAAAAAATGCACACAACACAGGAACATTTACCTGGGAAATTTGATGCTAAAATATACCATAGTTGGATCTATACCTAGGTTTGCTTACTTAGGCAAATTTACTTCATATATGGTATTCATATATGGTTTTCCCTGGTGGCTCAGATGGGAAAGAATCAGCCTGCAATGTGGGAGACCTGGGTTCAATCCCTGGCTTGGGAAGATCCCCTGGAGGAGGGCATGGCAACCCACTCCAGTATTCTCGCCTGGAGAACCTCCATGGACAAAGGAGCCTGGAAGGCTACAGTCAGTGGGGTTGCAAAGAGCTGGACACAACTGAGTGACTAAGCGCACACACGGTATTGTTGGGGAAGACTTGGTTACACTACTTAAGACAGGATATATAAAAGTATGCCAACATTTTTTCAGGCTCACAGATGTACAAACTTCTGTATAACAATTATTAATAGAGCTACCAACCTAGGGCCTCAGTTATCATTGTTCAGTCGCTAAGTCATGTCCAACTCTGCCACCCCATGGGCTGCAGCACACCAGGCTTCCCTGTCCTTCACCATCTCCTGGAGTTTGTTCAAACTCATGTCCATTGAGTCACTAAGTAAAACAGTAGTTGAGGACCTTGGCCAAAGCTGCTTTTTAATTTAGTCCCCATCCACATGTAGATACTCCAGGGTCTAATTTTTGCTCCTGTGTGATGTTGAAATGCAGATTAAATAACATTTTCTCACATGCAACATCACACATCTAGAAAATACACCAAGTTTTTATGATCAGAGGCTGTAGGGTCATCATCACAGAGAGTTGCCAAGATGGGCTGGTAAGTTATCAGATCAATTCTCCTGGATACTTAAGTGTGGTCAGCTATCTTTGGGCCCTTTTTTTTTTTTTTTTTTTGAGTCCACTGGGATGATGGTTCAGCTCTTAATTGACAGAGTATGGAGACCAGCAAGGATTCAAAAGGAAATTTTCTTTGACAGGTTATCAGTCAGCTCAGGCTGTCATAACAAAATACCATAGACAGGATGGCTGAAACAACAGAAATTTATTTTTCACAGTTTTGGAAGCTGGGAAGTCCAAGATAAAGGTGCTGGCCAATTTGGTTCCTGGGAGAACTCTCTTTCAGGTGTGCAGATGCCTTCCCACTACATCCTTATATGGCTTTTCCTCTAAGGGTTCATGGAAAGAAAGAGATATCTGTGTTTCTTCCTCTTCTTCTAAAGTTTCCAGCCCTATCAGCCTAGAGCCCCATCCTTATGGCATCATTTAGCTTTTATCACCTCCTCAGAGGTCCCATCTTCAAATATATTCACATTAGGTAATTGATTAGGGCTTCTAATATGAATTTGGGGGTGACATCAACATTTAGCCCTTGACAAAGGGCATCATTAGTAGCAGTAGGATATCGATAACCAACACATATACAACATTTTATGGTTCACAAAATACTGTCACATCCAGTTATTTTTTAACCTCTCAACAGAAGGTATGGAGGAAAAGGATTACTACATCACATTGGCTGATGAAAACTCAGGATATTTTTTTTTTAAGAATGCAATTAAACCAGCCATCTTTCAGGTACTTTTAATATATATATATAAGTTGGGGTTTTTATTAAAAAAAGAAAAAATCACATTAAATATGAATGTGAAACACATTCTATCATTCTAGCAAAGGACATTTGAAAAAGTCCAATGATTATTTTCTCTTCCTCTGTCCTGCTTTCTTTTTTCTCTCTTGCCTAGCCAACACTAGCATCCAATTTTCAATGTCATGCTCCATCATTAGATGCAGTCCAGGGAGTCATGCCCCCTGCTAGTTCATCCGCCCTCACAGGGCACACATGGTCATCTGGGGCTGTGTAGGGTGGGGTCACACGCAGTTACTTGGGCTTGGAGGTCTGGGTGAAATCTGTCTGGTCCCCGAGACCACACTCACGGGGGCAACAGAGCTCACTCGAAAAAGCGCTGCACTGCAACCCAGGCTGGTCTCCGTGGCAGACAAGAGATGAAGCCGTGGGCATTCGAGGTCAGCCTCTGGAATCTGCCCTGCCTCCTGCCCAGACTCATGGGCTCCAGGCCCTACCTTGCACAGACTCTCAGCTTTTCTCACCTTCAGCCCAGCTCTTTGCTCTGCACCTAAGGGCTGATCAGGACCTCCCGGTTTTCTGGAGGAAGTCCTTGCAAAGTGAGCTTTCCAGAAGCTGGTCTTGAAACTTACCCTGAGAGAGAGGATCTCTGACATAGTCAGGGGGGACATTTTTCAGACAGGATCGGACCTGTTCCCTAACTGCAGGCCTTCTCAGAGCTTTTGGTATACTGATGTGCTGATTTGCCATAAGAAAACCTGTAGCGTGTGTGCTTCTCCCAGACTCATTGTCAGGGACCCTCTCTGGAGCGTAGCACCACTTCGCATCCTCGGGGCTGGTGTCACTGGGAACACAGTCTGGGAAATGCTGTCCTGGCCAACATGATCTGTGCTTTGAACTCCTCACCCCTTCCCCGAGGGTCCAGCCCTCGACCTGTGTCCAGGTTTGCCCCAGTCCTCTATTCTTTCAAAATGGCAGAAGGTGCTCAGGTGCACTGGCCTTGCACCTGTGGGCCTTGATATTCTGCTCGGCACCCAGGAAGCCTTTCAAGCAGGTGGGACTGGACTGTGCAGGAGAACAAGCAAGATCACAGAGTTCTGCCAGCAGACGGTCCCCGGAGTTTATAAGGACAGGTCTTATTAATGGGAAAAAAAGAAACAATTTGTTATGAACTCAACTAAATCCTTTGCTGCCCTGGCACTGCCTCTCAGGAAGCTTATCTGACCTTGTCACCAAAGCAGAGGTGACCTCCAGGGCCTGAGCTGAGGCTGAGGCTACTGATCACCAAGACTCTCCTTACCAATGATAATCACTAATCAGGAATTTCAGGAGCAGCTGGGGTGAGCACCAGTTTATCAATGAAATTCACCATGGAAAGTCTTGGGAACATTTCCATGTAGGGTAGAAACAAGCATGCAGGTGTGTTCTCAATCATCGTCATCATTAAAGGAGACAGAGAAGGGGTGGCCAGGCTCCAAAGTCACCCCTGAGCCACAGGTGCCCACTCACCACCTTGCTTAGACCTCCCTCCCTGCCTCCTCGTATCTGAGTTGCATGGGACGTGGTTTAACCAATGGAAGACAGTGGGTCAGGCACTCTGCTAGCTCCAGACCAGTGTGTCAGTAAGCCCTGAAGACCCTGATCTGTGATGTGGGGACCCTGGGCCTCCAGGTCCATGTACAATATCTGCTGCCCTATTGGAGGGATGCCCAGGAAAGGCTACGTGGAGTGGATGCAGAGATGACCCCAGCCAAGCCAAGCCTTCCCAACCAAGGGGCCAGACAAGCAAAGAAGATGTTTGCTTTGTTCTGTTCCTGGCAGGCATCACAGGGGACAGATTGTGTTATCCCCACCATGCTCTGTCCAAGTTCCTGACCTTCAGAATCCTCAGAAATCATAAACATGGTTGATTTCAGCCATGATGTTCTGGGATAGCTTGTTAAGCGTGTGTGCATGCTAAGTCGCTTCAGTCATGTCCAACTCTTTGTGACCCTGTGGACTGTAGCCCACAAGTCTGCTCTGTCCATGGAATTTTCCAGGCAAGAATACTGGATTGAATTACTATTTCCTCTTCCAGGGGATCTTCTGACTCAGGGATTGAACCTGGTCACCTGCATCTCCTACACTGGCAGGCAGATTCTTCACCAACTCCACCACCTGGGGAGCCAGGGTTGTTAAGTTGTTAAGCAGCAATGAATAACTAAAACAGAGAAGAAGTGGGGGACCCTGGTTTGGAGTCAGGATTCCAGAAAAACAGAAGCACAGTTAGAGACGGAAGGAGGGATGAAGAACCAGTGACAGACCTGGAGGGTCACTCATCACAAAGAGGATTCAGACTCAGCAAAGTGGGGTCCTCTTGCTCTGGCCACACCTGGGGTCCCGAGCAGGAAGAGAAGGGAGGGCAGGTGCTCGGATTCAGCCACAGGTGGTATGAGAGTGGGGAGTTATGGTGGAGCTGGGATTGCCTGACAGGGAACCCCTATCATCTATGAGCACAGTCACAGGGTCTCAGGGACCAAGGTCTTCCACATACATGCAGCACCACTGATCCACACCCCAGTCCTGCGTGGTGGGCAATATGACTGCCCCTTTCTGTCTTAAGACGTGGAGGCTCAGATATTGACAGGGCAGACGTCTGGTCAGGAGCTTCAGCTGGAGTCCTGGGTGGGGGCATGTGACCTGGCCCCTCATCCGCAGGAGATGGAACTGAGTCCACTTTTCACTGCTTTTTCCCCTGGATGTGGGTGGGAGGTGCTTCCACGTCCACAAAGGTCCCATGGGAAACTCAGCCTCCCTTTCTTTAAAAGAGCTCCCAAGGAAGGCGTGGATGTGACTCACCCCTGACTTCAGCTGAATCCTGCACCAGTTATCTGACCTCCGTGGGCTTTTGTTTCCTCCTCAGTCAATGGAAGAAAAGCTATGACAAACCTAGACAGCATATTAAAAAGCACAGACAACACTTTGCCAACAAAGGTTTGTATAGTCAGAGCTATGGTTTTTCCAGTAATCATGTATCAATGTGAGAATTGAACCATAAAGAAGGCTGAGTGCCAAAGGATGGATGCTTTCAAACTGTGGTGCTGGAGGAGACTCTTAAGAGTCCCTTGGACAGCAAGGAGATCCAATTAGTCAATCATAAAGGAATTCAACCCTGAATATTCATTGGACAGACTGATGCTGAAACTGAAACTCCAATACTTTGGCCACCTGATGCGAAGAACTGATGCGATCGGGAAAAGACCCCGATGCTGGCTGGTAAAGATTGAAGGCAGGAGGAGAAGGGGATGACAGAGATTGGATGGCATCACTAACTCAGTGCACATGAGTTTGAGCTCTGGGAGATGGTCAAGGACAGGGAAGCCTGGCGTGCTGCATTTCATGGGGTTGGAGTCAGACACATACAACTTAGTGACTGAACAACAGTCAATGCAGATGATCATAGTACTTACCTCTGAACTCTGTGGCTTCAATGATGAGTTCAGTTACCTTTTGTAAAATACTCAGAGCACTGCCTGGGCATAGTCAAGGTTTTGTATTTGTTAAGCAGGTAACAGCCGAGATTCCTAGGCAGCTGCTGTAGTCCACATGCCTCCAGGTGTGGCATCTTTCTACAGGAACCAAGCCCTCCATGGGGCATTTGCTCTTTATCAGGGTGAGACAGGGACCCCTCCAGGGAGTATGAAGAGGGTGTGGTGAGGTTTCCCCCAAATCCTCCTGCCCTCAGGGGTCCTCTTGGGTCCTGCACAGTGTGTGGGGTGCCCCGAGGCCGGGGAAAGGCTCACAGTAAAAAGGAGGGGTGGGGCCCGAAAGCAGGGGGAACCCTGCTCCACAAAGCTCATCCCAGTCCTGCTTGTTAATGTAAAGTGGACGATGCCACCAGCCCCTGGAAGCTAGTGTACAGTTGGGCCCTGGTGGTCTTTGCTGTAAATGAGGTTTGAGAGCCCAGGACAAACCTCCAGCCCCACTTCGATGGAAGGTGGGGGAGCTAGAAGGCATTTTCACCGATGTCATTTTCATCACAAAAATAATGCTACATACCATGGTTGGCTTCTCTGCGAAGTCTCAAATCCACAAGAACATGACAGGCATGAGACAGCAAAGTGTATTAAGCACTGAACACGAGCAAGTCTGTTGAAGTATTTCATATGCTTTCTCACCTTTCTTCTCCACAATAATCCTCCCAGGTAGAGACTGTTACTATCCATATTTTACAAATGAGGAACCTAAAACTTAGGATAAGTAACTGGCTCAAGGTCTTGAAGCTAACCTCCCTCGGAGCTAGTACTCAAATCCACTTTGAGGTTGGTACTCTTACCCACTGTGACATGATTATTGGTGATAAAAATAATACTAAATCAGTACTTTAAAATGACTGTGTTTTTAGGAATCCGTTTCCATATGGCTTGGAAGTGCTGCCAGTCACTCAATGTTGGCGCATTTGGCTGTGGTCAGGACTAGGGTGAAGGAAACAAAGGGTCCTTGGTCACAAATGCAGGCTGTCCCCCCCAGGCTCTCTGCGGAATTGAGCCCCTGCTGGGTCCCACTTACACTGTCCATCCCCACACCTCTGCAAATAGAAATCGCTGCCCCTTTTACAGATGAGAAAACTAACAAAAGTTCACCAGCCAGGAAGGGGGAGCTGGGACAGGAATGCAGGATGCCTGACTCCCAAGCCTACCTTGGTTACCCATGGGGAGGGGTGGAGGGGACGCAACTATTCCTAGAGGTTTGGATGACCCAAAATATTTAAAGTGTGGCGCCTTCAAGGGGGTGAAGTGTGAGAGGGCAAGGGATCAGCCAACTGGTCTCTTTTAGTCTGTATGTACCAGTTACACTAGAGAAATCAAGGCAGCTTAGCAGACACTAACAATGAACACATTCCTTCTTTATTATCCAGTGCCTGTTCCATGCCAGGGTGTTGGTTAGTAACCATCTTTATCATGATTAATACCCATAGCACACCTACAATGTGAATATTTGTTTATCCCCATTTTACAGCTAAAGAGACTGATGCTCAGAGAGATAACATGACCACGTCTGTCCCACTCCACACTTGTATTCTTTCCACTCCGGGTGTGTTAGGGATAAGAAGAGATGGGTAACTCCGCATAACTCTCTGCATTATAACATTGTCTTATTATTATTTTTCAGGTAATGAAAGTGAGGCTCAGGGAGGTTTATGGCTCCCTGAAAGTTCCTGGATGTGACATGAAGGTTTTAGGATTTGAACCTGAAACGTTTCCTTTGCAGGAAACCAAGAGCAGGAACCCTAGGGTACTATACTTCAACTTTCTATGCTTCAGGGTGGCCTACATAGGAGAGCAGAGCTTCATATCCAGCGATTCCTCTGCTAGGTATCAGTTCAGTTCAGTTGCTAGTCATGTCTTATTCTTTGCGACCCCGTGGACTGCAGCACGCCAGGCCTCCCTGTCCATCACCAACTCCTGGAGTTTACTCAAACTCATGTCCACTGAGTTTGTGATGCCATCCAACCATCTCATCCTCTGTCTTCCCCTTCTCCTCCCACCTTCAGTCTTTCCCAGCACCAGAGTCTTTTCAAATGAGTCAGCTCTCTGCATCAGGTGACCAAAGTATTAGCGTTTCAGCTTCAACATCAGTCCTTCCAATGAACACTCAGGATTGATCTCCTTTAGGATGGACTGGTCGGATCTCCTTGCAGTCATACCCAAAGAAAAAAAAAACGCTAATTCGAAAATTTTCATGGACCCCAAGCTTCACAGTAGCATTATTTATAGTCATCAAGATACGGAAGCAACTTAAGCGCTCATCAACAGATGAATGGATAAAGATGATGTGGCATATTTACCTGATGGAATATTAGTCATAGAAATGAATGAAGTTCTGCCATTTGCAACTCTGTGAATGGAATTATGAAGGAATTATGCTTAGTGAAACAAGTCAAAGGCAATTATCGCTTATATGTGAAATCTAAAAAATGAAACATACAAAAGTATACACAAGACAAAAACAGACTTTCAGGTACCAAGACAAACTAGTTGATACTAGTGGGGAGAGGGGAGTTGGAGGGACAGGCTGGGGGTTCTGGATTAGGAGGTATAAAGTACTCTGTGTAAAGTAAACAGGACATCAGGATATACTGTACGGCACAGGAATACGGCCAATATGTTGTAATAAGTTTACGTGGAGAATAATCTATAAAAATATTAAATTACCATGTTGTACACTTGAAACTAATGTAATATTGTAAATCACTTCAGTTTTTAAGAAAACATGTGAGCGAGTGATCCTAGCAGTGCAAAGCTTCCCTCTTCTCTACCACCAACCCCTGGAGCTTTGTTTCCTTCCACACACACGGTATTTCTTTCTGCACATGACCTTTCCCCCAACAGGATGCCTTTTGTCACTCTCCAATGGCCTATTCACAGCATCTCTCAACCTCTTTGTTCTTTTCTGGCTTTGAGTACATCTATGTGTCTCTCAGCCAAAAATTTTGCTCACTATCTAATTCATCTTCTCTCTTGCAAGAAAGCCAAATGGGGATGAGATACAATTATTTGTCGATTTTCAGCCAGCCCATATGTCTCCCACTGTGAGAGTTTGGTTCTCCTTGTGGGCCATCTTTGTTTTTAGCGGAATTGCATCCTGGGATCGTGACCTGGTTTAACATCCTAAAGAACAAGTTTAATACATCTTTTCTCTCTCGATGCATTTTAGCCAAAATCCTTAAACTCCTTCTGTAGCTAACGTCTGAGCTGCCACAGCTGCCATGACCAAGAGTGATACTGGTTTGTCCTCAGTTAACAGAGGTGGAACAGCCCTGCAATGCACTGAAATCAGCCTCAGTTCTTCGGTGAGGAGGGAAGCGGAGATGGTTCCCCTCATCACGGTGAGCAAGGGCAGACAAGCAAGGAAAGGGCCGGGGTACACTTCGGACCCTGGGACAAACATTTAACAAGGTCCAACGATGGAATTTGGGCGTTCTAAGAATATGAATGGGGAAAAAATTATACCTTTATTTTCAGTCATCTCTCGTTGAAATTGAGCATTTCTTTCGATTATGAAAGCAAGCAACAAGCCAGAGTGGTATAAATAGTAGTGCAGCTTTGGCTCCCATAGACATGCAGATATCTTTATATTCTACAGTTGTTGCAGACATATCAAAATATCATGCACACCCACCGCTGCTTCAGACTTAGGGAAGATATCATATCTATTCCTGATATAATGTTGGGTTATTAAATTCATGAAAACAATGCACATATTGTATTGGATCTCAAATTGAGGGTTTAAAAATTATATATATATATATATATCCACAGATGTATAGGTGGTGGTGGTTCAGTCGCCGAGTCATGTCTGACTCTTGCGACCCCACAGACTGTGAACACACCAGGCTCTTCTGTCCAATATATAGGTGCATAGATATAATATTTAAGCATAATAAAACATTAATTATGTTTTACTTTTTGTAACCTTAGTGCTTTGTTTTGTGCATTAAGAATCTTTGCTCTGAGAGGGGATCCTCAGGCTTCATCAGACCACTAAAGGATCCATGGCATAACAATGGTTAATATCTGCTGCTGTAAGAGAAGACTGGGGTTTCTTATACCCTCTTCCCAACAGGAGGAGGGAAAAAAGGAGGAAAGAAAGGAGAAGGAAGAGTGTGTGAGGACTGGAAATGACACCAAAAGAACCCAGCGGACCAAGACAGATGAAACAGAGCTTTCCAAAACCGTTCCGCGAATATGGCACATAAGACTGAGTGAAGCAGAGATTTAAAGTAAAGAATCTGACAACAAATCTTGAAACCCTCCACACTCAAATATCTGCTGCAAGATAAACACTGACAAGCTTGAAGAATGGCCCCCACCAAGGATCCCAGTGGCCCTACTTCCAACCCAGGGATGCTACAGGACAGCAGCCTCAGTCAGAACCTGCGAAGGCCGAGGCCAGGATGAGGTCTGGGCTTCACTGGATCCTACGTGGAACGACAGCACCCAAATGCCCTGAAGCAATGGAGAAAGGAATCAGGTGCTGAGACTCTGGATCACTCTTGGGCTCCTGCCCAGGACGTTCATGGCAGAGGTGGAGTCGCCCAGTGACCTTCCCCCGGGAGCTGGCACCCCACTGAGGCAGCCTAGAGGAGAGCACACGGTGGACTCTGAGTCACAGTGGCTGTTGGGTCAGCCCACGCCTGCCCAGTTTCCCCTTTGGTTTTTACATCAGATCAGATACAGCCTTTCAACGCTGACTCAGCTGAGGGCTCCAGCACCCCTATTCCCCACTGTCTAGCATCTTCTTCACCCCTCACCAAGGGGAGGAGAAGAAGGGGGATCTCATCAGAGACAGGGCTCCCCCAGAAGCCGACCCTAAGACCAGGTGCAGGCTAGAGGAGTGGGGAGGACGACAGGGAAGGGAAGGTGGCCAAACAGGACTGTGTAATCAACCCAGTTACCTCTGGAGCGAGCAGGGCTTAATCCCACTGGGGAGCTCTGGGAGCTGGTGAAAGACACACCAGCCTAGGAATGCGAGTGTTGGCATTTAGAAGGCAGCTGCAAGGTGCCAAAGAGAGATGGGCAAGAGGATACCCTGGGGCATGAGCACCACTGCTTAGAGCTAAGGTTTCTTGAATTCTTACTAGATACCCCGTGCTCTGCTAAATGCTCTACAAGCTTTGTTTTCAGCATTACAGTGGTAGTGGTGGTACTTTACTCACTAAGCCGTGTCTGACTCTTGCAACCCCCTGGGCTGTAGCCCGCCAGGCTCCTCTGTCCATGGAATTCTCCAGGCAAGAATACTGGAATGGGCTGCAGTATCCTTCTCTAGGGGATCTTCCCAAGCCAGGGGTCAAACCCACATCTCCTCATTTTGGTAACTCTTTTTTACAGAGGAAGAAATGGAGCCTCTGTCTCTCTCAGCGATCAAACCAATAGAATGCAAAACTAGGAACTGATCAAGGCTTATCTGATTTGAATACAGCTCCTTTATTTTTCTATGAAACTGTACTTTTTCTAAGATCTAAGAGGCCCTGGTACAGGGCTGGCTTCATGGACATGTAACCCACATGTTGACACAGGATACCAGGTTCAAAATGCTTGTTTCAAAGCTTTGCAATTTCACCGTCTTGAAACCTACGAACTTTTGAAGGAAGTGTCTTGTATTTCCATTCTGCGTTAGATGGCAGATTATATAGCGGGTGCTGACTCAGGGCCTTGCCTAGCTAATTCTAATTTACCTAAGAAATGCCTCTCAAACTCTCAATCACTTAAAATCTGACTGACTCTACAGAATTAACTGAAAAATTCCTGCCACATGGATAATAATTTTCCTCCCCAAAATTACATGAGAATTAGCAGGTGATAATGGTTTAACAGCACACTCCCAGCAACAAAGACAGGCCAAATTATTCTCAACAGCCCCGGCTGTTACTTTAATCTTCTCACTTCTTCCCCGTGTCAGAGCACAGCAGTTAATAACCTGCAATAAATCCTAGAAACTGCGACTTGAAAGCCATGGAGGCCCAGCGAGGAGGCAGATCTATATTTTCTTTGAGAGGTGGTATATAGGTTACCTGGGCCCAGCCAGGATTCCTAGATTCCTAGATATTAATGCTGTTCCTCTTTTAAGACCCACCTCAATATCTCTACTGTTTCACCCAGAGACTTATATTTTTTCTTTTAATCACCTGTACTTATCCTCATGGGCTTCCCTGGTGGTTCAGACAGTAAAAAAAATCCATCTGCAATGTAGGAGACCCAGGTTCGATCCCTGGGACACGACTAACGATTAAGCACCTATTTTTATGTCTGACCTTTCCAGACGGCTTTGCTCTTTAAAGTGCAATGGCTGGGTTATCAGACACAGGTGATCCTAGCTGTGGTTTCAGAGGGGAACCACGCCAAAACCAGACAAGTCACATGCTGAGGTTCCCCAAGTCACGTGCTGGGGCTGCAGCCATTGTCCTGTGGCACCTGGAAGCCCCTCCCCCACCCACACACCTACATGCACGTGGTCCCAGAAGGATTTCATGAGCCCACCAATGCTCCATACACACCTTTTGCTGTTGTTGTTGTTCAGTCCCTCAGTCATGTCCGACTCTTTGTGACCCTATGGACCGTAGCCCACTAGGCTCCTCTATCCACAGAATTCTCCAGGGGCTCTTCCTGACCCAGGGATTGAACCCAGGTTTCCTGCCTTGCAGGCAGATTCTTTACCATCTGAGCCACCATGGAAGAAGCAACTCCCCATTCAACTAAATCTTCTCCACTTGGACGGTTCCATGTGACACAAACAGGTTGAATCACTCTCCAGGCTGCCTGGGAAAGTGTTTAAACAAACTCTTCCTCTCTGGCAGCATCCCTGGAGAGCACCTAAGGGAATTCCACGTCGGCAAGTCCTTAACCTCAGCTCAGAAAACTTTTTCTCGACTGTACTCGGTCAAAACCTGACCCGAACTTAACTGAAGCTAAATATTGTCTTTATCCCTTTTAAGACGAACATTACCCCTTTTGCAGCAGAAACATAAACACGTTTGACCACAGGAAACTATTCCAAACCTACTGGAGCTGTTACATGATATAGAATAGACGCACCATAATCTTTCCAAAATCTGAAAAATGCTAAATTCCACAGCACATTTCTTCCCTGGGGTTTTGGCTGAGGGTCCCATCCCTAACATCGCAGTCACAGGATGCTCGCAGTGTAGGACGTGGAGCCTGTCAGCCTCTCGTCCAAGAAGCTGAAGAAGGGGTGAGACACACTGCTGGTTCAAAACCGGGGGGGTCAGGGCTGAAATCCCAAACTGGCCCCTCGGCAAGGAGAGGCCAAAGAAACAGGCAACCCACCCTGGACTGGTGGGTGGCAGGTTTAGTAAGCAAGAGAACATACATACCAGGCTGGTCTTGGGCACCTCGAGATGAGTAGATCTCTGCAGCTGACGCCAGCATCTTGAGTGCACAGAGCGGCCTTCCCTGGGCTCAGTCACACCTTCAGCCCAGATGGTCTCAACCACACAGGGCTCTCTCAAGCTTGTGTCCTTCAAAATGGCTCTGGGATCGACTGACGGGCAGGACTACATTCCAAGGACTGGGACGGGGTGTGGAGCCCGGGTCCAGCTCAGAGGTCAACCAACCATCAACCCTCTCCAGGACCTCCAACAGAGAACCAGCCTGCAATGCAGGGGGGATTCTCATTGGTTGGGGGAGGCCGGGTGGGTGCTTTTTCATGGAGGAGATATAACTGGCCTAGAAGGCAACCTGGGGAGGCAAAGCCATCCTGGAGGTGCAAAGGCACAGAGGCTCCAAGCTGTAGCGGACAGGTGGAATCAGGGAGCCAAAGGCCTTGAGGGGAACAGGAAATAGGCTAGAAAAGTCACTTAGGGAAATGCCTTGAGTCCTCACTGATGCGAAGCTTGGTGACGCCTCTGGGGAGTGTTTTTCAAGAAGTCCTGGCCAAGCTGGAAAGAGCCCAGAGAGGGTGACTGGCCAGGCGCCCCCTCTCCCCTCCAGGGACCCAAAATACAAGATGATGAAGGAGGAGGCTGGTGGAATTTAGTCAGGAGGAGCCAAGGCTGCAGTGAGACCTTGAAGGTGGAAGGCAAAGGGGCCCAGGAAACATGGAGAACCCCATTCTCAGGAGCCTCCCACGTGAGCTGGAGGAGCCGGGAGCCCCCCAAAGAGCCCAAGGTGGGGCCTCATCTCCTGCCATTCGCCATCACCACTGGTGCTTATGCTGTGACTCCCCTGCTCAGCCAGGCCCTCAGCAAAGCTCTTCTTGTGTAGTTCACTTATCTGTGGAGGCTTCATTATTTAAATCGCAACTAATCCCCATGTGCGGGCGCTTGCCTGAGAAGTCTGTTTAATTACCTCCCTTAAACTCCCCGGCGGTACACAGCCTGGTCTGCTTATTGATCACCCAGCCCCGCCCACGGCTGGAGCGGCTCCGGAGAACTGGTCAGGAGCAAATGCCAAGGGTCAGCATGCTCCTCCTTCTCATGCCTAGGTGGCCTCATGGTGGAGAACAGGGCTCAGGACAGTCCTCTGTTAGGACAGCATCCCAGGCCCCCACCGCCCATAACCAGGTGCCAACCCCGCCGGAGGGCAATTTCATCCCCTCCCACTAGCCAGACACACGGTTCTCTCTGCGTCTGTCTGTCTCAAGCAGTTGCCCCCTCCCCAGCACGCTGCCTACCCTGTGTCCATCCCAATCTCCTGTCTTCCAGGGCCTCGTTCAAGCCCTACTTTCTCTACAGCACCTTTCCTGCCCAGATTCCTTCTTCTCATCGTGATGACCCCAGGGCTATGCTCAATTGGTTGGACCAATCTCAGCCGGCAAAACTGACCCTGCCTCCTCTGAGCTCTAGTTATAGACTAAATGTTTATGTGTCCACTCCCCACCCTCAAATCACCAGTCTAATGGTATTTGGAGGTAGGGACTTTGGGAGGTAATTTAGGTCATGGAGGTGCAGCCTTTATGCATGAAATCGGTGCCTTCATAAAAGGGACCTCAGCTCATTACTCCTCTGTCTGCCATGTAAAGATATGAGATGTGAGCCTGCAACCTGGCAGAGGGCCTCACCGGAACCTGGCCATGCTGCTACCCTGATCACGGACTTCCAGCCTCCAGAACAGTCAGAAATAAATGTCTGTTGTGTATAAGCCACCCAGTATCACACTTTGTTATTGCAGCTTCAACTGCCTAAGTCTGTCTCTCTCCTCCTCTCTCACCCATCACACAAACATACAAGCACACACACACTTCTAAGGTCCAAGAAGAGAATCTCATGAAGGATCAATTTGAAGTGATCCACTCCAGTATTCTGGCCTGGAGAATTCCATGAAGTACAGTCCAAGGGGTCGCAATGAGTCTGACACAACTGAGCGACTTTCACTTTCCCTTTTTCAGAAACAAGAAGCACCCCCAATGGAAAGGTTCTCACTTTGGATGGAGAGGCACCTTTGCGAAGCAGACAGATGGAGGTGTGAACAGTCTATGAACTGCTGGTTACAATCTTAAAATGGGGCTCAGAACTGAGGCATTTTCTCTCTTCCATTTAAGCCTCTCCGTCTCAAATTCACAGTGACGCCACTTTAAATCATTGGCTTTTCTATCTACCCCTTTTCTAATAGTCTATTTAAAGCTGGAAGATGAACCTCATTTTTTTCAAAGTGTAATTGGAGAGAATTTGCATGATCCATGAGGTAGCAAGTGGGTACTGAATTATGTATGATCCCCTCTAATAGGCCGGAGCTTGTTTGGAAAGTGTGATCTTATAAACTACTAGGTTTGCTTTTTATGGCAAATTGAACACCATTCCCCTTTCTTGCTTTACATATTCTCCTAATTAGGGGAGATAAAATAGATTTTTGACCTGAAAAAAAGTTATTTCTTTCCAAGAGCCCACATTTGTATGGAAAATTAAGCTCATTTCAGTCAGCTGCACCCTCTAATTTAGAGCTGTTGTCAGCGTAAAGTAGCATCATAAAAGATTTCCCCATCAAGACCTCTTACGCAATCAAGACCTTAAGGTGACATTCTCAAGTTCAGGAAGGACAGGGAGGCTTGCTCCTCCAGTGGCCTCAGAAAGTCTGGTGTGAGACTTGCGTTTCCCTAAGGGTGATTTAAATTTTGTCTGTATTTTGCTTATCTGTTCCTCAGGAGGCAGAGCACTTGACATTAATAATAATTGCTCCTCCTCCTTGATCCTGACAGTACTCCAGGCAAGTGAGCCAGCTGCTTTTGTGACTCAGCCTTGGGCTTGAGGTGGCTCCTTGGTGGCACCTGGTCCTTCAGCAGTGATGAAGCAGCTGTCCTAGGGGTCCCCAGGGAGCCTGAGTGGTAGTGGTCCTTCCCGTCCTTCTTTATGGGTATACAGAGGGGCAAGAAGTAAGGGAACAGTTTGGGGGGAGAGTGTGATGAGATGTGAGTCTTCCCAGGGTGGAGGGTGGTGGTAGAGGGAATATAACCAAGCAGGACCCTACGAGGCCTTTCCAGAGTAGACCCCCACTCATGTCCTCTGCCTGCCTTCTGTCTGTAGCAAAAACTTTAGTCAAAGAATAAATGTAATCAGAGAAATGAGGAAATGCAGAAAGAAAAGAAAACAGTCAAGCAGGACAAAATACTCATAGTTCAGTTATTAAACAAAATCAAGGACCTTTAGTTCTTCCTCAAGGACTGTAGATAATATTCTGAGCCATGTCCTGTGAGCTGTTTTGCAGAGATGAAAACCCCACCAGGTGGAATAAGTTTACTGTATGCTGTCCATGAGCACGTGGACCGTAGGCCAGTTGGAACCAGAAGGTTGATGATGCTGACTCTTGATTACCTCACCACCAACCAATCAGAAGACTGTCCACGAGTTGATCACGCCCTGCTCCGTGAACACTGACTCCTCACTACCCACTCTAGGGCGGGACACACAGTTTTGAGGGCATTAACCTGCCATGGCCTCCTTTGCCTGGAAAAGTAATAAATCTATTTCTTTCTATTACATCACCCAAAATTCTGTCTCTGAGATTTAACCCGGCACCAATGCACAGAGGCTGAATTTCAGCAACAGGAAATCTGTAATTATCCAGAAAGTATCAAAGCACTGTGATCCTGGGTAATGGATTCCCTGATTTCTTCTCTCACTCCAAGTGGGGAGAAACTCTTCTTTTAGACTTTAAAACCCCCCTCCCATTGCGATAGGCGGTAGATAAACACTGACTCTGTAAAGAGGCCATACACATAGACTGTGTGGGTTCAAGGGAGAAAGCACCAGAATCAAACAGCCATTCTCAGGGTGAAATAGCAACAATTCCATCCCTTCTGGGACCCATAGCAAGAGCCTGAAGTGGGAAGCGGACAGGCTAAAAGCAGTGGGTTAGGTCCATGGTGAGGAAGATCCCACCTCCCTCTGCCCTGCAGCCGCCTTACTCGGCCTCCTGTCCGGCCAGCCAGTCCTCTGTGAGTGCAGCTGCCGGTGGAGTGTCCTGTCCCCTGAGAGGGACCTCCTAGGCACCCATAGACGTGAACCCCAAGACAGTCACATCAGAACACAGACAGACTGAGGGTGGCAAACTGACTGGAAGGGCCACACGTTCAATGCTTTGGACTTCTGGGCCATTTGGTCTCTGCTGCAGCTGCTCAATTAACTGTTTGTAGCATGAACGCAGCCACAGATGATAAGTCATCAGTGTGACTGCATGCCAAGAAAACTTTGTTTATAAAAAGAGGTGGTAAAAAAAAAAAAAAAGAGGTGGTGGGCTGGATTTGGCCCGCAATCTGCCACCCCTGGACTGTGGCAGACCCACCCTGCACATCCCAAGCGTAAATAACCTACGTGGAGTACATCCATGATCCAGAAAGTTGCTTATGGGATAAGATACACCTGCTTGTCTTTCTGTGCCTCTCAAGACCTTACTCCTAATTACCTGCTAATAACTCCTGTGAACTAGAACTTGCACCTCCCCAAACAACTCTTGCGCAAAAAAATCTATTGCATACTGAGCAGAACCAAGATGTGTGAGACAAATGCACAACTTCTTAGAACATAGCTCTGGCTCAGTGATACCCTGCAATTTACAATTCCAAGCAGAAAAACTTCTTTGAAGAAAATATCTACATCCAGTTTCAGGGCTCCTTTAGTTTTCTCTGAGAGCAATGGGAGGAGGGTCTTTATGTAACTAACAAGCCTCAGGGGATTTCTCTTAGGAACAAAAGCATCATCTTTGTCCAAGGAAATAAACTTTTCTCCCCTGAGAGGAGAAACATGCTCACAGCTTTCACCAAGATTCCAGAATAACTCTTAGGGCCCAGAATAAGTCTGCAACCACCAAAAACGCTGTCCCCAACACATGATAACCCAGCATCACAGCTTGACAAGTGCAAGCAAGGGAAGGGCAGGACCCTGGGGCAGAGCACAGGCTGGAGCTCTGACTCAGATTTGGAACTGGAGGAGGTCACATCCGGGCAGAGATTGGAGGGTGGGTGGCAGTCAGGTGAAGGGAGAGAGAAGGAAAGAAAAGTTCAGGCAGAGGAAACAGCAACTGCTGCTGCTCCCCCTTAGATAAAAAAGAGCCCAGAGCTTTCTAGAATTTGAAAGAGGTTCAGTGAGATTTGAGGGAGGAGCCCAAGGATGGTTCCAGAGAGGTAATGAGGGTCCAGATGATGAAAGATGGGGAAGGTCGACTTAGGACGTTTGGAAGGGAGTCTGTGAAGCATTTTAGGCAGAAGTGGGATGTAATCCGTTTTGCCTTTGTCAAGAGTAGTGATTAAGCTGGGACTTCCCTGGTGGTCCAGTGGTTAGGACTTTGCCTTCCAAGGCAGGGGTGTGGGTTCAATCCACACCCCTGGAGCTAAGGGTCAGGGAGCTAAGATTCCACATGCCTCAAGGCCAAACAATCAAAATGTGGAACAAAACAATATTGTAACAAATTGAATAAAGACTTGAAAAATGGTCAACATTAAAAAAGAAAAAGAGTCAAGATTAGAACCCATAGAGCATTTATCTCTGCACCAGGACCTGGGCTCTGCACTTTCCACCCCATTCATCCTTGGGAACAGCCTGGTGTAATAGCAAAGAGAGAGGGACCTTGAAGCAGATCCCCCCAGGCCACACACCCGACAGGGAAACCCGGGCTCCTGATTCTCCTCTGGGATCAGATATCAGAACTGAGCCCGCAGACCTTTTGTATCTTCAACACGATATGAACTACACAGACCAAAAGCTGGAAAAGACAATAACCGATATTCAGGAGATGCTCATTTCATGGCTAATTTCTCCAGACTCAGAATGTATCACTTTTGTGCAGTCGCTGAAATGGACTCAGTCAAATAATAAAGAGCATTTAGAAGCTATGAAGAAGAAAGAGGGGGATAATTAAGCCAGACGACTTCACTCAGCGTGAAACAAAGAAATCACCCAAAAGAATTTACCTTTTCCTTGAAGGAAAAAGGGAGAGAGAAGGCAGCGCTTTGTTTTCTCCCGTTTGCCTTTGAGATGTCAAACTTATTTTTCACATCTTAATTCTCCACTGAGATTTTGTTAGTTCGTGGAGGGTAGGAGGTGGGGTACGGGTTCTGCTCAAGTGCCCTGGCGTGGACTTCAGAGAACAGGCCAGTGTGCGCTGCTAGAAAAGGAGGGATGCTCTGCCGCTCGCAGGAGGCTTCAACCACAGCCTGACAGTGACCCCAGCTGCGCCTCTCCAACTGACTTTTTCCTCTGAAATGTCAAGAACATAGGCCATTATCATCTTCTTTAAAAGTAAGAAGATTTTTAAAACTGCCAGACAGCCCAGGGGTAGATGGCTGCCTGCAATGCTTGGAAAAATAATGTGGAGTGGTAAAGGATGAGAAGTGCTAAGAATCTCTAATTTCACAAACATTCCTGGTCCTCTGCTTTGACTTCCAGGAAGCTCAGAGCTTGACCCAAGTTCAGTCACCGCTGAAAGTGAAAGTTGCTCAGTCATGTCTGACTCCTTGAGACCCCATGGACTGTCCATGGAATTCTCTAGGCTACAATACTGGAGTGGGCAGCCTTTCCCTTCTCCAGGGGATCTTCCCAACCCAAGGATCGAACCCAGGTCTCTTGCATTACAGGCAGATTCTTTACCAGATGAGCCACAAGGGAAGCCTAGTCACTGTTTAAGCATGATTATAAGACAGTAAGTGTGATTTTGATGTCGGTCAGTTTTTTACTTTCTGATCTTTCTGGTTTTGGATCTACTGATGGCACTAATGGTGAAGAATCTGCCTGCCAGTGGAGGACAGGTAAGAGACTCAGGTTCAATCCCTGGTCAGGAAGATCCCCTGAAGAAGGGAATGGCAACTCACTCCAGTATTCTTGCCTGCGAAACCCCATGGACCAGAGGAGCCTGCTGGCCTACAGTCCATGGGGTCTCAAGGGTCGAACATGACCTATCGACTAACAACAACAAATGGGGTGTTACCATTAAACAAGTCATGTAACCTCTGTGGGACTCAGCTCCTCATTTGTAAATGACAAGAACATGTCTCTTACAGGACCTTGTTTAGGGTTATATAAAATATTGTGCAGAAAACATCTGATAAACACTATTCAAATAGGAAGGATGATTGTTTTTCCATTTCAGGAATGTCTTCTGTGGCCCAGTGACACATTCGCAGGAATCCTGCACAATCCTAGCTGGTGATGCCATGGGGGGTTCTCGGGCCAGATGGCTCTGTCCCTTAATGTTAACTGTGACCTAAAAGGTAGCCATGAGAATCAAGAAGTAAAGTGAAAATGTATATGAAATGCATTTCATTTTATAGTCCTATGAAATAGCATTATTCAGGGCATTCAACTATATAATATGTTCATGTTAAGGTTGAAAATAAAACATTTCTGGAATTTTAACTCACAGTCAGGTTTATAACCTTCCAGGTAGGAGACCAGGGGGATTCTTCCCTAGGAAAAATGCACAGTATCTGGGATTTAGGAAGTACTCAATAAATGTAAACTCTTACTTCTGGTGCAGTTTGAAATGGTCTGTTTCTGTGCAGAATATTTCTTTTGGAGCAAATGTCTCTCGGGATTTTTTTTTTTTTTTTCCTGATGAATCAGCTCTCTCTTTTTCTGTCTCTCTCTGTCTCTCCCTCTCTCTGTCTCTCCCTATCTCTGTCTCTCGCTCTCTGTCTCTCCCTCTCTCTTTTCTCAGCCCCTCTCCCTGTCCTCTCCCCCTCTGTCTCTCCCTGTCTCTGTCTCTCCCTCTCTCTCCCTGTCTTTGTCTTTCCCTCTCTCGATCTCTCCCTGTCTCTGTCTCTCCCTGTCTCTGTCTTTCCCTATCTCTGTCTCTTGCTCTCTGTCTCTCCCTCTCTCTTTTCTCAGCCCCTCTCCCTGTCCTCTCCCCCTCTGTCTCTCCCTGTCTCTGTCTCTTTCCCTCCCTGTCTCTGTCTCTCTCTCTCTGTCTCTCCCTGTCTCTCCCTCTCTCTCTTTTCTTAGCCCCTCTCCCTGTCCTCTCCCCCTCTGTCTCTCCCCGTCTCTGTCTCTCCCCCTCTGTCTCTCCCTGTCTCTGTCTCTCCCTGTCTCTGTCTCTCTCTGTCTCTTTCTCTCCCTGTCTCTCCCTGTCTCTGTCTCTCCCTATCTCTGTCTCTCTGTCTCTCCCTGTCTCTGTCTCTCCCTGTCTCTGTCTTTCCCTGTCTCTGTCTCTCTCTCTGTCTCTCCCTGTCTCTCCCTCTCTCTTTTCTCAGCCCCTCTCCTGTCCTCTCCCCCTCCTCCCTCTCTCCTTCCCATCCCCCACTCTGTACCTGAGTTTGGACTGGCACAACCCTCTACTATGTGGCCTTTTCCCTCTTCAAACTCAGCACCTACGTATGGAGTGTTTTCCCTGAGCTCAGCACTTTGACACCTTATGTTGGTTCATTGCATCCTGATGACTCATGAGGTAGTGACCACTGCTCCCATTTTGCAGATGAGAAGAGTGAGGTTCAGGGAGATTCAAAGTCTCACCCAGGATTACCGTCAGTGATAGAGCCGACCGAAACCCAGGCCTCCAACCTCACTGTTCTTTCTGCTCCATTCATAGTGGGGTGGAGGGCACATATCCCTTGATTGGCTTCCTGCTCTGTACTCTAGAGGCTTGGTACGATGTCATTCTGTTTTAAATAATTTCAATCAATGCCTCCAAGGGCAGTGGGGGAAGGTGTTTGGAAGTTCGTTTCATGAAGGCTTGGCCTTATTTGGATAAAGAACCAAGATACTTTGTGTATGATGTTAACAGAGTCGATTATCAGCAAAGCTTTTTTTTTTTTTTTTATAACAGGGACAATGTGTATCCTGAGGCCAAGTGGAGAAGTGAGACCTCAACACTAGTGTTTCCCCGGGTAATACCCACTCCTCCAACAGGAGAGGGGAGTGGGTGCTAGAGAAGAGTCCTCGCCTGACATGACCGAGTCGGGCACCATGGAAACCCAGATGTTATCACATCTGTACAGTGTTTTTCCTCCTCTTCCTGGAAAGAGAAATAACGAGCTCTTGAAATTCAAATTCCCATCGACTCTGAAGTCATGAGCATATTTAAAAACAGTGTGAGGCTGTGACATTTACAATCCCTAAATTCATGTCAGAGAATAAATCCGAAATCACCTTCAATCACTGAATAAGAAGCAGCCAGGCGTCTCCAGCCCTGTGGGGGGTCGGGCTCCAGCAATGATAATATTCAGAAAATGCTGGGAGGTGCAGGCTGGGGGTGACCACCCTCAGCAACCCAGCCTTTAGACCCCTGCAGGTGTGCTTAAAAATCAGGGGGGAACAGAGACCCAGCAGCAGAGAAGAGAGAATAGAACCCCCGGGGGGACCCAGCCTCCTTGCTTGTCAACCCCCACCTGCGTGCTGGGCTTTGCCTGCAGGCACCGGTGTGTGGGCAGCAAAGTGAATGTCGCATTCTGGGACAGGCGTGTGCCTTTCTCAGCCAGAAATGCATCCTCATTAAGACAAAATAAGGCTCCCGCCCATGATGTCAGGGGTGCTTGGCTGTACTGCCACAGTGGGGCCCTTTATCCAGGAGCTAAATACGCTCGTCTTGGCAGGGCTGACAGGTAAGCATGTGAGAGCCGAGTCTCTGGCCACCTTCCACGCTGAAGACACACCTGCCAGTCCTGTGGGTGGGGGTGGGGGCCCTTCCCATCAGTCACCCTGCCCAGCCTGTCTAAAAACGCTAAATATCTCCCATCCTCTGGGGGTGGGGGGTGGGGGAGTTCGTCGAAGCCTGCTGGCTGGAAAAGCTCCCTGTGTTTTTTTCTCTCCAACTCCATCTGCCAGGGTCCAAAGAAGATGAGGAAGGGGGAACGTGGAGAGAGCTCTGTGGGCTGAAATAAACACCCGCCCTACAGAGACCAGAAGAGCATCTTGGTTTTACTTTTTGAACTTACTTCTGGCACCTGGATGAGAACAAAGAAAAGGTTGAAACTTGAGAAGAATTATTTCTCCATTTTTCTAATAGGTTTCATGCCTAGAGGTGGAGAGGAGGGTACCCAGGTATTCATCCTGCCCTGCCATCCCACCAAAAATCAAGCAGTTTTTGAGTCTGAGTTCTGGGAAAGAGACAGACTGACCCACAGATGATACTAGTTCCCTCAGAACTGTGAAATGTGTGCAGGCTGGTTTTCTGCTCTCAGAAGGTCTCTTGTCACCCAGATAGCTTAGAAGCTTCCAGGAGCCTGATGTTGTGATCAAACTCTGTGGTCCCATGAGATTGGACCACATGCCCAACACCCTTCTAGAATTCCTTATCTAAGGCTCCAAAGACCCTGTGAAGTCAATCAGTTCAGTTCAGTCGCTCAGTCATGTCTGACTCTTTGCAATCCCATTGACTACACTATGCCAGGCTTCCCTGTCCATCACCAATTCCCAGAGCTTACTCAAACTCCTGTCCATCGACTTGGTGATGCCATCCAACCATCTCATCCTCTGTCATCCCCTTCTCCTCCTGCCTTCAATCCTTCCCAGCATCAGGGTCTTTTCCAATGAGTTAGCTCTTTGCATCAGGTGGCCAAAGTATTAGAGCTTCAGCTTCAGCATCAATCCTTCCAATGAATATTCAGCACTGATTTCCTTTAGGATGGATTGGTTTGATCTCCTTGCAGTCAAAGGGACTCTCAATAATCACACTCATTTTACCAACAAGAGCTCTGAGGCCCAGGGAACTTGGGGTCACGCTGCAAATTTGGGACTGGGAGCTGGGAGGCTGGACTTTGTTTCCCTCTCAGCCCAGATCACTGACTGTCTCAAATCCCAAGGCAAAGAAAATGCAACATTGATTAATGGAGTGAAAAGTCCTAAACAGCTTCAGAACAAGGGCAGGACTGGGTGTTACGGTCATTGCGTGGACACTCCTTCTACCCCAGGCAGGGCTGGCATCCTGCCCTTGGGGCCACTGGGGCCATGGTTGCTCCCTCTGGGATCTCAGAGGTGTGACCATGGTGTGACCTGCCTCCAGACGCCCTTGGTCAGACTATCATTTCTCCCATGACCTGGGCCCAGGGCTCTCACGGCCACCCCGCTGTACACACGCACCTGCGACCTCACACAATGACACATGTCCCGTGAGCCCTGCAGCACGGCCGCAGCCTAGGGAGCACCCTCTACCCCAAATCCTCATCGCCCGGGGATCAGCCACCTTGGCAAACCATCCTGGGCCTGAGGCCATCCGAGGCCATTTCCAGACCGGGCTGACCCAAGAAAGCCTGTCACAGACACAGTGTCAAAAATGTCTCTCCCCTAAATCCCCAGAACCCCCTAACCTGGGTGATGAAAACATGGCATTTGTTACTAAAGGAGTCTCCTCTGCGCCTGACTTGTATGGCTACTACCGGTTCCATTCATAGAACCTGGACTGGGCACCGGGCTGGGTGAGGCCCTCGGGGGACCGCAGGGCAGGACACAGGCTGGGCCCTCAAGAGCCCATCCAAGGCAGGAGTGCCCCTGGGGCCACAGCAGCACAAGTGCTGGGCCAGCGTTTACGTTTTCATCACCTAACAAAAGCAGTGGAATCAAGGAAAAAGGGCAGACTTTGCTGGCTCTGGGTTCAAATCAGATTTTGCCGGGAACCGGTCCCATCTCTTACAAGACAGAAGGTCCCATCGCTTTGTGAGATATGTTTTTCAAGCATCACGGTGTTGAAATGGCGGCGGCAAGCTTTCTCACAATTCAAGAGAAGGCCGCAGGCATACATGCAAGCCTGCGGATAAAAGCCGACTGTTCGCAGAAGTGCCTTTCTTTACTGCAAAGTGGCTGGCTTAGAAGCTACTAGAATTGCTACACTTCCCAAGAGGTCAAGCTACCTGTTGAAGCTGTAAGTGGAGCTGATCCCCTGTATTAAAACAGTGGATGAACAAAGAAGGCTACACCTTAAGTAGGTTTTTAATTTGGATAAAAAATGGTCTCCAGAACCTAATCTCAATGGAAGACGTACATGCCCCAAGTTTAAGGCAGCAAAGAACGAGTCGCCTGCACTCCTGGTACAAATATCGATGAATTTAAAATGAGATACTCTGCTGGTACTCTTATTACTAATTTTTATGGTTTCTTCAGCTTTTCAGTCACTGTAGATTTTGAGTAGTCTGCTTTTAAGCTTATTTTCCTAAAAGGCTGATAATTTTTATTAGACAATTTTGAAGAACCCAAGGGTTTTGGGGGCTTCCCAGGAGGCACTAGGGGTAAAGAACCCACCTGCCAATGCAGGTTAGACCCAAGACATGCCAGTCCAATCCCTGGGTCAGGAGGATCCCCCAGGGAATGGCAATCCACTCCAGTATTCTTGCCTGGAGAATCCCATGGATAGAGGAGCCTGGCAGGCTACAGTTCATAGGACCGCACAGAGTCAGACACGACTGAAACGACTTAGCACGGCAAGGGCTTTTAGGGCTATCTATGATAGTGCATTTCCCCTGGAGAAGGAAATGGCAACCCACTCCAATATTCTTGCCTGGGAAATCCCGTGAACAGAGGAGCTTGAAGGGCTACAGTCTATGGGGTCTAAAAAGAGTCAGATGTGACTTAGCAACTAAACAAAATCAAAATATGCTCTCACAGCAAAAATGCATAAATATATGTGTGTATGTGTGTACAAGTATGTAAATGAGTGTATGTGTATGTGTCCACAACTAGCATGTAGTAGGTGATTTGTAAATGGAGACTTTTGCTTTGAATTCATCTCTACTCTGCATCTGGTATTCCCGTTGAGACTTGGCGCTGAAAGAACTCAGAAAAGCTGAGATTGCTGGAAAGAGGCGTGTCTTCGGCCAGGCTTGTGCTACACAAACAGGAAAGTCTGAGTCTGGGGTGAGCCTTAGCCCTGACTGTGGGGGACCAGAGGGCACTGGCTAACTGGCTACGACCTTCTTACTGAAGCTCTGACTCCTGTCAGTCAGAATTCCTGCTGCGAAAATGTGATGGCATTTTGCTGTAGGCCGGTGCTTCTCCAAACGTGGTCGCCCCCTCATCCCCACCTGTATCATCAGCAGCACCTGACAACTTTTAGAAAGGCAAATCTCAGGGCTGACCTGCTGGATGGAGGTTCTGGGGGAGGGGTGAGGCCCCCACCTGGCTTTCACCAGGTCCTCCAGGGGATTCTGATGCACCTGAAGTTCAAAAACCAATGATCTAAAGAGAAACTGAACACTTCCTTTGAAAATCCCCAAGTTGGAGACACCACTCCAACTCCTTCATTTATTCAGTCATCCATTTGCTCCTTCAACAAATATACATTGAGTATCTGTGATGAACTAGATACAGTTTTAGGTGCTGGAATGGCTAATACAGACAAACATCCCTGTTGTTTTGGACCTATAGAAAGTAATAGTTAAGCTATCTGACTCAGGAAACAGCCTGCCTGGTCTGGGTCTCAGCCTCACTGCTCTCAGGCTGTCTGACATGAGTTATGTTACTTAAATGCCCCATGCCTCAGTTTTCCCATCAGTACAATGGGATAATAATGATGCCTGTTTCACAGAGTTGTGATGAGGGTTAGATGGCTATTTAAAACCCTACCTAAAAGACAGGAAGCACTTGAAATATGAGTTAAATGGAATATCTGATCAAGTATAATAATAGAGGTCATGGTAAGTCCGATTTCAGAAGAAAATGTGATGCACATCTTCTGTAAGAAACCTTTGTGATGACGTACGGCAGAAGGTAGACTCCTGATATGAATCATTTACAAAGATAATTGCTTAAAAACCAAGAGCCAGCTTCCCCCCATGGTGTGCGGCTTAGCTGGGTGTCTGCCCCTGCGGCTCCTCTAGGCCAGGGAGGGTCTGTCTGTCCCATCCTGGTTTAACGCATTAGAACTGAGAAGGCTCCCAGGGAAACGTGTCTGAGGACCTAATGACCAGACCTCCAAGCATAAGGAAACCACCTGCTCCCTGTCACCCTGGAAGGCAGAGGCGGCAGATGGGGAGATGTCCCTGGGAGGCAGGTGTGAACTCCAGAAAGCGGGGGGCATTGCTCAGAGTGAAGGCTTTGCAGCCAGCCTCTGCACAGATGTCCCCCTGGGGCTGACTGTGCTGTTTTCCAGGAAATCTGCTTGGAGAGAGAAGGCTGGATCACAAGGCCCCCTCCCACCCTGTAACTGATCAAATCCTCAGACTGAACCTATTTAAAATATCTCCCCCTTTCCCATTCAACAGAGGCAGCTCTGAGCTCACCTGTGCTCACTGCCCCCGGCTCCTGCAGCCCCCAAATATGCCCAGATGGCTGGGCATCTTGAGAGGTGTAATGGTTGCATCACTTCATGAGTGAATGAGGAGTAAACAATTCACTTCTTGAGTCTCCTGTTGAGTTTAAACATAAGACAGCAGGCTCCAATCAGGAGAAACCTGGCAGGTTTTTTTTTCTGGGGCCCAGGGAACTAGGCTAATACTGATTTTGAAACAGAATAATAATAATTAAAAAAAGGCAGAGTTGAAGGTACATGTTTCCTGGCTCCAAATGTTAGCCTGAGAACTGAGCTCCTCCTGGTATCCAGCTCTGGGCCAAGGGCAGGAGGGAGGCTGAGAATGCTCAGACTGCCCTCTGAGCCTCCGGGATCCAGCTGGGGAGGAGATGGGCACATGGAACAGCCCAGAAAGCAGTTAATCACTGGCCTGAGACCTCACTGGGTGGTATCCATCCCCACGTGATTCTGTGTGCCGGGGACCCAGGGACAGTCAGGCTCTGCTGCGGAAGAGGCACCAGCTAGTCGGGGGACAGATGGTTGTCTGTGATCACCAGGGTCCCTGCAACAGAAGCAGGTTGGAGGAAGGTGACGGGCAGGGTCCTATACCCAGTCTGAGGGGTGGGGTGTCTGGAAAGCTCCCAGGAGATGAAGCATGACCTCAGTTCTGGAGAACAAGCCAAGGATGCAAGGGCAGGCCATGCCAGGCCAAGGGCAGCCCCTGTTCGGGCAAAGGACTGGGGGCATGCTCAGATGAGGATGGCTTCCATGAGCTGGGGTCTCCTGGGCGAGGGGACCCAACCTGAGCCTTGAAAATGAGACAGGATTAGCCCAGGGCCCTGAGCCTGGCAGCATGCTGTGCTGTGCTCAGTTGCTCAGTCGTGTCCAACTCCTGTGACCCCATGGACTATGGCCCGCTAGGCTCCTCTGTCCACGGGGATCCTCCAGGCAAGAAAATTGGAGTGGGTTGCCATTTCCTTCTCCAGGGGATCTTCCTGACCCTGACCCAGGGATCGAACCTTCAGTCTCTTATGCCTCTTGCATTGGCAGGCAGGTTCTTTACCACGAGGGCCACCTGGGAAGCCTAGAAACATAAATAGAAGGAATTCCTCTCCAACAAGTCGCCTACTTGAAAGCTAAGCCCAGCCCCTGCAGTTCTGCAAAGGAGAGTGGCTGAGGTCTCAGCTCAGCCCTAACTCCAATGTTGACTGGATTTGAGATTTCTTCATCTAAATTCACAGCTTAAAGATTTCTTTGTGTGTGTAGTCGCTTCAGTTGTGTCTGACTCTTTATGACCCCATGGACTGTAGCCCACCAGGCTCCTCTGTCCATGGAATTTTCCAGGCAGGAATACTGGAGTGGGTTGCCATTACTTCTTTACCTAAGTTCTTAGAAATCAGACCCAATGACTAAGGGAGATTCCATTGCTTATTCTCCCATTTTAAGAAAGAGAAAACTATCTTAGACTCAAATCTTTGCTGCCCATCATAAACTCAGTTTTTCTGAGCACGGATAATATACCTGGCATCAAGTGTTTTGGTTTATAGCTAGGTTGTCATTAGCCTGAATGGATCCTCATCAGCAAGACACAGCTTGCCCCAAACCTTACCTGTTCCAGGAAGCCTTCCTAACTTTCTAAGTTGCAGGGCCCCACTGTTCCCTTAGGGCCCATGGTAAGGTTAGAGTCACAAACTTTAACCCTGTATTTGCAAGCCTATTTATTCAGGCATTGCTGGAGGGGGCCTGGGAGCAAAGCCCATCAAGTTCATAGCTCATGGCCCAGGGCAGGACTTATCAATTGTCTCTAAAGTGAAGGTTTTCTTCACCCAGGGGCAAGTGGCTAGCTGTTAAGTAGAAGCTCAGAGGGTATGCAGGTGTTACAGGGTGAGAACAATGGAAGCCAAGTCAGAGAGGTCTGGGCTCAAGGAATAATTTCTCCAGTTTACAGCTCCTCCAATGAGAGCTGTCTCTACAGAAGCAAAGGTAGATGGACAGAAGGCAAGTTTGTGATCCCTAGTAAGGCAGGCGAGAATCCATGAGCCCCAGATGGTTCAAGGTGGTTTCTAGGCTCACAAAGGTGACGCTCTAAGACGCTGAAGGAAATGGCCAGAGCTTTCAGAGCCATTCGAAAAAATAGAAAATAATTTCCAAAAGTGAGGGCAGGCAAAAATTTAGAAACTGCAGCCCAGTTAGTTTGATGTCAGCTGCTGGCAGAAATCTATCAATGGGGGATCAGCCAGATGGTATGTGTAATTGGTGCTTAGAAATGTGCTAGGGACAGAGTTTAGCTTGTATGAGCAAAACACTTGATAAAATCCTTTTTTTGCAAGGTCCCGTGAGTGGGTGTTGTTTGGAGGCAGGTTTTTGTCTCTGCTTTCAAATAATCAGAGTTGTTCAGCAGCTCAATGAGATACTCTGAGAGTGAGCTCTCCATCACTAGAGGTAATCAACTAACATTCACATTAACATCTGCCGGCACTGCTCTAGAGGTAAGCATAGTGTTGGGGTCTAGAGTGAGAAGACCCAAACTCAAGGATTCACTTGCCAATTGCTACCTGTGTGACCTCGGGAAGTTTACTTTACCTCTCTGGCTCTTGTCGGCCTTCTATATAAAGTGAGGATAAACCTTTATAGAGAGGTTATGAGTTACAGAGGGGCTGTAAGTCATAAATTACACGAGATGATGTTCATAAAAGCATTTTATAAACTAAAAGATGCCGTACTAATGTGTGATATCATTAAGATTTTAGGAGCTTGGAAATAAAGGACTCTTGAGGCTGGTAGCGTTTCGTGCAGACTGCAGGATTTGAGGCTGGCAGTCTGAAGCCTGGATAGAAATAAAGAGCCGTGAAGCATATCGTGCCAGCTCTGGCACATAGTGCACAGATTATTACTCAAACTCTTCATTCAGTTGCAATGATTATTTTAAAGCATCGAGGCCGGGTTAGTGTATCAGCTTGCAAGTTGGCATATTTTTATTTTGGTTTACTCCGAGTTGGGAAAATGATGGATTGGGTACTCTAGGTCCACAGACGGTCAATGAAATTCCCCACCTAATTAAAGAAATTGACAGATGGAAATGAGTTTCATGGCCTTAGAGCCCCAGCTCACTGATGGGGTTGGAGCGAGGTCGTGGGCTGTTCACAAGGCCTCTGTGGGGAGAAGGATGTCTGCAGCTTTACAGGGCACTGTCCTCTGTCCCTCAGAGGGGCTGCAGAGACGCCATGTTTTGGAGGCTGCTTCTCTGCATTTATTACTGCATTTATTACTGCCAGTCCCCTCAGGTTCCAGCCCTGTAGCTGCGGGCCCTGGGAGGGTAGCAGACCTGGTGAATGGAGCCCAGGAAACGTATCAGGAGAAGTTGCTTCGTTAAGGGATCCCCACAATAAAAGGATGGTTGAATCGGGTGACTCCTAAGACCATTTCCAGTGTCCTAAGGAATTACAAGTTTGCAGAGTAGTTAAATTTCTAAAATATCGGAATACTACATAGCAAACAGCGTTAGTGTTTGGGCGCTGCCACTTAACGACCTGAGCATCCTTGGAAAAGCACTGTTTCTGTTACTCCATTCTGCATCCATAAATAAGAATGAAATGCTCTATCTCCCAGAAGGAATTTAAGTTCTAGAGAAAAATCTGCATGTCAAGTGCCCCAAAAGCTTGACTGGCACATATTGGGGACTCAATAAATGTGCGTTAGTTTCTTTCCCCTACGTTTCTGATAAGAGCTTCTGTTTTCCTTCAAGACAGTTTAAGGGCTCATCTGTTGGAAGGCCTGACAGGTAACATACGGAAGGAGGACGGTCCAGGACTGAAGTGAGAGAGGCTGGTTCTCACCTAATCCTCGGTGGGAGGTTCCCAAGACCACGCTGGTACTGAGCACGCCTTCCTCTCCACACTGACTTTGCTGAACCTTTGAGCTGACAGTGTCCTGCCAGGACTTCAGAAAGCAGGGCCACCCACCTCTAAGCTGGGATGTGTTCTGTTCGCTGCATTTTACAGGCACGATATTTGTAAGGCTCTGCATTCCTAGACATAGTAAATCTTCCTTCTTCCTGTAGAAGTAATTGCCATACATGCATAAAAATGACGGCTGAAAAAAGTTTCTCCCTGTTCCCTTTCCACCAGGTAACGTTCCTACAGATCCCAGTCTGGTTGCCCAGATGGTCTATAAGAAGAAATCAACAACTACTCATCACCAGGCATTTCTTGGTGCCAAGGCACACAGAAGGTTTATGTCTCACAATGGAAAGGTAAGTGTCTCGAACAAGGCAGAACCCGGGGTAATAAAAGCTCCTGTTATTTCATACTCTCTTTCACAGTGGTAGGTTTTATTCTAAATCTCACTAGACGCTTGACAAGCATAAAAAGCAACCATTTCCGGCCCCAAATATGTTGCCTTCTGAGTTCTTTTTGTTTCCTTGAGCTGAGCCAATAAGAGGTAAGAGAAAGCTGTTCTCCGGAGGAGGGCAGCGATGCTGGGATAGATCTCATTGTTTGCACTGGATCCAGAACAGTAGCTGTCGGGCACAGCTGAACCCCCCTTCCCAAGTCTCTTCCTATAGCAGTTGGGGGGTAGGGCCTCTCCAACAGGGCAGGGGGGTTTAAGAGCTTGGCTCCAATGTGTGCCATCCCAGGAAAAAACTTCCTAAGGCATCTCTCCTCCTTGAGTGAAAACTATCCGAGGGCGTGGTCACCCCATGTTCAGCTCTGTTATTTCCCACAGCTTGCTGTCATCAACCCAGCACCAAGAGACAATGAGAGATCAATGCCAAGTCCAAATCACCATGGCTCCAGGACCCAACAGGTGACTTTGCTTATTCTATTAACTGAAAAAAGATGCTACCCACCACATAGAGTGTAAAGTTATAACACTCCTTAAGCAGAAGCCTCCTTCTCAACCCTCTAAACCAGGACAAACACCTCCATACCTATCCAGGTGCTCCCAAGCTCCGAGCCCTCCTCAGCCCCACAGTGCCTGTTCTGAGCATCCTTATGTCCTGACCTCTCACCTGCCTCTGCTTCCTGGACCACCTCATCACCACCCAGGATTCCCCTTCCACCAGTCTGATGATACTAATCAGGCACCATGAAACACAGGTGTCCTTTCTTTCCACTAGAAGCAGAATATCTAAATATCACCTAGAAAGCTGCATCAAGCCCATTTTTGACCCTTGAGATAAGAGCTGGTCTCCTAGTGTCCGTTAGATAAGTCCAAGTGCAATCATAAGGACTAGGGGAGGGGGAGGGCAGAGGACCATAGTAGAAAGCAGGTTGGATCTTGAAGGAAAATACCCAGGTCCCATTACTGCCTCTGCTGCTCACAGGCTGGGCGACCCTGGGTATGTCACTTAGCCTGTCTTCACCTGTTTCTTCATCTGTAAGATGAGCTTAACAGTACGTACCTTGCACTGTTGTTTTGAGAACCTAAGGCTGAGGATATGCCATGCAAACTGTGAGGAAAAAGAATAGAAATGGTCCCCCTCCTGGTGCACAGTCCCCGTCACTCTACACACCCAGGTGGCCGGAACAGAGCCTGGGGAAAAGCCAGGAGTCTGTCAGGACCTTTCTGCATCCACCCTGCAAGGTCATCCCCCGTGAGCCGAGGGCCTGAGCAACAGCGCTGATCCCAGTAACCTCCATCCCCTGGGACAGACCAGCTCCAGTCGCCTCTGGGACTGGGAATCCTGAACTTCTAGAGCAATTACCCTTTTCTGGCAAACTCTCTGGCCCCTACAACTCAGAGTGCTGTGGTTAACAGACAGACAGGAGCTAATAACCCCGGGGGGCTGAGGACCAGGGCTGTGGGATCTCATCACCATGGCAACTCCTGCAGGTGCTCCTGAAAGGAATGGCAAGGCCAAGGGGGGTGAGGGTGGGGTGGGGCTGTTTTTCCTTCTTTTTCTGCAAGTCTAAAAGTGAGGGAGGGGTCGGGGTGAGAGAAGCCACCTAATGCCAGCAACAGACACAGTTCCAGACCCCAGCAGGTGACCCAGCTAGAAGACAGTGGAGCTGGGGCTGCGCCCCCATCTGTCCTTCCCTCTGCACAGGCTGCCCCGTGGCAGACCCCTAACTGGAGGAGGTGGTCTCTGCTGCACTGACCTCCCTGTCCCCTTCTTGGCGCTTCCAGCGACCTGTTCTCTGTGGCTGACTGAAGATCTGAGGGTGGCCTCCAGGCCGGAGGTCCCCATCGCCTCCCCTGCTGGTATCAGAGCCTGCCCTCCGTGGCACTGACCCAGCCAGAGCCTGTCCCCATCCACCTGAGGTGGGGGGCAGGGAGGTTCCCTCTTGGGGGGCCCAGACACAAAGCCCAGGAGCTCTGCCGTGTGAAGAAGGCCCATCTGTAAGAGCAGGGAGTGAAACAGCAGACAGGGGCCCAGGGGACGGTTGGTAAGAAATGACGGAGGGACTCGAGGAGTGTCTGAGTCCCTAGACCCCCGGAGTTCCCAGAGGCCCTCAGACCCCGTCCTTTCTGAGGTTGGTTACAGCCCCTCCCCTCGCTCTGAGCTGTCCTCTGTCAGTAGCATGCATGTGTCCCCCACGTCCCACACCGTCGGGAACTGGAGGCCTTGGTCTGGTGTGGCAGCAACCACAGCGCCCTTCTCTCCAGGATTTTCCATCACTGCTCTTGGGGCCTGGATGCCTCCACCCTGAGAAGAGGTTGAGAAGGGGTACCGGGATCAGGGTGGGGGAATGTTGGGTTTGGGGTGGGTGCAGGGGGTTGCCTGTCCACATCCCTGACACCCCTGGAGGGCCAAGTTCACCAGCGACATCACGGCTCCGGGGAGCTCTCCCACTCACAAGCTGGGGTCTTAACCTCTCTGTGCCTCAGTTTCCTCAACTGCCACTTGGGGGCTAATACCATCCACCCCAGAGTTGTTCTCAGAATGAAAGGAGATGATGTGCTGTCCAGGGAAGATGGAATTTGGGCAGGAAGAGCAGGAGGGCCTAAGTCCCACCCCACCCCAGGCATTTAATAAACCGGGAATTACAAAGCAGCGGTCCTCCACCAGGAATCAAACCAGGAGAGGGCATGGTCCACCTGTATGCCAAGGATGCTTGAAGTGGGGCAGCTGCTGCCCTGTAAGTTGGACTCCCAGATTCCATTCATGGCGGGGACTCCCGGGCTAAGCTCAGCAACTGCACAAGCTCAGCCTCTTTCTTGGTTTAATCCTGGCTTCACTGAGGCCTCTGCCATCTAGAACCCAGCATGCCTCTCCTCGCAGAGCTTGTCATGAACAGACACAAGGAACCACCTCAACTCCAGCTCTTAATTTAGCTGCTGGTTAAGTAAGTGATGGGCCTTTTCACTTCTCTCTTAAATTGCTCCTGTTCACCTGCAGGTGAGGACCAGGCGAGGGGGTGGAAAAGAACCAGTCTTGACTGGTCACTCCCAACCCAAGAACTCCAGCCTCCTCCTCCTCTCGTCCAGCCGAGCCTTCCAGAATGGGGCTGGCCTGGAGAAAGGGGCCAGAGACATGGCCAATGAGATGAGAAGCCAAAGACATAAATCCTGTCCCCTCTATGGTCTATGGTTAACATCATGCGGGTCTCACCCTTAGATGTTGTAATATAATTGGTCACAGTTAGGGGTGGGGACTCAGTGCCTGATTTATTCTCCCCGAGTGATTCTAATATGCAGTCCTGATTGGTAACCACTGGGTGTTAACACTACAAGTCCTTGACATGTCCTGTGTCCTCCCTGCAGTTACGTTGGGTGATGCCAGGTTATTTACAGAGAATGTTCATGGTGGTCAAACCTCCTGCACCTTCTGGGAAATCTGGACTACCAGGGAAGGCTTGAATGAAGCCCCCATGGTTTTCTGGGAGAAGTGGGGGGGAGTCTCCATTTCAGGACTCAGGCTCTTGAGAAGAGGGAAGAAGTATGTCCCACCTTTCAGAGGGCTGGGCGTGTGAAGGCTTGATAGTTCACAGAGCCCTGGGCCGCCATATCAGCAGTGCAGGATTGGAAGGGAGGGTGGAGAAGGCAGCCTAGTGTCACTCACGTCCTGCAGGAAATGCGCCCAGGTTTGCCGGCCGAGGACCACAACAGCTGTGAAAGAAAGTGAAGTGAAGTCGCTCAGTCGTGTCTGACTCTCTGTGACCCCATGGACTGCAGCCCACCAGGCTCCTCCATCCATGGGATTTTCCAGGCAAGAGTACTGGAGTGGGGTACTATTTCCTTCTCCAAGGGATCTTCCTGGCCCAGGGATCAAACCCAGGTCTCCCGCATTGTAGGCAGATGCTTTACCGTCTGAGCCACCAGGGAAGTCCAAAGAGCTGTGAGGACGGGTGCTAATACACTTAATACAGCATCGTGGCCAAGGGCTGGGTTCAGATCAGGTGACCTAAGATCACATCGTGGTTCCATTCCTTATTAGCTTTGTGTCCTTGGGCAAATCACTTACCCTCTCTGGACCTCGTTTCCTTATACGGCTGTCATGAGGATGAAAGGAGTGAGTGAACTTCATAAAGCTTGCAGTGTGTGTCGGTGTGAGAATTTCTCCAGCTGAAATTCTCATGATCGAAGAGGAGGCCCTTGGTGGGCGGGGCTCCAGCAGGGCATGGGCACACTGGGCGGCTGTGCTGCAGCGGCACTGCCTTGCTGAACTGCAAATACCGGGAAAGGCATGATCGGCCTTCCTCATGCACGAGGAAATGAGGCTGAGAGAGAGTGCGCAGCTTGTCTGAAGAACCACAGCATCCACGCCTAGGCCATGGACACCAAAGGCTCCTTCCCGACTCCTCTCCCTCTTGCGTCCATTTTCCATGGAAGCAAGGCCTTGGAGTCTGAGCGTGAGTGAGGGAGGGCCAGGGAAGCCCTTTCTTGCTGTTTTAAAAAAGAAAGGTCTGGGGCATCTGCTTTACAATAAGAGAGACAACATATTATCTTACTTCTTTATCTAACCTTTATGGCAAATGTCTAAATACCAACAGAACATTCTAGAGGCCAACTCAGTCTTCTAGAGTATTTATGCAATTAACATGAAACTGGAATGATTTGCTTTTATTTTCCCCACAGAAAGTGCTAAAATCTTGGAAATTTGGTTTCTAAGTGAGGACATAAGTCAATTGGAGCAACCTAGCTTATTCGAGGGAATTCCTTCCTCATTAGTATTTCAGGGTGGTGGCTGGGACGTTGAGACCCACACTCACCATTGTCCCGGGGCCTGCTGGGCCTCAGCTTATTAATTTATGATGTCAGGATGCTATACTGATATCTAAGCCCTCTAATCCTGCTGCTAAGTCGCTTCAGTCGTGCCCGACTCTGTGCAACCCCAGAGACAGCAGCCCACCATGCTCTCCCATCCCTGGGATTCTCCAGGCAAGAACATTGGGGTGGGCTGCCATTTCCTTCTCCAATGCATGAAAGTGAAAAGTGAAAGTGAAGTCGCTCAGTCGTGTCCAAACCTTAGCATGGACTGCAGCCCACTAGGCTCCTCCATCCATGGGATTTGCCAGGCAAGAGCACTGGAGTGGGTTGCCATTGCCTTCTCCCTCTAATCCTGCAATTAGAAGGAAAACATCTCTGGATGGATTCCACTAAAAGGGACTAATATGCTATCTCAGAATACTGCTCACTTTATTTTTAATCACCTGAAATGATGGAAGTCAGCTGTAAGGTTAGAAGAAACCCAAACTGCCAGTAGGTATGCTTCCTAGCAGTGGCTTGATTAACATCAACTGTATAGTTAGGGCCATCACAGTTCTAGGAAGACCTCTGTGACCTTGTGTGTTCAGTCTGGACAGATGTTATCTAATCTGGGAGAATTCTGCTCAGCCTTTTTCTAAGAACAGACTTGTGCAAGCCACTCCCAAATTCCAGGTGCTGCTGAAGGTTCAGGCGAGGAACTCAATCCTGGAACAGACAACTGGTCAGAAGTCAGCAGAGTGAGCTATTATGTCAATATGTCTTCAAAGATGACAAGAGCTTTTTCCTATCAGAGGACTGGAGCTACACCCATAGGAGCAGAAATGAGGTGAAGCCAATGAGGATGGTGACGGTGGTGGTGGTGATAGTGATGATGATATGACGGCAATGACGATGATGGTGGTGATGATCATGGTGATGGTGATGATGATGATCGTGGTGGTGATGAGGACAATACGTGAAGTAAGGTGAAGTGACGTTACTCTTATACAGAAGGTAGACTCAACCAGGTGTGTGTGTGGCACTGGTGAGAGTGTGGGGAAAAAGGTGGAGAGTGGGCTGCCCCAATATGCCACACGTGAGTGATGCACAATGAAACACACACCCACATAACACAACCACAGAACCTGCTGGCTCTGACAGGGCAATGTGGAAACTGACCAGAGGGAGCCTTTCCACATTCCTTAAACTAATTAAAAAGTGTTCATTGTAATAAAGGATTGTCCTAGATGACATTATCTCTCTCTCTAAACATTCCATGAATGCACAGCCACCCTTCTCTCCCTCTGAATATTTCCTGGGGGTCGAGGTAAAGACCAGTGTGCATCCGACAGACCCTCTGATGGTCCTTCAGTCATGGAGTTTGCTCCTCACCAACTGCTGCCTGGGTTGTCGCTGTGGCTGGAATCTGGTATGACTTTCCCAAGAGCTCAGCTCAGGACTTCCAGCCAGAACCTTCACCTTCAGGCACACACTTCTGCAGGGAAGCGAGTACCAGCGAGTTATGCATTGGGGTCCTTACCGTTCTGTGCAGGGAACCCCGTTTCTGTGATGGGTCTTCCCAGGGGTGTTGCTATCCACGCCTTTGCTATGGCTGGCTGTGTGGTAGTGACTTGTGGACAGCCATTCCTGGGAGGAAGTGTACAACTGGCTTCATCAGCCCACCCACCAGTCACAGAAGTTGTATAGACCTGCAGATCTGTCAGCTTCTATGGTGATATTGATAGGTTTGGAGGTCTCGGGTGCTGGTATTGATCATCTGCCTGGGCTCTTCAAGTCACAGCTCATCTACACGACTAAGTGGGGAGAGGGGATGTAAGGCTTCCTGGGCTCCTGACAAGTATCTGACAGAGCCCCACGTGACACTCAACAACCCCAAGAGATACACAGCACAACCCTCACTGTCCACAGGACTGACTAAAGCTCCGAGAGGGAGGACTTTGCCCAAAGTCGAGTAACTAACTTGAGAGGTTAGGTCCAAGCTTCCTCCGTCCAGGACGTGTTCCAACCACTGGCTACTCCCCACGCTCTCCGCTTCCACCACCACCACAGCCAACTGCCTGGACTGCAGTTTTAGACATTGCATTAATTGTCCTCTACCAGAAGAGATGGAGAAAGAAATGGCACCCCACTCCAGTAGTCTCGCCTGGAGAATCCCATGGACAGAGGAGCCTGGCAGGCTACAGTCCATGGGGTTGCAAGAGTCGGACATGACTTAGCGACTAAACCACCACCACCAGAAGAGATGGTTATAAAAAAAAAAACAACAAGAAGGGTCAAGAGTCAAGTCTCTCCTAGTAAGAAAGCAGGGTAACTAACAGAAGAAAGAAAAAAGACAGTTCAAGAAATGGCAACTTGCTCATCATTTATATACAGCTTTATTTGCAATTCTTTGGAACCACCAAGAACCATCAACAAGTACACGTGTCGCCTCTGGGGACAGCACTGGGCTCCGGAGGCTCCTCAGGGAGGTGACAGAGGTGGGCGTGGGCAGGCGTGCTCACACCCAGTGCTGAGCTGCACCCAGGGCCGTGCTGAAGGTCCTCAGGGCCCGATGGGTGCCCCGCGCAGCCAGGAGGAGTGAGCCGGCTTCAGCCTCATGGCCGGCCTCCCACAGCTGCCGGGCCAGCTCCTCAGGGTCCCAGCGCCCGTGCTGGGGGCTGGCCAGCAGGTGCTTGATGAGACGTGGGTAGAAGGGAGTGGAGAGGCACTTCACCAAGAGCTTGGCGTCCAGGAGCAGGGAAAGAAGTTCCTGGTCACAGTTTGAATCATTCACCTTCGAGAAAAAAGATGGGTGGACGTCAGAGTGGCGTGGCTGACCCCCTCACCAGCAGACAAAGCCCTCCCCGCTGGTTTGCGATGTGTTGCCTTTCTGCTTCTGCCAGCAGAGTCTGCTCTACCCTGGTGAGAAGGGCCTACTTTGAAAAGAAACCCAGGCCACAAGCATCTCTGAGATCGCACCCATGAGATGACAGGCCTGGTTTCCTTTTCACATAAGACACGGCCATGAACCAAGAGCGGCTCCCCCTGGAATCACTGACGGCTACCATGCCGCGTGTCAGAAACTGTACCACACACCAGACACATCGTCCTTCATTGAGTCCCCCCGAGCTCAACCCTGTAAAGGGCGCGCTTTTTACAGATTAGGATATTGATGGACAAGAATTTTGCTTAATGTCGTGGTCAGTAAACTGCGGAGCGAGAATCTGAATTTAGGTCAGTCTGGACTTCAAAGCCTGAAGTTTTTAATAAGCACATTTACCATTTCATTTGTGCCTCACCACAGTCCATGTTCTTTAACCTCAACCCTCTCCTTTATGTAGATCCCTGTGAAAACAATTCTTTTCAGACCAGGAAAACCTCTTTTTCTGCTCCATTGAGAAGGTATATCCGTCAGCCCCAATGGTTTAAATAGGATAACCGACAGGAGGTATTTAAAAGCTACTCTTGCTTAAGCCTCTCGGACGCTTAAAACCAAACTCACCTTTTTCTTTCTTTTTTCTTTAAACAAATTTTCTGCGCTCTTTTCGTAGCATAGTCTCTGTATTTTTTCCCCTGGTCTTCTTGGTCTATGTATGGCTCTCCATGACTTTCATACTTAGCTTATATTTTTCTTTTATATTACTGCCATGTTTTCGTAAGGAATCAAGTCAACACTAATCAAAGATCAAAATTCAGGGCTTCTCATTTACACTAAAAAAAAAAACAGCTTCACACAGGGAACTCTGTTCAGTGTTAAGTGGCAGCTTGGATGGGAGAGGAGTTGGGGGCGGCTGGATACATGTGCGTGTGTGGCTGAGTTCCTCTGCTGCCCACCTGAAACTATTACCAACAGTGTTAACTGGCTATACTCCAGTACAAAATAAACATTTTTAAAAAAACAGCTTCAAAGACAGCTTCAAATTCATGTCACTGTGTACTCTTAATAGTTTTGGTTGTAGGAACTGTGGAGATAATGTGGCATTTCAAAGCCAGTTTTCTCCTGTTTAGACCAACTCTCTTATGTAGCTCAACACCATGGACTTGTGCTGCGTGCTCCCTGACAATGAGGCAAGGCTGCTGAAGATGAGGTCAGAGGTGTCTACTGGCTGGAAGGATGAGAGTAACAGAAATCCTGAGAATAAGAGTTTGCCCACTAGCAGATGGCACCCATCTTAGCCCCTGTGATCCTTCTAGTGAAGGTGAAAGTCACTCAGTTGTGTCCGACTCTTTGTGACCCCATGAACTATACAGTCCATGGAGTTCTCCAAGCCCCACATAAATGTCAGTTCCAGTGTCGCCTTCTGGGTTACGTCTCCCCTACATCCGATCCAAGCCGCTCCCCGCTCCCTCCACACTCCAGACGCCGCACACACCCCTCTTCCCTCTTGGGGCTGGGCTATAGTGACCGGTCCGTCCGTCTCCCCTGCTGCACTGGGAGCTTCTACAGGGCACAGAGGCTTTTACCCGTCTTTCAGTTCAGCATCCAGTGTAATCAACCTGTGCTGAACGGCTGGCCGAGCCCCTGCCACTGAAGCCTGTCACATTTTTGTGAAGTGCACGTGTACACGGCAGGAGGAGACTCTGGCCTCAGCACTGAGAGTCTGGCAAAGCCTGGGCTTCCCTTCTTCAGCCTCTCCCTTCCATCAACACTTACACTCCACTCGCTCACCTCGGACTCCTAAAGACAGAAGGGGAACTCAATTTTGCATCTTTTGTTTGTTTGTCTTTTCAGAGGTGGTAGCAAAAGCAGCTGGGACAAGACTAGTGTATCTGCTGAAGGGAGCACAAGAGGCTTCCACCCACCACCTGAGGGCTGTTTATGAGCTCTGTGTGTTTCCTTTCCCTCTCTCTCTTGCTTCATAAGTGGGAAATCGGGACCCGAATCCCATCACCATGCCAGCTGCATCCTGAGACCCCTCCACATGCTGCTGAGTGAGGCACCTTCTCTCTAAGCCTCACAACATCTCTTTAAGATGGCTCCGATCTCACCCGACAGATGCACACACTGGGGCTCAGCGAGGTCACAGTCAGGCATCACGTGTCATGTGGTGGGTCCGTGGTGAGCTGGACCAGAAGCCCTCCTCTCTGATGGGTTCACGGGTTACCGTGTGTCCCCCTCCCCCTCCCAGGCCACGAGCTCCCCCAGAGCAGGGATGCTGTCTCCTCTGTGGACCCCGCACCCCCCGCCTACCCCGCCTAGAACAGCGTGGGCCTTGTGGCAGGAACTCAGCAGGATTTGTGGAACGAATGTGTGAATGGGTGAGTAACCCCAAAGCTCACATGCTTTCATTGCATTCCGCTGCCTCCAAACACACTCGTGCAAGCACACACTCGCACACACACATGTGAGCGGGCAGCTGACTCACTGTGCGTGCTGTTATTTTGATTCACCCTTAAAAATAAAGAAGCCTCCCACCTAACCGTCCAGGAGGAAGCACAGCGTGTGCCAGGATGCTACAGGCAAATGTTTTTGATAAAAACACATGGATAAAAGGCTCAAGTCCAAACACTGCAGGCTGATACTTTCTGTGCTGCCCTGAGTAAGTCTTCAAGGCTAGGACACCTTTATTATTCTTTCTGTTGACTCACGAACCCTCCCTTTGTGGGCCTGAAATTCAGGCTCCTATAAAGGGAATGATGGATTTTTCCAGCTCGAAGGAGAGACAGGGGTTTTGTCAACGCCGGCGGCTGCTGCCCCTCTGACCCCCTCTCTTCTGTCTGCTTCTCTCCAGCATGAGGACATCCTGAAAACTGGACTGTCCCACTTGATGTGCCTTGGGGACAGCTGCCCCGTCCCAGGGCAGGGTGGGAGCTGGGGCACAGTGGGTGTCCACTCCCCAACCCCAAAAGCTCTCTATCTATAACCCTGGATGAGAAAACGTATGGCTGAAGTCATGGCCGTGAACTCGGATGTTCCGCCTTTGGCCCTTGCGTGCTCAGAGGTTCCCTAAAGAGAGGCAGAGACTGCTGACCTCCTGTGAGCCGGGGTGGTGGCCAGGGGAAGGTGAGGGGGAGATTCTGATTTGGCTTCTCATAAACAAATGCTGGAGAAACAAAGTGGCTGATGCTATTTCCTTTCTTTGACTTTCTCCCCGATTCTGGCTCTTTGTAGGATGTATGCATGGCCAGAGTATCCTTGATAATTGTCATGTGCAAGGAAAAGACCGCGCAGATGTTTATTTACATACGTGGGCCAAAACAGAGAACAAAAGAATAAAGAAAGAGACGGCTTTTCGAAGGACCCATTCCAACACCCACATTTTAAACAAGAGGAGCCTGAGGGGCAGAGAAGGAAAGCGTTACCCAAGGTCACCGGCAGTCAAGACGGGCTCCTCTCCACACACCAAGCCTCCTGCCTTGGGGGCACCGAGGCCAGCCTGGCTCCTTCCTCTCAGTACAGTAGAGTTCCCGGCATCACTGCCACATGTCAGAGCTGCTACAGTAATTTGTCAGGCCTTAACTTGTCTTCATTTTCCTTGTTTGTGACCAAATTCCAACTTATGGCACTAAAAATCTGGTGGTACCTACCCACAGAAGCCTGGTACTGTCTTACCAGTTAGAACTGCTCTTCTAACCTATTTTTCTTTTTGAAATGAAAAGAAAAAGCTGGAAACTGTCTTAAAACACAAAAAGAAGTCTTCTATATCAGGATCACCTCAAGAACACGACTTTATCTACCTTTTCTCTCCACTGATTATCCACATGCTGATATATTTGTCCAGTCAGGTCATGTGATATTTGTATCCTACTTTTCTCATATGTTGAGAATTATTAAAAAATATTTCATAGTTTTCATCCTAAAAAAATTTAATGGCTACAATATAGTCTATTGAACAAGTTATTTAGCTTCTCCTACTATACATCAGTTCAGTTCAATCACCCAGTCGTGTCTGACTCTTTGAGACCCCACGGACTTCAGCACGCCAGGCCTCCCTGTCCATCACCAACTTCCAGAACTTGCTCAAACTCATGTCCATTGAGTCGGTGATGCCATCCAACAATCTCATCCTCTATCGTTCCCTTCTCCTCCCACCTTCAATCTTTCCCAGCATCAGGGTCTTTTCCAAGGAGTCAGTTCTTCGCATCAGGTGGCCAAAGTATTGGAGCTTCAGCTTCACCATCAGTCCTTCCAATGAGTATTCAGGACTGATTTCCTTTAGTTGCCTGACATTATGAAACACTAAAAATGAATGATTTTTGCACATATACTCTCTTTATTTGAATTATCTCCTTGGTGGTTTAGTCACTAAGTCATGTTCAACTCTTTGCCACCCCTTGGACTGTAGCCTACCAGGCTCCTCTGTCCATAGGATCTTCTAGGCAAGAATACTGGAGTGGGTTGCCATTTCCGTCTTCAGGGGATCTTTCCAATCCAGGGATTGAAACCGGGTCTCCTGGACTGCAGGAAGATTCTTTACCGACTGAGCAGTCAAGGAAGCCCCTTAGAATACTTTATTAGGAGCGGTATGGCTGGGGTCTTATGGGATGAACATGTTGTTGCTGTTCAGTCACTAAGTTGTGTCCAACTTTGTGACTCCATGAACTGCAGCACGCCAGGCTTCCCTGTCCTCCACTGTCTCCTGGAGTTTGCTCAAACTCATGTCCATTGAGTTGGTGATGCCATCCAATCATCTCTATATCCCCTCAAACTCATGTGTTGCGGTCCTAACCTCAAAGACATCAGGACATGACTGCATTTGGAGACGAGGCCTTTACAGAGGTAAATAAGGTCAACGAGCCATCTGCATCATGGGGATGAATCCTAGTCCAATCTGGTATCTTTATAAGAAGAGAAGAGGACAGACACGCAAGCCGAGAGGAAGGCACGTGAGGACGCAGGGAGAAGGCAGCATCTGCAAGCCACAGAGAGAGGCCTCAGAATAAATCAATCCCACCAGCTCCTGAGATCTCGGACGCTGCGCCTCCAGCATTGTGAGAAAACACATTTCTAATATTTAAAGGTTGTCTGCCCTGTGGCACTTTGTTATGGCAGCCCAAGCAGACCATGACACGGGGCAAAGCACCCACAACATCTCCTGGCTGCGGGTACAAGAGGAAAGCAGTGACATGGTGATGTGGACCGTCCAGCACACAGTGCTGCCATCAGGGGAAGAGGTGCCAGCTTCACTGTAAACTTCCCAGCTCTGGATGTTATTACTTTGAAAAGAAAATTACTTTGCTAATTTAGGAGATATGTATTGGTATCTCAAAGATGCTTTCATTTGAATTTGTTTATTAGCAAGAATGAATTTTCCCCATACATTTCCTGTCATTTTTATTTTTTCCTATGGGAAAGGTCAAATCTTTTACTCATTTATTGGAATTTCAACATCACTGTACACATGTGAAGAATTCTTTTGTAACTTAAACATTAACCTTGATTTGAGTTTTAACAGACATTCTAATCTACTGTTTGCAATTCTATTTGGTTATTTGTAGTCTTGTAGGAGTTTTACACTTGTATATTATCAGGAAAGGATGTGTTCCTTTATGACTCTTTTCCTATTGGTTTAAAGCTTGGAAGTTATACTTCCTGGAAGGATATGGTATGTGTGTATGTGTATGTCTGTGTTTATATATATATATATATATAAAAAATTTTCTGATTTAAAAAATATCTAATTTTTTAATTGATCAGGAATCACTTTGGTATATGGTCTGGGGAGAATCACACATCCCTGACATTGGCTTGATTGATGCTTTTAGGGCTTGGGGAAGAAAATATATTTTGTCAGTTCTGGAGTCAGTTGGATGTTTGAAATAAATATGAGAGAAGCCCAGGAGGATTAGCTGATTTAATTCCTCTGATCAAATAGCTTTGAATGGGAGTGAGAAGGAGCTGTCTTGTGAAAAGAAGGCAGAGAGGCTTCTGGGTTAGAGACCAATTTCCAATCCTGGATTTTTAGCTAAGTAGATGTGTGACCTTGTTGAGGACAATCTCTCAGAGCCCCAGTTTCCACATGTGAAATACAGACAACAGACAGGGGTAGAGATAATCTATGTGTTTAAGTGCCTAGCACAATGCCTGGTGTAGAGTTTAAGTTCAGAAAATGGCTGGAGTTATTACAGTCACACAAGTCAGGAATAAAGCACAGGAGAAGGGCTTACATACTTCACGAAATAAGTAAAAGGCTTGTCTTCTCTATCAGTGAATTTTTTTTTTTTTGGTTGGTGATTAATTTTTGAGACTAAAAGAAACTTTGCTGATCTTGGGGGGAAAAAAATCTATTAAAGCATAAAACACTACTGTCTTCCAAGCCATTAAAATGTTATCTGCTTAATTCCTGTTTCAACAATAGGTAATGAACCTTCTCTGAATTAAATCTTTGATTTTATGGATCTATACGAAGCTAAGAGTAATTACAGTAATGAGGGAAGCTGAAATCCCAGTAGCATAATGCATGCAGGACCTCATTTCAATTACTTTAAAGAAGATTATTTGATATAATTTCCCTGTTTACTTCAGGAAAGAACACTATTACTAGCAAGAGTTATTAAATATACCAACTGAAAGTACAGAAAAATAAAAGGGCAACACGAGTATATTCCTAGAATAAGAAAAATGCCCGCAAATAAATTTTTGTTTTCTGTATTGACTTGCAGGCCATTCAGACTTCGTTTCTTGGAATACCCTCAGCCCACTCCTGGCCTGGGATGAGCAGTGTGCCTCTTCTGAAGCCAAAATCCAGACAGTCCTCTGACTTAGGATCTGACAGCGGGAGAGAACCTTTGAGGATGATCCAAGCTTGGTCACTTCAGTGACCCATTCTGCGGCCCTGAGTTTGGCCCGTTCGACACTTTTACACTTGCCCCCTTTTCATCCTCCTTAGTTCCTTGTGTTATTGTTTCATATGTCAGTGTCCCCTTGACACAATTCCTCTACACAGAGGGATGATATTTCATCTTTACAAATGTCCTACCCATTCCTCACTCCCGCACACTGTATCAGGCGGTGCACAATGGGAACTTTATATGTCTGGTTGCACCAAGTCGGTCAGCCACCCCTCAGGGCTGTCTAGAAACCTCACAGGTTAACCCATAGGGAGTGAGCTGCCTGTCGCTAGAGGCAACCAGCTGAGAATACTGGGAGATACGCAGTAGCAGAGCTTCCTTCATCAAGAAGACTAACCACCAGCTGAGAATGAAGGATGACGGGTGAAAGTAACATGTTTGGATTATGTTCGGGTAAGAAATAAGTAGATATATGCCCGAAATTCTGAGACTAAAAGAGGCGAAAGAACAGTGATTGTAAAAAGAGACTGGTTTAACATCAACTGGCATCTGTAAGATATACAGGAAATCAGTTGCTTGATTCTTCTCCACATGACTGGATCGCTTCAGCCTAACTTGGTTTGGATATGCTTAGAAGAAGACCATTGACGTTAGGGCCAAAGCCCAAGAAGGATTTTGTGGACCAAAGTCCAAACAGAGTAGTCCAGAGCCCAGCCCAAGGTCCTTGTTCTCACTGCATGCCGAGGTCGGGAGGGCCGTGTGTGCCCCTGACTTCAGCAGAGAAGGAAACATCGTGGGAGCGTGATGGTAGCACGGATGCTCACCAGGGAGGGCCTTGGTGGAAATCTGGATTGAATTAAAGGGGGAACGGAGGAAGCAAGGCTTCATGGTTTTATACACAGTTGGCCCTTAAACAACGTGAGTTTGAACGGCCCTGGGCCACTTACGTGGGATTTTTTTTTTTTTTTCAGTAGGAAACATTACATCACTGCCTGGATGTTACATCAGTCCCTGGATGGTGGAAACCACGGATGCAGAAGAATCTTGGAGATGGAGGGCCAAGTCTAACTAATACCTAGATTAACCCTTGTGCTGTCCAAGGGCTGACTGTAAATATGTTAACCCACGCCTGCTTTCCTGAGAACCTTTAAAGCTCTCCCTCCAACCGAGACACTGGTCACTGTGGGTGATGTCTGGTGCCTTCGCAGCAAAATCACAGGGATAAGAATCACATTTATTAAAAACATGAAGGACTGCGATATGGAAACAACTCCACTGGGCAGGACTGAGGGCCGTGCACTCAAAGGATCCTTCATTCTGGAGGTGCTCTTTTGTGAGGGTTTTAAACATGACACAGGGCACCCAGGACTGGTCGGCTCCCACCCTAGTCGGGCTCCATCAGGGCCTAGTGACTTGGGGAATTTGAAAGAGGAAGCGCTGTACCAGGCAAGCTGTCAGACCAGCTCTGTACTACTGTCTTCAGTGCTGATATTATATGGTTCAAGATGCTTCAGAGAGTCCACTTCTCTACAGAGATAACCTTTTTCCAATACAAGAGTCTACCAGTTAGGTCAAAAGCAGCAGTATGATTAAACACAGGTGCTGAATGCTGGATTTAAGGCTTCAGTTTCAGCTCTGGCTGCTTGCTGGCTGTATGACCCCTGAGTTTCAGTGTTTTCATCTGTGAAACCAGAATGGTATCTTCCCAGAGGATTATTAAAAAGGGGAAGTGAGGAAGGGCCTTTAATAACATCCAGCACAGTTGGTACTGGAAGACAGCTATTACTAGCATCAGGGAGAAACACTTAATTAGGTGCCAAAGGTCCTACACACTTCCATGAATGATTCTTTTAATAGGTACGTGGTCCAGGCCAGTCCCTGCGATGTGAGGTGGGGACAGAGGTACGAGCAGCCCTGAAGAGGAGGAAGCAGTAAGGCCACCGTAAGTGTGGAATTATGAATTGGAAGATGTTGTAGTCCACGGAGCTATTATAAACACAGACCTGCTTACTTTGATGAAATGAGTCAAGAGACTTCCACCCAGTAGAAAATATCCCCGAGAGGAGATTTAAACACATCATCACGGCATATCCTTCTTGGAGAAAAAAGGTTTTGAAGGTAAGCTCTAAATCTCACTGAGGCTGATGGAGTGGGTGATTTGACAGTATGGACCACACCAGGGTTTTAATTATTCACCAATGATATAATCCTAAGAAGGTCTTTCTATTTCTGGCCCAGGGTAAGAGGCTGTTGGCCATTGGTAAGGACATGCCAAACACCAGAGGTCTGCAATTTCAGAAAAGCTTAGGGAAGTGAACACCGCTATTGGAGGAGAAACCCCCCCGTCTCTGGCATCAGCATTTAAGCATCATCCTTTGAAACATAAACCCCTATGAAGCTGTCAGTATATTATGACCAATACACACTATCAGCAAGTGGGGGGAGGGGTACATTTTTTCTCCTGGATCCATGCACTGTGCAAGAATGACTGACACCCATCAGAGGAGTTTCTCTGAAAACAATTTTTTTTTTTTTTTTTTCCTTTTAGTATCAACAGAAACTATTGCCAACAACCATTAAGGGAGAAACAAGTTACTGATGAACTCAGAGTCGCCCACTAATGGGCAGAGTGAATAGCAAAATAAACACAAAAGAAGAAAACCAGTATCTTTCACGTTGTATTTTTCACTACAAAACCAAGTATGATGTAAAATAGCTTGACAGGAGCCCTGCAAAAAGGCCCAATGAAACTCTTCCCTTAGAAAAGGGTAACATGACTTTTCAATGGTGCTGGGAGAGCAATGATAAATCACAGTAATTTCTCTTCATGTATATCATATTCTTGAAACAGCAAAATTACAGAGATGGAGAAAAGATGAGCAGCCTTCACTGTGGTCACATGAATGTCCATGTGACAATACTGCACAGAACTTTACACATGGACACACACAGACACACACAAGGGCACTTAAAACTGTGGAATCTGCATAAGGTCCAGAGATCGTACCTCTGCTAATGTCCTGGTTATAAGGATACTAAAGTCATGTAAGATCAGCCCTGGGATTTCTTTGGAAGGAATGATGCTAAAGCTGAAGCTCCAGTACTTTGGCCACCTCATGCGAAGAGTTGACTCATTGGAAAAGACTCTGATGCTGGGAGGGATTGGGGGCAGGAGGAGAAGGGGACGACAGAGGATGAGATGGCTGGATGGCATCACCGACTTGATGGACGTGCGTCTCAGTGAACTCCGGGAGTTGGTGATGGACAGCCTGGCATGCTACAATTCATGGGGTCACAAAGAGTTGGACACGACTGAGCAACTGAACTGACTGACTGAATGTGAGCTTAAAATTATCTCAAAACAAAAGTTAAAAAACGTTTAAAAATTGGAAAAATCACTTTAGTTCCTCGGGGATGCGAAATATTCCGTGAACACATGTGAAGGTCACAGATGGGCCAGCCTAACATGAGTGCTCATCTTAGTGCAGAGAAGTTACAAGTCAGTGTCATTACTGAATTCCCAGAAGGGTCTCAGTGGTAGGAAACAGACTCGCCTCAGCAATTTACACCTCTGGCTTTGATTTCTGTACCTGAAGGCCACAGGGGTTTCGGATGTTTTCATCACAACCTTGGCTGAACCAGCCACAGTCAAAATGATTCAAGATCCAGAGTTTTAGCACAAGACTGCATATCAAATGTGCAGATAAAGTGTTACAAAGGCAAACTAGTACCATTTATAAATGACTTGGGTGTTGGCAACATCCCCGTCAGTTTCTTATTTTGATAGTATGTGTGTGTCGGGGGGCGGTGAGGCAGTCAGCAGGGCTGGTTCAGTTAGGGAGCTCCCCTTCTAGTTGCAGTTCTGACTGATGCATTTGTGATCAAGAATCTTTACAATGAAAACCGATCTGTACTCCTAGGGAATTCATGAGGGCATCAGGAACGCTCTACACAGCATGAACAGGGAACAGCAATGTTTAATATATTACTGTTTTATTCTCAAAGGTGCCCATGGCAAGTTCCATTGGAAATACTTGAGTAGAGATAGGAATACTGTGTACAAGGTGGTGATGGAAGAAAAACACTGACAGCACGCAGTTGATTTTCTCTAGCTCTCCCTTCTTCCTGATGTCTTGGATCTCCAATAAAAAATCAGCTAAGAAAAAAAATCTTACTGCAGCTCTCAGTTTCTTGCAAATCCCAGTATTATGCAACTTTTATTTTAGCACAGAGAGGCACTGCTAGACAAGTCCCCTCAATTTCATACTTCAGCCTAGTTTCCAGAAAGGCCCCTATTATGCTCAATTATCAATGATAATGAAAGGCATTTTTTAAAAATAAAATCTATACAGAAACTTTACATTATTTTGAAAATATGAATAAAGGCACGACAGTTTTCTTATCTTGTTCATTATGACTATTTCCAAAGGCAATTACGTCCTGCTTTCTGCACCCCCTGTCATTAACAAAGCTATAAATCCAAGACATCTTTTCGTCTATCTCGTCACTGCACCTTTGCCCTAGGATTCACCTACCTTCTCTGGTCCCTAGAAGATATCCTCTTACACTGTTGTTAAAGCACACACATACACACTTCAGATGAAAGAGTGAGCGTCCCACAGAAGGATCATACAATGCAAATTCATTGTATGAAATGAAACACAACTCTGAGCACCTGATGTGTAAAATTTAAAAAGGGAAGTGCAAGTTTCTTCCTTAAAAACATTATCTTCACGATAATAAGGCAGCCAGCCTGCAGGGAGAACTCTCTTGCCTCAGCACTGGCTCCCATTTCTACAAGCCAGGATGGGCTTCAGTGGCGGTGTCGGCTGCTGGAGGAAACTCAAGCTTGAGATTTCCGCTGGTGCCATTAACAGGACTCCTTCTCCCCTTTAATTAGTACATAACCAAACACATGCAGGCACAGAAAATCTGCCTGATGTCAGGAACTCCTCGTCCCAGATTTCAAGTGGCAAGACTAGTCCTCTAGTGCCAGGAGGCTCCGAAATTTTCTTAAAGAGACTTGATACTCTGCTTCTCTAGAGAAAATGCATCCTGATCCGAATTTGCATTCTTGGCACTAGATACACTCTGTGGTGCACAGGAGGAGCTTAGAAAATGTTTTGTCAACAAATATCTACTGCAAACCACAAATACCTACTGTAGACAAACAAACAGCTATTGTGGTCAGAGTGTAAGTAAAACAGTCCTGAGTAAATCACCATTGTTACTGATGAGAACCGCAATACCAATGCATGTCTCTGCAAAGCAAGAATGAGTGAATTCGGTGGGGAGTACCTTAGCGATGGCGGTGATGTGGTCCAAGGCCATGGTGTGCAGACGTTCGTCCGGGCTTTCCAGGAGAAGCTTCAGGGACGGGAGCAGCAGGGCCTGACCAAGCAGGAGCGAGCACAGCTCCTTCACCCCCTGGAACCACAAGGGCGACTTTGTGAGTGAGAAGGAAAGGGAATGCATCACAACCCTGGCACGATTCTGGAGGGGGGGGGGGGTGGGGTGGGGGTGTGTGTGTGTGTGTGTGTGTGTGTGTGAGGGGGGGGGGTGACTATGCAAAAGACACACAGAGGACCACTCTGATGTAGGGTTTGGTACCTGCTTCACTCGATTCACAATCTTAATTGATAAAATCTTTCTGGTATCACATATTCATCTACAATACTGCTATTTTAATGGCTGCATAGCTATGATCCCACTGGATGGTTAGAGGGCTGGAATTTATTTTTCTGAACTCTCAGAGACCTAGTTTCCTCCCAAGTAAAATGGAGGTAACTGTATCTACTATTTTGTGTTTTGCGTGTGTGTGAGAATAAGTGTTAGTGAATAATGATGCTCAATGCTCAGCATATACTAGATGCTTAACAACAAAAACTATTATTGATTGTTAATATTATCCCAAAGATCTAGTTATAATTTAGTATAACAAAGGAAATCGGCAATTTAAACATTTTAAAACCTGTTCATGGTCAACGTCAAGACTTCTCAGGTGACATGAGTCGTAAAACATCTGCCTGCCAATGCAGGAGACACAAGAGACTCGGGTTAAACCCCTGGGTCAGGAAAACCCCCTGGAGTGGAAAGTGGCAACCACTCCAGTATTCTTGCTGGGAAATCCCATGGACGGAGGAGCCTGGCGGGCTACAGTCCATGGGCCTGCAAAGAGTCAGAAACGACTGAGCAACTGAACTGAGAGTTAATGTCAAGGTGAACTGAATGCTTGACATACTCAAGATGTTCCTTCTTCATGAAAACTATCTGTGGTCCAGAAAAATGAAAATGTATTCAGATCGCCACAGATGTACTTTAATTTCAGCTTTACAGCTGAAATTTAATTTTAGTTTACTGCTCTTTTTCATGCTGGCTGAATCTGTCATCAGAGAGCAGCCTTTTCTATAAGATAAATATAATAATGCTTCACAACAAAAGTATAAAAGTATAGAAAATAAATTTTCAAGCTATTCCTCCCTGCCCAGTTACACGTTCCCTTGGTGTCCTGATTTTAGCTGTGAAGAACGGAACACTTGGATCAAGACCAGACAATGAGTGCGACCTCGTTACATAAAGCAAGGGTTGTTTTTGAAAGAACACAGAATCACTGCCCTGTGCAGGACTGATGATCCTGCTACTCTTGTGCTACGCGCCAACAGTAGCATATCAGAGAAGAAAAACTTACATTCATGGTATTGTCCTAAGTATTTTAGGTTATTATAAAGAGTGGATAAAATAAGGCTGACATAACGAAGCTCCTATTTAAAGTCTGGGGTAAAGGTCTCTTTGGAATTCCATTCACGATCTTTCTTCAGTGTGCACCCCGCAGGCCACTGCTGGAAACCAGACTAGAAGACTATGCCACACAAGATCAACACTGGCAGGGAAACAGTTCTGCCAAATGCGGGCTTCAAACAAGGATTCCAATTCAGAAAAGAGCTCTGTGCGCCTTACGGCACATGCAGCACATGCAGGGGTCTCGACACCCAGCATCTGGGCCAGAGAGAAACGTGGATGTTTAACCTGGGATGCCAAAACCTGCAGAAACCATTCGGGAAGATGAAATATAAACTCGGGTGTGTGGGAGTCCAGCCCAAACAGCACTGACCTGTTTCCTCTGCCCGCCTCCCTGGAACCACGGCTCCCTTCCCCCATCCTGCACAGTTCATGAAAGGCAGCGCCCAGGAGGGCTTCCTCCCATCCTGGGACGCTCTGCATTCGCGCTGTCCCACAGGGCAGCCGAGGACCATGTGGGGGCTTGTGAGCATCTGAGATGGGGCTAGTGCCACTGAGAAATTACACTTTTAATTTCATTTCATTTTGCTTAATATAAACTTAATTTTAGTACCCACGTGTGGCCCGTGGCTACCAGCAGGGAGCAGTGGGCTCTCACAGACCTCTGGGTGTTTGCACACAATGGATACAACCTCTGCTGTCTCTCTGTGTGATCAACTCTCAACTCATCCTTGGGTCTCAGTTTACACAGGCACAGGAAAACCCTATTTCCCATGACAGCACCTCTGATGGCCCAGGTTTGCCACTCCTACATGCTGGCTCTACTTCGTCAGATATTTCCTACATTATCTGTCACCCTGTATTACTGTGGTCATTCATCTATCTGCCTCATTTGAGGGCAAGAGAGTTTTTCCTTCTCTGTATTCCAAACTTGCTTGCTATTTGAAAGAAATGTTAGTTGCTCAGTCGTGTTCAATTCTTTGCAACCTCACTGACTGTAGCCCACTGGGCTCCTCTGTCTATGGATTCTCCAGGCAAGACGAGTGGAGTGGGCAGCCAGTCGCTTCTTCAGGGCATCTTCCCAACCCAGGGACCAAAGCTGGGTCTCCTGCATTGCAGGCAGATTCTTTACCATCTGAGCCACCAGGGAAGCCTCAAATTATCTGTATAACATCCCTCTCTTAACACTCATATTTGCTTATAAGTTACCAGAAATTGGTAAACAGGTTATTTTTCAGGAACTTGCAATATTCGGAATAAGCATATCACTAAGCTGATCTAAGGTTCAATGGAAAATTTATGGCAATCACCTTTAAATCCTGTTGTGCAGGCATAATGGCTAGTACCCCACAGTCAGATAAGGACACCCAGGAATGGAAGAATTCATTTTATGAGAGCTACTGAGTGTTTTTTTAATCTTAGTGAACAGTTACTGGCTAAATACTTTGTAATTAAGTACTATACTATACTCATCAGGCATTTTCCCCTGTGTTACAAGAGGACAGTTTATTAGGATGTTTACAAAGGGATTTAGAGCGCTACAGGAAAGGTGAAAGGAGCAAAGAGAACCACGGAACCCCTTGCAAGGCACTTTCACAGCTCAAGCTGTCTGGCCATTAGGACACAGAACAACAGCAAGAAGCCTTGAACGAAGAGGAGTAGCTGGGCAGGGCCCCAAGCCCAGCCAGAGTCCTGCAAGCCAGTCCCCACTGTGGACTGGGACTCGGAGGGATGCCCTGGGCCCTGTGGCTGATGGTTGTCAGAGAAGTGAGACTGGTCCACCGCGGTCCTTGCCTCCTGCTGGCCCGGGGTGGGTATCTAGCACCTAAAGGTGTGCCAGGGCCCGCAGCAAGGGCCTGGAACACAAAGTGTGCCGGAATAGGGGTCATTGATTCTAAAAATCAAGCTCTTGACGTCATCAGAAGTGCCTCAACCGTGAGAGTGAACAATCACACTAAGAAGTAGAAGGGGGGTCGTCCAGGCGGCAGACGCCCATGCACCCAGCCAAGGCGTCTGCAACACTACTTCTCTCTGTGCCTCCACACGGACCCTCGGGAGCTGCCACAAATAGCTGTGATGGGGAATTTTAAATCTAAATGCCAAGAGCTTGTTTTATGCCAAGTTGCCAATTTCCTGTTCTACAGATCCCCCACTCCTGAGGATGGTTCATGTATTGCCATGGATACAAGCCGGGAAGGAGGATGCCTAACTTTCAAGACTGGGAGACTCATGACCTGTGCAAGACAATGACTTTTATCTTTCTGGTCATATTTGCCATCGGCACAACCACCAGGGCCATAAGTAAACAAGTACCATGAGCAGCAGCAGGCGGTCATGGAAAGTCATAAAGGAAAAAAAAAAAAAACTCTACATATGGGAACTTGGTGGGAGGGATGGGAAACAGGGATGATGGAAAAAGTAAGCCCCTTTAAGTCCTGTCGGAGATAATTAGGCCATCGCGTTTCACACACCCTGCACCAGAGCAGCCAAAGGTACTGGAGTAAAAGAAGAGTCATGGATACTTTTACTGTCACAGTGACATTAAATCTTACGGAAGTCTGAAATGAGACTAAGTGATTTCCAAAGGTGGGAAAATAAACAACACATCTCCATTTTGTCATCAGACTGTTCCTTCCTTTGTAACAATTCTAATTCACATTTCAGCACATTTAGTGATTAATACAAACAGGATTTGCAAAGTTCCTTCAATCATGGCATACTTAGGGGGGAAAAAAATCTATATACGTACCCAATTAAAAGATAGAGCAGCACAAGAAAAATGAAAGAAAAAAAAGGCACTGTGGCAAAAGAACTCTTGATAATGATGTTTCATCTCATCAAATTACATCAGAGGAGGGATAATGATGTGCTTCAAAGTGGGGCTCAGTACAGCACTTCACTCCTCACCCCAAAAGAACGATGGGCCTGTGGGAGGCAGGGGACTGCATGCTGAGGATGAAGAGAACAGACAGCCTCGGCTCACACTCCGCCCAGGATGAGACCTTGCAGAGCAGCGGAGTAAGAGCCCCCTCTGACGTCACGGGGTCTGCCCCTTGTTTCAGAGATGGGAAAATGGAGGTCCAGTGATCTGAAGTAATGCTTCCCTAACCTAGATTCAGTAGCACTGACAGCAGGACACTTCTGGCGTCTGGAGTCGACCTAACAGAGTGCGATCTTAGCTCATGTGAAGGCAAAGATGAAAAGCACGTTATTTACTCAGCCTGGTGGGGGTAACCAGCTGTGTTCAGTCCCCACTCTGCAGTCTGCTGAATCCTGCGTTGACGGAAACAGAGACGCTGCAGCCACGGTTCCCACTCTCCAGGTGCTCACAACACAGCAGAGCCGACCACCAGTCAAGAGGGCGTGGACACAAGGAAACCACAGGCTATCGGAGTAAGGGGGGCTGCTTTTTGGTGTTGGTGCTTTAATTATTTAAAAGAATAATTTTGTCATTCTGGTGGGTGAAGACATCTTCAAACGGACTCAATATTTTAAATTCAATCAAAAAACACTTAGCCAGTCCTTCATTCAGAAAACAATTCATTAAGTGTGCATTCATAATGAGAACATTTTCCTTGCGTGATTACAATGAAGACTCAAAAAATCATATTTACAATTCCATTTTCAAGTTTATCTCCTATGTGGTAAAAACTCAAAAATCAATTAATCAACTTAATGCCATTATCCAGATGCTTAATTTGTAGATTGCTCAAATAATATATTGCTGAGGCCAGATCCACGGCAGGGGCTGTAGCTAATATGTGCTTATTTTAGAATGTAAAATATATATTATAATGTATTATAATATTATAATATATATATTATAATGTATTATATTATATGTATTATAATATATATACATCAATTAATCAATTAATCAACTTAATGCCATTATCCAGATGCTTAAATTTAATTTGTAGATTGCTCAAATAATATATTGCTGAGGCCAGATCCTATATATATATATATATATTACATTCTAAAATAAGCACATATTAGCTACAGCCCCTGCCGTGGATCTGGCCTCAGCAATATATTATTTGAGCAATCTACAAATTAAATTTAAGCATCTGGATAATGGCATTAAGTTGATTAATTGATTAATTGATGTATATATATTATAATACATTATAATATATATATTATAATATTATAATACATTATAATATATATTTTACATTCTAAAATAAGCACATATTAGCTACAGCCCCTGCCGTGGATCTGGCCTCAGCAATATATTATTTGAGCAATCTCCAAATTAAATTTAAGCATCTGGATAATGGCATAGGGCTTCCCTGGTGGCTCAGAGGTAAAGAATCTGCCTGCAATACAGGAGACCCGGGTTTGGTCCCTGGGTTGGAAAGATTCCCTGGAGAAGGGCATGGCAATCCACTCTGGTATTCTGGCCTGGAGAATTCCATGAACAGAGGAGCCTGGCAGGCTGCAGTCCATAAGGTCACACAGTCGGGCACAACTGGCGTGACTGAGCAGCAGCAGCGCATGTGGATACATAACATAAATATCTCTGGGACAGTTGTGTTATGGGACCAAATAGAGAACACAGGTCAACATGTGTTTTTACCATGTTTACAGAGAATAAATATTGTGGTTATACAATGTTATTACAACGATGTCAAAAAGTACATGAAAATCAAGAGTGGCTGGTTACCCTACAAGGAACACTAACGTAACCACTACATTACCAGCTGTCCTGGGTCAGGCAGACACGACACTTGAACTACCGCGACCTCTTGCAACAGAAACTTGAGTTAGACATAAAAGGGCATCCAAAAAAAAACCCCAGAAAACTGGGTTCTACTGAGGGAGTTGTGACAAGAAAACCGCTTCAGAGCTCCAACAAAGAGAAAAAGACCTCAAAGCATCCTTTCAGCACCGCTCTTCTTCACTTGATCTGTTACAGATTACGCGCTTTACCTACCAATAACTTAGGCGAAACGTTACCCAAGCACAGTTGCTGATACTGCTTCTAATAAAGAGGTGGGGAAGGAAAGGGATGACCCCCAGCAAAGCCACTTGAAGTATCCACTCACCTCGGCAGGCAGCATCTGCTCGGTGTTATACAGAGAGCGGCAGAGTTTCAAAACTTCATTCCCCAGCCCTTCCTTGTTCTCCGTTGTACATCTGGTGAGCATCACTGTGGCCAGTCTCACCCATGGATTATTGGTCACGCTGGTTTGAAGGGAGAAAAATGCAGGCATTCGAAACAATGAGACTTAGGATGATTGCGGTAAAAAATTTAAAAATAGAAAAGAAATCCCACTTGTTCAAGTAAAATGCTTTTGGTAAACTGCGATCATAATCAGGATGATGTACTTCTTCCTGTCTCTCTTGGAGAAAAGACCCCATCAAACAGAGGGAAAAGAGTTTGCTGTAGCGTAGACAAGCGCCCAGAAGCATGGGGGCAGTGGGTAGACGCTGACCGGCACAGGCAGTTCGAAGCCCAGCCATTCGGGCTGACATTCTGGCTCCCTGGCTACTTGGGTGACTCAGCGGAGATGACTAAAACACTCTCAGCCTGGTTACATGCTTATGGGGGGGGGGCACCCAACTTTTCTGGGCCTCGGTTCTTTTCACTGTGAAAAAGCGATTTAATGTTTTCCTTGCGTCACTTAATGAATGGTGCTTGTCATGTGAAGTGTCACTCTCGATAGCAGGCACATCTTATTATTCTTCTTATTTCTGAGATGTAAAAGCACAAAAGTTTGTCTTTTGTTTCCCTTCTCTGGCTACCACTACTTTGAATTCATAAAAAACATCACGATTTATATTTCAAGAAACAACTGAAGGGCACATTCATTCTGGGGTACTGATTTACTTACAACATTGTACAATAATTTTACTATTTATCAAGAGTTTGTTGCCTCATTAAAGCACAGCTATAGCTTCGAAAACAATGAGTACCCAAGGATGGTCCCTCCCTTGAAAGAATTTTCTTGCTTGTGCCTGAGAAAAACATCAAGTGCAACAAGGGGACACCACAGAACTAGCCTCTGGCAAAGCCTTCGTGTCTCAGCTCAAACTAACAACCTGTGAGGACAAAGGATGCCACTTATTTCCAGGTACAAACAAAGCCTGGGAGAGTGTCTGGTTGACAGAGGAGTCGTCTTCAGACACACTCGGGACTAGCCCTCTGCTCTCCTCTTTCAAGTCTGGACCCAGCTCCCCAGGGGTTTTCCCTAACAGGCCGCCTCCGTGCAGCAAAAATGCTGGTTCCTCAACACAACGCATCCAGTGGTTTTGACAACAACTATCAGAATGGAATTTCCACCAGCCAGCTGTGACACTCTGGAGGAACACTATGGATCTTCCTAAATGCAAATCTATTAGGCTTTCCTTGTATGGATAGAGGGTCTACAAGGGACTGAAACTAAAAACCCAAAGTGGGGACTGATAAATCAGCAGTCATGTGGATCAAGCTGTCTTCAGTTGTGAACTTGACTGTGTTGACTGGCGACATTCAGCCATTGCCACGCAATCCTTCCCTCCCGCTGCACTCCCCTGATTTGGTTGCTTTGAAAGTGCTACAGCCTACAGTCATACGTTGGGTTGTCTAGGGGAAAAAAGTACTCAAAAGTACTTTAAAGCGCCCGTTTCAGGTATTCCATCATACATTCTTACTGTATGATGAGCCAGGAAAGAAGCAGAAACGGACTTGATTTATCACGTTGTTATCTCTAGGTAGAGACATAGGTGGTACGAGGATTAGGTGGATCACTAATGCTTGGTTACGATACTCATGACTGGTTCTAATGCTAATGATTTCATAAAGGAGGTTAGCAAACACGGGATAGCAATTTACAAATTTCACACAGGACTACCAAAGTAAGACTGTATCTTGAAAATGAACCTATTTTTGCTTATAAATGCATTCATTAAATGTTTTAAATGCAGTAAATGTTTTAAGAGAAGCTGAGCTTGCTTCTTGAGGGTGAGTAACTTGAGATGGTTCCAAGTTACAGAAACTGCAGAACCAAAGTTAACTAATCTACCAGAAGTATCATATTTTGAATTGAAAAAATTCTCTCTGGACTAAGAGATTCATTTTGAGTATATGTTGAAATGAAGTAATTCAACCCTAATGATTTTCTGAAAAAGTGAAGCTGTACTGACAGTCTAAACCAGTGGGGCCCACCTCTGTTTTCCATTACCGTCTCCTAGGAGCTGCTAAGAAGTTTATGCCCAGGTCCTGTGAGTTGGACTCAGCAAGTCAAGCATGGGACTCTGCTTTTAACAAGCACCCTCAGGTCCTGAGGCTGCTCTGCCCAGATAATTGGGGACCGAATGGAAATACTGTTTCAAGGGACTGTCACAAGAAAAGACTAAAGTTTCTTTGACATGAGAATTTGTACTGCAGAGTTTCAAAGAGTGAAGGGAAGAACCTACTCTCAAAATCGGCATGTCAGCCTGCCACCGCGGCCACAGAAGATGGAGATCTAACAGCTGCTGCATGCCCTTATGAAAACACTTGGTTAAAAATGCAAACCACAACACCCTCTCCTCCGTTTGCTTCATAAATTCCTAACGGTCTCATTCGAGGGGGAGAGGCCTGCCTAGATGTTCCTTAGCAGTCCTAAACTGCTCACGGAATAATTTATTTTCAGGAAAGAATCCTTCTGCGATGTCTGAAGTGGGACGACATGTGCTGGCCTGGGTGTACAGAGTGCTCACTGACACGGGAGGAACGCAAAGACGAGGCCTGCCCCAGGCATTTGGATCAGATGCAGAAACTCTCGATTTCTGCCAGCAAGGAGCAGCGGTTCATGACAGGCAGCATATGTGCTCAGAGGAGATCTGGCCACGTCTTCCACAGAAACCCGTGGCTGGTAGCGCAAGGACTATGTGACTACTCCATGTGGCTCCAATGTCAGTGTGACACAAGGAGACAGCATGGGCTGAAGCTTCCAGCAGCTGTTGGAACTCAGCCTCCTCCACCTTGGGGCCAGGTGACGCCTGACGTTATTTAACTTCTGAGCTTCCATTTTCTCATTGTAAAATTAGATAACATCACCTTCCTGCAGTAGCTTTGCTGTGTGAAGTGATAATATATGTCAACTGCACATAACACTGTGTGCTGTCAAAAAACGGGAATTAGCGGTTTATTCCCCATGGATTTTCAAGTTAGCATTGTAAGCCGTGTTAAAAGAACATCAAAACATTTTTTGGCAAAAATGTGTGTGTGTGTTAGTCACTCAGTCATGTGTGACTCTCTTCAATACCATGGACTGTAGCCTGCCAGGCTACTCTGTCCATAGGATTCTCCAGGCAAGAATACTGGAATGGGTTGCCATTCCCTTCTCCAGGGGATCTTGTCAACCCAGGGATTGAACTGGGGTCTCCCACATTGCAGGCAGATTCTTTACTGTCTGAGCCACCCGGGAACCTTTGTTGATATCCTTAACCAGATGTTATTATCAAGCATTGTCTCTATTTCTAAACAAAATATTTGTGTTTAGGGCTAAGGAGAAATGGAAAGAAACCGTGATATTTCAAGAAAAATAATTCTAATTTCATCTAGAGGCTAATACTGATTTTATATCCTTCTTTCATTGGCTCTCCTGCAGGTACTGATTTTTTACACCTAGAATCTAAACAAAAGAAGTCTACCTTTAATGAACCTGAGCCAGTTGCGGTGAGGTAGATGAACCTAGAGTCTCTTATACAGAGTGAAGTAAGTTATGAAGAGAAAAAAAAATATCGTATATTAATACATATATATGGAATCTAGAAAAATGGTATTGATGAATCTAGTAGCGTATGACTTTGTGGACACAGCGGGGGAAGGTGAGGGTGGGATGAATTGAGAAAGCAACACTGACTTATATACACTATCATGTGTAAAATTGTTATATGGGAACTTACTAAATAACACAGGGAGCCCAGCCTGGTTCTCTGTGATAACCCAGGAGGGTGGGATGGGGGAAGGGGACGGAGGCACAGGTGGGAAGGGATATACATACATACATATACATATATGTATGTATATATATTTATGACTGATTCAAGTTGTTGTACAGTAGAAACCAACATAAAATTGCAATTGGTGGAAACCAATTGAAAAACAAATAAAAAATTTTTAAAAAGAAGTCTGCTGCTACTGCTGCTAAGTCACTTCAGTCATGTCTGACTCTGTGCGACCCCACAGACGGCAGCCCACCAGGCTCCCCCGTCCCTGGGATTCTCCAGGCAAGAACACTGGAGTGGGTTGCCATTTCCTCCTCCAATGCATGAAAGGGAAAAGTGAAAGTGAAGTCGCTCAGTCATGTCCAAAGTCTACCTGTATGTTAGTACTCACGTGTACTCCCGTTTCATAGGCGGCCAAGCCTGCAGGAGCAAAACCAGGTGCTGGAATTCCACCTCCCGGTGACTGGCCTCCAGCAGCTCCGTGAAGAGCTCACAGCGCTTCTCTTCATCCGCGACATCAGATACGTCCACCTGGAAAGGGAACACACACCTGAAACCCATGGCGAAGCCTCCTGGATTGCTTTCCAGAAAAACTCAAATTGGATTATTGGATTACATGCTCTTTCAGAAATTTTTACAAACTGTCAACAACGCCTAACTTTACTCCCCCAAAACCTTCAAAAGCTCTATGTTTTACCCAATTTCAAACATTTATGTTAAACCTTGCTTAGAATGAAGTCATAGGAAGGTTCTCCACATTCTTTACCAAATTAAATTCAAAAAAGTAAGTTTTCGTAGAACTGACTTATTTGCATTCAATGTATCTCATTTAAAAATACACTTCAGTTTCACGTGAGATTACAGCAGTTCATCATACTCAATGTCAACCAATAAATTATCCTGCCATTGCTTCATACTGTGTAGAATATTTCTGTAATTGAAAATTCAAGATTTTATTAAAGTACATTTGGGGCTTTCCAGGTGGTTCAGTTGTAAAGACTGCCTGGCAACGTGGGAAGCGCAGGAGACAGGGGTCAATCCCTGGGTTGGGAAGATCCCCTGCAGGAGGGCATGGCAATCTACTTCAGTATTCTTGCCTAAAAAATCCCATGGACAGAGAAGTCTTGTGACGTGACTGAGCAACTGAGCACACACAAAGCATATATGACAAGGAAATTTTTTGCTATAAATCAAAGTGTTGATAAAATATCTTTTATTCACAGCTCCATTTCTAAAGAAGTCTGTCAATTAAAAACTATTTTTTCCTCCCACTGAATAACCTAATAATACTTGTTTTACATTAAGGCAGTAATGTATTCCAACACCTCTGTGAAGAAAATACTTGCTCTTTTAAGCTAGAAAGCAGTTTTAAATATAAAGAAAGCCCAAAGCTGGTTCTACTGTTTTCTAGCCTCTCTTAAAACACATCCTCTGTATTTGGGTATGTTAGACTCAAGATGATACCTTGCAAGGATAATGAGAATGGATGTTACCTATGTATTTGCTAAACTGTCTGTACTAATGCATGTTCCCAAAATATTTGATTTGATGGTCATCCCAGCTCTGATCCCAAGCAGCTACCTGAAAAAGTTATACTACGAATTCTAAATTTTCACAAAAGTTGATACGTACCATGTAATTACTGCTAATTACTATGGAGAGTAACACAGTAACCAGTCAGATCCTTCAAAACCCGACGTAAAGCCCTGTGTCATTCTTGCATGGAGTTAACAACTAACAACCCCAAAACTTCCTCTAGTTTCTGAAATAATTTTACAATACAGTCAGTCAGTTGATCCTTATAACAGTCTTGTAAAGAGAACAACACAGGTATTACTAACCTCGATTTACAGATGAAGAAGCAGGCTTGTCTGTCCTGGTAACATGGCTAGCGAGTGGCAGAGCCAATATATAATTATGCTCAGATAAGGATGTTCTGAAACTAGAGGACTCGGTAAGCTAAAGAAGCTTTGAATCATTTAAATTAGTGGTCTAATTGGGAATTTGGCAACATTTTCTTGCCCATTTATAAAGAAATGTTAAAAAAAAAAAATCCTCTCAAAGTCAAAGCATCCATTTGTCATTACCTGACCTCGCCACCTGCAACTCCTCTCCAGCCTCGGGGTCTCGAGGGTGCTCTGTGTATTCATCGTGCCTTCTTCCACCTCAGGAACTTTGATCTCCTTCCACTGCCTGGCACATTCTTGCTTCAACACCTGCATGGCTCATTTCTTTTCTTCAAATCTCTCAAATGTCATCTTATCAGGGAATGCACTGCATAACTGTCCCTGATAAACTAGAGTTCGCCCACCCCATTTCTCTCCCTCGCTTTAGATTCCTTCTTAGCACTTATAAGTTTGTGACATATAACGTAACTGAGAAAAGAGAAACATTTGTTTGCTGGTTTATCCCCACTACTTAAAATAATGCCTGATAGAGAATAAATGAACAGTAGTGATTAAGTGAAAGGCAAAGAAAGGGGAAAAGGAAAGATATACCCATTTGAATGCAGAGTTCCAAAGAATAACAAGGGGAGATAAGAAAGCCTTCCTCAGTGATCAAAGCAAAGAAACAGAGGAAAATAATAGAAAGGGAAAGTCTACAGATCTCTTCAAGAAAACCAGAGATACCAAGGGAACATTTCATGCAAAGATGGGCACAATAAAGGACAGAAACGGTATGGACCTAACAGAAGCAGCAGATACTAAGAAGAGGTGGCAAGAAATCAAAGAACAATACAAAAAAGTGACCCAGATAACCATACAGTGTGATCACTCGCCTAGAGGCAGACATTTTGGAGTGTGAAGTCAAGTGGGCCTTAGCATCACTACGAACAAAGCTAGTAGAGGTGATGGAATTCCAGCTAAGCTATTTAAAATCCTAAAAAAATGATGCTATTAAAGTGTTGCACTCAATATGCCAGCAAATTTGTAAAACTCAGCAATGGCCACAGGACTGAAAAAGGTCAGTTTTCATTCCAATCCCAAAGAAAGGCAGTGTAAATGTTCAAACTACCGCACAATTGCACTCATGTCACATGCTAGCAAAGTAATGCTCAAAATTCTCCAAATGAGGCTTCAATGGTATGTGAACCAAGAACTTCCAGATATTCAAGCTGGATTTAGAAAAGGCAGAAGAACAAAAGATCAAATTGCCAACATCCATTGGATCATAGAGAAAGCAAGAGAATTCCAGAAAAACATCTATTTCTGCTTCACTGACTATGCTAAGGCCTTTGATTGTGTGGATCACAACAAACTGTGGAAAATTCTTCAAGAGTTGGGAATACCAGACTACCTTATCTGGCTCCTGAGAAACCTTTATGCAGATCAAGTAGCAACAGTTAGAACCAGACATGGAATAATGGACTGGATAAAAATTGGGAAAGGAGTACATCAAGGTTGTATATTGTCACCCTGCTTATTTAACTTATATGCAGAGTACATCATGTGAAATGCTGGGCTGGATGAAGCCCAAGCTGGAATCAAGATTACCAGGAGAAATATCAATAACCTCAGATATGCAGATGGCACCACCCTTACGGTAGAAAGCAAAGAGGAACTAAAGAGCCTCTTGATGAAAGAGAAAGAGGAGAGTAAAAAGCTGGCTTAAAACTCAACAACATTCAAAAAACTAAGATCATGGTATCCCATCCCATCGCTTCATGGCCAATAGATAGGGAAACAATGGAAACAGTGAGAGATTATTTTCTTGGGCTCCAAAATCACTGTAGATGGTGACTGCAGCCGTGAAATTAAAAGATGCTTGCTCCTTCACAGAAAAGCTCTGACCAACCTAGACAGCATATTAAAAGCCAGAGACATTACTTTGCCAACACAGGTGCATCTAGTCAAAGCTAAGGTTTTTCCAGTAGTCATGTATGGATGTGAGAGTTTGACCATAAAGGAGGCTGAGAGATGAAGAATTGATGCTTTTGAACTGTGGTGTTGGATAAGACTCTGAGAATCCCTTAGACTGCAAGGAGATCAAACCAGACAATCCTAAAGGAAATCAACCCTGACTATTCACTGGAAGGACTGATGCTAAAGCTCCAATACTTTGGCCACCTGATGCAAAGAGCTGACTCATTAGAAAAGACCCTGATGCTGGGGATTATTGAAAGCAGGAGGAGAAGGAGTCGACAGAGGATGAGATGGTTGGATGGCATCACTGACTTGATAGACATAAGTATGAGCAAGCTCAGGGAGATCGTGATGGACAGGGGGGCTGGCATGCTGCAGTCAATGGGGTTGCAAAGAGTCTGACATGACTGAGTGACCAAATGAAGAACAACAACTGATTAAGAGAATGAATGAATGAGCAGACATACAAATAAATGATTATAATTTATAAAATATTGCAACATAGAATGATATTAAATATTCATGGAGTTATCATAAATTTTCGGCTGTTCTTTTTTTTTTTTTTTGATTGGAGATAGACATAAGGTGTTTTGTTTTGTTTTGTTTTAAATAAAAAGATCCCACCAAAAAGGAAATCACTAAAAAATACCAGAAGTGAAGTGAAGTTGCTCAGTCATGTCTGACTCTTTGTGACCCCATGGGCTGTAGCCTACCAGGCTCCTCAGTCCATGGAATTTTCCAGGCAAGAGTACTGGAGTGGGTTGCCATTGACTTCTCCAGGGGATCTTCCCAACCCAGGGATCGAACCTGGGTCTCCTGCATTGCAGGCAGATGCTGTACCATCTGAGCCACCAGGAAAGATTAAAAATACCAGAGGTGGCACGTTTATTGACATTATGTTTCAACCGATGATGCCTTGTGGTTAGCCGCGTAATTTCTGTAAGGTCCCTTGTTTTGTTTCTAGGGTCCAAAAATCCCCATTGAGAAGTTCTAAGTAGATGTCTGGAGGTCTGCAGCAGGGAAAAGGGTCGGTAAATGCTGCCCTCTTCCTTCTGATTTATTATCTGGGTTTATTTGTAGAGAAGCTTTTGTGCTTAAAAAAATTTTAAAACAATTGAATTATAAATCTCCCAACAGTGCCAATATTCCAGTTCCTAAAATTAAGTGCAGTATAATTAATAATAAGACAGTTCTTTACAATAAATGCAGAGTCATACCAAGAAAATGAAGAGATTAGGAAAAAATGATTCATGTTTTCAATATCATTTAGATTGATTTCTTTTTAGAAATTGTAATAGCTTATAAATATCTGGAGCATGAACTGTATCATAAAGGAAGGAAAGAAAAGAAACTATAAATTAGACCTTTCTATGTTTGCTTTTATACTAGTGTGCAAATATTAGTTTCCATTTTTAAAAATGTGTGTGGTAATAAGTTTCTTTGTATAATGCCTTCCTCACATGTACACAGACATTTTAAGGGTAACATAATTTCAATTAGTAAAGACATTTTAAGGGTAAAATAATTTCAATTAGTAACTTGTTTCTTGGAGCATTGAAACCCATGTCTAAAATATAAATGTGAAAAATACAGTAACAAATCATCCATTTTGTGTACACACACTTGCACACTCCCTGATTATCATAAAGGATGCCAAATTGTTATTTAGCTCTAAAAAGCAGTTTTAAATTCAATCACTGTAGCTACAAAAGCTTTACCTTATATGAGACTAATATGGGACTAAAACTGGACTGGAACACATGTTTTCTTAAGATATGATAAATAACATACTTTGTTGGATAATCACTGTTTAGTTGCTACATTGTGTCTGACTCTTAGCAACCCCATGGACCACAGCACACCAGGCTTCCTTGTCTTTCACTATCTTCTGGTGTTTGCTCAAACTCACATCCATTGATGCCCTCCAGCCATCACATCCCTCTGTCACCCCCTTCTCCTGCCCTCAGTCTTAACCAGGATGAGGGTCTTTTCTAATGAGTTGGCTCTTTGTATCAGGTGGCCAAAGTATTGGAGCTTCAGCATTAGTCCTTCCAATGAATATTCAGTTTATTTCCTTTAGGACTGACTGGTTTTATCTCCGTACAGTCCAAGGGACTCTCAAGAGCCTTCTTCAGCACTACAGTTCAAAAGCATCAATTCTCTGGTGCTCAGCCTTCTTTATGGTCCAACTCTCACATCCATACATGACTACTGGAAAAAACATAGCTGTTGGCAAACTGATGTCTTTAATTTTTAATACGCTGTCTAGGTTTGTCATAGCTTTCCATCCAAGGAGCAAGCGTCTTTTAATTTCATGGCTGCAGTCACCATCCACAGTGATTTTGGAGCCCAAGAAAATAAAATCTGTGACTGTTTTCATTTTTTCCCCTTCAATTAGCCATGAAGTGATGTGACCAGATTCCATGATCTTACACAAACTGTGGAAAATTCTTAAAGAGATGGGAATACCAGACCACCTGACCTGCCTCCTGAGAAATCTATATGCAGGTCAAGAAGCAACAGTTAGAACTGGACATGGAACAACAGACTGGCTCCAAATCAGGAAACGTCAAGGCTGTATATTGTCACCCTGCTTATTTAACTTATATGGACAGTACATCATGAGAAACGCTGGACTGGAAGAAGCACAAGCTGGAATCAAGATTGCCAGGAGAAATATCAATAACCTCAGATATGCAGATGACACCACCCTTATGGCAGAAAGTAAAGAAGAACTAAAAAGCCTCTTGATGAAAGTGAAAGAGGAGAGTGAAAGAGCTGGCTTAAAATTCAACATTCAGAAAACTAAGATCATGGCATCTGGTCCCAACACTTCATGGCCAATAGATGGGAAAACAGTAGAAACAGTGACAGACTTTATCTTTTTGGGCTCCAAAATTACTGCAGTTGGTAACTGCAGCCATGAAATTAAAAGATGCTTGCTCCTTCAAAGAAAAGCTCTGACCAACCTAGACAGCATATTAAAAAAGCAGAGACATTACTTTGCCAATAAAGGTCCGTCTAGTCAAAGCTATGGTTTTTCCAGTAGTCATGTATGGATGGAAGATTTCTAAAGAAAGCTGAGCGCCGAAGAATTGATGCTTCTGAACTGTGGTGTTGGAGAAGACTCTTGAGAGTCCCTTGGACTGCAAGGAAATCAAACCAGACAATCCTAAAGGAAATCAGTCCTGAATATTCATTGGAAGGACTGATGCTGAAGCTGAAACTCCAAGACTTTGACCACCTGATGTGAAAAGCTGACTCATTGGAAAAGGCCCTGATGCTGGGAAAGACTGAGGGAGGGAGGAGAAGGGGACGACAGAGGATGAGATGGTTGGATGGCATCACCGACTCAATGGACATGAGTTTGAGTAAGCTCCAGGAGTTGGTGACGGACAGGGAAGCCTGACATGCTGCAGTCCATGGGGTCGCAAAGAGTCAGACACAACTGAGTGACTGAACTGAAGTGACCGGATGCCCATCATCTTCATTTTTTGAATCTTGGGTTTATGCCAGCTTTTTCACTCTCCTTTTTCACCCTCATCAGAAGGGTCTTTAGTTCCTCTTCGCTTTTGGCCATTAGAGTGGTATCATCTGCATGTCTGAGGTTGTTGATATTTCTTCCAGCAATCTTTATTCCAGCTTGTGATTCAACCAGCCCGGCATACTTTGATATATACATTAATCTAGGATTTGTATCCACATATTAAACTACCTAAGTTTATCAAAACTTACCAAAATAATATGTTTATCTTGTTCATAATGCCCTAATAAGGCTTTAAAAATAAATTCTTATAACTAAAATGCAAAATAAATTTTTGTATAAAGAAATATAAAAGAGAAATGTGCAAGAAACTTCCAGCCTGGACAAAATGGCTTTGACCCATTTTTCCCTAATCCTCTCTGCTAAGCACAACTAATAACCATGAAAATACTTAAAGAGACACCAAAAGAGAACTCATATACATGATAAAATGAAAGCAAACTAGTTTGGAACCCCAGGACTGGAGGAACAACACAACAGAAGCAAGCCACTCAGACCCAATGTTTCCTGAGTCCTGACCTAGAAGTGGAAGACATCCCGGGGAAGGTCATTTCTCATCAGAATTCCAGAAGAAAGGGAGAAAGTACAGCTGAAAGAGTATTTTAAGAAATATGTAAAAATCAGGAGAGGAAGTACTGCTCCAAGACAACAAAAGTTAAAGCAAACACATCTCAGAGGCTTGCAGTGGCTATGAGAGCACATAATTTATATCAGTATCATGGGGATTAAAACTCCCTAAAAACAAGGCTCCTGGCTGAGTATGAATGTGGACCTATGAAATAATCAGATTTCCTCTTTTCTGGGAAGTACTGCAGTCTGTATTGAAATATATATTCCTAGTATCTAAATATATTCCATAAAAGTCTAAGTACAGAGAACTGACTTCAGTGACCAAATAGCTGCAATATGATATGACTATAGAACCTATGTTAATAGCGAGGAAAAACTGTAGGTGGGTATCAAATGCTCCATAAGAACTTCGTAACAGACTTCATAACATACTATATAAGGAGACTCTAAAACAAACAATAAAGGGAAATTCAACTAAATGACCAGCTTTAAAATAGTGCTGGAAAAGTCAAAGTAACACAGAAAAATGTTTATTTTGGAGGCATTCCTGGACCTTTCTGAGGCTTAAGGTCCTCTTCCATAAAATGGAGATACGTATGTCTATGACGGTTGTGAATATTAAATAAAAGGTATGGATAAGATAGCCAGCAAGAGGCTGGCACATGGTGGGCACACAATAGACGGCAGGCATTATTCATATTATCACCTCCATAATATGCTGTATATAAAAAGGCAGAAGTGTGTGCTATGATTTCTTCTAACAAGAATTACGCCTACAGATTAGGCAGGACAGAAAAAGTACATGAAGAAATACGGCTATTTTAGGATAATGGAATCTTGGGTTAACTTTTATCTCTTTTTAAAATTTTGCTTATTTGTGCAATAGTTAATGTATTTGGAATGACTCTTAAGTGTGCTTTGCATAGAAAAGTAAAAATAAAATTGAGAGAATTGCTATTTTTTTCCTACACTTAGTTTCATCCTGTCCTTTTTTCTCCAGTGAAAACCAAAGTGACATATATTTCTTTTAACACTTCTGTCCCTTCTCTTTTGGGCAGGGGGTGAAAATGTCCCCAATTTTACAGGCATTGTAGAGCTGGTAACAACTCCACACTGACACCACTAACCAAACATCACAGGATTTTAAAGGGTAAAATTCAAGTGTGACTCAAACATAAGAATACCTCTTTCCCTATTGTCTCTGAAAGTGATGTTTTTCTCTTCATTGAATTGGGTGACTTGAGCCCTTGCGGTAAGTCATTTGTCAAGTAGCTGCAGCTCCTTATCAGACATGGAGTCACTGTCCTTGAAAAAGTGGACTGAGCCACGAATTCTCAGATGAGAACAGCTTTAACTTTAAATTTCTCTGTGGCTGCTTGAAGATGAACGTGACTATCTTAAACTGAGACACCTTTCCTGAAATCTGCACCCTCCTATAGGCAACGGTAGCAGCTTAATCTTCAGATATTTGTGAATACGAAATAGGTATTAATGCTTATGAAAGTACTTTATCAACAGAAAAAATCAGCAACATGTAGAGGATTATTATTGATAGTAGGCTTATTCATCACTGTATACTATCTTCCATGTGAGTTTATGAGCTACTAGACTGGTTCTAAAAGGCTCATATGATGACATCCAAGGCTCTGTGCAAGTCCTCTCAGGAACACAGAAAAGTCAGACCGAACCGGGTGTGTACACAGGGCTTCAAAACACAAAACAAATAAACAAAAAAATCCCTACTTCAACAGATATGTAGAAATATGAAAAGGTGACAGAAATGACTTCTAGAAGACTAGATTCCTGTCTGTTACACCTACTACTTGTTTTTAAGTTTATTCCATTTTTTTTCATCAATATTGAAGTATAGTTGACTTACAATGCTATGTTAGTTTCAAGTGTACCGCAAAGTGATTCAGTTGTACATGTACATGTATCTATTCTCCTTCAGATTCTGTTCCCACATAGGTTATTACAGAATACTGAGCAGAGTTCCCTGTGCTATATATATGACGGGTCCTTGTTGGTTACCTACTTTATATACAGTAGTGTGTATATGTTAATCCCAAATTAGGAGTGTGGGATTAACAACTACTCCTTTTGTAAGATTCCAGGTGGCCGACACTACCTGTTGTGTCCATTGGATCAAATGTGCATCTCTGCGGAAGGGAAGTCAAATATTCAGAAGACCAAAAGGTCCCAGGCTGTTGAACGAGCTGTTGAAACTAGTCATAAACTGTCAGACTACCCCACACTAATCTAAGCAGTACTTAGGCCAGTGTCTGGTACACAGTAAGTACTCAATGAAGAAAGAAAGAAAGTGAAGTCGCTCAGTCATGTCTGACTCTTTGCGACCCCATGGACTGCAGCCTACCAGGCTCCTCTGTCCATGGGATTCTTCAGGCAAGAATACTGCAGTGGGTAGCTGTTCACTCTACCAGGGGATCTTCCCAACCCAGGTCTCCTGCACTATGAGCAGATTCTTTACCATCTGAGCTACCAGGGAAGCTGATTAATTACTGTAATTGATATTTATTATTAGATAAAAGAATATAAACCACATTAATCATGATTATGCCTATTTCTGAGTATTGAAGTTTTATTAATAGAAAATATGAAATTGTGGAAATAAGACTAAAGTTGAAATACTGAAAGTAGGATAGCTATCTTCTAGTCAATTCTCTCATTTCTATGGCAGAGAACTGTAGAATAGATGCAGCTATAGAGAGAATTTCGTAACTACTATATCTTGCACTGTTTGTAATAAAGGCAAAATGTGTTGCTGTGACAGCCTGAGGGTTCAAACAATGTTCCCAAACCCACATGGAGGGAAGAGTGTCTACCACAGGAAGGGTGTCCTGATCAGCAATAAACAAGTGAGACTCTGATTTACTTCCTACCTTTGCCACTGCTCTTGGGCACACACATTTAGCCTCTGCTTCTCTCCGAAGGTGTATTAGGGAAATGAGTGTCTTTTTGTGAACTGCTCAAGAATAAAGGGTCCTCAATCGCCATTAAAAAGTCCCTGCTAGTGTGTGGCAAACACATCCTTAGGATGGAGAGGGAACCCAATGACAGAATTAAGTTCCCAAGGGTTTTCCAGATGCTTGGAGTTGTATGTGGGGTGCACAAACACAGAAATATACAGAAGAAGCTGGCGACTGCACTTATGAGCCATGTTCTCCAGCTACTTATTTTACTGTATCTCTAAAACTAGAAATGACACAATAAAGCATTCCATGATCCCTCTCCGTAAGTGAGTGCTGCTGTAACTTCAATACATAATACACATTTTCGGGTGGCTAAATATAATACTTAATGACAACATCTTTCAAATGAGACATATGAAAGGGGAAATACTTTGTTTTAAAATAATAAGAAAGATTTTGCCTTATAAACTTTTTCTTTAGGATAAATAATCAATCACTCCAATATGAGCCTCTAGAAGTACACGCTTACTTTAAAGAACTGCTATACAAACGAAATTTTTAAGGCCAGACTTTGTTTTTTAGTGAAAGTTGATAAAGTAGTAATAGACTAATTCATGGAGCCAGATATGCTTTCGCTGTAGTCTGTCACTAGACTCAGATGGAATACTGGCCCTGTCTCTTAATAGCTCTGTGATCAGGTGAAAATATCCCACCAAGCCTTGGTGTTTTCCTTTGTAAAAATAAAGTAATAATACCTAACCTATCAGGGTATTTTGAGAATAATATAACATAATATATAACATAATACAGGACAATACATATAGAGACACACACACCTGAATAGGTATCTAACACTGAGTTAACACAGAGCTATTATGGTGGCAACAGTATTGGTAGTTCATAATAATGAATACCTAATACATAAAAATAAATAGTAATACATCATTCTGCTATGTTTTAGCAAAGATACTGTAAAGGCTCCTTAACTACTCTGTGCTTATTTGCTCATGCATTGAATGGAATTATAATAAAACCTCCATCAAAGGGTTATTATGAGGTTTCAGTGATAAAATACACATACAGAGCCTAATGGTCAATTCACAAACATCCCTATAAAACATGAAAACTGACAGCACATAAGCATCTTCTCAACTTAAGTAAAAACAGATTTCTGCTAGAACATTCAGAGCTTTCATCTTGAATCTATTTTTTATTACAGCTAGAAACTATGCAGAGAGTTATGCAAAGAAGAAAATGGTGGCCACTGAGTTATGTGGGCTCCTAGATATTCTATACGTAGAATGCCCGCATATCCTCCAAAACAAAAAGAACAAGAATAAAACCGGTATATTCAGTATAATTATAGGTCGGGAATGTCTAAACTTCAAAATATCATAAGTGAAAAAGAAAAAAAACACCAAATTCCAAAGAATGATCTCTCACAGTCCATGTAAATGTTTCACATATTCAAAAAGTACATCCATATTTGAAATAAATAAGAACGGGGACAACCATACAAACAGAAATAAAATTAATCTATCAGTACTATAAGTGAATAAGCTAATCACTCTGGAGGTGGTGTGTGTATGTGAAAAAGAGAAAGAGAGAGACATAATCTTGAAAAAAAGAGTAAGTACTTTTAACTCGAAGGCTAAACACAAACGGAGCTCTACACAAATATTCTATCTAGTAAGTTGGTTGGAATTTCCATCACTACTTTATCTGTTTCTGGGATTAAACAAATAAATGCACTATGGATAAGGAGAGTCAGGTTTCTCACTGACAGAGAAAGGAGTTTATAAACAGGGGAAAAGAAAAGACTAGAATTAACTGGATTGGCACTAGAAGTATCAACACGAATTCATGGTCTTAAAAGTGAATACAAATAGATATAAAAAGAGATGTAGACTTACATGTGCTCTGTCCCCTTAGAGCATCTAAAAGCTATACCACCAAATCAATCACTATACCTAGTACTCCAGTCTCGGCTTCGAAATACCATTCTTTATTAAAAAAAAAAAAAGTCAGTGATTTAATCTGGATGTGAGTAGGCAAAGTGTAAGAGGGTTTCAAACATTTGTGTACAAAAAGTGATGGAATGGGCACAAGTGAAAATGATCCAGGAGAAAATTCGAAAGGTTCCCAGTGGCTAAATCTGAGATAACTGGAGCAAAAAATGAAAACAGTGATAGTAATAGATTACAACCATAGGACAAAATGAGAATCCTTGAGTAGTGATATAAATAAATAAATGAATAAATAATATAAGGAGAGAACAAATGATAAAAAAAAAAATACCATTTGGGGAATACCACAGTGATCGTTAACTCAAGCAATAATCATCAATGTGTGCTAAAATTAACTGGTGAAAATGTGATGAGAAAGTGTTTACACAATCTCAAAGTACCTCACCACAAGACATTTATTAACCCCAAAGGGAAAAAGATAATTTCACAGAGAAGAAACATGGCTGACACCACCTCAATCAAGTGATGCAAATGAACACTACTGGTAAAAGAACACGTAAGTACCGTGGGTCTCCCAAGATAATGTACTGGGAAGGAGCCAACGTCACTTCTGTGGTACTCCCACCAAAAATGCGCAACTTGCATACACAAACAAAACTCAGACAAAGTCAAATTTAGTGACCTTTCACAAAATAATTGTCCAGTGTTTTTAAAAATTTCAAGGTCATAAAAGGGGGAAGAAAAGAATGAGAAACTGTTTTAGATTACAGGACAGTAAGGAGACACGGCATTAGGTGCAATGTGTGACCTGCACGGGATGTGGACCAAGTGGGGCGGCTGACAAAATCTGAATGACGTGTAAATTAGACAAGGTATTGCATCAGTGTTAGCTGTGGTCATCTGAGATGGTAATATTTGGTGAAGCTGCATGAAAAGTATGTAAAATTTTTTGTAAAATTTATATAATTTTTTCAGTAAATCAATGAAAAGTCAAACAAAATAACAGAAGTTATGTTCGGCGACCTCATATCCCTACCACCCTCCAGTATTCAAACACTTGTATTTTCCTGCCTTTTCCCTCCACTTTTCCTTCTAACCCACTGGAAGGATGAAGAGACAACAGAGGCAAAACCCATTAGGAGCACAACCACTCAGGCCATCACACCTCTAAGCAAAGGACACTTGGCTGTAAACTGTCCCACTACAAATTAGGCCAACTGGGACCTGAGCTGACCCCAGGAGAAGGCCCTGAGACGGAATCAAAGCCATCCCATCCAGTGGTGATTACTAAACTCAAGTCCACTTCCCAAGAGGTGGTTGCTGGTGAACTCAGACTCACACGAGGCTATGAGGACAGTCTGCCTGTGTGACAGGATAGACAGGACGCCCTATCTCACCCCACCCCAGAAAAGAAAGTGCTGTTGAGAATTAAAACATACTACCGACATAGCCCTGAACTTGGGGTCTTTCTCCATAAGTTCTCCATAATTTTCTTGCTCCATAATCCACAGGATTTCTCCTGTGTTTCCCAGCTAATTACAGAGCATCATTTCCTCCCTGGTAACTTCAGCAGAAATTGAAGGGGCACTGGGCTCGTGTCTCACTTCTGTACCCAAGCAGTCACTGAGTACACACCTCTTGCCTCCAGACCATACACCCAACTGTGCTGAGTTCAGGTCAAGAATCCTCTCCTTAGAGCAGTCTTCCTGCCCCAAGACAGGACGGCGACCTGCCCTCCCGAGCCCCACGCACTGTGCAGACTTCCATCACAGCACCCGTGCACTCAGGGTATTAGCTTTGTTTACAAATCTATGTTCTCCACCAGATTGGAGCCCTCACACCAACAGGATCTATCTACCTGGACTGGAGTAGGAGCTCTGCATGAATGATTCATTTAACTCTCACAGCATTTATCTATTATTCCCATTTTACACACGAGGAAACTGAGGTTGTAAAAGGGTCAGTAACTGTTTCACAGAGCTACTGAGTGATGAAGCTGGGACTGGAAAGCAGGTCTACACAGTGAAAGGCCTAAATGTTTTTCATACTACTTGCTTTATCTATCTCCAGAGCATAGCACAGTGAATGGTGCACAATCTATGTTTGGAGACTCTCCAATGAATATTTCACATGATGTTTGGTTCAAACAATAGTTAGTAGTCATGGCATTTTTCAGAATTTTAGCTAGCAGCAGTTAACATACACAATGCGGTGTACTGAGAGAGCGAAAAACGCTAAAAAGATGAAGCGATGCTTTCTGTGCTCCGAATCAAACTCCTGGTTCTTCACACCTAATCACATTCTATCCACACAGAGTGACTGTGGGAAGAGAAAGGGACAACACAGTAACAACCAAAGACAACACGAATGTTACTGCTCAATGTATCCCTCTGGCAAATAGGAAGAAGAGCAGTACAAGGGCCTCTGGATCACAAGGATCTATTGCTCACAAGCTGGGTAGGTCATGTGACCTCATCTTCTAAGTCACGTGATTTTATCTAAACCAGAGCAAATGGTAACTACTTTCCAAGGTCGTTTTAAAGCTGAGCTGCAGGGACGTGCACTTTAGGAGACATTCCACAGTCCCTTCTTCTTCCCCAAGGATGCCAGTGACCAGAGGGTAAAATTAAGAGGAAGAACCCATTATTCGTAAGGAGGGACCTTCTCAAGGTCTCCAAACATCTGCAGAACCCAGTAACACGGATGCTTGCTCAACTTTAGTCCTTTTAGGGAAAAGGGCACATCGATCTTTCACTCATATCTGGACAGACACACTTAGGATTTGTTTGCTTCCACATGAGAAGCAACTGGCTGATCAGAAATCACTGTCAGCAAAATATGGCAAATTAATACAAAATAGTTTCCATCTAAAAGCACCAGGCCACTCTGCAAGGAAACACTTCCATTATTCCAAGCAGATCATTTTATTTGCATATAAGGGTGCAGCAGCATGGTCTAATCATTCATGGCAAGAACACTGGACTGAATATCAGGATTCCCGGCCTTGCCACTTTAAAGGTTACCTTGGACAGGGCTTTCAAGATTTAATATTCATTAATTCAACAAATGTTTATTGTCTGTAGGTTCCCTGTTAACATGGAATTTGTATTCTAATGGAAGAAAAAAGACATCACATAATAGACAGGCAGATAAGCAGGAGGAAGTTAGCAGATAGTGGTAAGTGATTAGAAGAGAAAAAAAAAAAAAATCTCACAAAATAGGTTGTGACCGGATGTAGTCATTTTGGAAATGATGACATTTATGCTAAAATCTGAGGACGTGACTTCTTCATTTCTGGACATCCTTCTCTATAAAATATGACTCTTGAACAAGGGTGCTTTCAAACATGTCTTCTAGTTCTAGGATTGTGATTTCACACCTCTTAGAGATACACTTATGTGAATACATATTTTTAACATCAAATAATAGCCTATGTTTGATTAAGAGAATTATTTATGACAATGAGTCCTAGCTTTGAACACACTTAAGGTTACAGTAAATCTTTTGTATGGAACTAAATAAACCTTTGCACACATAACTCTTCCTTCCTATTGATCTTTGTCTGAGTTCTGACAAAAAAATGAGTATTTTGTTTATGTTTCAGCAAATGTCACCAAGTTGGCCTCTGACCAGAAGGACTAATACGTCCTTCTATGTATACATGAATTTGTAATGAGGTTGAAAATTGTCTTAAACTCATTTTTCTGTTGATTACTTATAACCACAAATTCAGACTGAAATTTTACAATGTTCTTTTTTTAGGTGAATTTTTTTTTTTTTTTTAACATAAAACCAGAAAAAAATTTGAGGTGATGGGATATGGAATTTTTTAAGGAAACATCAGTATTTTGACCCATATTTTTCATGCACCAGTTAACTAGAAAATTACAAAACCTGAAAAACTCAGACAATTTGTACCAAGAGAATTAACACAGTCCATTCTCCCCCTCCCTCTGTTAAGCTTCTCCCTCCCCTCCTCCTGCCTCCCTGTTGCCCTCCACGCTGGGACACATTTCTGGGGTGGAAAGGAAGGCCTCTCATGCTGTTGAAAATTGAGGGCCTCTGAATTTTTAATTCTGTTAACTAATCATTAGAAAAGTAGAAATCGCTGTCTCTCTGAGAACCATGAGATAGCAGGCTACACAGACTGTGTACTGAATTTTGCAGGAGCTGGCTGGTTTCCTGGCAACACGCTGATTTGTGGGGCCACTACTTTGGGCACCTCGAGGATAATTAAATATTAAGCCCCTCTTTGATGTACGCAAAGTCTGCCTAAGAGGATTACCAGCCACGGTGAAGGTAGCAGTCCCATAGTTTCTGGTAATTGAACGTTGCAGTGTCATTATCTGTTCTTATCTTTGCTCTGTAAGAATCCATCTCTCTCCTTAATATTGCCTTTGAGAATGGAGACGGAGATAGGGAGAAATTAAGAAAACGAGAGCCCGTGCAAACAACAGTTTGGGGTCTTCTAGGTATTTGGGACATGGGGACGAAAACAACAGTTTAACACATGTCAAAGACATGACAGAGGTGAGCAAGGCATCCTCTGTCTCCTCTGGTTCAAGGCTCCATTTCACACACAAGCAGCCAAGGCTCACAGTGTAAGAATCTTCTCCAAGACTGGAAACAATGGTAGAGGGAGGGTGGAGACCAAGTCATATAAAAGTTACAACTTGTTCTATGACTATAACTGGAACATTGAGGAAAGCATAAAAGCAGTGGGTATACTTATATGACTTCTGAAGTGTTTAGAGCCAAATTAGAGTGCATGTTCTAATGTTTCAACATGATAGATGAAATGGGCATTTTCTCCCTTTCCTGATTTCCACGCTGTTTCATAATATTTCTGGCGCATGGATCTGATGTAACATGAAGTGAGGCTCCAGAGAAACAGGCTTCATTGACCTGCCAGGCTCCAGCCATTAAGGAAGAGAAAACTGAAAAAAGGGTGAGAACTTGAAAAATGGAGGGTCTGTCAGAAAAATGCATAAAAGTAAGAGCATTCATTTGTTTCAGGATGAGACAGAACCTAAGGTTCCACTTGGTGAAAATAACGTGACCTAGTTTGTTGCTTAACCTCAGGAATGCCACGAGAACCTTCGGGTCTGCTGAAAACACACATACTCCTAAAGCCCACTGTGCCAGGGGCCTAGAGGGTCTGTCGCAGCCCAGTGCACTTCTGCTCACAGACTGCTCTTGAGAAAGCCTGTTAGTGGTCTCTTAATGCAATTCAAAGCAAAATGTTAAGACTAAATAATTTGATATGGCCATGATGCTTCAGAGTATCATTCAGATATTAGTGGCTTTAATATACTGTTTCAGCAATGTGGCAGGATTAGAGAATATTCGATAAATCCATCTTTTTTGAAGCTCAAATTCTCTAACTTTGAAGAATAGATAGTATTTACCTATTTCTCTCACAGAGGGAAATAAGAATGTAGAAGGTAATTCAGGAGATGTCCTGAGATGAGTCTTGAGATATTTTTAATATTTGGTTCTTTTTTTAAAAAAGGAGGTTCATTGTTCTTTAAGTGAAATAAGGATACTAACAGAAATTATAAGGCAAAGTTTTAAACTGAGAAGGTAAACTGGGTTGGAGTCAGACTTCCAGGAAGCTCTTTTGCAGATTAGAAAGCAAGTCTTACTTTCTAACTTTTATTGGCCTATAGTCTGCTAGCTATAGCACTTGATTAAGTGCTGACTCTTAGATCCAGTATCTTCAGGATGCATCAGTTTAGAATCTAAGCCAAAATTCAACAGCCACTGTATTTCTTTGATTTAGGAATTAGCATTTTCACTTAGTCAACAAGCATTTAAGCTCTGAATGTACGCACAGCATTCTTAGAGGGCTTTGAAAAATGTTAAGTATATTCTCCAGGGTTTCTGAGTTTTCAGGTAGCGGGAAGACAAAACTTTAAGTAGCAGAAGTAATAATAATAATAATAATAATAGATGAAATGTGTGGAGTTCAAAGTTCAATTAAATTTGAAACCGTCAGGGAAGGATCCAGAGAGGTGATGGACTGAGTGAGCCTTGCAGGTTGAAATGAAGAAACCAAGATCTTTTGTCTCTGCTGCATTGTGTCTGTCTACATATAGGAGAGAGGGCATTTGAGTGCCTGGGCAGAGCAGGACAAAATGAATGAGCTAAACTGCACACTGCATTACCACTTAGATCTGTATCTCTCCAGGGCAAGGGCGAGCTGCCCTAATTAACTGATACTATGAAAAACCCTGACTGTATCCTGTGAAGAGAAAAATTATATATACATGTCAGGTGACTGAGGCATCATCTACTCTGCATATTCAAACATGGAAAAGTAAAACAAACTGTGTTGCACACATTTAACTGCTACATAGCTGTACTGATGAACACAATGGGAAGACTGCATTAACAAGCTGATTATTCACTTGAAGGGGGTTTAAGGGAATCAGGACATGACCATCAGATGCACCCTCACCTGTCTCTGGGGCCAGGTGGCTTTCAGGATGGCCTCTGTTCTAAAGAACACGAGGAGCTTGCCATCCTCCTCAGTCAGGTGAAACGACTGTCCCAGAATCTGCAGCACGTGGATGCGGGGCCGCACCGGCCAGGCGTCGTTGGCGCAGAAAGGCCGCAGCCACTCCAGCAGGTCCTCGGAGGACACCAGCTCTTCTCTGCAAAACAAGGGTTACATTGAAAAAGACTCAGTGGTTTCTAATTCCAGTAATCAAACGTGGTGCTGGATCTAGACACTTTGTTGGGTTTATTTTTTTTCCTACTGAGAGGAAAAATGTAGATTTGACATGGCTTAAGGCAAACCATATTAAGTATTTAAAAACGATGTAAAATGCATGCGATTTGTAAACAGCATCATATTAAAATGAGTTACACAGAGCAGAGAAAAAATAATCAATACGTTCTTAGATGCTTCATTTCTTAAGCAAAGCTCAACTGTGTCCGACTCTGCGATCTCATGGCCTATACACTCCACGGAATTCTCCAGGTCAGAATGCTGGAGTGGGTGGCCTATCCCTTCTCCAGCGGATCTTCCCAACCCAGGAATTGAACCGGGGTCTCCTGCGTTGCAGGTGGATCTTTACCAACTGAGTTATCAGGGAAGCCATTAAGAAGTACAGCTTATTGTAAAATTCTGTGTAGAAGTATGCCCAGTGCCCATCCAGTACCCAAGGCTTAAAAGACTTTCTTTTTATTGAAGTAAATTGACAACTAATTCAATAAGGGAAATTAAGGATTCCCCAGTTTTCATTAGAGCACTGCTTTAGAGTGGTAACTGTCTTAACTGATAATAGTTCACATGGAAGGGTGCCAGCCAGAGTCTTGGATAACCACTTACAGCATTTGGAAAAAAAATTTTTTTTGATGGAAATATCATTATTTTAGTCTTGGCAAACAAAATAACTCTTGTAATACAATTTTCACAGATGGCTTATCCCACCAACTAGTTAAAACCTTGAATTCAAAGGAAAAAAAAGAAGTATGACCTATTTCTACTAATGATACTGATAGTGCTGGGCATCATTCAGTAATTTTATATTAAAACATTACTAGTTGACAGTAACTGTGCAAAGTAAATATTATAAATACCATTTTATTTAAAAATTTTCCAGTTTTATTGACATAACTGATGTATGTGTGTGTGTGTGTGTGTGTGTGTGTGTGTGTGTATAAAACACTGTATTAGTTTCAGGTGTAGTACAGAATGATTTCATATGTGTATATACTGCAAAATAATTACAATAAGCTCAGTTAACATCCATAACTTGATATAGATATAATTTTTTTTCTTAAGATGGTAACTTTTAAGATTGACTCTCTTAGTAACTTTCAAATATACATTATATTGTTAACTATACCCCTCATGCTAAACATGGAAATTCCATTTTTATAGATAAGGAAGTAGGCTTCATGGAAGTGACAGCATATGCCCACAAACATCTATACTGGTACAATTTGACTCCAAAGTCTATGTTCTTTTCTACTATTTTTCTGTGTTTCAATAAGGGGTTAGTGGTGGTTTAGTCACTAAGTCATGTCCAACTCTTGTGACCCCTGGACTGTAGTCTGTAGTCTGCTAGGTTCCTCTGTCTATAGGATTCTCTAGGCAAGAATACTGGAGTGGATTGCCATTTCCTTCTCCAGGAGATCTTCCTGCTGTTGCTGTTAAGTCGCTTCAGTTGTGTCCAACTCTGTGCGACCATAGACGGCAGCCCACCAGGCTCCCCCATCCCTGGGATTCTCCAGGCAAGAACACTTGAGTGGGTTGTCATTTCCTTCTCCAATGCATGAAAGTGAAAAGTCAAAGTGAAGTTGCTCAGTCGTGTCCGACTCTTAGCGACCTCATGGACTGCAGCCTACCAGGCTCCTCTGTCCATGGGATTTTCCAGGCAAGAGTACTAGAGTGGGGTGCCATTGCCTTCTCCAGGAGATCTTCCTGACCCAGGAATAAAACCCAGGTCTCCTGCACTGCAGGCAGATTCTGGGCCGACTGAGCTATGAGGGAAGCCCCAGTAAGGGGTTAGAGCCATCAAATTTTATACTACCCTAAAGATAAAATATAAATCTATGGTTATTAAAAACTAGTAAGTTTAAAAGGATTCAGAGAAGGTGGGGACATGTGAACAACTTTCTATCCAGTACTAGAAGCTCTTTGCTTATAATCCCCAAATGGACCATCTCAGGAAAACAACTTATTTGATGATGATGTCGATGAATTACTACCAATGACTCTTGAGAAGTTGCTCACATAGAAGTCTCACTCCCACAAGACCCTAGAGATCCATGGAAAAGCACTGAATTATATAGATTTTATAATAACCAAATCCTTATGAGGCTTCCAGCAATAAATCATCTACAGCAAGCTCCAAATTCCATGAACTAACAAGACCACAGGAAATTTTTAAAAAACTTCTGAGAATAAAATTCTATAATACCACTGAATATTTCTCTCAGTGTGCATTCTATAATATACTTGCCAATACAATTTTATGGCAATTTAAGCTAAAAAACAAAGTTGGTTATTTGTATATTGGACTAAAATATGTTACAAAATGCCATGGACAAACTGGCTTAAGCATTTCCTACACGTACAAAGATATTTGTTAGTTTTGCCTTTGACTGTCCTTCTTAACACGTACCAGAAATGGCAAAGCTGGGGGTGCAAAAGAACGCCCCCAGTATTTCCTGACTATCTACTATGTGCAAAGCAGACAGCACTGTGTGGTGGAAAAGAGTATCTTTTGGAATCTGACAGACCTGTGAATCCTGGCTCCATCCTTTCCTAACAACTCTCAATAAAAATTATGAATGTCCTCATTCCCACTTTATAGCTAAGTAGACAAAGATCCTGAAAGTGTGTCTCTTGGAGTCTGTGAAACCAAGACAATGCATACGAAGCACCCAGCACTGTATGTGACCCAAAGGAGAGATTTAATGAACAAATAACCATTGTCCAAATAATCATCATCATTTTATTATCAGCATCATCAAAGTACCTGATGTTCAGGGATGAAAAACTGTATGATCTGGTCCTTAAAAGAACTAATAATACAAGGAACCAGAAAGATGTCACAAATGACTGTTCTACAAATTACTAATATAATATAAATTGGAACAACTTTTTGGGAAGAAAAGTGGGTAGAATCAGGGAAGGCTTCGCAGAGGACATGGCCTCTGAACAGGATCATAAAGGACAAATGGAAGGTACATGAATGGAAAAGGGGGGAAACATAATCCAGGTAAAGAGAACAGCAAGGGAAAAAAAACAGACAAAGATTTCAAAGGACACAGCATGTTCAGGGACCGATAAAAGCACAGATTGTCTGGGGGTAAATCAGAAGAGACACAGAGGGAAGACAGGTCTCCTGACCTGGATAACCAGAGCTCACACACAGGCTGAAAAGGTGGTGCAGCTTCATACTTCGAAAGGATAGGCTTTGCAGGCGTCAGCCCAGACTCAGTGCCCAAAATGACTGCTTCCCAACAGTGCTATGCTGACCAAGAAGTTGCTTCATGGTTTCTTCAGTTTCTTATTTGTAAATTGCAGATGGATAATAACCCTTTACTCAGCGGAGTGGTTTGAGAATTAAATATACAAAATGAAATAATAAAGCAGAAAATATATTATCTGGCACGTAACTAAGAAGTTCAGTTAGTGGCAGCGATGGTTACTGAGGACTCTGGTCTTGGTGTGGAATGGGAATGACAGAGGGTCTCTGAGCAGTTAAGTACCGTGATCATGTTAGGGCTTACAGAGGTGCGCAGACTGGGGCATGCTCAGGCCTTTTTGGTGAAGCCTGCAGGGGTCAAATTAAGTTTAACTTGGGAGAAAAGAAGACTAAAACACATTTTTGGCCTTGAATCCAAGCCAATTTCACATAAGTAAGAAGCTGGTATTTTGACCCTGTCACCCAAGGGCCAAGTGGAGGGGCAGGTAGGATGGGCTAGAATGGGAAGAAGCTGGAGTCATGAAGACCAGATGGAAGTTACAAAAATCATACAAGATCTGCATGTGGTGAACAGGAATGAAAACTGTTAATGATAATATGAAAGCTTATTGTGTGCCATGAGTTACATCACTTTATCGTCACTACTTTTTTTTTCATGTATTCTGTTATCATCTCCAATTGGCAGATGAAGGGACAAGCACAGAGGTTTCATAACTTGTTCATGGTCACATAGTAAGTTGTTGTTTTTTAGCCATTAATTCATATCCGACTCTTTTTTGACACTATGGACTGCAGCTGGTCACACTCCTCTGATCATGGGATTTCCCAGGTAAGAATACTGAAATGGCTGCCATTCCTTCTCCAGGGGATCTTCCAGACCCAAGGACTGAACCTGAAGCTCCTGCATTGGTAGGTGGATTCTTTTACCACTGAGCTGCCAGAGAAGCCCCCACATAGTAAGTAGTACAGTCAGTATTTGAACCTGGAGTATCTTACCGCCTTATCAATGACTATGCAATACTACGGAACCAAATGGAGGTAAATTCCAGAACACGGTGGCAATATGTGACACAGAGATTATTATCATAGCATTTTCCAAGTCATTAAATTGAATTAGATTCCTTTTACCTAAGAACTTACTGTTTGGTAAGTTCAGTTCAGTTGATAGCATTGGACATTCTGGAGAAAACTGCTCTAAATTTTGGTTGATAGTTCAAATATATAATGAAATTATGAGAACTCATTCCTAAAACAGAAATATTATGTTCTTGAAGTACCATGTTCTAGATGACCTTGGCTATATACTGTGAATGTGTGTGTGTGGGTGTGTGCACGCATGTGCATGCAATCAGTAGCTCAGTCATGTCCAACTTGTGATCCTGTGGACTTGAGCACTCCAGGTTCCTCTATCCATGGAATTTTCCAGGCAAGAATACTGGAGTGGGTTGCCATTTCTACTTCAGGGGGTCTTCCCAAGTCAAGGATTGAACCCATGTCTCTTGCATCTCCTGCACTGCAGATGGATTCTTTACCACTGTGTCAGCTGGGAAGCCCACATACTGCAAATATTTGTGCTCAATGAGACTACACAGAACCAAAGGGCAGCTCTGTAAGAAAAGCTGTCCAGGATATCAACTAGATACTATCTCCTAAAGATTTTAGCTGCAAAATAGTCTAAATTTTAAATAAAATGTGAGTTTTTAAAATTTGTAGTCACCCTTGAAATGGTACAAATACACACAAATATATACAGAGGCAGAGACAGAAAAACAGAATGTAAGAATTGTGATAAAATGGTAGCAATTGGTGAATCAAGGGGAAGAGAATATAGTCATTATTTTTCAACCTTTGCAACTTTTCTGTGGGTTTGAAATTTTTCAAGATAAGCAGGTGGTGAGAAAATAACCAATTATAACTTTTATAATGAAAAAAGAAAGAGAATGGGAAGGAAAATGATTCCAGTTTTATAGTCGTTTATGAAAGCAAGGGGAGGGTTTAATGAGCTTAGGAATAAAAAGAGAACATGATTTCAAAACACTTTTACCTTATTATAAAAGTTATACAAATGATTTTAAGAAGATATAAAATAAGTAACAGAGAAAAATCTCTCCTAGTTTCATTGCAAATACATAGACATTTGCTTCTACCTCTTTCCCTGACATGAGGATTTTGGGGACAGGAGAGAAGTTATACTACACAGGGTAATTTAGTATGCTATTTTTTAAAAAAATAACTACTAAAGGAAACACACACACATTCATACAATCCCTTCTGGCCCAAAAGATAAGGAGTGTACTGAAATATACAAGATGTTCTATTAACAGAAAAGAACAGCAGCAGCAACAATGGCAACCAAAATAGGTTCAGTGAATGATTAATTTGCGAACGTGATGTTCTATTGTGTAAAGTAGCATGAGAGGATATTCACAAAACTACAAAGGAATGGAAGAGAAATGCCAACGAAACAAAGGCAATTATTTAATCAAAGAGAAAAGACAGATTTTGAGAATATTAATAAGATGACCTTTTGTAAAAGAGCTTGAAGATTTTGCGTGGCATAAACATATGAAGATAACCCAACCTTGAACTTAAACAGTGATGGTACATTAAAACAGACAGTAAATATGAAAAGCACTTTATATGTCATGATGTACTACACAAATTATTCTTATATTTAAGAATGGGGGAAGCCAAGACTGCATTCAAACAAGACAAACATAAACCTTTATGATTTCCTGTAGACATAAATGTCATAGATTTGGAATGCCTGAAGGGAGCACAAGGTCACTTTGCCTAATCTTCTATACTGAAGGCATAAGCCAGCAGCCAAATTTTTGTATTGATATGTATAGATACCAATGTGTCAAAAATTTTAAATTTTACACAATGAAGGTCTTCTTTTCTCTCATTTTCCTGACATGATAATTGATATGCAGTACTAAGTATAAGGATTACAGCATAGTGGTTTGACTTACATATGTTATGAAGACTACCTTAGTAAGTTTACTGATAATCTATCATCTCATATAGATACCAAAAAAAAAAAGAAAAAGAAAAAAAACAAAGATTTTTTTCCTTGTGATGAGATCTCTTATGATCTACTCTGAACAACCTAGCGCTTCTTTAAACGCTGGAAGATGAGGGCGCAGTGGAAGCTGCCTGCCTTAGATAAGGCCTCTTGAGCTCTCAAGTTCCTCTCCGACTCCACCACCTCCTCCCTGCCCTGAAGCCCACTCCACCTTGTTCATTTTCATTCCCTGCCCGGTGTCAATAGGAAATGAGTTTGAGAACTGATATGTAAACTGAGAGAGAAGGAGAGACAGGACAGGAGGGTCGGGTGGGGCAGCAAGTAAATGTGAGTGAGTGAACAGTGAGAGACATAAACACTCATATTCTAGGAAGGTCTCAACTCAGTTAAGGGATTGATCCACACACTGTGTACACTTTCCTTACTACGCACAGAGCTGGACCTGTCCCAGGACAATGTCCTCTATGCATCAGCTCCCCGGAAACAACTGGGGCTCCTGGCAAAGAATAGGGCGGAACCCAAAACAACTGAATGCATCGTGTGCTAATGCCATTGTGGTAGTGTAAAAAGTGTGGCTTTTTTTCAAATGATTATCATAATCAAGTTACAGTGAAGGAAAAATTGCTGCAAAGGCAGTAACTGTGGTGTGCACACAATTCCAATCTCAAATCTCAATGTTTTATAAATTCATTTTTAATTGAAGGATAATTCCTTTACAATATTGTGTTGGTTTTTGCCATACCTCATCATGAATCAGTCATAGGTAAACATATGTCCCCTCCCTCCTGAACCTCTAGAAAGATGGTACTCATGAACCTATTTGCAGGGCAGCAACAGAGACATGGCTCAGATGGTAAAGCATCCATCTACAACGCGGGAGACCTGGGTTCGATCCCTGGGTTGGGAAGATCCCCTGGAGAAGGGAATGGCAACCCACTCCAGTACTCTTGCCTGGAAAATCCCATGGACAGAGGAGCCTGGTAGGCTACAGTCCACGGAGTTGCAAAGAATCAGACACGACTGAGCGACTCCACTTTCTTTCTAACACAGACACAGACATACAGAACAGACTGATGGACACGGGAGTGGGGGAGGAAGGAGAGGGTGGGATGAATGGAGAGAGTAACATGGAAACCTTTACACTACCATATGTACAATAGAAAGCTAATGGGAATTTGCTGTATAATCAACTCAGTTCAGTTCAGTCACTCAGTCGTGTCCTATTCTGCGACCCCATGGATGGCAGAACTCCAACCTTCCCTGTCCATCACCAACTCCCAGATTTGACTCAAACTCATGTCCATCGAGTCGGTAATGCCATCCAACTATCTCATCCTCTGTTGTCCTTTTCTCCTGCCGCCTTCAATCTTTCTAGCATCAGGGTCTTTTCAAATGAGTCAGTTCTTTGCATCAGGTGGCCAAGGAATTGGAGCTTCAGCATTAGTTCCTCCAATGAATATTCAGGACTGATTTCCTTTAGGATGGACTGGTTGGATCTCCTTGCAGTCCAAGGGACTCCCAAGACTCTTCTCCAACACACAGTTCAAAAGCATCAATTCTTCGGTGCTCAGCTTTCTTTATAGTCCAACTCTCACATCCAAACATGACCACTGGAAAAACCATAGCTTTGACTAGCCGGACCTTTGTTGGCAAAGTAATGTCTCTGCTTTTTAATATGCTATCTAGGTTGGTCATAGCTCTTCTTACAGGAGCAAGAGTCTTTTAATTTCATGTATGACTCAAGAGAATTCAAACCAGGGCTCTGTATCAAACCTTGCCTTTTGATAAACAAATATACTAATAGCATCTTTGGGGCTGCTCTCAAATGTATGCCAATCACAATATCTTCTTGAGGTTCATTCATCAATAGAAGCATGGGCACATCCCCCTGGAACGAGGTAGAAATGGCAGCTGTGAAGTCATAAATATGGCCTTAGGTGGCCCAGAGAACCACTGTAGTGGTAGAATGGATCCACCCTCCTTGTTGGTGACCATGGTTCATATTACAGATTGGAGGCCTCATAACTGTGGGTGCTTGGAGAGCGTCTGGTGATTCACTTTGCCTCCTGGAGCATGAAGAGTGAGAAGAAATCAGATTCGATCCGTGCTAGTGGGTTTCTTTCTTTTGCTTTTGCTTTTTATGGTCTTTTGTGTGCTTGAAAAATAATGTGAAGTCCCTAAGCAACACGGAAGAGCTTAGTGATGTCTGAATGATCTGACGTTGCTCGATATACATCAAACTTTAAGACATCTAAAGCGGGTACTGTGATTAAGCAGCAATTTAAGCAAACAAAGACTAGTAAAATACTCACTAGCTTTAAAGGAAATCTTTCTTCCTTTTTGAATGGTGCACAGAGGAATTCCTTATTAATTATCTGTTTTCTGAGTGGATTTATTTCTGTATATCCATTTGAGAGTCACTATTATACTGGTTGGAGAAGGCAATGGCACCCCACTCCAGTACTCTTGCCTGGAAAATCCCATGGATGGAGGAGCCTGGAAGGCTGCAGTCCATGGGGTCGCTGAGGGTCAGACACGACTGAGCAACTTCCCTTTCACTTTTCACTTTCATGCATTGGAGGAGGAAATGGCAACCCACTCCAGTGTTCTTGCCTGGAGAATCCCAGGGACAGGGGGAGCCTAGTGGGCTGCCGTCTATGGGGTCGCACAGAGTCGGACACGACTGAAGTGACTTAGCAGCAGCAGCAGTATACTGGTTCAGGCTTCCCAGGTGGCTAGGTGGTAAAGAATCTTCCTGCCAATGCAGGAGCCACCAGAGATGTGGGTTCAATCCCTGGGTTGGGAAGATCCTCTGGAGGAGGAAAGGGCAACCCACTAGTGTTCTTGCCAGGATAATCTCACAGTCCATGGGGTTGCAGAGTTGGACATAAATGAGAGACTGAGTGCACACACAATATACTGGTTTATGCCTGTGAGTTATTTGTCAGGAAATTTTTTAATAATATGAAGGCCCAGATAACCATGATGGTGTAGTCACTCACCTAGAGCCAGACACCCTGGAGTGTGAAGTCAAGGGGGCCTTATGAAGCATTACTACAAAGTTAATGGAGGTGATGAAATTCCAGCTGAGCTACTTCAAATCCAAAAATGATGCTGATAAACTGCTGTACTCAATATGACAGCAAATTTGGAAAACTCAGCAGTAGCCACAGAACTGGAATTTTCATTTCAGCCCCAAAGAAGGGCTTTGCCAAAGAATGTTCAAACTACCAAACACCTGCACTCATTTCACATGCTAGCAAGGTAATACTCAAAATCCTTCAAGCTAGGCTTCAACAGTATGTGAACCGAGAACTTCCAGATGTACAAGCTGGATTTAGAAAAGTCAGAGGAACCAGAGATCAAATTGCCAATATCCACTGGATTGCCCAAAAAGCAAGAGAATTCCAGAAAAACATCTACTTCTGCTTCACTGACTACACTAAAGCCTTTGACTATGTGGATCACAACAAACTGTGGAAAATTCTGAAAGAGATGAGAATACCAGACCACCTGACCTGCCTCCTGAGAAACCTGCATGCAGGTCAAGAAGCAACAGTTAGAACCAGACATGAAACAACAGACTGGTTCCAAATCAGGAAAGGAGTACGTCAAGGCTGTATATTATCACCCTGCTTATTTAACTTATATTCAGAGTACATCATGCAAAATGCTGGGCTGGATGAAGCTCAAGCTGGAATAAAGAAACATTGATTGCCAGAAGAAACATCAATAACCTCAGATATGCAGATGACACCACCCCTATGGCAGAAAGTAAAGAGGAACTAAAGAGCCTCTTGATGAAGGTCAAAGAGAAGAGTGAAAAAGCTGGCTTAAAACTCAACATTCAAAAAACTAAGATCATGGCATCTAGTCCCATCACTTTATGGCAAAGAGAAGAGGAAAAAGTGGTAGCAGTGACAGATTTTCTTTCCTTGGACTCCAAAATCACTGAAGATGTTGACTGTAGCCATGAAATTAAAAGACACTTGCTCCTTGAAAGAAAAGCTATGACAAATCAGACAGCATATTAAAAGCAGAGACATCACTTTGCCAACAAAGGTCCATATAGTCAAAGCTATGGTTTTTCCAGTAGTCATGTTCAGATGTGAGAGCTGGATCACAATAATGGCTGAGTGCTGGAGAATTGATACTTTGGAATTATGGTGCAGAAAAAGACTGTAGACAGTCCCTTGCATGGCAAGTAGATCAAAATAGTCAATCCTAAAGGAAATCAACCCTGAATATTCACTGGAAGGACTGATGCTGAAGCTCCAATATTTTGGTTACTTGATGGGAAGAACAGACTCACTGGAAAAGACCCTGATGCTGGGAAAGACTGAAGGCAAAAGAGGAAGGGGGAAGTAGAGGATTAGATAATTAGATAGTGTCACTGACTCAACAGACATGAATTTGAGCAAATTCTGGGAGATAGCAGAGGACAGAGGAGCCTGGTGTGCTGCAGGCCATGGGGTCGTCAAGAGTTCGACACAAGTTAGCAACTGAACAACAACAACTGTGTGTGTGTGTGTGTGTGTGTGTGTGTGTGTGTGTCTGAATCACTTTGCTGTACACCTGAAACTAACACAGCACTATAAATCAACTATATTTCAATTAAAAAAAAAATAAAGACACTTTTGCATTTCTCATCACTTGGTCTGTCATTAGTATCACCATATCCATTTTTCAGATTAGGAAATCACAGTCAGACAGGCTCTGTAGTTTGTCTGGGGCTGCCCAGGTAAGGACAGGTTGTGAATTTCTTTCACAGTATCTCGTTTTCTTCTGATATTAAACAGCCTGCAATGGACAGTTAAGGGAGTGCTTCTCAAACACCACTGTGCTTAGGAATTGCCCAGGGATCTTATTAAAATATAGATGTTACTTGGTTGGTGTGGGTAGGGCCCCAAATTCTGCATTTCCAACCAGCTCCCAAATGTCCCTGAGTCCGTGGACTGACCTTTGTGAGGTCTTATGTCATTATTTTTATCTGTTTTTCTCACCTCTTCCACCTCCTTCTCTGTGCCTTGGCCTTATTTCTTTTTATGCGCCTTGCCTTCATATGTGTGTTGTGTTCAGTGGCTAAGTTATATCTGACTCTTCTAAATTATTATTTGTTTCAGTCACTGAGTCATGTCCCACTCTACGAGCCCTTGGAATGAAGCATGCCAGTCTTTGCTATCCTTCACTATCTCCTAGAGTTTGCTCAAATTCATGTCCACTGAGCTGGTGATGCTATCTAACTATCTCATCCTCTGCTGTCCTTTTTTCCCTTTTGCCTTCAATCTTTCCCAGCATCAGAGTCTTTTCCAATGAGTTGGCTCTTTGCATCAGGTGGCCAAGACATTGGAGTTTCAGCTTCATCATCAGTCCTTCCAATGAATATTCAAGGGTGATTTCCTTCAGAATTGACTCGTTTGATCTCCCTGCCTTCCAGGGGACTCTCAACAGTCTTCCCCAACACCACAATTCGTAAGCATCAATTTTTCAATGCTCAGCCTTCTTTATGGTCCAACTCTCACATCCACACATGACTACTGAAAAAACCTTAGCTTTGACTATATGGACTTTTGTCAACAAAGTGATGTCTTTGCTTTTTAATACACTGTCTAGATTTGTCATAGCTTTTTTTCCAAGGAGCAAGCATTTTTTAATTCCAAGACTGCTTTCTCCATCTGCAGTGATTTTGGAGCACAAGAAAACAAAGTCTGTCACTGTTTCCATTGTTTCCCCATCTATTTGCCCTTATAAACTGAGATGTCATGCATCTCAGTTTTTTGAATATTGAGTTTCAAGCCACCTTTTTGACTGGCAAGAACACTGGAGTGTGTTGCCATTTCCTTCTCTGGAGATCTTCCTGACCCAGGGATTGTACCCACATATCCTGCACTGCAAGCAGATTCTTTACCACTGAGCCATCAGGGAAGCCCTATAAATACATGCACACACAAATATATGTATGTATAAATATCACACACATATTCTTTTCCATTGTGATTTATTATAAGATATTGAATATACTTTCCTGTGCTTCAGGAGGTCCTTGTTATTTACCTATTTTATATATAGTAGCTTGTATCTGCTATTTCCAGAGCCTTAACATGAAAACAGCTTGAATCCCCAGGTTGCTCTGAAGACCCGCCTGGGAACAACCTAGAAAAGAGAGTGACTCCCTTCTGTGACTCCCCTCTGTGACTCTTGCCCGAAAGCTCTTAGGGAGGGGAACTGAAGCCAAGAGTATCATGTTTAACTGTCCACATTCACAAAGCACTTGCCAGGCTTAAAAGTTAGGACTTGTCTTTCTTCTTTTTCTTTCCTAAGTGAAAAAAAATTTTTTCCACTGAAATTTGTTTTTGTTGTTGTTAAGGACCCTCTGTTATTTTGTGTCTCTGGGATGCAAAGTAAGATCTTGTTGTGACTCTCCATTCCCCAATCTCTTCCTCTTTGGAAATCAAAGCTTAAAAAGAAAACTGTCTTGTATTTAAGAGACTCGAGTTGGGTTCTTCTGTATATCCTGTATACATATATATGTTTATCCAGCTGGAAATTCACTAAGAAAAACACTGCCTCCTAATCTTTTCGAGATGAACCCTGTGGGACCAGACTGAGGGATTCCCCTTGGAAGGGGCTTCGGGTAGTACCTGTTAAGATCCCTTCCATCATGTGAGGCCAGGGTCCGGGTTGGGTACTTGAGAGCAACGCACAGGGGAGTAGCAAGCTGAGAACTGACTGATGGACTGCGACTGGAATGGTGATAGCTCGATGGCCTGTCTAGAAAGTGACACACAGCATTTCTGTCCGCGCTGCTCTCTGCCGCATCTGCCTTGTTTAGGCTGTGTCCTCAGCCTGGACCACCGTCATCCACCTCCACCATCCTTATCACAGACTCAGATGTCACAGACCAGTCCAGTGCTGTCCCTTGTGGGTCCTGCTCTGACTTCCCTGGGACAGAAGAAGCCACTCCCTTCACCTCACTTTCTGCACAGCACTGACTACGCTACTGCATGGTAACCAGGGCCCTGAGCAACCTGGTCTCCCTGCAAGACTCTGAGCTCCTCCAGACTGGAGGTTACTCTTACCCAGAACCGGAACTGAGAACAGAGTGTAACACACAGTGAACATGCAGAGCGATGGCATTTGTCTCTAAAATAAGAGGCCCGTGTGTGCCACGGCTGTGGCTTCCTTACCATTTAAAGACCCACAAGCAAAGGAGTTTAGAAAAACTGTGCCGAGCAAATGGCAGAGTGGGTGGAGGGCCCCGCTTGCCCTGTGGTCCAGCCCACCCACATGGTTTACCCTGTGTCCCTTCACTCAAACCGTGGGCACAAAGCTACACATGCAGACATGCTCTGAAGGCCATGGAGCAGTCAATTATGCTGCAGGGGCAGACAGGAGTCCTGGCTGTGTTTCCCAGGCCCCTGACTCTGGACAAGTCAATTCCTCTCTCCCAGCCTTTCTCTCCTTATCTGCAAACGCCAACAATACACACAGGTGTCAAAAATCATAACCACTAAATCCACAAAGATAAATGGAAAGAGTTCTAACAGCAAGTAACTAAAACAGAATATAGAAGTGTTCATACATTTTGATTGAAATTATGTAAAAATATATCCGTACCTGAACAATAACTGGGAGGTAATACGCAAATAAAAACAACAATATCATTGAATGAACTATGAGGCGGTTTCTCAAATATGCTTCATCATTATTATATCATATTTTCCATTAAAAAAGGAAATTGGGGTAAAGCCTTACAGCGTTGCCATGGATATAAGACACAGGAAAGATCTCCATAAACTCCAGGAAATATATTCTTGTCGTTCAGCTGCTGCTGCTGTTATTCCTACTACTAACATCTGAACAGGCTTCCCAGGTGGCACTAGTGGTAAAGAACTCACCTGCCAATGCAGGAAACATACGAGACGTGGGTTCGATCCTGGGTTGGGAAGATCGCCTGGAGGAGGGTATGGCAACCCACTCCAGTATTCTTGCTTGGAAAATCCCATGGATAGAGGAGCCCAGTGGGCTAAAGTCAGTAGGGTTGCAAAGAGTCAGATAGGACTGAAGCGACAGCACACACACACACCTGGGTGAAAAATTCTTTCTAAAAGTGGATTGGAGACACACACCTCTTAGGCTTATAAAGCCGGTACACTCTTAATCCTCAGACAAGACAGATCTCACATATACAAAGCTTTTCAAAATATAACATATACATTCTAGGAATCCCCATACTTAATCAGTAGAGTAAACCCCCTGGAGATATGAACCCCTCCTCTCCTAAGGTGCTCAGCGCGGTGTCATCTCCTTGGCCACCTTTGAAAGGAGTGAGAAGAGACCATGCTCTCTAAGGCCTGAGAAGCAGATGGTCCTGTTGGAGCTGATGGACTAAGAAAACAAATCTCCAGAAAGTTCTCAGCTCTTCCTTCAGAGCCACCTAGAAAAGATGCTTAGAGGTGGAAGCCTCATAACCACAGATATTGAGAGTAATTCTAAGACTCTAAGGAATGCCATTAAGTGAGACCTGCAAACCGCTCCAGCCTTACCCTTCGTCCACACTGGCATGGACCGCGGCAACAACTCCTTCCAGGATGTGGAGCGGGTCCGCCGGCCCCCCAAGGTCAGCACTGCCTCCACTGTGAAGGGAGAGAAAGAGAGAGGAAGGGATTCAGGACAGATGGCTCAAGCTCAGGAACCAGCAGGGCACTGACACTCAGATGAACCCAGCTGGATCTCAGCAGAGCATACACCACGAGCTCACAGCCGCTCATGGCATATGCAGCCCGCCAAGTACCAGGTCCTGTGCTGCGTGCGTCCTAAGGATGTGGAGAGGAAGCCTTCTCTGCCCTGAGGAGCTCACAATCTAACAGAGGCTTGTTTCCTACCAAGAGAGTAGCAAAACAAATGAAGTTTAAAAAATAAAAAGGAAAAAGAGAAAGAAAATCTATTTGCATTCTGTTATTCAAAAATTCAAAGAAATACCCAATGGGCATTAAAAATATGAGCTATTTTAAGCGTTAAATATATATACTCTAAATCCTCCAGTTGGCCTTTTCCCCACAATATTAATATTCACATGGCCCTTACAAGGTACCAGGCAGTGCTAAGTGATTCACATACATCCTGCCATTTAATAATCCAACACCCATGAGACGGGCCCTACTATGATGTCCACACTACAGATGTGTGTGCATGGAATTCTGCGGAATTTTGAAAATGCAGCAGAGGGAAGAGAAGTTTTAGATGAGTCTTCTGAATAATTTAAGTTATATGATTTAAACCAACTGCTGGATTCAGTATGTTCATACCTTTGTCATATTAAGCTTACTAAATTCACTAACCTTCTACAAGGTAAATGTCATAGACCTAGTCAATAGCAATTTACTTTCCTTAGAAAAAAGGCAGATGAACTAAAGTTCCCTTTCTCCCACTACTGAAAGATTTAATCCATTTTTATTGAAAGTCTTCTGTGTACCAACTATAACATTTATTAGACCAGAATGAAATCTTCAGATTTCATTAGAACTGGGCACACGGAAGAAAAGAGGAGTATAATTTATGTCAGAATTTTATAAATGTAAAAATATCATGTCAAATTTTAATTATGTGAAAACATACAATTTTTTAAATGAAACTAAATTCTCTTCAAAGCACTAATTTTTCAAACTTTTGTTTTTGTGAGAGTCATATGAACTCGAAGTAATAATAACAAGATAACAAAAATCAAAAAGCTCCCCTGGTAGCTCAGACGGTAAAAATCTGCCTGCAACGCAGGAGACCTGAGTTTGATTCCTGGGTTGGGAAGAACTCTTGGAGAAGGGAATGGCTACCCATTCCAGGACTCTTGCCTGCAGAACCCATGGACAGAGGAGAATCGAAAAGATAAAGATGGCAAACAATTATCTGTTATCACTTGAAAGTGGAAAGTGGCTCTAATAACCACCAGCACCACCAAAACATAGTAAGTTCATTATGTAATAAAGGTTTATTCATTTCACATTTGTGATTTCTAAAAAATGTTACACTACGTTATTTCTCTCCTTATACAGAAAATTACCAGATACCTCAGAGCATTAAGGTGAAAACTGGATGAAGCTGGGTAATTAAACTGATAAAGACTCATTTGATTTCAGTGCAGCTGCTGAAAACTGACACGCTTTTAATCAAAAAGTTCCTCAAGAGCAACACGGAATCACAAAGAATGCTTAAAAGAAGAATAAATTAAACACAACTAAATCTTTTAGGCTAATTGCATTATTCACAAAAAGCACTTGATGCCTCATTATTATCTTAGCTTAACTTTCCCCTCTTTCCTAATCCACTGGAAGCTTTCCTACAAAGATACCAGCCTATTGACAGGAAGCTAGAATTTCTCAATTGTCGGCTTTATGCCATTAATTGCAGGTAAATAACATCCTAATATACTTAACAGATGTCTAACTTCTTCAGTATGTGATTAACCTTGCCTTGTATACTTCAAAAGAAACTTCTGGGAATTGGTTTTCCACTGCTGAAAACACAAGCTCTGAAAATCCACACTAAAATTACACGACAGGTCTGACACGAAGGGACCTGCTTCACTGGCCACGTTGGCCTTTGTCCCTTATTTCAAGAATTATCTGAGTGAGGGAGAGGGTCAACCGAGAAATTAGAAACGTGTTACACTCAGGACCAATGATGGAGCATTTCATGGTTCTCCACTCTCAAGATATTTGAAGACAAGAGACTGAGAAGTCTAATCATAATCATTTACTTTTATAAAGTACTTCATAGTTATACAATGCTCCTATGTACATGATATTTTATCTTCATAACAACTGTGAAACAAGCACTTTACTGGCAAAATATCAGCTCAGGTTTTCCTTGATGACTATTTTATGGCTTACCTCAATGCAGAGACGATTTCTGTTACTGCACTCTGCACAATGTCCTTGGGCGAGATGTCAAGAGGGCCCACAGCCACCTCCAGCAGCTGCTGAATCATTCTTAGAGGCTGACCGTCTAAACACATGGCCACGGCTTGATTGTAAACTTTCTCTTTTTCTGACCGAGACAGATCATAGAGGTAACCATATTTCTGCAGCATTTCCTGAAAACATGGAATTCAACATGTAACTATGAACTAGAAATTACATGAACAGAGTGAACTATACTCAGAGGACTCTCAAACCAAATATACTACAACCACAAACACCACACGGAGGAACACGTAGGGGAAGTTAAGAGCTTGGTTTCCAGAGCTACCAAGACCTGACTGTAAACCTTGCTTTACTGTGTACTAAGTAGTAAGCCACTGTGATCTCAATTTCCAGTGTCTATAAAATGAGAATGAGGACAATCAGTTCTTGTGAACAGAGGGTATTGTAAACATTTAATAATACAAAAATCAGACCTTTAGCACAATGTCAGGCACAAAATAATTCTCATTAAATTTCTCTATTATTATTATTGTGCTATAAACACATAAGTTAAAATCTATTAAGTATCAACTATGTAAACCCAGGTATTGTATATGTTATATAATTTAATGTTTATAATTATCCTGATAGCTCAGTTGCTAAAGAATCTGCCGGCAACGCAGGAGACCCCAGTTTGATTCCTGGGTCAGGAAGATCCAGGGAAAAGGGATAGGCTACCCACTCCAGTATTCTTAGGTTTCCCTTGTGGCTCAGCTGGTTAAGAATCCACCTGTGATGCAGGAGACCTGGGTTTGATCCCTGAGTTGGAAAGATCCCCTGGAGGAGGGAAAGGCTACCCACTCCAGTATTCTTACCTGGAGAATTCCATGGACTGTATAGTCCGGTCGCAAAGAGTCAGATGTGACTAAGCAACTTTCACTTTCATTTTTCTTTCAACTATCCCACAAGGAGCTCTAATGAGCTCCACTGTATCAGAAAGGAAGCTGAAAACCAAAGGTGTTATGCAACATGTCCACAAGTCACACAGTCCCCATTAATGGAGCTTGGGATTAGAATCCAAAGTTATGCTTTCCCCACCACATTCCCCCACTCCACACTGCCAGTCCCTTTTTGAAAATATTGTAAAAACTAACATGACAACAAATAATTTCAGAAATAGAACGGGCCTACCATCGTCCAGCACACCAAATGCGATCACTTGATGGTAACAACACTTTCTAACTTCCACAAGTGCTTCTGAATGTAACTGCTTTGTCTTTCAAACCTTAACTGGACATTTGATGATATCAAAGACTTACTATTAACATTTTTATTGGTAATGTAGTGGTAGTGGTAGTTACATTTAAATATATCTTTTAGAAATAGATATGGAAGGATTTGTGCATAAAATGAAAAGATGACTGGGTTTTTCTTTAAAATGACTCAGAGGAGTAAGGGTAGAAAGGAAATACATTGGTCATGTCTTGATAATGGTGAAAGCTGGGAGTTGAGCATATGAGCTTTCAGTTTACTATTCTTCTCATTGTGATACTTTCTGTATTTAAAAACAAACTACCTTTGAGTTAGGCAACAAAATTACTAGTATCCACAGTGAGACAAGAGAAAACTGAGGTTCCAATGGTCTGTGATTGAAGTTGCACTAACCTTCTTGAGTTTACAATATGGTCTTTCACTGAGTATATAATTAAAGAGGTTAAAATCAAAGCCTGCACTTAAAAGGGTTAATATATATAAGATTGAAGGTTATTTTCAGCATTTGATCTAAAAGGTGCCTTAACAAAATCATATAATGTCAATTTAGGGACCAGAAGAGGCTCCTGTTAAGGACCATCCATGGCCTAACAACATTCGCAATCAGCTATTCCAAGTGTGCTCAGTCCCTCAGTTGTGTTCAACTCTTTTCAACCCCATGGACTGCAGCTCATAAGGCTCCTCTGTCTACAAAATTTTCCAGGCAAGAGTACTGGAATGGGTTGCCATTTCCTTCTCTAGGGATCTTCCCGACCCAGGAATTGAACCCGGGTCTCCTGCATTGCAGACAGAGTCTTTACCAACTGAGCTACAAGGGAAGCCCCTTAATTGTCAATATTTTTAATATTGTCAATAATTGTAATTATTGATTATACAACTGTAACCATCAGCAGAATAAAATCAAGATTGGTAAGGCCAATTTGCTTCCTATGAAGGCTTCTATATTGCTCATACCATTATTTAATATTATTTATTAGATAGGATAATAGGCACTAAAAAAAATACAAAAATGAAATAAAACTGAAATCAGGCTTTTGGATTCCTCCCATTATCTCCTGGATGAGGGGCTTGCATTTTTGAGTCTCATATGTATTTTGAAGTATTCCATTTGTTTTATATTTGGACTCCTCTCCACTGACTGATTTTTCTAGTCAGGAATATATATATTGTTTTACAAGCCAAGAATACAATTCATTAAACACATAAGGTTAAAAAAAAAAATAAAGCAGATCAGTGGCCACTTATAGGTTCATTCACTACAGCATTACAAAGCGAATGGACTATTTTTTACACACCTAAACACTGTTTTTACCTGGGTGAAAACCATTTATGTAGTGATTTGTCAACTTTTTAGCTATAGAAAGTGAAAGTGAGTCACTCAGTCGTGTCCAACTCTTTGCAACACCATGGACTATGGGAATTCTCCAAGCCAGAATACTGGAGCGGGTAGCCTTTCCCTTCTCCAGGGGATGTTCCCAACCTAGGGATCAAACCCAGGTCTTCCACAATGCAGGCAGATTCTTTACCAGCTGAGCCACCAGGGAAGCCCAAGAATACTGGAGTGGGTAGCCTATCCCTTCTCCAGTGGATCTTCCAGACCCAGGAATGGAACTGGGGTCTTCTGCATTGCAGTGGATTCTTTACCAACTGAGCTATGGAAAAGAATATTAAAATTCCCATGATGGTGAATACAGAAGAAAAGCTCCCAAGGCTACAGAGGGTTCCCTTATGCAATCCGAACCCTCTGGTCCCCAAACCTCATAGGGGCTCATGACTCCCATGAGGGGGCCTTTTGAGACTCCACTAGACCAGAGGGTCCCAACTAGAATGAACTAGGAACAACTTCATCAGCCAAAAAGGTCATGTCGAGAATAAATTATATTGGAAAATACACCAGAAAAACAGGATGAGAACACACATTCTTAAAAAAAAAAAAATTCTGAGGCAGGTATGGATGGCTATTTCTGAATTTTTCTGGAAGTCAGGAGAAAAATTTATCATCATTCAATTGGAAAGCAAAACATCTCCCAGCTAGAAATAGAGCATGTTGTGTGTGTGTTGACTGCTCAGTCTCGTCTGACTCTTTGTGACCCCATGGACTGCTGCCCTCCAGGCTCCTTTGTCCAAGGAATTCTTGAGGCCAGAATAACTGGAGTGGATAGCCTTCAGAGGATCTTCTTCAGGGGATCTTCCCAACCCATGGATTGAACCCCGGTCTCCCATACTGCAGGTGGATTCTTTACCTGCTGAGCCACCAGGGAAGCCCATATGACTGAATCACTTGCTGTACACCTGAAACACAATCCTGTAAATTAACCATATACTTCAATTTAAAAAACAGTTACTGAAAAAAAAGTCTGCAAGATTGAAAAGCCTATCACAACTATGAATATAGCTTTAAAAGACAAATGAAAGAACACACTGATATTATCCAAGTGTGTGAGCATACAGAAGAAGTTTGCATTTCATTACCTGCTCACTGTTCTTCAGAGAAATGATGAAGCTGTGGTTGAGGGTTTCCAGGTGTGCCAGTGATTGCTCCAGATGATTCAAGGCATCTGCATAGGTCACCTGAGACCCACCAGCCTCCTCAGTGTCTTCTTCTAAGTTTCTTTTTCTTGGCTTTTCAATAAAATGTCTGACTGCCTTAATAGCCTTTCCAGTCATTTCTTTACGTGCTTCCAGAGACAGCTTTACCAACAATAACAAAAAGAGAGTGAGAGAGAGGAACTGAACAAAGGTAAGAATCACCCTGTGTATTACATGTGATGGATTTAGTACAGTATTTGTGTGGTAGAGAGAACAAAAGTGAAATTTTAATACATAAACTTTAACGAATAGGACTTTTCATGTGATGGATTTAGTAAAGTATTTGTGTGGTAGAGAGAACAAAAGTGAAATTTTAATACATAAACTTTAATGAATAGGACTTTTGCTATACTAGATTTTCTTCCATGAAGAAAACAAAAATAGGGTGGTATCATTTGCACTATTAAATGCATAAATATAGCTTTTTTAAAAATGCTAATACCCAAAGCAGGTGGTGTCATGGTGAAACATATTCAAATAGATTACTGGTTACAGTGAAAAAATGAGGAGTCATTTCTATAACCAATTCTGATAATTTATTATAAGGAAATAATTCAAAAGAAGAAAATAGTATAGGCATGAAGATTTTAACTGGAATAAGAATATAAAAATACGACTTTAAAAGCAATCCAATTGATAGTAAGAGAAATGGTAACTAGCGTATGACAAATCACTCGATAGAGTATATGCAGTCAGTAAGAGTTACAGTAAGAGTACAGCCATTATCACTGTTTGATTGTATCATTATCATAAAATGCTCAATTTAGGAATCAGAAATCATAAAACTGTATCATGCTTACATTAAAATCTGAACTATACCTGTGCATGTGAAAAGTGAAAGTCGCTCAGTCGTGTCCGACTCTTTGCCACCCCATGGACTATATAGTCCATGGAATTCTCCAGGTAAGAATACTGGAGTGGGTAGCCTTTCCCTTCTCCAGGGGATCTTCCCAGCCCAGGGACTGAACCCAGGTCTCCTGCATTGCAGGCAGATTATTTACCATCTGAGCCACCAGAGAAGCCCAAACGTGAAAGTGAAAGTGAATGTACCTGTGCCTGAAGACAACACACACACTAGTCGTGACCACTGTTGAAGTGTTGAGGCTACGAGCAATTCTGTTCTTGACTTTCCACATTTTCTATAATAACGTTATATTTACTCATTTACTCACCAGTTGCTTACTGAATTCGGATACGTGACAGTCACTATGATAGGCATGCAATGCTTATATTTTTTTTAATATTTAAAATATTAAGTTCACTTGGCCTCAAGAATACAAATTAAGTCTCAACTTAACCCGTTTTGATAGGCGCACCACATTCTTTGGAGCCACTCTGGGGCCTTTCAGGCCCTGCTGGTTTGTGCCGCTCCGGAGCCAGATTTTAGTCGCCTGTCAACTGCTCAAGCACATTTTTACTAGAGCTGTAAGAGGATTCTGTGTTGATTTAACAACAGCAACAACAACAGACAAAGCATCCTAGGACCAAACCTCACCTTCCTATTACTTCTTAAAATCAGTCATGTTGTGTCTGGTTATTCTGAAAGGTAGGCACAGGCGTCAAATACACAGCACTAACGACCCCACCAGGAGGCAAACCTCCCCTACCCTCCATCCCCAACAGCTGCCTCCAAGTCACTGCACATAAAATTAATGTTTTATAATAGATGGCTGGCGTTTTCTTAGCCTCTTATATATATGGATGAAAGGTATCTTTAGGAAGGCACTGTTTTCACTGCACTGTAACTGTCTGCAAATACAGCTTCAGAACAAGTTCTGCAACCCCAGCACCTATGACATAAAATCAGAAGCCACCAGTGACCAGCAAGGATCGGCTACAGTATTGTCTCTTCCCCTAAATAATCTGAGAATGCCTTTCTGTGACTGAGAAATACAAGATATCCTAGAACCCGTGTTTAGTTCAACAGACCTCCCTACGCCCCCAGTGATGTGGATGGAAAGACTGAGCCCCAGGGAAGGTAGCTGATACATTTGGGTTCGTGTCGAGTGAGAGAGTGAAAGTCGGATTTCAGGTCCATGGTGACCAAGCCAGTGCTCCCCGTCAGTGTCCACCACAGTCACTCGGTCATGTTGGCCTCATCACAGGATCTGACTGGGTGAGCGAATAAAATCAAGACTTCACAGCCCCACTGGACCCTGTATGACTTGCCCTCCAGCTCACCCCACCTCTCTAACCCAGTGTCCTCCTTTCTCCCACTCTCAGCCTACTCCTGAGACACTGACCTCCCTGCAGGCCCACACAGCCTTTCTGCTTGTCGGGCCCTCTGTCTGGAATGTTCTCCCAGGGATCCTCACGCTCATTCCTCAGGACGTGGTGGAAAGGTCACATTATACATGCGGTCTCCCTGAGCACCAAGGAAGAGCGGGCACACCCTCCGTCCTCACGGGGCCACCCTCTCCTCATCCTGCCTGGCTTTCTCCTCACCACTGGCATGCTGTGCTCCTACTTGCTGTGGTCTTCACTGCCGTCTCCCCAGAGCTCAGAACGGTGCCGCACACACAAGAAGTGTACTGAACATATAAAGGAATGAACGGATGAATGACAACATTTCAAAATGATAGAAGCGTGAAAGCAGACTTGTGGAAGCAGGAAAGCTTATGACACGTGTATAACCACTAGTGAGCACTCAGACACAGCAGGAGTGGAAAGGGCCGGATAGAAAATGCTGGGCTTTGGAGGTCACTTACGGTCTCTGACGTGCACACTTTTGGTTGGCTGGCTAGTTCTTAGAATCCTTTAAGGGCTGTAAAAACTAGCTTAGCTAAGGGCAGTACAAAACCGGCTGTGGGCTGAATTTGACCTATAGGCTACGATTGACTGACTCCCCAATCTAGAATATTAAAAAACTTTAGCTGGAAAGATGAACTGAGAATGTCTTGACTGCCAGGCTAGCTACAGAATCTGACCTGCAGGAGTTCAGGAGCCACTAAAGGCAATTGGTATTCTGAAGATAATTGCATGGGAACATTTTAGTCGGTTTTTTAGTTTAAAAACACGTTGTAGATTTTTTAATGTGAAACTACAAGTATCTGAGAAAAACTGTCATCATTTCTCAAGCCTGCCTTTGCCTGTCCTTTCCAAATCAGTTCAGGGTTCACTCCTTTGAGATGCTGTCATTAACATCATCTCCTCCCTTATGTGTTCCTTTTAAAGCTCACCTGTATCAAAGAACCCATCTCACTGTTAAAATTGTCTGGTTACTCGTACATTTCCCCTGACTAAACAATGTGACCCTTCAGGGAAGAAAATGTGCTTTTTAAAATCTCTGTACCCCTAGCCCTTAATACAATGTCTAGCACATTGTAGACAAACCGAAAATAGCTGCTAAATTACTCAACAACTCTGCTCAACATAAGGGTGTGGGGGAAGAACCTTTAAAAGTCCAATGAAATAGCATGTTCTCAACATGTCTCATGTCTCAAGAAATTTGTGGTCCAGAATGCGCCCAAAGGCTCCCTAGTGTCTTATTCCTATAAGATGGCCTCAAAAGACTAAACTTTATAAGGACATTTTCAAGAACTTGAAACAAAACCTCAGGACTAGATGTATGTTGTCGGGACAAAGCCAGTCAGTGGCAATCAGAAGTCACGCAGGAAAAGGCAGCAGGACGTTAGACACTGGACATTAGGCAGCGAGGCTGGCCCCGGGCTGGGTGCTGGTGACACAGACAAAATGAGATCAGGTCCCTGTCCCGGGGGATGCTACATTCTAGCTGGAAAGACAGAGAGAGAAATGGCATTGCAAGGAGGCAGGATCCTTCTTCAAGTGCAGTGGGGTAAACAGGACCTGCTGATGAGAACCTCCGAGGGGCAGTCTGTCTGGACAGGAAGGGGAGGGCTGGGGGGCGGGGGAGTTGGCAGGAAGGTTTGCTGAGGGATGCTATCTCTAAAGGGAGTCCTCAGGGGTGAGGAGGCATTAAGATGGGAAAGGAAGAACTTCAAGAGGTCTCCAGGTTAAAGGGGGTTGGGGGGATGCTGGGGTAAATGGATGCCACATGGCCTGGATGCCGAGTGCAAATAAAGGCCCATCAGAGCCTGAGAGAGGGAGAAGGAATGGGCCAGCACAAAGGGCACGTATGCTGGGCAAGAGGGCAGCTCTCTGTCACACTCGTGCCTGGGAAGGCGTGCAAGGAAGGAGCTGACACAGAAGAAGGACACAATCAGTGCTGCCGCGTCATGAATGGCTTGATTCAAAATTCACCAAGACAACTTCCCTTGTGTGCAGGGACCTTAAGGCTGATGAAATCTCACCAAGCAGATACTATTTTTCTCTTTTAAAAATGAATATAGTGTGACTTTCAGATAAGGTGGATATTTATAAAATGACAGGTGCCTTAGGAAAAGCCAGATGCTACCTACAGAGTCAGGGTGGGAAAGCCAGGCTTTATCTACCATTCACATTGCTAACATCAACTGTATTAACTAATGGAAAAGTCACAAGCGAATTATTTCACTCACACTTTGGTTTTAACATCACAGTTAATTTGAGAGACTGAAAACATTTTCTTTGACTAATACAGGATAGAGAGCTATCCGTTCTTTCTGGGTTCTATGTAAAATCTCGCTCCACTTTTCTTTCATCTCCTTTTCAAGCACAGACACTCCAGTGCTTACCATGTGCTGGGCCTAGTTTTGGCACAGGAGATACAAAAGGAAATTAAAACACAATCTCTACCTTAAAAGAACATCCATCCTAATGGAAAAACCAAACACAAAAATAAGTATTCATAAAACGTGACAGAAATATAAACTAACTATGCGGGTGCAAGAAAAAGTATCTGTCTTAGAAAGGCAAGAAAGTCTTTACAAAGGAGGTGGCACCTAAGCCAGGACTCGAAGGATGAGCGAGGATTCCTGTGAAGAAGAGGGTGAGGTGACCTTGCAACATGGGGAATTTGTTGTTGTCCAGTCACTAAGTTGTATTCGACTCTTTGCGACCCCATGGACTGCAGCACGCCAGGCTTCCCTGTCCTTCGCTGTCTCCTGGAGTTTGCTCAAACTCATGTCCATTGACTCTATGAGGCCATCCAACCATCTCATCCTCTGTTCCCCTCTTCTCCTGCCCTCAATCTTTCCCAGCACCAGAGTCTTTACTGGTGAGTCAGCTCTTGGCATCAGGTGGCCAAAGCTTCCAAACATTTCTGCCCAAGACCTGCACACTGTGTGCATCAAATCTCAATGTCAGAATATATGCGTAGGCATGTATGCATGTATTAAAAGCCCAAGTTTCATGAAACAATTTACCCCCTACTGTGCTGCTGCTAAGTCGCTTCAGTCGTGTCCGACTCTGTGTGACCCCATAGATGGCAGCCCTCCAGGCTCCCCCATCCCTGGGATTCTCCAGGCAAGAACACTGGAGTGGGCTGCCATTTCCTTCTCCAATGCATGAAAGTGAAAAGTGAAAGTGAAGTCGCTCAGTCGTGTCCGACCCTCAGTGACTCCATGGACTGCAGCCTTCCAGGCTCCTCCGTCCATGGGATTTTCCAGGCAAGAGTATGCAGTGGGGTGCCATTGCCTTCTCCGAGTTTACAAGCTATTCAAACATAAAAATAAGGATGCAGGTTTTGTCATAATGAATCATATACTTTAAAAAATCAACAGTAGAATTTTGCTCCTCTGCTTTAACTGTCAATTGCTTACATAATAAAAATGAATCATGGAGGATACAGAGGCCACTTTTTCTTTGCCTTTTCCCTTATGGAATAATCACAGTAATACTATCATTCTTCAGCAAAGTGTAAATGGCCCTATCTTTTGTACTGTTTACTTTCAGCACTGACATAGCTAATACATCCCTAAGTTCTTCAACAACTTGAAGGTCACCTTTATCCTAATGAAGAGGGCCATGAAGAATGTTAGAAACGAGATGTTCCTGCAATCAGTAGTGAAGGTTCCTGTCCACTGGGGCTGTGAAAGCATTCATTCACATTTTCCATTTAAAAATCTTTTCCTATCAAATGCATGCATGGGATACATAACACAAACTGTTATTATTAAGAGCATTTTAAGTAGATCTAATGAGTTTATGTCAAAATCAAGAGTAAGTATGAAAATCTAGATCTTATTCTAACTCTTACAACTATGTTGGATCATTCAAAACCAAACTGAACTGTTGCTAGATGTTTGAAACTGGGCTGAAAGGAATTCAAATGTCATTTTTAGATGTTCTAGGTGACAGTAAACAGAAAGAGGGATAAAGAAAAGCAGAAGGGGAACTGACTGTGCTGAGCACCTACTGACACCAAGATCTTTATTCTTGCTATTTTATTTAATCTTCACGGTGTTTATTCAAGGTGTCCGTTACAGATACTGTGCTTGTCTCCCTTACGTCCACTTCATACCTTGTCTAGTAAATGCTGACCATGCCATGGCCATGGGACTGACTCAGGGCTGCCTAGGGTTAGTGCTGATGGAGTCAGACCATTCACGGTAATCCCACACCTCTCACCACAGTGGTTAGTTCAGGTGGTCGGGCCGACTGACGACCAAAAGCCACAGGAATCTGTTCAGGGGTGATGTAACCCCTGAATGAGAGGCTCAGGTTTTCTTTTCTATGCACACGTGGAGCTTTCTTACTCTACCTGCTGTGTATCGATTAGGAAGTGATGTAGCCTGTTTCCATCATTCAGTGCACTAAAGCAAAGAGCCTGAGGGTGAAACTAACACCACAGACAACACAGAAAAGAGAAACTGGCTTGTTGATGACCACTCATTGTTGAATCACCCAACCCCAAAGTCAGCCCCACCTCTGAGCTTTTGAGTTACATAAGCCAGGAAATTTTCTGCTCAGTTAAGCTAATTTAATTGGATTTTCACTTGTGTCTAAAAACATTCTAAAATTAATCTATATTTATATAGGAGCAATTATTATTCCCCATTATGTAGAGGAGAAAACTCAAGAGTCATTTCCCCAAGGTCGAGCTTGATGGGAAATCAGGAAGGTCTAACTATAAACCTGTCTCTCTATTCATCACCATGCTGCCACTCAAAGAACTTCACAACGTGTCTAAGATTCACCAGGATTTAATTTGATATGATGAAAGGCCACAATATTTGGTTCAATTCACTTCAGTCGCTCAGTCGTGTCGGACTCTTTGCAACCCCATGAACCGCAGCACGCCAGACCTCCCTGGCCATCACCAACTCCCGGAATCCACTCAAACCCATGTCCATTGTGTCGGTGATGCCATCCAACCATCTCATCCTCTGTCGTCCCCTTCTCCTCCTGCCCTCAATCTTTCCCAGCTTCAGGGTCTTTTCAAATGAGTCAGCTTTCTGCATCAGGTGGCCAAAGTATTGGAGTTTCAGCTTCAACAACAGTCCCTCCAATGAACACCCAGGAACGATCTCCTTTAGGATAGACTGGTTGGATTTCCTTGCAGTCCAAGGGACTCTCAAGAGTCTTCTCTAACACCACACTTCAAAAGCATCAATTCTTCAGTGCTCAGCTTTCTTTATAGTCCAACTCTCACATCCATACATGAACACTGGAAAAACCATAGCCTTGACTAGACAGACCTTTGTTGGCAAAGTAATGTCTCTGCTTTTTAATATGCTGCCTAGGTTGGTCATATCTTTCCTTCCAAGAAGTAAGCATCTTTTAATTTCATGGCTGAAATCACCATCCACAGTGATTTTGGAGCCCCCAAAATAAAGTCTGATACTGTTTCCACTGTTTCCCCATCTATTTGCCATGAAGTGATGGGACCGGATGCCATGATCTTTGTTTTCTGTATGTTGAGCTTCAAGCCAACTTTTTCACTCTCCTCTTTCACTTTCATCAAGAGGCTCTTTAGTTCTTCTTCACTTTCTGCCATAAGGGTGATGTCATCTGAATATCTGAGGTTATTGATATTTCTCCTGGCAATCTTGATTCCAGCTTGTGCTTCCTCCAGTCCAGCATTTCTCATGATGTACTCTGCATATAAGTTAAATAAGCAGGGTGACAATATCCAGTCTGTTGTTCCATGTCCAGTTCTAACTGTTGCTTCCTGACCTGCATACAGATTTCTCAAGAGGCAGATCAGGTGCTCTGGTATTCCCATCTCTTTCAGAATTTTCCACAGTTTATTGTATCCACACAGTCAAAGGCTTTGGCATAGTCAATAAAGCAGAAATAGATGTTTTTCTGGAACTCTCTTGCTTTTTCCATGATCCAGAGGATGTTGGCAATTTGATCCCTGGTTCCTCTGCCTTTTCTAAAACCAGCTTGAACATCTGGAAGTTCACAGTTCACGTATTGCTGAAGCCTGGCTTGGAGAATTTTGAGCATTACTTTACTAGCATGTGAGATGAGTGCAATTGTGTGGTAGTTTGAGCACTCTTTGGCATTACCTTTCTTTGGCATTGGAATGAAAACTGACATTTTCCAGTCCTGTGGCCACTGATGAGATTTCCAAATTTGCTGACATATTGGGTGCAGCACATTCACAGCATCATCTTTTAGAATTTGAAATAGCTCAAATGGAATTCCATCGCCTCCACTAGCCTTGTTCGTAGTGATGCTTCCTAAGGCCCACCTGACTTCACATTCCAGGATGTCCGGCTCTAGGTGAGTGGGAGTGATTACACCTTCATGATTATCTGGCTCATGAAGATCTTTTTTTGTACAGATTTTCTGTGTATTCTTGCCACCTCTTAACATCTTCTGCTTCTGTTAGGCCAGGGAATGGCAAACCACTTCAGTATTCTTGCCTTGAGAACCCCATGAACAGTATGAAAAGGCAAAAAGATATGACATTGAGAGATGAACTCCCCAGGTCAGTAGGTGCCCAATATGCTACTGGAGATCAGTGGAGAAATAATTCCAGAAAGAATGAAGGGATGGCCACAATATTAATGGAGGGAATTTTCCAGATTTTCCAGGGTCAGTGTTAATTTAAAAGTGTTTTACTCTGTTCTCCTCATGGAAATTTTGTCATTTGATAAGTGGCATCAATGCATCATAGTCTTCCACACATATGGGTGGAATGAAAAACTCGCTCATCAGATGACATACGCTAGGCAGAAATCTGGTTATACTATGATTAAGGAACTCGCTATGTGATTCAGTGACCAAAAGGTTAAATAGCATCCTCAAAGGATGTTTACAGAAATGCATTATGAAAGCAGAGATATAGCACACATGCCTGCATTACAGTAATTAGCACAAACTGAGTCACTCTAGTGTCAATGCCTCTCTGGTCCATCTTCATCTCTCCCATAAAATACCACACTGGCCTTCACACTGGAGTTTCCCTGTGTCCAAGCTGGTGCCCTCTGTTTCTTTCTCTGATCATCACCAAGGTGATCTTTCTAAAGCAAGAATCTGAGAATGTCACTACCCAGCCTAAAATTTACGTCTAATAGGTCCATTCTCAGGATAGTCTAAAACCTTTAGCCAGGTAAGCATTCATTCATTACCAGGCTCTTTCTTCTCTCTGTAGCCTCATCAAGATACTTCTATCTATATCATATGTCTTGTAGTCAACTGAAGGCACTAGATTATCCCATGCCTGTACCAAACTGCCACATCTACCTGGAATGCCCCTCCTCTTTTAATTTTTCCCTGCATGACCAACACCCTCATTTATTAAGACTGGACTCAAATACCTCATCTACTATGAGGCCTTTCCTGGGTGGTCCCATCAACTAACTGTTTACCGTCTCCATCTGTGAAAAGTTCCCCCTGATGGTAGGCAGAAACAACCAGCATCCTGAGATGGATGCAATTAGACAGGGATCTTCCTTTGGGTACCATTACTTGAAAAGCTTTTGGCACCAGCCGAGTGGAGAGGGCATGACTTTCCATTATAAATCCCTTTACTGCCCAGGCAAGAGAAAGTATTCATAAAATGGCAATTAGAAAATAAATCTGCTTATAAGTTTAAAAGGTACTTAATAAATGAGAGAAGGGATCATAGGATGAACAAAGAATGGAGGAGGAGAGGGGGACCCACATCACTGAAGATTTATGGTTGAACAACGAAAAATTCAGAACCCTGAAGTCAGCCAGGCAGAGAATAACATTTCAGCAGGGAGGTAATTTTTGGATTTTTTGCCTTTCTTTTTTTTCCTAAATGTTAAAATACACTTTGGTATTTGCTGTACATTATTCTAAGATTGCTGATTTATTCTTCTGTCTTCCCCAAGACGTCCACCCCCTGTGAATTTAGAGCCCACAAGCCTCCCAGGAAGGAGTGTGTACTCTTTCTTGTGCTTTATTCATGGAGAAGCCTGCAAGGGCTGCGGAAACACAGCAGCTGAGTGCCTGCCAGACTCCTCCTCGGCAACAGAGGCATCATCATTTATGATTGGATGGCGAACATGGTCTTTCAGCCAATTTTCAATCTTACTAAATTATTACCATAGCCAATTTGAAATAATTTCCAAGCACAAACAGAGAATGAGTTTTCAGCTTGCCAGTCAAGCCAATAATCACGAGTACCCAAGATGGGCTTTTGCAGCCAAATTTCTCAGTCGAGGGAGGCCGTGGGAAGCAAGATTTGGGGAGCAGGCCTATCGACGAATCTTGACTTGGTCACATCTAGCTCATAATACACAGTCTCATGAGCAGTCTCATGGAGCAGTCATTTAACATCCTTTAGCTTTAATTTTCTTATCTCTTAAAATGATGATAAAAGTATTTATTTCACAGAGGTGGCAGGACAATTCACAGAGTAACATTACAATAAATACCACCTTCCCCTTCTTATAGTATCTTATTTGAGGGCTGGAGGTGAAGAGGAAAATGGTTAATCCACATCCGTTGTTAGCCTAGATGACTATGAAAGACTTTTGGAAGAAAACATTAGTCCCTCTTATTGTTACAGGGTGATGTTGACAGACAATCTAAGGGCCAATTCTCAGGCTGCTTCTTCTACAGGTCACAATACACAGAGTGGATGCCATACCCACAATCCCTCCTTGAGGAAGCAGCCAAACGGGCCTGTTAAACATAGGCTGTCTGCTTGGCAACAAAACTCTTCTGAATCTGACCACAGCTATATTCCTAGCACTGAGAACAATTTCTGATACACAGGAGGCACTGATGGTGTTTTTTCAGTCTTGGATAACAAATAACCCAAATTCAGAAGCTTAAAACATTGATTATCTCACAGTTCCTGTGATTCATGAATCTGGTATGGTTTAGCTAGGTGCCTCTCTGGATTAAGATCTTTTATGAGGCTAGAAATGAACCACTGGTCAGTTCTGTGGTTTCATCAGGTCGCTTGGTTGGGTGGCAGGAGATGCATAACCACAGTTACTCCAGGGTGACTGGCATCCTGGGTCTCACCATCCGGGGCTCTTCACAACAAGGTGCGTCGATTCCCCAAGAGCGCATGACCCAAGGAGGGGGGACGGCACCCAAGACAGAAGCCACGGTCTTGTCAGAACTTACTTTGTAAAGGGCATCCCGTCACTTTTGCTGCACATATTCTGCTTGTTAAAAGTGAATTAAGTCAGTCCAGTCCACACTCAAAGGGAGGAGATCACACACGGGATTCAACACTGGAAGGTCAAGATCATTAAGGGTCATCGCACAGGCTGTCTTTCCCAGCCTATTCATTGACTCAAAAAACATCTGGTCAATGAATGAACAAAGTAGCCAATGATGCCTACTTGAAGAGATCCTGTGCCAAATAGGAAAACTAGACCGACTTCTAGGGAACTTTGTGGATTTTTCACTTTTCATAAATGGAAAAAGCGCAAGTGGGCAAATAATCAACTTTGGAAGCGTAAAGACGACATAAGACTTTTACCAGGCCAGCCTTTCTTTTCCTTAGAGTCTTGTAACAGGTCATTTTTCATAGGACTGTCTATGTTTTATTTATGAATAAGTTATATTACATCATATTATGCTTCAAAAACTATTGTCTATCCTTTGAGTATTCTACCTGCTCCCTTTATTCTGTGCCTTTGACAATCACATGGGAAACAATTTTTTTTAAGATTTGCTCCTTTTTGCTTATCTCCTAAGCTCCTGGCTTTCTGCATTTTCGTCAAGATAGGATATGCTTATCAAACAAAACTCTCACCTTGGAAAATAGAAGAAAATGGTGCCTTAAATGAAAAGGCATTTAAGAACAGGAATGGAAGGATAATGTTTACAACTGTAATAATACATACAATCTAGCTGAAGGTCAGATGAGAGCAATATATATTGCACATTTAAAAACCCTGAGATAATCACTACTATGTAGCATTAGTAACAAATATATGCCTGGAATATAGAAGGCATTCAATAAACATTTACTGATTATCTCTTCCTTTGAACACACGGCATTTATTAATATCCTTAATGATACTTCTTATATTAAATTATAAATTCATTTGATATGTATTCATACATTTATCCCAATCAACTGTGAGCTTCAAAAGGGCAAGGAGCTTGGCAGTCTTTATTTAAACCTGTTTACAGCACCTAGAACAACGGTACTGAAAATGTGCTCACATAAACAGTTTCTGAATGTATCTGGAATGGATAAAGTCACTCAGTTTGAAATCAAATAAGTCAAATGCTGACTACATCAAAACCAAAGATAAATAGGCAAAATACTGATGAGATTATAGGAGGAAAAAGTATGAGTTAACATTCAGTCACCCTGTAAAAGTGAGTAAACGTAATGCTTTACAGTCAAGTTTGCTAAGTCACTTCACTCGTGTCCAACTCTGCGACCCCATGGACTGTGGCCCACAAGGCTTCTCAATCCATGGGATTCTCCAGACAGGAACACTGGAGTGGGCTGCCATTTTGTTCTCCAATAGTCAAGTTCAGTATGATTATAAAATAGCAACAACAAACACCATTAAAATTTAGGGGGGAAATGGACAGCATATGCGTATGCCTGATGCGTACAGCTGACTGATCTTCGACAAAGAAACAAAGGCAATACAATGGAGCAAAGACAGTTTTTTCAACAAATGGTGCTGGAACCACTGGACATGCACATGCCAAAAAAAGGAAGGAAAAAAATCAATCTAAACCCGGACCTACATCTTTCACAAAAATTAACTACAAATGGACCTTATACTTAAGCGTAAAACACACAACTAAAAACTTTTAAGAGATCACATAGGAGAAAATCTAGATGACCTGAGTAGGGATATGAGTTTTCAGATATAATACCAAAGACATAATCCATAGAAATAGTTGATAACTAGACTTTACTAAAATTAAAAACTTTTGCTCTGAGCAATAACAATGTTGAGAAAGTGAGAGACATGCTACAGATGGGAAGAAAATATTTGCAAAAGATACATCTGATAAACTACTGTTATATAAGATATACAAAGAACTCTTAAAACAACAATAAGAAAACAAGCCAGTTAAAAAATGGGCCAAGGACTTTAAAACACATCTCATCAAAGAATATATACAGATGGCAAATAAACATGTAAGAAGATACTGGATATCATATATCCTCAGGGAAATGTAAATTAAAACACCAGTGAGATACCACTACACACAGATCAGAACGGCCAAAATCTAGAACTCTGACACCATCAAATGCTGGCTAGGATGTGGAGAAACAAGAACTCTCATTCATTGCTGGTGGGAATGCAAAATGGTACAGTCACTTTGGAAGACAGTTTGGAAGTTTCTTACAAAATTAAACACATTCTTACCATATAATTGTACTCCTTGGTATTTATCCAAAGGAGCAGAAAACTTACATCTACATAAAAACCTACACATTAATGTTTACAAGAGCTCTAATCATAATTGCCAAAACTTAAGAAATGACCACATGTCCTGTGGTAGGTGATCAGATAAATAAACCAGTATATCCACACAATGGGATATTATTCAGCATTAAAAAGAAATAAACTATCATGCCATGAAAAGAAACAGAGAATCTCAAACGCATATTACTAAGTGAAAGAAGCCATTCTGAAAAGGCTATGGAGCTTATGACTATATGCAGCTATAGTCTATATAAAAGCATAGCAAAAATATGGACACGGTAAAAAGATCAATGGTTGCCAGGGGTTTGGGCGGGGGTCATGAATAGGGAGAACACAGAGGATTTTTAGGGCAGTGAAAATACTCTGATATTCAATGTGGTTAGATAATAATGTCACTATGCATCTGTCCGCACCTACAGAAAGAACAACACTAAGGTGAACAGTAAGGTGAACTATGGGCTTTGGGTGACGATGATGTGTCAATGTAGGTTTATCAATTAAAAAAAAAGTATCTCCTAATGAGGGATCTTGAAAGTGGGGGAGATTATACATGTATAGGGGCAGGAACAACTAGGAAACCTCTGTACCTTCCTCTTAATTTTGTTGTGAACCAAAACTGCTCTAAAAAATAGTCCTAAAAAATATATGAGAAAGGAACTTTTCATTCAGAAAAGGATGGTCAGAAACAGTGTCTTCTGAGACAAACATGCATTTGACATGCATCCTTTCAATTTAAAAAAATTATGAAGATCAAAAGATCTTCATTCACTGTTGTAATGTATACACAAAGATCAATGTGGACATATACACACACTGCTGCTGCTAAGTCACTTCAGTCGTGTCCGACTCTGTGCGACCCCATAGACAGCAGCCCAACAGGCTCCCCCGTCCCTGGGATTCTCCAGGCAAGAATACTGGAGTGGGTTGCCATTTCCTTCTCCAATGCTTGAAAGTGAAAACTGAGAGTGAAGTTGCTCAGTCGTGTCTGACTCCTAGCGACCCCATGGACTGCAGCCCACCAGGCTCCTCCATCCATGGGAGTTTCCAGGCAAGAGTACTGGAGTGGGGTGCCATTGTCTTCTCCATATACACACACACACACAGCAGTAATTAGAAAGACATGCATGTAGTTTCTTTGGCTTTAAAGTTAGTATGTTTGATCTTAAATAAACTAAGATCCACTGACTTACATATAAGAAAGTATGTATGCATTATGGAACTACATCAGCTTTAAGGGTTTGGTTTTTTTCCAATACTTTTTACCATTTTTCCATTTTGGTATTTAAAAAAAAAAAAAAAAAGCTGACGTAGTGCCATAATGCATACATACTTTCTTATATGTAAGACAGTGGATCTTAGTTGATTTAAGATCAAACATACTAACTTTAAAGTCAAAGAAACTAAATGGCATGGACCTAACAGAAGCAGAAGATATTAAGAAGAGGTGGCAAGAATACACAGAAGAACTGTACAAAAAAAGATCTTCACGACCCAGATAATCATGATGGTGTCATCACTCACCTAGAGCCAGACATCCTGGAATGTGAAGTCAAGTGGGCCTTAGAAAGCATCTCTACGAACAAAACTAGTGGAGGCGATGAATTCCAGTTGAGCTATTTCAAATCCTGAAAAATGATGCTGTGAATGTGCTGCATTCAATATGTCAGCAAATTTGGAAAATTCAGCAGTTCCCACAGGACTGGAAAAGGTCAGTTTTCATTCCAATCCCAAAGAAAACTAATGCCAAAGAATGCTCAAACTACTGCACAATTGCACTCATCTCACATACTAGTAATGCTCAAAATTCTCCAAGCCAGGCTTCAGCAATATGTGAACCGTGAACTTCCAGATGTTCAAGCTGGTTTTAGAAAAGGCAGAGGAACCAGAGACCAAATTGCCAACATCTGCTGGATCATCAAAAAAGCAAGAGAGTTCCAGAAAAACATCTATTTCTGCTTTATTGACTATGCCAAAGCCTTCGACTGTGTGGATCACAATAAACTGTGGAAAATTCTGAAAGAGATGGGAATCCCAGACCACCTGAGCTGCCTCTTGAGAAACCTGTATGCAGGTCAGGAAGCAACAGTTAGAACTGGACATGGAACAACAGACTGGTTCCAAATAGGAAAAGGAGTACATCAAGGCTGGATATTGTCACCCTGCTTATTTAACTTATATGCAGAGTACATCATGAGAAATGCTGGGCTTGATGAAGCACAAGGTGGAATCAAGATTGCCAGGAGAAATATCAATAACCTTAGATATGCAAATGACAGCACCCTTATGTCAGAAAGTGAAGAAGAACTAAAGAGCTTCTTGATGAAAGTGAAAGAGGAGAGTGAAAAAGTTGGCTTAAAGCTCAACATTCAGAAAACTAAGATCATGGCATCTGGTTCCATCACTTCATGGCAAATAGATGGGGAAACAGTGGAAACAGTATCAGACTTTATTTTGGGGGCTCCAAAATCACTGCAGATGGTGACTGCAGCCATGAAATTAAAAGATGCTTGCTCCCTGGAAGCAAAGTTATGACCAACCTAGATAGCATATTAAAAAGCAGAGACATTACTTTACCAACAAAGGTCATCTAGTCAAAGCTATGGTTTTTCCAGTAGTCATGTATGGATGTGAGAATTGGACCATAAAGAAAGCTGAGCACCAAAGAATTGATGCTTCTGAACTGGAGTGTTGGAGAAGACTCTTCAGAGTCCCTTGGACTGTAACGAAATTCAATCAGTCCATCCTAAAGGAAATCAGTCCTGAGTTTTTATTGGAGGGAGTGATGTTGAAACTGATACTCCAACACTTTGTCCACCTGGTGCAAAGAGCTGACTCATTGGAAAAGACCCTGATGCTGGGAAAGATTGAAGGCAGGAGGAGAAGGGGATGACAGAGGATGAGATGGTTGGATGGCATCACCGACTCAATGGACATGAGTTTGAGTAAACTCCGGGAGTTGGTGATAGACAGGGAGGACTGGCATGCTGCAGTCCAGGGGGTCACAAAGAGTAGGACACAAATGAGCGACTGAACTCAAGTGTCTAAAACCTTATTACATATAAAAGTAAAGGGTGGCAGAATCACAGTCCCCAAAGAGGTATATCCTAATCCTTGGATCTGCGAACATGCTATGGTAACGGCAAAGGGACTTTGCCGATGTGATTAATGGTCCAGTCCCTGCAATGGGGAGATTATCCAAGGCTTTCCACGCAGGCTCCCATCTTTTCACGTCAGTCCTTGAAAGTGAGACCCTTTCCTGGCTTTGGTTGGAGAGAAGTATGTGAAGACAGAGAATCGGAGGGAGGCAGTGTTGTCGGCTTTGAAGATGGAGGAGAGGGGCCACGAGCCAAAGAAGGGAGTTTCACTTCCTTCACTCACCACTGGATTCTCCCCTGGAACCTCCAGCAACAGTGGAGCCCTTCCTAAACCTGCATTTCAGCCCAGAGACCCCTGCCCAACCTCTCACCTACAAAATTAAAGACAATTAATGATATTATTTCAGCACTGAGGGGTGTGGTAATCAGTTACAGTAGCACTAGGAAAAGTAATACATGGAGGCGATTTTTTTATTACTTTTTCGTTTCTTCTCCTTTTTTTAAAAAAAAAGGAGAAACCCATATAAATTGTGTCAAGGAAAAAATGATTATAACTGACACATATGAAATCCAGGCTATTTGAGGAATAAAGAAGAAAGGGGCATGAAAGTCTTGGGGGATATATGGTATTTTTATTCCATTTCTCAAAGAGCAAGGAAGGAAGTGGTTCTATTTCTTGTTACAAAAAAGAGACCAGATAAGGGGCAGATGTGGACTCCATATAAGAAATAACATCAATGGATCCAATCTGCTTCAGAAAATAGTGGGTGCCTCCCTGAGGAAAAAAGATTATCATTGGCTGAAGACCTCTAACTCTAAATAGATAAGACTAGGATTGGAATTCTGACTCAGCTACTAAGCTGCTTCTGACCTTGAACAAATTACTTAACCTCTAACCTTCAGTGTGCTCATTTCAAACCGAGATGTAATATCAACCTTGCAGGGTCACTGTGATGATAACTAGAGAGAAGGTCAAGTGGAGAGCCAGCTTCTGGTACATAATAAGTGAACAATAAATGGGAGCTATTACCACTGTTATTACACAGCACGTGCAGTGATCTCTGTAGATGACAGGTAACGCCTGAGGTCTTATAATTTATTGTTAGCTTGACCTTCATTTAGTATGTGTGGCAGGAACCATTTTCCTGTCCTTTGCACAGTTACTACCCAGGCCTGCAGAGGAGGACGTTCCCCGATTGGTCCTGAGAAGGAAAGTACTGCTGCTCTCTTCGCCTTTCACTTTCGGGGGAGGAGGAGGGACAGCTGACGACACAAGGGGGAAGACACTGACGCTGGGTGGCTGGTCCTTTCCCTTTCTTTCTGAGATGTGCCTGTGACTTTTCTCCTGCTCTTGTCCTCCCGGCGGCCGACATTTGTGGGATAAGTGTGGACTTTGGTTCAAGTGAGGCATTATGTGTCCAATACACTCATGTGACTACTGAACATTTGAAATGCGACTCATCTTTATTAACAAGTCCGCAACAGATGGTAAAGAGCATGCAAAAATAAAAACAAAACAGCAAAAACAAAAATGTGGAAATATCTCGCTTATATTTTTATGGGCTTCCCTGGTAGCTCGGATGGTAAAGAATCTGATTGCAATGCAGGAGACCTGGGTTGAAATGGTAACATTTAGGACAATTTCACCTATTTTGTGTCACCTCTTTTAAATGTGACTACTAGAACTTCTCAAATTCCACAGGTGGTTCACATCACCATTCTACTGGGCAGCACTAACCCAGAGGCCACCACCTGGGGTCCCATGGGTGGGAATCAAGGTGGGAGGCAGCACTCTTGAGGACGCACTCATGCTCTCCAAATAAAATATCCTCGTGTTTGGCAGGGATGTCTAAAGATCTGGGCAGGGAGCAAGTACGAGGAAGGCTGAATGTATAAAATCAACCATGCTTGCTACTCCAACCCTCCCAACAATAAAGTACCTGATCTTCATCTGGCTGATCCCTCTGACTCTTAACTGACCGTAACTTTGGAAGACGAGACACTATTTACTGCTCTTTCCCCATCAAGCCCCAAATATATGATGGAAATACTTCAATTCAGACAAGCACAAAGCAAAGGTAACAGTCTTCTCGTGGTCCTCAGGGGCACAGAATTCAAAACCATTTATGCTGATTTCAGTTGGGAGATCTACTGAGGGTGATTTTCAGCAGAAACGAACACGGGCATGAGTGGCAAAGCTCCCCAGAGAAAGGCCTCTGAGACAAGTGGGATTTCATAGAATAAAAGACAGCGACAGTAGCCACTGGGACGCAAGTGAGAGGAGCGCAGAGCTTAAGTGGGGAAATGGAAATTAGGTAGGCAGAGTGACTGCAGACGGGGCCATGTGAAATACACCAGCCTCAGAGAGGAGATAAGGTGGATGCTTTTTCTTTCCTCCATGGAGAACACACATCACAGTTAACCTCTTGATGGGAGACCTACCCAACCAATCTCTGGATAAGCCTGATACGCTGGCAAAGTTAAACCCAGTGGGGGTTTTTCTGTCGACTCCCCTTCGCTCTCACCCCACCAGGCCTCTTCCATGCTCTCCAGCCTTCTAGGAATGTGTGTCTGCATTGAACTCGGAACAAGATTTTGCTTGCCTCTTTCAGAGCTGGTGATTTGCTTGAGTTTTCTAAATTACAAGGTCATGGAGTTGAGGTTGATACTATTTTAATTTTTTTCTCTTTTTCTTTTAGAGTTTTTAAAACGCAATGCATGGAAAACTTGGGGCAGGATTAATTTAACTTCAGATTTGCTGAAGAAGCTACTCCTAGAGTGAAAGAAGGTGTATTCTGCTGAAAGAACCTGATTTATCACCCAGACACTTGACGTAGCCCTCTCTGTAAGACTAAGCAGAAACCAGGAAAACCATCTCTGAACTTTACTTTTGTTGAATTTACGAATTTTGGATTTCGATGGAATTGAACTTGAACTAAAAGGGCAAGTGGATTTGATTTTAAGGATGTCAATTTCTCCCTGGGAATTTAATCACGGGAATTTAAATTTGGGTCATTTTAAAGTTGCTGACCTGTAACACTTGGCCTATTTCTACTCTCATTTAAGCTCGTGGCTTAACTTAAAACTTGTGATGAGTTTTAATCTTCAGTTCAGTTAGGCAAAAATCTGAGATGGGAAACAGAACAGAGAGTGAATTTTTAGCCCCGTCCACAGGAAGGTGGAGGAGGGTCTCTTCTGACCTAGGCTGGAGTTTTCTACAACAGGTTGCACTGCCACGACTGGTCCCAGGAGGATGCACCACAGGACTCACAGGGACGGGAGGAGTGGCCTCAGGGAGTGGGCGTGGCAGGGCGGGTAACAGCACCAGGTCCCCACAGACTCTGGACTCCTTTCTCCCCTCACTGGCAAGAGGTTTCATTATCAAGCCGAATTAATTAAGCAAGCCAAAAGTCCCCTGTCCTCTCCTCATCTTTCCATTATGAGGAGAAAATTTCCACTCTAACCAAAACTATAGCAAGCGCACCGTGGGCATCCCTCTCCCCCTCTCCTGACTCCTCCCCACTGGATGAGAGCAGACTTCAGAGCCACAGGTTAATGTCCCAATCCCAGTCTGCCCTGCCTGTCAGGGCACACCCATCCTTAGCTTCCTTCTAGAATGACTTTCTGCAGCCGTTCTTAACAAGCCAAGGTTCAAACAAGTGTGAACTTTCATGAAAGACAGTCTACTGGGCTGCAGATCCAGGCCATGTTCCCCAATTCCAGCTCTTCCAACAGTATTTATTTATTGTTGATAGTCATTTTCATTCTCCTGAATTCTAAAAGGGGGTGTGAGTAAAGAAAGAGTGGAGCCATTTTTAATCATGACCCTCAAACTACTGCATTCAAGTCCTGGAAAAATCAATCACCTCTTCTCTAAAGCGAAATCCTGGCCTGGGAATGAAACTGAGAAAGAGGTGAATGTATGCCTCTCCCAGAGAACTCTCTGCTAAGCTTGATTAATATTAAAAAATGTATATGTTTGCTAAAAAAATTATAAAAGCTAAACTTTGTAGAAGGAAAAGATATATTGCAAGCTCAAAAATTCATAGAGTGTTATCATGACATTACCACGCACACGTTCCCTTTATATTTTCAAGTTCTTTCTGACACCTCTACATTTGGAAAGCTGATTAGGAATTACACTATTTTGAGGAACTGAACTATAAGACAATCCTTTAGGCACTGACCAGACATATCTTCATTATTTTTTGTATTACACATATTTAGGAAGTTGAAATGCTCTTTCATATGGGCACCGGATGGCTGTGGTTTTGAAAAGAATAACTTATAACTGGTTCTCAAAGTGTGGGCCACAAACCACAAAGGTCTATGACTCTTTCAAGAGTGACCTTGTGAACAAGGTCAAAATTATTTTGATAATGACATGAAAACATTATTTACCTTTTTCGCCATGTTGACACTTAGATGATGGTAAAAAAGCAATGGTGGATAAAACTGTGGGGACTTAGCACAATCAAGGGAGTGGCACCAAGCTGTCCTAAGAGTCACTGGGCTCTCTACTGGTATTTTCATCTGAGAATGTTCTTGATGAAGGAGTAAAAATAATTCATTAAATCTCAACCACTGAATGCATTATCTTTGAAGGACTGAGAGATACACATAAAATGCCTCACTGTGTACTGAAATATAATAAAGAAAAAGTGTTTGAATGACTCTCTCAGTCATGAAGAGGTGAAGTAGCTGCTTTGGCATACATTACCATTTGTGCTTGAAAGAACGACTTAATAGACAAATTATGGCTATTCAGACTTGAATATTTGGCAAACATTTTCTCCAACGTGAACAAAGTGAGCCTGTCACTTCAAGAAAAATAACTCACAGTATTTGTTGCCAATGACACAACTTAAGCTTTCAAGCAAAAATCGGAATTTTGGAAAACATGTACCCACAACTGTGAGCGTGACAGCTTCCCAATGCTTAAAGACTCACTGGATGAGATGAGTGTTCAGAATAATCCATGTGATTTTGTTGATGATATATAAGGCTCTGTATCAACATTTGGATGATTTGCATAACTCGGTGAGCCAATTTTCCAAATGCTTAATGCATTATATTCCAAATCATACACGGGTAAAAGAGCCATTCAAAGTGCGATCTAGAACAACAGTCTTAGTATAACGGAGCACAGAGATATCAAGGATAGGGGTTCTGATTCTACACTACAACTAGCCTGTAAGAATCTATCATGAGTTTATTGTGGCAAGAACACTCAGAATTAGACCACAGGCCATTAAAGCACACCTCCCTTTTCTAACCTTGTATCTGTGTAAGGCTGAAAACTTCATCTTCTTCAACCCAAACAACAAAAGCTGAACACAAAAGCAAACATGAGAACCTAGCTGTGTTCTGTTAACATTAAGCCAGACATGCAACTGTAAAATGATGTCACGCTTTCATTTTGTGTGTGTGTGAAATACTCTCTTTCTATTTTCCATTAAGAGATGCTATTACCATCAACCTATAAATGGATCTATTATTGGTAGTCTTAAGTGAATTAAACATATATTTTTAAAATATGTTGGTTTTAATTTCTAATATGATAAATATCAACAGATATTACATAAACAAAGGTTGTTTAGGATCTTCAATAACTGCTAAGAATAATAAGGCGTTCACAAATTAAAAGATGTAAAAACTGTCCATCTATGATTATAACTATTTTAACAACCACTTTAAGGAGTATCTGTTTTTATACTGTGCTAGATACCTGGAGCTTTGGAGATAAAAGGCAACATCGTTCCCGTCAACGAATTTCTAATTTCATAGGGAGAGTAATTCTCAATTGCTATAATTTTACTGTAAAGAAAAAAACTCTTAATTTTAAGTTTCTTATAGGCATGTCTTTTATGTCTTGATGTCTCCAATGGCAACTAATAGAGTATACGGCACACAATAATGCCTAAATACTTAATAAATCTGTATAGCATGCATTTGACTGATGCATCAGAAAGTCATCTATCATGCCATGCAATCAGGAAATATGCATTACCTAAACATTTTTACACAGATTTCTGACACCAATTTTCATTATGGTGAAAAATGCACTCCCATTCTTAGTTAACAGATGGCATTAGCACTGGAAGGATCCTGAAGTTACAGCTACAATGCAGCCTTTTGCTTGTGACCTAAACTTCTGAAGTAAAATTTATTTTTAGATCATATCATGGTTTTTAAGATAAATCTATTTTTCTAGATTTTTACAGCAATTAGTCTAGACAATGGGAGGAAATAGTAGCTTAGTTCAAGAATCTAAATAGTCTTACGAACAAGAGATGGCCTCATGCCGTTTCCACAGCTTCAGAAGGCAGAACCAGAAAGTGGGCAACGTAAGAAGAGAAAGAAAGATTCCTTATGTGTATGTGAGTATGTGTGTGTGTGTGTGTGTGTGTGTGTGTAAATAAATATAGAAGCAGAGGTAGTGGCTTAATTAACAATAGAAACGATGCTCAAGGTAAGAGGTCAGACTAAAGAGGTTCTCAAGAATTTTTCTGCTCTAACCCAAAGGAGATACATTTCCCAAATGAACAAACTGGTAGAAGCTGAAACCTCGGGTGCACACGGGTGGGGAGCGGGTGGTAAACGCCTACCCAATCCAGTCTGAGAAGCAGTGGGCAGGACACTAGAAGGCACTTTTAATTCTGTGATTACCGAGCTTTAAAAGAAGGATTCAGGCAAACTCCAGAGGAGCACTTCCTAAATAGGAGGAGTATTTTCCACATCCTTATTTTTGGATGTAGCTCTACCAGCAAACGAGAGTGAGCACTGAGCACAGAACACAAAGGCTGGAATTACATGCAAGTGCTCCCTTTTATTAGAGGAGGCAATGGCACCCCACTCCAGTACTCTTGCCTGGAAAATCCCATGGACGCAGGAGCCTGGTGGGCTGCAGTCCATAGGGTCGTGAAGAGTCAGACATGACTGAGTGACTTCACTGTCACTTTTCACTTTCACGCATTGGAGAAGGAAATGGCAAACCACTCCAGTGTTCTTGCCTGGAGAATCCCAGGGACAGGGGAGCCTGGTGGGCTGCCGTCTATGGGGTCGCACAGAGTCGGACACGACTGAAGCGACTTAGCAGCAGCAGCAGCCCCCTTCTATAATCACATCATGTCTGAACCAAGCAAATGGTGTTCTGACCTGCTTTTCAGCTTTGCTGACCATTTTCCTGGATTTCTAACCCACTAACTCGTTCTCTGGCCCTTCTATAAAAATGTTTCTAATTACTGATTTGGAAAAGCAATATGAGAGCAACCCTAACCTGACTCAACTGGAAAGCAGCAATTGAGAACTAGAGCCAATGCACTTGAAATATTTGTATTCTTTTCCCTTCTGCATATTCATCACCTCGAATGTCATGCAAATTCAATCTTAGCCTACATGACATAATGTTGTTTTGTGAATATTTTCCCCAGAATGTCTATGAATTCTGCTAGCGCAAGCGACTATTATTATGAAGGCAAAGTGCCTTAGCAGGCTTATTTCATCACAGAATGGGTATGAAATTCAGGCTTTGGGGATATTCCTCAGTGAATTCCAGTATCTGAATACATGTTAGGCCCTCTAGCAGGAGTTCACCAGTTCTTTCCAAAAGTTTGGCTCTGAATTAAACGTGGGTGCACATTTGAAAACTGCACACTATATATGAGTAACATACACTTATTTTACATTTTTTACATCATGTACAAGCTGTGGCAACATCTGGTGTTTTGCAAACTTGGCCACATCCAGCCGCATTTCCTTTTCCAAATGTGTCCTCTGACGTGTGAGGGTTGTATTTCAACATGAATTTTATACCCTCTCTCTCTAGGACAGCATTGTGTGATATCAAAGATGCACTGCACCTAAACTTTGTATTTGCCCTCTCTGAATGGAAAACTTAGAGCTTGCCAATTAATAAACCAAGAATAGACATAAAGCTAAAGACAGCAAATTAATGTGGCTGTCTTACTTTTCTATAGCTTGACTTAGTAGGAAACCACCTCTTGACACATTCTACAGCAAAATATCTTGCTGAGAATTAACACCATCTGGGCTAAGAGAAAACAACACCACAATTAACTGACTCGATCCCAACTGGGTTAGCTATGCATCTTTTCCTCGGAAAAAGTGCACATATGCCCACAGACAACTGGGTCATATATTTTCTCGTGGTTGGAGGGTATCTTTAAGAAACTAAGGCGATGAGAATGTGCTGTAACTTAAAATCGTCTGACTTAAACATAAATAACAATCTGAGTAGACTCTGCATCTAAATCCTAGGTTTGCTTGCTGTTGCTAAGTCGCTTCAATCGTGTCCGACTCTATGTGACCCCATAGACAGCAGCCCATGAGGCTCCCCTGTCCCTGGGATTCTCCAGGCAAGAACACTGGAGTGGGTAGGTTTGCTTAACCATGAGCAAATAACCGCTGTTGGAAAGTCTAGGCTGTTTATCCACCCCTACACCCGTGCTCACAATTAGAACATGGCCTTGGCTGGCTATGCTAGGCTTTGTCTCTGCCCTTAGACAAAATACATAAAACCTTCTTCAGCCTGGGCCACTCCATCTTCCTGGCCAGTCTGTTCACTTGTAGAGCTCCTTCAGCTGGTTCACAGGTCCCACCCAGCTCTGGAGCCATTTTCCTTTCTCAGCCCTTTCCCTCCAAAACACACTTCCAGCATTGCTAGTACGTAATTAGACTCCAACTTCTTCTCACCCTTGGAGATTTATCCACTATTTGCTGGACTCTCGTCTTTTCCCAGACATTTCGAGGCTCCGGCCCGGCCTTCTTCATTTACTTAGCCCTGCTCTGGAAAAATCCATTCCATGACAGGCTGCTCCGCTTCGACTGAAAATGCCTGGGGCTCTCTGGCCCTACTTTTCCCCCACAGTTGCTACAAAGGCCCCAGGTCCCTTGACTCTAGCTATTTGTTCTACTTCTTAGAAATAGTCTACTTCAGTACTTAAGAGCAAAGAGCCTGCAACAAGCCTCCCTGAGTTCAAATCATAGCTCCTCTATTACCATATTAACCTTGTTAAACCTCAATTTCATTTCCTCACCTATTCAAATCAGGGTAATGCTATTATCTATTTCATAAATTCCAATTACAGCCTTTGCCCTAAGGAGGCAAAAGTCTAACAGAGATTCCTGAGGCTAAACCAAGGAGCTGAGAAGTGGCAGGTCCAAAGTTCAAAGCCTTGTAACTCTACACGTGTGCTCTTTTCAGATATATCATGTTAAATCCTTTTATAACCATCCTTGCTTTTTTCTTAACAACAACAAAAATGATTATCTCCTTTTCACCGTATTGGTTATAAAATTTCAAACCAAGTTATTAACTGAATTAATTGAGTTATAATAAGGAAATGGAGTCCTTGGTTACCCACAACTATTAATCTAGCAAAGCAGCTAAAACTAGCATTTCTAGTAGATGTTTGAACCTCCACCTGTGCCAATCTCCAAATGAATGACTTGGATTCTTAGACTCTACGCTCAGTTTTCAGGATAACATGAACTACAGTAAAAATACACGAGGTAGGGTCCTGGGCAGACTGGGCAACTTGGTAAAAAGAGAAGGTAGCAGCAAAGACGGGAGAGAAAGTGAAAGGAAGTCCCAAAGATGATGCTGTTTAGATCTGAGACCAACAGTCAGATTTTCTAGGAGAGACAATGCCCCATGTCCAAGCAATGAGAAATTCACATTTGTGGTAAGCAGGGGAATCTGGGTGAGAGGGGCAAGAGGGGAGGGGAAGGACCTACACTGTCTATTTCTGTGAAAGTCTACATTGTTGAAGGAGCGACAGCAGGACTTAGAATCCAGTTAAAATTGCTCACGTAGACACAGAACGGACATTGGAAAATGCCACACAGACTCCAGGCAATTCTACCAGCCGGTCACGTCCTAAGTGTTATTAATGCGAAAATTTTTTAAGATCTTGATTTTCAATGCAGCAAGTTATTAGCCTGGCTCTGAATGCAGGAAACATGGGCTTGGCCCTGGAGGTTCTTTCCACTTGTCAGTTGGAAAGAAGAGGATGGAGCATTTAGTATAAAATGACATATTATGAGAACAACTATAATATGAACAAAATGGATGTGCAAATTACAACCGTCAATCCTGATTTAGACTACCTGTACAATTATGATAGAGGAAAATGACCTCCCAATGAACATACGTCATGCTCAGCAGAAAACGAAACCACCAACCACATAAGTATTCCTCTTTTCAAGAAAGGAAACAAAAACAAATTGACAGACTGGAAGGGCAATTTCCATTTCTTCTAAAATGGCCAGTCTACGTGAAGCTATCTTTGGTTACCTTGGTCACAGCTTTTGGAGAAAAGGTCACTGCGTCCACCACAGTGATGAGGTCGCCTGGGAGGAGGCGATCGAAGTACTTCATGCAGACATCATAGGCGTGCAGCCACTCTTGGGGGGACGCCGGGACTTGTTTAACGAGGTGAGGGTCTCCAGTCCAGAACAGCTTCTGTAACCAAATGGTGTACAGAGAGCTTGGGGAAAGCATGCGGCCATCCTTTCCAGGGATTTTGGGAACAAGTTTGGAAATGGATAAGATATTCTGACTTGAAAGGATTGGCTCCAATGCCTCAAGGGGATTCATGTTTTCATCAGTCAGCTTTTTGTAATCAAGACCTATTGGAAAGGCAAGAAAAAGAGAGAGTAGTTCATTCCAACATAAACATACAGGAACTTTCAAACCCACACAGGGCCTCTCTGCATGGTTGAATGAAAAGATTCAGTTCCATCAGACAGCTTCGTTTGTCACTGAGATAAAACTGAAAATCTGAGTTCCAATCCCTGCCTGCAGCTTGGCCAACTGTGCAGCCCTCAGCAGGTCACTCTGTGAGTCCCAGCATCCTCACGCGTACCCTGGACCTGGCAACATCTCCTCTCTTCCTCAGTGCCCCACAGCACCTACATGCTCTTCCAACAGCTCTCTCACCAAACTGCACCAGGTTCATCTGTCATCCAGCGGACATCTCATCAACTACCTAAAGGCAGGGATTGAACCTCACTCCTTTTCCTCTGTGTCTGGTCCAGGGTCGAATTCAGTTACTCAGTAAACCACTGATAAACTGAAGTAAATTCTCACAATCGTTATGAATAGCAGATGAAAGTACCTTATAAATTATAAAGGCTCCCCAGGTGGCTCAGATGGTAAAGAATCTGCCTGCAATGCAGGAGACCTGGGTTCAGTAAATTATAAAATTTCATACGGATTTGAGAGATTTTAATGTAGTTAATTTCTTTTCTTTTTTTCCTCTTTTTCTCTCCCTATCTTTAATTGCATACCTTCTGGTTAACCTCTTAGTTATGAGCATAAAGACAAATAGACACCATTCTACAGATTTCCACAATTCATTAAAGATTCTAAAGCTCTTATTTTAAAGGCTTCATACATTCCTTAAACACATAGGTTCCACTGAAGTAAAATTCTGCTAAACGGCCTATTTTAAAGTGTCTCAACCTTGTCATTTATATAGATAAAATATAAACAATGGGAGTAGGGGAAAAAAGACCTCAAGAACTTTGGATTTGAATACCAGGCCTTCTGTAAGTCACTGTGTGACCTAACTTTCTCTAATATTTAAGTCTCTCAACAGTAAGTAAAGGAGCTAGGGAGATAACTAAAGTCAATTAGCATCAAAATACTGAGGTTTCACAGTCATGCCAGCCACAGTGCAAGAACACGATCATGTATCAAACACGAAGTCCAAGACTGAATTTAAAGAATGAATTCAGGCAGGAAGATGATCATCTTACCTGATGCCACTACCTTAAATTTCTTCAGTAGCCGAACATGGGTTTCCGGTTTAATGGCGTACTTCCCGAAATCCGCAGAGCCACAGCTCTCCAGCAGAGTGAAATAGTACAGCAGCCTTTCGTGATCAAAACCACCGATCGTAGGGTAAATATACTTGACCATGTGTTTGTGAAAGCCTTCAGGGTCGGTCTTCAATGTCTCAAAGAGATGAAGGGACTGGGCGCGGTTTTCAATTTCTCCTGTGGACAAACTGATATTGAGACAAATTGTGTTAAGATTGGTAAGATTTGGTTCCATTTTTTTTTTAAGTGCCCTTTTTTTGGAAACCTAGGAAGAAAGGCTGCTGCTGCTGCTGCTAAGTTACTTCATTCGTGTCTGACTCTGTGCGACCCCATACACGGCAACCCACCAGGCTCCCCCGTCCCTGGGATACTCCAGGCAAGAACACTGGAGTGGGTTGCCATGTCCTTCTCCAATGCATGAAAGTGAAAAGTGAAAGTGAAGTCACTCAGTCGTGTCCGACTCTTAGCGACCCCATGGACTGCAGCCCACCAGGCTCCTCTGTCCACGGGATTTTCCAGGCAAGAGTACTGGAGTGGGGCGCCATTGCCTTCTCCAGGAAGAAAGACTACTTCTCACGAATTCCTTCTTGCTGCCTAATCAAATACAGTAGTAGCACTTGTTTCTGGTACAGGTGCAGGTCACTTCCACTTCAAATGGTACTACAGGATTTTCACATTATCTCATGTGGGTCTAAAGTAACCCTAGAAAGAGATATTATTTCACATTCTGCAGCAGAGAGCAGCCCAGTGTTTACTAGCTAGGAAATGAACCCAGATCTGTCACCTTCCACTATGCATTATTTATTCATGTCATAAGAAAAAAGGTAAAACTTGAGCTTCATTATAGAAATGTAAACAAACTTATTATTTCAGGAATTTAGGAAAAAGCGAGGTGAAGAAAAACGCCCAACTTTCTGGCATAAATTTTATATTCAAGAGGGCTAGAACTGATATTCAGAAGACATAACCTTGATACTGTGTTCAAACAGAATAAAAATAGGAAAGAAGAGATACTTGCACTTGAATTGTCTGTAGTAAAGAAGCCACTTGAATAAAGCACATATCTTAATGTTTCAATCTTGACTTAAATGTTTTTGTAATGTAATTTATGAAAAGTCATTTAATGTTAAACTGTTGAAAACAATTTTAAGGGGTTTTGTTTGGTTAATCAGTTTGTGTTAAGTGGGTGATGGAGAGGGCTGAATTTGGTATCACACTTTCCTCTGGACAGAACACAGTGCCTCCTGCCCAGTTTAATCCTGACACCTCACAAAGGAAGAGCTTCAAGCTTGCTAACTGTAAGAGGTCTCCAGGCAGCCCTGGGCTCTAATGGAAACACCCAGCTTCCAGAGTTCATAGTAGCAGCAGAAAAAGAACCTGGGAGCAGAGAATGAGACCTGGAGCATGAAGCGAGACCTCAAGCAGGATAAAAGTTAGGCTTTATATAGTTTAAAAGCAACTCCTCTGAAATACAACATTCTATTCATTGGAATTCCCTCTTTTAGCAAGTGCCAAGACATGTTTTTGTTTTATGTAAATAAAGTTAACACACAATATACTTTAACATCTGTACGAGGGTGTGATAATACTTGGGATAATGGCAGCGATCTATAAAGTCAAAATATCAAGCAATTCCAAAACGCGTTTTTAACTTTCAGTTCAAGAGAAATCCTATTTTTCTATTAAGATACAATTCAAACATTTGCAAAAATATCCCTCTCTATAAAAATGCCCCACAGTTTCCTTCTATTCATAACATGCTTTAACTATTTACTAGTCTGCCTGTCCCACATAGACTATGTACCACTTGATGGCAAAAATGACACCACATCTTCTTTAGCTTTAGTTTCTCAGTACCAAGCACCAGCGTGTGGTACGAAGGAAACACTCGACATGTGCCTTGAATGCCAAATAGATGGGAGGATGAACAAAAACTTAGGTGTCCTCTACAGATAAGAGACCTGTGCTAAGCACCAGGGAGGGTATCAAGATTTACAACACAGAGCTCTCAGCTAGCAGTGTGAAAATCCAGTTGCATTCTAAATAATTAAACAACAATGCACAATAATGGTGTGGGCTAACAAAGGACATGCAATTATATCCCAATCAAGATAAGAACCACTTGTAGACATAAAGAACAGAATGGTAGACAGAGCAGGGGAAGGAAAGGGTGGGATGAATTGAAAGAGTAGCACTGAAATATATATATACCACTTGTAAAATAGATAGCTAGTGGGAAACTGCCATATAACACAAGGAGCTGAACCTGGTGCTCTGTGACAACCGAGGGGGTGGTTGGGAGGCGACATATGTATACTTACAATTAATTCACAGTGATGTATGGCAGAAACCAACACAACACTGAAAAGCAATTATCCTTCAATTAAAAAAAATAAATAAAAGGGTAAGGCCACTAAAGCTATAATTTCAGAGGAGGTAGATATCAATGACAACAGGTTTATTGAAAGAAGTGCTTGAAGTTGGTATTGTAGAAAGGAATGAAGCAGAAATAATATGAACGAAAGTTATCAAGACAAGAGAGCACAAGGTCTGTATAGGAAAGAGTATAAATGGATGGCTAGTCCAAAACTCTTCTGGATCCTACAACTATTCAAAGTGTGCAAGGCCATCTCTGAAATACACAGGCAGGCCTCGTTTTACTGTGCTTTGCTTTACTATACTTCACAGATACTTGGTTTTTTTTTTTTTTTTTTTTAAGACAAATCAAAGCTTGGTGGCAGCCCTGCATCATACAAGACGACTGGTGTCATTTTCCCAAGAGCATTTGCTAATTTCGTATCTCTGTGTCACATTTTGGTAATTCTCGCAATATTTCAAACTTTGTCATTATTATTATATTTGTTATGGTGATCTGTGATCAGTGATCTTTGATGTTGACTATTGCAATTATTTTGGAATTTTTAAGCAATGAAATATCTTTTAATTAAGGTCTGCATGTTTTTTAGATGTAATTATTTTTGCACACTTACAGACTACAATACAGTGTAAAAGTAACTTTTATATGCACTGCGAAACAAAAATTCATGGACTAGCTGTATTGTGATATTGGCTTTATTGCAGTGATCTGTAACCACAACTGCAATATCTCCAAGGTACGCCTGTTCTATACACCCAGTGGTGTATGAAAGTCAAAGAATTTCTGATGTTCCTTTGTAATTTGCTAAGTGAAGTCTGAAAACAATGCAGTGAAGAAGTAAATAAGAAGCTGTGTCATCCTGTTAAGATGATTCATACTCACAAAGATTTGCAAGCAGAACACACTCGATGGAAGGAAAAAAGAAAAAAAAACCTTGTACCTGTTACACTGATAACTGTGCCAGACAAGTGGAATCTGGGTAATTACCAACTTGAGAGTGAAAGTATTAGTCACTCTGTCGTGTACTCTGTCGTGTCCAACTCTTTGTGACCCCATGGACTGTAGCCTGTCAGGTTCCTTTGTCTGTGGGATTCTCCAGGCAAGACTACTGGAGTGGGTTGCCATTTCCTTCTCTAGGAGATCTTCCCGACCCAGGGATTGAACCCAGATCTCCTGCGCTGCAGGCAGATTCTTTACCATCTGAGCCACCAAGCAAGCCCAATTACCAACTTCCAGATGAGAACTGTCATTAGAGACAAGTGACCTGCCTAAGACCAAGTATCCAGATCTGTCGGGACTCTGTGTGGATGGGTCTGCTCACCTTGTCACAAAGCAGCCACCAATCCATGGGCTCCAGCACCTGTACTGATAACCATTTCAAAAACAGGATTCCTTCTCTAACACAGACATTAGTTGTCTCTCCCAGTGGCAAAAATCTAAGAGTTCTCCTGTCATACTTCATTCCTATCACCTGATAAACAGAGTATCTAAGACAGACTCATTTACAAAATGGACAATGACTAAATCATAATAGCTTTAGCTCCTCTATGTTTGACTTGATTCTGAAAATAGTCTCTTTCAGTCAACATTACCTTCCCCCTTCCCACCCACCTACTCTTCTGTGCCTACAATTCAGTTTGCTCAATGTGCAATTTTCCCTAATTATCTTGTCAAGAGAGATACTGGAATATCTTTACTGACACACGATAAATACGAAAAATTCCCTCTTCAGTAAATGACAAGGTACTAAGATCTTTTATAGATGCCAGTAATTGATAATCCATTTTAATAGTTCCATCGAAAGAAGCTGTTATCTTCCCTTTGGAACAAGAAATGAAATCTCTACTTAGAAAACAATTCCAAAGAACCCACATTGAAGAGTAGGAAGAAATACCATGTGGACTTTTCACTAATCAAATCAGTGGTTGCCCTTAAAAACTGTTTAAGTGCTTTTTCTAAGTTTTAGCTGTAAGGCAGCTCATTAACTTTCAGAGATTAACTACGGGAAGAAGCTAGCATTAGTTGTACTAAAGGCACAAGGAATAAATTCTTGGTACTAATCCCATGATTAAGGGGTTCTGTAATGGCTTCTAGCTGTCAATCACCCAAAAATGTGATTCAAGAACAGCATGAATTGAAAGGACTTCTGTTCGTATAGGGAAAAAAATTTACTCAAATGTATTATACTTTACTTAATTTGAGACTGAGTAATACACCATTTCATGAGTTGACTGTAAGGAGTACACAGAAGGGGGTTGGAAGGAGAGAGGTGAGGGCTCCTGGGAGAAGCTGGAAGGAGCAAAGGGATGGGCCTAGGGGTCCCCCAAAGACTAACCCCAGTAGTATGAAGATGTGTAAACCCACATGAATGACCATGACCACAGGTGAACAGGCCCCCACCACTGACTCCTTCCCCACTGTGGAAAAGAGACGATTCTACCCTTTAAATCGCAACTCCTCCAATGTGAGGAGGGAAACTCCTCCTCGATGTGAGGCAAACAGTTCAAGATATTTACCACACAAATGCCTCCGAAGGAACCTGATGGCACAGACCTGATCTGTAGTGCTGCCTGACAGCTGCATATGTGATTAAGTGGGGGCAATGTGGTGAAAAAATGGTGGCCTTTTTCGGCTTCTCCAGCATGTTAGCCAGGTGCCTTCGCAAACCAAAAAATGAACTTTCACTCTGCAAGGTCACCTACGAACTTCATGAGAAGCTCAGTAATGAGGACCTCGGAGTCAACTTCTTGACACACTAGCACTTGCCGAGCTCCTCTTCGGAACGGTTTCCATGGACAGAGTGCTTATGTGGGAGGAAGGCCATGTGAACAGGCTTCGTCTCCTCCAGGACAAGCCTGACCCCTTAAGCCTTCTCATTTCTCATAAACTGTCAACTCCAACTGGTTTATGGAGTCTCCTATTATCTCTCTACCAAAAATATTTTAAAAGATATCACAGCACAGGCATAGCAATAGGCATCCTTCAATTCTGAAAGAGATGGGAATACCAGACCACCTGATCTGCCTCTTGAGAAATCTGTATGCAGGTCAGGAAGCAACAGTTAGAACTGGACATGGAACAACAGACTGGTTCCAAATAGGAAAAGGAGTTCGTCAAGGCTGTATATTGTCACCCTGTTTATTTAACTTATATGCAGAGTACATCATGAGAAACACTGGACTGGAAGAAACACAAGCTGGAATCAAGATTGCCAGGAGAAATATCAATAACCTCAGATATGCAGATGACACCACCCTTATGGCAGAAAGTGAAGAAGAACTAAAAAGCCTCTTGATGAAAGTGAAAGTGGAGAGTGAAAAAGTTGGCTTAAAGCTCAACATTTAGAAAATAAAGATCATGGCATCTGGTCCCATCACTTCATGGGAAATAGATGGGGAAACAGTGGAAACAGTGTCAGACTTTATTTTGGGGGGCTCCAAAATCACTGCATATGGTGACTGCAGCCATGAAATTAAAAGACGCTTACTCCTTGGAAGGAAAGTTATGACCAACCTAGATAGCATATTCAAAAGTAGAGACATTACTTTGCCAACAAAGGTTCATCTAGTCAAGGCTATGGTTTTTCCTGTGGTCATGTATGGATGTGAGAGTTGGACTGTGAAGAAGACTGAGCGCCAAAGAATTGATGCTTTTGAACTGCGGTGTTGGAGAAGACTCTTGAGAGTCCCTTGGACTGCAAGGAGATCCAACCAGTCCATTGTGAAGGAGATCAGCCCTGGGATTTCTTTGGAAGGAATGATGCTAAAGCTGAAACTCCAGTATTTTGGCCACCTCATGTGAAGAGTTGACTCATTGGAAAAGACTCTGATGCTGGGAGGGATTGGGGGATGAGATGGCTGGATGGCATCACTGACTGGATGGACGTGAGTCTGAGTGAACTCCAGGAGTTGGTGATGGACAGGGAGGCCTGGCGTGCTGCAATTCATGGGGTGGCAAACAGTCAGACACGACTGAGCGACTGATCTGATCTGATTAAGCACTTCTTAGATATCAAGTATTATGCTATCTCATTTAATTCTTACAAAGCAGGTATCTTATGATTGATATTCACATTGACCTGAAAAATAACTGTTCAAAAATCAGATCTGCAATCTTAGGTTGACAGTTGTCAGAGGGCGAGTTCAGTAAATCTGGTCTGTTTCCAGAATTAATAGCTGTTGTTGTTTAGTTGTTAAGTCATGTCTGACTCTTTTGTGACTCCGTGGGGTCAGCCCACCAGGCTCCTCTGTCCATGGGATTTCCCAAGTCCCAGGCAAGAATACTGGAGAGGGTTGCCATTTCCTTCTCTGGAGGATCTTCCCAACCCAGGGACTGAATCTGCATCTCCTGCTTGGCAGGCAGATTCTTCCCCACTGAGCCACCAAGGAAGCCCAGACTTAAAAATAGCTACTTTTTTTCACCCCTGAGCATCTACTACAGTACATGCCAGGTGTTTATATAAATGTCTCAAAGCTTGCAGTAGTTTTGCAAGATGGAGTGAGAATACTCATTTTGCAGAGGAGGAAACTCTAGGAGTAGAAGGATGAAACAACTTGCTCACCAAGGCCACATCGAAGGGAAGTCATGGAGCTGTGGTGTGAATCCAGACCTGTAGGATTCAAGTACTGAGCACTTTTCACAAGATGAGAACAGGCCCCAAATGCATCTTTTTCTTACTACATTTTGTACCAGTATAAGGAATTTTTTTCTTTACTATTTGGGGGAAAAGTAGCCCTAAGTATCATAACACAGAAAGGGAGGTAGCTGATGTATGAAAAGAACTACCTCCATTTGGGTAATGGTAGCATTTAGTTTTTCCATTTTTAGGATTGGTAGATTTTTTCTTATGTACAATGCAAATCACAGTCGTGATCAGCATCATGACCCTTTGGGCCAAAGAAAGATCAAAAGTTAATGCATAGCTCAATTTTAAAAAATGGGTAAGACCTATGACCTGAATTTCTATAGTCAAGCCTTCGACTCCAATATGGATTCTTCCTGGACTTGAATTTTTATTTACCTTATTTTTCAATGTTATAATATACTTTCAAAAAGCTAAGCTGCCTTAAATCCCCCTTTCTACACACTAATTATTCTCACACTAACTCTTCAACTAAGCCAAGAGGAGAAAGCCAGAACTGAGAATTCTCTATAACATGGCACTCTGGACATCAGCCTATGAACAACAGCAACCCTCAGCTTCTGTTTCAACACAGGAGAAGGTAGATACATTATAGTTCATTGACTTCCTCATAGCTGTAACATGCTCTTGCCCATCCTTATATGTGAGACCACAGAGTCCTACTAGACAATATACAACTGATTGTGCAAAGCAGCACAGCACAGGCAGAGTCCCTTCCCAACGTCTAAAGAGGTGGCACTAAACTGACCAGCTGAGATGAAGAGGTATCTCACTTGATCTCCACCACCCAAGCAAGATCATGCAGATAATCAATCCCCTGCGTGATGGAAAAGCACATATCAGAATGAAATAAAAGTGTAGGATGTGTGGCCTTCGGGTCTGCAGCTTAAATAAGAAGGAACAGACTGAGGCTGTTCTCAAAACTGACAGTTAAAAGTATCTCTGGCCCCTGTGTAGTCCTCCTTTGCTCAGTGGGCTCCACTCGCTCCAGCCACCAAGGCTGTTCCTTTACTCAAAAATGCCAAGAATCCACTGTCCCAGAATGGGGTCCCTCTGCAAATGCCTTTTCTTCCTTTTTCCAAGAGTGATCTGTTTGTATGTCCTAAGAGAGGTCTTTCCTATCTGCTCCTTGTGGGTTTCCTTTATGGTACTTATTATGACTAGCAATTTATTTTTAGTTGTTCTTAACTGTGTGTGTGTGTGGTGCGGGTCTCCCCAGTTAGAATATACACTCCATAAGGGTAAGGAGGAGCCCATTTTGTTTAACATTTAAAACTGTGCTCAAAACACAAAGGTTCTAGTAAAAAAGATGATAATAATACTTCATGAATAAACAAATGCACTATTCCACCAGCTAGAAGCATCCTCTGCCATTTCAAAATGATCCCATATTCAAAACTTAAAGACGTTGATGGAATCAGCAGAACTGACAAGGGCAGTAACAGGAATAATCTTGACAGATTGAAGAGCCACCTGGCTACACACACACCACAGATTTTCTCTAATCTTTATAACCATAACCAGGTGGGGATCATGGTCCTCATAACTGAGAAAACAGCAATGCAAGAGGATCAGGAGACTTGCTCAAGGCTACACAGTTGGGGTTATGGGGAGCAGAGCTGGATCTTGAAATGTGGCCTGACTCCAAAACCCATGCCCTCACACCAGATGTCATCTCTAAGATGCACCAAAGTGCCTAGAACAGCCCAGAGGTGAAGAGGGCTGTGGAGGCTGCGGTGAGCAAGAATCAACTCTGAGCTCAGGGAGCTGAACACACTCAGAAGAGCCAGGGTCCGCCAGCTGGAGCTGACTACAGGCACACGGACCCACAAAGCCATCTCTGATGTTGAAAACTACCAAGAAAAAGAAAGAAAATGAGAAAAAATAAGGGGGAAAGGAGACCAGGAACTCAAGTTTGGGTGTTTATGACAATTCTCTCTTTCTTACAGGAGTGAAATTCCAGTAATCACTACCATTCATTAAGGACCGATCATGTGTCAGGTTCTGTAGGTTTGACATTTCACCATGAAATCATTTATGACTTAAGAATATAGGAGAATGAGTTTCTGAGAACTGATTTCTCCCATGCAGGGACACACGGCTGGAGAGACTATCAGGATGTACTCACGGTTTCTTGATCGGAAGCGTCTGCGTTAGTGCACAAGGCTCCCTCATCCAGCCCGTGTGCCTGCTTCTCTGTACATTGGCTGAAATGAGGAAATACCTCCAAATTCAACCAAGAGGAAGGAGAAGGCAAAATTATAGAAAAATCAACTTCAGAGGCGAAGATGACTTTTTTAAAGAAATAGTAACACAAAAACCCTAAAATAAAGAATGTCTTTTTCTTGTAACTGCGATCTATTGACATCTTATTGGCATTGATTCAGCAAGTAAATACTGGGCAATTTCTACTGTATTAACAGCTGATCTTTAATACTCATGTGACTAAGCTGGACTGAACAGTATGGCAAATAACAGTCTTAAGTAAAGAACAGGGAGCACCAAACAGAACTTGCTAAATCAACATTAGGTGTTTTGTTGCTCATAAGTAATGGCATCAGCAGATAATGATTTCCTTTTTGTAACTGCTGTGCATCTGCATAATCACACTGCGATCTGCTGTAATGATATGCTGCAAACAGTCATGCACGTTACTAGATTGCCTGATAATTTATAATATATTCAGAGACCAATGGAGCATCCTGTTTGGACAGATATGACAACCTTTTATGTAACAGTCAATGAAGAGAGACATTTAATAAAATGCCAAAATTTTTTAAGCCAATATGCATTTTATAATAAACATTTATTTGAACATGTCTATGTCTCCAAAATGGTGAAGTTACTACAATATTTATCACAGATTAATACTGTCACCCATGTAACAATTTCATAAATATTTAAGATGTAGATGGTAGAATTCCAGAAATATTAATAAAATTAAAGTCAATAAGTTATAACAGGTCTTGACCATTCAACCGGGATGCTGGTAAAGACTGAAAGCAGGAGGAGAAGGGGACAACAGAGAATGAGATGGTTGGATGACATCACCGACTCCACGGACATGAGTTTGAGTAAGTTCCGGGAGTTGGTGATGGACAGGGAAGCCTGGCATGCTGCAGTCCGTAGGGTCACAAAGAGTTGGACACGACTGAGCAGCTGAATTGAACTGACCATTCAACACTACCCCTCTTCTTTAAACCCTTTTGTCCCATAGCTTCCCTAGAACAATATTGCTCCCTCTCAATTGCTGATTTTGTCCCTTTTGCTGGCAGCTCTTCCTCTCCCACTAATTGTGGAAGGTCCTCAAAGTTTGTGCTAAGTATTTCTCCTCTCTCATTCTACATTCACTCCCAAAGAACACCAGCAACATGACTTATTTATTATCTATGTGCCTATGACTCCCAAATTACTATCTCCAAACTCCACCTTTCCTTATGAATCCCAAATCTGTAAGACACACTGTCCACTTGATGTTTCCTCTTGGGAACTGCCACAAGTATAACACTTCTATTCCTTTGCCTTTTCCTCACCCTTCCCTAACCTTGTGCCCCTAACTAGTATTTTCTGTCTCAAATGATGGCATCATCCAATGGACCAAGTAAAGTCCTGGACGTAATTTGTAACCCTCCTGCTTTCACTCACCTCCATAGCTAGTTTATCCTTATCATTTGACTTATTTAGTGCCATCCATTTCACTTTGCAGGTATCTCTGAAGCCCATTCTCATTACTGCTATACTGTCAAAACCCTACTCCAGGCTATGGTCATCCGTCCTATAGTCTATCACTCTCATAGTTTGCTAAACAGTCCATGTATGTCTGCAGTGGCCTCCCTAAAATCCCTCCTCAACATGGTGGCCACAATGATCTCATCAAAATGAAAACCTGATCATATTACCTCTCTCTCTTATCAGAATCCTTAGGCACCTTCCAATCACTCTCAGGAAAGAGCCCACAGCCCTAGATAGGGCCCACATGGTCTTGTTACAAGGTCTGGTTTCCCCCCATCTCCCGTCATGCTCCACTGACTCTGGGGGCCTCACCATATCACCATCTATTAGGCCTGCAGAAATCATGTTCCATCCTGTCCAGGGGCTTTTTGTAGTAAACTGTCCTGCCTTCCTAGAAAACGTTTCTAGTATATTCAATACTTAATTTTGAGTCAATAGTTATGTCTCAGCTCAAGAGTTATTTCTTCAGGAAAGTCCTCCCTAACTATGCCAAATCCCCTAGTTGGGCTCTCTTATACAGGGCTGTCAGAGTTTTAATTTCACATTTGCCTATGTCATTATTCAATTATTATCTGTCTTCTACCCTAGACTAAAAGTTCCAGGACAATTCAAATGTCTGCTTTTGTTCACGACCGTAACCCTAGGACCTAACACTATTCCTAGTACACAAGAGATTCTCAGTAAATGTCTTTGAATCAATGAATAAAAAGTCTCAAATTCAGGATTATTACTGAAAACAAAAACTAAGACAATCGTTAGCGTATTGGTGCCTAAAGAGATGCATGAAGAGAGATTGTACAAAGAGACCAGTCGACAACCGCTCAAAAGGAAAAGTGAAACTGAACAACACAACTTCAAGATTCCTCTAAAACAGCCTCTGAAAAAAGACTCGGACATGAACTTACACTAGTCGTGTGCTTACCCACTGTCGGTGAACAGGAACTCCAAATGGGTCATAAAAACCTCCCAACGGGAGACGCTGTAGCGCTGGGCCAGAGAAAGAGCGATGCTGTAGACGTTTTCCTCCAGCGTCCTTCACAAACGTGCATCAACCACAGGGCAAGGAAAGAAGAGAAACACATGACCTTAATCAGCAGAGAAAGCGTGCATTACGACTGCTCTCATGCTAAAGGGGGCGCAGCCAGCACAGTCCCTCATAAGACGTGTCACAGTAATTCAGGAAAAGTACACCCAAGGGATTTTAATGCTCCTTCTTCACTGTGGTGCGCTGCAAATGACCAAGGAATCGTCTAGATCAATGGACCTCAAACGAGGGTGATTTAGCCCTACTCAGGGAACATTTGACAATTTTGTCTGGAGACATTTTTGATTGTCATGGTGGGCGAGGAAAAGGAGAAAGCAGTTGGCATCTAGTGGGCAGAAGTCAGGGAGGCTGCGGACCAACCTACAATGCACAGAACAGCCTTCCTGCAACAAAGAATGACCCAGTCCAAAATGTACTGAGATAAAAAAACGATGGTCTAGGTACCAGAGCCTACAGTGAAAAAGAAATACAAAGAAATGGATCCCTGCCCCACAGGTAAATCTCCGAGAAAAACACAGTCAGTCACTCAATACATTCTCATTTTCTACACTGGGCCAGCTATTATGCCAGCTGCTTAAGATATAAAAACAACAAGATACTTCTTGAGGAACTCACAGCCTAATGGAGTGTATGAAGTGTGAACCAGGCATCAAACAGAAAGGGGTAATGTCAAAAGACTACAAAACACTGTGAGGATACAGATGAGAGAGTGAACAGGGATTAACTAAGCAGAGGCGATAAAGAGGGAGAAGAGACAAACGGGCTTTTGATAGACGGGGTTTCACAACCATGAATGCGCTGGGTCCTCAGGTCTACTGAAGGATCTATACCTTATCCTACAGGCAATGGAGACTCAATGGAAAGTTCAAATCAGGGAATGGTGTCATCAGACTTGAGAATCTCTAGGTATGTAAACAATTCTGGTCCAGAGCACTCACATAAAGTCTATATTGGAGAAACTGTCATAAAACCCCAACTTTCCTGAAGCAAAGGAAACATAAGGATGGAATTCTTCATTGGGAGGATGGTTGTCTATCAGCAGACGAATGGATAAGAAAGCTGTGGTACATATACACAATGGAATATTACTCAGCCATTAAAAGAATACATTTGAATCAGTTCTAATGAGGTGGATGAAACTGGAGCCTATTATACAGAGTGAAGTAAGCCAGAAAGAAAACATCAATACAGTATACTAATGCATATATATGGAATTTAGAAAGATGGTAACGATAACTCTGTATGCGAGACAGCAAAAGAGACACAGATTAATAGAACAGTCTTTTGGACTCTGTGGGAGAGGGCAAGGGTGGGATGATTTGGGAGAATGGCATTGAAACGTGTATATTATCATATGTGAAATGGATCGCCAGTCCAGGTTTGATGCATAGGACAGGGTGCTCGGGGCTGGTGCACTGGGATGACCCAGAGGAATGGTATGGGGAGGGAGGTGGGAGGGGGGTTCAGGATGGGGAACACATGTACACCTGTGGCTGATTCATGTCAATGCATGGCAAAACCACTACAATACTGTAAAGTAATTAGCCTCCAATTAAAATGAATAAATTAAAAAAAAAAGGAAGGATGGTGGACAAAAACCACAGAAACAGGAATGAAATACCTATTACCATCAAGTAATACTGCTAAGACTACACTTAGCCTCACTAAGGAAACCAATATTTGTAAGCTGGATCACCCAGGAGCTGGCAAATGATTTCCATTCAAAGCCAAATAGTAAATCTTTTTTTTTTTTTCCAAATAGTAAATCTTTCAGGCTTTACCACCATACGGTCTCAGTAGCATATTCTTCTATTGCTTTTTACTCCTGCCTTTCCACAAACCTTTAAACATGTAAGCTATTTTTAAAAATGTAAGCCATTTTTAAAAATGTAAGCCATTTTTAAAAATGTAAAGCCATTCAATGCTCATAGACTATAGAAAGAGACCAAGGACTGAATTAAGTCTGTCAATACCTGGATTATTAGGTAACTGTCATTAAAAATTATTTCTTAAAGGATTTATTGATAAAACTCTCATTTTATCCTGACATCCACAGGATAAAATGAGAGTTTGTGGAGAACAGGGACCATTAGCAGTTCACCCTTCCTATTATGAGAGTCTGCCACAGCATCTGACACGAGGTGTGTACTAAGTATTCACATCTTTATTATATGATAAAAGTGGGAAGAAACCAAACTATATTCTGTTTTCCTCAAAGTCACCCTAGCCACTGAGATAGTAATAACTTACAGACAAAAAAGGACAACTATAACGTATGCACAGAAAACAACGGCCATTAAAATGGACATACAATTAGTAAGAAAATAAAGAATGGACATGTTTGAAGGTGGAGCTGCAAAACAGAAGGAAGCAGGTTCTTCAAGGATTCTTTTGTGTGAGATGCGAAAATGCTGTCTTCAAACCAGAAGTGCTAACTCAGAAAACTCATAGATAGTTTGAGATATTTTGAACGAGCCATCTAAAGACTGCTGTGTATATTTATAAACAACAGATTGTGGAGAAGATTCTATTATTTATTTATCAAAAGCATATATTTGTCCTCTAGGATACGCTTCAAATAGCATGTGCTAGCTGGATGCTTAAAAAAAAAGACAAGACAAAGCCCTAGCAAAATGTAATTGATGATGTAAGGCATGCCTTATCTTGTCAACTTGTATCTGCATAATAACCCTCTTCTAAGAAACCATAAACAATCTCACTCAGGATTACCAAATGCCCAAAGAAAAGCCCACTGGACTCGGCAATAGGAAGCCCAGGCTCAACTCCTGGCTCTGCGACCTTGAACAATGCTTTAAGGCTCTGTGCTTCTCACATTCCTCTTCCAAAAGTAAGGAGATTGGATGATATTATCTCTTTAGTCACTTTCAAATTGGACATTAAACGAACCTAAGAAATTATGAACCTCCAGGAGAAGAGAGGGGAAGAGAAAAAAAAAATTTGTACATTTCTCTTAACTGAATTCTCCCATAGGCTGTCCCTACTATCTTTCTTTGATCTCCATTTTCCCTGCCTCACTCTAAAAAGAATTTGAGTGTCTTCTCATAGGAAAAAAGCCCAGGATAATATAAAGTACTATTAGAGTACTGAAGTTATTTTGCTGCTTTAAGATTTAAGAATAATGATGAAAAATAGCAACGGCCACTGCCATAATCAAGACCATCTTTGCTATTTTAAGGTACTTCTCATGAGTGCATGCTAAGTCACTTCAGTCATGTCTGACTCTTTGTGACCCCATGGACTATAGCCCATCAGGCTCCTCTGTCCATGTGATTCTCCAGGCAAGAATACTAGAGTGGGTTGCCATGCCCTCCTCCAGGGGATCTTCCTGACCCAGGGATCGAACCCGCATTTCCTACGGCTCCTGCATTGCAGGCAGATTCTTTACCACTGATTTTAAGGTACTTATCAGGAGAGATTAATAACTGTAAAATGTAGGCACAATCTACCCTTGTTTCAAAGGCTGGAAACCTAGACAGAACTGCATACCAATGCTTCTGGGAAAATTCAATCAGGCAGTGTGGGCAGGGTGCGTGGTGCTGAAGATGTGATGCCTTTGGTAGGTAGCAGGAAATCACAGCTGTGAGCATTACCATCTATGGAAACTTGGGCCAATTACTTAATAAGCTTTAAGTTCTTTGGAAAAGGAAATGGCAACCCACTCCAGCCTTCTTGCCTGGAGAATCCCATGGACAGAGGAGGCTGGTGGGCTACAGTCCATGGGGTTGCACAGAGTCAGACACAACTGAGTGACAAACACTTTTAAGTTATTCAGCTATAACATGGGGATAACATTTTATACCAGAGGGTTACCTTTAAGGATTAAAAGATGTTTTCAAAATAAAGTTTATAGAGCATCTAACACCATTCTAGGCCCATAAGAAGCACTCCACAAATCGGGGTGTTAAAAACAAAACATACCTCTAACTTAATAACCATTGTGAGTGAGCCCACTTTATAAAAATATCTTGTTTAACTTCCCTAACACCTGACATGTAATTCTCATTTGATCAGAACTCATTTGATCGAAAACAAAAAATGAGGACCAGTATTAAAACCAAGGGGAACTCCATACCTAAACGAGAACATATTCCCATAGGCCTTGAAGTGTACTGCCATCTCACACAAGGGCTAACTTTTTTCTGGAACGAGCTAAGGGACAAAGGAAAAAAAGGAAGCTGCTATAGGCTTCGAACAAGAGAAACTGCCAGAGTGAAAGATCTGCTTTCTCTAGGAACCCAGGACAGATGAAAGTGCCCTGGACCCACAACACGTGGTCCTTCCTCTTGGATTAAGTCGACTGTATCTATTTTTAACACAGTGAGGAAATTAAACAGCCATGTAGCAGAAAAGCGAGATTCCAGCCAGGAATCAAAGGGAATCTTGTTTTTAAATTTCTAAAGTAAGCCTCACGGGCTTCCCAGGTGGCATTCATAGTAAAGAACCTGTCTGCCAATGCAGGAGACATAAGACACCTAGGTTCAATCACTGGGTTAGGACGATCCCCTGGAGGAGGCAAGGCAACCCACTCCAGTATTTCTGCCAGGAGAACGCCATGGACAGAGGAGCCTGGCAGGTTACAGTCCATGGGTTGCCAAGAATAGGACACAACTGAAGTGGCTTAGCATGCACACGGTAAGCTTCATACTTTTAACCCCAATCATACTGCATCACCTCTAACATGGTACTGGGGTCAGGATACCAAAATCATAGGGAAATTTTCTTATAATTATCATCCTTACTATTTTAAATCTGCAAGCCTAAAATACAGTCTGCATTTACTGATCATTTAGAAGGCAGCTATGCTAACCATGATCCCACCAACAATCCATTTGTGAAGACTCACACGTCCCTCACGGGATCGGAAGAAGTAGGGGAAACCCTGCTCCCGGTAACCATGAATGTACATCTTCAAGGGACTGTGACTCATAGTCCTGATAACTCAGCTTGTCCTTGTGTGTTTTATCCCATCCCTTTATGAGACAAAGGTATCTCTTACTCGGCCAGGCCAAGGATGGTTTCCCTTTTGTACTGGTCGTCGGCCGTGAACCGCTGCACGTCCACACCCTTCCGCAGGCCCTGGAGGATCTGAGCCTGAGTGAAGTCCAGCAGGCGTTCGTTGTAGTAGTGCAACTGCTTGGTCAGTGCTGCGAGCTCCTCGGGCCAGGCCTCGTGTCCGTACAGAGTCACGTGCCTGCTGACCATCTTGATCAGTTCTTTGGGATCAGCCTGTGAACAACAAAAGGACTAATTAGAAAAAAAAAGTAACAATGGGAAGAAGGTCACGTCAACTGCACGTGTGTCTGGCCCTTCACACGGCCGCTATTTAATCAAGGTTTACAACCACCCTGGGGAGTCTGATGCAGCTGCTGCTGCTGCTAAGTCGCTTCAGTCGTGTCCGACTCTGTGCGACCCCATAGACGGCAGCCCAACGGGCTCCCGGGTTCCTGGGATTCTCCAGGCAACAATACTGGAGTGGGTTGCCATTTCCTTCTCCAATGCATGAAAGTGAAAAGTGAAAGTGAAGTCGCTCAGTCAGTCCGACTCTTAGCGACCCCATGGACTGCAGCCTACCAGGCTCCTCTATCCATGGGATTTTCCAGGCAAGAGTACTGCAGTGGGCTGCCATTGCCTTCTCCGGTCTGATGCAGAGGTGGTCCATTTTGCAGATCATAAGAACAGGACACAGAAACTGAGTCTAGGAATGGATTTCTGGACGCCTGCTCTGTTCTTCCAACTCAAAAATCTCTCCATCCACTTAAAAAATACGTATGCTTGCTTTTTCAACTAGCATTAGATACCTGAGCCTATTCCAGATCTCTTCCCTAATTATCTGATCATTTATAATAATTCACCCTGGAAGCAATTTTTGTCATCATTGCCCCTGGAAAATATTGTTTGGACCATCTAAGTATTCTCAATAACAAAGCTGTAGTTCAATAATCCCATTAGAAATGCCTAGACAGTTAAGTAGAAGAGTATTTTCTCCAGGGATAAGTAAGGGGAAAAAAAAACCCATCCTTGTTCCTACAATCATCATTTTTTTCTAGTTTCATAAAAAAGTATGCAACCAATTTTTACTTTTCTCAATTTGGGGCTCAATGGGATACTGTCCTGTAATTCTTTGACTCATTTGAAAAAACCCTGATGCTGGGAAAGACTGAAGGTGGGAGGAGAAGGGGACGACAGAGGATGAGATGGATGGCATCACTGACTCAATGGACATGAGTTTGAGTAAACTCTAGGAGTTGGTGATGGACAGGGAGGCCTGGCATGCTGCAGTGTGCATGGAGTCACAAAAAGTCAGACACGACTAAGCAACTAAACTGATACTTATGTTACAAAACAATTATTCAAATAGAACAAAGCCCAGAATTGATCGGCTGACAGGAAAGGTGGTTATTTATTTATATTAAATAAATATAATATAACCACATTTATTTAAAGTTGGTCTGGGTGTCAATGAAGCCATAGCAACTCCACCATGATTCCAGAGTTACCTAACATGTGAACAACATTAACTCAATCCCTCTCAGCTTCTGGGAAGACATGGTACATATTTTAATATAAGCAAATTAGAGGAAAAAAAAAAAAACTCCCGAATCTACCTGTGGCTCTCTAAAACACATCTAATTATAATGAGCTGTCAGCATTTCTCATGTGTAAGTCATTATTCTGATCTGCACAGGTGATTTATCATTGTTGGGTCCATATTGCCAAACCTAGCCTGACATTCTCTCTCTTGATCCTATTAAGGAACAGTCTGGGAGTGATGATAAAAACCAATTAAAGAAATCTTCTTGGATTCCAACAGGTAGATTTAAGAAAAGGTCAACCTTACTAAATGCTTCCCCTATCTCTATGCATACACTGAGTCCTGTCCTCAAAAACTACAGATATCTATCTCAAGTCAAAAGACCCGGCTTTGAAAACCAATGCTCCCAAGTAGCTGCAAGATTATCTGTCATTCACTAAACAAATACTTTCTGTGCACCTATTATGTGCCAGGTGATGTCCTAAGAAGATGTGACCCTTTCCTCCAGGAATGTAGTCTATAAGGAAAGACAATCAAGCCAACGACTGTAAATGGTTTGATACCACTAAGCACAGGGTGCTATGGGAATGAATACAGAGGGGTTGGCTTCGGGCATGTGTCAAGCAGGGCTTTGTGGAAGAGTTAATTTCTAGTCTAACTATTCAGGTATTAAGTAGTAAAAAGGCCATCAAGAAACAGGGGTTCCCCTGGTGGCTCACTGGTAAAGAATTCACCTGCCAATGCAGGAGACATGGGTTCAATCCCTGGTCCGGGAAGATCCCACATGCTTTGGAGCAACTAAGCCCATGGGCCACAACTACTAAACCTGTGCTCTAGAGCCCGGGAGCCACAACTGCTGAGCCCACACCCTAGAAGCCACCACGATGAGAATCCCTCGCACCGCAACTAGTCTCTGCTTGCTGCAGTTAGAAAAACACCTGTGCAGCAAGGAAGACCCTGCATGGCTAAAAATAAATAAAATTATTATATATTAAAAAAAAAAAAAAACGAGGGAAACAAATTCCAGTAAAGGCGAGAATATGTGCTAAGCCTATATGGCTAAGCCCTGATGGGAAGATGGAGTGAACGAAGCTGATCCAACTGCATTTAGAAGTGATTTGGGAATAAGCTGTATAAGACTGGTATATCTGGCAACGGATTTAGGCAAATCGGATCCCATTCCTAGGCTCTTAGTGCCTCTTCATCTGTCATTTAACCCAGCTCCCTTCTGCTTACAGACTGAAGCTCATGAGGTCCCTCCCTGAACCACCCCTAGAGGCACAGCCCCCTCTGAAGCTGTCTGGCATATGGTTGTTGCCAGGGAGCCAGCAGCCCATCTACACCTGCTCTGCATCCTGGTGTGCCCTGTTGTTGCCTGTTCGTCTCGCACCTCATCCAGTAAGCACTTTTCTGTCTAGAAAGAGAGAGAGCAGGAGCAAATATCCAGCAATTGGAGTCTTAGGGCAGCAGGACAGCTCTTCTGTAGGTGTTCTTTCAGGGAGCTCTTTGTACTGGTTTTGCACTCCACTAGCAAACTCACATTGATCAAAACAGTGAAGGCTTTTTTCCATGTATACTCTGACCCTCTGATTTCAGACTCAAGTCTTCCAGCCTCAAATTGCCCAATGTGCTCTGAAGGCGGTGCGACAACCAGGCAGCCCATCTCTGTATGACTCCATGCCCTGCTCTACCAGGCTGTTGGTTCCTACTCCCTATTCATGGAACCAACCACCTTCTCTCTCCCAAGGACTTCTTATGGTTATTGTACCACACTCATTTTCTCACTCTTTGTTTTCTGGCATCTCACGGATTTGGTACCTGTATTGGGAGAGTACACCAAATACCTGATCTCATTTCTATTCTCTTTCTAACACCATTTATGAAACAAATTCCCAAACCAGGTTAAAGAGTTCAGCTCCAAGAGTATTGAATAGCACAAAGCAATAATGCACATAATTGCTACTACTAACATTACATTGGCTTTTCTTTATCTTACAGAGAGTTTCAAGTCTCCACATACAACCTTCATTTTCATATGTGGCAAAAAAACACCTATTCTTTTTTTCCAATGAAGAAAATGGCATGACAGAGTGTAATAAACATGGATACACATAAGTTACTAGCTGAATGTCCTTGTGCAAGCTATTTAACAACTACAAACTTAATAGTCTTATCTATAAAATGGCAATATACTATAGCTTGCGTGGTTGCACAAAGCCTAAGAAACTATATACACACACACACATATAAAATACACAAACCAAGACCTGGTCCATAGGAGGGGCTCCAAAAATGAAAGCAATTATGGAATTTACTCAAAGGTACTCCCAGGTAGCACAGTGGTAAAGAAGCTGCTGCCAATCCAGGAGACTCAAAAGATACGGGTTTGATCCCTGGACCAGGAAGAGATGCTGGAGAGGGAAATGGCAACCCACTACAGTATTCTTGCCTGGAGAATCCCATGGACAGAGGAGCCTGGCAGGCTGCAGAACATAGGGTTGCAAAGAGTAGGACATGACTCAGTGACTACGCATGCACATTACTGATATATCTGTTACACTTTAATTGTACTTTTATTGCATACTCTACACTGCCTCTCTTTTAAGTATTAAATTAGTTTCTAGAGGGCAGAAACCAGCTGTACTTAGTGGATGTGTCTTTCCCACAGCACATTAGAGCTGTGGAGTAAGAGGGGGACACACCAAAGAGCAGCAGCAGCTTTTACGTCAGCAGTACTAGTTTATATACCATATCCTTTGCTTACTAGAGATGCAATTTGGGGCAAAAATTCAAACGAATCTTTTGGCCAACCAATACTTTGTTCTTGACAGACGCTTCATAGAGAGTAGATGGATGAGCATGTTTTAAGTTCTAGCTTTCCATGCAAATTATTTTCTAATCATTATCACTACTACTTTCTATCCCTTCCTCCAGAAACTTTACCTGTCATGATTACTTCCAATGTAAGTTTTAAATTCTAGTAACAATTCTTCCCCCGGGCTCATCACAATTTCTCTCAATATATTCCAAAAGCATCCTCTACTCAGCCCAACACTTCATTTCATACATTCATTCATTCACTTCACAAGTGCACAGCATTAAAGTTTCTAAAGCACTTTCACATGATTTTGATCTGACCTTCATACCAACCCAGTGATGGGCACAGGAGACTGTTGGTAACTGCTTTATAGATGCCAATCTCCAATTAGGCATCCTGAGCTGGAGTCTCACAGCAAGGAAGAGACTCAAGCCTCCTGATCTCTTGTCTTGTGGGCTCTCCACTGTACCAGGCCCTGCTCCCTACCCTGCCAGCAGAGCTCCTTGAATGTCCTATATCCAGTTTTACACGTCAAGTCACTAATTTTTGAGCAGAGTATATTCAAATCTTTCTCCCTCTTTTTCCACCTAAGTTCAATGACATGATCCGTGAGTACAAAAGTTTTTAGCCTTTAAGAAACTTTTGAAGGACTTTACGGGTAGCTTTGAAATCTCCCATATTCAGTATTGAAATGATACTACAAAAACTGAAAACATAAAAAGGCGTAAAAAATTTAAGAAGTGTAGAGAATAAATTATTCTAATTTTCCCCCCAAATCTGGCAATGCGGTTTCTTTAAGGTGTAGAAAAAAATATATGCTTTCTTTAAAGACTATGGCCAGGTCCCTGTTAAAAAAAAAAAAAAAAATTTAATGTACATAAATATTTATGAGACTAGAATGTTGAATGACTTCATCTAGTACTACTAACTAGTAGAGGTAATAAATCCATTCAGGCTTAATAGTCTCCATTTCTTGGTAATATTGTTTGGAAAGTTTTAAACAGGTGGTATGTTTTCCCTCTAGGGTTGTTATTTGCTTGAGATAATTTTCTACTTAGTATTTTCAATTAGTAGCTTAAAAAAATGCATCTTAGAAATAGTCTACCATAAAGTTTTGAATTTCATCCCCTGCTAGGTTTGATTCTCTAGCATATAAAACTAAAAGACACATTTCCATTTTTAAATGATTTTATCTTCTTAAACTTTTTTTTTAACCTAGAGAAATTACACTTCAAGATGCATATACGTGAAGAGAGATAAATTAGGAGTTTGAGATTAGCAGATACACAGTATGCTGTATAAAATAAATAAACAACGAGGTCATACTGTATAGCACAGGGAACTATATTCAGTATCTTGTAATAACCTACAATGGAAAAGAATATCTGCACGTGTGTACTTGCATGCTTATATGTATAACTGAAGCACTTTGTTTGTATACCAGAAATTAACACTTTGTAAATTTCAATACTTCAATTTGTAAAAAAAAAACTACAATTAAATACTTCAATTTGTAAAAAAGATGCAGTTACAATAATTACAAAAGATACGAATACACAAGGTACAGAAATGTGTATAGCTTACTCATGCTGCTGCTGCTAAGTCGCTTCAGTCATGTCCGACTCTGTGCAACCCCGTATACGGAAGCCCACTAGGCTCCCCCGTCCCTGGGATTCTCCAGGCAAGAACACTGGAGTGGGTTGCCATTTCCTTCTCCAATGCATGAAAGCGAAAAGTGAAAATGAAGTCGCTCAGTCCTGCCCATCTCTTAGCGACCCCATGGACTGCAGCCTACCAGGCTTCTCCGTCCATTCCAGGCAAGAGTACTGGAGTGGGGTGCCATTGCCTTCTCCGATAGCTTACTCATATCTGTATTACAAAGTTGTTATATAAATATGTACATCCATAACTATTTCTGGAGGAATACAAAAAGGAAACTGACCTTTTGTTTTATCCTATTTTCTTCATCTGTTTTTTGCCATGTTTGTGCATTGTTTTTTCAACATAAAAAGTTGATTAGGATAAATACTAGAAGAGGAAATTCTCTGCAAGTGACCATTTGCCAATCATCATTATAGATCTCTAAAAAGAAACATGAGGGACTTCCCCAGTGGTCAGGTGGCTAAGACTCCACACTCCCAGGGCAAGGGGCCTGGGTTCGATCCCTGGTTGGGACACTAGATTCCATATGCTGCAACTAAGATCTGGTGCACCTAGCTAAATCAATCCATCAGTCAGTCAACCAATAAATATTAAAAAGAAAAAAGGCCTGCTGGGCTGCTTCAATGATCACCCAGGTTTGCTGCCAGGTCCTGGGGGTCTGTGCGGCTGACACAGGATGTGCTTTGCACCAAGATGCACAGGGTTCTTATCAGAAATGACACCACAAATCATATCAAGACTTTCATTCAAACCTAGTAATCTACCTAAGTTATCATTCCCACAGCTCAGAACTGCAGGGAGTGGAAAGAGAAAATGTGAAAAGACTGTGCAAATAGAAACAAGCTGAACTGACAACTGAGGAGAAGCAAAGCTTCGTGGAGAGTTATTATGTGTGGGCAACAAATTGAAACCACTTGGATCTCCATTTCCAAGATGATTCATCAGAAGTTTGTCATGTCTAATTCAAACTCAGGAGTGTGGTTTTTTGCAGGGAGAGATTCTGAAAAGATTCAAATAATGAGCCATTAGGTAGTCAATGGACAATGCAAACATACTTAAAACATCCAGCTAACAGGCCCGTCCATGAAAAGTCGGGACTCCCAAAATGTAATACTGATGGCTGTTCACCATAGCAGCTGAAATGATTCCTCAAATGAGTCACATGCCAACAAACAGTCACTGAGTAACTAGAAGGAGGTGATGTCCTGGGGACTCAGAATAGACGGGGATTCCTGCCCTCAACAGGATCATATGTGGAAAGAAGACGAGGTGCACCGGCTACCACAGCCTACAAGATCCACTCTGGGGGAAGTCTGGAAGAGAGCCGGGAGAGACAGAAATTAATTTGTGGCTCAGCTGGTAAAGAATCTGCCCGCAATGCGGGAGACCTGGGTTCGATCCCTGGTTGGGAAGATTCCCTGGAGAAGGGAAAGGCTACCCACTCCAGTATTCTGGCCTGGAGAATTCCATGGACAGAGGAGCCTGGCAGGCTACAGTCCATGGGGTCACAAAGAGTCAGATATGACTGATTGACTTTAACTTTACTTTTCAACTTAAAAAAAAAAAAAAAGATGTATTTACAATAATTAGAAAGGTAAGAAAGAGAATTAAAAAAAATCATTTCAGGCAGCAGAGAAAGTTTCACACAGGAGGCTTTTGTAAGCTCAGACTTATCTGCTACTAGTGGGAAGAAGCAAGAGGTATTTCAGGCAGGAGAATTACATCTGCACAGACACCAAGGCATGGGAAAGGATGTCAAAATCAGAGAAATATACAGTCTGAACAGTCAGAACATAAACTTCAAATGAGCCAGTGTCAGGATCATGACTGGTGGGGTGAGGAAGAGCCACCAGTGTTCACTGAGTGGCTTCCCTGTCAAACACGGGAGTAGAGATTTCAGCCAACAGCCACTGCAAAGCGGGTAGAAACATCATGCTGGAGTGCGAGCCAGAGATCACTCGGGTCCAAAACACAGGGACACGCTGCTTCTGAAACAAAGCTGGAGTGGCCGCACGACCAGACAATGGGCAGGTAAAGACTGGAATCAGGAGCTCCGGTGACTGAGGTCACTTTCTACTGGAGCGACCCTGAACAAGTAACCCAATTTCTCTGAGTCTTACCTTCTGCAGAGGCTGCCACTTCTGCAAAATGAGGCTGCTCAATGGATCAAATGGCAGATTGAATGTGAAAGGTACTAAGACAGCCTATGCCTTCCCAAGGTGAGTCTCATCCTTCTACCGTTCCCAGAGAGCTTCCCTAAACAAGCCCCACATACACCCCTGCTGTGACCCCTCCTGACACCTTCCCGGCCTAGAGGAGACCCGAACGGGTCACAGTGAAGTCTAGTCACCGACTCCACTGCTATACTTTCCCTCTGGAGTTGGGCAACACTTCTGTGCCTCACATTTTATAAAGTAATACTTTCAATACTTCCTTAAATACTTGTGAAAAAACACTAGAGTACATAGGATGGCACAGGGACATATCAACTTCTCTGTTACAGGTTCCATCCTTTTATCTAGAATGCTCTCCTCCCCTCAGTCTTCCTCGTGCTATGCTCATCCTTTTTTTTAGTCAAAGGTCACCCTCTTAACTCAGGCCTTTCCTGAGCCTGTTTTAAACTGAACTCCACTGCTTAACTTTCTTCTTTGCTTTTTGTTTGCAAAGCTCTTATCATAATCAAACAAAAGATATATTTACTTTTTTTGTTGTTGATGGTGCCCCTCCCCAAACATAATGTAAATCTGAAAAGGGGAAGGGTTTTTATACACACTGTCCACTACTGTCTTCCCAGGATCTAGAACACTGCCTGGCACAAGCAGTCATCTGACAAATATTTTTGATAAACACACACACATTATCCAACTGCCTCCTATGTACTGAAGGATGACTCATTAATTTTCAGTATTCTACCCCAGGGAACACCCATTTACTCCCCTTGACATTCCAGATCCTGCAACGAGGAAACCAATGAATACAACACAGACACCGGCCTGAAACAGCTCGTTATCCAGTGAGATGAAAATAGGCAAATTCAAAGTAACACAGTACAGAAGTCACGAGGTAAGGAAAGGGCAGTACAGGCACACAGAGGAGCGTCCAGCACAGCTTGGGGGCACGACAGGATGGTGGCAGGCGGCAGGACCCGAGCACTAAGCAAAGGCATGCTGGTGAAACATTATGGGCAAAAGATTACAACATGCTGAAGACAAGGAACAGAGAATACACGGGCTGTGTGAGAACTTTAAGCAGCTTGGTATGGCTGAACAAAAGGAAAATGAAGGTGAGGAAACAGAGGCCAGACGACCTCGCTAGGGCCATGGGAAACCACTGAAGCACTGAAGTGAAGGAGAGGAAGCCCAGACCTCCATTCCGGAAAGGCTGCTCTGCTAGATGCCTGGAAAAAGATGCAGAGGCGACAGAAAGGAAGAGACGATGCTTGTTCCATTAAGTAAGTACACTGTTCCAGAAATTAACCTGCCTCACTTGCACCTATATATAATCACTTCTTTCCCTCAATTTATAACATAGTAGGTCAATTCCTTATCTCAAACAAAAACATACCTGGGATATAAAAGCAAAACAAAGGAAAATTACTAGAGTATAGGGGGAAAAAGTAGTACAAAGCAGCAGTAGCAATCAAAAAAAGAAATTCAAAATTTCCCAAATAAAGTAATACATGAACTAGCCTAAAAAAGACAGTCCTTTCCTTGGCCCAAACTTCATCCTAATATACCCATTTCTGAAAACAATACCCACTCGTAATGATGATGCCCTTGGGAGAGTAACCTGTGTGGCAGAGAGTTCGCTCATTCCCCTTTCTCTTTCTAAATAAAAACTGATGAATCAAAGCCAAAGATTTTGCCATGAACAGAATGTTTTCATATACTTACAGGCTCTTAGATATGTTTGTTTTGGATGGCCAAGGCATCCAAATTCTTTCTCTGCAGTCTGCTCTGGGTCAGAGGGGGAAGAATCCTGCCTCAATAGACACTGAGCCTTGAATTTGTACACAGAGTGGATTTGAAAGTCTAATCTATTTGCTTATCTATTCTTAAAGTGGTAATTCTCTTAAAATACCCAGTGTAAAAAGGAGATAATTTCTGAATGCTGATGCTTAAAGCTGGTGCAGACAAGTAAACCTAGAGGCCTTCCATTTTCCAGCAGCACCTGAAACACTTTTGGGTCCAGAAAAGAAGGCAATGTAAGTTGAGGCCAAGCTCAGGTGCGCTCACTCAGAAATTAACAATGAATTTAATAAGGTGTCAGAACCATGCGAGTAAGTAGGCATAGTATGTCTCAACATCTCACCTGCACCATTACTACTCTCATACCTCTCTGGCTTAAAAATACATAAAAGTGCAGTGCTGTTCAAAGAACAACACTGCATACTGTCCTAAATCAGAGCCATCTTCCTCTTGAGAAAGTAGTTACAAAGCCAGTTATCCGTTTCTCCTCTACTACTTCAGCCTTTCCTAAGAATGCTAGAAAATGAAATAAATGACAGAGAAGTTAGGGGTGAATCAACATTCACCTTCGGAGAAGGCGATGGCACCCCACTCCAGTACTCTTGCGGAAAATCCCATGGACGGAGAAGCCTGGCAGGCTGCAGTCCGTGGGGTCACTAAGAGTCGGACACGACTGAACGACTTCACTTTCACTTTTCACTTTCCTGCATTGGAGAAGGCAATGGCAACCACTCCAGTGTTCTTGCCTGGAGAATCCCAGGGACAGCGGAGCCTGGTGGGCTGCCGTCTATGGGGTCGCACAGAGTCAGACACGACTGAAGCGACTTAGCAGCAGCAGCAGCAACATTCACCTTACATACTAGAACCTCTGCCTCTTATTAATGCATGGAAAAGCAACTCCATCTAACACAGCCACTGTGAATGCATTCTGAATGCAAAGTGTTTCAGTCCCTCCGAAGAGGTAAATACGTGTTTTAACTATTTTAGAAAAGCTTTACCATTTCTTATTAATAAAGTGGAAACTGTGAGGACTCACCCTGTAAAGAGGATGGCATTTGTCCCTGAAACATGGAGCCAACTGGGCATAGATCTGGAGGCTATAATAATAGGCTGCCAATTGGAGAGAGAGAGCAGAGTGGGACTGCTTTTCAAAGCACTTGTTAGCATCTAACACCTACAAGGGAGAACAAGAGAAAGAGCTCAGCTGAAAGGAAACTGGCACAACCATCATAAACCATTACATTTCTAGTCCTTACTGTAGAATTTTGGTTCAAAGTTTCTATCAAATTGACTCAAGCTCATCTTAACATGACTACATTAAAATTCAGACATATTATAAAGGCAGATCCTATGCATGTGAAAGCAGATTTTAAAATCAAGATTTCAGCTAACATTGTAGACTTTACTCTTGAGATACTGACCACAGCCCTTCCATTATGCAGAGGCACAACCAGAAGGAAATGAAACATGCAATAAACAATTCACTGGTGAAAATCCCCAGTAGAGACTTTCAGTTTATTCATTTTTTAAGTCCTTTTTTTCTTGGTTAAAGGCAAACTTACCTGTGGTAAGGCCAGGAGATAAGCAAGAGCCAAGGTCATATCATTTGGTAAAGCATCACTTGCTAGCTGTAAGAGAACTGGATGCAGGGGGAAAAAAAATTCATTATTTTCTTTGAGGATCCATGTGACAGTCATGGTTACTAAGTATCACGATTTTAGTCCTTCATGATTTCAACTGTAATTATCTTCAGAGAACTTTTTAAGATGCTTTATGAGAAAGTCTATTCAGCACCATCGAAGTACAGATTATATGAAACTACGTTAAATGGTAGAATTGCCTTAACTTAGACACACTATGCCATTTGCTACTTACATATGTGAATACTGTTAGTGCAGCTACAAAGTCTAAGTGCAAACAGATCAGTGAGGATGTCACTTCCAGCTAATCTTCCAGTTTTAGAGACCCAGGCCATGCTATACAATTCTGGATATCAATGACAGCTACTGTGGAAGATGACCACATGAGCACTCATGGTCAGAACAACACAGATCTGCGAGAGCAGACTTAGGATAACTCTCTTGATTACTACAGTCATGACAACATGGCTGGGTTCTTTCTCTGCACCACACTCCACAAAAAGAAAACAAGTTTCATGCTTTGATTATATAACATCTTAAAATATCCCAACCGTTACAACTTTTATAAAACTTCTGTATATAAGCAACAACCTATCAATATCATGGATTTAATAAAAGAGAGAACACTGCGAATAACACCTGTGTTTATATCCATTTTGTATTAACAAGGAGGCACTCATTTAGGACCTTAAGTGACCAATACCAGACAGTCACTGTCATCACAGTGTAAACTTTTTTTTATAGAGAACAGACTCTCCTGATCTTCACTAATGATGGTAAACAGCATCTAAATAATTCAAAGTAAGTAATATTTCACTCTGTAAATACACCATATAATTTTATGGTGTATTAGAGGAAACTGAAAGTCGCTCAGCCATGTCTGACTCTTTGCAACCCCATGGAGTATACAGTTCTCCAGGCCAGAATACTGGAGTGGGTAGCCTTTCCCTTCTCCAGGGGATCTTCCCAACTCAGGGATAGAACCCTGGTCTCCTGCATTGCAGGTGGATTCTTTACCAGCTGAGCCTAGATGAGCCAGCTCTAAGTGGGTGGAGTGTCAGAAGTGACCTAAAACTCCATGTCTTGTGCTGACTCATCTAAAAGGGAACTAGGCTTCTTGCACAGCACCTCTAGTAAAAGAATCTGAGTTCTCTAAACACTCATTTCCTCTACAACTGCAACCTCCAATCTCATCTAGCTTTTCTCCACTCCATTTTTACTTCCTTCAGGTATTTCCCTTCCTTATGTACAAAAGAGGACAGTTTTCAAACCACCCCTTTTCTGGCTTTTAGAATCTAAACCTATTCATCAAAACCAGCCCTGTCTCGAATGGCTCAGGAGCCCTTATTCCAGGTGAATGGCCGATACCCCAGCTAATGGAGGACCGTCCCTCTCAGAGTTGTGTTTGGGGCTAGTCTGAGCCCTGCCTGGGAAAATCATCCAGTCCCATTACTGACTTCCAGTCAGATCTTTTCTCCTTTCTTTCTTTCCTTGTTTTTTGTTTTTGTTTTTAATCCTATCATCAACTCAATCTTACACTCCATTTAATGTGCATTTGGCGATTTCCAAAAATCAAAGCACCTTCAAGGGATGAAAAAATACGCTACCTCTGAAGATATTCCTAAGCATATGCTCCAGATCCTGAAGGAAATTCCAAAAGGAAAACAACCCAACAAAAAACAAAAACAACAAAGAACAGTCATGACGACGTGGCTGGAATAAAGCAGAGTTCCCTTGAGAGACCTTTGTGAGGGAAAAACTAGATCTGAAAATAAAAATTTCAATAGGTTTATTTTTCAAATATTTAATATTATTTCACAGATACAACTCAAAAGATGGTCACCAGTGTTTCTTGAACATATATCATTGAATACAAAGCTTTTAGCAGGCAAAAGAGAAAAGAAATAATTAATTTCCATGAGCTAAAAGTAATGACAAAAATCACCCTCAGAGGAGTCCAAAGAATCATTGTTATTTTTACAAATAGTGAAAATAATCATTTTAAAATACAAACATTTGCTCCAAGTGAATAATAACCACAAAGGCTTCATTTCATATAAACAACTCTTATGTCTGACTCTTGTGACCCCATGGACTGTAGCCTGCCAGGCTCCTCTGTCCATGGAATTCTCCAGCAAAGAGTGCTGCAGTGGGTTGCCATTTCCTTCTCCAGGAGATGTTCCCAACCCAGGGATCAAACGCAGGTCTCGTGCATCACAGGCAGATTCTTTACTGAATGAGCCACCAGGGAAGCCCCATATTCACAACAGTATTCATCAATTTTAAAACTTTCCTGCAATTTATGATGCACTGACATTTGAGGGGGAAGAGTCTTGTCAATCTGGGCTATTGGCAAACTAGTCAGTTGCCAAGTAAAGCAAAGAGCTTCCCTGCGGGCACACCACTGATGTGCAAACCAACCAGCTAGGAGCCAATTCTCTGAACCAGCCCCTTTCTCTGGCTTCTGCATTCCAGGCGCAATATCACCTCTGCCCTGATCACCCCAGGGCCAAGTGCTAGATAGCCAGAGATCACCCCACAGCCCAGAGTCCACCAAAGTTACCCAAACTCTTCCTCTCAAGCTTGCTCAAGCATGCCTACCAGACCTCGCCTGTTATTTCCCATGAAAACCCATACTCTGCCCCCTTCATACCTTCTGCCTCCCTCTCCCTCTCTCTCTGCCCTGAGGTAAAGACACAGTGAGAAGGCAGCTGTGTGCTAGCCAGAAGAGATAGCTCACCAGAACCCAACCACACTGGCATCTGATTTCCAGTCTCCAAACTGTGAGACTGGGAATTTTTGCTGTTTAAGCCACCTGGTCTATAGTATTCTGTCCTGTCAGCCCAAGCTGACTAACGCAGACAGAAAACAAGACATATAAAATAAGATATCTCTCTCCATCGGTATGTATCAGGCTATCAACAATCGTATGCTATTACAAGCAATGAACATGTGCCGTATTTTCCATGTGTGAGAATTCATGGAATAAATTCCCAGAAGAGGAATCACTAGGTCAAATAATCCCACAACTATAATTTTTATAGCTATCGCCAAATTGCCATGTGTTTTTCAAATCTCATTTTAAGCCAAGTCCTTGTTGTAGCATCTCCACCAGGACTGCCCTTTAACTGGCATATCTCATCCACCTGAATGCCCATTTGGCCCATTTCTCAAGAGGCCTCCTGACATCTACTTCAACCACAGAAGATGAAGATCGCTTAAGCTGAGGGTGAGTCCAAAGTTCTCTCCACAGGGTAAGCTTCATTGATATGAGTTGACTCCTCAGAATTAATCCTAAGAGAAAGGTACCCTGGCTTTCTGTTTCATCTTTCTGTTTCTTTCATCTGTTTCTGAGTGAATTGATGACTCAGACTTTTGCCCCACTCTCATCAGACGAACTCCAGTGAAATCCAGAATACTACATCCTATTTAAAATCTTCTGGGATTGGGTTCTCTTACTTGTACAGCCCTCCTGCAGATGAAAACTATGTACTCTGGATAAAGCATGAAAAACAGGTATCTTAAGGCACTGGTGAGGCACTCAGAGCAGACAGAAACTAGAGGGCAGATGCCACTTGGAAAATGAAATGACACCAGTGAGTTTCCCATCTTTACAGCTTCTATCCTGAGGGCAAGCTTCTGTCTGCTCCTTGCCAGGCAGGTAAAATTCAGATGGAGAACTTGAAGTCTTAAAGAACCACAGCCCAGAAAAACCACAACAGCCAACAAGAGAGGTCTGATAGTTCCTTAAAAAACTGTGGCTCATCAACTCCACCCTTAGATAGTTACCCTAGAGAAATAAAAACAAAGGTCCGTAAAAACACAGGTTCACAAAAACTGCTGAGTTCACAGCAGCTTTTTCATAACAAGCCTCAGTTGGAAAAAGCTCCCATGTCCCTCACCAGGAGAAGGGGTAAACTGTGGTATATTCATACAGTGGAATACCTTTCAGTTATTAAAAAAATAAGAAAGAAAGAATAGAGAAAAACCTACTGATAGAAGCAGATAAATCTCATTTCACATAAAAGAATATATCCCACTGAATGAATTCTAGAACAGTCAAAACTCATCTACAGCAGGGAAAAAACCGAACATCTGTCAGTTCCGATTGGGAGCGTGGGGTGGGTGTTTTCAGGAAAGAGGCATCGACTTTCTGGGGTGACAGTAATGTTCTGCATCTTGAAAGGAGCCAGGGTTACACAGGCGCTGTGCTTGTCAAAACTCACAGTCTTATGTCTACACTTAGCGTTTTTGCATTTCATTGTTTGTACATGAAAAAAAATAAATAATAAAATGTTGTAAAATAAAAAAGTAAGAAATATTGACTGTAGTTAAAGATACGCACAGTGCATGTCAAGAGGCAACGAGTAACGATGCCTACAACTCTGAAATGTGTCAGAGAAAGAAGCTGTATTTGGTGGGAGGACTAGAGCAAGTGTAGTAAAATATTAATTGTTGAAATCCAGGTGGAGAGTATATGGGAGGTTCACTGTAGAAGTTTCTTGACTTTTCTGTGCATTTGAAAATTTCCTTAATAAAATATTTACAGAAGAAAAGGGGAAAAAATCCTTCTGAAAACAGGGTCAAATGCTCAAGCTCCCCAACAGTTATTTCCCAAACGGGGTTCTGTGTGGACAAGTATACATGTACCTCCTCTCTAGCACTCAGGCAGCTGAGTTTCCAGCCACACAAAGCCTGTGGCCTCCCTGCTGCTCCAAGATGGGGAAGGCCACCATCACCGGTGTCGGGCACACCAGCATCTCCTACGTCCCCAGGTTGAAAGGAAAGGGATCGTGTCTCTTCCCTGAACCTTAACACAACTGTCAAAGTCACTCTGTGACATCTTTTTTCTCCCACAGCCAGATCACGGCTCATTAATCCCTACAACCCAAGTGCTGACCCAGAACCCCTCCTCACTAACTGAATTATTGAAGGAAACCAACTTGGTGGGGGGCTTGGGGGAAGATGAGAGGGGAGAGACGGGAGGATGGGAAAGGGGAGACATGTCATAACTGCCCACACTTGCCCCCATCCCAACTTTCTCAGCAGCCCTCACTGAGGTGCAGTTCAAACCCCCACATATAGGAAGCTTCTCAGACCTTCAATCTGTGAGCCATGTAAAGCTACATATGACAAAATTATCAAGGAGGATCTGAAGTAGTCCAGAAACCATAGGGTTTCAATCGGATGGGATCCACCAGATATCTTGCTGGCTGTAGACTATATTGCAGTGATTTTTCATTACCATTTAAAATACATGTATTTATTTTAAAAAATATAATAATAAAGATCTGTCCTACATTTAGCACTGTGTATGAATTTAATTTGCAATGCTTATTTTCTAACCTTGCAGAAAATACACTGCATTTTCTAGACAAGTAATACTTCTCTAGAAATCAGATGAAATCTATGCCTAAGCCTCCAAGCACTAATTCTCTGCAAAATAAGTGCCTCTGGAAAGCACTCTATGATAAATTTAATTCCAGAACAGAATTCACAGAGGAAAGCTGCCCATATTATTGATTTAGAAATCATTAGCCATTAAATCATTCATTTAGCTAAATAAATAATGATCAATTTTCTTCAGCTAGTCTCCATAAAAAACCTTTTCATCAACTTTATTAAAAAATTCTGAAAAGTCAGATCGCGTTGGGAAGTATAATTTGTATCATGACCTACTTCTGAACCAAAGTCGGGAGTCACATTTCTGTAATTTTTAATTTAGGTCATTTAACGTATATCATTCATCAAATCTGTTGAGTTTCTAACAAATATTTGACACTATAAAATAGCTAATGATATCTGTCTCAAATATATTAGCATACTCAAGAGAAACCAAACGTGATCATTTTGTAACATACGGAAATATCAAATCATGATGCTATATACCAGGAACTAACAATTTTGTAGGTCAATTACACTCCAGAAACAAACTCACAGAAAAAGAGATTAGATTTGTGGTTTCCAGAGGCAGCGGGTAGGGGAAGGTAGAATTAGATGAAAGTAGTCAAAAGGTATCACCAACTTTGAGTTATAATTGAATGTTATACTCCAGGTACAAGGACAGTAGGTGGCTCAAGGACCAATGCTTCAGTGAATGATGTACACATGGTGAGAAAGGGAACAGGAGGGAATCCCCGACTTATCATTGTGCTACCCCCCAATCCATACAGCTCCTCCACAAAAATCTCTATTTGCTTCATGCTTCCAGTTTTCTGAGGCCTCATCATTTAGTTACCAGCTACCACAAAGATGGTCAGGTATTTTAAGAACACCATGAAAGGGGGAGGCCAAATTTAATCTAGAAAGTTGCGCCCCACCAGGACCTTATTCTCAAGAACTCTCCACCTTCCTCCAAAAACAGCTCTGGAAAACAGCAGAAGCTTTAATAAACTGAGAAATCAGTGCGACAGAGTCTCTCCAAGGACACAGCCATCTTTCAAACCTTTAGCACGTGGTTCCATTTTCTTGCCTTTTTTTGTAAGAGAGGTATGCAAATACACACACACACATATCTATGTCATAAGCTAAATCATAAATTAACATATTCTTGACTGGAGATGTATTAATATATCTTTTGTAACCCCAATGTTTGGAGAAGGGAAAGGCTACCCACTCCAGTATTCTGGCCTAGAGAATTCCACGGACAGTCCATGGGGTCGTAAAGAGTAGGACACAATTGAGCCACTTTCACTTCACTTTCAGAGTTGGAGAAGGCAATGGCACCCAACCCCAGTACTCTTGCCTGGAAAATCCCATGGACGGAGGAGCCTGGAAAGCTGCGGTCCATGGGGTTGCTGAGGGTCGGTCACGACTGAGCGACTTCACTTTCACTTTACCCCAATGTTATTGACCAGAGTGTTTCCATATTCACTTACACAGCAAATTGCTGGTCACAGGCCTTAGGTTGTGCAAAAATCCTCTAATCGATAATGTGTTAAGATATTACATAAGTCAATGTTTCCAAATCCTGGTTATTAATTCAGTCCTTTACTATACCAATTAACAGATGATATTTCCATGTCTAACCAGTATTTTCTTAGGGTCTTAGATTTTATCTGTATAAGCTATTCCAACAATCAATCATAATTTAATCCATGAGTAATGTATTACAATATTTGTAAAGAAAAGAAAGAAGAAATAATTAAAAGGGGAAATAGCAATGCAACTATACTCTTATAATTCAATATCACTTATAAGATGTGTCATGATTTAGCAATAGCTTCTTGGAGGCAAAAAAGAAACATGAACGTACCTGTGAATTAGTGTTCAACTGTGACTTGAACACTAATTTCAGAAAAGCAAGGAAGAACTTAAAGAGTCTCTTGATAAAGGTGAAAGAGGAAAGTAAAAAAGCTGGCTGAAAACTCAACATTCAAATAATTAAGCTCATGGCATCTGGTCCCATCACTTCATGGCAAATAGAAGGGGAAAAAGTAGAAACAGTGACAGACTTTATTTTCTTGGGCTCCAAAGTCTCTGCAGCTGGTAACTGCAGCCATGAAATTAAAAGATGCTTGCTCTTTGGAAGGAAAACTATGGCAAACCTAGACAGCATATTAAAAAGCAGAGATAGCACTTTGCTGACAAAGGTCTGTCTAGTCAAAGCTATGGTTTTTCCAGTAGTGATGTACGGATGTAAGAGTTGGACCATAAAGAAGGCTGAGTGCTGAAGAACTGATGCTTTCAAACTGTGGCACTGGAGAAGATTCTTGAGAGCCCCTGAATAGCAAGGAGATCAAACCAGCCAATCCTAAAGGAAATCAACTGTGAATATTCACTGGAAGAACTGATGCTGAAGCTCCAATACTTAGGCTACCTGATGCAAAGAGCTGACTCATTGTAAAAGACCCTAATGCTGGAAAAGATTGAGGGCAGGAGGAAAAGAAGCCAAGAAAGGATGAGATGGTTGGATGGCCTCACCATCTCAATGGACATGGGTTTGAGCAGACTCCAGGAGATAGTGAAGGACAGGGAAGCCTGGCATGCTGCAGTTCAGGGGTCGCAAAGAGTTCAGAGAAACTATAGATCATGATATGCATCTCAGAACTGAAGAAAAACGGTAACTTGGTAAAAACCTCCAGCATCCCAGGCTCTGCAGAGTATTTGCTTCTTCTCTTTACAACTGCATATAAATAATGATTGAAAGAAGGATGATCTAAAAATAAGTTATAGTATCAGGTTTCCAGGAACATGGCAGTTCTATTCCCCACATACATTTTTTCCAAGTTTTACTTCACACTGCAATGTGTTCCATTAAAACACAGCATCATTCAGGCTCATTAGCAGTTATAGGCTATATGGAAGTGCAAGTCCTGGACAAGACTGCCAAGAAAACTGTCTTTCCCTTCTTTATTCCTTACAGATACCTAGAATATAGACAAGATAGCTGGAGCTCCAGTTGTCTTTGAGTCCTGAAGTACCTACTAAGGCTGGCAAAGCAGAGAGGGAAAATTGAAAAATAAAAATAGTCAAGGCAATTACCCTGGAACCTTGAAAAGAAGTAAGGAGGTTAAAGAAGAAAAAAGTACAAATGGCAAGTGGTCAACTGCATACATTTTCATTCTTTTCAAAAAATTTCACATGGAACGATATGGCACCATGTAGAAAATTCTTAAGACGAAATTCACATCTATAGTCCATGAAACAGGTACATAAGAGTTCTTGATTAACCCATAAAACCAGGAAAGAAAGTAGTATCTATTGAGCTCATTATTCTGTATCATTCCCTGTAAGAATCACTTTACATGATTAGCACCCTAAATAGGAATTTTATCTCATTTATCCTTTTAAATCTTCAATATTACAAGTATCCAGAAAATAGTAGGTACTCAATAAATGATTTAAATCAATGAATAAATAAATGTATGAATGATGATGTCAAGTTAAGATACTCAAAATTACTGAAAATGTTACTGGTTTTCCTAACTCTCATTCATTCATACAGTCTCACCTATTATTCTGAGTTACACATTGTTGGGGAACTAGAACCTTTCATACCTTCTGTTGTTGGAAATACTTCTTCTCCTTCGGTTTTAGTTTCTGCCAGTTTCCCAGTTCTCAGTAACACTTCTGCAAAGCTTTCTACCGGGATATGCTGATAGGTGTCATAGGTCACTTCAGACTAGACAAGAGAAGGAGTGACATCATTTGATGGGATGGCTTTTTCTCTATGAAGATATTCTTAGAAAAGATAATGATAGGATTTTTATCTTCTCATAACTTGAATTATAGCTTCTCACTTACTAAAGCATATTATTCGATGTAAAATTGTAAAACAGATTTTATTTTAGTCTCATAACACGTAACAAATCACATAAAACCAATGCAAAACATGAGTATGAACAAAAGAAGTACATCTTCAAAAAAACCGCATATTTTGTTTGTAGTAAAATGCTCGCAGCCACCATGATAGTTAAATCTATGTTCTTAGGCACACTGCCCTTACCTCTACAACAAAGGGATTGGAGATGACAGATTCATAAAAAGGATGACAGCCTTGTTTTTCTAGGCCTTCATTGGCTCTGGTTCCAATTTGATAAACACCACCAAATTCTTGACCCTAAACAGAACAAAGTGATGATCAGTGGATAAAGGAAAGAGAGCTGGGAGAGGAGGTGGAGGAGGAAAGGAAGGAAGAAAGAACAAATAGATTTCAGGAGAAATGGATCACGTGTACTGTGCGAGCCGAAGAGAGAGTGTCAGAGCGACACTGAAACCCAGCGGAGAATATTAAGAATCATCACCACGTTCTGAGCAGCGCTTCAGCCTCACCCTGAGGTGCTTTTTGATTCTTCTGGTCACTTTGACATCACTGAATCAGAAACACTGAAGCAATCGGTGTCACACACATGGCCAGTTTTCTATACAACAGTCCGGATAACCTTTCTAAAACATCATTCTATATATGCTGTTCCCTTGCTCCAAAAAACCTTTAGTAGCTCTGAATAATGCAGTCAGCAGTATCAAATCTAAACTACACAAAATAACATTCAAATTCACTAAATGCTAATTACCATTAAAGGCTAACACTCCATGCAACTACTTTGTCCGTTCTACTGGCCTCTGTGCCCTCCTCCCGTTACAAGGGTAATGGTCCATGCTGACTACCCACCTCTGCCCGCAGGCCCGCCACAGACCACACCTGCTGAAATCACAGCAGCTGGAGGCAAGGTAAGACTGGGCTCCCTTCACCAGCCCCACCGCCCCCACAACTACAACCCACACGAACATCTTTATTAGACTGGTCTTCAGTATTCATTAGCAATATTTTAGTATCCCTACTATGGTTAATTATCTTTATGCTTTGCTCTCCTCAAACAGACTGTAAAGCCCCTTATTGGAAGAGCCAACAAGAAGACATTCACCCAATCCTCCAATTCATGGAGCACTTACTTAGGGCAAGCACAGCCTAGGAAACAATCAAGCTGCTGCTGCGAATGATGTTAAAATAGTTTCTTCAGAGAAAACTATATACTAGGCACAGTGGTAACCACTTTATCTAAGACGTTGTTGTTGTTCATTAGCTCAGTCATGTCCGACTCTTTGCAACCCCATGGACTGTAAAATGCCAAGCTTCCCTGTCCTTTACTATCTCCCGGAGCATGCTTAAACTCATATCCATCAAGTCAGTGATGCCATTCAACCATCTCATCCTCTGTAGACTCCTTCTCCTCCTGTCTTCAATCTTTTCCAGCATCATGATCTTTTCTAATGAGCCGGCTCTTCACATCAGGTGGCCGACGTATTGGAGCTTCAGCATCAGTCCTTCCAAAGAATATTCAGGACTGATTTCCTTTAGGTTTGACTGGTATGGTCTCCTTGCAGTCCAAGGGACTCTCAAGAGTTTTCTCCAACACCACAGTTCAAAAGCATTACTTCTTCAGCACTCAGCCTGCTTTACTTAATGGTCCAACTCTAAGACTTTCAAAAAGCCCCAACAGGTGAGACAGAAAATAACCCTAATCAAAATCCAGTGTGATGCATGCAGCGATGAGATGCACAGACTTCACCCAAAGTCAAGCCCACAGCCCATCAGTAAGTGGTTTCTTCTGGGTGATTATCCTCCATTCTCTCTCCTGCATATCCCACGTTCAGACCATCAGCAGGTCCACAAAGTACACCCTCAAACCAAAGACTTCTCATGTCCCTCATGGCTACCCTAATCTAAGCCATCAACATCTCTCAGCTGGACTCCTGGAAGAGAGAAGCATCTTTTTGCTTCACTACTGATGACTCTCTGCACAGAAGTTAAACAGATGTATTAAAAGTAACCTTGGATCACATGACTGCATTGTCTGAATTTTCAAACAACGCTGTGTTGCTGAGAAGCAGATCTGTAGTTCTCTTCACCATCTATGGAAGGCTTTACATGGTGGGTCTCCTCACCATCTATCTCTCCAACCATTCATTTCCAACCATCTTCCCACTCATCATGCTGCACTCCCTTACCTTGGCCCCCTTCTACAAAAACATCAGGCTATTTCTTCAAAATGTACTTGTCTGCTTGGCTCACTCAGCTTTCTGCTCAGAGTGATTCCTTTTCTGAGAAACTAACCCCCCTGTTGCAATCAGAACTTCGCTCCTCCGGTATCACTCACTATTCCACTACCTTGCTTAAGTTCTCTGCACAGTACTCATCACCACCTGCCATCTCATTATCATACAAATATTTTATCTGTTGGTTTCTTTTTTGCTCCCACTGAGACACAGGGGACTCAAAGGAAGGAAATCAGACTGAAGGGTTTCCCCACTCTATTTCCCATGATGAGCACAACATCTGACACATGGAAAATGCCTGGTAAGTATCTGCAGAATGAATGAATGAGATACTCAAGTGTTTGGGGTACCTTTATAAAAAGGCCCCTGCTTCTTTTTCCTGTTAGTTTCCTAGTATGTGGCTAAAGGACGGAAAGCAGCATGACGATGCAGGGAAGACAGGAGGGACACAGTGGGCTAAGAAGTCACAGAGAACAACCTCAATGCTTGTCCTGACCTCTACTTGCAGAAACACGAAAGAATCGGTTAAAACATTCCCTTTACCTAGAGGCCCCACTGAAGACTGAATGTTTGTGCCCCACCGCCACCCTAAACTCATGTTGAAATCCTCACCCCTGTGTAATAGTGTTAAGAGGTGGGGCCTTTGATAAGTGATTAAGTCATGATGGCAGAGCTGGAAAATGAGATTAGCGCCTTTATAAGAAAAGAGATTCCAGAAAAGTCCCTCACCCCCCTTCTACCATGTGAGGACACAGCAAACTGAAGGCATTCTATGAACCAGGAAGCAGGCCTGCATCAAACACTAAATTCTCCAGGGCCTTGACCTTGGACTTCCCAGTTTCCAGCACTGTGAGAAATAAACTGTCCATTGTTTAAGTCACCTAGGCTAAAATATTTTTGTCACAGAAGCTGGAGAGAACTAAGACAGCCGCCGGGATGGCGCCTAGTGCTTCTCTTCTTTCTACTGCCCTACAGAAACAGAGCAAAAGAGAGAAAGCCTTAATAAACATCATTTTCCTTTTCATCTCAGTAAACTTCAATTCTGACATAGAAACCAACCTTACTTAAATCTATATCGATGTATTCTTCTAGTATGGTAGCAAATTACAGTCTGTAAAATCACTCATTCCCTATCCGATGGGAGGCCTAGATTTCTTAGGAGATTAATAATCTAAAGAAGATAAACTTAAATAGTGAAACCAACTGAAGAGCATGCTAATGAATTGACATAAACCACCCCAACTGCTTTAAGAAAACAGAATGCCTCGCTCACTTGAAGGGGCCGTAGGTAAGTCAAAGACTTCTTCCACCACTGCCCATCGCTGACGGCCTGCAGCACCGCCTTGGTGGTGGTGGTGGTGTTGGAGAGGACTTTCATGGTGGTAGCAGTGGTCCAGTGTAACAGGTCGGCTGAGTTGCTGCCTGGGACACTTACTTCATCCTATGTTTAAAAAAAAAAAAGAGAGAGAGAGAAAATGGCAAGAGTAAAAAGAAGAGAACAGAGTAGAGAGTGAAATGCGACAACTTGGAGTTATCAGACATGAAATTAAACAGATTTAAAAATTCATCTTTACCAATAACAACCCCAAAAAATGTGAACGTGATATTAGCATACTGTACCTCCTTGAATCATTTACAAAAGAACATTCGGTAAAGGAAAATACATCTTAATGCATTAGTCAAAGAATCTCTTTCAGAAGTATTTATAAAGCAAAGAGTGGGTTCTTAATTTTTTTTTTTTACTAATCTAATATCCTCCAATGAGGTACTCATGTTTGTTTCTTTAACAAGACATTTTAAACTATTTATGGTTTAGATTAAGAAATAAATTATTCACTTCAACAATGCTACTGTGACCCAGACAAAGGTACAAGATTCTGATGATCCACCTTTACATACTGAAAGGCATTTTGTTTTTCATCTAAACAAGTGGATGATTAATAGCATTTAAAAGGTTTCTAATGTGGAACCTCCTGCCAATCTCGAAGCAATCAGCTACAATTCCAACTCCCCATGTACTAACCCAAGAGGTTTCATGAGGAGAAAAATGCCAATATATCGACATTTGTTTAAACAGAAATGACAGTGACCACAGCTGCTTTTTTGATCAAAGAAAGGGAAATTGTTCTATGAAAACCCAGCCTTTGGTTTAGTATTTGTCTACTTCTACTTACTTTTTCTGTAGTATTCTAGTCAAAGGAAAGAAAAATTAAGATCTAGTCTTCCAGTATGAACAACTTTCTTGCCACTAACAGGAGAGTTTAGTTCGGCTACTTGGGTCTACATCACATCATTCATTAATGCATTATTTGAATAATAAAAAAAGATAAATCGTGGAATCACTCAATAATTACCTAGATATCATCACAACACACACGTAGGAGAAATTCACCATTTTAGACCAACTTGAAAGCCTCTATATAGGGTGGGTAGAATTTTGGCCCCCGAAAAGACTCTGATGCTGGGAGGGATTGCGGGCAGGAGGAAAAGGGGATGATAGAGGGTGAGATGGCTGGATGGCATCACCGACTCGATGGACGTGAGTTTGAGTGAACTCCGGGAGATGGTGATGGACAGGGATACCTGGCGTGCTGCGATTCATGGGGTCACAAAGAGTGAGACATGACTGAGCAACTGAATAAACTGAACTGAAAATACCTGCATCCTAATCCCTAGAACCTGCAAATATAGTACATTAGATGGCAAAAGACCTTGGCAGATATGATTAAGGACACAAACCTTGAGGTGAGGAGATAAATCTTGAATTATGAGTGGAACTAACCTAATCACATGAGCCTTTTAAGCAGAGAACCCTTCCCAGCTAGGGTCACACAGACACACCCAGGGAGAAGAGGCAGGGGAGACATGAAGCACATCATTGCTGGCTTTGGAGATGGAGAGAGGTGGCCAAGAGTTAAAGAATGTGAGAAGGTGAAAAGAAACTGGAGGTAACACCCAGCAAGGCAATGAGGACCTCAGTCCTGCAAACACAAGAAATTAAATTCTGTCAACAACATGAATTAGAGAAGGGAATGGCAACCCACACCAGTGCCTAGAAAATTCCACAGACATAGGAGCCCGGCGGGCTACAGCCATAGGGTCACAAAGAATCAGACACAACTGAGCAACTAACACTACTAACAACATGAATGAGCATGGAAATGAATTCTCCCCCAGAGCCTCCAGAAAGCACAGTCCTGTGGGCACCCTGACTTTGGCTGAGATCCTAAGCAAAAACCCACCCAAGCTTGCCACATTTTTGTCCTATGGGAATTATAAGAACTTGCACTGTTTCATTCTGACAGAATGTGGTCCACTGGAGAAGGGAATGGCAAACCACTTCAGTATTCTTGCCTTGAGAACCCCATGAACAGTATGAAAAGGCAAAATGATAGGATGCTGAAACAGGAACTCCCCAGGTCAGTAGGTGCCCAATATGCTACTGGAGATCAGTGGAGAAATAACTCCAGAAAGAATGAAGGGATGGAGCCAAAGCAAAAACAATACCCGGCTGTGGATGTGACTGATGATAGAAGCAAGGTTCAATGCTGTAAAGAGCAATATTGCATAGGAACCTGGAATGTCAGGTCCATGAATCAAGGCAAATTGGAAGTGGTCAAACAAGAGATGGCAAGAGTGAATGTCGGCATTCTAGGAATAAGCGAACTAAAATGGACTGGAATGGATGAATTTAACTCAGATGACCATTATTATCTACTACTGCGGAAAGGACTCCCTCAGAAGAAATGGAGTGACCATCATGGTCAACAACAGAGTCCGAAATGCAGTACTTGGATGCAATCTCAAAAACGACAGAATGATCTCTGTTCGTTTCCAAGGCAAACCATTCAATATCACAGTAATCCAAGTCTACGCCCCAACTAGTAATGCTGAAGAAGCTGAAGTTGAACGGTTCTATGAAGACCTACAAGACCTTTTAAAACTAACACCCAAAAAAGATGTCCTTTTCATTATAGGGGACTGGAATGCAAAAGTAGGAAGTCAAGAAACACCTGGGGTAACAGGCAAATTTGGCCTTGGAATATGGAATGAAGCAGGGCAAAGGCTAATAGAGTTTTGCCAAGAAAATGCACTGGTCATAACAAACACCCTCTTCCAACAACACAAGAGAAGACTCTACACATGGACATCACCAGATGGTCAACACCGAAATCAGATTGATTATATTCTTTGCAGCCAAAGATGGAGAAGCTCTATACAGTCAGCAAAAACAAGACCGGGAGCTGACTGTGGCTCAGACCAGGAACTCCTTATTACCAAATTCAGACTTGAATTGAAGAAAGTAGGGAAAACCACTAGACCATTCAGGTATGACCTAAATCAAATCCCTTATGATTATACAGTGGAAGTGAGAAATAGATTTAAGGGCCTAGATCTGATAGATAGAGTGCCTGATGAACTATGGAATGACGTTCGTGACACTGTACAGGAGACAGGGATCAAGACCATCCCCATGGAAAAGAAATGCAAAAAAGCAAAATGGCTGTCTGGGGAGGCCTTACAAAAAGCTGTGAAAAGAAGAGAAGCGAAAAGCAAAGGAGAAAAGGAAAGATATAAACATCTGAATGCAGAGTTCCAAAGAATAGCAAGAAGAGATAAGAAAGCCTTCCTCAGCAATCAATGCAAAGAAATAGAGGAAAACAACAGTCTTTCTTCTGGAAGGACTAGAGATCTCTTCAAGAAAATTAGGATACCAAGGGAACATTTCATGCAAAGATGGGCTCGATAAAGGACAGAAATGGTATGGACCTAACAGAAGCAGAAGATATTAAGAAGAGATGGCAAGAATACACAGAAGAACTGTACAAAAAAGATCTTCAAGACCCAGATAATCATGATGGTGTGATCACTGACCTAGAGCCAGACATCCTGGAATGTGAAGTCAAGTAGGCCTTAGATAGCATCACTACAAACAAAGCTAGTGGAGGTGATAGAATTCCAGTTGAGCTATTCCAAATCCTGAAAGATGATGCTGTGAAAGTGCTGCACTCAATATGTCAGCAAATTTGGAAAACTCAGCAGTGGCCATAGGACTGGAAAAGGTCAGTTTTCATTCCAATCCCAAACTACTACACAACTGCACTCATCTCACACTCTAGTAAAGTAAGGGTCAAAATTCTCAAAGCCAGGCTTCAGCAATATGTGAACCATGAACTTCCAGATGTTCAAGCTGGTTTTAGAAAAGGCAGAGGAACCAGAGATCAAATTGCCAACATCCGCTGGATCATGGAAAAAGCAAGAGAGTTCCAGAAAAACATCTATTTCTGCTTTATTGACTATGCCAAAGCCTTTGACTGTGTGGATCACAAGAAACTGTGGAAAATTCTGAAAGAGATGGGAATACCAGACCACCTGATCCGCCTCTTGAGAAATCTGTATGCAGGTCAGGAAGCAACAGTTAGAACTGGACATGGAACAACAGACTGGTTCCAAATAGGAAAAGGAGTTCGTCAAGGCTGTATATTGTCACCCTGCTTACTTAACTTATATGCAGAGTACATCATGAGAAACACTGGACTGGAAGAAGCACAAGCTGGAATCAAGATTGCTGGGAGAAATATCAATCACCTCAGATATGCAGATGACACCACCCTTATGGCAGAAAGTGAAGAGGAACTCAAAAGCCTCTTGATGAAAGTGAAAGTAGAGAGTGAAAAAGTTGGCTTAAAGCTCAACATTCAGAAAACGAAGATCATGGCATCCAGTCCCAACACTTCATGGGAAATAGATGGGGAAACAGTGGAAACAGTGTCAGACTTTATTTTTTGGGGCTCCAAAATCACTGCAGATGGTGACTGCAGCCATGAAACTAAAAGATGCTTACTCCTTGGAAGGAAAGTTATGACCAACCTAGATAGCATATTCAAAAGCAGAGACATTACTTTGCCAACAAAGGTTCGTCTAGTCAAGGCTATGGTTTTTCCTGTGGTCATGTATGGATGTGAGAGTTGGACTGTGAATAAGCCTGAGCGCCAAAGAATTGATGCTTTTGAACTGTGGTGTTGGAGAAGACTCTTGAGAGTCCCTTGGACCGCAAGGAGATCCAACCAGTCCATTCTGAAGGAGATCAGCCCTGGGATTTCTTTGGAAGGAATGATGCTAAAGCTGAAACTCCAGTACTTTGGCCACCTCATGCGAAGAGCTGACTCATTGGAAAAGACTCTGATGCTGGGAGGGATTGGGGGCAGGAGGAGAAGGGGACGACAGAGGATGAGATGGCTGGATGGCATCACTGACTTGATGGACGTGAGTCTGGGTGAACTCCGGGAGTTGGTGATGGACAGGGAGGCCTGGCGTGCTGCAATTCACGGGGTTGCAAAGAGTTTGACACGACTGAGTGACTGAACTGAACTGAACTGCATTGTTTCAAAGCTCCTAAATGTCAGAGCAGTAAAAGAAAATGATTACATTATGTTGGTACACTTATAATTTCTAGAAAACCATTTTAATTTCATTCTTAGTACTAAAATGAAATGTATTTAAGCTGCATTAACTGATACTTACAATTTCTTCACTGGGCAGTTGGTTAACTTTTCTCAAAAGATTTTCTATTCTTTTAATGGGGAAAAAAAAAAAAAACACAGTTGTGTCCCAATACTAGAAGAAATTATAATTATGTGATACAACAGAGGTGTCAGTTAACGCTACAATGGCAACTATATTATAATATCAATGTATCAATATATTATATACCTTAAACTTATACAGTGTAATATGTCAAATATATCTTCATTTCCTAAAAAAAATTTTAAACCTGTGTTTCCTGCAAGCTTTCTGGACTTTGGGAAAGGTATAAACTATCAACTCGATGCACTATAAATTATAATTATGAAAACAACACAGATGATATGCTAAGGAAGAAAATACTCATGTTAAACTGATTGTATATAAGGGCAACCATGTCAAAAACAACTGCTAGGGGTTTAGGTGCCCAAAAAAGACCAGCACTTCTCCTGGGTTTCAGATTTTGCAGCAGATACTGCAGCTTGGTTCACTCAACTCAGTTCTAGACCACTCCCAGGCTGCGTGGCTAGAAGCTGAAAAGCTAAATACTACATTTCCCAGATTCCCTAGGGCTGACATTCTTCACATGACCTAGTTTTCCTCAAACAGATGCACCCACTATGTAGATTTGCACAGTGAAACTACAGTAGAGACTGTACTTTTGCTATTACTGTGCTTTCCCTGTAGAAAATAAACTTTTTTTTTTTCCTTTTTCTATTTTTCCTAGTCATCCTAGTTGCTCTTCTGCAGTATTGGTGATGCAAGTACCAGTGACCAGTCCCTAGCTTCATGGGGTAAAGGACAGTGTGGACCCATTCTGCTGGCTTGTTATCCTGGCAGGGTCAAAGCAGCACCGCAGGCAGCTGACGAGGAGGGGCTTTCGAATTCCCCAACTTCTTGTGGCAGATTTCCGCTCCAGTGGTAATAACCTCCTCAGTATTTTTCTTATAGTTACTCTAAAAATACACCAAAGCCTGCTTCTCCAGACCTTTGAATGATTGTGTAAGATTCCAATTCTCATTAAAATAAAAAAGTCCCCTTCTGCTTATAAAAGCTAGAATGTTTTCTATTGCTTACAGCTGAAAACTGATTAAAAAAAAAAAAACAAGAAAACATATTTTTGATCTGAAAGAACAACAACATCATTTTTATTCTGCAGTAGATGAAGACTTTGGCTTAAATCTCCAGCCATAATAAGGCTAAAATCTTTCTGCAAGTCTACATCTTGGGAGTCACTTTTCCAAGGAGGAGTTGACTCGACAGAACAGACATCTGAGCAAAATAATCATAGCAGCCCAGTAGTGGAAAATGGAGCAGAACAAACTTCCAGAACTGCCAAAACCTGTGCTGTCCAACTTGGCAGCCGGCAGATATACGAGGCAACTGCACTCTGGAAATGCAGCTGCTCCAAATAGGGAAGTGCTGTCAGTGTAAAATACACTGGACTGTAAGACTTAAGTGCCTAAATGAACAAGTAAATAAACTAGCCCACATGTGTATAACCTCAAGGAACAAAAATTAGAACCGAATGCACCCTTTCTGGGCTTCCTAGGTAACACTAGTGGTAAAGAACCCACCTGCCAATGCAGGAGACGTAAGAGATGTGGGTTCGATCCCTGGGTCAGAAAGATTCCCTGGAGGAGGGCATGGCAACCCACTCCAGTATTCTTGCCTGGAGAATCCCATAAACAGAGGAGCCTGGTGGGCTACAGGCCATGGGATCCCAAAGAGTCAGGCACGACTGAGCCACTGAAGCGACCTAGCATACATGCATGCATTGTACCCTTTCTGTTGACAGGCAAAATCAAGAGGAAATCCAAGGAGGCTAAACCTTACATTCTCAGTTTTTCCTCTCAATTTCAGCAATTAGGAAGGTTATGTGCCCTCTCCTCTGCATGCCTGTGGGGGTCGGAGGGAAGGGTTAAGGAGACAAAACGGAAGACCGAAGCTCATTATCAACACGTCTGAAAAGACAAGTAGAAAGACCAACATAGGAAAAAACACAAATCTCCCTCCAAGAGTAATCATAACGATAGCTGCCACGTCGTGAAAGCTTGGTATGTGTCAGGGCTTTACAAGGCCCGTTATGTGTATACTGGGCATAAACACTGCGAGGGAACAGACACACACACACAGTTGCTTCAATGGCAGCATTACGAGAAGTCTTTCCTTAATTTCTTCACTATTTGAGAAGACGGCAGGAGGTTTATTTCTTCTCCACTTTAGTAGCACAGTCAGCTCATCACATCGGGCTCCTACACTCCAGAGGCCCCTCTTTTCTAACAGGGTCAGGACCCCGGCCAAGAAGCTTCTACCATTAGGCAGCAGTGTAGACGGTACTGCTAACTCCCTCCCTGCATCGTGGGGGCAGGGCCTGCTTACCTGGACAGCTCGTCATTGAGTGTGTTCATCTATTGGGCTACTGAAAGCTTTGGATTCAGGTACATTCTGCTTCATTCTGCTTCTAAGCTTTTGCCCCCAGTAACTCTGCACTGAACAGAACTAGTACTATATATGCACACACACACACACACACATATATAAATCCCTCTCTGAATAACACTGCCAGAAAAAGCTCTTTGTCAGAAATAAATCTCAGAAGGAATTTGCAGTAACTAGACATTCTCTTTCTCCCTCCCTCTCTCTATATGTGTGCATGCATATATATACACACACACAGATATATATATAAATATGTGTGTACATATGTAAGTATACAGTACAGTAAGCATCTCAATTTATGTTAGATTTTATACCTGAAAAAAAAACAGAAACCAATCAGAATTCATTCCCCTACTCAGCAAATCCTCACTGAGTGACTCCTATTTGATGTCATACTATATTGTACTAGTCAATTAGGTGATAAAAACAAGAAGGACACAGCCTCTGCCCTTGGGAGCCACTGAGCTCCAGAAACTACAAAGGGAGGCCAGAGATACAGACAAATCACTATGTCCTCTGTCTAGAGGCACCATCATAGAAAGCTTCACAGAAGAAGTAATATTTCAGCAGGAAAGAATTTCAGGCTTCGAAAGAAGAAATGGTGATGATTTCAGGTTGTTTAGTTACTAAGTCGTGTCCCACTCTTTGTGGGACCCCATGGATTGTACCCTGCCAGGCTCCTCTGTCCAAGGGATTTCCCAAGCAAGAATACTGGAGTGGGCTGCCATTTTCTTCTGCAGGGGGATCTTCCCAATCCAAGGATCAAACCTGTGTCTCCTGCATTGGCATATGGATTATTTACCACTGAGCCACCAGAGAAGCGCCCATGATTTCAGGTGAAAAGTGAAAGTAAAATTCGCTCAGTTGTATCCTACTCTTTGCGACCTCACGGACTATACAGTCCATGGCCTCCTCCAGGCCAGAATATTGGAATGGATAGCCTTTCCCTCCTCCAGGGGATGTTCCTGGTAGACTTATACAAATAAGAGACATGAACCAACATGAAATATTGGAGGAAACTCGAGTTGATTCAATGACGGTATAGAAAAGAATACACAAAGATGAAGGTCAGGGCACATGAAGATCAAAGGTAGGCAGAGGCAAGACCAGCAAGAGACCTACTGACATGACACCAAAGCACCTCCATCATCACCTGGACAAGAGGCTTTAAACAAAAGGAGTTAACATAACGAGATTTATGTTTTACAAATCTTATTCCAGGAGCAGGAATCCATTAGGAGATAGGTGAATTAGTCCAAATTTAAAATAATCAGGGACTCGGGGAATTCCCTAGTGGCCCAGAGGTTAGGACTCTGTGCTTTCACTGCCAAGGGCCTGGGTTTAATTCTTGGTCATGAGGCAGATGGGACTACGCCCGCCACGCCCCCCAACCCAGGGTAAAGTAATTGGAGATTCATTCTCTGTTGATGGAAATTCCAAGACAAAAATAGCAGGGGAATAAAGGGAGGAGGCTAGACACTGCACAGACCACACATTTCTTGTTCCCGAAGTCAGAGACCTCCCTAACCACACATGGGCAGAAAAGGCTCCTTGGAGGCCAAGGGAGAGTCATGTCATGGGATGTTCCACCCATATGCCTTTGCGGTAGCATCCATCTTGGCAAAGAGATGCATGTGCCCACATGGGAGGATCCTGAGATAAACCACGTAAGGACTGTGAAGCAGGCAAATAACAATGACTCGCCAAAGGAAACCCGGAAGAAATGCCCCATGAAAGTAATTCAAACTACCACAAAGGCATGACTCAGCAACTCAGGGACTCTCTCTCTGAGTCTGCCTGTGTCTATCCTCAGGTAATGTACTCTTTTTACTCCTAATAAATACTTTACTTGCTTCACTATTTTCTGTCTTTGTGGCAATTCTTTTCTGCAAAGCCAAAGGGTCAGTCAGGGCCCTTGACACTGACCACTGGCCTAGTGGCTAGGACCTGGTGCTTTTACCACCGCGACCCAGCCCATCTGTGGCTGGGAACCCAAGCCCTGTTCCAAGTGGTTGCGGCCGGAGGCCACCCAAGATCAGTTAGGGAACTAAGATCCTACAAGCTGCCTTGCATGGCCAAAAAAAAAAAAGTACAATTAAAAAAAAGATAAAATAATCAGGAACTGAATTAAGGCAGTGATACTGGGAATAGAAGAGGTTTCCATAAGGTATATTTGAATCTGAAATGCATTTTTAAGTTTAAATGCTTTTATTTGTTTCTTCTAAAGACGAAAAGGGACTGAGATAAGTCAGATAAGAGAAATTCAAGGATTCTGGATCCAACCATAGAAAAAAGAAAGTGGACGATCTTCAAGTTCCTGTTCAAATTTTCTGCCCATTCTTCTGTTGGTTGTCTGTCTTTCTTATTCATTTGCAGTTTTTTGGTTTTTCTTTGTATATTTTGGATTCATAGCCCTTATTAGATATATAAATTATGGACATTTTCTATTATTCTGCAGATTATATTTTATTATCTTAATGATGTCTTGATTAAAAGAAGTTTTCAAACTTCTAAATTAGTTCAATTTATCAGCTTTTAAACTTTATAATTAGTATTTTTTTTTTTGTATGAAGTCTTCTCCTGCTCCAAGGTCACAAAGAAATTCTGTATCTTCCTTGAAATGTGGTATTTTTGCTGTCAGTAAAATCCTGTCAAGAAGATACTCTTCTCCTTCCCAATCATTACATTACATGCCTACTTTTAATATATTTGCCATAATTATGATTTTTCTGTCTGTCTTCTCAACTAGACAGCAGCTTTTCAAGGGCAGAGATGATGTCTGTTGATTGCTACATGCTCAGGGTGTATGAAAGTTACTGAAGGATAGCTTGTACTGTAGATATGAACAGGAAGTCTGATTGTACTATACCTATGCTTGAAGAAACATTTTCTAAATCTAATATGTTATGCTTACAGCAACTAACTGTTATTCAGGTAAGGTTTCATGTCACATTTTCAATTCTGGCTCATCTTTAGAATCTCCCTACTCAAGAGGGTTATGGAGTGATCTGAGTGTTATCAACTAATCCAAGTACAGAAACTAAAAAATATAAACATGATAAGAAATATGGCACTTAAGCATGAAATAACTTCATTCAGGGGAAAATCAAATTCATTGAAAAATATCAAAAAATATAGGCTATAAGACAATTACACCATTTCATAAAATAAACCTAAACTTTACTCTGTTCATATGGACTGGCTGACTCAATATAAAAAATTTAAACATCTGAAACTGAAAAGTAAATGAAATGTCAATGCACAGAAATGTACATGACAAAAGGCTTTTCTGTAAGATTCCTCCCTTATAGAGAAAGCAAAACAAAAGGCTCGTTTAGACTACAGAAGAAACATTTAACTGGGGAGCAGTCTACCAGATTAGAGTGTAACCAGAGTCATTAATAAGGAAAAGACTTTTATTTCAACTCCATGTAATAGGGAAAGAAAAAAGAGGTTAGGAAAATTTACTCCTGAAATGATTACTACTGGCAGTTTTTATATTCATAGTCACATATTGCTAATTAATTTAGAGTGTATAACAGCAGAAATAGATTAATCTCCCAAACCAAGTCAACAACTCCCAGCATAAAATTTAACATGAAATCTCATTAGCATCAAGTGTTACATAGCTCAAAGGTTAACTTCATAGGCACTAGTAATATTTTTCAAGTCCTACAATAGACAACATTACCAAACAGGTTCACAAGAACAAGAACAGTTCCACATGTCAAGTCTGGCTTACAGAAACAATTCTTGTTCATCAATCACTATAGTAAACTCATGCAGGAGCTGCTTTCTCTGGTGTCTGGTATTGTTGTTCAGTCAGTTGCCAAGTCTTGTCCACGTCTTTCTGACCTCATGGACCACAGCGTGCCAGGACTCCCTATCCCTCTGGTGTCTGGTAATCTGAGGATTGATTTCTAAGAAACTGGTTTGTCAAGTTCAAACTGAGCTGGTGGTGCCCATAACAGAGACTAAGGATCACAAACAGCTCAAACTGAGCTAAGCCACTACCCTTTCTCTTCCAACATATCTTTAAATGATCAAAAGTACTTCCCTTCACCTAACACTTCATCGTGTCATGGGCATGCATGTGCTCAGTCGTGTTTGACACTACAACCCCATGGACTGTATCCTCTGTCCACGCGATTATCCAGGCAAGAATACTCGAGTGGGTTGCCATTTCCTCCTCCAGAGTATCTTTTAACCCAGGGATCGAACTCATGTCTCCTGTGTCTCCTGCACTGCACGTAGATTCTTTACTACTTGAGCCACTGGGGAAGCCCCACACTTAGAGCAAATTGCATCCTGAACTCAAAATATTAAGAATGGAACGCTTATTACTGATGATGCTGCTTCTGGAATGATTTTTCAGAAGAAAACCCCATGAGGACTAACCACTCTGACGTCTGACTCTGCTTCAGTTCATCTGCTAATTAAAATGCCAGGCTACAATTTCTTATCTTCAGAAGACCCGGCCCCCTACACATTTCTAAGGCAAGCTCTAAGTGCCTTCCCCAGAAAACTGAATGTACTCATGTGTGTGAACATACATGAACACACTAAGTCACAAACAAGACACACCAGATTTGACACACTATTTCAGGGGCTTTAGGGACTGAACCCTTCTTGAATCTTCTAGCATTCTTGAATCCAAATTAAGAGAACTGTATTTAGGAAAAATAGAGGTATATTTAGTGTATTTTTATTTTCTTTTTCATTTTTTAATCAGCACTTAACGTTATGGAAGACGGACCACAAGAAACAGGAAATTATCTGTCTTAGGGGCCCATATTTTCCATTATATCCCAGGGCAATACAAGCATGAATATGCAAAGATATGTACATAAAATGCTCAGTGAAGTTCAGTCTAAAACACAGGAAGACTGGGCACAATCCAAATGACCCAAAGCAAAGGAAAAGATAAACACTCATGGCACATGCATCCAGCAACCAGTATCATGCTGTGCCATACGTGATCTGCATGTAACGACAAAGGCAGATGGTTCAGGAAACACAACACGAGCTTGAACACCAAAATTCCAAAACATCTCGAAAAAAGAAAATTACTAAGGCAATAATTATGACACAAATCCATTTCAGGTGAAATCATTTTAAACTTTAAAATATTAATTTGTGCCTTTGTGCAGCGTAAGATTTAAAATCCTTTAAGAAAGAACGAGATCACATAAAAGAAAAAACAAACCTGATCGTATAGAGTTCATTTCTGTATATAACAGGAGATAAAATTCTAAACTGATCTTTCTGCATGTGGATTTTCCTCAACCTTATACTTATCTCATACAAAAAGTGGCTCATTACTACCTCTCAATACATATAAAAGCTAAAACTGTAAAACTCTTAGGAAAAAGCACAGGAGTAAATCTTCACAGGTTTGAGCTAGGCACAGATTTCTTTGATACAACACCAAAAATGCAAGCAATAAAGGAAAAGGTTAATAAAACGGACTTGAGCAACGTTAAAAGGTTCTGCACTTCAAAAGGCACTATTAAGAAAGTAAAAAGTCAAATCACACACTGACAGAAAAATCTTTTAAAGTCGCACATCCAACAACAACTTGTATTCAAGAGTTTAAAAACAACAAAAACTCTTATGACTTAATAAGGAGTTGACGTAACAGCTAAAAAGAAACTGGGAAAATATTTGTAGCCATTTCATCAAAGAAGGTACAGAAAGTGCAAGAAAGCACATGAAAAGATGCTCATTATCGTTACTTATTTAGAAACACACACCAAAACGATAAGGAGACACCACATATACTCATAAGAATGGCTTTCACAAAAAGCCATTCAAGAGTTAAGTATCAGCAAGGATATGAAGAGAGGGGAAACTTAAAAATTCCTGGTGCAGCCACTTTGGAAAACAATTTGGCCATGTTTTCCAATATTTAGAGCATATACATCATACAATGCTTCAGTTCCACTCCCAGATACCTCCACAACAAATCAAAACATTTTTTCATACAAAGACTTGTATACAAATGTTCATAGCATAGCAACATTATTCATTATAGCTAAAAAGTACAAACCACCCAAATGCCCATTAACTGGTGAAGGGGAAAAGAAAGAGTTGTCGTGGTACTGAAATACAACTGTCAGAAATTTATTTTAATATTTCTAAATAATCCTTTTATACATTCAAAACAGCTCTATGCCAAGCCCTGCCCCCAGTTCGAAACAATAATTAGTCCAGTCTTATAAATTTGTAGCCACTTAAAATGTTCATAACAAGATTTCCCATAGTGAAGATGATTTTTTAATGGGAACCTTGTATATAATCCATTTTCAACTCTAATTAGATTTATCTGGGGAAAACATTATTGCCTATCTGATATAGCTAACACTAGCTAAACAAAATGTTAATACGCTCTAAGTGGTGGAATACTATTACATCTAAAAAAACATAATAACCAACATTAATAAGAAGCTGGAAACTCTAATTTTGGTAGTTACTCATAAATTATGCATTTTACTTAAAAACAAATATCTTGTTCCTGAGAACAACAGCCAATATCTTCAAACTTGAAGGCTCCACTTGTAGTAACACAAATGCAACTGCACAGCAGTTACATCTTTACTTTGTTTGGATATATAAGTAAAAATCATCATTTTCACAACTGAGTAATGAAAGTCTTGGGCATTAAGCACATTACATATACAGTCAGCTCTCATTTATAAGTTATAATTTAATGTGGTTATTACGTTTACTGTTAATGTGTAACACACAGCATCTTATAGCTAAGCACTGTATTTTAATCTAATAATAGTAGCTATAATATTCTGAAATGTGCCTCATGAATCAAAGACATGATGTGTTTGAGGGTTTGGATTAGCACTTTGTCAGATCTAGATCTATTAATATTACAGTGTGCTGAAAGAGGAGAAAGGAAGACAGGAAAGCTTTTAGAGTGCTAAAAAATAAAAAAAATACAAGAATCATTCTGGAAGAATTCCTCTTCCTCGCTAAGTGGATCCTGTGAAGCACTGCTGGCAGTCTCCCACAGGTACTGAGGACGCTGAATGGATCAGGACGTGCCCTGTGGAGACACAGCATGCCCTACTCCACAGAGGCCACCACGGAGCCCGGCTGACACTTTCTAATTCATCAGAGAGCAGGAAATGGAAAACCCAAAGGTCGCAAAAGGCTTCTTGTGGATTTTATAAAGAAGGATGTGGGCATTTCAGAATAAGCTTATGGAGGTGAACTCAGCAGAAACACGGTGCAGTTCTGTACTGAATAGAGAAATGATACTCCCCTTATACGGCCAGAACACAACAGGTCCTCAACAGCACCCAGATCACACACATGCGTCTAGTTGGAAATTCCTTCTAGTTTTACTTTCTAATCCATTTTTACCACACACTGATCCTTCTGCAGTGGGAGCTTCCAATGCATCTGTATTAAGCATTCACTAGGCACTCACTCTGGAGAAGGCAATGGCACCCCACTCCAGTACTCTTGCCTGGAAAATCCCATGGACAAAGGAGCCTGGTGGGCCGCAGCCCCTGGGGTCGCTAAGAGTCGGACACGACTGAGCGACTTCACTTTCACTTTTCACTTTCATGCATTGGAGAAGGAAATGGCAACCCACTCCAGTGTTCTTGCCTGGAGAATCCCAGGGACGGGGGAGCCTGGTGGGCTGCCGTCTATGGGATCGCACAGAGTTGGACACAACTGAAGCGACTTAGCAGCAGCAGCAGGCACTCACTCTCTGGCAAGCACTCTCTGGAGAGAGCACCAAAGGTAAGTGACACACTTCCAGTCGCCATACACGCCAAACCGTACCACACATGAGCTGATCCAATGCTATGAGATATTTGGGGGATGCAGAAGAGGGAATGATGAGGACTCAAGGAAAACTTGATAAAGACAACGACAGCTTAGGTGAGATCAAGAGGGCAGCAAGATGATCAGAAACAATACAAGAAGGGCAGTACAGACAGCTGCTGTTGTTCAGTCGCTCAGTCGTGTCCTACCCCCTGCGACCTCATGGACCACGCCAGGCTTCCCTGTCCTTCACTATCTCCTGAACTTTGCCCAAACTCATGTCCATTGATTCAGTAACGCCATCCAACCATTTCATCCTCTGTAATCCCATTCTCCTCCCGCCTTCAATCTTTCCCAGCATCAGGGTCTTTTCCAAGGAGTCGGCTCTTCGCATCAGGTGGCCAAAGTTCTGGAGCTTGAGAGAGAACCCTAAATAACACCAAAGCTGTGAGAGAGCCTACTCAGAGAATGGGGTAAGTTCACCATGAACGGAACACAGCACATGTTTGGAAGGCATGAAAAGAGAGGAGGCTGGAGCAACAGTGAGAGATGTAGCTGAACAAATGGGAGGAGATCAGAGGATCAAAAGGTACAAAAACTGGGATAAAGATCTTGTGAAAAGCAAGTCTTCTACTGGACCTTGAGAAATAGTAAAATCTGCCAAATCTCCAATATAAGATCTGTTCTGAATCCCCTAGAGAAAACACCATAGAATTTAATGTGCTCTCAGATCCAGGAAGGGAAAACTGAATAGTTTCTAATCAATACAAGTCAAAACATGCCAAAGGAAGAAAGCATCCCCCTCACTCCAGGCCCCTGGAAAATGCTGTGACTTCAATTCGAAGGGAGTCCAACCATAGAAACAAAGTCCTTTGTCTGCAGCACTGATGGAGGAACACTATCCTCTTCTGAGTATCTCACCTTCTAGAACTGTGATGTCCACTCAGGTATCCAGCAGCCTTAATTAAGTAAAATTAACTTAAATAAAATTAAGCAAAATTTAAATGTTGATTCCTTAGTTGCACTACCTATATGTCACATACTCAGCAGCTCTATGTGACTAGTTGCTGCTATACTGGACAATGTAGATATACAGAATATTCCCCTCACTGTAGAAAATTCTATCGATCACTGCTGTCTTGGAGTTAACCATTTATAGGAGGAAGAGGATAAACATCCTTAAGGGCCAAAAGTCACTTTATAAACTTTTTTGAGATCCTGAGATCACTTGGTACTTAACTGGGGATACACATGTGTAATCAATAAATGGCTGCCAAGCAGAAGTTTAATATAAAAGAACGAACTTTGGAGATGAGGTAATTGTGTATATTCAACTGTAGGCAAAATCTAAATAATCTTGCCCTAACTCTTATCAACAGACTCCACAGATGAAGCTTTGAACCAGACTTCTAAAAGAACTACAAGGTATACAACTACAAATGAATCTGACAAGATGGTTACAGTCCATTTATAAAGATGTTGTGTATACACACAAGCACACACAATGGAGAGTATTCAGCCATAAAAAAGAATGAAATTTTGCCATCTGCAATAACATGGATGAACTTGGAAGGTGCTGTGTTAAATGAAATGTCACACAGAGGAAGACAAATACTGTATGCAATCACTTATATGCGGAATATAAAAAATACAACATACTAGTGAATATAACAAAAGGAAACAGAGTTACAAGTATACAGAACAAATTAGGGTTATGAGTGAGGAAAGGGAAGGTGGGAGGGGCAAAATAGAGGTAATGGATTAAGAGATTAAAAACTATTAGGTATAAAATAAATAAGCTACAAAGACAGACTGTATAGAACCAGGAATGTAGTCAACATTACAATAACTATAAACAGAGTATGATCTTTAAAAATTGAGAATCAACGTATGGAAACATAAAGCAAACAAAACAAAAAAAAAATAGATAAAAACAAAAAAAGGAGCTAAGATATAGCTCACTTATCACAACAGATGTCTTCTAAAATAGTTGCTAGGAAAATGAATGACATTTTACACTTTAAAAGTAAAGCTTACCATTTAAAGGAATCCTGTGGAAACCAACCTAAAAAGACGATTATCATCTCTTAATTTATCTAGTTAGACTACCTACTGTTTTTGACCTAAAAAAAAACAAACAAAAAAAACGCCACTTCTGTATTGCCAGAAATAGTCATAAGAAGTTAAACTCCAGGGAGCAAAGGTTAAACAGCTAAAGAGGTATTGGTGAGTACACACCTCCTCCTTCCTTTCCCAGGATCAGCTCTCCTGAGATTCATACGTATTAATACTTAATGACTCCAGACAAATTTTATTCCTAAGAATTTCAATGAGGAAAGAGAAAAAGGACTAAAATTCAACAGAAAATGGACAAGGGAATTGAACAAGGAACCTCACAAAAGAGGCTCCCCCCTGAGTTAAGTTCATCTCACCAACAACCAAAAAATGCAAATCAAAAGCATAAACAGGTATCTCAAAACACTTAAGAGGTAAAGTTTTGACAACTACCCATGCCAAAGTAGTTGGCACTACCTGGATGGGAGCAAATGGCAATCCCAAACTCAGCTGCTGAGTGTGCAATGGGTAAAACCATTCAAGAGAATCATCAGATCAGATCATATCAGTCGCTCAGTCGTATCCGACTCTTTGCGACCCTATGAATCACAGCACGCCAGGCCTCCCTGTCCATCACCAACTCCCGGAGTTCATTCAGACTCACGTCCATCGAGTCAGTGATGCCATCCAGCCATCTCATCCTCTGGCGTCCCCTTCTCCTCCTGCCCCCAATCCCTCCCAGCATCAGAGTCTTTTCCAATGAATCAACTCTTCACATGAGGTGGCCAAAGCACTGGAGTTTCAGCTTTAGCATCATTCCTTCCAAAGAAATCCCAGGGCTGATCTCCTTCAGAATGGACTGGCTGGATCTCCTTGCAGTCTTCTCCAACACCACACTTCAAAAGCATCAATTCTTCGGCGTTCAGCCTTCTTCACAGTCCAACTCTCACATCCATACAAGACCACAGGAAAAACCATAGCCTTGACTAGACGAACCTTTGTTAGCAAAGTAATGTCTCTGCTTTTGAATATGCTATCTAGGTTGGTCATAATTTTCCTTCCAAGGAGTCAGCGTCTTTTAATTTCATGGCTGCAGTCACCATCTGTAGTGATTTTGGAGCCCAGAAAATAAAGTCTGACACTGTTTCCACTGTTTCCCCATCTACTTCCCATGAAGTGATGGGACCGGATGCCATGATCTTCGTTTTCTGAATGTTGAGCTTTAAGCCAACTTTTTCACTCTCTACTTTCACTTTCATCAAGAGGCTTTTGAGTTCCTCTTTACTTTCTGCCATAAGGGTGGTGTCATCTGCATATCTGAGGTTATTGATATTTCTCCTGGCAATCTTGATTCCAACTTGTGTTTCTCCCAGTCCAGCGTTTCTCATGATGTACTCTGCATATAAGTTAAATAAACAGGGTGACAATATACAGCCTTGACGAACTCCTTTTCCTATTTGGAACCAGTCTGTTGTTCCACGTCCAGTTCTAACTGTTGCTTCCTGACCTGCATACAAATTTCTCAAGAGGCAGGTCAGGTGGTCTGGAATTCCCATCTCTTTCAGAATTTTCCACAGTTTATTGTGGTCCACACAGTCAAAGGCTTTGGCATAGTCAATAAAGCAGAAATAGATGTTTTTCTGGAACTCTCTTGCTTTTTCGATGATCCAGAGGATGTTGGCAATTTGATCTCTCATTCCTCTGCCTTTTCTAAAACCAGCTTGAACATGAGGAAGTTCACGGTTCACATATTGCTGAAGCCTGGCTTGGAGAATTTTGAGCATTACTTTACTAGCATGTGAGATGAGTGCAATTGTGCAGTAGTTTGAGCATTCTTTGGCATTGGGACTATCAACTGGGGTTGAACAAACACACTTATCTGACAACACACACCTCCAAGTCTGTACATGTGCACCAGGAACACTACACAGTGATGATACAGCATTATGTCAGTACCAAAATGGAAAATAAACCAGTGTCAGTCAGTATTAGAAAGGATAAACTGGAATGTATGCATATAGCAATTAATCTCTATACCGCAGTAACAATAAGATCGACTGCAGTACTTACAATAGCATGGATAAACCTCACAAATGTAATACTGAATGTAATTATTTCTATACAGTGCAAAAACAGCTAAAATTAAACTACCACTCTGGGATGGGTGTTAGAGGTTTCTAAATTACTTTAAAAGAAGAACAGAACACACGTGGATCTGGTTATCACGATGAATCAGGATCTCTGGAAGGACAGCAAAGAGTTAGAAGGGTGTGCAGGGGAAGGCTTGTCATGAGCTATTTATCTGTGTGACGGGTTTGTGCATGTTTTCTTTATGATACTTTATTAAGATGGACATCTTTGTTTTATACATTTTTCCATACGAATCCAGGAGTTGGTGAGGGACAGGGAGGCCTGGCGTGCTGCAGTCCACGGGGTCGCAAAGAGTCGGACACGACTGAGCGACTGAACTGAACTGATATGAATGCTACATTTCACACAGACACACAAAGCTAAAAAGAACAGTCTACACATACCACACATACAGTGTGAGATAACTGTTTCATTCCTCTCACAAGCACCTTTCAAACTCCTCCCTCTCACCCAGACTCACCTCTTGCAGTGCTTTACTCATCAATGGTGACATATTGATACTCTCCCCTCCTTCTGGATGGATTTGAAAATTCACTCTTTGATAAAGAATCTGAAAAAGAACACTATATATTGTAACAGAATTGTTTTTAAATTTGCCTCATTTTACAATGTAGACTTGAAACTTAAAAAGCATTCTTTCGAGGGGGAAAAACAAACAAACAAAAAAGTGCAATCTCCTAGTGGTAACAGGCTGACTTCAGGGCTTCATGAACACCTTCCCAAGGATGCAACCACAGTTTCAGGAGCATCTCCTAGTGGTAACAGGCTGACTTCAGGGCTCCATGAACACCTTCCCAAGGATGCAACCACCGTTTCAGGAGCGGAATTAACTGTGGGAAACCTGATGTACAATGTAATGAATGGCCAGGAGATAAAAATATGAATTCCAGAATTCTTCACATGCGTTTTACAACTGGCCTAACATCCCCCTGATGCAGATCTAGCCTGTGAATTTTAGGAAACTGAGCTTCTCTCCAACCAAAGCCCACACCCTGCTATTTCCAAAGAGCTTCTAAGGGGATGGTGTCACCACCGGTTTTAACTCACATGGTTTCCAGTATACTACACAGGACCTCCTCTTAAATATTTTGTTCTTGACAATACTAATGTTCCCCATTATATTCAATAAATTGTTTCCTAATACTATTCTCTTATTTCTCATACCTGTAGCCTTTCTTTACTGGAATAAAGCCAACAACACTATTTTATAGCTTAATATCTTCAAATTTGTAAGTAACAAACTATTTTTTCCATAAATTAAAATTTTCATATTATTGGTAAAACAAAAAAAGCACAAACCCAAGATCCACAGACCCAACAAAATACACTTGATACAGTTCAGGATTTACTTTATTGGGAGACTTACTTCTGTCTTCAGAGAGCTGCTGGCAGCTAAAAGAAGTTCAATGCTGCTGGGAGGGCAATGTGTCAAAGCAAAAGCCATGAGCTCTTGCCGAGTGGCCAAGTCCTGGTAACCTTCTGATTGTGCTAACTGGCTACAAACATCCCAGCTTTTAGAGTAACCTGAAAAATGGGCAAGAAAAACAAACTGATTTTCACTAGAAGAAAGAAATTTTCAATCCAACTTGAAAAACGTAATGGCTTTTTACTGAGGTCTTATGTTACCAAAGCAAAGTCAGTCATAGTGATATGTATCATTATATAAGCAGAAAAACACAATGATCTAAAACAGAAAAGAAATATTAGGTGAGTGTATTATCCAGAAAGTTCAGCAGCGCTCCAGACAAGTTTTTCTGATAAACTATGTTAAATTTCAGATGAAAATGACTACAAATAGTAAATTATCTTCAACCTGACAATGACTACAGATAATTTACTAAGATTTGATGTTGAGTAAAAACGACTGAGTATCTGAATTCAGAAAGAACTGAGTGTGGACCAAGCACTGTGTGAGCTTGAGAAAGGTCCAAACATCATCATCCCTCACCACCGCAAAAAAACAAAAATAATAGTAATTCCTCTTTCCCTTGGTTGTAAAGTGAAATTGAAAGTTGCTCAGTTGTATCTGACTCTATGCAACCCCATAGACTGTACAGTCCATGTAATTCTCCAAGCCAGAATACTGGAATGGACAGCTGTTCCCTTCTCCAGGTGATCTTCCCAACCCAGGGATTGAACCCAGGTCTCCCTCATTGCAGGCAGATTCTTTACCATCTGAACCACTAAGGAAGGTTGTTAAGGGAAGACTGTAAAGATTAAACAATCTTTATTTTTAAAAAAACTGTACTTAAAAGCAGTTTATACACTGCAAAGTTCTAGAAAAAGATAAATTATTGTGGAAAGCTACAAAGAATCATCCGCTTCACACATGAAGACAGAGGTCCAGGGACAGTGCCAAAAATACACTCAGAGTCTGACTCTCGGCAGAGGGCTTTGCCCTATGCAAGTTATGCTCTAAACTCTTAAAATGCATTTTCATTCTTATTTGAAGGACATCCAGTTAGAAAGTAGGTCTTGTTTCTAAGTACAAAGGCCTTGGCCCAGGATAATTTCTCTAAATATACAAAGTCAGAATTAATCCAAGTACTATCCTTATAGGAATAAACTTAATACAAAGCTCTCTAAGTAAATGATAGTGAACTAAGACAATGATTTTCCAGAATACCATAACTATTCTGAACTTCAGTTCAGTTCAGTTCAGTCGCTCAGTCGTGTCCGACTCTTTGTGACCCCATGAATCGCAGTATGCCAGGCCTCCTGTCCATCACCAACTCCTGGAGTTCACTCAAACTCATGTCTATCAAGTTGGTGATACCATCTAGCCATCTCATCCTCTGTCGTCCCCTTCTCCTCCTGCCCCCAATCCCTCCCAGCATCAGTCTTTTCCAATGAGTCAACTCTTTGCATGAGGTGGCCAAAGTACTGGAGTTTCAGCTTTAGCATCATTCCTTCCAAAGAACACCGAGGGCTGATCTCCTTTAGAATGGACCGGTTGGATCTCCTTGCAGTCTAAGGGACTCTCAAGAGCCTTCTCCAACACCACACTTTAAAAGCATCAATTCTTCGGCGCTCAGCCTTCTTCACAGTCCAACTCTCACATCCATACATGACCACAGGAAAAACCATAGCCTTGACTAGACGAACCTTTGTTGGCAAAGTAACGTCTCTGCTTTTGAATATGCTATCTAGGTTGGTCATAACTTTCCTTCCAAGGAGTAAGCGTCTTTTAATATCATGGCTGCAGTCACCATCTGCAGTGATTTAGTGGTGCACAATCACTAGGTTAATATCTGACAGTTTTTCCATGAAACCAGTTTTCCAATGCTGAGGTTGTAAAGTGTTAAGCTTTTATCCAGTTTTCAACATTTTCACAGATGTATCACCAAACTCTCTCCTTGACCAAACTTCACTCAGGCTTCTCTGAGTCCTCTTTTAAACGAGACCTCTACCTTGGCCCAGCCTTTGTTGAACCTATTATAATCCAGTTTCAGTCAAGAATCCTGCCAAGTCAGTTTAAAGAGAATCTCCCACCCTTTGTATCTGATCACCGTGGCGTGCCACCAGTAAGTCAGTTTAGTACAAATGCCCCTATCCCGGATGTCTCATCACCATAATTTTTCAACCATTGTTGATCCCCTTAACCTGATCCTCGGTGATAAATTCCCAGCTGTCTTTTCTGTATTTGGAGTTGAGCCTGATTTCTCTTCCGTTACAAAAGTCCTGAATAAAGTCTTCCTTACTCCTTTTAACAAGTGTCAGAATAATCATTTATTTTACCAGTATACAGCAAATATACAAATCATCAGTGTGCAACACCAGGAGGTATCACAAAGTAAAGCACTGCATCGTTAGCCATGCACAGGCAGTGGGTAAACAGCTAAGTGTGCCTGAGTTTCCACATACTCAGGCACAACTGCAAAAAGCAGATCATTTAGCCCAGAGCCTATGACAAGACAACATTCCTGGCTACTCCTCTGGGGAATGTGCTCTTTCATAGAGAAATTATTCCACAATACAACCTGCTTATCCTCCAGAGACTTGAGTTATAATTTCAATATCAGTGGCAAGCTACTTCCCAACTGCTCAAATTCGAAAAGCATTTTGTGATCTTTTAAAGAAATTAAAGGATAGAAATACAGACAATGTAGTCACAAATTACAGATATTTCAAATTTGAAATTTTTTCTATTATATGTCAAATACATAAAAAAAACATTTACATATTTTGTAATATTTTAAAATTAAAATATTTTACATAAAATTGCTATTAAAATTATGAGCCTACTTTTAATATGGAATGGAAAGCAACCACATCCCAGATAAAACGTAACCCCTTGAGCCCATTAAAGTATTTACATTAATATACAAGCACATGGAATACCTACTTATCAGTGCTCACAAAACATCTCCCAAGGCCTATGAACACAGTGTGGCTGGCTTACCAATTAGACCAAGTGATTTCAAAAGAGATCTCTTCCATGAGTCAGAACATGAGCAAAAAAAAAACATGAGCAATGTGTTAAGTGGTGTCTACTTCACCTGTGGCCATCAGCTCCTGACAATGCACATTGGCAGCTTTGTAGTCATGGAAACGCAGTGCCTGCTCCACTAGAAGGATGAGAACCTGTCCACGCCTTTCTTCTGGGTCTTCACCTAAAAACACATGCAAACAACTTACTGTTTGGGGCAGTATCAATGGATAGAGGAGTTCCTTAAGTCTATCTTTCTAATTAATTCTCAAATGAAAAACAGAGATTAGAAAGATTTTTATAAGACAACAGGACAAAAGGTCAAGGCCACTCAGACCTTTCAGTCTGGTTATTAATCATGAAATTCTCTCTCCAAAGTGATCAATGATTAATATCGGCCCCATACAAAATATAAATTGGTACAACCGTTGTGGAGAACAGTACGGAGGTTCCTTAAAAAAGTAAAAATAAAACTATCATATGATCCATCAATCCCATTGCTGGACATGTATCCACAGAAAACCATAAACCAAAAGGCTGCCTGCACCCCCATGTTCACTGTAGCCAAGCCATGGAAGCAACCTAAATGTCCATCAACAGAGGAATGGATAAAGAAGACGAGGTACACAGATACAAGGGAATATTATTCAGCCATAAAAAAGAATGAAATAATGCCATTTGCAGCAACACAGACGGACCTAGAAATCGTCACACTGAGTAAAGTAGGACAAGGACAAACATCTTATGATACCACGCAGACATGCAATCCAATTTTTTTTAAAAAAGAAAAGAAATGAAATTATTACAGAACAAAAACAGAGTAACAGATAACAAAAACCAATTCTGTAGGGAGGGATAAATGAGAAACCTGAGATGAACACATACACACTATTATATGTAAGATACATAACCAACAAGGACCTACTTCATGGCAAATGAAACTCTACTCAACATTCCGTGATAATCTATATGAGAAAAGAATCTAAGAAAGAATGAATATGTGTACATTTATAACTGGATCACTCCACTGTACACTAATACAACACTGTAGATCTGTGATACTTCAGAAAAATACAGATATACCAGCCCCAGACCAGCCATTCTGACGTAGGTAGGTAGAGGAAAAGTTTTCCTCCAAACAGGGAATTTAATCATGTTTCCTATTTATTCTCATATTTGAATGTCCTAATTCTAATCAATAATGACAAATAAAAAGATAAAAACCATAAATACAAAGTAAAATGGATTTAAATTTTATAGTTTCATTGTGAGAAAGTTAGTTTGTGTATCAGGTGATCTGAGCAGGTGGTTAAAAGAAAAAGCATAACCAAAAACAAGCTTGAAAACAATGATTCTAGAAAAGTCCTACAAAGAAAACCAAGGTCACAGGGAGAAGAGCCAGCACTAGAACCAGACTAGGAATCTACTAAAGAAAATGGTCTAAATGTTTAGTTTGAAGAAAATACTAATGGTAGTAGGACAAAACTTTGAATATATGAAATATAATTTAAACTATGTCCACAAATTCTTTGGTACTCCCTTCTAAAGATGGAGCTTACTGCTTCTCCCCTTGAATGGGGATGGCTAGTGATTTATTTCTAACAGAGTCAGCTGTAAACGATGGTGACTAACCTCCAAGAGGAGGTTGTAAAAAAGCAATAAAGGCTCTGCCCTGCTCTCTGGATCAATTGCTCCAGGAGAAAGCCAGGAGTCACCTTGTTGAGAAGATGCTCGAGAAACCCCACGGAGAGCTCCCCGGGGCAAGGGTCTGAGGCTTCTGACCACCAGCCAGAGAGTAATGCAGGCCTGTTCCAACAGCTGTGGAAGCCATCTCAGGCTCACCCAAGCCCAGTCAACTTCAAGTGGAGCCTATAAATATTTCCCTTAAACTTGGGAGGGCCTGTGTGACTGCTTCTGTGAATAAGACACATTAAAGATGAAGCGGCCCAAATTCCAAAGCTAAATTACAGCAAAATGACATGAAACTTTTGTTGGTTTCTCATCTATGCAGAGTACATCATGAGAAACGCTGGGCTGGAAGAAGCACAAGGTGGAAGCAAGATTGCCGGGAGAAATATCAATAACCTCAGATATGCAGATGACACCACCCTTATGGCAGAAAGTGAAAAGGAACTAAAAAGCCTCTTGATGAAAGTGAAAGAGGAGAGTGAAAAAGTTGGCTTAAAGCTCAACATTCAGAAAACTAAGATCATGGCATCCAGTCCCATCACTTTATGAGAAATAGATGGGAAAACAGTGGAAACAGTGTCAGACTTTATTTTTTCGGGCCCCAAAATCACTGTAGATGGTGACTGCAGCCATGAAATTAAAAGACTCTTACTCCTTGGAAGGAAAGCTATGACAATCCTAGATAGCATATTAAAAAGCAGAGACATTACTTTGCCAACAAAGGTCCGTCTAGTCAAGGCTATGGTTTTTCCTGTGGTCATGTATGGATGTGAAAGCTGGACTGTGAAGAAGGCTGAGCGCCGAAGAATTGATGCTTTTGAAGTGTGGTGTTGGAGAAGACTCTTGAGAGTCCCTTGGACTGCAAGGAGATACAACCAGTCCATCCTAAAGGAGATCAGTCCTGGGTGTTCATTGGAAGGACTGATGCTGAAGCTGAAACTCCAATACTTTGGCCACCTCATGCGAAGAGTTGGCTCATTGGAAAAGACCCTGATGCTGGGAGGGATTGGGGGCAGGAGAAGAAGGGGACGACAGTGGATGAGACAGCTGGATGGTATAACCGAATCAATGGAGATGAGTTTGGGTAGACTCTGGGAGTTGGTGATGGACAGGGAGGCCTGGCGTGCTGTGATGCATGGGGTCACAAAGAGTCAGACACGACTGTGTGACTGAACTGCACTGAACTGAACTTGGGATACTGGCTCTGGGAGCCCTAGGCCACCACATAAGAAATCCAGGTAGTCTGACAACAACATAAGGAAAGATGGTAAGGAGAAACCACATAGAGAAGAGAAAGCCCGAGCTACTCCAGCCCCCAGCTTTTTCAATCTTCTCAGCCCAGGTGCCAGACATGTGAACAAAGCAGTATTTGAGATAAGCACAGCCCTAACTGCTATATCTGACTGCAGTTTCATAAAAGACCCTGAACTGCCCAGTCAACCTTCAGAACCGGGAGAGATAAGAAGACATGACTGTTGTTATTTTAAGCTGCTAGGTTTCAGGGTGGTTTGTAAAGCAGCAATAAATAACCGCAGCATTCTGTAAGCTTCAGATACATGTTACCTGCCTGTGATTCCTTTCTTAACACCACTCCGCCCCCAGCTAAATATTACAATTGTCTTTTGGATTCTCTAACATCTGTTCACAGAAGCCGTGGACTACCCTCATACCCCATTATGCAACACAGTTCTCTGCTTCTGCAGCCCTCTAAGATGCTAAATTCCCAGAGGGCAGCAGGTGTGTAATAGAACTCTGTATCCAAAGTACCTGACAAAGTGGTATTACTTTCCTCTCTGGGGCCTCTATTTCCCCATCTGTAAAATGCCGGTAAGGAGAGCCTGCAGTGAACAGCAGAAGAGCCAGTGTGTTAAAAGGGCACAGAAGGGAGCTGGCACACAGCAGTCACGGATACACAGTAGCTATTATGTGCACTCAGGGGGCTCACAATAAAAGCACCATGTTGAATGAAATATGGATACTAGTCTTCTCCTTTAATGATACTGGACTGAAGTTATAACACAGATTCCACATTCAACTTTGTGAAACAGAGGTGGTCAAGTTGAGATGGTTCCAAACAGGAGAACTAAAATAGCTGCAGCAAAGAAAAGCCATTTGAACACCAGGTGTTCCACACAAATGTACTCGGCAGGACTGAAGAGTAATGTTCATACCATTAAAAATGCAGGCCTATCTTGATCACTGATATTCCTATTTTTAGGTCAGTGTCACAGGGATGAAAATGGAAATTAACAGTAGTAGGCAGCTACATGGAAAATGTAGACAGCATCCTTGACTGCTTCATTAGTGTCTATGACTGGATCCTTAAGAAATTCTTCCCTGATGATCAGAGTGCTTTCAAGTTTACAAAATGCTTTCATATGTATTAACTCGTGTGAGTCTCATAACCTAGACTTAAAGCAGGGGGTGCATTCCTATTTTCCAGAAGCTGAAGCTTAAGTCATTTAGCAAATGAATAGGAGAGTAAGGACAGGACCAGTCTTCAGACCCCATGCTCAACTTCTCTGCCGCCTTCCAAGATACCTCCCGATGGCTGCCTGGCCCCCAAAGGATATCCGAACACATCTCCAAGGCCAGAGGTAAAAATGCTAGTGTTACGCTTTCAGATAGGCTAGAAAAGGACATCTGACACAATAAAATATACTAAAACTATAAAGCCTTAAGAAGAAGAGTCCTATTTAGATTTTAAAACATAAATGTGTCTACCAAATATACATATACATATATATATATTTACTTAAAGCTCAAAATATAAACAAAATCCTCTTTACTTTTTTAAAGCTAAACATGGAATTTAACCCCATTTTAATTAAAAACAATTTCTGGGGTTAAAAGCCATCTTCAGGCAGGACTAGATCTTGAGGCATGTAGACTGCCACTGGGGGGTTTTCCTTCTCTCAAATGGATTCATTTTCAGAAAACTGATCAGACAAATGACTGCCAGCATCCCTAAGGTTGTATCCTTATGAATTTAATTTAGAAAAGAAGAATGTGCTTCTGTCTTCCTGTGTTTATATATCAAACGTCAGGAAAGATTTTGATTGGTTTTTCTTGAGTCGCACGGTCATCTCTGCACTGGCAAGTGGACAGAAGGTACTGGCAGGACGACAGTGCCAACAACTGTGGCAAAGCATCTTGACTGGCAAGTCTCCACTGGGAGAGGGACGGGGTCCCAAAGGAAGACCACTTAGCAAACCAACAGACATGTCCAGTATAGACAGCTGGTGTTTCAAGTCAGCGGGCGGGCTCATTTTCATTCTTTTAGTTGAAATGGGAAGGTATTTGTCACAAAATTGTGCTGGATTTGAAAATTTTAAGCTGCACACTTTAAAATCTGTTTAAGAAGATGAGGACTCACTTGAAGATGTCCATCAGGTGGGATACACATTGGATGAGTCAAAAATACAAAAGAAAAACGTTAAAAGACTGGTAAGCACAATAGCGTGACACATGGAGTATGGACTCAGAAATGCTCTGTTACTTAACCCTGCTGAGCAAGATCCTTAACTTCTCTGACCTTCAATTCCCCTCATAAAACAGGAAGAAAACATCAACATCATTTAACAGAAAATGAAATGAGACAATGCGTGAGAAAACCTGGCCAAACAGTAAATGCACAAATTGTTCTAAGTAATTATTCAGGTTCAAAAATGTTGATTTGGGAGAATGGCATTGAAACACGTATAATATCATATATGAAATGAATTGCCAGTCCAGGTTCGATGCAGGATACAGGATGCTTGGGGCTGGTACATTGGGATGACCCAGAGGGATGGTACGGGGAGGGAGGTGGGAGGGGGGTTCAGGATGGGGAACACGTGTATATCCACGGCGGATTCATGTTGATGTATGGCAAAACCAATATAATATTGTAAAGTAATTAACTTCCAATTAAAATAAATAAATTTATATTAAAAAGAAAATATTACACCAAATGTGGAAACTGAAGGTGAACTAGTTGAGCTGCCTTGTCCTACTTTTTAAGTTTTCTGGTTATAAATGGTAACTCTGACTTCTCTTTCTGACCCTGTATGACCATGGAACCCCAAAAAAGTCTGCCTTCATTTAGAAAACAGAGGTCCAAGCAGCTCAACATAGGAACACATCTTAATAACATGCCAATCTTGCTGGAAAAGACAAAACCTTGCTGAAAAGCAGCTCCTCTCACACCTAGTAGCACATATTCCAGTGTTTTCCTAGGATGGTGCACAGCAGTTAAGCTTTCAAAACTTACCTGCTACCCTCAGCAGCTCAGCAAGGTCCAGCAGCTTGGTGGACTGCTTGTAGCACATGGGGGACTGGCAAATACACTCCTTGACGAGGCCGATCCGATCAGAGCACAATCGCACTACAAAGGAAGACACACTGATGACTCGTGACCAGGGACACGACGGAGGTACACTGACCTCCCTAATTTAAGGCAAATGAACCAAGTGAAAACTGTGTTTACCCCCAGATCAATAAGAATTAAGTAAAAGACAATTTAAAAAAATAATGAAGTTATTGTTGACTCTGAATAGATAATATACAATAAAACACACCAAGGAACCTGTAACAGACTATCACTGATCAATGATATTAGAAGTTAAAAAAAAAAAAAAAAAAACACCAGACACACAATTCCAGTGAAAACTTATCAAAAACCAGAGATGAAAAGAACTTAGCTAAACCTCTCCCACTTCCAATTCTGAACATTTCCAGAGTTAGAATAAAGATAAGAGCCCTCTGCTGTACACCTGAAACTAACACAACACTGTCAGTCAATTATACTTCAATAAAAAACATAACAATCTTTTCAAGAATAAAGATCAGAGATGACATGGAAACTAGCCAAGCATACCACGAATCACCAAACACACTCACTTCATTTAGGGCACTGAGTTGCAGGATTTGAAGCAACAGAAAATCTCCCTCCTGCTTATCAGGTGAGGCTCAGGACACTGGGAGATGCCCACTGTCCCAAAAGGACAGATGACTTGTTTGGGCTGGTACTAATCTGACTTCCACCTTTAGGTAAAAGAACTTGAGCAATGCTAACATACTGTTAGTAATTTAACTCTAAACAACAATTTCCTGTCATTCCCTCTGTTAAAAAAAAATACGGATTCAATTAAAGAATATTCTACAGTAAGCATAAGAAGAAATAAACTATTATCATTTAGAGCTACTTCTAAATTATGCAACTGAAATGAATAAATTTCAATCGAAAACTGATGTAAACATGAAACTCTCACCTATAATCCCCAATTTCTCTTTTTGTTTTTATCCAACAGCCTCACTGCTGTCATAACGGCACTGAAAAATGGGACAGAGGGCAGAACCTATTGCTAACAGATTAAATGACCAAAAGTACTCTTTATTTAGACACCTAAACAGGAATACTAGTGAATTTATGCAAAATAAGTTCATAAAAGTGCAACACTTAAGTAGAAAACTCACCTTGCAAAGGCAAGATCTTCACCCCAAATTCTTCAAGGCACCCCAGGGCCTGGATAAGATCGAGCTCCTCTTGAATGGCGGCAGGTCGATCTGTTATCAGCTGTAAACAGCACCTAGGACAAAACCATTTTTAAAGTGGAAAAGCAGCATACGTTCAGCTAAGCTGCCCTTCTATGATCGACAACACAGAGATCCAACACATTTATCAGACACCAACTCCCTTCCAGGTATTCTGCTAGAGGCTTTCTGATCTCTTTCTTAATCCTCACAGCAAGGCTGCGAGACAGAGAAATATCACCACCTGCTTTGCAAGGAAGCCAAAACTGAAGCTCAGAGGAGTGATTTGTGCCAGTTACAGCACGTAAGGTATGAGAGGATAAAGCAAGGTACGTTAGCTCCGGGCTTAGTGCTCTGTTTACTGTTGACTCCAGAGAAAATGATGATATAAAAAGGATTAAGCAAAAAGAAGGAATTTGTATAATTTCCAGTTATTCTTCTAAGAAAAGCAGAAATGTCTTGATTTCGGTCACAACTTTGTCTCTCAAAGGAAAAAAGAATAACCTAACAAAGTGCACAAGAGACATTTTGCTGATCAGAAACAATCAGTTGTTGACGCAGTACTGAGATAAATGTAAGTGACAGTGATTTGATAATCTAAGAATTTGTGATACCTATGGAGGATTTTAAGCAAATTTTGTCAAACTCAGAGAGAGCATACTTGATAAATTTTAGTTAACAACAAACCTATTTTCTGAAAGATGCACATAGAGGAACAGTGCGGAGAAGGCAATGGCACCCCACTCCAGTACTCTTGCCTGGAAACTCCCATGGATGGAGGAGCCTGGTAGGCTGCAGTCCATGGGGTCGCTAAGAGTCGGACACGACTAAGCGACTTCACTTTCACTTTTCCCTTTCATGCATTGGAGAAGGAAATGGCAACCCACTCCAGTGTTCTTGCCTGGAGAATCCCAGGGACGACAGAGCCTGGTGGGAGGCCGTCTGTGGGTCGCACAGAGTTGGACATGACTCAAGTTACTTAGCAGCAGCAGCAGCAGAGGAACAGTGGGGCATGAGACTAGAAAGGACAGGCAGAGATCAGGCCGTGAGAGTTAATGATTCTAAGATCCTGGACCATCACAGGAAGATGTCTAGGCCAGTGTCTACCTACATGACCAACTGACAGATATGGGCCTATCTTCTTGAAAAAATTAAGGCATTTAAATCAGATAAGCACTAACACATACTACTGGTTCAAGGGTAAACAGTATATAACCTATTTATGGTATCTACCAAAATTCCAACTGAATTTACCTTTGAACACAGGAATTCCAGTTCTAGGAATTTATACTACAGATAGGCTTTTTTTGAAATAAAAGACACTAAATCAGGAACTAATTAAATAAACTATATAAACGTCAAACAATGGAATATTCTACAACCACCAAAAAAGAATGCAACAAACCAATACGCACTTACACAGAAAAACCCTATATATAGATACCGAGTGAATAAAACAAAACAGAGAAAGGTATGTACAAGTAGTAAGCACCTGTGACCTAAGAAAGAAGAATGTAATATTCAATAAGATATTCCAGAAGGATACACAGGAAATAAATTAAAAATATAGAGGGCATTAAAGATAGGGGAACTATAATGAGGAGACAGACATTGTCCATAGCTATCTTTCTGTATTTTTGAATATTTTATCTCGTGGCTGCATTGCTTCTTCAATTAAAAAAATTAGTAAATAAATAATAATTTAATCAATAAAAATGGATGGCTTTTTTCTATTTCAATAAAACTGTGAACAATTAAATATATCTGAGCTCACAAGTCACAATCAGTTGGTGCAACGTTATACACATATGACATTTTTAAAATTAAAGTGTGTCCTTATAGGAGAAATTCCATGGACAACAGAGCCTGGCGGGCTATGGTCCACGGGGTTGCAAAGAGTTGGACATGGCTGAGCAACTAACACTTTCACTTCACTTTCATAGGAGAGAGGAGATGGATGAAAGGAAAATACTGCAAGTATAGTTTTAAAATCATCTCCAGGAGCATCTGTCAAGAAGATTTAGGTCAAACACAACTCCCAGTTTCAAAGCCTGTTCTATTTGATATTTTCATCATCTGAAATAGAAATACTTTCCCTTGGGAAAGGAGAAAAAATTTACTAACTATTTTAAACAACTTTGTCAAGTTTAATAACATGCCTTGAGAAAACATGACTCTGGATAAGATTTCACTGGCGGAGGTGGGGAGGGAGGGCAGAGGGTGGGGCAGGGAAGTTACCTTTAAAAGTCTTGCTAGAGTTGAAGCAACTACTAGTCATTTGAGGGGAAAAGTAACTTAATAACTACCACAATCTTTACACCAAAATAATCCTAATAAGCCTAAAATTTCAATGCAAAAATAAAACAACTGAAGTAGTAAGAAAACAATACGAAAAATGACTTTAATGATCTTTGGAATTAAAGGTCTTTCAAAGTCTGAGACAAAAGACAGAAACCTTATGTAAGAGAAAAGAATAACAATTACAATTTTTAGAAATTCTAAATAGCCATTTGAAAGATAAATTATATACAATAAAAAGCTGGCAACATAGTTAAGCCATTAAGAGAGGCAAAGGCCTAAAGTTCTACACGCAAAAAAAAAAAAAAAAAAGCTCTTAAGAACGAAGATGATGGCATCCGGTCCCACCACTTCATGGGAAATAGATGGGGAAACAGTGGAAACAGTGTCAGACTTTATTTTTCTGGGCTCCAAAATCACTGCAGATGGTGACTGCAGCCATAAAATTAAAAGATGCTTACTCCTTGGAAGGAAAGTTATGACCAACCTAGATAGCATATTCAAAAGCAGAGACATTACTTTGCCAACAAAGGTCCATCTAGTCAAGGCTATGGTTTTTCCTGTGGTCATGTATGGATGTGAGAGTTGGACTGTGAAGAAGGCTGAGCGCTGAAGAATTGATGCTTTTGAAGTGTGGTGTTGGAGAAGCCTCTTGAGAGTCCCTTGGACTGCAAAGAGATCCAACCAGTCCATTGTGAAGGAGATCAGCCCTGGGATTTCTTTGGAAGGAATGATGCTAAAGCTGAAACTCCAGTACTTTGGCCACCTCATGTGAAGAGTTGACTCATTGGAAAAGACTCTGATGCTGGGAGGGATTGGGGGCAGGAGGAGAAGGGGACGACAGAGGATGAGATGTCTGGATGGCATCACTGACTCGATGGACGTGAGTCTGGGTGAACTCCGGGAGTTGGTGATGGACAGGAGGCCTGGCGTGCTGCGATTCATGGGGTCGCAAAGAGTCGGACACAACTGGGCGACTGATCTGATCTGATCTGAAGAATCAATACCAAGAAAAAGGAATGCTAACTTTCCTATACAACAGGCCAAGAGAAGAATAGAATCCCTAGTCCATAAATTTCCACTTGGAAGGGACTTTTGGGTTTTATTATCTAATCAGGTCTCCTGTCCCTAAGCAGACTGGAAGCCATGTAAAGGATACAGACATGACCTAATGTGCTAAAATTTTCCCAAACCTGGATTTTCAGGCTACCACATGAATTTCTTCCAATAGAAGAAAAGTATAACCTTACAGAAAATCAGCTAGAATGACTGTGGGAAAGTGTGCTAGAGAAAAAGGCTCATAAACTAATGAACACTCATGATATAATTAAGTTTTCTTTCTATATTCAAGCACTAAGCAACTGTACCCCAAATGGAAGAGTACTCTGCACTTGTGATAATGTATTTTGTAAATCAGAGAGTAACACCAACAATGCAGTGTGTGTATTCTGACCCCACTCTCTCTTATGGAGAACACAGAGTTCCTCTACCTGGCCAGATCCATGCAGGTGTCAGTGAGGTTGGTAGAAGAATTGAAGTACTCTCTGCTGGCTGCCAGAACCAAGTCAATACTTTTTTCGTAACTGACCCTGAATTGGGTTTTTCCTTTATGGGCTATACTATTTGGTGGACTTATTGAGCAAGCACTGCAGTGCATCATCTGCCCAGCCAGGTGGATGTTCTCAAGGCGACTGGAACACAGAAGACTTTCTGTAAATATCTGGGGAAAAGAATAAACTAGAATTAGTGCTTAGAAAGGGAGGACTCAATTCTCAACACAATGGAAGCTCTGATATCCAAGTATAATAAATTTTAAAAATACATCCATTCTACAAGTAGAGGTTGCACAATACCATGAATGTACCTCAATGACAATGAAGCATACTTTAAAATGCTTAATTTTATGTTATGTGAATTTCACCTCAATTAAAAAAAAAACTCCCTCTTTTAGCAAGAAGAAATAATTTAACTGAACAAACTAATGGTAAGCATACTTTCATGTGTTACAATGAACACTTAAGTAAAATACCTAAAGTTCATACTCACTAAAATCAGGTCCATTAGACATACTGTCCCACACCTGGTTGAACTGTAACATTTTCATTTTTTAAAAGAAAATCTTTGAATATGGTACACATAATTAATGACTGCTTAAAGCACATAAAGTCAGTCTCAGAAGTGTACGTGAATGCTCAGTCTATTAGTCACGTCTGACTCTTTGCAGCCCCAAGGACTGCAGCCCGTCAGGCTCCTCTGTCCATGGGATTTCCCAGGCAAGAATACTGGAGTGGGTTGCCATTTCCTTCTCCAGGGGACCTTCAGTCTCACTAAATACCTAAGCTACAAATGTTCTCCTTACACTTCACCACTAGAATGACAATACACCACGTGACTTTTTTTTTTTGCCAATCTGCAAATTAAAAACTATTTAAATACAACAGAAGCTACTTGATGGAAGGTAGTTGTGCAAATACCACAGCATTTTACAAGGCAACTAATAGCACCAATTAACATAAAATTTATTCTATAATTGAGGTTATTTACTTATTCCAAAAGAGTCTCATTAAAGAGATACATTTAAGCCCACACTAATCATATCAATATATAATCAGCACAAGAACTTCCCTGGGAGAACGTCCCCGGAAGAAGGTCCCAGGGACTGCTCTTTCCTATCACGCCAGAGGACAGAAATAGAAGCAAGAACTGAAAAGAAGATTTAATGGACAGGCAAGAGTTTCCTTATAAAAAGGAAGGCTACCCAATTTTGATAGGATCTCCTTACTCTCAATCATTCTAAGCTTCCGGAAAAGGTAGTTTTATTCAGGCTTTTACTAAAATGACTGGCAAGGATAAAATTACTAATCTCCAAAAAGGGATCTGCTATAAAATACATATTGTGGCAGAAAGCAAATTATCAGGCAGTAACCCTAAGCACTTATACAACAGGTGAAAATGGCTCTCTCCAGGTGACCAAAATGACTCAGGTGTAACAATTTCTCTTTTCCTTTGATTTATTCAGGTAAGCCATAGAGAGTCAATGCCCAATACTGAAAGTAACAATTCACTCCTATTATTTTAAAGGTTTTGCTGAAATAACAGTACATATTTCTGCTCTACAGGCTATATAGAAATCTTGCACTTTATCAAAATTGAGCCAATGACATTTCAAATTAATTTCCAAGAACAGGTAAACTGAATACAACGGCCACAAGTCAGTAAGACAATATAGCATAATTTAAACAGCACTAAAATATTTTAAAATGCCAAATCTGGGTTATCCTCTAGAATCAGTTTAAGACAGTTATAATATGCTTTAAAATGTTTTCTCAAAGAAGAAAGACTAACAGCACAAAGTTGTTAAAATATCAAAGCCTAATACAAATGTGTTAAAATATAACAAAAACGATTTAATATGTCAAGCTGTTATGATAGATTACACAAAAGTGAGTTCAAGTGTAATATATTTAACACCAATTTTTCAGTCAAAATCAGAAAATACCAGGAAGTAATGCTACATACACTTAAAAACTACTTTAAGCATACTAATGACAGTTAAGATTTGGGGACCCATATGCATATAGATTATTTTCTCCTGAAACTGAATTTCCAGTTTTGCTTTAGATACAAGGGGGAAGTTACTGGCAGTTGTGCATGGTCAGAGACTGTAATCATCAATATAAACTTTACACCCATCAAGCACATAAAAATCTGAAGTTCAAATACAAAAAACTATTCCTTTTTCAACAGCCTATGTTCATTTCTCAACAGTGCTCTTTTGTTAAAACCACCTTGAATTAAAATACAGCCAATTTCATAAAACACAGACCTATTTTATAACTCTCATTTTATCAACAGGTTATGCTTCACGATTGTCAGAGCACAGCAACACGAGAAATATCCTACACAATTTGGATCTGGCTTATTTGATAGGAAAGTTCAAATGGGAACACTCTTTTGAACTGTATCTCATTAAAAATGGGTTAGCTGGATCATTTTTCCATGCAAAGCCTGAGGAATTTGGTGGTAATTCACATACCTTCCAAAATAAGGATTAAATCCTCCCGGGTTACAATCTGAGACAACTAGCCATCTTTAAGTACCCTTTGTATGCCAAATACTAAAATATGCACTAGGGGATCTGAAGATGAACATGATCTAATAATGCCTGCCTATAGGCTAATGACCAAGAGGAAGACACTTATAGAAACACGCAAGTCACTACATTTGAAAGAAAGGCTACAAAAGAGATGAGCTATATCAAAGGACAAAGGAAGGCATCCTAGAGGACATGATTAGTGAACTGAATCCTATAAGTTATCATCAATTTTCAAATTTAAAAAAGAGGAACATATTCCAGGTAGGCAAAAGGAATAACGTGCAGAGTCACAGAAGCAGGGAACAGCATGGTGAGCGGAGGGACTCAGGACAGATCAGACACCACTGGAGCCCAGAGGACACAGTGGAGTGTGTCAGAGGCGAGAAATGCACAGGGTGGCTGGAATCCCCAGTGGCTTTCTATGACAGGGTAAGAAATATGGGTACTTTCTGACTGTAGATAGGGAACAAGGAGCTCATTTTAAGAAAAAGAGTGTAATGAAAAGGTCTGTTCTAGAACAATATTCTCAATCCGTGTTAAGTTAGAAGGAGACATGGAAGGAGCGGAACAAGTTTGCAGGATTATTGCAACTTAGCAGAGATGAAAACAGGCAGATTTGACAGACTTTTCTCAGGTACATGAAGTCATTTTTCACAAGTCACCTGTGTTAGTCGCTCAGTTCAGTTCAGTTCAGTCGCTCAGTCGTGTCCAACTCTTTGCGACCCCATGAATCGCAGCACACCAGGCCTCCCTGTCCATCACCAACTCCCGGAGTTTACCCAAACTCATGTGCATCGAGTCGGTGATGCCATCCAGCTATCTCATCCTCTGTCATCCCCTTCTCCCCCTGCCCCCAATCTCTCCCAGCATCAGGGTCTTTTCCAATGAGTCAGCCCTTCACATGAGGTGGCCAAAATATTGGAGTTTCAGCTTCAGCATGAGTCCTTCCAATGAACACCCAGGACTGATCTCCAGTCATGCCCAACTCTTTGCGACCCCATGGACTGCAGCCCACCAGGCTCCTCTGTCCATGGGTTTTTCCAGACAGGGATACTGGAGTGGGTTGCCATTTCCTTCTCCAAGGGATCTTCCCAACCCAGGGATCGAACCCGGGTCTCCTGCACTGCAGGCAGATTCTTTACCATCTGAGCTAAAAGGGAAGTCTGACTATGATGAAGTCATTTTTGGTGACCACCGAAACTATGGAAGAGAGGCTTGTACTTGATGTACAATTCCGAGTTTTCCAGATGAGAATTAACCCACTAAATAAATGTGTGGCGATGAACAAAGAAGACAGAAACGTAGATATGAAAGCGCTCAAATTCTAAAGCACTACTCAATTACCAGCTGTTTGTCAATAATTCAGTCCTATTACTTACAGTGAAGCTTCTGGTCATCATCTTTGTGTTCAATGAACAAAATCTAACAACCAAAATTTAAAAATTAAAAGGAAATACTAAAATCTGTCAAATTACCTCATAGCAAGCGTCAGAATCTAGACACGTGTAAACATTCTGCTGCATAGTTAACATGTCCTGCAGCAACACTCTCCAGTGAGACTCACTGACAGGAGGCTGCCTGGGAGGAGAAAAAGAAAAAAGAAAATTGCTGCTGTCAATTGACCGAAAGTAAAAAAATCGGTACCACCGTTCTATATGCCACACAGCTCCTGGATGAGCAACAGAAGTATATTTCATTTGAATTTCCAGGGAAAAAAGCTTGGATTAAAGACAGAGGGCAAAGGTGGGCAGTGACACAACATCAGAGACGCTGGCAGAGCGATCTCAGCCACAGGCAGCCTAGACACAAAACTGGAATAGCATTCTCTGACTACGGCAAAGGTATACAAGCTGTGAGTTTCCACAGTGAAATAAAACACACAGCCTAAGATAAAGCAGCTGCAATACAGCAGAAAAAGCACTTGGAGACAGGAGAATGCATTTCAAAATTCCATCTTCATCACTTTGCAATTGCCAGCAGGGGATGTCCTTAACTTCAACCACAGGTGCAGACAGAGAAGGCCACAGAGGCCACACACGGCTTGAGCCTTGAGGTGGGAAGCGCAGCTGGTCAGCAGGGCAGCCTCAGGGTTTCCTCTCAGTGGGAGTCTCGGCAGAGTCCAGGGAGTCTGGGACAGTGTTGCAGGGCTTCCTTCCACCCAGGTGCCAGCCCACGTAGGACAAGACACAGCCCTGTAAGGCAGCTGCAGTTCCTATCTGGCTTACGAAGACGCTTCATTCCCCACACAAGTTGGTATCTATTTCAACAATTCCATAGCCACAGTGTTCAGGGTCCCCTCAAATATAAGCCAGTGACCAAACATGGGAAGGTTCAAAATATCAAGTCCCTAGCAGGTTCCCCAGTGTATCGACAGTTTCCTCTGCTCAGAAGCAATTTACCAATCAGGGCTCGAGCAGTGAGGCCTACACAATCTAGCTGTTCAAATACCGTGTCATGTCAGCTTCCAGAGTCACAGAGTTAGATATTTGATGGCTCAGATTCTTCTGCAGCAATAGAAAAGGTTTTGTTAACAATGCCCCAGGGACTCACATACTAGCTCTGTGACTGAGAGTATTTAATACTCCTAAATTTCAGTTTTCTATCTTAAAGTCCATCTCAGACAATGATAAGGAATGGAAGAGATTAATGTGGATAAAACAGACAATTGAAGCAAGGTTTTTCCTACGTGTAAAAACAGGCTCAACTGCCTGTATAGAATTGAATAAACTTACTAATTTCTTTGAACTTCAGTTCCCTTTTTTGAATATTATGAGGAATAACTTAAAGTAGAATGTATGAAAAGACACGCCTCACATTTTTCTGGCACAACAGAGCATTCAACAGATGTGAATCAATGAATGAATGTGAAAGTTACAAATACATTGTTTTTCTGTCGTCACATACACCATCACAAATATTGCCTGGTAGGAGGGCGAATGTGCTATATAATTCTCTCCACCTCTCTTCAAAGTTCATCTTTGTTGAATATCTATGAGTTTGTAATCACCATTTATGTTTATTTTCTAGTGTTGAAGTTCTATATAATCATGAATCTCATTGCTTGAAAAGGGCAGGTTTTGTTTTGTGTTTGTCAAATACCAACTGGATGTTTCTTTTCCATGCATTGTTTTCTTTCTTATGCATTAAAAACAAAATTTGCTTTCAACATTTCGTATTTGTTACACAAAATGAACAATTATTTCTATCCCATATGCAATAAAGCTTAAGAGAACACATTCTTTTCCAGCATACAAACACATAAAACAAGCTGACATATTTGCAAGTCTTTAAGGATAATCCCTGAAGTGCTTCCCTTAGTTAGACGTTGGTATGTGAACTCTTTGGGTGGACTTCAAAAAATTAAAGGGCTCTTTCAAATTTGGCTTACAGGCAAAAAAGTAGCAAAATGTTTGAAAAATTAAGTGTCTCTCTTGCACAAGCTTCATAAAACCAGACCTGGGCACTGTCTAGTTGAATTCAAGTTCTCATGCCCAGCTGTTCTTCTGGAAACCAGCAACACGGGACAGATGGTATTAATGCTTGCTCACACATGGCTAGCTGTAAGTACAGGTTTTAATTAAAACAAATTATAAGACATTATTTCCAATGGTCTTTTCAGAATACATGCAGTAAATAAGAACCAAGAGTAGAACTTGGGGGCACCATAACAAGAGATTTGAAAATTGACAGAGATACCTGAATACAAACACAACGTATTAGTTACCACTTTGGAATGATGGCATGTGTTATTTTCCAGAGAGAAAACAGTACAGCATTCAAGATGGTAAAACCTCATTGGTGACACAGTCAGTGAAACCTGCCACCATTCAGAATATGAGTAAGAAAATTCTATAGTTGCTGAAGGTCAAGCTGTGGTAGCATATGTGAAATAATTAAGATTCATTTCAAGTTGACTACCTTGAAGAAAGAGGTCATGCTCTCTTACACATTCTCAGTAAGTAGAATGCCATAAGTAGAAATTAACTTCAAAGACTTCAAAAGCATTTGAGAGATTCAATGGAAAGACAGCAGGTAATCTAGCAGCAGCCCCAAAGCTTTCTTATTGAAGAGTGGATTCTAGAGTAGAGCCAACATGGTGGGAAATACTGACCAACTGTTTACAGCTGTAAAGAAATCTTAAGACTTAAATTATCAGAATCTTATAAATTACTCATTTAAAAACTGAGAGATGGCCAATGATACATAAGATTCCAAATTACATGTACAGTAACTATAACACTTCCCCTGGATAGGCTGATGATTTCAAGGGAAATATAAGGCACATAAATCAGTAACTATAATAAACTGTCCAAAAAGAGATGAGGAAAAAGTTTTAAGACTTCCTATAAATTTACAATAATTTTCAGACTTACTACAGATCTATAACAATTAACACAGTATGGTTATTAGAAGATAGACAAATAGATCAATGGATCAAAATAAAGAATTCCAAAATAGGCCCCCATTACATGGATGACTGATAGTCAACAAAGATGCAAAAGCAATTCGGTATAGATAGTCTTTTCAACACATGATGCTGGAATATTTAGGTATTAAAAAAAAAATCGTGAATGATAAACAAAAATGAACTCTCAAATGGGCCATGAATCTGACTGCAAAAGGAAAAACTAAAAATTTTACTACAAATGGCAGGAGGAAATCTTTGTGACAAAAGTTTCATAATATGACATCAAAAACACAATCAACAAAGAACAAGCTGATAAACTGGATCTTATCAAAATGTATAAAATATGCACTTCAAAAGACAGGTATGAGAATGAAAAGATAAGACAGATAGGAGAAAATCTCTGCAAAAGCATATATCTAAAAAAGAACTCATATCCCGAGTATATAATAAAACTCAAAATCAGTAAAAAAAACAAAAGCTCAGTTTTAAAATGATCTAAGAAGATACACTGATGGCAAATAATCACATAAATAGATGCTCAATGTTATTACTCTTTGGAGAAAGCAATTAAAATGAAAATTAGATACCATAACATATTAATACCTATTAAAATAAACTTAAAAAGACTGACCAAACCAAGTACTGACAAGGATGGACTTCACCTAAAAGACTGATTTAAAAAACAAAACAAAAAAAAACATTACAAATGCTTCGGAAGACAGTTTTTCCAAAAGTTAATCATCCATCTACTGATATGATCCTGCCATTCAACTCTCATGGATTTATCCAAAGGAAATGAAAGCACATGTGCATACAGAGACTTGTGCATGAGTATTCACAGCAGCTATATTTGTACAAGCTAAAACTCAAAATAAATCAAATATCCATCAACAAGTAGAAAAGATCCACAAAGTGCAGGAAATCCATCAATGGAATAGTAGTCAGCCAATAAAACGGAATAAACTACGGATCCATGATACGACATGGATGAATCACAAAATAATTATGCTGACTGAAAGAAGCCAGACAAAAAGCATACTGCTATGACTCTATTTACATCAAATTCTAGGACATGCAAAATAAGATACAGAGACAGAACATAGATCAGTGATAGCCTGGGGCAGGGATGGGGGTATGATGCGGAGAAGCAGGAGGAGGAATGGGATTATAAATAAGCAAAAGAAAGCCTTCAGGGGTGATGGTTAGGTACAATATTTTGATGAGGTGAAGGTTTCAACGGGTACATCAGCTCATTTCAGTTCAGTCGCTCCGTCATGTCTGACTCTTTGCGACCCCATCGATCGCAGCACACCAGGCCTCTCTATCCATCACCAACTCCCGGAGTTCACCCAAACTCATGCGCATCGAGTCGGTGATGTCATCCAGCCATCTGATCCTCTATCGTCCCCTTCTCCTCCTGCCCCCAATCCCTCCCAGCATCAGGGTCTTTTCCAATGAGTCGACTCTTCGCATGAGGTGGCCAAAGTATTAGAGTTTCAGCTTCAGCACCAGTCCTTCCAATGAATATTCAGGACTGATCTCCTATAGGATTGACTGGTTGGATCTCCTTGCAGTCCAAGGGACTCTCAAGAGTCTTCTCCAACACCACAGTTCAAAAGCATCAATTCTTCGGCGCTCAGCTTTCTTCACACGTGGATCAAAACTTATTAGTTTCTATACTTTATATGTGCAATTTATTATTGGTCAATTATAGCCCAATGAACTCAGAAAAAGAATAAAAAAACAAAACACAGTAATTGTTTCTAATCATGCACAATTATCAATTAATTGTGTTTATTACTCACTTTCGACCGGTGTGCCTAGTCAATCTAACCATCAGCTTGCGTGCCTCTTCTGAGCTAGACTGAGTATTTTTAACATAGGAAATTGGTTTCTCAAGTCCGTGTTTCTCCAAAATCTCTGACACACTGTAAGTAAAAAAGAACTTTTAAATATGCTTTGATACCAAACAACACAGCTCTAAGAACGTTAAACATACAAGTAGCACTTAGGTTTAAGTACTTAAAACAAAAATAAAAAAGTAGCACAGGGAATGACCCAATTTTACACATTACATTAATTCTTAGCCAAAGAAAAGCTAATAACTATATACCAAATTTTATTTCCCCTACTGACTTTTATTACAATATTCTTGGGATAAGTTAACATTTTTTTAAAACCCTGGCATATCCTTATCTCAAAATCTTTTTCACAATTTTGCTGTACTCTAAAAGCATCAAGTCAGCAAAATAAGCCAAATCTATCACTGCAATACCCAGCTTTAACTCTTAACAACCCTAGTGAGTATTTTGTTATAGGCAAGGCTGCCGGAAAAGCAATAAGCAAAGGATTTTAGAGTTGGAAAACCACAGAAATACCATAAGGCTCAATCTTCCTCAGGAATCCATTCTATAAACAAACAAATAAGATTCCTGTTCTTATACGGATCTTCTTAGGATATCTGTTCCATAATTATCAGCACTGTATACACACCTTGTTGTTCTCACCAAATCTCACATTTATGAATTAAAGGTCAGATAAAATTTAGTAATTCTGCATAAAGGTAAGTTTAATGGGTCATGTCACCTGACATTATATACATTAAATATTTATCAACTATTAATGGCTGTGTGGTAAACCTGGAAGAGGAATGAAAAGCTTTCCTTTTAAAAGGTTAGTAAATTAAGGTGAACAGTGAAAGACTTGTGAATCATCCAGAAACCTACAGGGTCCTACTGTTTGCCTGAGATACTGAAAGCATAATTTGACTATGAACACAATTCATGGTTACATCCAGGAACATGTGGTGAAATAAATAATGTTTATCATGCAGTAATAACTTTTTATGAAATACATTGTGTTTATTATACTGTATCTCTTTGGGAAAGCTCCTTCCCACTTCATTAGGGAAATAAAGGAAACCATGTAGATTTGTAAGGAATGAATCTATATTAACAAATTAAGTTTTGTTCAAACTATGCTCAATTTTTTAGAGAGGCTATGCGGAGGAGAGAGACATCAAATTAGTAGATTCCAAATACTTCTACTTTACATACTAACATTATCAAGTGATGTTATTATTTATAATTTCTACAATTATATATTGGAAGAGCAAAGTTTATTATTCCTAAAGTTTAATTTTAATGTAAATATTTAAAATTTACATATAAGCACATTATATATAAACATAAAAATGAACACTAGTAAACAATATTACACTTTCTGAATAGCAACTTGGAAATTTTCAGTCTCCAAAAGAGCTTAATATTTCATTTTCACAGTAAAGAATATTGCTAGTTACTACTATAATCCAAATATTCAATCAAATGTAGTATACCCAAAAAAAAGGAAACTAAGGGGCAAAATAAACACTGTTTGCTGGTAGAAGTAGCAATTACTGAAGGAACTAATATTTCTTATTTACCTACTAAGTGTGAGGTACTTTAAAAGCTTAAAGTGAAAGTGAAAGTCACTGAGTTGTGTCCGACTCTCTTCGACCCCATGGACTGGAACTCTCCAGGCCAGAATACTGGAGTGGGTAGCCTTTCCCTTCTCCAGGAGATCTTCCCAACCCAGGGATTGGACCCAGGTCTCCCGCATTGCAGGTGGATTCTTTACCACCCTAGCCACAAGGGAAGCCTTTAATATAATATTAACTTCACATCTTATGAGTTAGATATTACAGGTATTACAGCTAAGAAAACCATAGGCTCAAAGATCACACAGCTAGTAAGTGATGACACCTAGATTTGAACACACTTCTACCAGTCTTCAAAGTTCATGTTTCCACTACTGCAGCATTCTGCTGAGATAAGCTAGTATTAGATTCATTCACTCCTAAGAGAATCAAACAAATATGAGATCAAAGTAGAAATGACCACTGGGCATATTTAATGTAACATTTCTTGGACAGATGTCTTTAATCAGCACAGAACCAGACTCCGTTTTCTCACCTGAGAATGTGCTCCAGTTGGTCTACCATGTCATGAAGCGCTGTGGTGACCTCTGTTTTCTGACTGAAGGATAAAGAAAAAAGAATTAAAATTAGGTTTTAGTAGTAGCTTTTTAAGTAAAATACCAAACTCAAGTTTAAAACAAAACAAAAAAAAACTGATGTTTCCCTTGGACATTAATACATAAAAGCGGTATCATACTGTCCAAGTAAAATGTCAGTCTCATCTCCTACACTCATTCAGCATCTTTCATAACTCAAAAGAGATTAAGATAAAAAATACTAGAACAGAACGATATTTTTTATTAAAGATTAGTGAGACATGGGCAACTATTTTCCTAAAGACTTTTAGTTCAGTTCTGATGAAAAGCAAAAAAAATTATAAATCGACTGTAGTCTTTCTTTAAAGAAGTGATAAAGAATAAAGCTCTCATTTATTTCTGTTTTTTTTTTTTTTTTAACAATAAAATAGATTAGGAGCCAAGGCCCTGCACAGTGGCTTTGTCCTGGTCTGTCTACACCACCTGTGACTCGTAGGGCTTGTCCATTAGGATTCTATATCCTCAAGGGTCTTTTACATCTCATCATTCACACTGACTCCACTGTAGTATTTTAAAGTGAAGGAGAAGTACATAGTCATCATATAGATAATTCCTACCAGGGAGTTGAGATAACAAGCAAACTCTCTCTCAGGAAAAAATTAGGGGAGACTAGGAGAAACAGTACCATGAAAAAGATCATAAACTAATAAGAACATGGCTGGTAGGACAGACTCGGTACAGTACAACACGCGTGCCAGTGAAAGGAATACGGCAGAAAAGCTAAGCAACTGCTGTAAAGCCCCCAGCCACCCTCTGCAGCTCTGTGTCCCAACCTCGGAGGGACAGCTCTCAGCTGAGAACAACTGTACCCGACACACTCTGATGCCTTCCAACCAATGATCTGGCTGAATTCCAGCAAGATCTTATGATCTGATAAGAAAACCAAATAAAAATCTCATCTGGCCTTGGAAAATTAAAAGTGACCTACCTTGAACACCAAAGCCTCACTATTTTTAAAACTATCAATTTTTCCTGGTCTAAATCTATGTGGCAATTATTTCATGCAATTTACAAAGATTATACTATCTTTTTAAACCAAGTTTTCAGCCTTGGACTGGAGTGATAAATTAGGGTATATGCCACTTAAAGCCCTTCAAAAACAAAAGATCATTTGTCTTCAATTAGCACACTCATTCAGAAACAATATTCTTAAATTATCATTTTGTAGCTCTACAATAAACGTTTGTCATTGATTTTCAGAATACAATGTTCTTCCTTTGTGAATGACATTCATGAACATAATGACTAAAGAATTTTTTCAGCCAGGTAGAATGTGCAGTCTAGGTAAGACACACAAGAATCTAATATCCTAAATAGTGAATAAATATATGGTTAACCATTTGGTATGTAAAACCATTTAATCACTGAAAATAAACAACTAATCACTAAGAGAATGTAAACTGACAAACTTGGCACGAGGAGCAAAAAGAACCAGAGTAAATATTCTGAAGGCCTATACTTTAATACTAGACTAATTTATAATTGAAATTATTTAGAAAATTATAATAATGAAATACAATCATTAAGAAATGAATGGAACAACAGAAGAGTATCATGCTTTTTCTGTTTACCAAAAAAAATTTTTAAAAGTCTGTTAGATCAGAAACCATTAATCTGAAGCTGGAAAAAAGCTTTTGGACACACACACACACACAAAAGGCATTTCTTAGCCTACACACTCTCTGAAAACAAATATACTCATCCCCTCATTATAGTGAAACTGAAAGTTGCTCAGTCGCATTCAACTCTTTGTGACCCCATGGATCACACAGTCCCTGGAATTCTCCAGGCCAGAATATTGGAGTGGGTAGCCTTTCCCTTCTCCAGGGGATCTTCCCAACCCAGGGATCAAACCCAGATCTTGCACATTGTGGGTGGATTCTTTTTTTTTTTTTAATTGAAAGATAATTGCTTTATAGAATTTTGTTGTTTTCTGTCAAACCTCAACATGAATCAGCCACAGGTATACATGTATCTCCTCCCTTTGGAACCTCCCTCCCATCTCCGTCCCCATCCCACCCCTCTAGGATGATACAGAGCCCCTGTTTGAGTTTCCTGAGCCATACAGCAAATTCCCGTTGGCTATCTATTTTACATACAGTAATGTAAGTTTCCATGTTACTCTTTCCATACATCTCACCCTCCCCTCCCCTCTCCCCATGTCCATAAGTCTATTCTCTGTTTCTCCACTGCTGCCCTGTAAATAAATTCTTCAGAACCATTTTTCTAGATTCCGAATATCTGTTAGATAGAATACGACATTTATCTTTCTCTTTTTGACTCACTCCACTCTGTATAACAGGTTTTAGGTTCATCCACCTCATAAGAACTGATTCAAGTGTGTTCCCTTTTTTGTCTGAGTAATATTCCATTATGTATATGTACCACAACTTCTTTATCCATTCACGTGTCAGTGGGCATCTAGGTTGCTTCCATGTTACAGCTAGCTGAGCCACAAGGGAAGCCCCCTCATTATAATGTCTACATTAAAAAATATGTTCTCTGAATATCATCATTCAATTGATATCATGACTAAATCCGATCCTCAGAATAGGCAAATTACTGGTTATAAGTTGATAGATAAGCTCTAATTGATATTCATGCCTTTTTGACCTTACTGAAGAACAAAGTCTAATATGTTTACTTTTAAAAATTGCACATGTCAGTTGGAAGTCAATGATTTTACCTAGATGATTCAAGGACAACCAAGGGGGCATCAAGCAGGCGGAGGGACCATCATGTCATTCCTGAAGATCATGTAAAAAGAACCTCCCCAACACTTCTGCCCTATCGGGTGCTTGTTAAGGAAAGGGTTCGACACCCTTTGAGAACAGCACTTTGACTTGAGACACTCTGACATCCACTGGGATGAGGTTTTTAAACGATAGGTAATGATATTTTGCTAAAAAAACTGTTAAAACAATCCACATTACCAGCCCTGTGCTGCCTACTGAACCCCCATGGTTCCCAGAGGTAGACCTGCTTCTCTTCACCAAAGATGTAAAGGAGCCTGTGGTCCCATCGGTACAGTTTCAGTAATAAACAGATTCTGAGTCCCCCCTGTAATTACACCTTTTCTTTCTACATGCTGCTGCTGCTGCTAAGTCGCTTCAGTCGTGTCTGACTCTGTGCAACCCAGCATTCTGTGGCATTGCTTCTTGGATTGGAATGAAAACTACTTTTCCAGCCCTGGGCACTGTTGAGTTTTTCAAATTTAGCTGACATATTGCAGAGCACTTTTCACACCTAATTTTTTAGTTTTAGAAGCTCAACGGATCCATCACCTCATAGCTCTAGTGATGCTCTACCACCTACTATCCAGGAAGCCTCCTTAGGTGATTGAGAATATATCACACCTCTGATATTAGACATCCTTAATATGGTATGAAATATTTACAGTTCTAGTATTCTTGCCACCTTTCTAATATCTTCTCTTAGTAGGTCCATAAATTTCTTCCTATTGGAGCCATCGATGAATTTCCCTTCGATCTGTAATTCTGAAATCTCTAGTTCCTCATTCATTGGTTTCCTCTTATTTCTTTGGCAATTTACATGAGAACTTCTTATCTCTCTGGCTATTCTTTACAACTTTGATTCAATGTTTATAATCTCACTCCTTTGCTGGCACGCCTAGACCCAGGGGTTAACGCCAACAGCCAGGTGGGTCAGTGGTCACGTCCTCTGGTGTCCGTTCTCTTACTTAACCGGGAGCCTGTTTCCTTCTATACCCTCTGAAGACCGAAAAGTATTTCCATTTATTCAATCAACATTGTGGGTACCTCGAGTTTTAGAGTTCTCATCCGGTGAGGAAGATCCTTTCTGAGAGAGCTGCCCTCTCTTACCCGGCAGCTGTTCGTGCTTCCGTCCCAGGAGGAGGAAATGCAGGGCCAGATCCTTTCCCTGTCTCACTCAGTAGCAAGCGCCTGTGATGTCTATCAAATTCAGGTCACCTTGAATTGTCGTGTCTGGCTTGAGTGCTTCCAAAGTGGGAGGGAGTGACTGATCAAATGCTCAGCACAGTCTTCACCCAGCACGCCATTCCAAAAAACTGTGTGGTCTAATGGGGGGAAAGATTTAATAGCCTAGACATTACGCTAAGCGTGCATAGCCTTTCGGGACAAAGCCCTACATCCCCACCGATTTGCTCACCACTGAGCATTTCCTTTTGCACATATACCATCAAGCAATCTGGGACCAGGAGGAGCTATACAGCCTCAAGTCAGACAGCAGGAGCGTCGATCCACCCATACTTTCCCGCTGGGTTGACGAGGACATAGGGGCTAGGACCACCATCTCGAAAATTGGGAAACGGCTTCCAGGTGTGCCATCCCTTATATCACACCCCACTGGGTTGTTCATTTGGGGCCCCTGGGAAGGCTGGAATAACCACTTTGAATGGACTAAAAAGAGAAAACATACGAACCTTATACTTGATAAATACATGGCTAACTACTTCCTTGCGGAGGAGGGGGGAAAATGGCCCCAGTAGGGGGACTTGGAATTTTAACACCATTTTGGTAGCTAGTCTAAATACTTTGCAAACGTCGAAGTAAATAAACAAAGGTTCCCATTAAGTCGCTCGCAGGCCTCTCTAATGTGCCCCGTGGTCGTACCAGAGGATTTCCCAGAAAGGAGGACAATGCAAAGCAGAGACCGCCAACAAAGGCTTTTTTCAAAGTTCTTTTGGCGAGGTCCAAGCCAAGGACCCCCTTGCCCTCTCTCTGAACCGCCTCTCAAGGCTTGGACAGGAGAACATTTCCGCGAATTAAGGGCATTTAGTTGCAGGCAGCCCTGGAAGTCACGAGACTGAGGACAAGTCCCGCAGGAGTCACCGCAGGCTACCGCTTTCCCTTACGCCACCTTATAATTTCCTAATGGGATTACACTGATCAGGTATTTGGTAAGCTTTGTCTCCACCACAGAAGAAAGTTTATCTCCGACAAAATCTGTCTCCTAAGAGAGTACCAGACGGGGAAGGGAACCATGCAGTTCACGGTCCCTTTTTCTATTGCAACATACTATGCAGTGTTAGGGAGGACTGGTCATATTCTGAAAAACCCCCAACAACTTTAGGAACACATTCAAGTGTTTAGTCTCAACTCTCCCTCACCTGGAGGATGTAATGGTTCATTCTCACCCAGTGTTGTAAGTTGATGAAGAAAAAGCCTAGAATCCTTAGATCAGGTAGAAAAGCAGCTGAACTGGTGACGGTGTGCAGATGCCAGTCTGGCCCTTGGCAGAAGAGGCAGTCGCCCTCCACGAGCTGGACTGGATCCCAGTGTAAGGGCGAGGAGAGGAGTCCTAAGACACCTCACTGCTTACTGCTACGACGGAGAACGGCCGCTGGGCGGTCGCAGAAGGGCGATTTAGTCCTTTATGATAGGTATCAGAAAAACCGAAGCTCCTAGTTAACAGGGCGAGAGTGAAAATCCACGTCCTTTTTTGGAAAGCTCACATGGTCTTTAAAAATTTTTACCCAGGCAGACCTTAAATTCAGTTCAGTTAGTCGGTGTGCGCGGCAACTCTTTGTGGACACCATGGGACTGCAGCACGCCAGGCTTTCCTGAGGCTTGCTCATACTCATTGTCCATCGTAGTCAGTGGTGCCGGGATGGTCCAACTCCCATCCTCTGTCGTCCCCTTCTCCTTCTGCCATTACAAATCTTTCCCAGCATGGGTGACTTTGTACCAATGAATCAGTTCTGTTATGCTTATTTCAGTCTGGTGGATCACCAATGCCTCTGCAGAAATCTATATTAAACGCTTATCTCGGAGCATTTCCTCCAAGCCGGAATTCCATACAAGCGACATCAGTTTCACTTTTATCTAACTAGCAGTGTAAGTTATTTCAGGACTGCACTCCTTCTCATTTTGTCATTTAAGGATGAGCCATTACTTGTTTAGGAATGAATCACTCCTTTTTTGTACTGTCCAAGGGGTTTTTATGCTCATAAGGTTTCATTGGTCGTCTTCTAAGCTAGTTATTTTGTCACAACCATTAAATCGAAGATGTTTTTCATATCAAACTTTCCCAGCTGGCACCATCAATTTGCCTTCGGTTACTGGCAAATTCGAAAAGACATAATAGACATAGAGTAGTTATAACTGTGATATTGAATGGTCAGAAGAGGAATCAGAAAGTGCAGATTCTTGCTGTCATTTTTAGCGACCATTCATTCCTGCATACCAAGTACTTGCATTTCAGAACTCTTTTTGATCTCGAACTCACAGTGCAGGGCCTACTGTCCAGTTCTTCTAAAGGATTCCTGGTACATATAAGGAGAAGTAGATAAATCTATGAACTACAGTGCGATAACTCGTAGAAAAAAGGGACTCATATCACCGACAATTTCCAGTCCATTTAGTATTAATCCTGATTCCCATGTTCACTTGCATTCCTGTTTGATCACTTTCAAATTTGTCTTATTTCAAATTGCTTAACAGTATCTCCACCTTATGCAATGGCTTTAACCGATCCATTGTGTGCACGGCCAATTCGTCTTGTTATGGCATGAATATATTTTGGCCAGTATGAGGCCAATAGGACGTTGAATAATCAGGAAATTAGATCTTTCATTAGAAGCTCAAAGATCCGTATAATTATACGTCATGAGAAAAATATTATTTTCTATTCCTATGATTATAGAATATGTTTGAGAAGTGATAGGAAGCAGAGATAGAAAGATGTTAAGCTATTGCAGTTAAAAACAGGAGGCGTTCCAAGATACTAAACATGATTTGTGTGATCTATCTAGAAGTCTTTAAGACTAGACGAAGACATATAGAATACAACATATCACATTTAACGACCAGATACTTGACTTTAATGCTCATTTAATCTTCATGCCCTTGGATTCTACCTTCAATCTGTTGGACCCTGAATGACGTAATTCAATATTCCATCGCTGAGAGTCGCTTCATGGAAGAAAGTGAGGTGAAAGTAAATTTAATGATCCCTCACATTAGAAGGAATATCACCATGGGCAGTGGCCCAGAGTGCCTACTTATGCACCTTAGAGCGTTGACAGGGATACTGTCGCCAGCGATCCTAGAAAGGAGTTCAACCCGAGAGTCTCGGCTAGGCTCCATGTCATAGCGGACACATTTTTACATCTCGAGCACCAAGAACCTTTAACTTATCTATCATTAAAAAAAAGAAAAAATTTTAACACAATTAAATTTAAAGATATAAGTGATAAGACCAAACGGCCAAGATTCCAGATAACAAAATACAAAAAGGAGTTTACTCTGATAACAAAATTAACATCAAATTAATTAAAGAAAAGTTCACTCTCTACAATCTCACCCGAGGTTCAATCCATCAACAATTCTTCATAGTTTACTTCAAGGTATTAAAGTGAATTCTTCCCCTATGATCCCTAGTCTAAGGCTTGTCATCACTCACCCACTACTGCAACGAAATCCTTTCATCTAATTATGTAATTTCTCATAACTGAAGGCCAAGATAATATTTATAAATATATATAAATAATACATCCCTGACAAACACCCTTGGAATGCATTAGAACCAACCAATAGGCTCAGAGATTCCTACTGCTAGAGTTTAGAGTATTCTTGAGTTGGTGACCCTTCTTTCAGAGGACAACCTTAAATTACTGACTTGTTTGTAAGGTGTGTTAAGTTTTAAGAATGGAGGCCAAAAGCAAAGCAAGTGGAGCAGATTCTCTCTGTGTCAACACCTGGTGCAAACATTCTGATAAGCATCAGAAACAATAAGATCAAAATTTCTTTCTCCTTCCAACCCTAACATAGCACTCAACCTATGTCTTCTCATGTTTTACTTCTGCCTGCTATCAATGTAGACGTTGTGCTGAGAACACCCACGTGCCAATCTAATTCCCTATTCTAAACTGTAAGTGTATGTTTTGGTTAATTTTCACGTACTTCCCTCACAGCCTTGCAGGCGCTGAGCTGGAGAGACAGACTGGGATAATGACTATTGTTTTCAATATGTGTATTCTTCAGCCCAGTGGCTCGATTAAAGCACCTTTAGTTTAACATACCTGTTGTAACCTCTCCAAGTTCGAATTCAAAATTAGCATACTTAAAACACTAATGTTGTCCCTGCTGGAGAAATGAACAGAGAGGAGCATGTGGTTGATGGCCTCACTTCAACAGCTCCAGCCAGAACCTGCAGCTGGACATTGCTGAATGCATGTGCCTTACCCAGTCGGCCCTACGTGAACGATGAACACTAGGGGTTGATCGAGTGTGTCCCTTTCCATCTTTTACTTAGCTGGAGGCTGACCAGTCGAGGCATTGCTATTTTCCTTTATGCTCAAGACGCTTAATGCACAAAATTGACAATCAAGACCAAGACCATCACAGTAAACACTTCGTATTCCCTGTTCGACCAGGCCATGCTCTGAGACTCTGGTGAGCACAGCAGCATTAGTCCATTGGTGGCTCAAGTGAGTCACCGAGTGCACTGTGTTGCGCAAAGGAGAAGCAGGCGGGCCAAGCAGATAAACGAAGGAGGCTGCCTTCTTTGCTCTTCGCTTATCTGTAGTTCAGTCGAGCCTTTGATAGAACTCTCTCTGGGAGTCCGTAAATTAAAAATCTCAACACTGAACCTTTGTTGTCGTAGTGATACATCATTCTCCGCTACAACTCTTATATGTCACTTGATGGAGAACCCCCAATGGCACCCCTCCAGTATATATTTGTCGGGGAAACTTGAGTGGGATAGAGTGATTAGTGACGCGGCGATACTCCGAGACCAGGAGAGCGCCACCCTCCTTTGCTCGCGTCCCGTAGACGCTTATTTTCGGAACTCATTACCCATCCATTTGTCAAAGAAGTGAAATGAACAGGACCTATGAAAATAAACCCATTCACTTACTGATTAGAGGTCTTTGATTTGCGGAACATATTTGTTTTACCTATAACATTATGGACATTTTAAATTACTCTGAAATTATGATATGAGAAGTAGGAAAGTCACCCAAACACAACTCTAAGAAAGAAAATCCAGGCGCCAAACGAATATGGAAATGATACACAAGAAATTTAAAGATTATGTTCTTTATCTTGAAGTACGTAAGAAGTAGCCAAAACGTCCCTAACATGTGCTATGCATGTCCTTTCGTCTGTGCGTAATTTTATTGAATTCCACTAAAGTTACCCACCACAGCAGTCTCTACAAGAAGACATATGTTAAGAACACAAAGGTAACGTACCCTGCTTTTTTTATTTTTCACTCTTACTAACTTTTACATTGTTTTATTTTATTTTAGTAGAAAATAACAATCCTCAACTAATTTTTACAAAATTAAGCAATTGTGTAAGTGTCTGACTGAATATACATATCAATAGTCAATACAATCTTATGTCTCCGTTGTACATGTGCGTCGAGTCGTGTCCAATCTTCGAACTGATGCTTAATCTGCAGGCTCCTCTGCCATCAGGATTTTCCACGCTAAGCAATATCGAGTGGGTGCAACTCTCCAGAATGTCCACCCCAGTGAGTAACGCAATTGCTTTTGTTCCTGCATGTGGGCACCCTGCTCCCGGGCCGACGTGGGTGTCGAGGTTCCTGCGTACAACCCATTCGCCACGACGCAACCTCGTGGAAAGCCCCCTGGTGAGTGCTACTTATGTAACTTAAATTAAAAGCTTAAGAAATAGAGCCAATTTCACTTTTGCTTTATGTAGGTATGTACTTTGATAGGTCATTTTATTAATACAGAACTATGGTGCATAATGGAACATTGTCTAAATACATTTATACTTTTTACGTTTAAGCACTTAAAACATTAACTTCAGACTATTATGGTTACAACACATTGCAGCATTTATTATAAGGCCACAGCTGGGCGGAAAGAGCCAGTAAGGTTAGAAAGAGGGAGGAAGTCATTCCTTAGCGAAAGTTGTAAATAATGTATTTAGCTCGAGGAGGTCTGGAACCCGGATGTGGTGGCGTTCCTGCCCCGGCCAACCGTAAATATTTCACCAGTAGAGATTTCCTGAGGTCTAACAGTAGTTCTCCTCTCTCACGCGACCGTTAAGAGGTTATGGAAAGAAAACCTTAAAAACACTAGTAATTTGAGCTTTCTACAGCCACAAGGTTCCTAATAATTAATATGAAGTAGTGGAATCCATATCGATAAAGGTACTTCACCAGGACACGAGTAGGTGGATCGTCCTTAATGGGAACGGGTAATCTGATTATCTTTAGGGGCTTTTCTTGTGGGAAAGTCTCCCTGTTTTCACACAGCTGCACTGTTACTTATCCCTGTTTTAAAGAGGAAAACCTAGAGTAATTGTGTTGTGAATTAACTATTTAAGGTTACGCAAAGTGCAGCATTGCAGGATCCCTCAAAGGCGTAGAAGCAATTGCGCTTAACATGATTCAGGCAAATTAATCATAAATGTAGGCTTATAAGTCTTATGTGCTTGTCCAACCTTTCCCCGCAAGGGACGCCCTCCTGGTTTTAATTTTAAGTTGTATGTCTCCTATAATAGTTCTTACACTGGTTCAGAAACCCAGCTCCAAATATATACTCCAGAGGCGTTAAATCTACCGTCCCATACTCATAGAGGTAAACCTCAGAACGAGTGAGAGAGCTGACACCTACAGTACTTGTACTAATACGGTTATGGAAAACACGAGACACAACGCTTTCTTTAGTAACCCACCTATCACTTCACTCCATTCCCGAGACGATCAACCAAGAGATCTTTGCCTTGACAAGGTTGAAGATTGCGAGGAGAGAACACAAGAGGGAAGCGACTCAAGGGGATCGGTAAAGGAAGTGGGAGCCCGGCATGGAAAAGTACGAGGTTTTCTAGGAATACTTCAACGTTTAACTCAGCCGGAGTTTTCCAGAGAATTAAGCCCTCCATATTGTTGCATGGAATGGGCCTATTGAGGAAGTGGAGAAAACGAAATCTTATAGAAACCTCCAAAGCGGAGTAATAATACCTGTCAGTTACAGAATTATGTGTGCGATGGCAAAAAGTGCCGCACGTCTAGTTGTGCTGACTCTTAGTGGTGACACCTAATATTGATAAATTCTGGCACGAATAAGAAGGCACCCAGGCCGTCCACATGTTACCACGATCACCAACTCAAAAGTTCACTCAAAAACCCGTTCAAAGAAACCATCCAAGATTCCCAAGTACTTCTGCAAGTAAACCCAAAAAAGAGAAATTAACACATCCAAGCAGTATTCTGTACAGTTCCTCTGTCATCCCCTATCTTCCTCCTGCCCCCAATCCCTCCCAGCATCAGGGTCTTTCCAATGAGTCGACTCTTCTGCATGAGGTGGCCAAAGTATGTAAGTTTCAGCTTAGCACAGTCCTTCTCAGATGAAACCAGGACTGAATCTCCTTATAGGATGACTGGTTGGATCTCCTTGCAGACAATAATACATGGGCAGGTGACTTGCTCATAAACGAAAGCACTTTTGTGGACCAGCTGGCACAACGCAATGGATCCCAAATTAAAAGTACCGTGTCAAAATGTTCTCAGTAATAGAAAAGAAGATAACTGGGAGTATAACCCCTAGAGAAAAGCAACTATTGAGATTCCCAAGTTTACCAAAAAATGTAAGACACTGTGGATTGTAGTAAGTTTACAGTAGCGGGGAAAAGATATGCTAGACCCCCAGAAACGGCCTCATCTTAAATACACCTATCCCAAACAAAAATACGAGACAAGCTTAAGTGGAGCACCTTTTAGGAATGGACTAAGTAAGTAGTGCCGGTTTCCTGGACCTAGAATTCCTGCGGCCCAGTTATGAAGAATCTGGCCCCGATAGCCCTACTGTAGAAGAAATTAAGAGGGAATTTGAAGAAGGGCACTTAACTGGCGAATGAGACCTGCAAGCTATGCCTTTGAATCCCTAGGAAGAGGACTTGTGCATACCCAGTCCTGAACTCAGGAGGTAGGCCCTCCGAGACATGGAAAGCCTTTCAGGCTTATGTCTTGAGAGAGTAGGAACTGCTCTCGGCGGCTAAGGTAATAGGACAAATGGTGGATGGGGAGGCGGAGGAGGGTGTGTGCCTGTACTACAACCCATGGCTTAACCTCTCTACAGCACTGTAGACCATGGTAGCGAGTGGTGGCCCGCTGTGGCCATAGGAGCAGCCAGAGTGGCATGTCGCTCTGGCTGTGGTTAACGGGGCTGACCTGGGTCAGCCTGCCACTAGGTGTATACACGTCCCGGGATGTGCGAGCAGTCTTGGAGACTAAAGGGCACAGTGAGCGACAAGGCTAAGTAACCCAGCCACCCATGCCCTCCTGCCGCATGACACTCCAGAAGTATACGAGGAAATTAAAGAAAGGTGTCAGACTTGAAATCCAAGAGCCCCGCATTGACTGGGCCAGATGCCACATAACGTTCTCTTTGACCAGGGGCATGCATGCAAGCAATAATGCAAAAATAGCACGCTCCTCACCCTGACCTACGCCCTTAGAGACATCCCTTTTCCGACCCGAGGAGGCAAGGCTGCGCAGGTGCAGTGCTTTTGTGACGGAGGGGAGAGGAGAGCCAGGAAGCAGGACACGGCTCAGATGAGCGCCTGGCAAGAAACAGGGAGAAACGTCGAGTCTCCCGCCCCAGGCACCTCGGCCGGGAAAACTGAACTTTTTGCGTCCTGAGGAGAGCTCTTGGACGTTCGGGAAGGATCAGAGGAGTCTCACACAAGACCACCTCAACGTTGCTTTCCTCATCCTGCCATGCCTGGGAGGAGCGGAGGCGCTCAACGCTCAGACCTGGAAGACGCCCTCTTCGTTTACAAAACACGAAAGAGCTCATTCTCAGGGCTCCTGGAGAGCAGCCAGAAACTTTCTGCTCAAGTAGCTGTATCTATGCAAGGGTCACGAGATGAGAGAAGAAAAGGAGGCCCAAGGAATACAGGAAAACTAGACCAGGAGCAAAACGAGCGCTAGAGCAGCTCCCGCATCACGTGCCACCTGCCCGCTTTTCCCCAAGGAAAACCCTGACTCCAAGTAACTACCCAGGGAACACTCCTGTCGGCGAGGCGGGCTGGGAGATGGGGTCACACGGTTGTTCCAGACGGTACGAGTGCAAATAACACTCCCTGACTCCTCAAGTCTGGAAAATTAACTTCTAAAACTTTCCACCCACAAAGTACCCTATTTTGGAAGAGAGTCACCCTGGCCACACCCTTGTCTCCAAGCCCATTCTCTACCACTCTCAGGTGGCTGAAGATAGTTGCGGCGACCACACGGAAACTGTGATACCCTCCAAGAAAAACCTACTGCCCCAAAGCCAGACGCTTGGCCAACCTCTCCTCTAATTAAACTGTCCAGCATCAGGGATCAATCCCAGGTGGGACCGAGCAGGTGGATGACGCCAGGCAAGACCCAAGGATTCTTCTCATGTGCTAATCTTTGTGAACACAGGATGGTCTGAAGCATTCCAGTAGGACAGAGAGAGCGACATGAAGTCTGTGAAAGCCTGCTGCTAAAGGAGACCACGCGAAAACTGAGTGGTTTTCGGCTGTCCTTGATCACTCTAGAGGCCACGAGTGGGCCATCATTCTTGTGGCATGATATCCCAGAAGTTGGCCAATGTTTAGGATTCAAACCCCTCCACCAAACTTCATCCACGAGCGCTCAAGCTCAGGTTGAAGGTAGAGCGGGCAACCAGGATGTCCTTTAAAAAAGGAGCATCTGGCCAAACATAATCAAGCGAAGCAATGATAAGTGGCCACATGCTGCCGTACCCTCATCGAGGGCGCGTGCAGCCCAAATCGGCCGTCATTTAAATTAAAAACCCTATATGAAATTGCCTGCTAAATGGATGTCCCTTCTTAACTTCTGATTTGTTTGTGTGACGAGGAGCACAATGCACTCCTAAAAACTATAATTGATTCTAGAAGGTTTCAGCAAGGGACTTCCAATGATATGGAAAGCAAGTCCCTCCCTAAAAACCGCAGGAAGACTGAAAAAACCCCCACGTAGAGCTGGGGGACAATATTAGTGAAGACCAGGCAAGAGAAAGGGGAGTCCAAACAGCTGCCAGAGACATGGCCAGCCACCCGGTTGTTTCCGTGACCTCGACTGCTGTAGAGGGGTGGCACCTTTGCCGGGCCCACAGTATCTAGGTAAAACGCCTACGTCCACATGAGCGGGAACGGGGACGTGAGGACCCCAAAGCAGAGGCGCGAGACGATCATTAACCTGTGGCCTGTTGGAGGATACTCAGAGTTCCTGTCAGGCGAGGTTTAACTAACCATCCAGCCTCACCTCAGTAAGAGTGAATTGACGTCTCTGTGAAGGCACCTCCTCTTCCGTCGTGCCTCCCTGCCCAGCTCCTTAACATCTCCTTAGTGGGGTCTGCTTTTGGTTCACTTCCTTGTTCAGACTCTTACAGTCGGCAATCAGATATCTTCAGCCATGTCCGAATTCTTCAGTCGTGTCTGACTGCTTTACAACCTGGACGTAGCCTGCCAAGGCTCCTCTATCCATGGAATTCTCCAGGCAAGATACTGGGAGTGGGCTGGTACACTTGCAAACCTACACACGACTCGCCTTAACCTTTCCTACCCCATTAGCGAGCGGAAGGTGTAGGACAGTGTTCCCACATATCCCAGGGGTGGTCAAGCGGCCAAACCTTCAGCCCAGCAATACTATGCTACCACTCAACTACCCCGGTCTGGTCATGCATAAGCATCCCTCCCATTGGGTAATTAAGGTGGAGTGAAAACTTTCATAGACTTCCCGGTATCAGCACAGCTGTCTTATATTTTCCTCACACGAATAGACATCTGCAATCCCACCCAACCCCTTACTTTT